>NC_135883.1:129347693-130720355 GCF_964194155.1 Cetorhinus maximus
GCATAGAAATTGAACACCGTGGTCACTTTCACAGCCGCTGGTAGTGGATGCCCTCCATGTCCCCTTGGTGCCAAGTCCTGCAGTAAGTGGCAGATGTGAGCTGCCAGGCCCCTAGACATGCGCAGTCATCAGCAACACTGGTTCTCAGTCATATGCAGGAATGGCGGGCGGCATCTAAAGACCCTGGGTGTCACTAGGCGCTGAGCAGCCACGGCTCACTGTCACTCCTGGGTAGCATATGTGAGAGCCCCTGCTGCCCCTTCTTCTTGAGGTTGCTGCTCCAGGGTCTGTGAGCGCATCCAACATGGATGCTACATGGCCAGCGTTGGTGAGGAGATTGTACAATGAGTGTAGTCTAAATGATCTGCGGTCCAATAAAGTGGTGGCAGACTCTAAGTCTGTGCTGGGGGGTGGGCAGTGTGGGTAAGGTATGGAGCGCTTGGTGGCCCTTTGGTGCCTCCACATTGAACGGGCAGGCAGAACTGTTCTGTTGAAGGGTCGTGAAGACTCGAAACGTCGACTCTTTTCTTCTCCACCGATGCTGCCAGACCTGCTGAGTTTTTCCAGGTAATTCTGTTTTTGGTCAGTTTATACAGGTGTTCCTAATGCGTGACCACTTCCCTCGCTTACCCTGCCCCCCACTTGTGCGTGGGATGCAGCACCAGGGCAGCACTTGACCCCACCCCCCTCAGCAGTTGCCTCAGAGGCTGGCCAGCACTTGCCCCCCCGTCACCCCCCAACCCCTCAGCAATCGCCTGTGGGTCCAGGCATCAGTTTCCCCCACCTCCAGGAGCCCCTGAGGCCTGTAAACAACGGGTGAGCTGTGGTGAACGCTGCTGCTCACTCACCTCAGTTCCCTCAAAGCGAAGGCCGCTAAGTGCACGTCGCCTGCGTGCTGTTGTGAAACACATCAGAGTGCTGTCCCGCCGACATGGACAGGCGATACGGAGGGGTTCCAAGAGCCTGGTGGCTTTTAATTAAATGCTAATGTATTACAATTAGTTCCCCACCGACCAATGGCGGGAAACGCGGCCCACCATGGTGGGCTGAGCGGAAGATCACAACCTGCATTCACGCCGTCGTGAAGTGGGTCCCGCCATATTTTCCACACTCGCCGCCAGCGGGCTCGGAAAATTCCGCCCAAGGAGTCTGCAAAAGGACATGGATTGAGTGGGCAAATATTTGGCAGATGGAGTATAATGGGGGAAAATGTGAACTTCTTCACTTTGTCAGGAAGAATAGAAAAGCAGCATATTATTTAAATGGAGGGAGATTGTGTAACTCTGAGGTACAGAGGCATCTGGGTGTCCTGGTACATGAATCAGGAAAAGTTAGTTTGTAGGTGCAGCGAGTGATTAGGAAGGCAAATGGAATGTTGTTGTTTATTGCAATGGGAATGGAATATAAAAATAGGAAAGTTTTGCTACAGTTGATGAGACCACATCTAGCGTACTGTGTATGGTTTTGGTTTCCTTATTTAAGAAAGGATATAAACACATCAGAAACAGTTCAGAGAAGGTTTACTTGACTGATACCTGGGATGGGGAGGGGGTTATCTTATGAGGAAAGTTTGGCAGGCTGAGACTGTACCCTTTGGAGTTTAGAAAATTGAGAGGTGATTTTATTGAAACATAGATCCTGAGGGAACTTGACAAGGTGGATGCTGAAAGGGTGTTTCCCTTGTGGATGAGATTTTAACTAGGAGACACAGTTTGGAAATAAAGGGTCACCCATTTAAGACAGAGATGAGAAGATTTTTTTTTCTTAAAGGATCTTTGGAACTCTCTTCCCCAGAGAGTGGTAGAGGCAGGGTCAATGAATATTCTTAAAACAGAGGTAGATTCTTGACTAACAAAGAAGTCAAAGATTATTGGGGGTAGGCGGAATGTGGAGCTGAGGCCACAATCAGTTCAGCCATGATCTTATTGAATAGCTGAGCATGCTCGAGGGGTTGAATGGCCTACTCCTGCTCCTAATTTGTATGTTTAGACTGGAAGGCCAGTGAACAGGCAAGCTTTGAGGTCCTCCCTGTCTGGCATTAGCTGTGAATTTTAAAATGTGCAGCGAGGACACATCAAGATAGAGGCGCCTGCAGAGTAAAGGGTGAACATCAGAAGCATGCACGATGATGATGCAATAATGATATCTGTTCACATGACTGAGAAATAAGGGAGATCTAGAAGGAAGAGAAGCTCTAGCCTTGTGTAGAGGTCCAAATGTGTAAATACTTGCTATAAATAAAGAGTTTAAGAAACCACAGACTCAAGCAGCAAACCCCCAAAACCCCTGTCTAGACACCAACCACACAAGGAAACAGTGCCCTCTCTCCTACCTGAACTGCAGACTTCAGGCTGGATTTTATGGTTTTCGGCCGGTGAAGGATGCAGGATGCAAAATGAGTGGTCCGCTTGCTCCCGCCATCTCAGCTTGGCAAATCAGGCGACAGACAGCCAATTAGCGGCCAAGTAGCGGTACGAAAGAGGGGTGAGGGGCTCTGCGCCCAATTGGGAGTCTAGGCTGGGATTTCATGTGGCAGAGAGGTTATGACATGAACAGAAAGTCCATCACAGCTACAAATAGAAAGGTGCCTCTCAAGCTCTCCTTACTTCTTATGCCAGGCTCAAAACATGGAATAAATGAAGGCGAAAAACACACAAACGCTGCCACCTTTACCAGAAGACTGCTGTTACATGCAGCCATGCTCCTGTAGGGAGGGCCTTTTATTCTGCTCTTGTGCCTCCTCTCCCATACCTGCTATAAAGCACGCCATAAACGTTTCCAGTCTGGTGCCCAGAAAATGGAGCAGGAAATGAATTATTGCATACAATTGGCTTTTCATAAACTCAAATTGCTTGTTAATTGGGTATTTAAAAATGGCAGGCGGGCTTCTGATATCCGCACCCACTTGCCTGCCGTAATGTCAGAGACTGTGATAACGTCTTATTGCTGACCTGACATCATCACACTATATTTTACATTTGTGTGCTGGGAGAGTGGCCCACCTAATTTTCAGACACAAAATCCAGTCCTACATCTCCTTTCCACTGCACAGCCTTCTATTGGTCCTCCAGCTTCAAGAGCCCACCTGCCACCCTTAAAGGGATGGTAAGCCAGTCCTCAGGCTAATAATTAGCCAATTGAGGGAGAATCACTGCCAGGTAAGGAACCTCCTGCTGATTATCACGTACCGCACCCCCCTTGGCTGATGAATCAATACTCCTCCATGTTGAACACCACTTGGAGGAAGCACTGAGGGTGGCAAGGGCACAGAATGTACTCTGGGTGGGGGACTTCAAAGTCCATCACCAAGAGTAGCTCGGTAGCACCACTACGAACCGAGCTAGCTAAATCCTAAAGGACATAACTGCTACGCTGGGTCTGCGGCAGGTGGTGAGGGAACCAACAAGTGGGAAAAGCATACTAGACCTCATCCTCACCAACATGCCTGCAGCAGATGCATCCGACCATGACAGTATTGGTGGGAGTGGCCACCGTACATTGTGTTGTGGAGACGAAGTGCTAAATGGGATACATTTCGAACAGATCTAAAAACTCAGGACTGGGCAACTTTGAGGCGCTGTGAGCCATCAGCAGCAGAATTGTACTCAGCCACAAACTTTAACCTCATGGCCCAGCATATCCCCCACTCTACCATTACCACGGAGACATTGATCCTGGTCCAATGAAGGGTGCAAGAGGGCATGCCAGGACCAACACCAGCATAGCTAAAAATGAGGTGTCAACCTGGTGAAGCTACAATACAGAACTACTTGCATGCCAGACAGCATAAGCAGCAAGTGATTGACAGAGCTAAAGGATTTTACAACAAACGGATCAGATCTAAGCTCTGCACTGCTGCCACATCCAGCCGTGAATGATGGTGGACAATTAAACAACTCACTGGAGGAGGAGGCTCCACAATTATCCCCATCCTCAATGATGGGGGAGCCCAGCACATCAGTGCAAAAGATAAGGCTGAAACATTTGCAACAATCTTCAGCCAGAAGTGCCGAGTCGATGATCCAATCCGGCCTCCTCTGGAGGTCCCCAGCATCACAGATGCCAGTCTTCAACCAATTCGATTCACTCCACAGGATATCAAGAAACAGCTGAGGGCACTGGATAGTGCAAAGGCTATGGGCCCTAACAATATTCCAGCAATAATACTGGAAGCTTGTGCTCCAGAACTTGCTGTGCCCCTAGCCAAGCTGTTCCAGTACAGCAACAACACTAGCATCTACCTGGCAATGTGGAAAATTGCCCAGCTATGTCCCATACACAAAAAGGACAATTCCAACCCGGCCAATTACCGCCCCATCAGTCTGCTCTCGATCATCAATAAAGTGATGGAAGGGGTCATCAACGGTGCTATCAAGCAGCACTTTCTTAGCAATAACCTGCTGACTGGTGCTCAGTTTGGTTCTGGCAGGGTTGCTCAGCTCCTGACCTCATTACAGCCTTGGTTCAAACATGGACAAAAGAGCTGAACTTCAGAGATGAGGTGAGAGTGACTGCCCTTGACATCAAGGCAGCATTTGACAGAATGTGGCTGTCATGAAAGTATAATAATTTTCATAATATTTTTCTGGTTTATTGTGAAGTAGGTTTATGGGGGTATGTATATTTGGGTCTGTCCGTGTGTGATTTAATTACATTGGAGTCAAGCAGGCTGTAAGCTTTAACTCATCGAAAGAAGCTCGGTGCTTGATATGCTAATGAGTAAACATGGATGCTGGCTTAGCATATAAGGTGTGAAGGGGATTTGCATTTTTAGATAAATGAAGGGAGATTTGGATTTCAAAGGGGTCTCAGTCAGTTTACAACTAGCCAGAAAAGCAAGGCTAAGGAATGTGTTTATTTTTCCCAAAGGTTACTGACAATAAATAGTAGCAACATGAAAGTTTTATATTATGAGGAATATACAGTTTCAAAGGCATATGGGACAACAGAATTAACATTATAAAGAGAGAAACAAATATAAAGGAGAATGAAGGGCTGTGTAAAAGGAGAAGGCCATGTGAGATCTAACAGAAGTGTGTGAAATAACCTTAATGAAGCCTCCAGTATTTGTGCATCAGTCTACTGTCTACTGAAACTGAAGCTGGAGAAAAGCCATTTGGAATTCCACTGTCCAGGGTATTGTGTTAATTTGCTGGATCTGTTTAAAATCTAAATCTATTTTTGACCGTTGCCTCGAATGGAGTGTAACTGGGGGTCAGGTTAATTAGGAATTTTTGTGGTAGTAATTGTAGTCTTATGTATATGCTTGACATCTTTTATCTTGTCAATAAATATTTTAATTTAATTTTTTTAAATCTCTAAAAGTCTTGGTGGACTTACTACATCTGAATTCAGTACACGCATCTCATAATAAATGCAAATTGCAAAACTGTTGCGATAGTGCGACCAAGTTTCCCTCGTGGATTTAATCCATTTGACAAACATCATTTGCCATGTCAGAACAATGGCATCAAGGAGCCCTAACAAAACTGGAGTCAATGGGAATCAGGGGAAAACTCTCCGCTGGTTGGAGTCATTCTTAGCACAAAGGAAGATGGTTGTGGTTATTGGAGGTCAATCATCTCTGTTCCAGGACATTACAGCAGGAGTTCCTCAGGATAATGTCTGAGGCCCAACCGCCTTCAGCTGCTTCATCAATGACCTTCCTTCCATCACAAGGTCAAAAGTGGGCATGTTCACTGATGATTGCACAAAGTTCAGCACCATTCACAGCTACTCAGATACTGAAGCAGTCCATGCTCACGTGCAGCAAGACCTGGACAATGTCCAGGCCTCAGCTGACAAGTGGCTAGTAACATTCATGCCACACAAGTGCCAGGTAATGACCATCTCAAACAAGAGAGAATCTAACCATCGCCCCTTGATATTCAATGACATAACCTTTGCTGAATCACCCACTATCAACAAACTGAACCGGACTAGCCATATAAATAATGTGGCTACAAGAGCAGGTTAGAGGCTAGGAATCTAGCGGCGAGTAACTCACCTCCTGACTCCCCAAAGCCTGTTCACCATCTACAAGGCATAAGTCAGGGGTGTGATTTTTTCTTCTATTCATTCATGAAATGTGGGCTTCGCTGGCTGGGCCAGCATTTATTGCCCATCTCCAGTTGAGAAAGTGGTGGTGAGCTGCCTTCTTGAACCGCTGCAGTTCATGTGGTGTAGGTACACCCACAGTGCTGCCAGGGAGGGAGTTCCAGGATTTTGACCCAGCGACAGTGAAGGAATGGCGATATATTTTGAAGTCAGGATGGTGAATGACTTGGAGGGGAACTTCCAGGTGGTGGTGTTCCCATCTATCTGATGCCCTTGTCCTTCTAGATGGTAGTGGTCGTGTGTTTGGAAGGTGCTGTCGAAGGAGCCTTGGTGAATTCCTGCAGTGCATCTTGTAGATGGTACACACTGCTGCTTCTGTGCGTTGGTGGTGGAGGGAGTGAATGTTTGTGGATGTGGTGCCAATCAAGCGGGCTTCTTTGTCCTGGATGGTGTCAAGCTTCTTCAGCGTTGTTGGAGATGCACTCATCCAGGAAAGTGGGGAGTATTCCATCACACTCCTGACTTGTGCCTTGTAGATGGTGGACAGGCTTTGGGGAGTCAGGAGGTGAGTTACTCGTCGCACAATTCCTAGCCTCTGACCTGCTCTTGTAGCCACAGTATTTATATGGCTAGTCCAGTTCAGTTTCTGGTCAATTATAAGCCCCAGGATGTTGATAGTGGGGGATTCAGTGATGGTAATGCCGTTGAACATCAAGGGGCGATGGTTGGATTCTCTCTTGTTGGAGGTGGTCATTGCCTGGCACTTGTGTGGTGTGAATATTACTTGCCACTTGTCAAGTCTTCAGTACTATTGCTGGAATATTGTCAGCGCCCGTAGCCTTTGCAGTATCCAGTGCTTTCAGCTGTTTCTTGATATCGCATCGAGTGAATCGAATTGGCTGAAGACTGGCATCTGTGATGCTGGGGACCTCTGGAGGAGGCCAAGATAGATCATCCATTCGACACTTCTGGCTGATGATTGTAGCAAATGGTTCAGCTTTGTCTTTTGCACTGATGTGCTGGGCTCATCCATCATTGAGGGTGGGGATATTTGTGCAACCTCCTCCTCCAGTGAGTTGTTTAATTGTCCACTACCATTCGTGACTGCATGTGGCAGGCATGCAGAGCTTAGATCTGATCCATTGGTTGTGGGATCGCTTAGCTCTGTCTATCACTTGCTGCTTATGCAGGTTTGGCATGCAAGTAGTCCTGTGTTATAGCTTCACCGGGATGACACCTCATTTTTAGGTCTGCCTGGTGTTGCTCCTGGCATGCCCTCCTGCACTCTTCATTGAACCAGGGTTGATCCCCTGGCTTGAGGGATATGCCGGGCCATGAGGTCAGATTATGTTTGAGTACAATTCTGCTGCTGATGATGGTCCACAGTGCCTCATGAATGCCCAGTCTTGAGTTGCTAGATTTGTTTGAGACCTATCCCATTTAGCACAGTGGTAGTGCCACACAACACGATGGAGGGTATCCTCTATGTTAAGGCGGGACATCATCTCCACAACGTCTGTGCGGTGGTCACTCACACCAATACTGTCATGGACAGATGCATCTGCAGCAGGCAGGTTGGTGAGGATGAGATCAAGTATGTTTTCCCCTCTTATTGGTTCCCTCACCACCTGCCGCAGACCCAGTCTAGCAGCTATGTCATTTAGGACTCAGCCAGCTCGGTCAGTAGTGGCGCTACCAAGCCACTCTTGATGATGGACATTGAAGTCCCCCACCCAGAGTACATTCCACACCCTTGCCACCCTCAGTGCTCCCTCCAAGTGGTGTTCAACATGAAGGAGTACTGAGGGTGGTATGTGGTAATCAGCAGATTTCCTGCCCACATTTTACCTGATGCCATGAGACTTTGCGGGGCCCAGAGTTGATGTTGAGGACTCCCCTCGACTGTAAAACACTGTGCCGCCTCTGCTGGGCCTGATTTGCCGTGGGGCAGGACATACCCAGGGATGGTGATGGTGGTGTCTGAGACATGATCTGTCAGGTATGATTCCATGAGGATGAATATGTCAAGCTGTTGCTAGACTAGTCTGAGACAGCTCTCCCAATTTCGGCACTAGCCCCCAGATGTTGGTAAGGAAAGCTTTGCAGGGGTAACAGGCCTGAGATAGCCATTGTCGTTTCCTCAAACCTCGTTTCCTCAAATGCCAGGTGGTCCGTCCAGTTTCATTCCTTTTTCATGACTTTGCAGCAGTTTATTACAACTGAGTGGCTTGCTAGGCCATTTCAGAAGGCATTTATGAGTCGACTACATTGCTGTGGGTCTGGAGTCACCTATAGGCCAGACCAGGTAAGGACGACAGATTTCCTTCCCTAAAGGACATTAGTGAACCAGATGGGTTTTTACAACAATCGACGATGGTTCCATGGTCATTATTAGACTTACAATGCCAGATTTTTATTGAATTCAAATTGGATTCGAACCCCGGTCCCCAGAACATTATCATGGGTCTCTGGATTACTAGTCCAGCCACAATACCACTATGCCATTGCCACCCCTTGCCTGGATGAGTGCAACTCCAACAACACTCAAGAAGCTTGACACCACCCAGGAGAAAGCAGCTCACTTCATTGGCACCCCTTCCACAAACATTCACTCTTTCCATCAATGACACATCTACAAGATGCACTGCTGAAACTCATCAAGGTCCCTTAGGCAGCACCTTCCAAACCCACAACCATTACCATCTAAAAGGACAAGGGCAGCAGATAGATGGGAACACCATCACCTGGAAGTCTTCCTCTAAACCACTCGCCATCTTGATTTGGAAATATATCATGGGTTAAAATCCCTTCCTAATAGCACTGTGGGTGTACCTACACCACATGGACTGCAGTGGTTCAAGAAGGCAACTCCCCGCCACCTTCTCAAGGGCAATTCCAGAAAAGCAATAAATGTTGGCCTAGCCAGCGAAGCCCACATCCCTTGAATGAATTTTTTAAAAATGCTAGGTCACTCCTCAGCATTCTCCTTTGAAGGGAAAAAGAGACCCAGCCTGTGTATCCTTTCCTGATAGGTAAAAATTCATGCTTCTCGTCTCATTCTTGTAATTTCTTTGTACCCTCTCCAGTGACTCTATAGCTTTTATAACATGCTGACCAGAACTGCATAACAAACTAAAAATATGGCCCAGCCAAGGTGTGTTTCAAGTTTTGGATAGCACCTGTACTGTTCGAAATGGGGCTTTTTGGGGCTGCCACAGAAATGATGGAATGAATGGCCTCCTGTTGTGCCACCTTCCCTGTTGGGCCTGTAGATGACACCACAATTCTCAACAAATGCCATTGTGACGTTTCCCAACTCCTTGGTTCAAGCGCTGCCGTTTCGAATTGAATCACCGAGCAGCTTCCGCCAGCAGAATTTTGACCCCCTGACGCTTTCCGTCGCCTGAGCTAACAGTTCGCTGCTCGCGGCGTCCTGTTGCCTTGGACGCGAACCGACTGCCAACGGCTGCTTGCGGGCTATAGTCCTCGGCTTTCAGACCGGATGGCCGCACATTAAGGTAAGCAGAAAATCCACTTTTACTCTCCAGCGAGACTGAAAACTCAAGACTTTCGAAACCTGGTTCCGTCAAAGGCGAGATTTGCTCGACCTGAAAATCCCACACTCGCCTCACGGCGATTGGTGCAAAACTCGGGATGCTGAGTGGCTGGATTCTCTTGTCAATCAAAAACGTCAAAGCTTGGCTCGATAACCGACTTTGTTCGTGACGTCAGCGGCGGGCGGAGCGCGCGGGAGCAGCGAGTCAGCCAATCAGAGGAGGCAAGGCTGAAAAGCCTCAGAGCATTGTCAAACTAAAACCTGGTAGGTGCTTGGGGCAACAAGGCTAAAGGTGCGGGAAAAAGGCCTTGCAGGACGCCTTAAAACTCTGGGCACATGAATAAGTAGTTGATGCATTTAACAAAAAAATGTCTCAGTTGGGGATCAGAGCCCGGTAGATGGGTATTTTTTTGCTAGGTGCTTGATGGTCCTGCATAAGTGGGTAGGTTTAAGAGGCTTTTCAATGTGCATGAAACAAGACAGGGAGGACGAGTTCTGGAGTTTGGTGTTAATTCATATGCCTGGCTAATAGTTCAAGGAAAGGGGGAGGGAAGCAGGAAGGAATAATAATCCAGATTTGAAAGAGTGGAGAATGCAGGCAGGGATGTAGGAATGGGTGGAGTTGAGAATTCTGAAATCAGTGTCCAGAACAGAGAGCTGCTGGGAATTGGCCAAGATTGTGTGAGGAGTCCAAGTGGTCCTGGAGGAGATGGAGCTCAGGGGGCCAGTGAGGAGGGTGTTTTATCATAGAATTGTAGAATGGCCTCCTTCTCTACATGTAAGTGTTTGGCCCATTGTGATCGTGCTGGCTCTCTGCTGGAGCAGCTCACCAAGTTCCACTCCCCTGCCTTTTCCCTGTAGCCCTGCAAATTATTCCTCTTTGCATATTAATCCAGTTCTTTTGAAAGCCTTGACTGAATCTGCCACCACACTATCAGGCAGAGCATTCCAGATTCTAACCACTGACTGCGTAAAAATGTTTTTCCTCCTGTCACCTTCTGCCAATCATCTTTAATCAGTGTCCCATCATTCTTGACCCATCCATTAAGGGGAACAGTTTCTCCCTATCTCCACAATCCAGACCACTCCTGACTTTGAACACCTCTGTCAAATTTCCTTTTAATCTTCTTTTCTCTGAGGAAAACTGAAGCTCTTCGTTGCTGGACCCTTCCTTCTAAATCTTTTCCGCACTCCCTCCTATGCCTCCATGTCCTTCCTTAAGTGTGGTGTACAGATATGAGCACAAATCTCACATTGAAGCCAAACAGGATTATTTATACAGGTTCATCATAATTTCCTTTCTGTTATACTCTCTGCCTCTATTAATAACACCCAGGACCCTCTATGCCTTATTAACTGCTCTCTCAACCTGTCCTGCCACTTCAAGTGATTACTGTGCATATACCCCTCAGTCCCTTTGTTCCTGCATCCCCTTTAGAATTGTGTCCTTTAGTTTATACTGCCTCCCCTCATTCTTCTACTCAAAATGAATTACTTCACACTTCTCTGCATTAAATTTCACCTGGCATGTGCCTGCTCATTGCACAGCCTGTCCATGTTCTTCTGAAGTTCATCACTATCATCACAGTTCACAATACTTCCAAGTTTTGTGTCATCTGCAAATTTTGAAACTGCACCGTGCATGCCCAAACCTATGTGTTTGAACGTAGATCAAGAAAAGCAGTGGTCTTAATCCCAACCCCTGGGGGAACCCCACTGTATACCTTCCTCCAGTCTGAAACAACAGTTCACTAATTTCTGTTTCCTGTCACTCAGCCACCTAAAATACAGTAATGAGCAAAACAGTCTGGAAGCTTAATGGAGCGAATTAGGTGATAGCAGATGTAAAGTGAGGTGGATACGGTGATGTTTGGGAGGTACAGTTTTGTGGTCTCTATGATGGAGCAGACATGGGATTGGAAGCTCAGCCTAGAATCAAATGGAACACCACAATTACTGTGTTGTACGGTTGAGCTTGAGTGAACACCCAGGAAGTGTGAGGGGAGAATTTAATATACTGTTTTACAGTACAGTTTAATTTTGATCAATGAAATGGTAACTGTTGCAGCTATCTATAGTGCATTATGCAGGAGATGGTCTGTTGGCATCCTTCCATCTATGACCGATAAAGAACATGCAGCAAACAATCCACTTAGGTGGAGTGTCTTCATTTTGTGAACCTTTGCTGATGGCTGTGAAGGCGAGTCCTTGAAAGGCAGGTTTTGCCGCAAGTCAGTTGACGTTCTGGGTTGTTTTCAGCACTGGTGCCTGTTTCTAAGCTGCAGCTGTGGTTAGCGCACAGCAAGTGTCACCATTTCACCAGCTGTTGACTCTCAGGTGAGACAATTGCATTTAGGGCCTTCATATCATGCTTGCAAGCATCTTTGAAGCAGAGCTTCAAGCACCTGCCTGGGTCTGGCTACCTCACTATACAGAAAGTTCTTGGATATGCGATTGTCTTCCATCCTGTGGACGTGCCCGAGCCACAGAAGCTGCTTCAATTTGATTAGTGCCAACACGCTTGGGAGAGAGTTCTGCCTTTGAGAAGACTGCTACATTTGTGATTTTGCAGGAGATGGTCTACAGGTTAACAAAACTTGGTAATGCAACTGTATTGTTACCAGAAATGAGATCCTTTTTAAGGAATGATATAATTTATCAAATTGTTGGTACATGCTATCAGCTGTCATTACTTTAAATGTAATGTTTTAATAGCATTTTTTAATTTAAACAAATATCCTGTATATGGAGCAAAAGTGGGAAAATGGTGTTGAGGTACAGATCTGCCACATTTGAATGACGAATGGCCAGCTCCTGTTCCTTTGCGTTTACGTTCATAGACATGCCAGTAAAACAAACAACAAACCAAAAAAAAAAGAGCTAAGGGGTGGGTGATCAAAAATCTGGTCAGAGATTGGTTTTAAATGTGGGGCAAAGAGAGGTGGGATTGCACAAGAGGCCATTCAGATTAACAGGGAGTACATGGGCAGGGAAATTTTGTATGGCTGGAGGAGGTTAGCTGTAGGGAAATAAGGGAAGTCAAAGACGAATTTTAAATTTGATGTATTTGGGGACAGGGATCCAGTATAGGTCAGCAAAGATTGCAGGTATGGAGCAGAAAAGGGGGTGCAAGTGGTAGATAATTGTGAATTGGTATGGGTTGGGATATTGGTAGCAGAGTTTTGGATTAACTGAAATTTTAGGAGGGTGGAGGATGGGAGTCCAGCTCGGAGAGCATTGGAATAATTAAACCTCAGGGTGACAAAAGCAAGGCTGAGAGTTTCAGCAGCAGATTAATTATAACAAACACAGTTGCAAGTGATGTGAGTGAGCTGGAGGCGATGGAAAGGATATAGACTCAGAAATTTGGTGTTTGAAGGTACCAAGGTTGTGAACCATCTTGTTAAGCCTGAACACTGATAGAAGCCAGAGGGAAGAATGGACCTGTAGCAAGGTAAAACGTTTATCACAGAGCCTGAAGAATAATGGTTTTGGTCTTCATTGTTTAGGTAGTATGAGTTACAGCTCATCCTAGACTGGATGTCGGTCAAGCTTATTGAGCACATTATCTTGGTTTTTTTTTTATTCATTATGGGATATGTGGTTGCTGGCTAAGCCAGCATTTATTGCCCATCCCCAATTGCCCTTGAGAAAATCCAGGATTTTAACCCAGTGACAGTGAAGGAATGGCGATATATTTCCAAGTCAGGATGGTGAGTGGCTTGAAGGGAAACTTGTAGGTGGTGGTGGGTGTTAGAGAGAATCACCAAGTAACAATTGATTGACTGGATACCAGGGGATACAGTGCACTCTCAAATATTCGAACTATTATCCACCTTCCAGCTTATTCACCAGAAATTTCTACATATTAATGCCTTGTACAAGGTCTTACAGCATTATCCAGCCTCTCAACAAGCAACAATTTTATCACCTTTTATTTGTATTTCATTCTTGGGAAATAAGTGTACAAATACATGAAAATGATGGGCAGGAAAATGTTCACCAGTCTATCCCGCTTGTCCCAGGGAGGTGGTGGTGTAGTGGTATTGTCACTAGATTGGTAATCCAGAGACCTAGGGCAATGCTCTGGGGACCCGGGTTCGAATCCCCCACAGCAGACTTTGAATTTGAATTCAGTAAAAAATCTGGAATTAAAAGTCTAATGATGACCATAAATTGTTTTTATTGTCATAAAAACCCATCTGGTTCACTAATGTCCTTTAGGCAAGGAAACCTGCTGTCTATACCTGGTCTGACCTACATGTGACTCCAGACCCACACCAATGTGGTTGACTCTTAAATGCCCTCAAGGACAATGGAATGAGCAATAAATGCTGGCCTAGCCAGTGACACCCTAAGAACAAATAAAATAAAAATGTACCATGCAGCAGTCCAAGTGGGGGAATGTGTAAAACCAGATAACAGTTCGGGTTAATTAGAAAATATCTAGAAGATTTTTCTCTGACCTGTTTAGATGTTCAAAACACATTGGCTCTGATATATATTACAGGTTACCTGAATTTTCTATTCTCTGTGCACAATTAAGCTTTGTGAATTTTAATATCCACTAATTTCCACTATCGATAGGGCTGAGAGAGGGTCACCCTGTTAGATGGATGGGGCAGTTTCAATTGCTTATATGATGTCTCAAAAGGGCAGCTGGAATTGGTGTGCACTTTCCCTTTGATCCTTTCCCATTGATCCTTTCTTGCTGAGGATCAGAGGAAACAAGGATCCCATGGCTCCCAGCAAAGTATCCAGAACAAGCTTATGTAGAAAATCTTCCCAAAGTATTTTACAGAGGCATTATCAAAAAGTGCACATGAATTGAAAAAGGTGGTATGATATTTTAAAATTCATTTATGGGTTGTGGGTGTCGCTGGCTAGGCCAGCATTTATTGCCCATCCTAAATTACCCTTGAGAAGGTGGTGGTGCACTGCCTTCTTGAACTGCTGCAGTCCCTGTGGAGTATGTACACCCACAGTGCTGTTATGGAGGAAGTTCCAGGATGTTGAACCAGCGACAGTGAAGGAACAATGATGTATTTCCCAGTCAGGATGGTGAATGGCTTGGAGGGGAACTTCCAGGTGATGGTGTTCCCATGCATCTTCTGCCCTTGTCCTTCTAGATGATAGAGGTCATGGGTTTGGAAGGTGTTGCTGCAGTGCATCTTGTAGATGGTACACACTGCTGCTACTGTTTGTCAGTGGTGGAAGAAGTGAATGTTTGTGGATGGGATGCCAATCAAGTGGGCTGCTTTGCCCTAGGTGGTGTCCAGCTTCTTGATTGTTGTTGAAGCTGCACTCATCCAGGCAAGTGGACAGTATTCCATCACACTCCTGACTTGTGCCTTGTAGATGGTGGACAGGCTTTGGGGAGTCAGGAGGTGAGTTACTTGCTGCAGGATTCCCAGCCTCTGACCTGCTCTTGTAGCCACAGCATTTGTATGGCTAGTCCAGTTCAGTTTCTGGTTAATGGTAACCTCCAGGATGTTGATAGTGGGGGATTCAGCGATGGTAATGTCATTGAATGTAAAGGAGCAATTGGTTAGATTCTCTCTTGTTGGAGATGGTGATTGCCTGGTACTTGTGTGGTGTGAATGCTACTTACCACTAGTCAGCTCAAGCCTGGATATTGTCAAGGTCTTGCTGCATTTGAGCATGGACTGCTTCAGTATCTGTTGCAAATGGTGCTGAACATTGGGCAATCATCAATGAACATCCCCACTCCTGACCTTTTGATGGAAGGAAGGTCATTGATGAAGCAGCTGAAGATGGTTGGGCTGAGGGCACTACCCTGAGGAACTCCTGCAGTGATGTCCTGGAACTGAGATGATTGACCTCCAACAACCACAACCGTCTTCCTTTATGCTAGGTATGGCTCCAACTAGCAAAGAGTTTTCCCCCTGATTCCCATTGACTCCAGTTTTGCTAGTGCTCCTTGATGCCACACTCTGTCAAATGCTGCCTTGATGTCAAGGGCAGTCACACACTCAGCTCACCTGAGGAGGAGGGGTTACCAAAAGTATGGTCAAAGTTGAAGGAGGAGAGGAGTTGGAGAGATGAAGGTGCTTTGGAAATGAATTCCAGAGTGTGGGACTTATCAAATCAGAGGAAAGCAGTCTTTGGGTAGGGCGATTGTTGGGATTGCAGGGCTGCAGCTGATTACAGAGATAGGGATGAGACCGTGGCAGGATTGAAACAGGAGAATGAAAATTTTAAAACTTTAAAATTTTAAAATCTGAGGACCAGGAGCCAATGTAGGTCAGCTAGGAACAGAAATGATTGATGGTAGGGTACAGACAACAGAGTTTTCTGCTGAAGGGTCATGAGGACTCGAGGCGTTGACTCTTTTCTTCTCCGCCGATGCTGCCAGACCTGCTGAGTTTTTCCAGGTAATTCTGTTTTTGTTTTAGAGTTTTGGATGATCTGGTTTATGAGGTTTGGGAGCAGTGGCATTGCAGAATGTAAAGATTGCTGAATCTAAGGTTTCTAGTGATACATTGGACATGATAAGGGATAGAGATTTGAAAACTTGGCTTGAGGTCAAATAGGAAATGTCAAAATTCAGTGTGAGATAATTGCTGGGAAGGGATTGAACTCAGTGGCATTAGTATGTATTCTGTGTAATTCTATATAATGTAATAGTTTGGAGTTGTGGTGGGGACCGAAGACCATGGCTTCTCCCTATTTGACTGAAAGAAATTGCAGTTAATCCAGGGTTGAATGTTGGACAAGCAATTCGACAACACAGGAAGTAGAGAGGTCTCAAAAGTGATGGGAAGGTAGAGCTGAGTATCATCAGCATTCATTGGGAAGCTGGCTCGCATGTTTGAAGGTAATGTTTGATGTGAAAGAAGAGTGGACCAAGGATAAATCCAAATTGGGGTGGCCTTGGAGTATCAATACAGAAGACATACTTTGGCTATGATCAAATAGGTAACAGTGGAACCAAGTGATAGCAGTCTTACTGAGCTGGACAATGGAGGAGAGGCGCTGATCGAGCACACCATTTGCCTACATGTCGCAGTACAGAGAGGTCAAGGAGTATGAGAAGCGAGAAAACATCACAGTCACAGAGAATATGATTAAGCTTGTTCAGTGTTGTGGAAGGGAGAGATTCAAACAAGGAGTTACATGAATGACAGCTATGTATCTGAGAGATGAAAACACTGAAGAATTTTGGAAGGTAAAGAGGCTGGAGATAGGAGGGCAGTTTATAAGGACAAAGGGACCAAGGGTGGGATTTTGGAGGCAGATGACAGTTCCTGAGGAGAGGGTAACATTTACAGTGTCAGTTGGCATGGCATTCAGACAGGTAAGTTGAGTGGACAGTAGGTTTAGTATGAATGGGAGTAGGAGGTGTTTTCATTGACCAGATAAATTCAAATAAAATATGACAAGAGGAAGTTTCAGTGTTGGTGCTGGGGCAGGGGGTACGGGGTAATTATTTTATTGGACAACATGGGGGCAGCTGAATGAATGTTGTGAGTTTTGATAATAAAGAGGCTCCCAAGCTCCTCGTACTTGGAGGTGACAGTTTTGGGGGCGGGGAAGATGAGCACATGGAGGTAGTTGGGAGAGGAGACTTTTGCTGTCATCATTTTGATGACATCCTGGTATATGGGTGATTTTGACAGGAGAACAAAACGTGCTAGTACCTGATGTGATCCAGCCAGATCTGGTGATGGACAGCTCTGCTAGTGCGCCAGATTCACTGAAATCTGTACCTCAACACATTTAAACGGAACCTCTTGTTGGCTGGGCTAAGATGTTCGGGTCAGGGCCGAAATTGAGATCAACCATCCTTCATCTTCAGCCTTTCCTGAAATGTACTGAATCTTGGATTGATATAATATCTTGTGCTTTTATTCTAGAGCTCTATTCTGAAGAATCAGTGTGTGCCACATTGAAATCATGAGTCATAAACTCACCAAGGAGGAAATAGAGGAACGGTTTGAGCAATTCTTGAAGGAGGTATTGTTTTTTCCTTTGGTGAAATTCTATTTCCATCAAATATATTTGAGTTTAACATTAATTTACTTGAGGTGATCTCTGGTTTGGTTTTATGGTCCAAAATTTTAATAGTAACGGTAAATTGCACGGAAACTGTTGTTGGGAGCTTTTATTTTAAGTTATGAAGCAGTTTGGTGGTATATTTCTTTGTTTTGAATATCTTCACACTCTTTCTCCCATGGAGACTGGTGTGGAATTCTGGAAGGATTTTGTAGGCTGATTGACACCCTGCTTTGAGCTGCGTGAATGCACCTTCCACAAGTCCTGGAGTGTGACTTGCACTCGGGGCCTTCCGGCCCAGAGGCAGGACTGGTACCTACCGAACCGCTTGGACTCCTGGTAGTATATCAGAACATTGCCTAATTTACCTCTGAGACCTGGTTTGGAGCCATGGATGACCTGATTGAAAACCTTCTCTGTGTCCTACACGAAAAAGTCAAAACTAAAGTGAGTTTGTGGGTAGTCTCAGCCCAGTTACTTGTGAATTTGAATTTGCAGCCCTAAACTACTCTGAAATTAGTAACATTGTTCACTGGCATAAGAATAACAAGTGACATAAATGGAAATGTCACATAAAACATACCTGCCTGAAATTTTCAGTTGCAATGACGGCAAAACTGTTAGCACTCAGGGTCACTATTGTGTAAAACTGATAGCAACTTGTGGTGTCAGCAAATTTGTTAAACTTTAATGAAATCTTGAAGTTACTGTCAGTGATACCTGTCCCTCCACAGCTGGGCTGTTGTATACTTTGCATCTGTAATCAATACAATATCAGTGAATTGGTATGAACTTCAACTTTTATGCACTGTTCCTCCTGTAAAAAAACATTGAGAATGTTAAGCCTTGTTGGATGAAGTGTAAAATAATTTTTAATGGTGTACTAAGTGATAATTACTGCTGAATAACCTCTCTGGCTCTGAAAAGCAAATTTTTTAAGTGTGGAGGCTTATTCCCTCCGTTCCATAATAATAATTTCATGAATTTTAAAATAACATTTTTAAAAATCATTATGTTTCAGCATCCAACAGCAAGTGCAGCGAGCTTTACTCTTTATAGACTGTTGCTTAGACCCAGTGTATATCTCAATCTTTATTTTGTTTTCTGTATCATGATTAAAGAATGAATTACAATCCATGCTTTTTATTTTCTGTTTTGCTGTTTGTGACGATACTTCGGCCTGGTTAGCAGCTCGGTTGTTCAGCTGCCCTGGTTGGCTGTCACTATTGCTGGCTGCTACAGATTCCCTGCAGATGGCCTCGGATTGAAACTAATGTCAGCATATTAATATATCAGTACCTGGATTTACACCTGAAGTGCTCTAACCTGAATGGCCTCTTTCTGTGCTGTAACTTTTCTATGGGTTCCACAAAGGAAAATGATGCTCTGCAGCTTGCTAAAGCTCTGTGGGCAGATTTGTTCAAGCTCCCTTTGCCTGAACATTGGCCTGGATTTTGTGGTCAGCAGCAGAGTGCAGGGGCTTTACCCTTTACAGACTGATGCTTTGCCTGGCTTGGAAATGCTTGATGATACTTTGGGGAGAATTTTTTAGGCCCTAATAAGGGTGGGCACAGTGGCAGCTGGCACAAATATTTGTGCATTGGCTTGTGTGCTGTTTCCTTGGCTCCAGCCCAACTGCAGAGTACTTTTTAAAATTTAATATTTAACAAAGTTGGAGAGAGGATGCCTTCTTCCATACTGTCTGTAAAGGTATCCTGTGGCTTCCAAGCTAGCAGTCCTCTAATTGGCCCTCCAACTTTGCGAGCCCACTCATGTCCTAATTAGACAGCAAGCCTGCCTCTGGCCATTAATTGGCCCAATTAGGGAAAACCATAGATGAGTGACTGTTCCCCACATAGTGTGGGCTTCTCACCCCATTTGAGCCTGATGTCAGGGTCCTGAAGCCCCCAGGGGAAATCGTGCTTTTTATGGCCAAGAAGTCTAATGTTCGCTGATATATTGGCCCTTAACTAAGTGTAAAATCACTGTTCGTACACTTTTAAAGTGAAAGCAAATCAAATCCCATTTGGCATGGAATTTTTTGAGGAGGTGACCAGGTGTGTAGTTCAGGGTAGTGCAGTTGATGTAGTTTATATGGATTTCAGCAAAGCCTTTGACAAGGTCCCACATGGGAGACTTATAAAGAAGGCAAATGCACATGGGGTACAGGGTAATTTGATAAGGTGGATTCAAAATTGGCTTAGTTGTAGGAGACAGCAGGTGATGACAGAAGGCTGCTTTAGTGACTGGAAACCCGTGTCCAGTGGTGTACCACAGGGATCTGTGCTGGGACCCCTATTATTTGTCATTTATATAAACGACATAGATGACTATGTGGGGGGGTAGGATGAGTAAGTTTGTGGATGACACAAAGATTGGCTGGGTGGTTAACAGTGAGGTTGAGTGTCTTGGACTACAGGAAGATATAGACGGGATGGTCAAATGGTCAGAATATCAATGCTAGTATTTTTTTATTAATCAAAGTGCACCAGCTAATACTTGCTGACACTGCACATTTGCCACGAGCCAGCGCATTCCCCACCTTATCAATATCATTTTATAGTTTCCTTGGGTCTTCAAAAAAATAAGCTGTGTTTCCTATTTTGGTGTCATCTGTATATAGATTCTCTTGTTTTATCTCAGTTTTCACCACCACTGAGGAAGGCGGGGCTAGAATTTATCCTGCAGCATTTTTTGCCTTGCTGCAAATAATTTAATCAGATTTTTGATTTGATTTTGAACAGGTTTCAAGAATCTTTCCCTCAAATTTTGAATTCCTTTCAGAAGTTGTTGTTGGAGGAAATTCCAGAAGCTTCCTTCCAAGATTGGAAGTATTGATATGCCCTCAGTGGTTTTACTTTTCAAGTCGTTATTGCATTTTTACCAAATCTTGGTCAATGTCTGTGTTTCTGTTGAAACTGGATATGTTGAAAAGTTATTGCCTGTACAAGTTGTGGTGTTAGAGTGATAAGTATCATCTCAGTAAGTTTATAACTGCCTGTATAATGTATAGCATTACTCCACCTTTCTGAGTGTAAAAAATAACAATTTTTCATCCAACTGCCAGCTTTTCTGATTCCCCACTGTTTTTTGTTCTGATAACTTTGTGCACATATTCTAGTCTGTTTCAGACGAATCTGTTGATTTGGGAAATTCGCCAAAATCTAGTGCCCCGAGTTCACTGGGTCAGCGTACAAGGAAGGAAAGCAAAAGAGATGCTAAACTATGGTGGATTAATGACGACGACTCTGATGAAGGACGTAAGTAGCTGTTTTGTTTTTGTACAGCCACAAAATAGCTTCTGTTACATGGATGCTGGCCACAGGAGGGTAGCGTAGCATTGCACTCATAACTACTTTACTTTGGCATTTAAAATGCATCAGCCTGTATGTGTTTCATATTTTATTTTAAAATTTCTATTTCATGGCACATGCTGTAAGTTTTAGGCTCAGGATTCACAGATTATCCAAAATGAGGTCAAAGTCATAGGTGGTTTAATAGCAGTTATAATACTTATTAGGTGTTAAGTCATTTATTAAGAAACAACAGTTTAAATATAATGCATAAGCTAAATAGACAGGAAAAACATATAACCCCCAACAGATGAGGACAGCTTATTGGTCTTGGAGCGCGAATGGATGGATGAAGCCAGCAGCTGGGAGTGGTAGTCTCTTGAGTGTTCTGTTCTCCTCTTTTGTTTTTGTTCTCGAACTAACCGAGGTGCTAGCAAGATCTTCTGGTCTTGCTCCATGTGCCTGATGGGGACTGTGCCCTGCCTCTCCGAGCAGCGATTGATTTACCTTATCTCTAGGGGCTGTTGGTTTACCATATGTCAATCACTTGTTCGAGTCTTTTGGTTATTGGCCATATCGACAGTTACCCAAGGATCACTTACCACCTGCCCATCACTTTGGCTGAGGCCATCTTTAAGCTTACCTCAGGCTGGGTGCCATTTGTTAACTCCTGCCAGACACGCATATAGATAAGAGGACACACAAGGCATCACAAGACCATTCTCCTTCACTACTATCTTTAATTTACCTCAGCTGGGGACTTTTCCAGAGAGAGAAGAAAAACAGTCTTCTGTCAGGTGGTGCCTCACACTGCCTGCTAGTTCTATAAGAATTCTATAATATTCTGAAAAGTATAATTTCCTAATGCATTTAAACTTCTGTTTTCCTGTTGCTTATCTTTAATTTACTTTTCTTTGCTTTTCTCTTGTGTTACTTGCACTTGCTGGCTCACTTTTTATCATCTTCATCCAAGAAACTCCACTGAGGAGGTTTTCCAAATTGAAAAGACAGGCAGCAGTAGTTGATGCTGGCATTGAAACAACGAAGAAAGAAATTGGCGAAGAGAGTGTTGGAAATGCACTGTCTCAAAGTCCAGGTTCCCAGGAGTGTATTTGTTTTTCATAATATGAGAGTATACTGTAAAGTAATAAGCTCCAAGTTCTCACCACAGTGACTAAACTATACTTGTTCAGAAACATAAAAGCCTTTAACAATATATAGAAATTTAAAGCTTATCGAAATAGCAAGAAAGATAGATCTCGCATTTATGTGGCACCATTCACATCTTCACATTGTCCCAAAGCTTTTCGCAGCCAATGAATTACTAAGGGACAATAAAGTTCATTTAAATAGCATTAATATCTTCTGATGCGTACAAAGCCAAGTAAGTACACTCAGGCCCTCACACTGCTGCTCCACTTCTGGGGCCAAGGATCCAACTCTATCCTGCAAGCACCCCGGAGTGAAGATTGCGCCATTCGGGTTCCTTTCCACCGCGACTGATGCGGTGAGCCAGAAAATTTCCCGACTTCAGCTAACCGCTTGGGTACCAAAAACCTGGGCCTCCCTTTTTATATTGGATTTCCAGCATCCATTTTAGTTTTCTTTTCAATGGTTGCAAACATACAATACACCATTTGATAAGATCGTGGCTAATCTGATTGCGGCCTGAATTCCAGTTTTCTGTCTATCCACTGTATCTCTGACTCCCTTGTCAGAAGCTATCCAACTCAACCTTAAAACTATTTGATGACCCTGCCTCCACTCCTCTCTAGGGAGGGGAATTCCACAGACCAGTGACTCTCTGAGAGGAAAAATTTTTCCTCATCTCTGTCTGAAATGGGAGACCACTTATTTTTGAACTTTGTCCCTTAGTTCTAGTATCTCCCATAAGGGGAAGCATTCTTTCAGCATCCACCCTGTCAAGTCCCCTAAGGATCTTGTATGTTTCAATAAGATTACCCCTCAATCTTCTGAACTCCAGTGGATACAGGCCCAGTCTGTCCAACCTTTCCCTGTAAGTTAATTCCCCCCCGACCCCATCCCAGGTATCAGTTGAGTGAACCTTCTCTGTACTGCTTCTAATGCAGTTATATCCTTTAGTAAGTAAGAAGACCACAGCTGTACACAGTACTCCAGATGTGGTCTCACCAACGTCCTATACAATTGTAGCAAAATGTCCGTACTTTTTTATTCCATTTCCCTTTCAATAAATTACAACATTCCATTTGCCTTCCTTATCATTTGCTGCACCTGAATACTAACATTTTGTGATTCATGTATCAGATGCCTCTGTACTGCAGAGTTTTGCGGTGTTTCTCCACTTAAATAATAAAGTGCTTTTCTATTCTTCCTGCCAAAGTGGATGAGTTCACATTTTTCCACATTATACTCAATCTGCCAATTCCTGGCCCACTTACTTAACCTATCTATATCCCTTTGTAGTTAGGTATAGAGATTTGGACTAAAAGTGGAACAAACCTCAGTTAGTTCAGTCCTCAACCTAAACTCAAGGGAAAGAAGCCAGGTTTATGCAATCAGTCCTCACAAATCATTCCTGTTTTTCCTAATATTCTAATGAATCTGTGTTGTCACCCCCATCAAGGCTAATATTTCTTTCCTTAGCTATTGAAAACTTAATGCAGTATTATAGATGGGGTCTTCACTGGGCTCTGGACAACAGAAGTATTACTTCCTCACTTTTGTATTCCAAGACCCTTGAGGTAAAGACTAACAACATATTTGTTCTGTTAGCCTTTTTGAATACTTTTGGTACCTGTGCACTGACTTTCAGTGATTTGTGTGCGTGGACACCCAACCCATTTTGGTCCTCCTTAGCTTCTAGTCTCCAGGAATTCTGCAGGCATTACCTAAGTAATACAGTAATGTTCATATACTGAACAAAGATGCCCAATTAACACTGAACCTAATGTCTTTACATTTTTTTTGGGGTAAAATGCCAGACATGCTGGGAACCAATAGGAGCTTTCTCAAATCTCAGAGGTTCTCCCAGTCCATTGCAGAGGTTGAAGAAGAGAAACAAGAGAAGACTCAGGT
Organism: Cetorhinus maximus; assembly: GCF_964194155.1. Lineage (NCBI taxonomy): Eukaryota > Metazoa > Chordata > Chondrichthyes > Lamniformes > Cetorhinidae > Cetorhinus > Cetorhinus maximus. The sequence goes on from NC_135883.1 coordinate 129,371,673, forward strand.
TCAGGAAAGTGAGAGGACGTCTGTATCCATCAGCCGAGACAGTTTGGAAACAAATGGTATGAAATAATTTACGAATTTTACATAAAGAATTGAATGGGAGAAAAATAAGAGACAAAGTATCAATTCATTCTGCAGTCCTGGAATAGCGCTTAATACTTTCACCTTTTGGTGAAATGTTTTTGCTCATTTGCTTCATTTAAATAAATAGAAACCTGATACACTTCCATGTTTTTCCCTTGAGTCCTCGTTACCTTAAATGGTGAGAAAAGGTTACTTTCAATTTAATTCACAGAATCTCACAGTGCAGAAGAGGCCCTTCGGCCCATCAAGTCTGCACCGACACGTGAGAAATACCTGACCTACCTACCTAATCCCATTTATCAGCACTTGGCTCATAGCCTTGAATGTTATGACGTGCCAAGTGCTCATCCAGGTAGTTTGTAAAAGATGTGAGGTAACCCGCCTCCACCATCCTCCCAGGCAGTGCATTCCAGACCATCGCCACCCTCTGGGTAAAAAAGTTTTTCCTCACATCCCCCCTAAACCTCCTGCCCCTCACCTTGAACTTGTGTCCCCTCATGAATGACCCTTCAACTAAGGGGAATAGCTGCTCCCTATCCACCCTGTCCATGCCCCTCATAATCTTGTTACACCTCGATCAGGTCACCCCTCAGTCTTCTCTGCTCCAACGAAAACAACCCAAGTCTATCCAACCTCTCTTCATAACTTAAATGTTTCATCCCAGGCAACATCCTGGTGAATCTCCTCTGCACCCCCTCCAGTGCAATCACATCCTTCCTATAATGTGGCAACCAGAACTGCACACAGTACTCTAGCTGTGGCCTCACCAAGGTTCTATACAACTCCAACATGACCTCCTACTTTTGTAATCCACGCCTCGATTGATAAAGGCTAGTGTCCCAAGTGCCTTTTTCACCACCCCACTAACATGCCCCTCCGCCTTCAGAGATCTATGGACACATACGCCAAGGTGCCTTTGTTCCTCAGAACATCCTAGTGTCATGCTGTTCATTGAATACTTTCTTGCCGAATTACTCCTTCCAAAGTGTATCACCTCACACTTTTCAGGGTTAAATTCCATCTGCCACTTATCTGCCCATTTGACCACCCTGTCTATATCTTCCTGTAGTCCAAGACACTCAACCTCACTGTTAACCACCCAGCCAATCTTTGTGTCATCCACAAACTTACTAATCCTACCCCCCACATAGTCATCTATGTCGTTTATATAAATGACAAATAATAGGGGACCCAGCACAGATCCCTGTGGTACGCCACTGGACACTGGCTTCCAGTCACTAAATGACTTCTGTCATCACCCGCTGTCTCCTACAATAAGCCAATTTTGAATCCACCTTATCAAATTACCCTGTACCCCATGTGCACTTGCCTTCTTTATAAGTCACCCATGTGGGACCTTGTCAAAGGCTTTGCTGACATCCATATAAACTACATCAACTGCACTACCCTCAACTACACACCTGGTCACCTCCTCAAAAAATTCAATCAAATTTGTTAGGCATGACCTCCCTCTGACGAAGCCATGCTGACTATCCCTGATCAAACCTTGCCTCTCCGGGAATAGTTATACTTAACTTCTGAATTACTATTTTAAATGCTTAGATTTGGCAGCTTCAAATGGAAACTGTAACTATTCACACATAGAGAACATTGAATTTGCTATGCTTCAAGTAAAACAATTTTAAAATAAAAAAGTAAACTAAACAGTGTTGTAATATATGAATTGTTCTGATATAGCATGTATTGAAAGGGGGAATAGTTCTATTTGTACAATATATTATGTGAGCTAAAAATATATTCCGCTCCAACATGGACTTGACTGAATATTATGCTGTCATTTTTGTGTTGCTATGAAGCAATTTCAGCCCTGTAGTGATAAAGTGGCAATTAAATGAAGAGTTTGCCCTTTGCAGAACTAATCATAATTACATCCTCCTGTCTATGATTTGCAAGTGGAATAAATGTCCAGTATAATCCACATTATAAAGTACTGTTCAAAGCTAACAGATGATTTTATTCATTTTTAGACTCTGTCATGGCATCAGGACCTCGGCAAAGTACTCCAGGAGTTGGACTGGATACACTTGAGGAAGAAGAGGAGAAAGAGAAGTTCTTTGCTAACCTCGAGAAGGGAGCTTCCTCTACTATTGACTATTCCAGGCTAAACAAAGAACTTGAATCAACAGATTCTACACCTCTGACTACTTTGAATCAGTAAGATAATTCTCTAAGGAGAATTGCAAAACATCTTCTAAAATTCGGTATTTGAAGTGTTATCTCAGAAGTGTCCTTCCTTTTTTTAAAAGGAGGAGAAAACTAGAGTCTAAATTTCTCCCATACACTTATATGTCATATCTACAAGCATGTTTTTTGTCAGATTTTGTAGATTTTACTGTTTAAAAGTGCTTTCTTTTGTTGCATAGTGTTATCAGCCCAGGCATTGTTTTTCCTGTAAGACTAATATTATGAGATAATCCAGTTAGTCCAATTTTAGAATTTTATTAGCATAATTTGAGAGAAATTCAGAGATCACGTCACCTGGTGACAGCACATTTCAGGCGGTCACAATGCCCCAACTATTGTGTCTCGATAATGGTGGGCAGAGTCCAAATTTCTGAAATGTACTGCTGGGGGGAAGTGAGGCTCCATGTTCAGAATTGTAAAATGACTTTTTAACTTCACTTAATACTAACTTCAGTTTTAAGGATTCAGTTGCACTGAAATAAATTTCTTGCAAAAAGTCTATCTGAGCATATTCATTTTAATGAGCATATTCATTTTAATAAGCAGTTGGGAATGTTTTAGATCTGGTTTTTGTGTTGTACCTTGTTATGGTTATCTAATTCTATCCTGCACATGTTAAGATGCAACGGACTAATCCTTGTGCTAATACCAGGGCTCTCTCTCTAAGCTTTAGTTTAAAAAAAATTAAATACTTGTTAATGGAACACTGCAATTTCCCCTCAGAATTAAGAATTAATGTAAGAAATGTATAGAAAAGTTCACAGAAAATGATATACTGGTACTCATTCCTCTATGAGGCACTGGTTGAGATTTTGATGATGTGGTAGATGTTTATTTTCATTTCAAGTGACCTATGCAGGAGTGCAGCACTTTATCTTTCGATTTTTATTTCTAGAAATGAAGGAAGGCTACAAGTGCTAGTGGGGGAGGAAGCAAAGGAAGCGGATGATGAGTCCAGACCTAAAAGTGTTACAGGTAATATTGTTAAAACAGGAATTTGCACCACATATGATTGAAATTCCTTTGTAATTACTACAAAAAAATTACCTGTTATTGGTAGCTTGTTAAATTAGTGTGGTTTATTTTTGTTCTTTTTATTTCTAAGAGGAAATAGATCTGATCGCATTATTTAATTGTAGCATTACTGGGCCCTTTTCACTCCAAAAGAGAAAGTTAAGACAAAATCTGAAAATTTTAAGGGTTTAATTTAGGCAAGTAGGAAAGCATAAATTTAAGATCATCATCGCCTAAAGAGCAACGGGAGAGGTTAGAAGATTTTCTTTTAATGGAGAAAGTTGTTAGGACATAAAGCATCATTGGTAATAGAATCCATCATGAATTTAAAAGGGAAGTGGATAACTATTCTTTTAGAGGAAAAAATTTAAAGGTGTAAACCAAGAGCAGGGGAATGGAACAAATGGATAATTCTTTCAGAAAGGTGGCGAGAGTCAGTGGCCTGCTTTTGTGCCTGCAAGATTCAATGAAATAATTTTTTTACACAGACTAGAAATCCCTGTCATTTTCAACATTAACTGTATTCTTCAATGTGACTCGCGCAGTCATTTAGAAGTACAAACTACTGAGAATGTAGTCTCAATTGCAAGTTAATTTTTCAGGAAATGTTGCAGCTTGTTCGCGTTAATTATTTCTGCAATGAAAAAAAGGAATTGGAGTTTCTCCAAAACTAGAAACTTGTAGCTGGTTGATATTTAAATTGTAAATGTTGGCCAGATTTCAGGTTGGGATATTCAGCGTACTCTGTTTCAAGGATACTGTTGTAAAGCATCTAAAAGATACTCAACACAGAGTTGAACGCAGGTAGATTCAGCAGTAGTTCTTTATTTAGTACAAATGTGCACACATGGGAAATATGCTTTCAGAATGCTCTAAAAGGCAACTCGAAGTTACACAGTTTCTTTCAGATATTTATGCCCTCTTTTGGGTAATTCATCATTAACCCACAATGTTCTTGTATGTCTAATTGTTACATCCTTAATTACAATTGAGTTTACAACCCATGACCACTACCATCTAGAAGTAAAAGGACAGCAGATAGATGGGAACACAACCATCTGGAAGTTCCCCTCCAAGCCACTCACCATCCTGACTTGGAAATATATTGCCATTCCTTCACTGTCGCTAGATCAAAATCCTGGAACTCCCTTCCTAACGGTACTGTGGGTGTGCCTATACCACATGGACTGCAGCGGTTCAAGAAGGCAGCTCACCACCACCCTCTTCAGGGCAACGAGGGATGGGCAATAAATTCTGGCCCAGCCAGCGACGCCCACATCCTGTAAATGAGTAAAATAAAAAAATACGGAATGACCTGTTCATCGCCTCCGCAGTTCCGGAGGAATTTGTGAAACGATCACGAATGACCTGACTGTTAGCACAAATGACGTTCCAAAACATGTACTTTGCTTATCTATCCTGGCATTTCACTGCAATGTCTAGCATCCTGCATGCCTTGACCCTGAGGTTAAGCAATACAGTTTATTACTGTATAACTCATAGACCATTCATCAACTTATTTTATCCTGACCGTAAGATCACATTCCTTTAGCTTTATCATGGACTGGCCCATGGGCTAATCAGCAGCTTCCAGGCCTAGCTAAAATGTCTCATTCATTCTAGTTTTTTTTTTTAACTGCAGACACTTTTAAAACATATCCGCAACTTGACCAAACGTGGGTAATCCCATAATGCATCCTCATATGCCTCTTCAATACTTTTTTTAAATTCATGGAAAAGTAGTGTAAGTTTGTTACTATTCCAGACTTGTACAAATCCTTTAATTGTAAAGCATTTTGAGTTAGAAATTTGTTTTTCAATGTATGTGCAATTATATACTTTAATTTGAACGCTATTTGAAAGATATTGTTTTAAACTTTGGATTTCAGCTTCAAGACACTACAGTGATGACTTTGATGATTATTCTGATGCCAAATTTGGAGGTGAAGAATTTGGATCAGATAATGACAATATAGCCAAGACTGAATGTATTCCAAAAAGCATTGAAACTGAAACGGAGACAAAAGAGCAGGTACCATAATGATTTTGTAAACTTGATTCTTGCAATGAAGAATTCTAATATAACTTGATTTACACTGGTTGTTACTTTTTTTGAAGAAAAGTTTGCTTGGAAAAGAAAGATGCAGTTTTTCAAATGTCAGTGTTTAGCCCAGTACAGCTTCTGTGAAACAGTATGTTCAAGAGGGATCTAGGCTGATGCCACTTCAATATACATATCCTATACTGCCCCCTACGAACATATAAGAGATGGAATAAGAAAAGACCCTAGGTGTCTTATTTAATCCATCTTCCTCCATGTTCTGTGTACAATTCTGTGCGAGCCTTGATCCAATTCACTAGATTTCCTGAGGGAGGCAACAAGCTAGTAAAAGTTCCAAAATCTAATTGAATGATGGAACAGGCCCAAGAAGCCGAACTGTTTCTGTTTCTAACCTAAGTCACTGACGTTTCTTTATAACTCCTGAAGGTAATCAAGTAAACTTTCAGGATTTAATCCAGCCTTGCAATCCACGATATTTTACCCATGACTAGTTTATTCTACATATGATTCAACCAATGTCTCAGTAGCATTGGAAACATTGAGAATGTTGTCTGTCTCTGCTTGTTCTTAGAATCTTTAATCCAGTATTTTACCAGATATTAACCAGTAGCTTTTTAAAAAAAATACAATAATCAACACGCCATTAACTACTTTTCTGGGAATTTGTTCCAAAAATGCACTGTAGGGAAACAAGTATGTTTTGTATTCATTTCTTCTCTGATCATTAAGCTATATATCCTTCTTGCATTTGTATTGTGCATGTTCCTCCTCCTCAGTGGATAAATTAAGCAAAATCGTCAGCCAGTTCCTTACAGAGAAATCCTGTATAATAAATGTATTACCGAGCGAAATTCATGGAGGTCAGGAATTCTTGTAAGTGGCTAAGTAGTTCCTTGTAATGGTACTTACTGTAAAGTCATCTTCTCTTTCAAATATATTCATGCTGATACAAGCACCATTTTTAAAGTCAAGAGCAAAGAACTTCCCTCATTATATATTTAATGATATTTTAGCTTCCAGAATTGATGAAGTTGCCTCTAGTGGTAGAAGTGTGCAGCTGTATGGCAAGTAGCTGGGGAAAATCCTGGCAGAATGGTGATGGTTCAAATCAGACTGTGAGATGGACATTGCAAATTCAATACATTGAAAAATGGAATTATTTCACAAAATATTATTACTTATTGGAATATTTGGGGGGAAAAAAAACAAAGAACAACGTTGAAACAAAAGCAGACTCATGACTTACCATATTAAAGGAGAACTATGTTTTGTGTAAAGAGGTGAGATTTATTGATGTTTTGAGTATTTTATCACTTCCAATTGTTTGCTGTCATTGTTAAGGTGTTGTATAATCAATTGAATTGCATTTGTGAGATCAATAAAACCAGCCAAATAATCCTCCAAATAAAAACAGAAAATGCTGAAAAAACTCAGCAGGCCCACAGCATCTGAGGAGAGAGAAACAAGAGTTAACATTTCGAGCCCATATGACTCCTCCTCTTCAGAGTTTTTCCAGCATTTTCTGTTTTTGTATTTCAGATTTACAGCATCCACAGTATTTTGCTTTTAATCCTCCAAATAATGTTGATTGGTGGTTGGCTTATTTTATTTCAAGGTTACTGTTTATACTTGCATTACCCACACAGCCTGTTCAGATTTTAGTTATACTGTGCTACTGGATGGGCTTTGAATGAGGTTTAATACCTTGTAATTGCAATGTTTTTAAACATGTAAAGACAACAGCTATTAGAATACTGTAAAGTTACACAACATGCTCGTTTTATTAATCCCAGATCCATAATACTGTGTTCCAGTTAATTATTTTCATGTGCTTGCATAATGTCAGCTTCAGATAAAGTGGGGAAACGATATATAATGTGCCTACGTAGTTCAATCTCGGATAAAATAGGGAAACTATACAATTATATAAGACATTTAAGCATAATTGATATTCATCGGTCATTTCAACATTTCATTTTATCTGAAAATAAAACAATATGGTGAAGGATCTCTAGAAAGTTTGATTCTGGGAGGAAAATTTTAATTTTCAGCAATGGTGTAACTCAATTTCTTCCCCCACCCCCAAATATATTTAACAACTTCACACAGCACAGACAAATGAACTTAAAAGCAGGTTTCAACAATATCTGAGAATATGGATTTGTCACTCACAAGTTGTGGAGTCACAGTAGGCTAGGTATTTGGTAGTACTGAGGACGGGGGAGGGAGAGATGGTAGCAGGATGAGGGAAGAACCAGCAGTTTACCAGATGAGTTTAAATGCAAATGGATGTGAAAGTAAAGTGGTGCAAGAATTTAATTTCACTTAACTGGAAATACACACTTGCAATGTTTTATTACCAGAAGTAGTGGAAGAAAACTTTTAGGGATGGCAGTTTGGAATAACAGACAAGCTCAGACAACCAAATAAGAAACTGCATATTTGGGAAAGCCAGACAATTGAAGAACAAGGCAGGACAGGAGCATGGAGGAAATTTTGGGGGGTGGGTAGTGGGGGGGAGGGGGTGAACCTGTAGAGAGTTTTTTGAAGGGAAAAATGTACCAATATATTAAACAGTTAATGGCTGAGGATCAGGGAGCCAGTAAATTTAAGCAAAGGCATCAGGCATCCAGTTATAGTTTATGGAAGGAAGGTGATGTAATAATGTAACTCAGGCGACCAATGGTCTCACAGAAAGAACCAACAATTAGAGACAAGGTAAAGAATGCTGTAGCTATAAAGGGCTCAAGTCAGACCACTGACCACTGCTCTAGATTTGGCCATAACACTAAATTTTGTTGCAAAGGGTATAGAGTAGATCCAGACTGATACCATTTGCAAAAATGACCCAAGTGGAATTATTACTTCAGAGTAAGACAACAGTAAGGCACATAAATGAAAATTATTGATGAGAAAATTTCAGATGGGTATCAGAACTCGGCATGAAAAATGTGTGGAATAACCTGCCAGATTTGGTAAAGGAATGAAATTATACCAGGATTCTATGATGGAGAATTAGGATATTCGAATGAAGAGCTTCGCTGGGCTAATTGGTTATTTGTCTCTATCTTTTTATATGTTTGCATAAACACATATTTACATGAGCATAACTAGAAGCCTTCGATTTAAGATAGTCACCAAGAAATCCAACAGGGAATTCCGAAGATAATTATTTACCCAATGAGTGATGAGAATGTGGAGCACTCTACCACAGTGAGTGACTGAAATGGCTAGGATTGATGTATTTAAAGGGAAACTGGACAACCATTTGAGGGAGAAGGGAATAGCTGGTCATGCTGGTAGATTTCAATGAAAATAGATAGGTGAAGGCTTGAATGGAGGACAAACATTGGCACGGAAAGGTTGGACCAAAAGGTCTATTCTTGTGCTGTATATCTTAAGTAGTTCTCTTAAGAATCCCTGATTTCAATTGCTCACCATTGGTGACTGTGCCTTCAGCTGCCTAGGTCCTAAACTCTGGAACTCCCTCCTTTAATCTCTCCAAATCCTACCTCTCCTTCCTTTAAAAAGCTCTTTAAAACTTACCTCTTTGACCAAGCTTTTGGCCATCTGTCCTAGTGTCACCTTATGTGGCTCTGTGACTAATTTTGTGCTATAATGCTCTTATGAGGTGCCTTGGGATCTTCCTTTACATTAAAGGTACTATATAAATATAAGTTGTTGAAGTTGAATTTTCAAATTACTTATTCCGGACCACTATTGGTCCTTCTCTTGTACTCCCCTACCCACACATCATTACATCTCTCCACATCATGCATGACTCAAGAAGTGAAGTAGACATCTTCCATATCTTACTCTTTCTGGGGAAACGTGGATTAAAGAGTCTCTTGAAAGCTAGGCCTAGAATTAAAGTTTCCAAAATAAATATTTTCAAAAACTAGATGTGGTTTGGAATAATCAAGTTTATCTGCTATGCTTTTATTTTAGGAAGCACAGCCTGGCATGCTAGCAAAAGGTAAGTGGTATCTCTATCTATTCATGATATGTTTGAAGAATCATTTAGGCCTAAGAGAACTGCTTTAATTCTTATGTTAATGTTTTTTTAATATTTACTGATGTAAGGGTCCATTTTCAGACATTAGCCATATGTTTTAAAAATCTTCAAAATGAGTTTGCCTAACTTGAGCAAAATTTCTGATTCTTTGAGTCATAGCAATTTTCACAGGTCGTAAGAACTTGCCCAATTTTAATTTCCTCTGGCAAATTGCATGTTACTTTTGACTTGGCTCCTGGTTCCCACCCTTTGCAAATCCAGCAAAGGGCTAAGGCCCTTCAATTTTCAATTTTTTATGGTCTGTGACTCCTGAGGACAACTTCTTTCAAAACTCTTATCGTGAAATAATGACGACTCCAGAAGGATATATGTGGGAGGAATTGTGGTGTGTGATGGTTGCTATCATTCAGAATGGGACAATCACAGTAAGGTAACCTTGCTTTCTTTGTTACTTGAATATCCTTCAAGTATCAAAGCAGCATCCTAGCTGGGATACAGGAACATTTAGTCTATTGAGCTTGATTTTACATTTTTGTCATTTTAAGTCCCAACCATTTTTTAATTATTCTTTTACGGGATGTGGACGTCACCTCACCTCTTGAGGTCAGCAATTCTGGCTATGTTGGGACCAAGGCTGTAATAACATCAAGAGCTGAGTGGCCCTGGTGGAACCCAAACTGTGCGTCAGTGGCTTTTCTTCTGATCCCTTAATACTATTGTTTCCCAAGTAAGAATTTATCTCACATTAAATAACTGAGTTGACTTTGCATCTATAGCTTTCTAGGCAGTGTCTTCCATATTGTCAGGACTCTTTATGTGGGGAGGGTTTAATCTTTGATTTGCTTTTTAATGTTGTAGCTCAAATTCTAAGATTGTCATTTTATTATGATGTTGTAATTTCTTCCAACAGAACATGAGAAAGATTTCCATGCCCAATTTCCCCCATTGCTTTGTCATTAATTCCCTCTCTTCCAGCGGCTCACCCAAGCTGAACCAGACTCCAAAACTATGATGTGCCATTCAACCCTGCACCCTATACATGAGAGGACAGCCTATTTCCAGATGTGCAACATTGATCATCTCCACCCACTACTTCAGTTCTCCACTGTCAAAACCTTTCTTCTTATTTTGTCACTTCTGAACTCAATTAATCCAACATTTTGGTGGCCCCCTATCCTCTACAAACCCCATCTTTTCCAAAGCACAGTTGCTGTATCCTGCCTGCTTACCTATCACTCCTGTCTTTGCAGGACTGCAATGCATCCCAGAATTTTAAACTTTTTGACCTTTAAATCCCTTCATCAATTTGCCCAACCTTTTCTTTGCATGTTCCTCCAGTCTTATGTTACATTCCGCACTAGCAACTCTGGCTCTTTGTACATGCCCCACGTCCCAATCATCTCAGCCCTACTCTATGGAATGTTTACTAGAAACCCTTCCACCTATCCCTTTTTCTCCCAAACTTCAGAGAACTTCTAAAAAATCCATCTTTTTGACCAAATTTTCAGTCATCCCATCTAATCTTTCCTACTATGGAATGGCACCTATTTGTCTATCTAATTCCATCTCCGAAGTTCATTGGAATATTTTTATGTTAATGACAGTAGATATTGTTTCCTTCCAAGGGTTAATATTAATTTCATACTTACCTGGATAACTTACAGTTTGACGGCATTTTTATTGAGATAATATCCCCTTTTTGAGCGTGGAGAATACCTATAACAGGAGAATGATTCCACATATCGGCTAAAAATAATTCAGAGGTTCATTTGCTTCTAGCAGAGGAGAAGAGAGACAAGGGAGGGAGATTGAACTGATGAGGGATAAGAACTAAAGTACCAGAAATTTGAAATGAGAACAGAAAGGCTGATACACATTGCATGTCAATCAGCATCTCTGGAGAGGAAAGTCAAAGTTTCGTTCTTATCATCCTTGAGAATTGAAGAATAAGAGACAGACAAGTGTATTTGGATCAGTAAAAGGGGAGAGGGAAGGAAAAGAAATCGAAACGGTCCAACTAATTCAGGGGAATTACTGATGGATATTACAGGTATATCAGTCAAGTATGAAATTTGAAATATTAAAAAAAGGGGGGGCTGATGAAATTCTTAGCATCCACCAGCTCCAAAGAGAGAGTGAACAGTTCAGCGGGCAGCATGCTAATTGATAAAATAAAGCCTATGCAAAGTGGAGGTTGATCATTGAGTAGTAACTGATAAGCAACAGGTCTAGAGCTGGTAGCACCATTGCACCATCATCCTGAGATTAATCAGATGGAAATAATCTTGATATTCTAGGGGCAGAATTTTGCCCTAGGTTGGCGGGCAGGCCTCGGTGGCGGGCGGGCAGCCGAACTCCGCTGCTGAAGTGGGCCTTGCCGCCATTTTAAGTGGGCGGGCCAATTAAGGCCCGCCCAGCGGGCTACCCATAGCGCTTCCTGTGCGGGGGGGTGGGAGGGTTTCCCCATCTGTCAAAGTGTGCTCTTTCGCGCGAAAGAGCGCACTGCTCCCTGAGACTAAGTGCTGTCTCAGGGAGATCAGTGAAAGTTTTACAAACTTATAAAATAGAAAAATAAAAAAATTATTAACGTGTCCCCCTCATATGACAATGTCACACGAGATGGGCCATGTTAATAAACATCACATAAAATTTATTAAACATTTTTAAAGCGGACATAAAATCTCATCCCGCCAGTGGATGAGATTTCATGTATTATCAGAAGCCCACTGGGGCTCCTGGCTGCCCGCCAGACTTAAGGGCAGGGCCTTTAACTACCTTAATTATCCTGTCAATGGCCTTAATTGGCCATTGACAGGTCGGCGGGCGAACAGCTGATTTCACTGTCCACCCGCCTTCCTCAATATTTAAATGGACCGGGATGACGCCGGGGGTTCATCCCGCATCATTTTCCCGTCGGCGAGCGGACCCCGCCCCCAAATCGCCGATGGGAAAATTCAGGCCTCGGTTTGAGATCTGTTTAAGATCGCAACTTCTTCCTCAAAATAGATTCCTCCCAGCTGGAATAACTTAGTATCATCTAGCTTGACCAAAACTTTCACTTTGCCTGAACATAATACATGCTGCTAGTTCTGACTAGGCAATTCGATACAGGTGAAAAGCAATTCGAGCAATTCTTATGTTCACCTGCGACAGTTAGAATAGGTGATCAAATTTCTTAACTTGAATAGTCTGTAGCAAAGTCGGAGTACTACACTGAGCTCATAGCTAGACTGGGAGCCGACGTAAATCAATGGTTTTTGATTTTAAAATTCTCATCCTTGTTTTTAAATCCTTCCCTATCTCTAATCCCCTTCAGTCCTATAACCTTCCAAGATACCTGTACTGCTCTAATTCTGGCCTCTTGAGCATCATCAATCTTAATTGTTCCATAGTTGTGCCTTCAGCTGCCCTAAGCTATGAATTCCCTCCGTAAACCCCTCTGCTGTATGCTCTTTTTTAAAAATTCATTTCTGGGATGTGGGTGTCGCTAGCTAGGCCAGCATTTATTACCCATCCCTAATTGCCCTTGCTCAGAGGACATTTAAGGTCATCGCTGTGGGCCTGGAATCTGTGAGCCAGACCAGGTAAGGACAGCAGATTTCCTTCCCTAAAGGTCATTAGTGAACCAGATGGGTTTTTACAACAATCGTCAATGGTTTCATGGTCGTCGTCAGACTTTTAATTTCACCATCTGCCATGGTGGGATTCAAACCCAGGTCCCCAGAGCATTATCCTGAGTTTCTGGAATACCAATCTAATGGCAATACCACTATGCCAATGCCCCCCCATCCTCCGATATGACACTCCTTAAAACCTATTTGATCAAGTTTTTGGGCATATGCCTGATATCACTGTTATCTGGCTCAGTATGTAAATTTTGCTTTATAAGTTGTTATCTCTCTGTTTCAATTGAAATCCACCAATGCCTTCTAATTATTGTTTAATATTGTTAATTCCTCCTCCTCAGTCTCTATCCAATGCATTTTTATTTGATATGAACACCTACTAATCAACCTGACAGGGCATGACTGAGGTTAAGCTCTTTTAGACCCCCACTGCAACTTGAGATTCTTAAGGCAGAATTTTGCTGTCGGCGAGCAGGGGGCAAGGCCATTTAAATTTTCCGCCCCATTTAAATTTTCAGGAAGGTGGGGGCACAGCCAAATCAGCTGTGCGCCCGCCGACCTGTCAATGGCCAATTGAGGCCATTGACAGGATCATTAAAACAATTAAAGAACCTGCCCGTCCAACCTTAAGGTTGCCGGACAGGCCAGGAGCCCCGGCAGCAAATAGAAAAAACATGAAACCTCATCCACCAGCGGGATGAGGTTTCATGCAGGGTTTTAAACATTTTAATAAAGTTAGTATGTATATTATGAACATCTCCCATCTCATATGACATTGTCATATGAAGGGAACATGTGCACTTAGCCTCAGGGAGATGTGCGCTCTTTCGTGTGCATGCACGAAAGAGCGCACTCTCGCTTTTGGGGAATCACCCCGGCCCGCAAAGGAAGCGGATAGTGCTTCCCACTGGACGTCACGCTGGGTGGGCCTTAATTGGCCCACCCATGTAAAATGGCGGCGGGGCCTGCTTCTCCAGCGAGGATCGGCCTCGCCCGCCAGAGATTGGGTCGGGCCCGCCCACCTGACAGGATGTAAATTCTGCCCTTAGGGTATAAGGAAACTTCTCTCTTTAGCAGGTTATAAAATAGAATACTTACCAAGCCTGAGCAATAAAGACTACTACAAGAATACAGCTGAAGTCTGATCTAATTAGATTTACTGAAGTCTGAGTTGCTGCTTGAAACCAAATTTTATATATTAATGTTATTGACAAGCTAAGATTTTGATTGAAAATGTTTCAATGAATGTAAGAAAGTACTGTAGAATTAAAATTATTTTAAAATGCTTAGTTTTTTTTTAATAACTGGTTTCACTTTAGTTTTTTGTTATTCATTCATGGGATGTGGGATGAGTGTGTCGCTGGCTGGGCCAGCATCTATTGTCCATCCCTAATTGCCCTTGAGAAGGTGGTGGTGAGTTTCCTTCTCAACCGCTCTAGCCCATGTGCTATAGGTACACCCACAGTGCTGTTGGGGGGTGAGTTATAGGATTTTGCCCCAGCGAGAGTGAAGGAAAGCTGATATACTTCCAAGTCCACTCATCACCCTGACTTGGAAATATATCACCTTTCCTTCAAGGTTTCTGGGTCAAAATCCTGGAACTCCCTCCCTAACAGCACTGTGGGTGTACCTACACCACAGGGACAGCAGCAATTCAAGAAGGCAGCTCACCACCACCTTCTCAAGGGCAATTAGGGATAGGCAACAAATGCTGGCCTCGTCAGCGAAGCCCACATCCTGTAAATGAATTTTTAAAAAATGAAGTCAAGATGGTGAGTGACTTGGAGGGGAACTTCCAGGTGCTGGTGTTCCCATGTGTCTGCTGCCCTTGTCCTTCTATATGGTAGCAGTCGTGAATTTGGAAAGTTATCTAAGGAACCTGCAAAGCATCTTGTAGATGGTACACATTGCTGCCACTGTGTGTCGGCGGTTGAGGGAGTGAAAGTTTGTGGATGGGGTGCTAATTAAGTGGGTTGTTTTGACCTGGATGGTGTCAAGCTTCTTGAATTTTGTGAGAGCTGCACTCATCTGAGCAAATAGTGTATTCCATCACACTCCTGACTTGTGCCTTTTAGCTGGTGGACAGGCTTTGGGGAGTCAGGAGGTGAGTTACTCATCACAGGATTCCTAGCCTCTGACCTGCTCTTGTAGCCACAGTATTTAAATGGCTAGTCCATTTCAGTTTCTGGTCAATGGTAACCCCAAGGATATCGATAGTCTGATCTATAAATATCTGTTTTTATAATTTGTAGTCGTACTGCTAGATTCACTAGACTCAGCACCAGATACACAAATGTTATTACAATCTGGCGATGACATATCTGCGAAGAAACAAACGACAGATGAAAAACATGGACAGCAAAGCCAAGCATCTCATATGTATACCACTAGTAAGTAATAAATGATACTGATCTGGTCTCTGCCTGCACAGTAAAGAAAGTTATTGTATCAACATATTACTATTCCATAAAAGCAAGAACATTTTTGCTTAACTTTACACATAATGATGAGGCAGAGTGATAGCAGAGAAGGAAAGAAAAGGAAGCAAGCCCTGCACTCCAGATCCAGCTACCTCATGGGACATCCTGTACTATGTGCCCAAAGAGCTGTGGGTTAAGAATCGGCCTGCTCAGTCACACAAGACCCATGGCAGGAATGCGCAACCCTGAGTAGACACCCTTGAATCAAGGGCCAGTCAAACACAACATATATCTATTGATGTCGAATAGTATATACTTTCTGGCAAGGATTATCAGATTATATATATATGAGAAAGGACTGCAGCTAATATATATACGCTATCTTAGAAATAGCGGGATTGAATAAGCCATTTTGTCCATTGTGGCTGTACTGTGTTGCAAGCTGGCCTAACCCACTGAAATTGCAATCGACTCCATTACTCCCAGTGCTGTCCTCACTATAGGCAACTAACTCAACATAGACAAACGGCAGCAGTTTCTGCTCATTTGTGCTGTTTTCTTCAGTGCAATGTATCCAAACTCAGCCAAACCAGTGCAAAAGATTGAGGATTTCTAAGTGCCAATTATGTTGAGCACAAATCGAATTTCTACAATCTTTTGTACTAGTTTAGAAAACATCACACAAGAAGTTGACCCCATCCACAAAACTAGCCAAGACTGAATTAATCACCATTGCGAGCTTCCACTAATTGACATCCTTTTGCAGGCCTTCAAGGAGGCTCTTAAAATTATGGGTATTTTTCAGCTGCAAGGGCACTGGTACACATTTGAGAAACATTTTTTTATTCATTCCTAGGATGTGGGCATCACTGGCTAGCATTTATTGCCCATCCCCAATTGCCCTTGTTCATTGCTGTGGGCCTGGAGTCACATGTAGGCCAGACCAGGGTAAGGACAGCAGATTCCCTTCCCTAAAGCGCATTAGTGAACCAGTTGGGTTTTTATGACAATCGGCAATGATTTCATGGTGGTCATCAGACTTTGAATTCCAGATTTTTATTGAATTCAAACTTCACTATCTGCCATGGTTGGATTCGAACCAAGGTCCCCAGAGCATTACCTTAGGTCTCTGGAATACTAGTCCAGTGATAATACCACTATGCCACTGCCTCCCCCCAATTTTAGAAACATTTACATTTTTTTATGTTGCAATGGAACTGTCTACACCAATATAACTAGTAAATGGTTCTGTTTGATAGTACAGAACTTGAGTATTGCTGACAAAAGACATTTTGTCAAAGCTTTTCATCGTGCACTCCCTTGCACTGAAGTATTGGGAAATTCAGGCAAATTTTGTTACCAAAATATTGCAGAAAAACCCACATGGATTATTTTTGCTGAATTATCTTTACATAGAATAAAAAATCAAAACTTACTATTAAAATCTACCTATAAAACACAAAAAGGAACTAATAACAAGTAAACAAGATGCTATTTAAAGTATTTACAAATAAATGCCTCCTTATTTCCACCTGCACTTTAAGATGTAAGTTAAACAGATTCAATGAATGTTTTTCTTTAAATCATTCTGGTTTTAACTCCAGAGGTACCATAAAGAGTGTACTATTCTATGACAGACAAGCAAAAAATATTACACCATGGATGAAACTGCATTTTGTCATTGCAAACTCAGCATTGAACATAATTTTTTTTCTATTCATTCACGGGACATGGGCTTCGCTGGCTGCGCCAGCATTCATTGCCCATCCCTAGTTGCCCTTGAGAAGGTAGTGATGGGCTGTCTTCTTGAACCACTGCAGTCCATATGGTGTAAGTACACCCACAGTGCTGTTAGGAAGGGAGTTCCAGGGTTTTGACCCAGCGACAGTGAAGGAACAGCAATATATTTCCAAGTCAGGATGGTGAGTGACTTGGAAGGGAACTTCCAGGTGGTGGTGTTCCTATCTATCTGATGCCCTTGTCCTTCTAGATCGTAGTGGTCGTGTGTTTGGAAGGTGCTGTCTAAGGACCCTTGGTGAATTCCTGCAGTGCATCTTGTACATGGTACACACTGCAGCTACTGTGCGTCGGTGTTGGAGGGAATGAATGTTTGTGGATGTGGTGCCAATCAAGCAGGCTGCTTTGTCCTGTACGGTTTCAAGCTTCTTGAGTGTTGTGGGAGCTGCATTCATCCAGGCAAGTGGGGAGTATTCCATCACACTCCTGACTTGTGCCTTGTAGATGGTGGAAAGACTTTGGGGATTCGGGAGATTAGTTACTCGCCCTAAGGATTCCTAGCCTCTGATCTGCTCTTGTAGCCACAGTATTTATATGGCTAGTCCAGTTCAGTTTCTGGTCAATGGTAACCCCCAGGATGTTAATATTGGGGGATTTGGTGATGGTAATGCCATTAAACGTCAGGGGACGATGGTTAGATTCTCTCTCGTTGGAGATGGTCATTGCCTGGCATTTGTGTGGCACAAATGTTACTTGCCACTTGTTAGCCCAAGCCTGGATATTGTCCAGGTCTTGCTGCATTTGGACATGACTGCTTCATTATCTGAGGAGTTGTGACTGGTGCTGAACATTGTGCAATCATCAGCGAACATCCCCACTTCTGACCTTATGATGGAAGGTAGGTCATTGATGAAGCAGCTGAAGATGGTTGGACCAAAGACACGACCCTGAAGAACTCCTACAGTGATGCAATGATGTCCTGGAACTAAGATGACTGACCTCCAACAACCACAACCATCTTCCTTTGTGCTAGGTATGACTCCAACCAGTGAAGAGTTTTCCCCCTGACTCCCGTTGATTTCAGTTTTGCTAGGGCTCTTTGATGCCACACTTAGTCAAATGCAGCCTTGATGTCAAGGGCAGTCACTCTCACCTGAGCTCACCTTGGGTGTTCAGCTCTTTTGTCCATGTTTGAACCAAGGCTGTAATCAGGAGCTGAGTGGCCCTGACAGAACCCAAGCTGGGGGTCAGTGAGCAGGTTTTTTCTAAGCAAGTGCCGCTTGATAGCATTGTTGATGACCCTTTCCATTACTTTATTGATGATCGAGAGTAGGCTAATGTGGCAGTAATTGCCAGGTTGGATTTGCCTTGCTCTTTGTGTACACGACTTACCTGGGCAATTTTTCCACATAGCCGGGCAGATGCCAGTGTTGTGGCTGTACGGGAACAGTTTGGCTAAGGGCACGGCAAGTTCTGCAGCACAAGTCTTCAGTACTATCGCCGGAATATTGTCAGAGCCCGTAGTTTTTGCACTATCCAGAGTCTTCAGCCATTTCTTGATATCACGTGGAGTGAGTCGAATTTGCTGAAAACTGGCATCTTTAATGCTGGGGACCTCCAGAGAAGGCGGAGATGGATCATCCACTCGGCACTTCTGGCTGAAGATTGTAGCAAATGCTACATTTAGCAAACGCCTTATCTCTTGCACTGATGTGCTGGGCTCCCCCATCATTGAGGATGGGGATATTTGTGGAGCCTCCTCCTCCAGTGAGTTGTTTAATTGTCCATCACCATTCACAACTGGATGTGTGCAGAGCTTAGATCTGATCCGTTGGTTATGGGATCACTTAGCTCTGCCTATCACTTGCTGCTTATGCTGTTTGGCATGCAAGTAGTCCTGTGTTCCATCTTCACCAGGTTGACACCTCATTTTTATGTGTGCCTGGTGCTGCTCCTGGCATGCTCTCCTGGACTCTTCTTTGGACCAGAGTTGATCCCCTGGCTTGGTGGTTATGGTAGAGTGGGGGATATGCCAGGCCGTAAGGTTACAGATTGTGTTCAAGTGCAATTCTGCTGCTGCTTATGGCCTACAGCGCCTCATGAATGTCCAGCCTTGAGTTGTTAGATCTGTTCGAAAGCTATCCCATTTAGCACGGTGGTAGTGCCACACAGCATGATGGAGGCTATCCTCAATGTGAAGGCAGGACTTCATCTCCGTGACTGTGCGGTGGTCACTCCTACCAATCCTGTCATGGACAGATGCATCTGGGGCAGGCAGGTTGGTGAGGATGAGGTCATGTATGTTTTTTCCTCTTGGTCCCCTCACCACCTGTCGCAGACCCAGTCTAGCAGCTATGCCCTTTAGGACTCGTCCAGTTCAGTTAGTAGTGATGCTACTGAGCCACTCTTGGTGATGGAGATTCAAGTACCCCCCACAGTACATTCTGTGCCCTTGCCACCCTCAGTGCTTCCTCCAAGTGGCCAAATGGTGTTCAACATGAAGGAGCACTGATTCATCAGCTGAGGGAGGGTGGTACATGGTAGTCAGCAGGAGGTTTCCTTGCCCATGTTTTACCTGATCCCATGAGACTTCATGGCATCCGGAGTCAATGTTGAGGACTCCCAGGGCAACTCCTTCCCAACTGTATGCCACTGTGCCACCACCTCTGCTGTGTTTGTGCTGCAGGTGGGGCAGGACATACCCAGGGATGGAGTTGATGGTGCCTGGAACATTATCTGCAAGACTAGTCTGTGAGACAGCTCTCCCAATTTTGGCACTAGCCCCCAGATGTTAGTAAGGAGGATTTTGCAGGGTCAATAGGGCTGAGTATGCCTTTGTCATTTCCGGTGTCTAGGTTGATGGTGGGTGGTCCGTCCTGTTTAATTCCTTTTCTGAGGCTTTGCAGCGGTTTGATACAACATTTCAGAGTAAACCACATTGCTGAGGGTCTGGAGTCACATTTGGCTGCAAATTTCCTACCCCTAAGGGTATTAGTGAACCAGATGGGTTTTTACAGCAAACGACAATGGAATTCCCGATTTTTATTGATTTCAAACTCCACCGTCTGCTGTGGCAGGATTCGTACCCAGGTCCCCAGAGCATTATGCTGGGTCGCTGGATTTCTGGCCTATTTCTACGCCATCGCCTCCCCTTCATGAATATGCTTTCTTTAATGCAGCCAGTGTAAGGAAGTATTGAACAAAAGCCAAGTATTTTTTCAGAGACAGAGGCGAAATTCTTATACATGTTGAGTTTGCTAAATGATAAAAGCAATCACAAAGATGATGTTTTGAAGATTGCATGTTTTAGAAAATGACACATCTGCTTTTATTATATAACCTGTCAATGGTTGATTAATGGGACAAATAGGAATACAGGAGGTCATAGCTGGAAAGATACTTAGTGGAAAAGCCTCTCTATAATAGAGTTCATTTGCATAGACTGATTAAACATAGTAACCAAATGTCATTAGCTTTTAACGTCAATATAAAGAATACTGCATCAGATTTGGAAAGGTTTTGCAATAATTTTTTTGTTCCCTTCAGGTATTTCTTATGGGCAAACTAATAGTGAAATTGAGGCCCTGCATCAAGCATATCGTAACATTGATCAATCTTTGGAAGGCACAGATGCAGGGCAAAGTACATTGAATGGGAAAAGCACCAACTTTGTTCAAGATCTTCAGAATTCTGTTAAGGATTCAGTAAGGGATGTTTCTACTGCAGAATCTGGTAAGCACAAAATTGAGTTGGATATGAGTTTTTCACATTGCTCTGTGGAATCACAGTCACTAATTGAGTTGATTCATAAGTGTTAAGTATAATCACATAGATAAAAGGCTTTTGGATTCTTTCAATGATTAGCTCCTGTGAGTGTAGTAAGAATTTTTCCCAGCAGTTAACCGGAGCCTAAGTTTTTTAAACAAAAGGTATAAGAGCATTTGAATCTAACAACCATATGATTTGCAATTTAAACCATTTAATGTGTCTGAGTAGGTTTTTGACTCTAAGTGATAGACATACAGAGAAATGTATACAGTTACCCTGCTTTTGTTCCGAATAGAGATGTAACCTCCATTGATCACTTTGATCATAACTCTCTCTACAAATTGTGAAAGAAAGCTCAAGTTCCTGAGAGGTTTCTAGCCACATACATTGTCCTTGCTGACTCACCATTGCTTGACAATGTAATTGTGAACACAGTCCATCAAAATAAGAGAGTTCCTACAAAACACCAGATGCCTACTTGTTTACTATCCTTGCCCATTGTTCCACTTCCTATCTCAAGACTGTCTTGGCCACCTGGTTTCATAATGTGGTGACAAAAAGAAGTCACAAATCACACATCCTGCACTTTAAGTAGAAGCCAAACTGCATAGTCAACTAAATTGTACCCTGACATACTAACCCTTAAAGCAGCCTGAACATGAACAACTGTAGCCATGTTATTATTCATAGCCGTAGTAAAATCCACAAGCCATTTAAAAGTTTAAAAAGCCCCAATCAAATGAGTTTAAATCAAATGTTATATGCATACACATGACTAGGGTATCTTAGTAGACTGAGTTTTTTTTTATTCATTCACGCGGTGTGGACTTCGCTGGCTGGGCCAGCATTTATTGCCCATCCCTAATTGCCCTTGAGAAAATGTTGGTGAGCTGCCTTCTTGAACAGCTGCAGTTCATGTGGTGTAGGTACACCTACAATGCTTTTGGGAAGGGAGTTCCAGGGTTTCGACCCAGCGACAGTGAAGAAACGGCAATATATTTCCAAGTCAGGATGGTGAGTGACTTGGAGGGGAACTTCCAGTTGGTGGTATTCCCATCTATCTGCTGCCCTTGTCCTTCTAGATGCTAGTGGTCGTGGGTTTGGAGGGTGTTGTTGAAGGAGCCTTGATGAATTCCTGCAGTGCATCTTGTACATGATACACACTGCTGCTACTTTGTGTCGGTGGTGAGGGGGTTTGTGGATGTGGTGCCAATCAAACAGGCTGCTTTGTCCTGGACGGTGTCAAGCTTCTTCAGTATTGTGGGAATTGCATTCATCCAGGCAAGTGGGGGGAGCGTTCCATCACACTCCTGACTTGTGCCTTGTCGATGGTGGACAGGCTTTGGGATTCAGGAGGTGAGTTAGCCATAGCAGGATTCCTGGCCTCTGATCTGCTCTTGTAGCCACAGTATTTATATGGCTGGTCCAATTCAGTTTCCGGTCAATGGTAACCCCCAGGATGTAAATAGTGGGGGATTCAGTGATGCTAATGCCATTGAACATCAAGGGGCGATGGTTGGATTCTCTCTTGTTGAAGATGGTCATTGCCTGACACTTATGTGGCACGAATGTTACTTGCCACTTGTCAGTCCAAGCCTGGATATTGTCCAGGCCTTTCTGCATTTGGACATGGACTGCTTCAGTATCTGAAGAGTCGCGAATGGTGCTGAACTTTGTTTGTACAGTCATCAGCGAACATCCCCACTTCTGACCTTATGATGGAATATTTCCATATCCATCACTTTAAATGTTCACTCCCTCCATCAGCAGCGCACGGTAGCTGTACTCACCAAGGCTTCTTTGACAACAGCTTCCAAAGGGATAAAGGGTAAATACTGTAATTGGCGGAAAGTTTTTTTTTATATTCGTTCACGGGATGTGGGCATCACTGGCTCAGCCAGCATTTGTTGTCCATCCCTAATTTCCCTTGTTCAGAGGGATTTAAGAGTCAACCACATTGCTGTGTGTCTGGAGTCACATGCAGGCATACTAGAGAATCAGATAGGTTTTTATGACAACTGATAATAGTTTTGTGGTCATCATCGGACTTTTAATTCCAGATTTTTAATGAATTCAAATTTGCCATGGTGGGATTTGAACCCGGGTTCCCAGAGCATTACCTGGGTCTCTGGAACGCTAGTCCAATGACAATACCACTATGCCACCGCCTCCCCTTAATGTGATTAATAGTGTCCCCAAAGATCTATTTTGAGGCCTCAACTATTCAGCGTTTGTTAGCGACTTAGATAAATAGCTTAGAAAGCCACATATCGAAATTTGTAGATAACCCAAATAGAGGTGGTATTGTGATCAGTGTATGTGGGAGCATACAGTTACAAAGCAATATTGATAGATTATATGAATGGACAAAACTGTGGCAAATGGATTGCAAAATAAGAAAATGTGAAATCATTCACTCTGGACCTAAAAAGGATAGGGCAGGATACTTTCTGATTGGGAAAGGATAGAAACAGTGAATGTCCAAAGAGACTTGGAGGTTCAGGTACATAGATCATTAAAATGTCATGAACAGGTACAGAAGCTAATCAAAAAGCCAAATGGGATGTTGGACTTTCTATCTGGAGGAGGTAAAAGTCACGTTTCAGCTTTACAAAGCCCTAGTTAGACCACACCTGGAGAACTGTGTGCAGTTCTTTGCATCACACCTTAAGAACAGTATATTGGTCACAAAAGGAGTACAGCGTAGGTTTACTAGAATGATATCTGGACCCCAATGGTTAAGAACATAAGAAATAGGAGTAGGAGAAGACCATATGTCTCATTGAGCCTACCTGCCACTCAGTATAATCATGGATGGTCTTGGGCTTCAACTCCACTCTCCTGCCCGCTCCCATTCCCTTGATTTCCTGAGAGGCCTATCTCAACCTTGAATATATTCAGTGATGGTGCATACACAGTTCTATGGCAAACCTTCAAAAGATTCATCGCTTTTAGTGAAGAAATTTCTCCTCATCTCAGTCATAAATTATTGGCCCCTTATCCTGAAACTGTGCCCCCTTGTTCTAAATTCCCCAGCTCTCAGTATCTACCCTGTCAAGCCTCTTCATAATCTTGAATTTTTCATTCTTTTAAATGTCATAGAATATAGACCCAGTTTACTCAGCTTCTCATCATAGGACACCCCTCACATCACGGGCCAATCCAATGAACCTTTTTTTCATTCATTCATGGGATGTGGGCATCGCTGGCTGGGCCAGTATTTATTGCTTATTGTTCAGAGGGCATTTAAGAGTCAACCACATTGCTGTGGGTCTGGAGTCATATGTAGACCAGACCAAGGAAGGACAACCAATTTCCTTCTCTAACGGACATCAGTGAGCCAGGTGGGTTTTTACAACAACCGACAATGGTTTCATGGTCATCATTAGACTTTTAATTCCAGATTTTTATTGAATTCAAGTTCCACCATCCGCCGTGGCGGCATTCAAACCCGGATCCCCAGAGCATTACCCTGGGTCTCTGGAATACTAGCCCAGTGACAATACTACGTTGCCACCGCCCTCCATTATGCCATCCCCCCCTTAGTACTACTATGCCACTGCCTCACTGTATTGCCTCCAATATGATCTCCATGGGAAACCGTAAAGCAAAATTATCAAATTTACTGAATCGCCCCCAAATGAAAAAATTAACACCAAAATTTTACTTTTTGCAATTCGTACATTAAAATGAATGCAATTCAACAAGTTAAACATGAATTAACAGGCAAACAATACTTCAAATAAAAGGGTAAAGTTCACTGTAAATAGCTGATACAACAAAGATACATCCTGCATAACCACAAGCAATCCCAGCAGTCCCTACTGTCACAAAAATGCCTCTATTTTTAAAAAATGATTGTTCAAAGAACTTACAACTGACTTGAAATTTGGTACTTTAAAAAAAATGAGACTGTAAACTACTTTAAAATGTGAGGCGAAGGTGAAAAAAGCAAACAAGAACCCCACTCTGAAAGGAAGTGTGAGGAGAGAGATGTTTCAAAGGTAACGTACAGATTGTTACAATCCCCATTGAGGTTACCCCTGGACAAGCCTGATCCCAGAGTGGAACCCAGCTTGATAGATCGTAACTTTTAATTTGTTTGTTTAGATATATGGAGAGTAGCTACTGAACAGAGGCACAGGAGTCAGCTTATGAACTTTTAACAAAAGAATAAAACATTTACTCAACAAGAAAAAATGAACTGTATTACAATAATCCCTCACCCATAACTATGCTTTTACAGATATACACAGATTTGTAAGAATAATACAAGTTACAAAAGCTATCTTATACTTTAGTGTTCACAGTAAGTACACAGTCCATGCAAATCTATGGCACCCTGTGGTCAGACACATCACACTCTGAAACTAAGTGACAAATGCCACCTCATCCAGATGCTGTGGATCTCTCTTCAACTCCCCCAGATGCTTGTTCCACCATGACTCAACCAGTCTCGCTGAACTTCGTCCTTTACACAAGGGTTTCCAACCTCCACTCTCCAAGAACTCACCTTGGAATCTTCTCCCAAGTCATACTTTATCTCAGATGCCTTCCCCAAGGGTTCACCTCTAGGGTTTTGAACTCTCCTTCTGATGTTCCTCTTCCCTGGGTCACGACATGCATTCAAGCTGTCTTCCATGCACTCTCTCTCACCAGCTCAGCTGTCAACAGTACCACTGCTTCACATGCCCATAGCAAAGAGTTACAGACCTTCAGTTGTCTCTTTGGACCTTCTTGCCTCTTGCAAGCTGTTGTCGCTTTAAATCTGCTTTCTGCAGCTTTTGTCTCTTTAAATCTCAAGCTTGGAGCCTTTCTTTCTCCTCACTCTTAACTTCACTTAACAGGACCCTTTCCAGGTTCCTGTCCTTCCTTTTACTAGAAGGTTTTCTTTGGACTTTCCCTTCTTCCACTCCCCTGGATTTTGGGGGGTTTTCTTTAGCTTTGGACTGGCTATCTGTCCCCTTTGCTCCAGTCTCTCCCGACAGCTACGTTCAACCAACTTTAGCTTGGAGCTGGCTATCTGCCCCTTCTAGGTGGCTTCTGTTTGGCACCTGTCTTCCAAACCAGCTGAATTCCAACAGCTTCCAAAACAAACTGCTGTTTATTTAGCTTTTCAGTGGATCTGTGGGACCAACCTGCCTCTCTGGCCCCCTGTAGCTAGGCAACAGTCCAATCCTTCCACCCTTGTGTTTGCTTAACTTATTAAGTCGTAAACTCCTATAAGAAATGCAAGCACCTTCTTAAAGTGAAACTAAAACTCAATTTGACATTTCTTAACTCACAGATACAGAAATGCAAATCAAACTTAAACTTTAAAGCTAAAACTCATTCCTAACACTCACAAATACCAATATAACTTACTTAAACTGTCTCTATTTCCTAACACAGATATCAAAGCCCAATACTCTAGCTAAGGAAAAGATTAGGGGGAGGTGATGGTCTAGTGGCATTGTCGCTGGACTAGTAATCCAGAGACCCAGGGTAATGCTCTAGGGACCCAGGGTTCGAATTTGATTTGAATAAAAATCTGGAATTCAAAGTCTAATGATGTTGTAAAAACCCATGTGGTTTCCATCTGGGAAATAAGTCTGTCGCCCTTAACTACATGTGACTCCAGACCCATATCAATGTGGTTGAGTCTTAAATGGCCTAGCAAGCTACTCAGCTGTATCAAACCGCTGCAAAGTCACAATAAAGAAATGAAACCAGATGGATTAGAATGGGCAACTAGTTTTTTATTCTTTTTCAGCCAGCAAAGACATGATGGTCTGAATGGCCTCTTTCTGTGCCGTAACTTTTCTATGGTTCTATTACTGAGACTAGCTTTTCAATTCCACATTATTACTTGAATTCAAGTGCCACCAGCTTCAGTGTGGGATTTGAACCTAGTTTGATAGGCACCTTATTAAAAAGTAAATATATTTGGATTGGAAAAGGCATCTATGGGTAAAAAAATTTTTTTAATTCTTTGTTGCGACCAACCGACGAGGCTGAATAAAGGGGAGCCAGTTTGTCCCTCCTCGTCCAGTCGTAACACCACCCAAATGCGGCACTGCATAGCTAATCGGTTCCGAAAAATGCTGTTCTTCGTTCACGCAGGGTAGGTCAGGAGTCCTATCTGACAACAGTCTTTACCGTCAAGTTTCATGGGTATGATTGTCATCAGCAAGGCACACTTCTATGAGCTCTCTTTCTCCATGGTGTTGACAGTCCTGATGGTGTAGCTTTCCAGAGTTCCTTTTCAACCAAGCAACCAATAACATTTTGGCTCACAGCTTGGCTACTTCTGGGAAAACACGCAGCTCTTTGGTGTATCTGAGCTATTCATACAGCTTTCCAGGTTTAAAATGTTTTCAGCCAGCTTGCACAGTACCTCCAAGAGTTCCTGTCTCCTTTTCTGCTAAACAGAAAAGCGACCATTTCCTGATTTGCTTCTCCTCGCAAGCATTCTCTGTGTTCCTCTTTCTGTCTCTGTCTGCTTTCTCTTTGTGTCTGCATCTGTGTACTGATTATCTTCGACCTTCAGCTTCTCTAATTGTATTCTCCTTTGTGTCTGCCAGCCACATGGCTTCTTTCTTCACTGCCTGCCTGTTGGTACTGCTTCCAGGTCAAAGGTCGTCACATTATGTCATTGAAGACTTTTCTGCCAATAACCAAATCTGCATTGTGGTTATCTGCTGCTACTTCCTTCAACTAGAAGGGATGGAGAACACCACACAGAGCTAGCGGAATGCAAATATATTGCTCCTCAAGAGCCCAGTATATTAACTTGGCCATGGCTAGTGTTCAATTTACCATGCTGATTTATAAACTTGCTTTTAGTTTGAGTGCTTTTTAAATTAACTGTAAATTTTCAGTACACTTTGTGTAATTGGGACAGGGTACTAATAGAATGGTAGTTAAAGTTATTTAACTTTCATTGGGACCCTTAATATTTTAAAGTACGTTGAGTGCCGGTTTGGCTCACGTGGTAGTGCTCTCATCACTGAGCCACATGATTAAGAGTTCAGGCTCCACTCAAAGAATTGATGTAAGACAATGTAGGCTGACACTTCCATGTGGTACTGAAAATAGTACTGCATTGTTATTTCGATGAGCTTTTGAAGTTGGCTCCTCGGGTGGGGGTAAAAGATTCCATGCCACTTTTTAAAAAAGCACTTGGAGTTCACTCAGTATCCTTGCGACATTTGTCCATCAAACAACACCCTAAAGCAGATTAGTTGGTTTTTCACCTCATTTGCTGCTGCAAGCCTTGCAATTTAATTGTCTTGTTGACTAATACATACGCTGTAACTGTACTTCAGAAGTAATTAATTGGCTCGGAGTTGTTTTGTGATTTTCTAAGCAGGTTAAATATGCTATATAAATGCAAGTTTTTTTTCTTAAAAATATATTAATATCTGAAATGGATTAGAAATTGAAAGAGGAGAAGCAATTAGGACACACTGCTAGAATGTCTCAGCAAGTGCTACATCTACAATTAAACATGGTGGTTTCTCCTATTCCTGAATGATCAAAGATTGTCAATCTGCACTTTATTTTTCAGATTTGCTTACTGTGGAAGAACTAATGAAACCTATTAAAGGGGAAGCTCTTGTTCCAAGAGGATATGACTTAGTAAGGTAATGCAAGTTTTTTTTAAAGGTCAGTTGGACAATGTTAAATGCAAAAAAGGTGATATCTTTAATATATGTCTTGCTCTGTGGAAATGTTACATCAGAATGTAAAACGTTTTAATGGTAGTCAGCGTGACCCTTCTGCAGAGGCTCTGACTCATAGGTTCCGAAAGATCTGGATGCTTGTTGATAACAAGCTAGCTTCACCGTTGACTTGAATGATCCAATTTGATTTATCAGCCTTGGAAAGGATATTACTAGAAGAAACCATTATGTTCAATTTAATTAATCCCAAAGGTCCATCCAGGACAGCTATTTATCATACCCCTCAATTTCTTTCTCTGTCAAATATCTGATATTTCCTTTTGAATTTACTGGTACTATCTCCTGGCAATTTTTTCCATACATTCTACACTTTTTTTTAAATATAGTGTTCAATTTCTTACATAATCTTGAGTACAATGCTTCAATTGTGAAGTACCCATTATCATTGGGACAGGTTTATCTACCTCTTTGTAGTAAGGCGTGTGCTACAGTAGTACAGTGTCTTTTTCAAATGCTAATAGACCTAATACATATTTTCAGCATTTTCTACTTTGGGTGGAATTTTCTGTGCCCGCTGGCAATGGGCATGATAGGTGGCGTGAGCAAACAATATGGCGCGATCGGTTTCACGACGGCGGGAAGGCAGGTCCCGATTGTCCGCTCATCCCACCAACAGCGGGCCGTGTTTCCTGCCATTGGTCGTTGGGAACCTCATTGTAATACATCAGCATATCATTATCAGGCCCGCCAGGCTCTTGCACCCCCCGCTGGATCGTCCGCCCATGTCGGCGGGAAAGCATGCCAACGTATTTCACAACAGCACAGAGGCAACGTGTATTTGACGGCCTGCACTTTGGGTAAACTGGAGGTGAGTGCACAGCAACGTTCTGCAGAGCTCGCCTGGGTTGACTGTTGCCTTGCAGGCTTCAGGGGCGCCGGGGGGTGAGGGGCGTCGGGATTAAGTGTCACCCTGTCCGACTGTTGGCGGGGTGGGGTGTGATCGGGGCAAGTGAAGCCTTGCTTCTGAGGCAACTTTTGAGGGTGTGGGGAAGTGGGGGGCAAGTGCAGCCTTGCCATTGAGGTGACTGGTGGTGGGGGGAGGGTGGTGGTGGGCAAGGGTAGCCCTGCCGTTGTATATAGCGCACAAGCATTCGGGGTGGGGAGGCCGGGTGGGCGAGGGAAGTGGCCACCATTCGGGAAACCTGTGGAAAGTGACCATTCCTCTGCAACTGAGACAGCTCAGGCGCAGCCACGTTGATATGATTGGGGTCGGGCTCCTCACTTATCTGTCCACTCAAGCTACACATAGGCATCAAAGTGCCACCAAGTTCTGCAGAGCTCCCCCCTGGCCCCCCGGCCCGTCCCGTCCTGCCACCCACCCACCCACCACCACCACCCAGCACAGACTGCAAATTCATGAGCACTTTAGTGGACTGCAGAGCAATTGGACTGCACACGTTGTACAATCTCCTTGTTAAAGCTGTCCATGTAGCAGTCACTACTAGAGGTGCTCACAGCCTCTTGCAATATCAGCATCCGGTTTGGACCAGCCTCCCCCCCCCCCCATGGTTCATGCTAACAGGGCAGCCGTGCAGCGCACTAAACTCTGGCCATCCAAGTGGTGGCCAGCACTCTGAGAAATGTGAAGGGGCCTTCACACTTAACCAGGACAGGTTCTTCGTACACCCATGCTAACTGCGTGTCTCTCTCTTTCATCCTGCAGGAGGAGTACATCAGGATCATGGAGCCTGATGGTCTACAGAGCGCGAAGAAGACGGAGGAGAGTGCAACTGAGTTTCCTGGCTGCGCAGAGGCAGGAGCAACCTAAGGAAGAAGGGGCGGCTAGAGCTCTTGCACAAGCCGCCCAAAAGCCATAGCGAGCTGTTGCTGCTCAGTGCCTTGTGACACCCAGGGTCTATAGATGCCACCTTTATTCCTGCAGATGGCCGAAAACCAGTGTCGTCGAAGACAGTGCATGTCTAGGGAATTGGTCGTTCACATCTGCCATTTACTGCAGCATTTGGTGCCACGGGGACATGGAGGGCATCCATTGCCAGTGGCTGTGAAAGTGACCGCAGCACTGAATTTCTATGCCAGTGGGTCCTTTCAGGGCTCCACAGGTGACCTCTGGGATCGCTCAAGCCTCCACCCACAAATGCATCTATGAGGTCACAGATACCATCTTCACGAGGGTGCACAACTTTGTGCATTTTGCCCAGGACCAGGACATGCAAGAGTGATTGGATTCACCCAGGTCTTGCGTTTCCCACAGGTGCAGGGTGCGATTGACTACATTCATGTGGCACTCAGATCTCCATCGCAACACATGGTGGACTACATCAACCACAAGGGCTTCAATTCATTGAATATGCAGCTGGTGTGCGACAATCAGAAACGCATCCTGCAGGTCTGCGCACGGTTTCCAGGGACTGTGCACGACGCCTACATCCTCAGTCAGTCACAGATCCCTGCAGTCTTCCAGGGTCCACAGAAGCTGCAGGGATGGCTCCTCGGGGACAAGGGCTACCTGCAGAGGCCGTGGCTGAGGATATCCAGGCGGCAGCCTCAGACTGCAGCAAAGTGGTAGTATAATGAGGCTCATGCTGCAGCTTGCAACTTGGTGGAGCAGACCATCGGGATGCTGAAGATTTTTTTCCAGTGCCTGGACTGGTCTGGTGGAGCCCTGCAATACAGTCCACAGAGGGTGTCACGCGTCATTGTCCGCTGCGCCATTTACAACCTGGAGCTCCAATGGGAAGAGTAGCTGGCTGAGGGGGAGATGAAGGAGCTGCATGTTTCTTCCGATGAGGAGGACGCTAACGGGGATGAAGCTGAGGAGGTCCTCAGAGGCGACAATGACGAAGATGAGGCCCTCGCACTGGCTAGGCGAGGCAGGCGTGCTCAGGAGGCCCTCATAGCTGCTAGATTTGTGGAAAATGATGACGACATGCAGTGAGGTGACCCCATAGTTCCTCACATTTGTGAATGTTTGATTCCAGTCTGGCTTATGGCAGCGCAAATACCCTCTGTGCCCGGGTTCATGTCAGGGAGACGCAGTGGAGGCCCTGATAGTTGCTCGATTGCAGGAGGATGATGACGACATGCAGTGAGGACATTCCATAAATCTTCTCTCAGCCTCTGAGAATGCCTGACTTCGGTTTGGCCAAGGGCAGCTCGCTTGCACTCCATGATCATGGACATATCATAGAGACGCAACCATGAAACTTTAGAAGCATATGATGCTTTGTCCACCTTCGGCACCTGAGCCCTCCGGAGCTGGAGCACAGCAAGAGTGGTCACAGATGCTGAAGAGATGGGGGCCACCTCCATAAAGGTGCTGAGAGAACGAGAGAACTCTGTGGTGCCGGTCCACTACATTTGGCAGCAGTGTCGAGCACCGCCAAGGCACAGGCATCAGTAATGCCTCCAGGGAGTGTGAGGCTGAAGGCTGCACAGAGCACAGGGAAGAGGCCCTGGACTGAGACATCTGCCTCTGTCTTGTCACTCAGATGTGAATACTTTCTGCACAAGAACATGGCTCATTAGAACGAGGAGCCATAGGCAGGGAGACATTCTTGACAATAGTGAATAGTTTATTGATGTTAGTGAACAGTATGTACAACTGATTAACACCCGTGCCCAGGCTGTGCAATTAATTCTCCTTAACTATCCTAACCCTGCCGCTAAGTCTTGGTGCTTCCTGGACATCCACAGCAGAGGTGGAGGCATCCTGCTGACTGTGATGCCCTCTCTGTGATGATCTTGGCGGGCATCCTCTGGAGCGCCGAGACTTGGAGTGCCCCGGCCCGCTTTCAGGGCCCTGCTGTGTGGCAGTGGCACCCTCTTCGGCCTGTGGAGTTAGAGCTGTTGCGGTCACAGGAAGAGGGAAATCGGATGGGCCGGACACACTCAGAGTCACCTCGATGCATAGGCCCAGAGTGTGCACCTGCGGATCCGCCTCTCTGTGGGTGCCCAGGGGCCACCGGCTGATTCCTTGAGGAGCAGGGGTAGCTGGAGTGAGATCAAACTGCCTGGCATCCTTCTCGCGTACACAGTGTTGGAGGCCAACTATGACAAAGTCCTGCAACAAGACCTCCCTGGCGGCCGCCATCCTACCAGTGTTGACCTCGATGGCATGCCGGCGCTATCACCTCAGCCTGAAGGTAGAAGGACTCCTCCATCGTGCCTTGCAATCTGAGGAGTGCAGCAGACATTCCTTCCTGATGTTCCCGAGCTTGCCTTTGCAGCTCTAGGAACTGTGATATGATCGAGTCCAGAGGCTCATCATCAGACTTGGACTCAGCAACGTTCTGACCTCCAGCAGTCCTCTGAGTGCCGGACACCTGGGAAGTTCCTATCGCCACCTGTAGTGGATCAAACAGAACAATGTGCTCACCAAATTGTGATCCCGGAGCTAATCTAAAGCTGCGTCCCACCGAGGTGTGTGTCTCTGTGCTGGTGCAGGGTGTGGGTGAGCGGTGTGACTGGACTTCAGGGAGGGTGCCTCCAGATTTCTCTTCAGAGGTTTCTTCAGGGCTCGATTGGAGATCCTGGGTCATGTATTCTGTTGGCTGTTTGGCAGATGTGCCTGTGAAAGCACGGAGAGATAATTAGTGCACGGCAGTGGCCTGTGAAAGAGGCCACATTACTCACGGCATGGTTGTCTGATGAATGTACTGCTGGATCCTCACTTGGTAGAACAGCACTGACCTCACTGTCAGCACAGGACTGGTCCAGATCCTCGCCTGCCAGCTGGATGGCTCTGTTTTCAAAGTCCATGAGGACCTTGATTTCAGGCATTCCGCCACCAATCTGCGACCTCTCTTGTGTGCCAGCTTGTCCTGCATGGATAGAGATGGAGAAAGTGTAAGCAGGACACCTGCCAGGCCAGATGACAAGTATGCCTGGCCTGTGTGGGAGTTGAGTGGTCCCATGGATGGGATGAGGACAATGACGGTGAGTGTGAGAGAGTGAATGGTGATGTCCCTTGAACCGGCAGTGAGTGCGGGCCCTGTGGATGTGTGCTGGGTTTGTGAGTGTGTGAGTTGAGTGATAAGATGAGTGACTTACCCCGGCGGAACGGAGGAGGTCATTCATCCTCTTGCCGCACTGGGTGGCTATCTTCTTTTGCAAGGTGTTGGCACTGTCCACCCCTACCGCCGCTTCCCAAGTCGGGTTAGCGCTGTTGCTGCCTATCCTGCGGCCAAAGGGGAGGGGGGGGTGGGTAAAGGATATCCTGCGGGCCTCCAAGGCATCCAAAAGCCGCTTGAGAGATGCATTGCTAAACATGGGGGCTGCGGTCTCCTTCAGATTCAGGGCCATGTCTTCCAAGCAGCAGTGGTGCTCTGGAAGCACTGAGATGTGTGCTTGTGGCTGGACTTTAAACATGGCGCCCGGCATGATGCAGTGGCGGGGTGATGGCAGGCAGGTGAATGAGAGTCCACCTGCCATGGAATCAGTATGTTTCCCGGGAGTGCATAAATTATGAGGCGAATTCAGAACGATACGGCGTGAAAACCCCCCATTGCGGCTGGTGGGTAAAACATTGTTTTACCTGCCCGCTACTGCATATAGTGAAAATTTGGGGAAATTCCACCCTTTATTTCCGATTTTCAATTTTTTAAATCATAAATAGACTTGATGGAATTGAAATATTTCTATGAAAAGAGACTATGTAGCCAGTAATGCTTTTATTGGTTTTTGATGTAAGAGATTCGTGGCAACTTGTGTTACTTAAATTTCATTTGGCATTTGTTTCCAAATTGCACAAATTAAATATTGATATTTTCTTCTTCATCCCCCTTCTGCAGTGCAAATGCACAGCAGGGCAGTGAAGCAGCAGAAATATTCAGAAAACTGATGGCTAAGGACTCCAACAGTGCTGTTCCTTCTGAGTCACAGCTTGACTCCAATCATTTATCTAGAAGACAAAACACAAACAAAGAATTACCTGAAAGATCATCCAAGGAAAACAAGAACCGCATGGGTAGCATTTGTGATGATCATGTGGAAGCCTTAATTAATGAAGTTAAATATGATTCTGCAACCAAACATCATCTCACAGCTTCTGCTTCACTAACTGTTCCTCACCGAGATGATCAGGTACATGTGATTAATTTATGTGCTGTACAGGTATTTAATTAGGATCCATTTTAGGAACTGGATGTTTCAAGGTACTCTCAGTAACATACTGTGCTTTGAAGTAATTTGTATTAATTTATTTTCTTTTTATTAGTATGACATGTCCCTTTGGATAAGTGTTTATGTTCACCAGGTGACAGTGCTGCAGAATAAGACAGGACAAGTTCTCCAGAGGCAGATAATAATTGATTTTGATAGAATTTAGTTACTTTACCTTCATGCCAGTATCAGAGAAAGGTACCGCACAATGCACTACAATATTTACCAGCTAGTATTACCTTGAGTTGTAATTTGTAACCCCTTATCCATCTTCCAATCATCTAATGAACCTGTAAAAATTGCAATAATGGGAAGTTAACCATAAGACTACAAAAAAAGTTTCTGTATTCATAATTATGCATTAAGTATTTTTGAGTGTTAAAAGTTTGCAAAATCTCTGAGACAGTGTCTGTCTTCTGCGATTATTTTGAATGTAGACATGCTTTGTCCCATCATAGGGTGAGAAGGACAAATGCTTCGTAGCAATCTGTTTGATGCAGGCAGTGGCACTGAATAAAATACTGCCTCAAGAGTGATATGTGTCTTGTTTGAGATGTTAGGTTTAGTAAGCAATGAACTCGAATTCTTTAAAAGGAGTATTCTAACAAAGGATAGGTATACATTTGGAACTCTTTCCCATGAAAGTTTGCAGATGCTAGGACATTTAGAGCTTTCAAGATTGAGAGAAATTTTTGGTAGGTAAGGGTTTCAACGGGATTATGGACCAAAGGGCAGAAATGGAGTTGAGATAAAGCTCAACATTATCTAATTATGGTGGAGCAGGTCCAAAGAGCTGCGTAGCCTGCTCCTCTTAACTATTCAGCAAACCCTCAGCAGGAATTGTTATTGAGTGTACAGATCTTACATTGATAACATTTTATAGATCAGTAAATTGTTCATGAATTGCTCATTTGACTGAGGAGATGGGTCATACAGTGGGGTAAAATATTTTCCATTTACTGCTGCAGCTGAGTTTGAATCAAGCCACAGATAGGTGGAATATAAGTTTTAAGTGTCTTTGGTTTTTTTACTAAAATAAAGTCGTCATGTGCATGCAAGTTGTTGTGCATTGCTTTACTCCCTGCTAGCTGTAAAATGCCCAAGAAAAATTAATTGGTTCCAATGGGCCTGGGCCCACAGCAGCAAACTCCTCAAAGTTCAGAGCTAATTAACAGCAAGTTTCAAGTTTTACTCAGACACCATAAGAATGATCACTATGAAGAAAAGCACTAGAGTAGCAAAGTCAGTGTTATTGATTTGATGTCAACATTAAGTACAAGAGTGAAAACAAGATCCCATTTGTAAGCTCCTGACACATATGGAAAGGTTGGAAGGGTGGGATTGCGATGCTGGGAGTAGAGTGGAAGGGTCCAATGACTTGAGGAAACCCGGAAGTAAGTGCAACATGTCTGTCAGTGGCTTTTTAATCTACCCATGTATTACAATATGATATCCAGTTTTTCCATCCATCTAGTATGAGTGCAGTTAAAGAAACTGATTTGAACTCCAATATTTAAAAGGCCACCCCAAATATGTAATTTGATGAAGCTGGGAGAAAAATGAATTTGCAGCATGGTGTCTAGATATTCGAAGGCTGTGCCCCATCTTAGTAATGCCTTCCTGGATGTAATGCTGGGGTCTGGAAGAGCCTGCAAGAAATAACCTTCCTACTGACAGAAAAAGAAGGTAAATAAAGAAGGGTGTAGTAGGAGTTTTCCCGTCAGGTTAGTGGAGGAAGTGTGGTGTCACACTGGTGGTTTCAATGCTGAAAGTGTTTTGATAATCTCAGCAGGGTAGGAAAGAAGAGTACAGTGGCGCATTCACCCAAATCCTTATGTTCCTATCATCCCAATCTGCTCACTTTGCCTTCTCAAGCCTGCTCCAACACTTCATCCCTCACAACAACTTAACTTACAGGTATGTCCAGTCCTCTCTCTCTACTTCCTAACACCCCATCTGTCCGTCCACCATTGACACTCACCCTTATCTTTATGCAATGTCATTCATGCCCCTCACTCATAGTCACCCTCAATAAATGCTCCCTATTCATGTGTTCAGTAGTGCTATTTCTCACACTCATATGTCTCTTCCTCCCCTCCGTCAGGAGAGACCACAGAATTTGAGAGAGATAAGCAAAGAACCAAAGGTGACACTCCAGCCATCTCTCTGCCATCAGCTGCAGAGGAGTTGGTGCTGGACATCAGTGGAGTCTCAGCATGCTTGGCTGTCGATGATGGGAGCCTGCCAGCTACCAGTGACAGACTTGAATATCAGCCAACCACAAGTCATTTTGACTTGATATCAACAGCAAGTTAAATATGATCATGTGCATAATGATCATTATTGGTTTGACAGTTCTGATTGATGTCACAGGACCTTCAAGCGTCTTGAAGGTCTAGGAAGTCATGGACACCTCAAAGGAAAGTACCTGCTCTGAGGGTGCACTGTCAAAAGACTTAGTCAGACCATACACCAGCTCAAATACTCGTGCTTGGTGGCACCGGTATGGTAGATAGTTGGGTTCCACCTATGACTCGTTCATCACAAGTGAGCAAGAGCTGATGGTGCGGACAGGGACAGCAGTAGAGAGTCCACTTCAGAATCTGAGAGATGCTGCAAGTCCTGTCCATTTAGATGTAGATGCTGTACCTTGGCGATCATCAGTAAAGTGGACAATTCAGAGCAGCAACAAAAATAAATGTGATATACTACCAGGTGTGCTGGCCACACAGTGCATGCTTTAATCCAATTAAGCCACACAGGCACAGACCCTACTACAAGCCCAATTTTAAAATAATTTCCAATAACATTATACACATTAATATCTCCATGAAACAGATGCATACATGTGAAGGGACGGCTTTTTGTCAGGGCAGGGAATTTTGTAAACTTTGATTCCAGTGATGCCAGTCAATGATGCTTTGGAGCTCCATCTGGCTTTTTCATAGACCCAGGATATCACTGACTGCATACATATGGCAATTAAGGCACCCCCAGATCACTCAGTAATATTATCAACCTCAAAGGCTTCCACTCCATCCATGTGCAGCTGGTATGCAACTACAAAAAGATGTTTATGTAGGTGTGTGCAATATTTAGGGATGGGCAATAATCCGCATTATGGGAAAGATGTGATTGCACTAGAGAGAGCGCAGAGGAGGTTGGCCAGGATGTTGCCTGGGCTGGAGAGTTTTAGTTATGAGGAGAGATTGGATAGACTGGGGTTATTTTCCCTGCAGCAGAGGAGATTGAGGGGGGTGGGGGACTTGATTGAGGTGTATAAAATTATGAGGGGCCAACTAATAGATAGGGCAGACAGGAAGGAACTTTTCCCCTTGGTGGAGGGATCAATAACCAGGGGGCATAGATTGAAGGTAAGGGGCAGGAGGTTGAAAGGGGATGTGAGGAAGATTTTTTTTACCCAGATGGTGGTGGGAATCTGGAACTCACTGCCTGAAAGGGTGGTAGAGGCAGAAACCCTCATAACATTTAAGAAGTATTTGGATGTGCACTTGCGATGCCATGGCATACAAGGCTATGGGCCTAGTGCTAGAAAATAGGATTAGAATGGTTAGGATTAGAATGGTTAGGATTAGAATGGTTAGGATTATGATAGTTAGCAACCTGATAGTCTCCAAACCTCGGACAGCCCGCTTCTACCTCCTACCCAAAATCTACAAACAGGACTGTCCCGGCAGACCGATCGTGTCAGCCTGTTCCTGCCCCACGGAACTCATTTCTTGCTTTCTTGACTCCATTCTCTCTCCCCTTGTCCAGTTCCTTCCCACTTACATCTGTGATTCCTCTGACACCCTACATCATATCAACAATTTCCAGTTCCCTGGCCCCAACCGCCTCCTCTTCACCATGAACGTCCAATCCCTCTACACCTCCATCCCCCACTGGGATGGTCTGATGGCTCTCCGCTTCTTCCTCGAACAGAGGCCTGAACAATCCCCATCCACCACTACTCTCCTCCATCTGGCTGAACTTGTTCTCACACTGAACAATTTCTCCTTTAACTCCTCTCACTTCCTCCAAATAAAAGGTGTGGCTATGGGTACCCGCATGGGCCCCAGCTATGCCTGTCTCTTTATGGGGTATGTGGAACATTCCTTGTTTCAGTCCTACTCCGGCCCCCTCCCACAACTTTCTCCGGTACATCGATGATTACTTCGGTGATGCTTCATGCTCTCGTCTGGACCTGGAAAAATTTATTAATTTTGCTTCCAATTTCCACCATCATTTTCACATGGTCCATCTCTGACACTTCCCTTCCCTTCCTTGACTTCTCTGTCTCAATTTCTGGTGATAGACTGTCCACCAATATCCATTACAAGCCTACCGACTCCCACAGCTACCTCGACTACAGCTCCTCACACCC
Organism: Cetorhinus maximus; assembly: GCF_964194155.1. Taxonomy (NCBI): domain Eukaryota; kingdom Metazoa; phylum Chordata; class Chondrichthyes; order Lamniformes; family Cetorhinidae; genus Cetorhinus; species Cetorhinus maximus. Next base: position 129,410,829 of record NC_135883.1, read on the forward strand.
CGCTTCCTGTAAGGACTCCATCCCATTCTCTCAGTTCCTTCGCCTCCGTCGCATCTGTTCTGATGATGCCACTTTCAAAAACAGTTCCTCTGACATGTCTTCCTTCTTCTGAGGTTTTCCACCCACAGTGGTTGTTGACAGGGCCCTCAACCGTGTTCGACCCATCTCCCGCGCATCCGTCCTCACAACTTCCTCTCCCTCCCAGAAACATGATAGGGTCCCCCTTGTCCTTACCTATCACCCCACCAGCCTCTGCATTCAAAGGATCATCCTCCGCGATTTCTGCCAACTCCAGCATGATGCCACCACCAAACACATCTTCCCTTCACCCCCCCGGCAGCATTCCGCAGGGATCATTCCCTTTGGGACACCCTGGTCCACTCCTCCATCACCCCCTACACCTCAACCCCCTCCCACGGCACCTTCCCATGTGACCGCAGAAGGTGCAACACCTGCCCCTTTACTTCCCCTCTCCTCATCGTCCAAGGGCCCAAACGTTCTTTTCAAGTGAAGCAGCATTTCACTTGCACTTCCCTCAATTTAGTCTACTGCATTCGTTGCTCCCAATGCGGTTTCCTCTACATTGGAGAGACCAAACGCAGACTGGGTGACCGCTTTGCGGAACACCTTCGGTCTGTCCGCAAGCATGTCCCAGACCTCCCTGTCGCTTGCCATTTCAACACTCCACCCTGCTCTCATGCCCACATGTCCGTCCTTGGCCTGCTGCATTGTTCCAGTGAAGCTCAACGCAAACTGGAGGAACAGCACCTCATCTTCTGGCTAGGCACTTTACAGCCTTCTGGACTGAATATTGAGTTCAACCATTTTAGATCATGAACTCTCTCCTCCATCCCCACCCCCTTTCCGATCCCCCCCTTTTTTTTCAATAATTTATATAGATTTTTCTTTTCCCACCTATTTCCATTATTTTTAAATGTATTTCCATCCATTGTTTTATCTCTACCTTTTAGCCTTTTTCGATTCCTTCACCCCACCCACCCCCACTAGGGCTATCTGTACCTTGCTTGTCCTGCTTTCTACCCTTTATTAGCACATTCCTTAGATAATATCACCACCTTCAACACCTCTTTGTCCTTTTGTCTATGACATCTTTTGGCTATCTCCACCTATCACTGGCCCTCTATCCAGCTCTACTTATCCCACCCCCCTTAAACCAGCTTATATTTCACCTCTCTTCTATTTTTACTTAGTTCTGTTGAAGAGTCATAAGGACTCGAAACGTTAACTGTGTTCCTCTCCACAGATGCTGCCAGACCTGCTGAGTTTTTCCAGATATTTTTATTTTTGTTTTGGATTTCCAGCATCCGCAGTTTTTTGCTTTTATCTTAGAATAGTTAGGTACTTGTTTGACTGGCATAGACTCAATGGGCCGATGGGCCTTTTTCTGTGCTGTAGACCTTTGTGACTCTATGACTAAATTGATGGCCTGATTTCTGCGCACTTCAAAGTAGACTTACCAGCTGGCTGCTCAGAAACAATGGATGCCCACTTAAAACATGGCTGATCCCCTGTCTCCTATGGAACTGCAGGCCTGTGCAGGGCAGACTATCGCTATTCCTGGTGTTGCTCCTGCTGCTCGTCTGAGGTCCGAATTAACACAGCGCAAGCAACACCCATGTCAACTTGATAGATCCAAGCTCCAAAGTTTGAAATCAGGCGTACAAACCTCCAAAGCTGTCAAAGTAATGTCCAAAGTGTGTAAAGTGATCTCTAGTACAACCATTAACACAAGAACTCAGCTGTGAAGTTTCAGTACTTGGTGACATATTTCCCTGTTATATTTTCAGGCCCCTCAGTTGCCACTGTGTTTTTGCGTTGCTTTGACTTGTGAGTTCCAGAGAGCTTAGCAAACTCATGGACCCACAGCTAATTTCAAGTGCATGTTAATATCTCTGTAATTGAGCGATTAACATACTGAAATTGACAACACTCCTCTCCCGGAGGGAGTTGCTCACATGCAGCCTAACACACTGCAGTTAAATGTGGAAGTCGACGCATTGTAGCTTCCCAATGCCACCATTTCCCCAGTTTTAGCCCCCTACACACGTTCCCAAACCCAGACATTCCTGCACATTAAAATTCAGCCCTTTTTATTATACAGAAAGCAATAAGATCTCCTTTGCTTGCTCAGGTGCAGGCAACTTTTTAAAAAACATTGTTTTGTATTTGGGATAGTTCAGTCTAAAGATTGATTTAGTGTTAATTCTTGCCAGATTTGCTGGATAATAGATTAGTTTGTAGATGTAAAATTGTATTTCAGTTGACTAGATGAATATATTCTAATGATGCTTCATTTCCACTTGTGGGCATTTATGCATTTTCTCCATTCTTAAGATAATATCATGCTACATTTTGTTATCAATATACAGATTTCAGCTAAGACCAAAAGCCCTAGACTTAAAAACAAGAAGCCCTTTGGTGGAAGCTATGCATCTGTCAAGAGTTCAGGATATGGTAAAATCAGCCCATTGAAGAAAGAATGTCTTGGTTCTGATGAAAGACAAAATCATTTGAGTCCACCAAAACAAACTGCATCAATTAAGTGTGTTAAAGCCAGGTTTCTATCTGAGCATACAAAAGGTAAATTGAAGGGTAAGGTTTTTTTTCTGTGATCTAATTGTTTTTTAAAATTAATTCTTGGAGAGATAGACATCACTACCAAGCTTGGCATTTATTGTCTGTTATGATGTGGTAGGTGATATGCGCCAGGCAGACTAAATCCATCAGGGAAACTTGGCCACACCATCACAACAGTTTTGCAATTTGTATTTATTACGAGAGGATTTGTGCACTGAGTTCAGAAGTAATGAGCCCTCTAACACATTTAATGATTTTAAAAATTAAAACATTTATTAACAAAAGAAAAGAATTCAAACACAGACATAAGATTACAGTTACTTAATACTATAACAAATCCCAAAATTCTTAATTAACCTGATTCCAAACTATACTCCCGTTTTAAGGTAACAGTCCAAAATAGATTTTAAATTTAAATAAGCAATCCAGCAAGGTTACCACAGCACCCACGTGACAATGGAATTCCAAAGGCTTTTAACACAACTTTAGTTACTGGACACAGCAGACATCTGCGAAAATGGCTAGAGGCTTTTGCCCAAGGCTGCCTTTCATGGTATACCTTTCAAGATATTACACAGCCACACTCATGTGGCCTTCCATCCTTATTTACTTATGTTTCTCTCTCTTTAATGTGTAAAATCCCATTGTTCTCCATGTCTTTGGAAATTTACTTTTCCCATAATATAAAATCTTTCATGTTGTCCTTATGGTCAGTACTTTTGGGAAAAATCAATGTATTAACCTGCCTTATTTATTTTGTTAATTATAAACATCCTACCATCCGTTTGAAAACCCAGCACCTCTCCACTTGCCTTAAAATACAAATTTCATTCGCACCCTATCTCATACATTAGCATTTCAAATGCCTGTTGTACACCTACCCATTTTGATTAGTTCAATCTTGCAGTCTATCTGACTCTAATTCAATTAAATCAGTATATTAAGGCCCGCCCAGCAGCCTGCCCAACGGGAAGCGCTATGCGCTTCCTGTGCTGGGGGGGAGGGATTCCCCATCTGTCAAAGTGCGCTCTTTCGCGCATGCGCTCTTAAGAGCGTACATCTCCCTGAGACTAAGTGCTGTTTCATGGAGATTACTGACAGCATAAACACTTGAAAAATATAAAAATATAAAAACTATTAACATGTCCCCCTCATGTGACAATGTCGCACGAGATGGGACATGTTAATAAGAAGCACATAAACTTTATTACAGTTTTTAAAAATGGACATGAAACCTCATCCCGCCAGTGAATGAGGTTTCATGTATTATCAGAAGTCCGCTGGGGCTCCTGGCCTGCCTGCCAGCAGGTTGGACAGGCAGGGTCTTTAATTATCTTAATTATCCTGTCAATGGCCTTAATTGGCCATTGACTGGTCGGCAGACGGACAGCCGATTTTGCTGTCCGCCCGCCTTCCTCAATATTTAAATGGACCGGGATGACGTCGGGGGTTCCTCCCGACGTCATCCTGCATCATTTTCCCGTCGGCAAGTGGGCCCCGCCCCCAAATCGCCAACGGGAAAATTCTGCCCTAAACTTTTGATAACGCATCGACAATTAGATTTTCTCGTCCAGCCACATGTTTAATTTGTAAATTAAACTCTTGCAGTAGTAAACTCCATCTGAACAGTCTTGCACTTCGGCCTTGAAATTCATCGAGAAATTTTAAAGGATTGTGGTCTGTATAAGCAATTGTTTCTGACAAATTGCTTGCAATATAAACCTCAGTGCTACAATGCTAACACCAGACCCAGAGTCTCCTTTTCGATGGTTGAATATCTTTTCTAATGTACACTTCGCTTTCATGAAAAATATCCTATCGACTTCTCAATTCCAGTTTCTCCATCTTGTAACAATACAGCACCAGTACCTACATCACTTATGTCAGCTGCCAACTTAAACTGCTTGACCTAATTAGGTATTGCCAAAACTGGTGCCGTAGCCAATACCGTTTTCAAACTGTCAGATGCATTCTGGCACTTCTGTGTCCATTGAAACTTGTTATTTTTTAATAGTTCTGTCAATGGAGCAACCACACTGCTAAAATTTGGTTCAAATTTCCGGTAAAATCCACTCATGCCCAGAAATCTCAAAACTTACATTTTGTTGTAGGCACAGGAAAATTCACAACGGTCTTTACTTTCACATCTCTAGGAGTGACCTTACCATGTCCAATGGTATGACCTAGATATGTAAGTTATGCTTTTGCAAATTCACTCATAACAAATTCACCATCAAATTAGCTTCTTGCAGTCGATCAAACAGTTCTTTTAGACGTTGTAAATGCTCCTCCCATGTTTGACTGAAACTACCAAGTCATCAATATAAACAGCACAATTACTCTGTCCTGCAATTACTTTGCTTGTCAGCCTTTGAAATGTTGCTGGTGCATTCTTCATACCAAATGGTATGACTTTAAACTGATATAGCCCATCAAGCATCACAAAAGCCGATATCTTTTTTGCTCTCACCCATAACGGTACTTCCAATACCTTTCAGCAAGTCAATCTTTGTGATAAACTTTGATTGCCCCACTTTCTCAATGCAATCTTCCAAACATGGAATAGGATATGAATTTGCTTTTGTCACTGCGTTAACTTTTTGATATTTCACACACAGTCTTTGTGTCCCATCCGACTTTGGTACCGTCACAATAGGTAAACTCCAGTTACTGCAACTGGACTCAATGATATCATTCTGAAACATGAATTCAAGTCCTTTCTGTACTTGTGATAATTTTGCTGGATTCAATCTATAAGGATGTTGCCTCGTTGAAACTGAATTACCCACATCTACATCATGTGTAGCTAAATTTGTCCTTCCCAGCTTATTCCCACAAATATCTTTGTGTGACTGCAATAGCCTCTCCAAATCACTTTGACCCTTGTCTGGAAGGTAACTCAATATTACATGTAAATTTTTAACTACCTCCTCATTATCCAATTTAATTAGAGGAAAATCAATTTCAGAATCTCTCATTTCTACCTCTTTCACTTTACCTATTACCACTAATACCTCCTTTTGGTTATCTTCCCTGTCAAAGTACCTTTTAAGCATATTTATATGACACACCCTTTGCTTCTTTCTTCTATCTGGAGTATTTATTAAATAATTTACTTCACTCAGTTTCTTCTCAATCCTGTAAGGCCCACTAAACCTTGCCTTTAATGGTTCACCCAAACTGGTAACAGAACTAACACTTTTTCCCCAGTAACACAATTATGAGCTCTGGCTCTCATATCTGCCTTCGCCTTCATCACCTGCTGTGATATCTTTAAATGTTGTTTAGCTAACTCACATTACCTGTTCAATCTTTCAAAAACAGATCCAGCTAATTGAATATCAGCAGCTTTTCCCTGCCTTTTAAACTCCTCCTCTTCCTGTTTCAACCTGTGAGATTGTGATCTCGTTACTACACAATCTGGAAACAATGCAGGATGCTCTTTCTACAATAATTCTGTTGAATGTACTGCCACAGGCTGCTCGACTAAGTAGACATCAGCAACCTGTGACCTAGCTATATCATTACCTAAAATAAATTAAACCCCTGCAATGGGCAATTTTCCACTACTCCAACTGTCACTTCACCTATTTTCAACTTAATTCATAAATTTACCTTCCACAGTAGAATAGGTTTAGCACCTCCATGAATCCCAATTATTGCCACTTTCCTGCAATACTCCCTCTGGACAACAAATATCACTACCCCATAACATTAAGGATTGACTAGCCCCTGTGTCTCTTAAAATTTTAATATCTTTGCCTGCTCCACCCTGTACACATGGAAAGACTTTTCCTTCACATACAAAATCTTAAAACATTTCTGTAACCTACCCTTCACTCCCTTGGGTAAATTGTGAACACCTTCCCACTTCTTTACCTATCATTAATTCCTTCATGCTTCACCCTGTACACAAACTAATAGCTTTTCCTGTGCCTGGATCTTAGAACCAACAGTACTCTTATTTCCAGAACTTTTCTGCGTTCCAGTTACAGCAATGGGTTTTCCCTGTGGCCCCCAACACACTGACTTCGTGTGCCCCGCCTTATTACAATGAAAACACCTCAGTTTTTGAGTGCCACTGTACCCTCAGCACCTTCCTTTTTGATCTGAAAAAAAACTCCCTGAGAATTTCCAACTGCTCCTCTTCTTTGACTAACTACCTTCCTTTCACCTCCCACTTCCTTTCCTGAAAAAAAGGTTTAGATCTAGGAACTAACTCATTATCATCAGCTATCCTTGCCGTTTTAACCCTCTGTTCTTCCCCATGAGTTCTCACTACCAAAGGAATTGAACCTTTAAATTCTCCCAAAAGAATTACTTCACCAAGAGCTGCATATGTTGTCTCTATCTTTAATGCCGTACCCACTGGTCAAAATTACTTTGCTTTACCCTCTCAAACTCAATATAAGTCTGACCAGGCTGTTTCCTTATAGTCCTAAATTTCTGCCTGTACGCCTCAGGAACTATGCACTCAAAATAGTCTTTTTTACTGCCTCATAATCCATCGACAACTGTTGTGACAGTGATGCATATACCTCATGAGCTCTACTGTTATGGCACAGCAGATTAGCTTGAGCTAAGCAGCAACTGTTTTGTAATTTGTATATTTATTTCGAGATGCGTGCCTTGAACTCTGTAGTAATAAGCCCACCGAGTCTTGGAGGGTTTTTACAAAACTAAGTTAAACATTTATTAATAAAAGGTAATTTTAAGCACATACATAGGTCTACAAATTAATACTATGATAACTCCAAGCTCCCCTAATTAATCTAACTCATAGTTACACCTTAGTTAAGACAACAGTAAAAACAAAATAGATTTCAACAGACCCAGGCAAAGCAACACACAATACCCTGGACAGGGGTGTTCAAAGTGAGTTTTCTAAACTTCAGTTCTTGCAGACAGTAGTATGGTACATAGAGGCTGGAGGCTTTTCACCCTTTTAGATCTTAGAATTCCTTCTTTCCTTATACATAACCTCATCTCCTTTATACATGTTTCTCGCTTTTTAAATGTATATCCTGTTGTTTCAATATGGCTTTGGACTTTGCCTTTCCAATAATAAAAATCTTTCATAGCACCAAATTTTATCAATAAGCTTTGGGAAAAATAAACACACTGTTTGGGTTAACCTCTGTTGGCTAGGTGTAACACCTTACTACCTCTTTGAAACCTCACTGCTCAAGTTTATCCAAAAATGCAAATTTTTCTTTTGCACCTCACATTCTACAACTTCAGCTGTTTACTTCTTTAGCATTTCAAGCCTAGCTTCTCTTTTTACATCAAAGCTTTTCATCCAGCTGTCTCTAATTCAATTAAGTCCCCCACACACAGAAACACACACATACTTAGACACAGACCCCACTATTACTCTACTTCACGATAAATTCCAGATAACATTATGAAAATTAGTATATCTTCCTGACACTACCTACCAACCTAGACTGTAAAAGCAATGTCCAGCTTCCTTGTGGCTATTTCATTTGCTTAGCTATCTTCTCAAACGAAATAAAGAGCACCTCTACATCTTTCCACAAACTTCGGAAGAGCCTACATAAATTTAAACATCTCCCCACTGCCCACTGGGTTTTAAATTGAAAGTGGCTGCTTCCACGTTAGAACCTTCCTCCGCATCTGAGATCTCTTTTTTAACCTCCAGCTTTTTAAGCTGATATTCTCTCTCCCTTTCCTTTTCCCTTTCCTCCAGTGTAATTTCTCCCTCTGAAGATCAAGTTTTCTCACTTATACTTCCCTTTGAAATGCTCTCTCTTTTTCCTGTTCCTTTTCTTTTGCCTCCAACTCAAGTTTTTTCATTTGAAACTGAATTTTAGCCAATTCAATTGACTCGCTAGCTTCAGGTATCCATTCCGATTTCAAATGCTGCGCTATTACTTCAATTATGCCTGCTTTCCTCATCCCTACAGTTAACCCTAACTACAACTTATCCACCAATTCAGTCAATTTAACCTTGGTTTACAAAAAGTAACTAATCAGAGTTATATCATCTACTTCCAGAAAAGTCTTAGCTATGGATAAAGCCATATTTGCAGTCTCACCGCTTTAAGCTACCTCAACACCAGCCCCTGAGTTCAATATTCTTCTCGTACTTGTAGCCTTAAGCTTCACCAACTCCAAGGGCAAAATTTTTAGCGTGGCATGTGGGCGTGCGCCTGACCCACTTGAGCGTAAAATGACGCGCGTTGACGTCAGGCGAGCGTCCCAACGTCAGTGCTCAGTTGCGTGATATTTCATTTGGCAGGTGCACGCCGGAGTTGGCAGCACATTCGCCGACAATTTTAAGACTCTTAAATGATCAATTAATCGAATTTTTTGCTGCCCCGTCCAACTTTACAGTTGCCGAGCAGGCGAAATGGCCAAGCGGTCTTTGCACTTTCTAGAAAACCTCATCCACAGACAGGATGAGGTTTCCTAAAGCAAATAAAAATAAAATAAACATTTTAAAACCTAATTAATAACATGTGACTCTGTCATATGAGCAGGGACCTGAGGGGACATGTTTCATTTCATTTTTATTTTCTTTACTTTTTCATAGCCCTTCATCTCCCTGAGGCAGCTCTGTGCCTCAGAGATTATGAAGCGCATGCTTGTGCGCATGTGCAAGGGTCACATTTGCCCCACTCACACCCCCCACCCCCGGTCAGCTTCCCGACCGCTCCTGCCGAACCCGCCCGACACGGGTGAAATTTTTCCCCAAGCCGATCAAGGAATTTTTTAAATCCTGCAAAAAGCTCCCAACTTTGTTATGATGTGGCAGGTGATATGTGCCAAGCAGACCAAATCTACCAGGGAAACCTGACCACACTATCACAGTGGTTTTGCAATTTGTGTTTATTAAGAAAAGATTTGTGCACTGCACTCAGAGATGGTGAGCCCACTAACACCTTTAGTGACCTTAAAAATTAAATTAAAACATTTATTAACAAAAAGAATTCAAACTCAGACATAAGATTACAGTTCTTCCTACTATAACAAATCCCAAAATTCTGAATTAACCTGACTCCCAATTAGATGGGGGGAGGTCGAGGGGGTCCAGAGGCTGGGGGGTCAGAGTCTGAGTTTGGGCGGTGGTATCTGAGTCTGAGGCTTGGGGGCGGGGCTTCAGGTCCAGGTCTGAGAGGGGTGAGGGTGTTCGGAGGTCGGGGGTGTGGTCCGAGGTGAGGTGAGGAGGGTGGGGTCCGAGGTTGGGCGGAGGTCCAAGGGCTGGGGGGTGGCCCAAGGTCGAGGCGGGAAGGGTGGTGGGGGGGCAGTTGGTGCAAGGTCGGGGGAGGGGAGTTGGTCCGAGGTGGAGGGGGGTGGTGCGGGTGGGTGGGAGAGGTGGTGCGAGGTCGGGGGAGGGGAGTTGGTCCGAGGTCTGGGTGGGTGGGTTGGTGGTAGCACACTACTATCTTCTCAAGGGCATTTAGAGATGGGCAATAAATGCTGGCCTAGACAGCGACGTCCACATCCCATTAATTGAATTTTTAAAAAGGCTCCTTTGCCTGCTGCAATTGTTTTTTGTCCTTTGGCAATACTAACTTAAAACTTGACCCATGCTCTATTATGCTAAAATACAAACAGAAATTGCTGGGAAAACTGATCAGGTCTGGCAGCATCTGTGGAGAGAGAAACAATTAACTTTTCAAGTCTAATACCACTCTTCTTCAGAACTGGAGAGGTAGAAATGTGGTGGGTTTTATGCTGTTGAAAAGGGCGGTGGTGGGGGTGGTCAGGTAAAACAAAAGGGAAAGTTAGGGATAAGTCAGAGAATGAGAATGTCAAAGATGTTATGGAACAGAAGGCAAAGGGAGTCATCATGGTTGTTGTAAAGAAACAAAGTATTGGTCCAGAATAAGCATTAATGGTAGAATAAAGGACAGCTCTATGCTAAAATGGATAACTTGATCACGGCGTATCTTTTAAACTTTACCTTTTCACCCTTGCTCAAACAGGGCAATTACTGGCAACCCAAACAATCAGACCAACAAAGCACAAATCTACTGAAAATGACCTTGGAAGTCAGTTATTTGCCTCCGTGCAATCACTTACTCCATACCTTCAGCACCAGGTCAACAGTAAGCCAGACAATGCAAATTTACTTTGTGACCACATGCAGGATCAGGTAAAATTTAAAGCAATTGTATGTAGTCAGTATTATATCTACCTATTCTTTGAAAACAGGTGGCTCCAAATAGGATTCATCGGTTAAAGAAATGTCTTGCCACTGTGAAAAGGGGAAAGCCATATAGAAAAAAGCAAGAAATTCAGAGGCAGGGAAACTGAACGCATGGTCAAAGAGGAAAAAAGGAGGTTTTTGCAATCAAGGAGGAAGTTGGTGATGTGAAGTTGATACAAGTAATCAGTTCCAGTGGTGGAATAGAGAGCAAAGGGAACATGCAGGAGTTGGGTCAGCCTAAGTCCTATCATTGAACAGAGGCTAGAGCAAGGCATGAGTTAATGTTTCCAGTCTGTGTTCATCAGATATTATTGAGTTGAACTTGATACCTATTTGCTAAGTTACAAGAAACTTGGCAATGACAGGGATGATATTTATGTTTGAGCAGACATGGAACCATAGAATTTGGATTAATTAACCGGAAAGATGAATGTGTAAAGGTGCTGAAACATTGTAGGTGTTTTAAGAGTGGCGGGGGAGGTAGGAATATGTTTAGTTAGTGTTCTGGTGATAAAATAATCTCTTATGATCAACCAGTTGTGGACGAGGAAGCTTAGTTCAGATTTGAACACGATATGAAGATTCAGCACCACTGGATTCAGGGTCAGAGACATTTAGGTGTTAGCAGGAACTGAAAAAGATGACTTGGTTTTACCAACTTTAACTGAAGGTAATTTTGAATCATTTATAAATGAATAATTGAAAGAGACAAAGAAGCTTAGTAAGAGCCTTGGAGGTAATGGTGTTTGTGGAAATAGAATTGAATGTTGCTGGGGACTTGGATTTTAGGATAAGGGAAGCACACCCAAATTTTCACCGACAAAGCTAGGAAAAATGTTGAATGTAAAAGAGGAGAATGAAAAATGACGATGAGGACTAATCAAGTGAAGCCAGTTATAGCAGTGTCGTCAACACTCTAACAGATCAACCAATTCAGTACGTAACTGGGGTCCAAACATGAACTTATACTATATTGTATATTACCTAAGAAAATTATCCCTTCTGACTCCGCAAGAGATTTTAATGCATATTTCCATAAATATGATTCTTATTTTGATAGTTAGTTATAAGAGCTGATGAAGAAATGTCAAAAGGATATGGACAGAGTTCACCAGAACCCAATAATATAGCTAGAGAGCTTTCCCTGCTACAAAAATTGGAAGAAGCGCATGAGAAATGGAACATGGAGCACAGCCTGGTTGAGAAGTTAAATGAAAAATTGGCATTGAAAGAAAAGGAACTTGCTGGCAAAGAAGAAGAGCTGAAAAAAGTTCCTCAACTAAATGAAGAGATTTATACACTTCAAACAAAGGTAAATGCCCTTTATAGGGTTCTCAGAAGCTACAATATGAGGATAGGAAGCTGTGTGAAATGTACTTTGTCAGATTGTATAAAGTTATAGCATTGTACATTGACAGTGTCATTCAGAGCCAATTTAACAATGGTATTTGTGCAGTGGTAGAAATGGATGTATTTAGAGTTAAGGGATAATTATACTGTTATCCTGTATGTCTAGATTCTGAATTACTTTACATGAAATGCATTCAAGTAAGAAAACAGTCACAATTAACATGAGCATAATGCAACAGGCAACTTTGGTCTTTGCTCACATAGAAAACATCAAAGACTTCACATCAATACGTTGTGTCCGAGTAATATTGGCAAAGTACCTTGACTGTGCAAATGTGCACTTGATTATAATAAATAACTGTAAACCTAGGCCTTTAAAATTAAAGCAATGCCATTCAAGAACATAAGAATCAATCATGAGAAAAGATTATTGGCCTATCAAAGCTCATCACTCTGGTAGCCTAACTATCCTTTTATAACATTCAGTTGCATGTTTTTCACTGCACTTCCCTGTTTGGCAGATTATTCCACTTTTTGATGAGTCTAAGATTCTGCTTTAAATGTACTTTTCACCAATTTTCCTGTAAATACCAAATATTTTGGGCCTTCTCTTTTCCTTTGTACTATTCTGGGTTATGCTACATATACCATTTAATAGCTTATGTATCTTGGTGAGGCTCTCTTAGCCGTTTCCTTACTCAGCTATGTAACTTGTGCTTCTCTGATTTGTTGTTATAGCTCATCTCTAAATCTAGTTACACATGAATTCAGTTTTATTGCTGTCCAATGCACCTATGTCTTTTTTGCTACATTTACCAGAAATCAACACAACCAAGTTTTTTCTAAGTTTATCTCTCCCAATTGAATTCTATTCCTTGTATAGTTTTGATGCACATTATTCAGTACAATAATTTGTCATGAATTGGGGCAGACAGGAAAGTGGAGTAGAGACAACAACCAGATCAGCCATGATCTTATTGAATAGCGGAGCGGCTCAAAGGGCTGAATGGCCTACTACTGCTCCTAAGTCCTTGTTGTGGACCTACTTAATTTGTTATGTGTCAATTCCATGACTGATCTAAATCTTCTTTTAAATTTTTTGACAAATCCTGTCCCTACTGCTTTGCCTACTTCAAGTAATCAGCAAATTTAACCAGCTTACGATTGGTTTCAATAACCAGATAATTTATTATATGAAAACGATGCGGCTCTAATTGCTGTTGTCTTCATGGCTCCACTTTGTACATTTCCCTCTTCTGATATTCTTCTCCTCGAGCAGTTCCTCAAGAACAAGGATGGGTTCTGAGATGGCTGATCAATCCAATGTGAGATCTTCAGACTCTGCCCCATGTGAGGCAGTTCAAGCTTGGAAGTTCAGGTCAATAAGTCTTTGGGAGGTTTGTGCACTTTCTGACACCTTTAGTTTGCCTCTGCATGTTCCCAACCCACATGGTTGATGTGTTTGGAGCCTCCCCAAATGAACCTTTCCTATTTTGGTCAATCACGAACCCAGAATAGGCCAGGATGTTCGTCCTTTTCGGGGATACTTTGAGGACATCATTAAAGTATTTCTGTTGTCCTCTTGGGAGTGTCCTACCACAACCAAGTTCCAAGTAGGGCAGTTGCTTCTGGAGTCTGGTGTCAGGCATACAAACGACATGTCCTGTCCCACAGAGCTGGTTTGAGTGATTAGCACCTCAATGCTGTGCATGTTGACTTGGGAGAGGACACTGCTGTTGGACCGCCTTTCTTGCCACCGATTTGGAGGATCTTGCGAGGGCACCGCTGGTGGCACTTCTCCAGTGCTTTGAGGCACCTGCTGTAGGTTGCCCAAACCTTCAAAGCATCCAGGAGCCCAGGAATCACCGCTGCACGGTAAACCATGACCCTTGTCTCAAGTTTGGGACCCTGGTTCTCAAATTTTATTTTCCTCAGCTGAAGGATGAGCTGGTGCATTGGAAGCGATGAAGAATTTCCTTATCTGTACCTGCCTTCATCAAGAGGAGGCTCCCACGATATGAAAAATGGTCCACATTTTCCAGGATTGATCTCGCCATTGATTTTAATCAATGAAAGGAGATATTGTGCTGTTGGAGCTGGTTGGAAGAGGACCGTAGTTTTCTGGGTGTTTACTGAAACCCCATTTTCTCATATGCCTCAGAGGAGTCGACAATGACCTGGAGCTCAGTTTCTGAGTGAGCACACAAACGTATCATCTGCATCCTGGAGCTCAGTGACTGAAGTTGGAGTGATTTTGGTTTTGGGTTGAAGTTGGCATAGGTTGAACAGTTTCCCCATCTGTTCTGTAAACTACCTCCATGCCTGTGGGTAATTTGTTGAAGACGAGGTGCAATATTGCAGAGAGGAAAATGGAGAAGTGTTATTGCATTGACACCGCCTTGCTTGACCCTGGTTTTCACTGAGATAGGGTCTGTGGTGGTTCCATCGGTAAGGACCACAGCTTGCATGTCATTGTGGAGTAGGCTCCCTTCTTCAATGTAGTCACGTTGACAGCATCCCTAAGATCTCCAGGCATGTACTCGTTTTCCCAAATGAGGGATATGAGATTGTGCAGCCATGCCAGGGGCACCCCTGCTGTGTTTCACAATTTCTAACCTGGTATTATAGCTCTTCCAAATGCTCTAGGTTTCTTAGAACAACTTTTTTAAAATCAAAGTACGACTTTGAATTCCTGTAACTTTTAGTTCTGTGGAAAAAAAAACTTATTTTAATTTTAGTTTAATTAGCTGTCTTTCATTTGGAATATAACCCAAAACTTTCTGGATGTCTACACGTTTTCTACTTTTATCTGTGTCATTCTCAAAAGAGTTGAGGTTTGTTAGACATAATTATTTCCTCCAAAACAATGTTAGCTATGGCCTATACAGGTCTCCTGCAGTCTATCTCTTTGAATAGATTGAATTATTTTGCCAATTGTGCTGAATTTTACTAGTGCTCAGTAAGAATACACACAAATTTACTCTGTAGTCTTTCTTATTCAGTACCCTGGGGTATAGACCATATGGCTCGAGATATTGTTGGTCTTAACTCACCCAAAATCCACCAAGTTTGCCAGGCCAGTTTCAAAATTCTTGACGATATGGCTGAGATAATAAGTTAGCATCTTTGCTAATGAATACTTCTCAAAATAATAATTGAATATTTTACCTATTTTACCTTCAACTGGCACTTCGATTGTGCCTTTTAAATTTTTAATTTTCTCATCAACTAATGTTTATAATTGGGCAAGTCTTTTATTATTTTTACCATTTTTAGCTAATCGCTTGTCAAGATTCTCTTTCCACTTCTGATGGATGCTATAATCTGTTTTAGGAAATTCCTATACATTACCAAATTGTTTATTTTCAATTTTATTTTTTATCTATTTTTGGAAATACTCATTCAGTTTGTACTTTTCATAGATATATATTTATTTTGCAAATTCGGTACCTTTCACACAGGTAATTTTTAAAAAAATACTTCCCCATTCCTTTGAATTTTGCCTTTTTGAAGCCGTATGTGCTGGTGCAGATTATCCAATATCCTTAACCTAATTGTATTGTGGACCCTGGTTGTGATGGATGCTATTCTTGTGCTATTTTTTTTTTTTAAATTTTCACTTGTCAAATGTGGACTTGGCCTGCATTTTTTTAAATATTATATCTGTTCGTGGAATATGGGCGTCGCTAGCCAGGCCAGCATTTATTGTCCATCCCTAATTGTTCTGAGAAAGTGGTGGCAGGGCTGTCTTCATAAAGTGCTGTGAGTCACTTCAGTGGGCAATTAAGAATTAACCTTGTTGGTGTGGGACTGAAGTCGCATATAGGCCAGACCATGTAAGGACACCAGGTTTCCTTTACTAAAGGACATTAGTAAACCAGTTAGGTTTTTAGGATACTCCCACAGCTTTATAGCCACTTTTTATAATAGCAGCTTATTATTTCAAGAATTTTTTTTATTTGCTTATAAATTCTCAAACTGCCTTAGGTGGGTTTTAATTCGTTTTCTTTGGATTATTCATTTATGGGGAGGTGGTGGCGTAGCGGTATTGTCGCTGGACTAGTAATCCAGAGACCCAGAGTCATGCTCTGGGGACCTGGGTTCAAATCCCACAGTGGCAGATTGTGAAAATCGAATTCAATTTTTTCTTTAAATCTGGAATTAAAAGTCTAATGATGACCATGAAAACATTGTCGAATGTCATAAAAACCCATCTGGTTCACTGATGTCCTTTAGGGAAGGTGATCTGCTGTCCTTAACTGGTCTGGTCTACATGTGACTCCGCAGCAATGTGGTTGACTTTTAAATGCCTAAAAAGTATGAAAGGAAGGAAACCGGACAGACCACATGGCATCGTCCAAGGCACCGGAAATGACAATGGCAATCTTAGCCCTGTTCACCCTGCAAAGTCCTCCTTAGTAACATTTGGAGGTAGTGTCAAAATTAGGAGAGCTGTCTCACAGACTAGTCAAGTAACAGCCTGACTTAGTCATTCTCATGGAATCATACCTTACAGATAATGTCCCAGACACTACCATCACCATCCCTGGGCGTCCCCTGTCCCACCGGCAGGACAGACCCAGCAGAGGTGGCGGCAGAGTGGTATACAGTCGGGAGGTAGTTGCCCTGGGAGTCCTCAACATTTACTCCAGACCCCATGAAGTCTCATGGCATCAAGTCAAACAAGGGTAAGGAAACCTCCTGCTGATTGCCAAGTGCCACCCCCCCTCATCTGATGAATCAGCACTCCTCCATGTTGTACACCACTTGGAGGAAGCACTGAGGGTGACTAGGGCACAGAATATACTCTGGGTGGGGGACTTCAATGTCCGTCACTAAAAGTGGCTCAGTGGTACCACTACAGACCGAGCTAGCTGAGTCCTTAAGGACATAGCTGCTAGACTGGGTCTGCGGCAGGTGGCGAGGGAAGCAACAAGAGGGAAAAACATACTTGACCTCATCCTCACCAACCTGCCTGCCGCAGATCCATCTGTCCATGACAGTATCGGTAGGAGTGACCACCGCACAGTCCTTGTGGAGATGAAATCCCATATTTGCATTGAGGATACCCTCCACTGTGTTGTGTGGCACTACCAACATGTTAATTGGGATAGATTTCCAACAGATCTAGTAATTCAAGACTGAGCAACCATGAGGTGCTGTGGGCCATCAGCAACAGCAGAAATGTACTTGAACACAATCTGTAACCTCTTGGCACGGCATTTCGCAACTCTACTGTTACCACCAAGCCAGGGGATCAATCCTGGTTCAATGAAGAGTGCAGGAGGGCATGCCAGGAGCAGCACGAGGCATACCTAAAAATGAGGTGTCAACATAGTGAAGCTACAACCTGGCATTACTTGCATGCCAATCAGCATTAGCAGCAAATGATAGACAATGCTAAGCAATTCCACAGCCAATGGATCAGATCTAAGATCTAAGCACAGATCTAAGCTCTGGAGTCCTGCATAGGTGGACAACTAAACTACTCACTCCACAAATAGCTCCATCCTCAATAATGGAAGATCCCACATATCAGTGCCAAAGATGAGGCTGAGGCATTTGCAACAGTCTTCAGCTAGAAGTGCCGAGTGGATGATCCATCTCGGCCTTCTCCGGAGGTCCCCAGCATCACAGATGCCAGTCCAGCCAATTCGATTCATTCCACATGACATTAAGAAAGGCCCTGACAATATTCCGGCAATAGTACTGAAGACTTGTGCTGCAGAACTTGCTATGCCCTAGCCAAGCTGTTCCAATAGAGCTACAACATTGGCATCTACCTGGCTAAGTGGAAAATTGCCCAGGTATGACTTGTACACAAAAAGCAGGACAAATCCAACCCGGCCAATTATCACCCCATCAGTCTACTCTCGATGGAAGGGGTCATCAACAGCGCTATCAAGCAGCACTTGCTTAACAATAACCTGCTCAATAACGCTCAGCTTGGGTTCCACCAGGGCCACTCAGCTCCTGACCTCATTACAACCTTGGTTCAAGCATGGATAAAAGAGCAGAACTCCAGAAGTGAGGTGATTGACCTTGTCATCATGGCAGCATTTGACCAAATGTGGCATCAAGGAGCCCTCACAAAACTGGAGTCAATGGGAATCAGGGGGAAAACTCTCCGCTGGTTGGAGTCATACCTACCACAAAGGTATATGGTTGTGATTGTTGGAGGTCAGTCATCTC
Organism: Cetorhinus maximus; assembly: GCF_964194155.1. NCBI lineage: Eukaryota > Metazoa > Chordata > Chondrichthyes > Lamniformes > Cetorhinidae > Cetorhinus > Cetorhinus maximus. The sequence goes on from NC_135883.1 coordinate 129,429,145, forward strand.
AGCTCCAGGACATCACTGCAGGAGCTCCTCAGGAAACTGTCCTTGGCCCAACCACCTTCAGCTGCTTCATCAATGACCTTGCTTCCATCTTAAGGTCAGAAGTGGGGATGTTTGCTGATGACTGCACAATGCTCAGCACCATTCGCGAATCCTCAGATACTGAAGCAGTGCATGTCCAAATGCAGCAAGCCTGGACAATATCCAGGCTTGCACTAACAAGTGGCAAGTAACATTCGCGTCACACAAGTGCCAGGTAATGACCATCTTCAACAAGAGAGAATCTAACCATCGCCCCTTGATATTCAATGGCATTACCATCACTGAGTCCCCCACTATCAACAATCTGGTGGTTACCATTGAGCAGAAACTGAACTGGACTATATAAATATAGTGGCTACAAGAGCAGGTCAGAGGCTAGGAATCGTGCAGCGAGTAACTCACCTCCTGGCTCGTCAAAGCCTGTCCACCATCTACAAGGCACAAGTCAGGAGTGTGAGGAAATATTCTCCACTTGCCTTGATGAGTGCAGCTCCAACAGCACTCAAGAAACTGGACACCATCCAGGACAAAGCAGCCTGCTTGACTGGCACCCCATCCACAAACATTCATTACCTCTACCACCAATGCACAGTAGCAGCAGTGTATACCATCTACAAGATGCACTGCAGGAACTCACCAAGGCTCCTTAGACAGTACCTTCCAAACCCAGAACCATCACTATCTAGAAGGACAAGGGCAGCAGACGCGTGGGAACATCACTACCTGGAAGATCCCTCCATCCTGACTTGGAAATATATTACCGTTCTTTCACTGTTGCTAGGCAAAATCCTTGAACACCCTCCCTAACAATACTGTGGGTGTGCCTACACCAGATGGTCTGCAGCGGTTCAAGAAGGCAGGTCACCACCACCTTCTGAAGGGCAATAATTGCAGGCTTAGCCAGCGAAGCCCACAACCCATGAATGAGTTTAAAAAAATTAAAGGAGAAACTTGCAAATCATCTTCACGTCCACAGTCAATTAAGTACTTTTGAATTGGACTTAGTGATACAATGTATTACAGTTGTTATAGTATGTTAATGTGTTCATTTTTAACAGATGGAGAATCATAGAAGTGTCTTACTTTTTCCAATGTGTGTTTGTGGCGGATGAGGCTCCCAAATGCGAGCATACGTACTGAAAATCAGCCGTAATGCATTTAAAAATAAAACAACAAAGTTGTACCACATTAATTGATTCTTCCATTAACTAATTCTTAGTTTATGCTGGGTTGATTTGAAAATGTCTGCAGCTCATCATATATTAACATTCATGCCTGCTCTGGTGAATCTGTGGCAGGCCCTATTGTTAATTCATTCTCTACAAATCTGTTAATGAAATCCAATTATTTAATTTGTTTTTTCTCCAAAAATAACAATTTGCTTTCCTTAATTTTCAAGTTTTCATTACGTCTAGAACTACTCCGTCTGTTTTTTCTATTCTTTGTGAACATCCTATACACTTGCATTTGGAATGTTTTTTTACCTTCCAGGGTGAATTCATGCTTCAGCAGTTTATATTTTCTGTTGCTAAATATTCCTTTTAATTGATCTTATTCGTGCTTTAAACATCCAAGTATACTTACTTACTAGCAATCTGTATTTTCTCTCTTAGACGGAGAGGTCACTTTCTGTTTTCTTTCTCGCCTATGTTTCCTCTCTTTCTTCTAATTTTCTTCTCTCCACTTCATCCTTTTTCTGTCTGTGAGCTCGGCTCAGTTGATGGCACTTCTGCTTCTCACTAAGAACATTGAGTTCAAGTCCCAATACCATAAGATGCAGGAGCAGAAGTAGGCCATTCGGCCCCTCAAGTCTGCTCCGTCATTCAATGAGATCATGGCTGATCTGATAACCCTCAATTCCACTGTCTTTCCTTTTCCCCTTAACCATTGATTCCCTTACTGGTTAAAAATCTATCTCAGCCTTGAATATACTTAACGAACAAGCCTCTCCAGCCCTCTGCAGTAAAAAATTCAACAGATTTACCACCCTCTGAGAGAAGAAATCCCTCCTCATCTCTGTCTTAAAAGGGTGACCCCTTACTCTGAGATTTTGCCCCCTGGTCCTAGACTCTCCCACAAGAGGAAACAACCTCTGCATCTACCCTGTCAAGCACCCTAAGAATCTTATATGTTTCAATAAGGTTGCCTCTCATTCTTCTAAACTCCAATGAATACAGATCCAACCTACTCAACCTCTCCTCATAAGAAAATCCCTCCATCCCCGGGATCAACTGAGTGAACCTTCTCTGGACTGTCTCCAATGCCAGTATATCTTTCCTTAGATAAGGAGACCAAAACTGCTCATAGTATTCTAGGTGTGGTCTAACTAGTGCCTTGTATAGTTTTAGCAAGACTCCTCTATTTTTATGCTCCATTTCTTTTGAAATAAAGGCAAATATTCCATTTGACTTCCCTATTACCTGCTGAACTTGTATGCTAGCTTTTTGTGATTCATAGACGAGGACTCCCAAATCCCTCTGTGCTGCAGTTTTCTGCAGTTTTTCTCCACTTAAATAATATTCAGCTCCTCTATTCTTCCTGCCAAAGTGCATAACCTCACATTTTCCCACATTATATTCCATATGCTAAGTTTTGCCCACTCACTTAACCTGTCGATATCCCTCTGTAGACTCTGTGTCATCCCCACCACTTGCCTTCCCACTTATTTTTGTGTCATCGCAAACTTGGCGATCGTACATTCACTTCACCCATCCAAGTCATTCATATATATTGTAAATAACTGTGGCTCCAGCACGTTGACCTAAGTGCATAAATTAGATTGATACTCCAACTCTGACGGAGTGCTGTATTATCATGGCACTGCCCTTCAGGTGAGATGTTGAACCAAAGTCCCAGAATTGCATGTTCCACAGTGGAACAATGCATGGCAATTTTCAGTAATGAGCAATAGTGCTGCCAGTGTTTGGGGAAGCGTTCCTCCTCAACCAACACCTGCAAAAACTGATTAACTGGTTATTTGACTTATTGCTTGTGCAGTTCAGTCTTGATCTGTAAGTAATAACAAACTGATCATGATCTTAAATTTCCTCTGACATTTGCACCCTTTTAGGGAAGGAAAATGCAGGAATGGATTGTTGAGATTGTAACAAAAGAGAGCTCTACTTTTAAGAAATCTATTTTTTAAATAGCTTGTTACTCCCAGTTCTGCATCTGCAAATCACCGCAATTATCATTTAACCAGAGTATTTGATGAACTTCCATCATGAGATGCAATGGAGAGCTTTAAACTGTCTGAATGGTGTATTATTTTAGCCATCCTCCTGATAGTACAGTTCAAACACATTCTCGTATTGTGGCACAGATATTAATACAAACAAAATGTTGGAAGCAGACAACAGATCAGTCAGCATTTGTGGAGAGGACAGATAGGATGATGGCTTCGAGTTGGCCATTCAGAACTGGAAAATGAAAAATAAACAAGGTTTATGATAAAATCAGCACTAATGGAAGACGAATGGAAAAAACAATAGCCTGAAACACTGGAATGACCAGCTTAAAAGAAAAGTAAGACATTGTTACATGACTGAGATGATTTATCATCAGGCAATGAAAAGGAGCATTAAAAATATTTGAAAGAATGCGTGCATATTTAAGGCAGTGTGAGGTACACCCAGAGAAATATGAGAGGTGGGTGAAGTTAAAAGCGTAGAGCCTGTGGATCAGATCTCAAATTAAAACAGCAAATAAATGCCCAAACAGTGTGGAACCGCCACTCCTGAAAAGTGCAGGTCAGCTAATTTTGTTACAGATTTCTAGCATTTTAAATTTGTAATTATACCAATTAAAGGAAATTAACCTAATAATTCAATTGGCCTCTACTGTGAATAACATGATGTTCAAAACTTGTCTCAGCCTAGATCATGGCCAATAACAAATGTTACAGTTTTGTTCCTATTTTGGTATTAATCGTATCCATTTTTGTAGTTCATTGAAGTTGGTGCTGTATGAAATATGTGTCTCATGAATAATCTAATTCCTTCTATATATGAATATGCAAATTGTTCAACTATGCAGAAAGAAACCATCTCATCAACTGCAAATACAGTAGCATAACTGTTTTTTAATTTAGAATCTGATATTTAAAAGATATCTCAATGGATAATTGTGGCAAAGCTTAGTTGCTTAGGAATGCATAAGAGCATCTAATTTTATTTTTACAACATTTAGCCCAGCTTGCCAAATGCTCTTCTGTGAACTTACGCACACATTGCACACCATTTCAAATTTGATGGGTTCTGTAATTGAATTCTAATGCGAGATTGCAGAGATGTCAGGATCCTTTATTTCTGAGCCCTTTTTTATCATTACATTGGTTTAAAATATAAAATATTTTCCTTTATATATTTTAAATATAATTAAAGTTAAATTTATGGTTAATTTGTATTCGAAATCAATGGCAATTTCTTTTCTTCATAATAAAATGAAAAGGGTAAACATTTTTATATCTCTTACTCAGTGTAAATACATCATAGGTAGCCATAGTTACAATTGTATCATTTGTGGTGATCATTTAATTATTTTTGTTTGTTATGACACAGCAGTTGGTAAAGCTGAGTTATTTAAAAATCCCAAAGGGAAACTTAAAACAACTGTCATAACCTATATTTTTAAGTGACATGTTTGAGATGCAACTCTAAATTCAGGAATCAGACTGCTAGTTCTCGAGAGGTTTTTATTTCAAACTACATGTGACATTTATTAATTTACACAATTTAAATATATACACATGGCTACAAATTATCACTACAAACTAATCTCCATTAATGTAACAGCAACCCATAGACTTTAAGCAGATACCAGGCAAAGAATTTTCACCTTACAAATTCAAAATGAGGTTCCTTTCACTTTGATTCCTTAGCAGACACAGTGGTAGGCTTACAAGCTTGATGTTACATTGCCTCTGCTCTGCACACACAAAACTGCTATCTGTTATACCTAGCAGACCTCATTGAATGTAAATTCTCATTGGGCAGAACTTTGCCGTTGTCGAGCAGGGGGCAGGGCACGCTCACTGACGCGTAAAATGACACGGGATGATGTCGGGCGGAACCCCCAACGTCATCCCAGTCCATTTAAATTTTCAGGAAGGCGGGCCCGCAACAAAATCAGCGGAGGGCCCGCCGACCTGCCAATGGCCAATTGAGGCCATAGACAGATCAATTAAAGTACTTAGTGTACCTGCTCGTCCAACCTTAAGGTTGGCGGGCAGGCCAAGAGCCCCGGCGGCAAACAGATACCTCGTGCACAGGCGGGATGAGGTTTCATGCAGGGTTTTTAAATTTTTTATAAAGTTATTATGTTAATTATGAACATGCCCCATCTCATGTGACATGTTAGGGAATTTTTTTTTTCTATTTTTAATATTTTTAAAAGTGGAAGTGATCTCCCTGAGGCAGCACCTGGCCTCAGGGGGATGTGCACTTTCTCGTGCACATGCGCGAAAGAGCACACTCTCGCTTTTAGGGACTCTCTTCCCCCCCCCCCCCCGCCCACATGGAGCGCTTCCTGTCGGACATCACGCTGGGCGGGCCTTAATTGGCCCGCCCGTGTAAAATGTCGGCGGGGCCCGCTTCTCCGGCAGGGATTGTCTCCCCGCCCGCTGGAGATTGGGTCGGGCCCACCCACCCGACAGGCAGAATATTCTGCCCATTGTATCACCAGCCCCTTTGAACTCCACCTCTCCTAACAATAAAACCCCTTTCATAGTACCAATTTTATTAGTAAACACTGTTTGGTCTCTGCTAGCTAGGTGCAAGATGACATGTTGATGATTTTTTTTTACTACAAACCTCATAGATGGAAGAAATGCATAAAATGCAATGAGCTTTATATTACAACCAAAGTGACTTGAAATGTTATAACAAATAAAATGCCTGTTTTTAGGGGAAAATACTGCAAGGTGTCAATGGACTTACCTCCATGTCAAATAGAATCATAATAGCACTGAATGAGATCATTCAGGTTATAGTGCCAGTTCCGATTTTTTGGAAGAACTATCCTGTTGCTTTTCCTATAGCCCTGCAGTGCTTCACTTTTCAAGCATATATCCCATTCCCTTTTGGAAGTGGCCTCCACCACCCTTTCAAGCAGTGCATTCCAGATCATCATAACTCGATGCGTTTTTAAACAAAACCTCCTCGGCTTCCCTCTGGTTCTTTTACCAATTATCTTAAATTGGGGTCCAATTCTCTTGCCATTGGAAACAGTTTCTCTTTACTTGCTCCATCAAAGCTGCTTAGAAATTTGAACATCTGTATTAAATTTACCCTTAACCTTTTTGGCTCTATGAAAAACAATCCTGGCTTTTCTAGTCTCTCCATGTAACTGAAGTCTTTCATATCTTTCTCATAAATCTCCTCTGGATCTTGTCTAAAGGCCCTTACACCTTTCCTAGATTGTGGTGCCCAGAATTAAATATTATACTCCAGCTCAATCTAAACTAGTAATTTATGAAGCTTTATCAGAACGTGTATTCAATACCTTTGTTTATAAAACCAAGGCCCCCACATACTTTAACAACTTTATCAATTTGTCCTGAAGCAACTGTTTTATTGTAGGAAAATGAAGATAGCATTTTATGCAGACCATAATCTCTCAAACTGCAACATGATAACTAACTTTTGTTTTTGATGGTATTGGTTACGGAAGGAATGTTGCCCAGGACACTTGCAGAAGCACTTGTTCCTTTTCAAATGGTGCCGTTGGACCTTTATTTTCTTCTGGGCCAAACTGACCCTTGTTTAATGCTGCAATACTTTTTTAGCACCGGCAAATTTTGTCAGCAGATGCATCTTACTGAAACTTCATCTGATGTATGTGGAAAACATAATTGTATTAATGTGTCAGACCATTGTGTTCGCAAAAGGATTCCAGCACCATCACTCATCTGTGATCATGGAAAGTAAATCTGAATTCTTCAGTTGTAGAGGAGGTTCACTGAGCTGCAATAATAGTGTAAATGGGACAATTCTGACATGGGTAAACCACTTGCCTGGATGAGTGCAGCTCCCACAAAAAGTTTGACACTGTCCAGGACAAAGCAGCCTGCTTGATTGGCACCACATCCACAAACATTCACTCCCTCCACATAGTAGCAGCAGTGTGTACCATCTACAAGATGCATTGCAGGAATTCGCCAAGAGCCCTTAGACAGCACCTTCCAAACCCATGACCACCACCATCTAGAAGGACAAGGGCAGCAGATACATGGGAACACCACCACCTGGAAGTTCCTCTCCAAGTCGTTCACCACCCTGACTTGGGAATATATCGCCGTTTCTTCACTGTCACCATGTCAAAATCCTGGAACTCCCATCCTAACAGCACTGTGGGTGTACCTACACCACATGGACTGCAGCGGTTCAAGAAGGCAGCTCACCACCACCGCCTCCTCAAGGGCAACTAGAGAGGGGCAATAAATGCTGACCCAGCCAGCGAAGCCCACATCCCATGAATGAATAAAAACAAAACGGATCAAATCTAAAGCAGTACAAGAGAGAAAATCCATGTTCCAAAATATTTCCAGTTTTGAAGTACAAGACTTTTGCTTTAGCTGTTGCCTTGCGTTGCTTAAAGAATCAAGCCTTGGAATAAAAACAAAGTTTTTAATATGAGACCTCCTGTAGTCAAGTACATGATGGATATAAAAACAGAAACTGCTGGAGATACTCAACAGGTTTGGCAGCATCTGTGGAGAGAGAAACAAAGTTAGTGGTCAGAATTTTGCCCTTGGTGGGCGTGCGGGCCCCACCGGCTCGGCGGCGGGCGGACGGACAGCCAACCCCCGCCACCGAAACGGGGCCTGCTGCCATTTTGAGTGGGCGGGCCAATTAAGGCCATTGACAGGTCGGTGGGTGGACAGCTGATTTCGCTGTCCGCCCGCCTTCCTAAAAATTTAAGGGGACCAGGATGACGTTGGGGGCTGCTGCTCGCCAACGGGAAAATTCAGGCCAGTGTCTCAGGTTGATGACCTGCCGTCAGAACTGTTCTATCAAAAGTACAGTGGCCTGAAACATTAATTCTGTTTCTCTCCAAAGTGCTGGCAGACCTGCTGAGTATTTCCAGTGTTTTCTGCTTTTATTTCAGAATTTTAGCATCTGCAGTATTTCTATGCAATAAATAGCTATAATTTGCAATTCATGCAAATCATCATCAGTTGCTAAACTAATATAACTAATGCATATTTTTTATGAATCCTATGTGAAATGGCACTTCACCGGTACGACACTTATAATTTAAACATATTTCTAATAGTATTTTGGTTGATAGTGATAGATTTGACAAGACTAAGTTAATGAGAGAAATGATTTTATGTTCTCAATTCTTTCTTGAGATGTGGGTGTCACAGGCAAGGCCAGCATTTGTTGTATGTTCCTAATTGCCCTTGAACTGAGGGCAGACCCATTGCTGTGGGTCTGGAGTCGCCTGTAGGCCAGAATTGGTAAGGACAGCAGATTTCCCTCCCTAAAGGGTATTCTTTCGAGTTATCAACAGTCACAGATTGCAACTCTTTTGAGTACAATCACAGTTCTTGGTTTTTCCGGGAGTGGGACAGGAACCCACAACCCTCTGATTCAAAGGTGAGGGTGCTATGAACTGAGCCATAGCTGACACCTCCCCCTAAAGGGTATTAGTGAACCAGATGGGTTTTCACAACAATTGATGATAATTATCATGGTCACCATTGATGAGACTAGCTAGATTTATTAATGGAATTTAAATTCCACCAGCTGCCATGGTGGGATTTAAACCCATTTCCCCAGAGTATTAGCTGGGCCTCTGGATTACTAGTAGTGACATGGGCCAGAATTTTACTTTTGGCGTGTGGGCACACGCCTGACGCGCATAAGCGTAATATGGCGCATGATGACATTGGGCGTGCGTCCCAACGTCATCATGCACTCATGCGATATTTCATTCAGTGGGCGTGCGCCGGAGTTGGCTGTGTGCCTGCCGATAATTGAAATACCTATTGAGGCCATTAACGAGTGAATTAACTTGAAATTTACGCTGCCCATCCAACCTAACTGTTGGCGGGCAGGTGAAAAGGCCAAGTGGCCTTTACATTTTTTAGGAAACCTCATCCACGAGCAGGATAAGGTTTCCTAAAGCTAACACAGATTAAATAAAAACTTTATTTCGAATTTAAAAACATGTCTCATCTCATGTGACACAGTCACATGAGGGGAGATGTTTCATTAAATTTTTATTGTCGTTATTAATTTTTCTAAAAAGTGCTTCAGTCTCCTGGAGACTGCTCCGTGCCTCAAGGAGATTGAAGCAATCTTTCGCACGTACGCGTGAACTGCTTGCCAGGCCCACTCTCCCTCCTCCCCACACCCGCACAGGTAGCGCTCAGCACTGCCGCTCATGATCCATGCAGGGCGGGCCTTAATTGGCCCGCCCACGTGAAATCGTGGTGTGGAGCTGATCGCTGGCGGCAGTCGGCTTCCCGACCGCCCGCTCCCGCCAAGCCCACCCGATGAGGGAAAAATTCTGGCCATTATCACTACACCACCTCTATGACCTTTATGAAGCAGAAGTAAAAGCCTAAATCGCCATTGCAATTTGATAACAGAACATTATTCTACCTTTTTCTCTCTCTATCCCATCATATATTGAAATAACAGAATCATGCGTCTTCCGTGAATTAAGCAAACTAATTTTGAGTTTCAAGCTGAAAGCTCTGTGTTTAATATTTTGTAGCACATTTATATAATGTAATATAAGCCTACTGAAGATTTTTTTATTTAAGAATCGCTTTGTTATATGATCATATAACTGTGATCACTTCAGTTTCAAATGGGTAGGTTGGATACACAAGCCCTGCAGTCATCCTAGCAAAATCAATGTGTCATATTGTATTGGAGTAGTCCAAATGCAACTGAAACAAAACCATTATGCCATACTAAAACTTTTGCAAGTATGTGATTTTCCTTTTGATTTCTTGCTCAGAAAGTAGTGACTCAGGGTACAACTCATTGTTTCATTTTGGTAATTTCCCCAAATGGCTACTGATTTTTTGATCTGGATTCTTGTGTATTGGTAAGTCATTGGATCATGAACATTTCACAGCTAAGTCCAACTTTGTCCTGATCTAGGATGTAGACATGAATTTCCAGCAGGAATAACTGGATTATGATCAAGATTGTTTTCCATTTGCTTACGCCAGCATTTGTTCCCCATCTCTAATTACTCTTGAGAAGGTAGTGGTGAGTTACTTCTTGAACTGCTGCAGCCCATGTGTAGCACTCATCCAGGCTACTGGAGAGTTCCTGAGTTGTGCTATGTAGATAGTGGACAGGCTTTGGGAAGTCAGGAGGTGAGTTTACTTGCTGCTGGATTTCCAGGGCAGGATTTAATGGGCCCTAGTGGGTTTGCAGGCCCGTAGAGGAAGGGCATAAAACTATCCAGTTAGCCTTCCCGCCAACCTGTTCTCAATTTTACAGGGGGGCAAGTAAGGCCTAAGGAGGCCAGCCTGCACTCGCCCCAATTGAGGTCCTTTAGTGGCCACCTCCCTTCCTTTCAGGCTCCCTTTCCCATTCACTGTCCCCCACTCCCTCAATCCCTACTTCGCCGAGTTCTCCATCAAGACTCCCACCCTCTCTTTCCCGTATCCCAATCCACTCAGGGCCTTGCCTCCCATCCCAGCCATGTCACACCTTGGGACTTAACTGCATTATTGTTCAGGGGTTTCAACTTGTGTGATTGCCCAAAGTCCCTGCAGTGGCCACTGTTCTGGGTGCATTCCCTGGCGACTCTCTGGGTGGCGGGGTGGAAAACCCCACCACCTGTTGCATCCTGCCCCCATTTCAGACCTGCTCTTGTGGCCACAGTATGTATGTGGCTGGCCCAGTTAAGTTTCTGCTTAGTGGCAAGCCCCTCGCCCAGGATGTTGATGATGGGGGATTCAGTGTTTGTAATGCCTTTGAACGTCAAGAGGAGATGGTTTGATTCTCTCTTGTTGAAAATAGCCATTTTCTGACTTGATTAGTACAAATGTTACTTGCCACTTATCAGCCCAAGCCCGAATGTTGTCCAGTCATGCTGCATGTAAGCACGGACTGCTTCCATGTCCGTGAAGTTGTGAATGGTACTGAACACTGTGCAATTATCAGCGAACATCCTCACTTCTGATATTATGATGGAGGAAAGGTCATTGAAGCAGCTGAAGGTGGTTAGGCCTAGAACTGAGGAACCCCTGCAGCGATGTCCTAGGGTTGAGGTGATTGGCTTCCAGCAACCACAACCGTCTTCCTTTGTAAAAATTGGGAATACTGTTTCTGAGATTCCAGCTTCCTCAGCTGAATTTGATCTAACTAAACATTGTTCTCAAACCGGTCCAGCTCCTTAGCCTATACAATTGCTCCTAACCTAGCTCTAAACCACGATTCACATATTTAGACCAATTCCTGCATCCAGGTTTATCTGCCTGGAGAGCTTTTCTTTTTTTCATTTTTTTTAATGGTACAATTTTTTTTTGAAAGCTGTGCAGCCTGGAGACCAGCAGGAAGAAATTAATATTTGGAGGAACGTTGGATCCTGTGACTGAAGAAAAGCTGAAGTTAATTGAAAAGGAGGTTCAGGAACAAGAAACTCTTATTCAAGGCTACCAGCAGGTATTGGAACAAAGATGTTGGTCTCTCTGCTATCTGAATGTTGCACTTGTGTTTTTATTTGGTTATTAAGTGGAAAAATTAAATGGTCATTTTTTTTTTAATAATGACATTTCTTGTATCTGCCTAGTGCATGGAGTGTTCTGTTTATATTTTGCCTTCAGAATGAGTCTCCTGTTCTTAATTTGTCTAGTTGCTTATTTTCAGTTTTCATTATTTAAAAATCATACTGCACAAGACCTTAATCCCACAGTTTGTTTTCTCCCCAATTATATTTGATCAAAAGATATGTCCCAGTTACTGCCAAGTTTTTTTTTTAAATCTGCAGGGTTACTCACCCACCCCATTATGTTCCCATAAATATAAAATTTCTCCTATACCAAGGAAATAAATCAGATGCAATTTTATCTGCACACTGCAATGTAACTTTCCACACCTCATGAATATTACTGACCTCAGGAAACTAATATGCTGCATACTTCCCTCCACCTTAAGGCTGTTAGTATGCGCTTGAGAAGCTTAACGTGATTGGCTTTACTGTTGTCAATCCTGTTGTTTCTCACAAGCTTTCCATGTCAAATTTTATGTTCACATCCTGCCTCAGATGACTGTTCTTTCTCTTGAACTCACCTGCTCTGTGTTATGTCTGGGTCTGGTACTGGGCCCTGTCTATGCTTCTTATAATATTCCAGATAGATTGCATTCATAATATTGGAATCATTCATCCATTGGATATTTATATAATTTATATTTATGTAATCATCTTTGAGATTTCTATGGAGTATATGTAAAATTGTATTTATTTAGCTATTGGATGCTATTATCATTTGTAGTTTTGGAATAGTTCATTAATGTAGTATTTATATATAAACAAAAGATTATGTCCACAGTGCTCCATGTCCCAGAAATATGATTGATTCATGATGCACAAAAGACTCTCGAAGCATTATAGCAGATATAAGTACCGTGAACAAATCCCAGTGTTCCAGAGCTAACTGTCATTGCAACCAAGCCTCTGCTTCCTTGTGATCTCTAAACTCAGCCGCCAGGCCCTGATGCCTAGTCTTTACTGGCTAGAACCCCAGGTTACTTGAAACAAAACAGATGTATTGAGAGAAATTTAATACTTAGAGTGGCAAACAAGGGTAGCGTGAATTAGTTTTATATATTGGAAAGCATTGAATGGCGAAAGGCCATTGAGATTTTTGCAGATATCTCATTATTCTGTATATGATCTATTTGATTTTGTAAGAAAGAAATTATAATGTGTGGGTTGGAAAAATCATGGTTCCATTAATATAGCATGTAAAGGAATTGTGAAAAATGGCTTCACTTGATTGTGATGGGCCACTGTTCTGCCCTAACCATGAAAATTGCCTTTGGACCCATCTTGTGTTTCTATATTTGTCTCATTATTATCCTGTTTTGCCTTGCATCAACATCTCTTTTCACATTCCTGCTGTTGCCCCTATCATACATCCCTATCACCCTTTTGTTCCTTTCTTGTCCCTGACAAAAGCATTATTTTTATTTTTGACTTAAGTATGTATTCGTTTTCTCTTAATAGCCATGGCTCACTTGGAACCTCACCTCTGAATCACAAAGTGCAGGTTCAAGTCCCAGTCCAGAACTTGAGCACAAAAATTAAGGTTGGAGTTGGCGTCTTTCAGATGAGATGTTAAACCGAGGCCCCATTTACCTTCTCAGGTAGATGTAAAAGATTCCATGGTACTATTTGGAAGAAGAGCAGGGTAGTTATCCCCAGAGTCCTGAGTCAATAAATAACCCTTGATCAACATGAAAAAGATTATCTGGTCATTATCACATTGCTGTTTGTGGGACTTTGCTGTGCGCATATTGGCTGCTGCATTTCTTACATTACATAAGTGATTACACTTCAAAAAGTGCATCATTGGCTGTAAAGCATTTTGAGATGTCCAGTGTTATGCAAAATGCTATATAAATATAAGCCATGTTTTTAGCTAATATTCGAAATGTTGGCTGGGATTTTCCAGCCCCGTTGCGGGCGGAACCTGCAACCGGCGAGGCGGCGCCCCAGCCAGAAGCACATTGACATGCGGCGGGACCGGAAGATCCCCTGGTTAACTGGAAAGCAGTGTTTTATTTTTAGGTCCAGCACACTTATGTTCAAAAGTATTTTTGGGATTATAAACTGCATTTTATTTGATGTAACAGGAAGGTCTTCTATTAGTACACTTAAGAACATGTATTATTTCAGGAAAATGAAAGACTTTACAGGCAAGTGAAAGAACTTCAGGCCCTTAATAAAAGAAATGAAGAGAAAATGTTCACAGAAACACAACACTTAATGGCTGAAATGCACCGACTAAAGTAAGGCTTTTAAGTATACTGTTTCTAAAAGTTCATGTTTGCATTAATCTTTCAATTCCTAAATGATTTTAAATAAAGCAGTAAAATCAGATACCTTTTAAATATTATACTGCCCAAAAAAACACTTGCATCCTTGCAGTGGAACCCTTTGAAAGGCGCATAATTGCTCCTGAAAGCTGTTGCAAGCTGCCCTCACCTCACTTCTTTGGAGATGTGCATTATACTTGTGTTGCTTCATGTGTTTCTATTATGATGCATTTGATAGCTGATCATTCTGTGCACTTTCACTTCCCATAATGGCTTTTTGTTTCGGTTAAAATTGCAGTTAGAATATATGTGCAGTTTTCTTAAAGAACAAAAGACTTTTAAAATATAGGCTGCCATATTTTCTGTTTGGCATTTTACAAGTTTTGGAAAGGGAAAACTGACACAAAGGCATATCTGCCATATTAACAAGGATAAAAGATGATAAAATATGAATCTGATATGCTGCTATGTCTTATATGTATATATCATTGTCATTCGTTAATTGAATCTTGCGATGTGACTTGTTAAGGCAGGTATTTATTCTTTGTCCCTATTTTCCCTGGTTTGATAAAACTGACCGACATGCTTGGCTACTTCAGAGGGCATTTGGTTCAACCATATTAAATTGGGACTGGGGTCATGTATTATCCATGCCAGCAAGAAAAACAGGCTCAATCCTTAAAAGAAACCAGGAAACCAATTTGGATTTTGTAACAAATAAACTGTTACTGACAGCTCCATGATCTCTTACTGATGACTGCTTTTCTTTCCCAGATTTTTTTTAAACTGAATTAAAATTTTCATGATGGGAGTTGAACTTTCATTCTCTGGATTATTAATTCAGTAACTTAATCACTATACTATCTTACCCTTTTATGGTTAATCCACTGCTACAGCATTTTGAGGTTCATGCAACAACTCAATGCATAGGTTCACTGTTGGTTGCTTTTACAGAAACTGATTGGCTGATATATTGGCTTTCCTTAAATTATCAGGTGACTGAGCCACCAATTTTTTGATAATTTTTCCTAAATTTGATTTAAATTCTTTGAGATTTTCGAGATGTTCTGTATTAATAGAGGCTGTTGAACTCAACAGTATTGTGTCACTTCTGTTTGTTCATGTTTTTTAAAACATTGAAGAGTAGATATTTGCCTCGAGTGTTGGCACAACACAGGTGATGTCTGATCCACAGCTTGTTATATGCAGCACATGATATTCACTTCTGCAATGGAACTGAATATCAGGCACTAAGTATAACGGACAACCAGTCTGGTATATCCTGTTTTGCACCATTGTCCGGGACAAATTTCAGTCCCTGAGTTATTTTTGGTTCTTAGAATATAATAACATTGGCAGGGTCGTATTTATTACCAAGGCCTTGTGCCCCAAGGGCACCAAAAGTCAAGTACATAGTGTGGAGTGGGATCTTCTAGGCTCAACCAAATAGAGATGGCAGGTTCCCTTCCATGAATGGCATTATGATAGACAGACAGCTTTCCGGGACATCCTCTTGTTCTAGTCCACAATTTATCACATTTATTGAATTCATTTTCACAATTTGCCATTGAAGGATTTGCTAGTCAACTATAAAATCACCAGGCTTGCAGTGTGAAAGAAAGAACTTGCTTTTGCTTTGCAGATTTCAGCCATGGCTCATTTGATAGCACTGTCACCTCTGAATCAGAAGGTTGTGGGTTCAATTCCCCTCCATGACTTGAGCACAAAAATCAAAGCTGAAACTTGTGTCAGTGGTGCTATCTTTCAGATGAGATGTTAAATTAAGGCCTCAGCTGCTCTTTCAGGTGGACACAAGAGATCGCATGGCACTACAGTTCCATCATTACAACCCTGCATTTGTATTCAATACCTTGTCCAATAAAGGGAAGCATCCCATATGCTTTCTTTACCACATTGTCCACATGTTGTGCCACCTTCAGGGACCTGTGGACATGCACTCCAAGGTCTCTCGCTTCCTCAACCTCTCTCAATATCCTCCCATTTATTGACTATTCCCTTGCTTAGTTTGCCTTCCCCAAATGCATTACCTCACACTTTTCTGGATTGAATTCCATTTGCCACGTTTCTGCCCTCTCAACCAAACCATTGATATAATTCTGGAGACACCGGCTATCCTCTTCACTATCAACTACACGGCCAATTTTTGTGTTACCTGCAAATTTCCCAATCATGCCTCCCACATTTATATCCAAATCATTTAATGTCTGCAACATACAGCAAAAACATCTATTGACCATTACCCTTTGTTTCCTGTCGCTCAATCAATGTCACAAAAACAGATTTTCTGGTCATTATCACATTGCTGTTTGTGGGAGCTTGGTGTCTGCAAATTAGCTGCTACACTTCCTGCATTACAATAGTGACTACGCTTTGAAAGTATTTGATTGGAATGCCCTGTGATCGTGAAAGGTACTATATAAATGAAAGCCTTTCTTTCTTTTCATTTATATTGTGCCTTTCAAGACCTCAGGATGTACCAAAGCACTTCATAGCCAAGTGAGCACAATCACTTTCATAAAGTAGCGAAACATGGCAGCCAATTTGTGCATGGCACAGTCCCACAAACCAGCTACAAAATAAGTCAGCAGATAATCTGTTTTAGTTATGTTGATTGAAGGGTAAATGTTGGTCAACTTCCCTGTTGTTCTTCAAATAGTGCCTTGGGATCTTTTGCATTCATCTGAGAGAACATACTTGATTTAACCGCCTGTCCAAAATATAGCACTTCCTCGGCACTGCACTGAAGTGTCAGCCTGATTTACATGAGTGGGGTTTGAACTTATGATATTCTGACTGAGAGGTGAGAGTGTTGCAACTGAGGCAAGGCTGACACCCTGAAGGAAGACAATGCACTATTGGCTGATTCTATCCATTTCTACGATACCTGAAATATATTGTTAAATTTGAAACAGTCACTGTGAACAAATTGACAGTTTTAGCCAAGAGTGCCTAGCTTTAACTGTATTTAAAACAAATCCTAAGGAGCAAGTCTCTCTTTAATTTCTAAGACTGCGTTTGAAAACAAAAGTGTAATTTTTTGCCTTTTTCCTCATTAGGGAGCAGTCGAACAAGAATAACATGAAGCAAGCATCAGTCAGTGATGTGCAGTTGTCTGAGCAAATTAACAATCAGACAATAACTGACCTGCTTTCACAGTTGAGATTAACACAGGTAAGTACTTGTCTCAAAAGATGATGTACATTTCCACAGATAAGTATAGTTTTATTTGTAATGTACAAAAAGCATGATGTGATATGTTATTAACTTTGTAATTTCTATGTCACAACATTTGAAAAGAAACTGGCTCTTGGGACCTCACTAGTGGGAAGGGAGTCAGACCTGGTGGAGGAGGTGAAGAGGTACTGACTAGATATAGTTGGTCTCACCTCCACACATGGGCCAGAATTTTTACCTCATCGGGTGGGTGCGTGCCTGACCTGAATGAGCGTAAAATGACGCGCGAGCAAGCGTCCCGACGTCATCGCGCACTCACGCGATATTTCAGGCGCGCGTGGGAGTCGGCAGCATGTCCGCCAACAATTAAAAGGTCTTATAAGGCCATTAACAATCTAATTGAATTTTTTCGTTGCCCGTCCAACTTTGTGGTTGGCGGGCAGGCAAAAAGGCCAAATGGCCTTTGCATTTTTTGCAAAACCTCATCCACGGACGGGATGAGGTTTAGATCCGTCATTAAAAAAAAAATAAAACATTTTCATACTAATTTCTATCATGTCCCTGCTCGGAGTCACATGAGGGGACATATTTTTTGACATCTTAAAATGCTTTATTTTTATTTTTTTATATCTTCATCTCCCTGAGGTAGCTCTGTGCCTCAGGGAACTTTTCTTGCACGCATGCGCGAAATTCCCTGTTTGCCCGCCTCACCAGCACCCCCTCCCCCAACCCCCACACACACAGGCAGCACAGAGCGCAGCAGCACGCATTTCACACTGGGCGGGCCTTAATTGGTCCACCCAACATGAAATCATGATCCGGTCCCGATCTCAGGCGGCGATCGGCTACCCGACTGCGCCTGCCCGACGAGGTGAAAATTCTGGTCATGTTGTTGGCTCTGGAATCAAACTTCTCAATCGAGGGTGGTCTCTCTCCTACTCTGGAGTGCCCCCCCCCCCCCCCACCGATGAGAGGCCCCAGGCGGGTGTGGGGATACTCTCAAGCCCCCGGTTTGCCCCCAGTGGATGAGAGGGTCGTCTCAATGAGGCTTCAGGTGTCAGAGAGGAAAACTTTGACTCTTGTTTGCGTTTATGCGCTAAACATCAGCTCGCAGTAGTTGGCCTTCTTAGATGGTGGGATTGGTGCTCGATAGGGTACCACCTACCGACTCTGTAGCTTTACTGGGGGACTTCAACGCTCACGAGGGGAAAGATGGGGATACCTGGAGAGGAGACTTTGTCCGTTAGTCGAACCTCAGATTCAGGAGGAACAATGCGGATTCTGTCCTGGCCGTGGAACAGTGGACCAGCTCTTTGCCCTCTCAAGGAAATTTGAGGTTTCGTGGGGGTTTGCTAATCTGGTCTACTGCTGTTTTATCGACCTGGAAAAGGCATATGACTGCATTCCTCGGGATATTTGGTGGGAGATTCTGTGGGAATATGAGGTGCTGCTTCTGCATGCTATCAGGTCCCTCTATTCGCGCATTAAGAGTTGTGTCTGCACTCTCGGCATTAAGTCGAATTCGTTCAAGGTGGACGTTGGACTCCGCCAAGTGCGCGTCCTGTCTCCACTCCTGTTCATAATTTTCATGGACAGGATATCAAGGCGTAGCCGAGATATAGAGAGTATCTAGTTTGGAGGCTTAAGGATGGCATTTCTGCTGTTTGCAGATGATGTTGTGCTTCTTGCCTAATCCGACTGTAATCTTCAGCACGCACTCAAACGTTTCACTGCCGAGTGGTTGAGATGTGGATCAGCACCTCCAGATCTGAGGTCATGCCTCTCTCCCGGAAAAGAATGGGTTGCTCTCTCCAGTTGAAGGGGGAAACGGCTTCCCTTAGTGCTGGAGTTCAAGTATCTCAGGATCATGTTCGCGAGTGATGGCAGGGGGGAGCGTGAGATTGACCAGCAGATCAGTGCGGTGCAGTTCTGCTGGTGCTCCACCGGTCCGTGGTGGTGAAGCGAGAGCTGAGTTTTAGGACGAAGCTGTATGTCCCCATCCTCACCTATGGTCATGAACTGTGGTTAATGACTGAAAGGATAAGATTTCAAGCGACGGAAATGAGGTTTCTCCACAGGGTTGCTCCGGGACAGCGTGAGGAGTCCGACAATCCAGGAGAGCCTCGGAGTAGAGTCACTGGTCCTCCAGATCGAGAGGGGCCAGTTGAGGTGGTTCGGGCATCTGATAAGGATGGTCTCTGGTAGGCTCCCGCTCAAACTGTACCAAGCAAGGCCCACTGGGCGGAGACCTCGAGGATGACCCAGGACACACGGAGGAGTTACTTCTCTCGCCCCTCCAACTTCAGAATCGCCCGCTCGACTTTAGAATCACCTACCCCTCTTTAAGCTGAACCACCAGTCCATAGACTTCCTTGACTGACTTGTAGATCTCCTTCCTGACTATAGACTTGCCCGCCCAACTATAGACACGCCTGCCTGGCTATAAACTTGTCTGCCCGACAATAGACTCGCCTGCCCAACTATAGATTCGTCCGACTTCACAAAAGCCCGCCCGACTTCACAAAAGCCAGCCCAAACGCCTGGGAATCCCCCAGGAGGAGCTGGAATCTGTGGCTGGGGAAAGGGAAGCCTGGTCGGCTCTGCTCAGCTTACTGCCACCTTGACCCCCACCAGGAGGAGTGGTGTGAAAATTGATGGACGGAACATTTGAAAAGGCCATTGTTATATCGGCCCCTGATAACCACAGGGTCGGTGCATACCAGCATAAATGTAGAGATGCGCCACCAAAGTTCGCAGGGTCGAGGTAAGATTCCTTTGTTATTCCAACGGAGTGTGCCTGAGCCAGTAGGAACACTTTAGGATGTAAACCATAGTAGAAAGACCAGAAAATTGGTTACAGATGCTGGTTTCTTCCCTGAGGGTGGTTGGAATGGGACTAAGGGGGCTGGATCCTCCTCAGAAATAAGTTGAAAAGTGCCTGTGGGAGCCAATATTTGGGAGTCTAAGTCACAACTCTGGACTGGATCCCACACGTGGGCTCCACATTCACTGTTTGCCAGGAAGATGTACTTCATTTCGGCAGGTGTAACTTTGCCAGGAACCTCTGAAGGCTGGGAATATGATCATTAATGATATAAAGGGCTGGATTTTACATCCCCCACCTGCTAGGTGTGTTTTTGGCAGGGGGCCGGGAGGGGAGGTCACATAAAATACGAGCAGTGGCAAGCCCACCCCTTTCCTCCCACTCCTGAACTGCCTTCCATAACATGGTAGGTGGGAGGGCGCTGATATTGGCAGCCATATTTAAATAAATAATTAAAGGTCAATTGAGCCAGACAACAAGCCAATTGACCTGCATAAAATGCTGCCCATGCCATATTACAGTTGACGTGGGCGGGAGTGGGCAGGCCACTTTTTAAAAACTTTTTGTAAAGGTGGGATGGAAGTGGGGGGCATAGCATTTGGGGGAGTGCCCTTTGCATATTGGGACCCCTGTACCCCCTCACCCCTTTTGTTCTCACCTCCCCCCAGCTTCCAAAATGGGCCCTTCCATCCCCTGCCACCTTCCATACGATGCCTAAACCCTCCCCATCCAAGACCCCTGACTTACCTGGGTGCAGAGGCCATGGCTGCCTTCTCTATGGACCTGCTTGCAGTCCCAGCAGCTCTCACTATTCAGTTCTGGGGTGGCTGGGCAGGGCTTCCTCCCACTGCGGGGCAGGCTTCTTTTCCGTGCGCCGGCTGTCGGCCAACTCTTGCGATGGGGGGAATGGGGTAACAGCAGTCCCCCACCCTTCCCCCACCCCTATCCCCGTGAAATACAGCCCATGGAGACGTTTGCAATTTGTTTTCCAATTATTTGAAGTTGTATAAAAAATATGTTCTTCCACCATGCCCAAATGCTACCTTTTATTCTTAATGTAATATTTTTGTTCCCTACTCAAGCTATCTTGACATCTTAAACATTAGGAGAAGTCAAAATTATTTAAAAGCTCTGTCATTATTCCACTCATTTATCTTTTAAGGACCTACTTATTTCCTATTAGCACACTTTGGACATTTTCAGTCTCTGTCCTCCTAAAGTTTTCTCTGATTAGCATGGCACGTTGTCTCTTTTTTTAATGTTTGGGTATCCTTCTGTGGGTCAGGTGCACCCTCCTCAGCTTGTGGAGCTGGAGATGATAGGGTCACAGGAAGAGGCGATTTGGATTGGCCGGACATTCCCTGAGTCACCTGGGTGGATGGCACCGGGCTGTCGAGCTGCTGGTCCTCCTCCCTATGGGTGCCCGACGGCCCCTGGCTGACTCTGAGGAGAAGGGGAAGCTGGAGTGAGATCGAGTTGCCCCACATCCCTCTTGTGTTGTCACTGTTGGAGGCCAACTGTGGCATCAGCGATGGAGTTCAGCCAGCATAGCAGTGCAGGACTGATGTCCTGGGCCAAGGTATCTTTAGCGGCCGCCATCCTGCCAGTGTTGACCTCGGTGCGTCGGCATAACAGCACAAACACCTCGGACTTAAGGCAGACAGACTCCTCCATCGTCCCTAGCAATATGAGGAGTGCACCAGACATCCCTTCCTGATGTTCCCATGATTGTCTTTGTCTTTGCATCTCCCACAACTGATTGAGAACTGAGTCCAGAGGCTCATCACCTGTCTCAGACTCAGCAGACCTCTTTCCTTCAGCAGCCCTCCCAGTGCCGGTGACCTCAGATGTCCCTGCCTCTGCCTGCTGTGGAACAGATTGTGTGCTGTGCTCACTAGATTGTGATCTAGGTCCCACCGAGTTGTGTGTCACTGCGCTGTTGGGGGGGTGTGGGTGAGTGCTGTGACAGGTCGTCAATGATGCTGTCCTCAGGGTTCTCATCCAAGGTGCTCTCGGCGCTGGGGTCGGGGTCAAGGTTGCCTAAGGGTGACGTGACAGATGTGCCTAGGAGAGAAAGTGGAGACTATTAATGCTTGGCAGCCGAATTACACACACAACTGTGAACTCAGAGTAGCGTTGGCCAGGGAATGACCTGGTGCAGGATCCTGACGTAGATGCTTGCCGCCGACCTCATCATCGCCTCAGGAATGGCCCAGCCAGCTCCAACGTGTGAGGACCTTGATATCCGGCACCCCATCCCCCGGTCTGGGACCTCTCCCGTTGATAGTGCATGACCTTGTCCTGCATAA
Source organism: Cetorhinus maximus (assembly GCF_964194155.1). Lineage (NCBI taxonomy): Eukaryota > Metazoa > Chordata > Chondrichthyes > Lamniformes > Cetorhinidae > Cetorhinus > Cetorhinus maximus. The sequence continues at coordinate 129,451,527 of NC_135883.1, forward strand.
AGACAGGTGGAGAGAGTGTGAGCAAGGCACATACGAGGCCAAATGAGAAGGATGCCAGGCGTGCGTGTGTGCTGAGTGGAGCCATGGACGGGATGAGGAGGCGATCTCCAGAGGAGATGAGGCCAGATGAAGATGTGAGGGCGTGTGAGAGAGTGAGTGGTGATGTCCCTTGAGGTGGCAGTGAGTGAAGTGCCAGTGAATGTGTGATGGGCTTGTGGGTGGGTGAGTTGAGAGTGATGAGATGGTTGACTCACCCTGGCAGCATGGATGAGATTATTCATCCTTTTTCTACATAATATGGCTGACCTCCTGTATGCAGCGTTTGCGCTGACCACCGTTACCACCACTTCCCAAGCGGGAGTGGTGAGACTGATGGGCCTCCTGCGGCCAAAGCGGGGGTAGAGGACATTGTGGCGGGCTTCCACTGCATCCAAAAGGCATTCCAGGTATGCATCATTGAATCAGGGGAACTGCACGCTTCTTGGCTTTTGAGGCCATGGTTGGAATCATCCCAGATTTGCAGCAAGCACTTTACCCACTGGCCACAATGGTGGCTTTTCACACCATATCGTCCCAAACTTGCCGCATTAGTTATGCGTTCCCGGGATGCACGCCATTTCAATGGTGGGCCATCTCCAATTCGCCTGCCACGCTGTCACCTTGCCACTTCATCACGCCAGGCACCACATTTAAAGTACAGCTGTGCTTAGTGCTTCCAGCCCAGGACTGCAGCAAAGAAGACATGGCCCCAAAAGGCAAGAAGACTGCAACCCTCGAGCGCCTTTTGGACGCCGTGGAGACCCACTGCGTTGTCCTCTACCCCCGCTCTGGCCTCAGGAAGGGCAGCAACATTACTACTCCGGCTTGGCAGGCGATGGTAGTGGTGATCAGTGCCAAACCTCCATAGAAGAGGTTGGCCATCCAATGCAGAAAGAGGATGAATAATCTTATCCATGCCGCCAGGGTATGGCAACCACCTCATTACTCTAAACTCACACACTCAAGCCCATCACACATTCACTGACATCTCATTCACTGCCAGCTCAAGGACATCATCACCCGTTCTCACACACATACCCTCACATGCCCACCTGGCCTCATCTCCTCTGGAGACTGCCTCCTCAGCCCTCACCATCTTGAGGCCACTTTCACAGATCAACATGTGCCCCCATGCACCCTGGGATACCCTCTTTCCGCAGTACAGCCCTCGTCCTGCAACCTCTTCCCTTGCCTGAGGCCACTTCTCCCCCTTCCACAAGCAAGCCCTAGCCCTGCAGGCATTTAAAAGCCACTCACATATGGCTGCTCTGGTAGGTAGAGACCTGCCTGTGAGTGATATCGTGCTGTCTGTGAAGCCTGGTGAAGCGAGTGCTGACCGAAGCAAGGTAGACAAACAAACCTTGAAGTCCCGAGCGAGGTGCAGCCCACCAACTGCACGCCTTTTCTATGCTGTTGTGAATTGGGCGGACGATGCAGTGGGTGTTACGATTCCAGCGGGCTGGCCTAATAATGATATGCAGATGTATTACAATGAGGTTCCCGACGTCTGATGGCGGTAAACATGGCCCATCATCGGCTGGCTGAGCAGACGATCGCAAACTGGTTTCACGCCGTTGTGAAACCAACTGCACCATATTGTACGCTCACGCCACCGAACATGTCAGCGGGCATGGAAAATCCCACCCCGTGTGTCACTGGAGCAGTCCAGGGCTGCGAACATTGAGAACTGTGCACGGGGGTGCCCGGAGTGAAGAATTAGCATGAGGGGGCAAATCGGAGACCACCCACCAGCTGGACGCCATGTTTCCCATGACTGCATAATTTATGAGGCGGGAAGAGAACGATACAGCACGAAAACCCACCATTGCGGCCGGTGGGTGAAATGTAGTTTTTCACGCCCGCTAACGCACTTAGTGCAATTCTGGGATGATTCCATCCATTGTCTCTGCATATTCTTACTACAAAATGAATCACATCACATTTCTCTGCATTGAACTTTATCTGCCTCCTGTCTACTCATTCCTCCAACTTGTCTGTGTCCTTTGGATGTTATACACTAGTTCACAATGCTTCCAAATTTCATAACATCCGCAGATTTTGAAATTGTGCTCTGTACACCAAGGTCTAGGTTATTGACATATACCAGGAAAAGCAAGAGTTCCAGTGCTCATCCTGGGGAACTCCAGCTCAAACCTTCCTTCAGCCTGCAAAGCATTAATTAACCACTACTCTCTATTTCCAGTCACTCAGCCAATTTCATATATATAGGTTCAACTATCCCTTTTATTCTGTGAGCAATAACTTTGCTCACAAGTCTGTCGTGCTGCTCTGTATCAAATGTCTTTTTGGAAGTCTGTGTACACCACATTAACAGCATTTCCCCGATCAGCCCTTTCTTGCTCATTTCCTACCTAACTCCCTAAATTCTGACTGCAGGACCACGACTGCTGGCTATTCACCCTCTCCCCTCAGAATGCTTTGCAGCCACTCAGTGACATCCTTGACCCTGGCACTAGGGAGGCAGTACACCATCCTAGATTCATGTCTCTGGTCGCAGAAAACCCCTATCTATTCCCCTAACTATTGAATCAACTATCATAATTGCTCTTCCAGTCTTCTTTGTGTGCCATTGTACAGCTGAGCCACCCATGGTGCCATGTACTTGGTTCTCGCTGCACTCCCCAGATGAACCATCACACTTATCAATGGTTGGAAAGTGGGATGCACTCAGGGGATTCCTGCATTAACTGCCTGTTTGTTTTTGACTGTCTGGTGATCACCCATTCCCTCTCTCCTTGTATACCCTTAAGCTGTTTGGGTGACCACATCTATAAATGTGCTATCCATGAAGCACTCAACCTCACAGATGTACTACAGTACTGCTTAAGTTCCGAAATCTGGAGTTCAAGCTGCTGCGCCTGACAACACTTCCTGCACAAATGGTTGTCCAGCCCTAAGGAAGCATCCTGGAGTTCCCACATAGCACAGGGTGTGCATTGTCAAGGTCATTTCTCCATTTATTAGTTAAAGTTCACTAGCAGCAGCAAGGTTATCAATATTAATAAACCTTACAACAATTAATAAAACTTACTGATACTGATAAATCTTAACACATCTTACTGGTAGTAATAAACCTTACTTAAAAATAAAAGATAACACTCACCAGCTATACATTTGCTATTTACTATTAATACTTAATTTTTTATTGTTTTTAATCTGCCAGTTGTTTAGACTCAGTCCCTAAGCAGCAGTACTCACTAGCCTATCAACTTCCGACTTCCCTGTGATGTCAAACCTCGATTTTTGTTTCTAAACGTGGCTCTAAACCCACAGACTGTTTAATAGAGAGAGCCCCACTCAGCTTCTGTGAATTCTCGCTTTCTCTCACTGGCTTTTAGCTCCACTCAGCTCCTCATTTTGTTATATAATGAATAAGAATTTACATCAGCTTCCCATATTGGACACTTCCTTTAGAATTTCTGAAAGTTGACTTTGAAACATTGATAAATTGTTGTACTTTTTGAGTTTGTGTTACATTCCCTTGGTTAGAATCAGGTTGCTACCTCACAGCATTGTGCACCTTCTCTAAAAAGGTATGCAGGATAGTCTGTCCTACAGAGATCTTCTTGGCTGCCAGTTTTGTTCTGTAATATGTCATTGGAAAGTTATTTTGTTTTACAGGACTGTCAGTTCTGTTACATTTTCATATTATCCAGCATGAAGCAGCATGCTTCCATGAATTGTATCCTAATCAGCCTTAGCTAGCAACTGATTTTCAAGCAGGCTTTCTGAGCAGGAGTTTAAGGTTTTACCTGTCTTCTATTCAGTTTATTCAACCCTTCACTTTCAGAAAGAAGCGAGCAAACAAACAGAAGAGATTAAAAAACTAAAACAAGAGAAACAAGCATTAGTGGTGGATCTGGAAAAGACGAAGAAAGAGTGTAACATGGCTAAAGCACAACTTAGTTATACTTCAGGTAAGTTATACAGTTTAACCTCTTCAAGGCAATTTAGATCAAATAGACTCTCTTGGGTTGTTCTTGTTGGGTTTAATGCATTTTCAAAGCTAAATAATGGGTACACATTATTAGAAGACAGAAAACCATCAGTAGACTTGCAAGTTAATTGCTTTGAGCATATTTTGTGAAATTAGTAGTTTTAGCACACAGTTTCACATAATATAAACACACCCTTATGTATATTTTGAGACTACCCTAGCATAGTAGTATTTTGGACAGAAGATGTTACAGATTGGCTGCCCATTTTAAAGAAACTGTCTGGCTTTATTTTCCATCGGTACATTTTGAAATTCTTTCTTCCTTCTACTGCTTCCCTTAAACCTTTTAAAGTTTACTTGTAGGTGATTATCTCTCGCCACTAGTATGCTCTCTGCGGCCTTCAAATCTCCAATTAGGAGCTATGCTCATGAGCTGACTTAAGTGTAAACTGAACAATTCCATTAGTCTGTCTGAAACTTGCATCCACCCATTTAACAATACCTATTTTACTTTATACATTGCCCTTCACAAAAAAATCTCAAGGCACTTCACAGAGATATAATTTTAAAAATGAATGCTGAGCTAAAGATGGGAGTTTTGGGAGAGGTGACTTAAAACTTAGTCAGTGAAGTAGGTTGTACAGAGGATCTTGAAGATAGGGAAGATGGTGCAGAGGCAGAAATCGAAATGTGAAATGAACCAGATAGAATAATGGAGATGAAAATCCTGAATTGATTGAAGAAACAATTAGTTACTGCAATAGGGAAACTTAAAGATGTGGCTGGAAGAATTAAGATGGGTAGAATGCCTTTCCATATCTGAAATTGTCGTGCATTTTTTAATCACAAGTCATATTCCTGGTTTAAAAAAAGTATTTAATCTAGGTGATAAAGAGTTTGAGATGAAGATAATGGAAGAACAGCACAAGCAAGAAATCCACCGTCTCAACAAGAGATTACAGTGGTATGCTGAAAACCAGGAGATGCTGGATAAGGATGCATCACGGCTTAAAGCAGCAAATGTAGAAATTGAGAAGCTGAAGGAGCAGGTACAGAACATACTTAGCAGAACAAAGTGCAACTTCATATATTTCAGATAAATACTGATGGACAAGTTTAGAATTTCTTGAGCTTTTTCTCCTAACAGTTTGACTTCAGTGTTGAATGGTTAATGGTGAACCACTGAGATGTGTAAAATCTAAGTTGGTATTGCTAGTAGCTTCCAAGTTACATGGGCACAAATATGCAAGTGAACATCAAATCAATGAACTATAGTCTCTCCCCTCACCATTATTTTGTAAACCATGATATATGCTAGCTTTTTATGAACCAAAAAAATTTATTTTAGTTCTATGACAAATGTGCCTCCTGCTGACAATTTGAACTGATTGCAGAGTTTTATCGCTGCTAGAAATTCTTCAAATGCACTCTTATAATGGGCATGAGAAAGAAGCGCCAAAGAAATATAGAAACAATTGTTCCAGTCAGTCACCTGAACCAATTATCCATGCCTTTTGCACATGTTCTCTATTGAGGAATCATTTATCAATTAATACTTAAAGCTTGGACGATAATTGGAAGAAGACCGTTGATGTAAAACAGAGCTAACCCTACACAGACACAGTAGGGCAGGACTGAGTGTCAAAATTGGATTAGTGGCAGGAAGCAGAGGGTGATGGTTGAAGGTTGTTTTTGTGATTGGAAGCCTGTGACGAGTGGTGCACCGCGGGGATCGGTGCTGGGACCCTTGCTGTTTGTAGCGTACATTAATGATTTAGACGTGAATATAGGAGGTATGATCTGTAAGTTTGCAGATGATACGAAAACTGATGCTGTTGTAAATAGTGAGGAGGAAAGCCTTAGATTACAGGACGATATCGATGGGCTGGTAAGATGGTCAGAGCAGTGGCAAATGGAGTTTAATCCTGAGAAGTGTGAGGTGATGCATTTTGGGAGGACTATCACAGCAAGGGAATACACAATGAATGGTAAGAGCCTAGGAAGTACAGAGGATCAGAGGGACCTTGGTGTACATGTCCATAGATCCCTGAAGGCAGCAGCACAGGTAGATAAGGTGGTTAAGAAGGCATATGGGATACTTGCCTTTATTAGCCGAGGCATAGAATGTAAAAGCAGGGAGGTTATGTTGGAGCTGTATAAAATACTAGTTAGGCCACAGCTGGAGTACTGTGTGCAGTTCTGCGTGCCACACTGTAGGAAGGATGTAATTGCACTGGAGAGGGTGCAGAGGAGATTCACCAGGATGTTGCCTGGGCAGGAGTGTTTCAGCTATGAAGAGAGACTAGATAGGCTAGAGTTGTTTTCCTTAGAGCAGAGAAGGCCGAGGGGGGGACCTGATACAGGCATACAAAATTATGAGGGGCATAGATAGGCTAGATAGGAAGAAACTTTTTCCCCTTAACGGAGGTGTCAATAACCAGAGGGCATAGATTTAATGTAAGGGGCAGGAGGTTTAGAGGGGATTTGAAGAAAAGTTTTTTCACCCAGAGGGTGGTTGGAATCTGGAGCACACTGCCTGAGGGGCTGGTAGAGGCAGGAACCCTTGCAACATTGAAGAAGTATTTAGATGAGCACTTGAAATGCCATTGCATACAGGGCTTCGGGCCAAGTACTGGAAAATGGGATTAGAATAGATAGGTGCTTGATGGCCGGCACTGACACGATGGGCTGAAGGGACTGTTTCTGTGCTGTATAACTCGATGACTCTATAATATGACTGTCCAGGGAATCTATGGTACTGTGAGCTAAGCAGGACTAGCAGAAGCTGTGGTTCAGTATTTTAACCTTACTTGTGGGATGATCTGGAGATAACCAGAAGGTATAGACTGCGTTTCTAAGTGCATTTTGAGAAATTATGGGAAATGTAATCATGTCTTTAACAATGCTTTCCATCTAAGGCTTAGACCTGTATGAAAATCTTGAGCATTTGAGTACCTGCAGATTTTAAGAATCAACCATGGTAGCTGAGCTCTTTATTCCTCATTGGGATGTGGGCATTGGTGGCAAAACCAACATTTATTGCTCATCCCTAGTTGCCATGTTGGGAGTGGTGAGGATAATGATCCAATTCTCTTTGGAAAGCCATAATTAAATCTGCCTCCACCACACTCTCAGGTAGTACATTCCACATCCTAACTACTCACTATGTGAAAATTTTTCCTCATGTTGCCATTGCTCATTTTGCCTGTCAGCTTGAATCCGTTCCCTTTGGTTCTCAATCCTTACAGTTTCTCCCTATCTACTCTTTCTAGATGCCTCATGATTTTCAACACCTCTATCAAATCTCCTCCTAATATTCTCTTCTCCAAGGACAAGAGCCCAAACTTCTCCAATCTATCCATGTAACTGAAGTGCTTTATCCCTGGAACCATTCTTGTGAATCTCTTCTGCACCCTTTCTAATGCCTTCATATCCTTCCTAAAAGTGTGGTGCCAAAAACTGAACGCAGTATGCCAATTGAGGCTGGCCAGTGTTTTATACAGGTTTATCATTACTTCCTTGCTTTTGCACTTTTTGCCCCTCCTTACAAAGCCAGGATCCCAATGCTTTCTTGACCGCTTTCTCAATCTATCCTGCCAATTCAGTGATGTGTGCACATAACTCCCAGGTCTCTCTGCTCCTGCACCCTCTTTAGAATTGTACCCTTTATTTTATATTGCCTCTCCTCATTCTTCCTACCATTTCTCTGCATTAAATTGCATCAGCCATTTTTCTGCCCATAGCCACATTATTCTTTTTTCATTATCTCCCTCACAGCTCACAGTACTTCCAAGTTTTGTGTCATCCGCAAATTTTGAAATTGCCCTGTACACCCAAGCCCCGATCATTAATATATATCAAGGAAAGCAGGGGTCCTAACACTGATCTGTGGGGAATCCCACTATGTACCATCTTCCTTTATTTTTTATTCATTCACAGGATGTGGCTTCGCTGGCTGGGCCAGCATTTATTTCGCATCCCTAGTTGCCCTTGAGAAGGTGGTGGTGAGCTGCCTTCTTGAACCGCTGCAGTCCATGTGGTGTAGACCCACAGTGCTGTTAGGAAGGGATTCGAGGATTTTGACCCAGCGACAGTGAAGGAACGGCGATATATTTCCTGTATGAGAAACAACTGTTCACTACTACTGGTTCCTGTTTCTTAACCAATTTCGTATTCATGTTGCTACTGCCCCTTTTATTCTGTGAGCTCTAACTTTGCCCAGAAACCTGTTAAATGGCACTTTATCAATGCCTTTTGGAAGTCCATGTACACCAACCACATCAACCGCATTACTCTCATCGACCCTCTCTGTTACCGCATCAAAATACTCAAGCAAATTAGTTAAACACTACGTCCTTAACAAATCTCTGCTGACTTATCTAAATAACTCCACATTTGTCCAAATGACTGTTAATCTTGTCCCAGATTATCATTTCTAAAAGCTTTCCCACTGCCGAGGTTAAACTGACTGACCTGTAGTTGTTGGGCTTATCCCTGCACCCTATTTTGAACAAGGGTGTAACATTTGCAATTCTCCAGTGATCTGGCACCATCCCTTTATCTAAGGAGGATTGGAAGATTACGCCCAGTGCCTCTGCAACTCTCACCTTTACTTCCCTCAGTATCCTTTGGTGCACCTCATCTGGTCCTTATGATCTATCAACTTTTATTCAATGGACACTAATCTTGCTGATAAGCCTGTTGCATGACCTGTTTGATGGATTGAATAACCTCCTCCTTGTTGTATCATTCTATGATTAAATTAAATGGGAAAGAAATGTCTTCTGTTTTCACTGAAAACTTGAAAATAGTAGTTCCAGTAAGTGGATAGGATAGTAATGAACTACTTCCCCATGTTTTATCAAGACATTTATTTACAGCAGCTTGTATTTCTATAATTTATATCACAACTTGTCTTAATATAGTTTATTTATATAACAACTTACATCTAACGTAATAAAACATCTGTAGGCAGCTTGCAGAGGCAACATAAAACCAAACATGAGACCTAGCCATATAAGAAGATATTGGGTCAGATGACCAAGAGCTTGGTAAAGAGGTGGGTTTTAAGGAATGTCTTAAAGAAAGAGGTGGAGAGGTGTAGGGAGGGAACTTCAGAGCTTAGGGCCTAGGCGCTTGAAGGCACAGCCACAAATGTTGGAGTGATTTAAATCAGGGATATTCGAAAGGGCTGGAATGAGAGGAAGGCAGATATCCCAGGGCAGTTGTAGGGCTGTTGTTTGCTATATTGTTTAGCTGCAAGGAAAATATTACATGGGTATTCTTTTCCAGGATCTCACCGAAAAAAAAAACATAATTGTGTCAGAAGAGATCTAATACAAACTTCCTTGGAACTGTGTAGCCTCTGACTCACCATAAGCATTCTAATTGGTTCAAATTTCTTGCTCCAATTCACAAAGCACCTTTATGCAATTATCAATGAACAAATTTCTTCCTTTATCTTCTTTCCAAATCCTTTCAAAAGCCACTTTTATGCCTACCTTATTCCCTCAGCTGAGCACCTTTGCAACCACATAGCATCTGACTCAACAATGCCATGGACAATATATCTGCCTTTATTATTTCTTTTCATATATGTGTGTTATTATCAAATTTAAATAAAATGCATTTTAAATTCCTGCATCACTCAAATCTTTGTTTTCAACGTACAGATGTGTGAATTTGTAATGTTTAACCCTATTTGTTCTACTTTGGCAGGTAGAAAAGCTTACAGCTTTTTCCAGAGAGAAGCATTCACCCCCTGAGAAACGTGCAAAAGGGCGAGCTCTTGAAGCCAAACGAATTCAGGACCTTGAGCGGCAGGTTTGTATTTTTTTAAGTCTAAATTTTAAATTTCCTATCTGTAATATTAAACATTGTATGTCCTGTCTCATGTCATGTCCCAAAAGCTCTGGAGTAACCTAGGCATTAGCTTTAAAATTAGTTTTATTTAGGTTAATGTTTTGGAGGTTTCCATTTTTTTATAATCCATTTATATTTGGATTGTTTGGACTTCCCTGGTTTGTGGGTTATTTGGAGATGTTATCTGTTAGGCTATTACTGGTTCTAATTGGTATTTTAAATTATTGGTATAAATCAGCTTTTATTATTTGTCAAAACAAAAACAGAATTACCTGGAAAAACTCAGCAGGTCTGGCAGCATCGGCGGAGAAGAAATCAGTTAATGTTTCGAGCCTTCATGGCCCTTCGGCAGAACTGAAGCATAGTTAGGAGAAGGGAGAAATATAAACTGGTTTAAGGTGGCGGGGGGGGGGGGGGTGGAAGAGAGAAGTTGAGGGTGTGGTGATTGTGGAGATAAGCAGTGATAGGAGCAGATAATCAAAAGATGTCACAGACAAAAGGATCAAAGAGGTGTTGAAGGTGGTGATATTTGTCTAAGAAAAGTACTAATTAGACAAATATCACCACCTTCAACACCTCTTTGATCCTTTTGTCTGTGACATCTTTTGATTATCTGCTCCTATCACTGCTTATCTCCACAATCACCACACCCTCAACTTCTCTCTTCCCACCCACCCCCCACCCCCCCACCTTAAACCAGTTTATATTTCTCCCTTCTCCTAACTATGCTTCAGTTCTGCCGAAGGGCCATGAAGGCTCGAAACGTTAACTGATTTCTTCTCCGCCGATGCTGCCAGACCTGCTGAGCTTTTCCAGGTAATTCTGTTTTTGTTTTGGATTTCCAGCATCCGCAGTAGCTTTTAGCTTTTTGTTTTTATTATTTGTCATTCAGACGAGACAATCTTTGTGATTCACCCAGAGTTTTTAGTTACGGTCAGCGATCTGTCATCTCATTTCATATCAATCATAGCTGCTCATGGGAGCTTGGTTTTCTTCCTACTCTGCATGTACAGACTAGTCAGTTGGAATACATATGTGTATATATAACCTATATGTATATCTAAGGCTCATATTCATATATGGTATATTTGAGTTCTTTTTCTTGTCCAATATTTTTATTCCATTCGAAGAAACTATGGCATAGATTTTCGTCTTTGCTGCTTGAACACTCAATATCACCTGGAAGGAGACTTAGAGAGGAAAATCTGACACAAAAAATCATGTGCTACATCGGAAACTGCCTTATTTTCCTGCAAGTTAAATTAAAGGAAGTTATATTGGGTGGGTTCAATAACCTGCATGTATTTTTCTCAGCAAAACTTCTTTTTTTCCCTATCTACCTCTCCAACTAGACAGTAAAGACAAAAATCTACCCTTTGTGTGACTTGGTGCTCATTATGTACACATGTGGATTTCTCATTATACTTTGCAAATTTTTAGCCATACTCGGGTGCAGCTGCAACTATTTCACCTGGTAATTTATCAGTTAAGGGAAAAGGTCAGGTACATGCTGTCTCTGTTGAAAAAAGATGTAACTCTTCCAAAAATAAATGATTACTAGTCTATGAGAAGAGGACTGAGCTATTTCTTTAAGGTTGATGAGTCACAAGGGAGTATGAATCTGCTGCATCTGCCTGTTTTACTGGGGTCAGGAGTCTCTGACGAGCAATGTTCTCTGCTCGGCATACACCCAAGTCCCACTGGAGAGCTATTACCATTTGTTGTTAAAACTATTGTCACAATTATAATAAACAATTAATTCTGAGATAAGGAAAAATAACAAAACAACAGAAATACCATTCTTAGATCATTGCATGATGACCACATGTGTAAGTACAAAACTAGCTAATTTCTCATTCTAATTCTGATAGGTAAAGGAAATGGAAGAAATAATTCGAAGGCGATATCCAAATTCCTTATCTGCTCTTATATATGCAGCTGCATCTGTACCTGAAGCAGATTCTGAAACGGCAAGCAAACTGCATTTGAGAACATTACTAGAAAAAAGAATAAAGAAACTAGAAGCTGACCTAGAAGGAAAAGATGAAGAGGCAAAGAAGAGTTTAAGAGTAATGGAACAACAATTTCAAAAAATAAAGGTATATCTTATTGGCATTTACTGCTAAACTTTAATTTGGAGGGTATTTTGGGAAAACATCTAATTTGCAAACATTATTGTAACATGATTATCATTTTTATCAGTCAGTATTCTCAGATGTCTTTATTACCTCTGCCACTGCAGGTGAGGGAGATAATGTTTTCACCCCTGTTTGGTAGGCTGCTTATCCATTTGTAAACATATCTCAAAAACCTTTTTCTTTATCCATTCATTGGTGTGGGCGTTACTGGCTAGGCCAGCATTGTTGCCCTTGTTCTTGCTCTTCTAGCTGCAGTATTTATATGGCTAGTCCAGTTCAGTTTCTGATCAATGGTAACTGCCCAAGATGTTGAGAGTGGTGGATTCAGTAATGGTAATGCCATTGACTATCAAGGGGCAATGGTTAGATTCTCTTGTGTTGGAGATGGTCATTGCCTGGCACTTGTGTGGCACAAGTATCACTTGTCAGCCCAAGCCTGGATATTGTCCAGGCCTTGCTGCACTTGGACATGGACTACTTCAGTATCTGAGGAGTCGTGAATGGTGCTGAACATTGTGCAATCATCATTGGGGAGGTGGTGGCATTGTGGTATCGTCACTGGACTAGTATTCCAGAGACCCAGGGTTCGAATCCCACAACGGCAGATGGTGAAATTTGAATTCAGTAAAAAAAACCTGGAATTAAAAGTCTTGTGATGACCACAAAACCATTGCCGATTGTCGTAAATACCCATTTGGTTCACTAATGTCCTTTAGAGAAGGAAATCTGTTGTAGCTGTACTAGAACAGCTTTCTAGGTGCATGGCAAATTCTGGAGCACAAGTCATCAGTACCATTGCCTGAATATTGTCAGGGCCCATATCCAGTCTCCGCAGCCATTTCCAAAAGTTTCCCTACCACTGATGTTAGTCTCCCTGGCCTATGGTTCCCTGGTTTATCCCTACCGCCTTGGCAGGTGAAATAAAGGAAAATCCAAAGGCAGTTTATAAGTATATTAGGGGCAAGAGGATAACCAGGGAAAGAGTAGGAGCCATTAGGGCCCAATCCATGTGAGGAGCCGGAAGACGTAATTGAGGTTTTAAATGAGTACTTTGCATCTGTATTCACTATAGAGAAGGATGATGTAGGGAGGGGGACTGTGCTATGCTTGAACAAATTAATATTGAAAGGGAGGAGGTATTAGTGGTTTTAGCAGGCTTAAAAGTGGATAAATCCCCAGGCCCATATGAGATGTATCCCAGGCTGCTGTGGAAGGCAAAGGAGGAGATTGCAGGGGCCCTGACATTAATTTTCAAATCCTCTCTGGCCACAGGCGAGGTGCCAGAGGATTGGAGGACATCTAATATGGTACCATTATTCAAGAAGGGTGATAGGGATAAACCAGGGAATTATAGGCCAGTGAGTCTAACATCAGTGGTAGAGAAACTTTTGGAAAAAAATTCAGAGGGACAAAATTAATCTCCTCTTGGAGAGGCAAGGATTAATCAAGGATAGTCAGCATGGCTTTGTCAGGGGGAGATCATGGCTAACAAATTTGATTGAATTTTTCAGGGAGGCAACTAGGCGTATAGATGAGGGTAGTGCAGTTGATGTAGTTTACATGAACTTCAGTAAGGCTTTTGACAAGACCTCATATGGGAGACTGCTCAAGAAGGTAAGAGCCCATGGGATCCAGGGCAGTTTGGCAAATTGGATCCAAAATTTGCTTAGTGGCAGGAAGCAGAGGGTGATGGTCAAGGGTTGTTTTTGTGACTGGAAGCCTGTGTCTATTGGCGTACCACATGATTCAGTGCTGGGTCCCTTGCCTTTTGTAGTCTACTTTAATGATCTAGACATGAATGTAGGAGGTATGATCAGTAAGTTTGCAGATGACACAAAAAGTGGTAGTGTGGTAAATAGCGAGGAGGAAAGCCTTAGACTACAGGACGATATAGATGGGCTGGTCAGATGGGCAGACAGTGGCAAATGGAAGTTAATACTGATAAGTGTGAGATGATGCATCAAGGGAGAACTAACAAGGCAAGGGAGTACACGATGAATGGTAGGACCCTAGGAAGTACAGAGGGTGAGAGGGACCTTGGTGTGTCAATAGATCCTTGAAGGCAGCAGGACAGTAGATAAGATGGTTAAGAAGGCATATGGGATACTTGCCTTTATCAGTCGAGGCATTGAATACAAGAACAGGGAGGCTATGATGGAGCTATATAAAACGTTTGTTAGGCCACATCTGGAGTACTATGTGCAGTTCTGGTCACCACACTATAGAGAGGATGTTGGGGTGCAAAGGAGATTTACCAGAGGAGTTTCAGCTATGAAGAGAGACTAGATAGGCTGGGGTTGTTTTCCTTAGAGCAGAGAAGGCTGAGGGGAGGTGTACAGAATAATGAGGGGCATAGATAGGAAGAAACTTTTCCGCTTAGTGGAGGGGTCAATAATCAGGGTGCATAGATTTAATGTAAGGGGCAGGAGGTTTAGAGGGGATTTGAGGAAAAAAAAATTTTACCCAGAGGGTGGAGGGCATCTGGAACTCACTGCCAGAAAGGGTGGTAGAGGCTGCAACCCTCACAGCATTTAAGAAGTAGTTAGATGAACACTTGAAACGCCATAGTATACATGGCTACGGACCAAGTGCTCGAAAATGGGATTAGAATAGAAAAGGGTTTGACAACTGGAGCAGACGTGACGGGCTGAAGGGCCTCTTTCCGTGCTGCATGATTTTATTTCCTGATATCACGTGGTGAGTCAAATTGGCTGAAGACTGGCATCTGTGATGCAGGGGACCTCCAGAGGAGGCAGAGATGGATCATCTACTCAGCACTTCTGGTTGAAGATTGTTGCAAAAGCCATATCTTTTGCACTGATGCTGGGCTTCCCTATCATTGAGGATGGGGATATTTGTGGAGCCTCCCCCTCCATTGAGTTGCTTCATTGTCCACCACCATTCACAACTGCGACTGGATGTGACAGGACTGCAAAGTTTAGATCTGATCTGTTGGTTGTGGAATTGCTTAGCTCTGTCTATCACTTGCTGCTTATGCTGTTTGGCATGCAAGTAGTCCTATGTTGTTGCTTCGTCAGGTTGACACCTCATTTTTAGGTATGCCTGGTGCTGCTCCTGGCATGCCCCCCTGCACTCTTCATTGAACCAGGGCTGATCCCTTGGCTTGGTGTTTATGGGCAAGTTGGTGATATGCCAGACCATGAAGTTACAAATTGCGGTTGAGTACAGTTCTACTGCTGCTGATGGCCCACATCTCCTCGTGATTACCCAGTCTTGAATTGCTAAATTTGTTTGAAACCTATCTCATTTAGCATGGTTGTCGTGCCACACAACATGATGGAGGGTATCCTCCACGTGAAGACTTCATCTCCACAAAGACAGTAGAGTGGCCACTCCTACTGATCCTGTCATGGACAGATGCATCTGCGTCAGGCAGGTTGGTGAGAATGAGTTCAAATATGTTTTCCGCTCTTGTTGATTCCCTCACCACCTGCAGCAGACCAAGTCTAGCAGCTATGTCCCTTCGGACTTGCCCAACTCGGTCTGTAGTCTTACTACCGAGCCACTCTTGTTGATGGACATTGAAGTCCCCCACCCAGAGTACATTCTGCACCCTTGCCACTATCAGTGCTTCCTCCAAGTGGTGCTCAACATAGAGGAACACTGATTTTTCAATGGGCAAGGGCCGGGGGTGGGGGTATGTGGTAATCAGCAGGAGGTTTCCTTGCCCATGTTTGACCTGATGCCATGAGACTTCATGGGGCCCGGAGTCGATGTTGAGGACTCCCAAGGCAACTCCCTGCCGACTATACACCACTGTGCCACCACCTCTGCTGGGTCTGTCCTGCCGGTGGGACAAGACATACACAGGGATGGTGATGGTGGTGTCTGGGACATTATCTGTAAGGTATAGTTCCGTGAGTATGACTATGTCAGACTGTTGCTTGACTAGTCTGTGAGACAGCTCTCCCAATTTTGGCACTATCCCTAGATGTTAGTAAGGAGTGGACAGGGCTGATTTTGCTGTTGTAGTTGCGGATGCCGGGTGGTCCATCCAGTTTCATTCCTTTTAGACTTTTTAGTGATTTGATACAACTGAGTGGTTTGCTAGGCCATTTCAGAGGGCATTTACGAGTCAACCACATTGCTGTGAGTCTGGAGTCACATGTAGGCCAAACCAAGTAAGGACGACAGATTTCCTTCCTGTGATGATATGTGTATTTTTTGTGTGTGTTTATGTATATATTCTATGTAGGTAAGGAAAACTGTGTCTATGTGTGTCTAGGGTCAATCTAAGGAGAGGTTTTTGGAGTCAGATTGCCTGTGGAGTTTAAGGGCTGAAAGAGTAAAAGTGTAATCTCTTTGCATTTGTAATGAGGCCTTATGGTGGGTTTTAATTTACAAATGAAAAGAATAGATTTGAAATTTACGTTTGGAGTTACATGTTGAAATTGACATGTAGCTATTACATTTCAAAGAGATTCAAAGATAGGAACATTTGCATCTTATAGATTTGTGAGTAAACAGGGGCAAACATTTTAAATTTTTATTGATCCAAAATAGAGGTAACATAGGGACATAAAAGGTTTTAATATTTGGGGAACTTAAGTTTAAAGTTATTTGTGAAGTCAGCGGAGAATGAAGATGAAAAGGAGAAAAGGTATTTATAAGAACAGATTTTCAACTGGAGTGAGTTGCTGTGGGGAATGTCTCACTGAAGGCCATCTCTTTTGTTTTTGGCTGTGAAAGATTTTTAATTGAAGAAAGCAACTCGTGCAACAATCCCCCCCATCCCCCGTCAGGGGGGAAGTGCAGGAGCGGGCGCGAGCAGACGGGCTTCCAATTGGCACTGCACCGCCATTTTACGTGGGCAGGCCAGTTAAGGCACCAGGAAGCGCTATGGACGCCCTGTGAGGACATGGGGGGATTCCCTCAGCCGGGAGTGCGTTCTTTTGCGCAAGCACACAAAAGAACGCACAGATCTCCCTGAGACAAAGTGCTGCCTCAGGGAGATCGGCTCCAACTTAAAACGTTGAATAAGGATTAGAAAAAAATTTTCCTGCCATGTCCCCTCATGTGACACACACCTAATGTCACCCCGCATCATTTTACGTGTCGGCAAGCGGGCCCTGCCCCCGCTCGCTGACCGGAAGGTGCTGGCTCAGGAGATTATTTGTCCTGTGAAAATCACATCAGCATGTTTTGGTGCTGGGAAGTTGTCGATTGTACTTCTGGTTGCAGTAAAAGGCAATTTCTTGATTTGGATCATTTTTCCCATATTTTACAGTTAAGAATCTATAAGGGCTGTTGCCAAAATGATAGTATTATTGTGTACCTTGGGAAAACATTTTTTGGGTTATTTTGTAAGATCTTTTCTAACTGTGTATCTTTTATCTTATGTGTTTAAGTTTTATCTTTTCTTTAATTAAAAATTTTTTAAACCTTCAAATGTTAAAAGTTATTACTGAAGTTTTGTGCTTTTGAGTCCAGTAGCTATCCCTCCTCGTTACTACAAAACAAAAAAAAATTACAATCAGCCGAGGTGGATTTCAATCTGAGATCTGGCTTGCTCAGCATTGACATCAGCTGCGAGCGTAACATTTCCTAAAGAATATTAGTGAACCAGATGGGTTTTTATGCCAATCAACAATGGTTTCATGGTCATCATTGGACTTTTGATTCCAGATTTTTAACAAATTCAAATTTCATCATTTGCCATGATGGGATTTGAACCTGGGTCCCCAGAGCATTACACTGAGTTTACTTGTCCCTGACTAATGGACCAATTTCAATGCAATTTGGTACACAGATAGGGTATTGCCCAAGAAGAGCTGATTAGTTTTTGACGAAGATGTGGAACTGGATCCTGATCTTGGAATTTTTTAAAGGATCTATTAACATTGGGAGATTGGGCGAATTGACTTTTTCTTTTAGAACATGTGGTTTGTTTTATTTAGAATGTTGTTAATTGGTTTTGAATGTTGTGGATTGTCACCGCTGCTGTGCTGGAATTTGTCACAGCTGTTAAAATGTGAGCAGAGTTTTCAGAGCAGGTTGTTGGATGTTGGTCTGAAGCCTCCTCAGGAGGTGGAAGTTCTTAATAAAAAGATTTCATTTTTAAGCTTTGTAGTTACAGGACACGAACCAGTCAGGGAAAAGCCTTGAGGAAGAGATGCACAATTGTAATAATTTTGAGCTAACACAGTGTGGCAGAGGTATGCACTCCACTGAGTGCCCTCTTCACATGTTGATTTATAGATTCTTTAAACTTTTAATTTCATGTAACTATTTGCACAAAAATCTAAGACAGTTGAAAGATAAGAAAGGGGCATTGAGTCATCACTTCTGCTCCCTAACATTGCCATGATAGTATTTAACCACATTTTGAATGTCTCTATTGGTTTTGCTTTTGCTACTACACTTGGCAGTTTGTCCCTAAGATTTAAATAAAGATTTAAAGATTCTGAATAAAGTCATTTTTCCTGAGACTGTTTTAAAACTCTTTCTCTCATATTTAAATTAATATCTTCTCATACTATTTTTCCAGCTTAATTTGAATTAATGTACCAGCTTTATCCTACCTGTATTTACACCTTTAATATTTTGTGCATCCCAACAATGCCCCACTTAAAATTCTTTCTAAACTGTAGAGCTTCAGCTTTTCTAAACTTTTCTCACAGTTCAACCCTTGAATAATTGGAATCCTTTTGCTCTTTGTTGAGTGTTTGTCCTACCCTGCCAACTTAAATCAAACAGGACGCTCACAAGTGTATTACTGACCAATGCACTGCAAAGCCCACCACAACTTTGAGCTTCCTATAATTTTATATACATTTTCAATTTCTACTCCACATTGTCCAGGTACTGAAAGTGACGAGTTAAGCTAAGCCCATTTCGAAGACTCAGTGGGAAATGGGGAAAACTCTCCATTGGTTGTAGTCATACCTAGCACAAAGGAAGATGGTTGTGGTTGTTGGAGGTCAATCATCTCAGCTCCAGGACATCACTGCAGGAGTTTCTCCGAGTAGTGTCTTAGGCCCAACCATGTTCAGCTGCTTCATCAATGACCTTCCTTCCATCATAAGGTCAGAAGTGGGGATGTTTGCTCATGATTGCACAATGTTCAGCACCATTCGCGACCCCTCAAATACTGAAGCAGTCCATGTTCAAATGCAGCAAGACCTGGACAATGTCCAGGCTAGCGCTGACAAGTGGCAAGTAACATTCATGCCACACAAGTGCCAGGCAATGACCATCTCCAGCAGGAGAGAATCTAACCATTATCATCACTGAATCCCCACTATCAACGTCCTGGGGATTACCATTGACCAGAAACTGGACTAGCCATATAAATACTGTGGCTACAAGAGCACATCAGAGGCTAGGAATCCTATGACGCGTAATCCACCTTCTGACTCCCCAAAGCCTGCCCACCATCTACAAGGCACAAATCAGGAGTGTGATGGAATACTCCCCACTTGCCTGCATGAGTGTAGCTCCCACAATGGTCAAGAAACTTGATACCATCCAGGACAAAGCAGCCCGCTTGATTGGCACCGCAGCCACAAACATTCACTCCCTCCAGCATCGACGCACAGTAGCAGCAGTGTGTACCATTTACGAGATGCACTTCAGGAATTCACCAAGGCTCCTTAGACAGCACCTTCCAAACCCACGACCACTACCACCTAGAAGGACAAGGGCAGCAGGTAGTTGGGAACACCACCACCTGGAAGTTCCCCTCCAAGTCACTCCGTCCTGACTTGGAAATATATCGTTGTTCCTTCACTCGCTGGGTCAAAATCCTGGAACTCCCTTCCTAACAGCACTGTGGGTGTACCTACACCACATGGACTGCAGCAGCTCAAGAAGGCAGCTCACCACCGCCTTCTCAAGAGCAACTAGGGATGGGCAGTAAATACTGGCCCAGCCAGCGAAGCCCATATCCAGTGAATGAATTTCAAAATATCTAATCTAATTTATTGCCTACTTACAAAGCACATTTTTGTGGTCAAAGTGTAATTATTTGCAGTTTATTTTAAATGTTATTTTTCACTGAATTGCATAGTGTATCTAAATCATTGTCAAATGTTTTACTTGATCATCTTTGCTGCTATGTCAAAAATCTGGAGATCAGTAAATTTGACAAGTTTGCATTTAAAATCTATATTTAGGTTGTTATTGTAGCTTAGAAGACCCCACTCAACTCTTTTTCTTCCAGCAGCACTGCCCCTGCCACCATACCTCCACTCTATTATAATTCTGGCATTATTCCTCATGGTGCTCTCAGCTTCTTTTTAACATTTAATCTGGTCTTAATTTCTAGCCTAGATTCCTGGAGCTTTCAGTTTGATAGTAACTTTTCATGTATACCTTTGTTAAAACTGCCTGAAAGCTCAACTAAGCCATGTAGGGGGAACAGTAGTGTCCTGAAAAACAGTCAAGGAAGTTGTCAGACAAGGTCTTCCTTTTCTAAAATAACGTTGGCTGCTCTGGTTGAAGGCATTATTACAAAGAAGCACTTCTATCCTCCACGCTTCTATCCTCCACCATTAATTCAATTTTTTTTCACTTATTTGCCTTTTAATGGTACTGCAGCTCCCTTGATTGGATTTACTGTACATTTTTAAATATGCACCAGATTACCTTGCCTCAAGCTTTGCAGAACCTCACCAATGCCCACTGATGGTTTGTATCCCAAAATATTCCTTTCCAGTTTCCTTCAGAGCTTTAGGAGATGGCATCTGGCTTAGGAAATTTGTTTGTAAGCCTGCCATCCTGCCCTCACAATATGCTAGGATATTTACTGTATTGCTATTGTCAAAAACAGCATGTTCGGTTGGTGCTATCTTTGTTGTATGCTGCCAGGAAATGTTCTTTTAATTTAACTGCAATATTATATCTTTGGTTTTAGTATAATTTTTTTATATCTTTCAGCATTCAACTTCAATTATAACTTTTTTTAATGTACATTGCTGGAAGAAAGTTTTTGAAAGATTTTATACTCCCTTAAATGCTCATCTATTTTTCTTGCACACTCCTTTGCTTCTATTTTATTTCCTTATTTTCCTTTTTTTTGCTCTGATTTTTGATGTATGTTTATTTTTCTTAACTAAATCTTTAATTTGAATTTTCATAATTATAGTTTTAAAAGCACTCAATTTTCCCTCGACTCTGGGACCCTTCGGCAATGTTTCCCAGTTAACGACACTTAGTTCGTTCTTCATTTCTTTGAACATGCGTACTTAATTATTTCCCCCGTAGCACTTTGATTAATGATAGGTTGCTCACTATGAATACGTATGCTAACTTAGCCCTAATAGACACTTGTAGCACCTTCTTCATAGAATGTGACCTTTGACCTGCCTAGTCCTCCACCCTTTCTCGCCTCTGCCCAGTCAACAAGCAACATATATTTTTAAACATTTCACTCTCCTTGGAACATCTTGCTTTCCCACCAACTTATGTTAAATATAATGACATATGGTTGATGTCACAAAGATGACATCACTATGGTAACGACATCCCTCAACAGCCTGTGCCATCTGCAGGATGACTCAGGCGTTGCAAGATATAACGTAAGTAAATTATTAAGGCACTTCTACCATTCTTTAGGAATTACATTTTATTGCCATTTATCATAATAATACTCGGCTTTTATCTGTCCACACTATTCTGATTGTTAAGGGGTGAGTCTGTTGGTGAGTTTATTTGGTGGACAGTGCCTGGCGCACATGGAGGCAGGCAGAGGACTGGAGTCTGTGATGCATGTACAGCTGCCCAACGGCTGTTGACGACAGCAATGGTGGGTGGGGTGGGGTGTTTGATAGAGAGGAAAAACAGTGGAAGGTAGGGGAAACCCTACAGCATAGATACTGGCTGAAAAGATTGTTTCTGAGTTATGGAGTGGGATTGATGGGAGGGGTAGGGATGACATGGGGAATGAAAGGAATAGGATGGGTGTGGCAGCGGAGGAGTGGATGAGATGATAGAATTGGTTAAATGTGACAAAATGGCAGGGCAATTATTTGATAATTATTCAAAGCTATTCTTTGTGCTAAAAGTGAAGGTTCACTAGGTTTGATTGCAAACATTTTAGAAAAGCTGTGAGGTGAATTAAAAGATTAGGTGATGGCGTAATTGTATTGTTGCTAGACGAGTATTTCAGAGACCTAGGGTAATGCTGTGGGAACCCAATGGAATTTGAATTCAATATTTAAAAAAATCTGGTAATAGAGGCCAAATGATGAAACCATTGTTGATTGTCATAAAAATCCATCTGGTTCACTAATGTCCTTTAGGGAAGGAAACCTGTCATCCTTACCTGGTCTGGCCTACATGTGACTCCAGACCCACAGCAATGTGATTGACTCTTAAATGCCCTCTGAAATGGCCTAGTAAGCCACTCAGTGGCATTAAACCGCTACAAAGTCTCAAAAAAGGAATGAAACCAGTCGGACCACCCAGCATCGACCTGGACACTGGAAACGACAACGACCTGTCGACCCTGCAAAGTCCTCCTTACTAACCTGTGGGGGCTAGTGCCAAAATTGGGAGAGCTGTCTCACAGACTAGTCAAACAACAGCCTGACATAGTCAAACTCAGGGAATCATATCTTACAGATACTGTCCCAGACACCGGAAGGACAGATCCAGCAGAGGTGGCGGCACAGTGGTATACAGTCGGGAGGGAATTGCCCTGGGAGTCCTTAACATTGACTCCAGACCCCATGACGTCTCATGGCAAACATGGGCAAAGAAACCCCCTGCTCATTACAATGCATCACCCTCCCACAGCTGATGAATAAGTACTCCTCAATGTTGAACATCACTTGGAGGAAGCACTGAGGGTGGCATGGGCGCAGAATGTACTCTGGATGGAGGTCTTCAATGTTCATCACCAAGAGTGGCTTTGAAGCATGACTAATGACCGAGCTGGTCGAGTCCTAAAGGACATAGCTGCTAGACTGGGTCTATGGCATGTGGCAAGGGAACCCACTTCACCTCATCCTCACCAACCTGCCTGCCGCAGATGCATCTGTCCATGACAGTATTGGTAGGAGTGACCACCGCACAGTCATTGTGGACACAAAGTCCTGCCTTACATTGAGGATACTCTACATCATGTTGTGTGGCATTTCCACCGTGCTAAATGGGATAGATTTCGAACAAATCTAGCAACTAAAGACTGGGCACCCGTGAGACGCTGTGGGCCATCAGCAGCAGCAGAATTGTACTCGAACACAATCTGTAACCTCATCGCCTGGCATATCCCACACTCTACGATTACCATCGATCCAGGGGATCAACCCTGGTTCATTGAAGAGTGCAAGAGGGCATACCTAAAAATGGGGTGTCAAACTGTGTAGCTATAACACAGAATTACTTGCGTGCCAAACAACATAAGCAGCAAGTGATAGATAGAGCTAAGCAATCCCACAACCAAAGGATCAGATCGAAGCTCTGCAGTCCTGCAGAGGTGAATGGTGGTGGACAATTAAACAACTCTAGGAGGAGGCTCCACAAATATCCCCATCTTCAATGATGGGGGACCCCAGCACGTCAGTGGAAAAGATAAGGCAATTTCTACAATCTTCAGCCAGAAGTTCTGAGTGGATGATCCACCCCAGTCTCCTCCAGAGGTCCCCAGCATCACAGATGCCAGACTGCAGCTAATTTGATTCACTCCACATCATATCAAGTAACAGCTGAAGGCACTGGATAGTGCAAATGTTACGGGCTCTGACAATATTCCGGCAATAGTACTGAAGACTTGTGCTCCAGAAACTGCCACGCCTCTGCCAAGCTGTTCCAGTACAGCTACAACACTGGCATCTACCCGGCCATGTGGAAAATTACCCAGATATGTCCTGTACACAAAAAGTAGGACAAGTCCAACCCGACCAATTACTGCCTCATCAGTCTACTCTCGATCATTGGTAAAATAATAGAAGAGGTCATCAACAGTGCTATCAAACAATGTGTGCTTAGCAATAACCAGTGAGCATCGCACTCACTGACACCCAGTTCAGATACTGCCAGGGCCACTCAACTCCTGACTTCATTACAACCTTGGTTCAAACATGGACAAAACAGCTGAACTCCCTAGTGACTGCCCTTGACATCAAAGCTGCATTTGACCGAGTGTGGCATCAAGGAGCCCTAGCAAAACTGAAGTCAATGGGAATCAGGGGCAAAACTCTCTGCTGGTTGGAGTCATACCTAGCACAACCGGAGATGGTTGTGGTTGTTGGATGTCAGACATCTCAGCTCCAGGACATCACTGCAAAGGTTTCTCAGGGTAGTGTCCTCGGCCCAACCATCTTCGGCTGCTTCATCAATGACCTTCCTTCCGTCATAAGGTCAGAAGTGGGGATGTTCACTGATGATTGCACAATGTTCAGCACCATTTGTGACTCCTCAGATACTGAAGCAGTCCATGTGCAAATGCAGCAAGTCGCGGACAATATCCAGGCTTGGGCTGACAAGTGGCAAGTAATATTCGCCTCACATAGGTGCTCGGCAATGACCATCTCCAACAAGAGAGAATCTAACCGTCGCCTCTTGACATTCAATGACATTACCATCACTGAATCCCCCACCATCGACATCCTGGGGGTTACCATTGGCCAGAAACTGAACTGGACAAGCCATATAAATACTGTGGTTACAAGAGCAGGACAGAGCCTGGAAATCCTGTGGCGAGTAACTCACCTCCTGACTCCCCAAAGCTTGCCCATCAAGGCACAAGTCAGGAATGTGATGGAATATTCTCCACTTGCTTGGATGAGTGCAGCTCCAACAACCCTCAAGAAGCTTGAGGTCATCCAGGACAAAGCAGCCTGCAGGATTGGCACTCCATACACAGACATTCACTCCCTCTACCACCAAAACACATTGGCAGCAGTGTGTACCATCTACAATATGCACCGCAGGAACTCACCACACTTCCATCGACAGCACCTTCCAAACTCACGACCACTACCATCTAGAAGGACAAGGGCAGCAGATTCATGGGAACACCGCCACCTGGAAGTTCTCCTCCAAGCCCCTCACTACTTGTAAATATATCGCCGTTCCTTCCCTGGCGCTGCGTCAAAATCCAGGAACTGTCTCCCTAACAGCACTGAGAGTGTACTTACACCACATGGACTGCAGCAGTTCAAATAGGCAGCTCACCACCAGCTTCTCAAGGGCAATTAGGGATAGGCAATAAATGCTGGCTTAGCCAGCGATGCCCACATCCCATGAATGAGTAGAGAAAAAAAAATGTCCTGTGTTGTAGCTTTACCAGCTGACGCCTCATTTTTAAGTATGCCTGGTACTGATCCTGGCATGTCCTCCTGCAATTTTCATTGAACAAGTGTTGATCCCCTGGCATAGTGATACTGGTAGATTGGAGGATATCCAAGCCCATGAGGGTACAGATTGTGCTCGAGTACAATTCTGCTGCTGCTGATGGCCCACAACACCTCATGATCACCCAGCCTTCAGTTGCTAGATCTGTTCGAAATCTATCCCATTTAGCAGGGTGGTAGTGCCACACAACACGATGGAGGTTATCCTTAATGTGCAGATGGGACTTTGTCTCCAAAAGGACTGTGCGGTGGTCACACCTACCGATACTGACACGGACAAATGCATGTGCA
This sequence comes from Cetorhinus maximus, assembly GCF_964194155.1. NCBI lineage: Eukaryota > Metazoa > Chordata > Chondrichthyes > Lamniformes > Cetorhinidae > Cetorhinus > Cetorhinus maximus. The sequence goes on from NC_135883.1 coordinate 129,477,134, forward strand.
GCAGACAGGTTGTTGAGGATGAGATCAAGAATGTTTCTCCCTCTTGTTGATTCTCTCACTACCTGTTGCTATGTCCTTAGGATGTGGCCAGCTCAGCCTGTAGCGCTGCTACTGAGCCACTCTTGTTGATGGACATTGAAATCTTCCACCCAAATTTGTACATTGGCATGCTGTATGAAAGCATGCTTTATCCCAAAAAATTATTAGTTCATCTCTGGGAATCCCTCTCTTAGCCAAGGTCCCATTTTCCAAGTGGTTATGTCTAATGATTTGTCTCAACCCAGTTGAGTACCCAGATGAGTGTCTGGATGCTGTGCAAATGGGATAGGGAATGCGGTTCATTCACATTCCCCTGAGGTCATTGTTGTTGGTGGGTTTTTGCAGACAGGTGGACTCCATCTCAGTATTGTTGGAATGTGTAACGTAGTGATGGAAGTTGTGTAGCCATTTTTTGCTGCAAGTTCAACTCATTGGAATGCGGCTTTGGTCTTGTTTTCAAAAAATATAATTTGGGGGTTTCCAGTCGGTAGATTCAAAACTTTTTTTGGTATAAAACATGTTTTCAACATAGCATGCCACTGCACAAAGTTGGATTCAAGGAAGAAGCAGTTATAATGTTGGTACAAAGCTTGAATTGGAACAAAACTGCTATCTGGGAAGCCGTTTTCTTCGCTGTTAGATGCTGAAATTATAGCAGGCAAATTTGAAGGAAATAGTGTTTATTCCTTGAATAATATTGAGCCCATCAGATGTAAACCTGGCCTTTCAATTTGGGAGAAAATAGTTCCCAATTAGACTTCCATATTCTATGGGAGAGAATTTTCCCTCCCCGTCGGTGGGGGGGGGGTTTGGGTGGGAGTGCAGCATATGCGCAAAAGAGCACAGAAATTTCCCTGAGGCACAGAGCTGCCTCGGAGATTAGTGTGATTTTTTAAAAATAAAATAAAATAAAAATGTTAAGACGCCCCCTCATGTGACAGTGTCACATGAGCTGGGACATGTCAATGAATTTTATTTTACAAATTTTTTAAACTTTAAAAACATTCATGAACCCTCATCCCGCTCGTGGATGAGGTTTCATGATAAATGCGAAGGCTGCCTAGGCTCTTCGCCTGCCCGCCCGCTAACCTTAAGGTTGGACCGGCAGCTCAGTTAATTATTTTAATTAATTAGTTTTTAAATGGCCTTAATAGGCCCTTGACAGTTTGACAGGCCCCGCTCGCCAACCCGAAGATTCTGGCCATGATATAAACAGGTCACAAGGCAAGACTCATGACAAAATTTGCATTTATATTCCTTGGCCTTTTTTTAACCCATGCCTAGCTTTATGTAGATTTTTCCAGAGTGTGAAGTCTTTGGTAGAAAAATAACTAGAAATTCTGTTATTTAAGGAAGTACTGTTGTGATAAAGATACTCATTTGACCGCAGATGCTTTCGGGTCTCTCTGGAAGTTGGTGAATAAAAGTTTAAACAGAAAAGATGAAAAAGCAATGTTGCTGAAGAAAATGATTTTGAAGGTTTTCCTCCTTTGTGTCCCTATCTTCTATAAACCAAAGCCCTTTTGTATGCTGTATTAGCAAAGCTTGTTCACAGTTAGCACTGATACAGTGGATCTCTATTTACATGGGAGAAAAGTATATTGCATGTAACCAGATGCTATTACACACACTCCTTTTGTAATTAAATGTATGTTACTTAATCAATACCAATCTTTTACATGAGACATTAAAGGTATTGCCTGTTCAGATGGACACACAAGATTCCACAGCACTATTCAACTTAGTACAGGGAGTTCTCACAGTGACCTGGCCAGCATTTCTTCCTCAACCAGCCCTACAAAGATATTATCTTATTTTGGCAAGTTATTGCTTTCCTGTTGATCAGATCTTGACACAATCGGCAGCTATGTTTGTTTGCAAAACAAATGTGACAGCACATCAAATATAACCCACTACTTGAAAATTGCTTAAGGATGTCCTAAGGACATGAAAGGCACTATGTAAAAGCCAGGTCTTTCTCAAAGGAGCTGCACAGTGGATTATATAAGTCAAGCTAGGCTAAGCTACCCATCCTACGCCCAGGAAATAAAGGGATGAAAGTTAAAAATAAAATAGAATGTTTTTATGAAATCATAAGCTAAGGTAGTTGCACTGCAGGCAATATGGTCTGAATGAGATAGATGTTAAAGCTGAAAATCAGACCACAAAAGTATTTCCATTAAGTAATTTATTTGAAACATTTCTTATAGGCAACACGTTTCATTCTACAATTCACTCAATTGCCTTCTTTCACACATTCATTTTAATTAACAATTTTAACCACACAAATAGGAAACAAACATAAATTCTCACAATCATTATACTCAAAAACATTATTTGAAGAAAAATACTTCTTTTCACAATGAATTTACGTTCATTTGATTTGCTTTACTTGGCTTGGCTCTAGTTTAATTAGTTACACAATTTTCACTATATATCTACTAATCATTCTCTACATCCTCAGTGTCACACTCAAAATCCTCAGAATCAAAATCCACATCTTCACCTATTTTCTCAATATTTCATTATTAGTGTCAAAGGTAACATCTGTAGTTTCACTCTTTACATTTTTGGCGTCACTGGGTGGAACCTTGTGCCCTGCCCTGTGGCCACTTTGGCTTGGGGGCATTTAATAGGTGGGAAGGTGGCGTGCGGGGAAATTGCCACCTCTTGCCTCCACCCTGTTTAAATTCATGACGGGAAACCCCGTGGACGGCCTTCCCGTCTTTCCACTAATTGAGACACATGAAGGGTAATTTATACCCAATTGAGGGCCCCAACCCGCTGCAACTGGTATTAACTTGTGGAAGGCTCCTGGGGGGTGGGATCCCTCATTCAAAGGCACTCAATTCCTGATCAAAGGACCCGGCATCAGGAAGGACAAGGGGCCTGCTAAAAAGTCACCTGCCTGGCCTTGCTGCTGACACCCCTTACTCTCTCTCCCTCAGTACACCCCGCCTGCCATTACTCACCTGTGCTGTGGCCTTCCTCGATCTGAGGCCTCAAGTGGCAGTAGTACCAGCAGCAGCCACTGCCTCCTCAGTGATGCTGCTGAGTACAGAAGAGCTGCTGGCCTTAATTGGCCGGCAGCTCTTGGCAGTTGGGCTTCACCCCGGCGCTTCCACAACATTCCACACCGATTCTGCATTTTCAGTGTTTGTTGCAACATTAAATATTTCATAGACCAGGTTAGAAGTTCTTGCCCCTTGAGTCAAACAAAGAGATTTCTTAGTGATCCTACTCGGTTGTTATATTTCCTGAAGTTTTTTCAAGAAGTGTTTTGATTTTGTTGCCATAAGAACGTTCAGTGGGTCAGATGGCTCACTTAAGGGTGGCAATCTAACTTTACCATTTGCTCAACATGTTGAAGGTGGTTACTTTTTCCACTTTCTTGCACCACAATATTCACATATCTCAGATCTACTGCCAATATCATATTCTGGGTCTGATTCATAATTATGATGAGGGTCACTGATGAAAGCTTCCTTAAGGAGTTGGTCTCTTACTTGCAGCGCTGGTGGTTCTTGCATTCTGTTGCTGTCTGTCAGCTTCGAGCTCTAGCCTCCTCATCTTCCCTTTCTCTAATTGCTGCCTGTTGCTTTCTGTCAACCTTTTGTATTTTTGCTTTAGCCTCTTCAACTTCCCTGGTTATACATTCCACCTGTCACTTTCCTTTACCAAGTAATAATGTGTAGTGTCTCTGAACGTAACTTACATGCAACAAATAAAATGAGAAAGAAAACAAATGAAATATGAAAGAAAGTCAGGGATTTATTATGTAAATTTGTCGCATTCTTTCTTGGAATGTATTGTTAAGTTTGGTTAACACATGTCTGAGTTATGGTAGGCAGGGCCGTAGGATCCCTTGCTAGAAGGCCAAAACTTCCATTGGGGCTGATTAGATGTCAAGTCCCTTACAATATGCCTCTTGGTTCGAGATATCACCCTGCCAAGTTTGGATGAGATTGGCCCAAGGTCCTTTGAGGAGTTTGCCAACGAACGGACAGACAGACATTTTGCTTTTATATATTCATTGAAGCAATGTAATAAGACACTTCATTGATTCATTTATGTGTGCTCTGCCCAAAGGTAGATCCTTGGCTCGTTGCATGCTAATGCTTCAGCCTGAACCATTTTTGTCAGTAGTGGTTTGCTATTGCCTTCCACTTTCAGGGGCAGGGCGAGAAGGCAAGTCCCAAGTCTACCTCAGACATAACGGGAATTGAACCCATGGTGTTGGTATTACTCTGAACGCGTGGTTCAATCTAGCCAACTGAGCTAACCAGCCCCAACAAAATACCACCTAATTTTTAAAAACACTGTGGATTCTGGAAATAAAATCAGAAAATGCTGAAAATACTCAGCAGGTCGAGCAGCATCTGTGGAGAGTGAAACACAATTAATGTTCCAGGTCGATGATGTTTCAGGATCTGATGAAAAGTTATCCAACTGTAGCCATTAACTCAGTTTCTCTCTCAACAAATGCTGCTGAAGGTACTATCTAACATGCATTTAGAAAGTCAACTATAGTCAATATGCCACAGTGAATGTTCTCTAATCTTTTGAACTAAAAGATGGGAAGCAAGAACTGTGCATATTCTGTTTTAATATGGTTGTGATATCCTGTTCCAGTATAAAATGTTGGAAATGTTCATTGCTGCCTTTAGTCAATATCTTTTGAAGATACCATTAAACAACTTTTAATTCTAAAATAAACTTTGGTGCCCACTAGTGTTCCTTCTCATTTGTTTTTGTTGTATATGGTTTGTTCATTTCAGTACATGGTACCTTTAATTTTTTTTGTGTGACCCACTTTCTTTGCCTAATGCCTTAGGCTTAACTAGACTGTTTCTTACCAGTCTTGTTCAACCCAAGCTGTTTTTCTGACCCCACACCCTGTTGAACACAACTACTTACTTGTAGCTTTGCTTGCCTCCAGACCTACCTAAGCCTTTGTCGCTGAAACTCTCATCTCTTTGTCACCTCCAGATTTAGTTACCCCAATTTTTTTCATCTTCCACCCTCCAAAGTTTCTGTTGATAACGTGAATGGGACAAGCTTTTCTTGACTTTGCGCCAGAAATTGAAGTTCTAGATGCAGAGTCTTTGCACATGGATGTTATTAGAGGAAATGATACAGACAATGCAGAGGGCGATATGAAGGTTGCAAGAGACCTCACGTTACACAGTTGTTGAGATCAGTCACAGGATGATTATCCCCTGGATACAAACCTACATCTGCCCAGCACTGCAGAGAGGGGTCAATGTCAATGTCCTTTCCTGTGCAGTAAAGTAAGCATAATGAAGTCTAACAGATAAATGTAGTTATTAGAAGGTAGATCTACGCAGAGCAACTTATATAATGACATCTTTGCAAAGTGGCCTTGGTGACTTGAGCTGCCTTGTGATATTCTGTAGAGATTTCTTGTTTCAACAGATTCTTCAGAACATTTACCCATGAAGTGGAGTCTTGAACATAAAATAAATTCTTTCATAAAGCCTTTCATGTACCTAACTCTTCGGCTATCCAAGTCCTGCTGCCCATTTCACATCACACATTAGATCCCGCTCGTCTATTACTCCTATTACCACAAAAAGTTTAATAAAATATAATTTTGTATATTTTCCAGATTCAGTATGAACAGAGAGTCTTGGAGCTTGAACAGCTTTTAGTGGACAAGCTAATTAATGGGAAAGAAAAATTAGATGACACTGATCCAGAAATGAAGATACTGGAAGAGGAAATTCTCAAGTTAAAAGAAGCCCACAAGTCCAAGGAAAATCGACTCCGGAGTGACATTGAGAAGCTGAAAAATCAACTCTACCAGGCAGAATTAAAGTTGATGGAAAAGGAAGAAAGCTCCCTGAGAGTGGCTGACCAGCATATGCAACATACATATCAGCAAACCAAGATAGAGAAACTCAATTTAGAACTGGCTGCCAAAAACCGAGAAATACAAGAGCTTTCAAAGACGTTGGAGCACCTACAGAGAGAGAGGAGGGTGTTCCTTAATAACAAAACACAGGCCGACAAATATGCACAGCTGAAATCAACCAAGAAATCCAAAAAAGACAGTGAGTCTACAGAATCTTTTCCAGCAACATTAGATGAAAAGGTTTACCAGCCAAATGACTTTTCTGGTATTCACATCTCAGAGGTTCTGAAAGAAAATGACATGCTGAAGAACAACATAGAAAGATATTCTTTGGAAATAGACCAGCAAAGAGCAAAATTAGCCCAATTTGAAAATGAAACAAGGAGGTAAAGACAGGATTCAACTATTTTTAAATTTGGTTCCCTGAAACTGCAATTTGAGGAAATTATACTTAGTGAGTTAATGCAGTATGTGGTGTGGTACTAAGGCATGCACTTTAGGAAGAGCCAAGATGATGCCACTGGCCCTTCTCCCACCTGAAGGCTACCTGCTGACTTGATTTTTCTCACTTACCTGAGAGCCACTGACAAGCAAGTAGCAGCCCAACTGTGCTTCAGGGTGAGCCATCTGTTGCTCTTGGCAGTTCACTGCCTCAATGTAAAGTAGGCCCAGTTCCCAATGTCGGGGCACCTCGGGACTTACTATTCAGGTGCACCTGATTTCTAGGTCATAGTACCTTATCAAGCCTTTAAAAAATACCTCAAATGGCTTTTTCTTTCTTATCCGTCCATGCAATGTGGACATTGTTGGCTAGGACAACATTTATTGCCCATTTGAGTTACTTTGAAGTGCAGTGACTGTTGCATAGACAAACATGACAAGCAAGATTCTAGCAGTAGTTACTTTGTATTTGGTGAAGTTGGCTGAGGCATCACTGAAAGGTAATAGTCAAGATGTTGGATGAATACATGTACTATTTTTAAATGGTTCTGTCGGTTCTTTAAAGTCCACCTGAACCACTGGAATGGCATTTAACATTTAACATCCTACCCTAAGGTGGGACCTTCACTAAAGTATCAATCCAGGGTATGTACTCAAGCCCTGGAGTGAGGGCCTGCACCAATGAAGGCCAAACTGACATCCAGTGAAAAATAATGAGGAAATTAGTTTTAAATACATTGCTGGATTTTTTTTTAAATGAATTTAATATGTATTCGCTTATGGTCACTGTTTGCTAATAGTTCATATAAAATAAGGCATTTGAATGTTTTTCTCTGTACTGTAGAGCACAAGAAGGTGTTGCTGAGCATGTTGCAGCATTAAAAACAGCTCATCAGCAAGAAGTAGAACACATATTGACACAGCATGCACTGGAACACTCCTCCTCCAAAGTGGCTGAATTGACAAATAAAATCTCTACTCAAGAGGTACAGGCAATTTACTTCCAATATAGCGCTCCTTAAAAGCATTTTTCTGTATTAGTGTTCAGGAGTGGATTCTGAATTTCATAAACAATGTGGAATTTAAAAATTGAGTAATATTTTTGTGTGTTTATTGTGGGATTTTTTTTCAGAGTACTATAATGGGGTGGACAAGGTGGGCTTTGTATTATGCAAATTTTTATAATGGAATTTGATTGGGTCCAATTATTTGACCCAACAAGGTAGGTAGAAAATGGAGATATGTGGGTAAGGGGCTGGGAGATCAAAGGCACAGAAACTACATCAGTAAGGTGGATTAGCCAGGATTTTCAGCTGAGCTGAGCTGGGTTGAGAAGGTTTTTTTCTATTCTTTCAAGGGATGTGAGCATTGCCCTTGGGAAGATGGTGGTGAGTTGTGTTCTTGAACCACTAGAGTCCATTTGTTGGACTGCAGGAGGTGGCAGGAGCAGTTAACTATTTGTGCAGAGCTAACCTATTCTAGAGCCTGGGATATGAGGCTTATCTTAGGAAGAAAGCTTGAACAGGTTGGAGTTTAGAAGAATGAAAGGTGACCTTATTGAAACGTAAGATCCTGAGGGGACATGATATGGTAGATACCGGGAAGATGTTTCTACTTGTGGAGGAGACTGGAACTAGGGGACACAGTTTAAGAATAAGAGGTTTCGATTTTAAGACTGATATGAGGAGAATTTTTTTCTTTCAGAGGGTCATTAATATGTGGAATTCTTTTCTCCAGAAACCAGTGGAGGCTGGGTCATTGAATTATTCAAGACAGAGTTAGACAAATTTTTGATAGACAAGGAAGTCAAGGGTTATGGGGTGCAGGCAGGAAAGTAGAGTTGAGACCACAACCAAATCAGTCATGATCTTATTGTATGGCGGAGCAGGCTCGAAGGGCTGAATGGCCTACTCCTGCTCCTAAGTCCTATGTTTCTATGTTCCTAGGATCCGAAATACCTCATCATGGGAGGTGGAGATGCAAAGTACACAGACTCTCCCAAATTCCTTGCTATTCAGGGCTTGATAGTCCTCTTGAGGACAGGTTAAGGAGTTGAGACTAGTCCTCCCAAGAGACCTGAGTGTGTTATCAAAGGAGTTAGACAAAAAGATCTTTTGTATTGGAAGTATGTGGCTTTGCATTAACAGTACATTCAGAAACTTGATTCTTTTGGACATGCTTGCTCTCGCACACTATAGGGATAGGGGAGACAATGGAAGAAGGCTCAAAGAAACAGGTCATTATAGAAGGGAATCATTTGAAAAGATTTTCCCTTGATGAGATGTCATTAAGGGCAGAATTTTGCCCTTGGTGGGCTTGCGGGCCCCACCGGCTCGGCGGCAGGCGGACAGCCGACCCCCGCCACCGAAACAGGGCCTGCCGCCATTTTGAGCGGGCAGGCCAAATAAGGCCCGCCCAGCGGCCTGCCCAACAGAAAGCGCTATGCGCTTCCTGTGCCGGGGGGGGGGTGGGGGGGGAATCTCCAGTTGTCAAAGTGTGCTCTTTCGCGCACGTGCGCAAAAGAGCGTACTGCTCCTTGAGACTAAGTGCTGACTCAGGGAGATTAGTGACAGTGTATAAAAGTTAAAAAATAGAAAAATAAAAATATTATTAACATGTCCCCCTCATGTGACAATGTCACATGAGATAGGACATGTTAATAAATATCACATTACATTTATTAAAGTTTTTAAAAAGGAACATGAAACCTCATCCCGCCAGTGGATGAGGTTTCATGTATTATCAGAAGCCCGCTGGGGCTCCTGGCCTGCCCGCCAGCCTTAAGGTTGGGCAGGCAGAGCCTTTAATTACCCTGTCAATGGCCTCAATTAGCCATTGACAGGTCGGCGGGTGGACAGCTGATTTCGCTGTCCACCCGCCTTCCTGAAATTTTAAAGGGACCGGGATGACATTGGGGGTTCCTCCCGATGTCATCCCGCATCATTTTCCTGTCGGCGAGCGGGCCCCGCCCCCAAATTGGAGTTGGGATGGTGGTGGTTGGCAAAGCAATGTAAATGTAAGCACCTTTACATTCATATGTGATTGTTTAGTCATGCTGAGGTAAAAGCAAAATACCGTGAATGCTGGAAATCTGAAATAAAAACGGAAAATACTGGAAAAACTCAGCAGGTCTGACAGAATCTGTGGAGAGAGAAACAGAGTTAACATTTTGAGTCCATATGACTCTTCTTCAAACCTCTGAATAAGAGTCATACGGACCCAAAACGTTAACTCTGTTTCTTATATAAAAGCAAAAAACTGCGGATGCTGGAAATCCAAAACATAAACAAAAATACCTGGAAAAACTCAGCAGGTCTAGCAGCATCTGTGGAGAGGAGCACAGTTAACGTTTCAAGTCCGCATGACTCTTCAACAGAATTCTTTCTCCACTGATGCTGTTAGACCTCCTGAGTTTTTCCAGCATTTTCTGTTTTTATTTTAGTTGTGCTGACTTCCTGGCAAGGAGATCGCTTGATTTTTGGGTTTCCTAGTCTAAATGTTTGGAAGGATGTTTCTCTCCATTGATATATGGATTTTGGAACAAAATGTTGGGACGCAACTCAGTGTTGTTCATATGTAATGATTTTTGTTGGATAGAATGGTTTCTTAGGTGGATTGGGATTAAGGACAAAATTCAAGTTGGGGTGAAGGCTTTGCACCATATAATTGAAGAATCTCAAAAGTAAAATATGTTCATAAAGAATGGTTAAATCTTTATGAGAAAAAATCAATAGGCAGTCACAATATAGAGTTCTAGTTCAACACACTTGATAAAGGCAGGACATTTCATTGTAAAGATTTGGCCAAATTTCAAAACATGTATTTAAAAAAATCTGCAAATGCTCAAGATCTGAATTAAAAACAAAAAATATGGTCATACAGATCTAGTCTAACCATTTAAAATACCTTTTCTCTTTATTGTACACTGATGGACCTACTGTGCATTCCCAGAAGTTTTGCTTTGCATGTGACATTAGGATCTTCTCCATATATGGTGCTCAAAGGCCTATCTATGTTGTACTTGTTAAGCTTTCTTCTCTTTTAGAATATTTATATAGTTCTATAAAACACCTGGGTATAGTTTCTCCTTACTCAGGAGGATGACTCAATTTAGGATTGCATAAAGTTCATGATCATTGGGAAATGCAGATCGTTTAGTTAGATGCAGACAGACACATTCTGCCTCATGGTGGAAAACCCCAGACCTCAACTGTTGATCTTTACTTTGTGCATTGGTAATGTAATTCTTTACTAATTTGAACTGGAGTCCATTAAAAAGCAAAGCAAGAATCATGATTCCATATTACAGTATTACCTCTTGACGCATAACAGTGTCATCTGGCAGATATTTGTGGAAGAAAGTTAGTGAATGATTGAGGAAGAAATAAAAGGATGTATTGATGGTTTGAGATGAAATGAGGTGGGAGGAAGCTCTTGTGGTGTATAAATACCAGCGTTTTTAGAGGGAGACGGTGGCATAGTGGTAGTGTCACTAGACTAGTAATCCAGAGACCCAGCCAATGCTGTTGGACACGGGCTCAAATGCCACCATGGCAGCTGGCGTAATTTAAATTATCGAATTTATAATAAATAATAATATTATAAGAATAATAAATAATTGTAGAATTAAAAGCTCTTCAACCATGAAACTATCTTTGCTTGTCACAGTAACCCATCTGCTTCACTAATTTTTTTTAGGGAAGGAAATCTGCCACCTTTACCTGGTCCGGCCTACATGTGACTCCAGGCCAACACCAATGTGGTTGACTCTTAACTGCCCTCTGAAATAGTCTAACAAGCCACTCCATTCAAGGGCAATTAGAGATTGGCAACAAATGCTGGCCTTGCGTCATTTACATCTTGATGTGGTGCTAAATTATAGAGAGTGGGAAGGTTCCGGATTTGATTGTAGATCTATGATAAGTTCCTTCTTTGGAATCATGTGGCTGGATTTTCATCTTCAGTTTGCGAATTATGAGTCAGGCCATTTCCCAACATTACATTCCTGACTTCTAAAAGGCAGCCCATTCATCCAGTATTTTGGCCTCCAGGAGCAGGCTGCGGGCTAGAGTTGGGATTGCCAGCTGCCGAGGCAGCAACAGAGGTGGGCTTATGGCAAGGCTGACAAGGTTACAGGGCCCACCTCCATTTATTGGGACATTGGCCCAGTTTAATAAACTCTTTCACCACCCCCACTCCATGCATCTTCCATGGCCACTTACCTGTGAGCCACATATATTAACACTGGTAAGTTTTTGAAATGCTCATGAAATAAAAAAGTAATCAACCATTGAAAAATCACTTTTGAAAAGAAGTTGTCCCTCTTGCATTCATATAAAACTGTCAATCAAACACAGGCAGTGAGAGTTTCGTTGAAGAAAACTTTAATCCTCTTAACACCTCTTCATCTTGTCCAAATAAACAGGCATTGAAAAGCGCTTTAAAGAATGATAAACTTATTACAAGCTTATAAAAATATCAATCAAGCAAAGCTAGCAGACCACTTCAAGCTGTGTAAAGAACCTCCCACAGGGCTGAATACATTATGAATGCTTGACTGAGTTTCAGAATCAACATTTTTTTTTACAAGTCAGATAAATCTTTTTGAAAAGTGATGTATTGAAATATTTTAAAAGTCTGATAAATCATGCTAAAACATCATATTCATTAAAACATTGAAAAAGCCCGATAAATCTTAAGTCCATTTTACATTTAAAAAGCCCAATATATTAAATTTTAGGGTTGTTGAAAAATCTGTGTCCGACAGTTGTTTTGCTTATTAAATGAAGCTTTATCCTCTATATCCAGTAATCAACAAGACAGCCTAATCACATCTCTTTAAAATATTACTGGTCCTAGATCACCTTCACTGCTGTCCAACTCAATGAAAACTCGACTGACTGCAATCTATCCTCTGCCAAGTCCTGCTTACCAATCTCCACAGCCCTCAGTGACATCAATTGTTGATCCACCCTCAAATACATTCACCTTAAATTCCATGTTCTCATCTACAAGTCATTCCAAAGCCTTGCTCCACCCTACATCTGTAAGTTCTCCCGGTGTATCTCCATATTTGTACATTCACTCTTCTGGTCTATTATGTCCTTTAAACTACTTCTACTCCACCATTCCTGGCACAATCTTCAATTGTCTCACCCCATCTCACTGGAACTCCTGCCCTAAAATCTTCTATTTTAAAGGACTGCTTAAACTTCTTCCAGAAAGCTTTCAGCCCATTCCCCCAATTCCTCTCCTGCTGCTTCTCCTCCTCGGGTCTGACTGTCAATCGTGAAGTACCTTATGATGCTTTAGTGTATTAAAGACATCATAGAAATGAAGGTTTCTGAAGAGTATTAAAAATACTTGCACATTATCTATTTTCCTTCACTCTTTAATTATAGGTTATGATGAAACATCTTCGAGACCAAATTAATGACCTCCAGAAAGAACGGGAGGCTCTTTCTTTTGCAAAACTCCGTGAAGAAACCCTGCAAACTCAGGTACTTATGAATCAAATATTAACATTTTTTACAGTTGAACCCTAGTCTGTCTTCACAGTAGTGCAAATTGAAAAGTGGAAAAATGTAATTGCAGCAAAGTCCAAGTGGAAAATAAGAGGGTCTTAAACTCCTTCATGTGGAAAAAGTAGCCGACAGTTGATCTAACCTAATGGAAAAATAAAATTCAGAATAATTTGGCACATTGACTACCTAACTGGAACCTCATCTTCAACACAAAATACTTAAAGACTTTTAGAATCAATGTGCTAAAAATAGATATGTTATAAAGAGTCATTTTAATACATTGTTCAATTTTGTATCTCCCTCTAGACTTACCTGTTTGCATAACAGATGACGTGAATATGTCGGTACTATTTATCTATCTTATATTTTAAATCTCAAATATATCACAATGCTAAAAAAGTCATATTTTAGATTTTCAGGCAGGTTGCGAAGAAAACCAAAAAACCAGAGAGACAGAGCAGCCTGACTTGTCATAAATGTGACATTTGCGATGGTTGAAACGTGCTTGTTGTAAAAATAATCATTTGAGCAGCAACTGGCAAACTTAGCAAAGAACATATGACATATTTGGGTGTACTTACACCACAGGGTGCAGCGGTTCAAGGAGGCAGCTCACCACCACCTTCTGAAGGGCAGTTAGGGATGGGCAATAAATGCTAGCCTAGCCAGCGCAGCCCACAACCCATGAATGAATTTTTTTTAAATTGTTCAAGATGTCCAAATGGTAAAAGTGGACAAAGGTGTTTTGGAGACGATGGTCAAATTCATACAAGTTCTACACATAACTTCTCATGACGTTAAAAGATATCAAATAAACCATGTAACTGGGGAAGGGAAAGAGTTATACAGGTTTGGTCATTGTAAACAAGGATTAAAGATACAAGTATTTGTTTTGTTAAAATTTAGGTAAAGAATGTTCGTAAAAATTCTGCAATATCTAAAGTAGAATCTAACAAAATGAATTATTAAAACAAATTCCAAGAAATTTAACGTTCCAAACTGAACCTTGAGAATTTTGATTAAGGAGCTAAGCAAGTATTTATTGCCCAACTATACGCTTGAACACCACAGAATACTAAATTCTACATTTGCTATTGATGCACAAGCCTAGAATTTGATTTGCTGATTGTTCTCAAGTTTATAAATTGAAAAATTTAGTGCATGCTGAAGGATGTACTAATGGATGGAAGGCAATTCATTGCAGTAAAGCAGATGATGCAGACTTGGACTGTTATTTAAAAAAACAAAACACAGGTCCTGTAGGGTTATCATTTAGATGCATTTTAGTAGACATAGATTGAGAATATTTCACATCCTTGACAACAATATTCAATTTAAACTAGTAAACCTTCATTACTTATGCTAAATTGGATGATGCTCTATTCTGTAAAGTATAACGTATTCCACTGAGTGGCTTTCTGCCCCTTGAAGATCATAAAAGTCTAATTATTAAGTAAACAAAGGTTCCAATCATTCTTAGTTTATTTGTTGTTTGATGGGGAACTCTGGAGATTGAAGGTTAGATATTCCTCCACCCTGTTTCTAAGACATGGGCAATCCCCAGACACTGGGGATAGAGATCTGTTGTGTCAAGTTCTCATCCCCATTGTCCTGTCCCAGCATTTCCTGGACCTTTTCCAGTATTTATAATAACTGGCCTAGCACCTGTAGTAGGCACAGGTCAAGTAATTGGTACATTGAGGCAGGAGGACCATTCCCTGCCTTGTATTCTAGTGAGATTACGCTGTCTGTGATGCAGGGAGAGGGGGCTGGTCGGGGTGGGGGCGGGGGGGGTGTAATTAGGGAATCAGAGGTTGGGGGGGTATCGGGTAGTCAGGGGAGTATTCGTGGAGGGTGTCCTCGAGGTCAGGTTGTGGGGGGGTGGTCAGTACCATAGTTACCCAGGAGTTAGAAGTAGTTTCAAACCTTCTAACTTTTCCTGGGTCACTATTCTACCAAGAGAGTGGGATCATCTGAAGTCTCTGATTTAAGTTGGAGCTTCGGAGGATTCCAGGCGCAGGGTAATCGCCCTTCAGAAGTTGAAAATTCCCATTTAGTCCTTATGTGTGGTCTTTTGGGGTACCTCTAGCACATCATCTGGCGTACCTCTGCAGTACGATCCTCCAGGAATAGAAGATCTGCGCTAATAAAAACTTGCATAGAAAAGGAAGGGATCACTAACAGCAGTGAGATAACTCAGCAGGATCGTCCACGTCTGTTTCTGTCTGTTTAATGTCTATATACATTACATTTGTTACAGTGAATTTCAATTATGCAGAATAACAACTTATGCAATTAGTCACAACAAAACATCAACTTTTATTTATATGGTGCCTTTAATGTCAAACAACCTGCAGCATTTACAGAGAAGGATAGACAATGCCCAGCCTTTGAAGGAGTTTCGAAGAGGCGGCCAAACGCTTAGTTGAAGAGATTAAGGTTGAGCGGGTTTCTAAAGATGTGGGAAGGGAAGTATAGAGGCATATTTTGGGAGTGAGTTCCAAAGTCGTTATCAAATTTTGCTTTACAACACTCCTGTGAAGTTCCTTGATATGTTTTATTATGTTAAAGATGGTTATATAAATACACATGATTGTTATCAAGGACAGGAAACCATTAGATTTCAGGAAAACAAGTATTATGGGAATGTGGAGCTTAGTGCAGGCCCCAATGTGGGCAGTGGAAGTTTTGGTAATTTTAAAGTTTATGCAGGGTATTGTCAGCAAAAAAGGCAATGGAGAAATTGAGATCAGAGATAATGTAGATAAGAGATTTGATGGTGACCCTGGAGATGGGCAGTTTTCTAAAGGTGAAAGCAAGCAGTCTTTTTAATGAAATGGGGTGTAGGGTTTGAAGTTCTGCTCTGGTTAAATAGAACAATGTTGCATGGAGTCTATTTCAGCTTGAGTCTACAACTTGAGAAGGAGCTGTAGTCAGTGGCAAAGGTTGGCTCTGAAAACAATAGCTTGGTTTTTCTGATGATTGATTTAAAGAAATTGTGTCAGTCAGGTAATCTTACGCACAGAGATGGTTGTGGGTTTGAAGACGGTAATGGGGTTGGGTTTTGGCAGTGTGCCATCATTGAGTGGAGCAAGAGTATTCCTCCAAATCCCACAAGGAAAATCTAGACCTCTGCTGCCCTGGGCTGCACCACTTTTCAGCCATAGGACTCTGAAACACTGCCCCCCACTTCCCTCTTAGTTAAGTGCCTGGAAATTTTTGGGGCTAGCAGCTGGCTGGCAGGATGGAAATGAGGCTGGTCCATTAATATTGATGAAGCCTTTAGTGGAAACCTCTGGCTGGGCGGACTAGCATCCCACTGGCCTTCTTGAAACAGTTAAATTTTGCATCTGGCAGCCACATAAAACATGGAAAAAAATTCCATAAACCTGTGATCCTCAGGAGTCCAAGCCACCATCTTGGTCTGTATTCCGAGGTGGGCCCTAGATTTGGCATCCCACCTCTTCTCGGTGCACCAGCCTTCAAGTATGTGTCAGCCTACTTTTATATTTCATCCACAGGATGTGGACATCATTGGCAAGGCTGTTGCCCATCCCTGGTTGCTCTGAGAGGGTTGTGGTAGACAGCCTTCTTGAACAGATGCAGCCCATATGGTGAAAGTGTTCCTATAAGGAACATTAGGGCCTGGATTTTTCCTATGGCGGGCGGGCCAGCTGGGCGGGGGCGGGCACGGAGCCGATCGCCTCCCGCGATCGGCTGCATACCGCCATTTTACACGGGCGGGCCAATTAAGGCCCGCCCAGCGTAATGCGTGGCCGGTAGCACTCAGTGCTACATGTGCGGACAGGGGGAGGAGGGAGAGTCGGGCCTGCGCTCTTTCAAGCGAAAGCACAGCAATCTCCCTGAGGCACGTAGCTGCCTCGGAGATTGAATGGGTATGAAAAGTATTAAATAATCGATTTAAAGATTTATTCAAACATGTCCCCTCATGTGACACAGTCACATGAGTTAGGACATGTTTGTAAAGGTGGGAAAATTTATTTATTTGTTTTATAAAGCTTCAGGAAACCTCATTCCGCCCATGGATGAGGTTTCCTGAAAAACGTGAAATCCGCTTGGGCTTTTCGACTGCCCGCCAACCTTAAGGTTGGACGGGCAGCGTTCCTAAATATTTTAATTAATTTCTTAATGGCCTTAATAGTATCTTAACTTTTCAGCGGGCGCACAGCCGACTCCGGTACGCGCCCGCTGAACAAAATATCGCGATGACGTCGGGACGCGCACACAACGTCATTGTGCATCATTTTACGCGTCAGTGTGTCAGGTCCGCCCCCGCACGCCGACTGGAAGATTCTGCCCAAGGAGTTTGAGGATTTTGACAGCAGTTTGATATAACTAAGTGGCTTTCTAAGCCACTTCAGAATCAACCTTGTTCGTGTGGGATTTGAATCATTTATAGACTAAATATGATCAGAATGACAAGTTTACTTCTATTGGAGGGCCATTCGTGAACCAATGTATTTTCACATCAGTTGACATTTTCGTGGTCACTTTTAGTAATGCAACTGTTTTGTTTCCAGTTTGTTTTATACTGCATTCAAATTCTCAAATTGCCAATGTGGGTTCTGAACTCTCAGAACCAGATTTTCACGAAGTCAAGAAGACTCCGTGGACCTACAAAAATGGCGGGTGGAACCCGGAAACAGAAGGCCCATCCCTGTTTCTGACAAATCAATTTTTGCCGACAAGGTAAAGGGATATGGCGTGATTCACGCGTGAGGGAAACCTAAACTCTGCAGGGTCATTTGAGCTTTGTGCTGAGTTATAACAGACTGCATTTTGGCTGTTGCAAGCTCCTCAACCTTCAGTGTGGAAATCATCAATTCATGAAGTAGACATAAACATTCTTGAAAGACTGATAAGGTCTGTTTAACTGTCATGATCTGAAGTTTTTTTTAAATCTTCTGGCCTTCAAACTGGTCTTCACAGTTTTATTGACAGCTTTAAAAGTATTAAAGGATTAGCTGTTTTTGATGTGAGGTATGAATAAAAGTTTGTTTATTAATGAGATTAACCACTTGAGATTTGAAAGGTTTGGGTGGGCTTCATGAATGGGAGTTTTTGGACTATCAGTTGTGTAGAGTGAGAGCGCTCTCACATTTTCAGAAATTAATTTTATTTCATCTCTACATGGCTCCTGAGGTCTGCCCATGTTGGATACTGTGGGAGTTGGTATGGAGGCCATGGAGGGGGCATCAAGAGTGGGTGAGGGCTAGAGGGCCTAACTGCCTTTGTTACAACTGGAGGAAATCCAAGCGAACCAAGGCGGGCATTCTAACCAGCCCGCCTCAGCACTCCCCCCGCCCCGATGGCAGCCTGGGATCTGCCTCTGGGCTTGACTCTATCCTGCAGCATCAACACTCCCCCTGCCCCCAAGCGAAAATCTTGTACGTCAGGGCACTTTAAACTGAGGTGTGTCTGCCGAGTATGGATACCTTGAGCTACCCACCTCGGTAGCAAAAATCCAACCCATATTCTCTTTTATTATAGCTCAAGGCTTCTGGAATACTAGTCCAGTAAGATAACCACTACACTCCGTACATGTGTTTTGTGAAACCAAAGTCACAGATACTTGGAGCATGGGGAGTCCCTGACCCCACCCCTTTGCCACTCGCCTTGTGACAGTGAAGAGGAACATTGAATGCAGGCCATCCTGCCCAGGATCAAACCTATTTTCAAGCTTTCTTGCTGGAGTTATGACAAGAGTGTGCTGCTGCATGGTGGGAGGAATTGCAACCCAAGATTATCTGGACCTCAAAAATACTTTGGCAGAGTACAATTCCATTTTCACCTTGATGTAGAATTTCTTATGAATGCCTATCTCTTGTTTTCCATTTTAAAGCATCATAAAGGAAGGCATTTTTAAAATATAGATAAAGTGGATAGAGAATCTATATTGTCAGCGAGAACCAGCTTCTTTGTTCCAACAATATTCCTGAATTCATTTGGAGTTCATTCAACTCAATCTTAAATTTAAGTATTGTTAGTCTAGCTCTTGAAATTGGTAATCTGTTCTATTTTGCCAAGTTAATAGGAATTTCACTTTTCAATAACTGGCTGAGTAGCATATTTTATATATTTAAAGGGAAGCCATTGCAGATATTTTAGTGCCAGCTGCTCCAAGATGAGATTGCACTACTGTTTCAAAAGAATGTCTTCACCACTGATGTAACACTAACAAGCTCACTTGCTGACTCGCATTCCTCTCTTAATGAATGCAACGAAAGTTATATAAATTTACAAACACTTAGCCCTTCGAGCCTCTTCTACTATTCAGCGAAATTGTGCCTGATGTGTGAGCTGACCAACTCCATGCACTTGCTTTTGCCCCAAGTACCTTAGGACTTTTAATTAGTAAAAGTCTATCAATCTCAGATTTGAAATCAACAATTGACATTGCATCAATTGCCATTTGTGGCAGAGTCCCAAACATCTGCCAACCTTTGTGTGTCAAAGTGTTCCCTAATTTCATTACTGAAAGATATGACTCTAATTTTTAGACAATGTTCCCTAGTCCTAGACTCCCTAAACAGTATAGTTTCTATTTACCCTATCTGTTCCCCTAATATCTTGAAAACTTCAATCCCATCACGCTTTAACCTTCTAAATCACAGGAAATACAACCTAGTTTGTATTGCCTCTCCTCATAATATACCCCTTGTAGTCCAAGATTCATCCTGGTAAAACTCCGCTGTACTCCCTCCAAGGCCACTATAGCCTTCCTAAGGTGTGGTCTACAAAAATGCTCACAGTACTCCAGGTGTGGTCTAACCAGTGCTTTGTATAGCTGTTGCATGATTGTATACTGATCCTCGAGATTATAAAAGGCAGCATTCCTTAGCCTTTTTTGATTACCTCTGTACCTATTCATGACATTTTTTTATTCGTTCATGGGCATTTGTTGCCCATTCCTATTGCCCTTAAGAAGATGATGGAGAGCTGCCTTCTTGAATCGCTGCAGTCCATGTGGTGTAGGTACATCCACTGTGCTGTTAGGGAGGGAGTCCCAGGAATTTGACCCAGTGACAGTGAAGGAACAGCGATATATTTCCAAGTCAGGACGGTGAGTGGCTTGGAGGACAACTTCCAGGCAGTGGTGTTCCCATCTGCCTGCTACCCTTGTCCTTCTAGATGGCAGTGGTCGTGGAAGGTGGTGTTAAGGAGGCTTGATAAGTTCCTGCAGTGCATCCTGTAGATGGTACACACTGCTGCCATTGTGCGACGGGGTGGAGGGAGTGAATGTTTGTGGATGGGATGCCAATCAAACGGGCTGCTTTGTCCTGGATCATTTTGATGATGTCTTTGTACGTCCACTATTTCTAGCTCTTCACCATTTATAAATTACTGTCCTCTTATAGGAAGAATTTTCCCCCCGATGTGGGGGAAGTGCAGAAGCGGGCACGTGCAGGCGCGCCTCCGATCGGTGCCCCCAATTGGGGGCACGCCGCCATTTTAAGTGGGCGGGCCAATTAAGGCCTGCCCAGCGTGACGTCTGCCAGGAAGCGCTATGCGCTCCCTGTGTGGGCGGGGGTGGGGGGGGTGGAATCCCTCAGCCGAGAGCACGCGAAAGAGAGCAATCATCTCTCTGAGGCTAAATGCTGCCAAAGCACCAAATTTAAAAATGGGCATGGAGCAGAAACAAAATTTCCCTGACATGTCCCCTCATGTGGCACTGTCACATGAGTTGGGACATGTCCATCACTTTAGCTCTAACCTTTATTACGTTTTTAAGAACCCTTGTGAAACCTCATCCTGCCCGGGCTCCTAGCTTGCACGCCAGCCTTAAGGTTGGACGGGCAGGTCCTTTAATTAAGCCAATTACTTTTTAAATGGCCTCAATTGACTGTTGACAGGTCGGCAGGCGCATAGATGATTCGGCTGCACCCCCGCCGACCTGAAAACTGAAATGACGCGGGGTGACATCGGGAGTTCCACCCGACATCATCCCGCTTCCTTTTACGTGTCAGCGAGCGGGCCGCACCCCCCACTCGCCGACCTAAAGATCCTGGCCTATGTTTTTTTAAGGTTCAAAATGGATGACCTCACATTTGCCTACATTGAAATCAATTTTCCACAGTTTTGCCCATTTACTTAATCTGTCAGTATTCTCTAATTTTATTGTAAGTTTAGCCCCTTGATCTGAGGACAGTTTCCAAGATTCGTATAGGTTTGAGATTTCTTGGAATTGACGCTTTCTTTAGGCAAAGTTGTCCCTTCAATTGTCATCCAACCATTCACGGTCCTAGACGCTCAGTTCAACACATGTGTCACCTCGGGTCAGAGCACTCCTGGTTTTATTATTCTTTAATTCTGGAATCTTGCATCTAAAACTCACTCCCTCCTCAACTTGGTTAAACCAGAAGTTCTACGAACTGTTAGGAGTCCTTCAGTTAACAAGAGTTTTTAAACTTTTAGCCAATACACAAGATGCAACTGAATCCTTCTCGAAGGAGATGTTTCCTTACTCCAACTTCTTCTAAACTAAAAACTAAAATAAAACACCGCTTGAACACATTACCACACCCACAATCTACACACCTCTTGAATTAACTTCTTGACTTTTTTTCCTATTATTTATCCCCCAGACAACTTGATCATATGATCATTTGCTGGAAATAAGGTGCTTTACCAGAAAATATATCCTACAGAAACCTAGTTCCCAAAGGGACCATCACTCCAACATTTCCCCAGAAGCACATGGGCCATCATACAATATAACAATTTTCAGTTTTTAAGGAGCCCACATTGTTCTGATAGAATCTAAAATCATAGAATGGTTACGGAATACAAACAAGATCATTCAGCCAGTTGTGTCAGTGCTGGTTCTCTGCAGGAGCAACTCAGCTAGTCTCTCTCCCCCTGCACTTTCCCCGTAACCCTACAAATAATTTATCTTCAGATAATTATCCAATTCCCCTTTGAAAGCCAAGCCCAGCACACCAGGGCTGCTTTACCAGAAGGTAAAGGCTGACGCATTTGCAACAATCTTCAGCCAGAAGTGCCGAGTAGATGATCTATCTCGGCCTCCTCCGGAGGTCTCCACTCTCTCAGATGCCAGTATTCAACCAATTTGATTCACTCCACGTAACATCAAGAAATGGACAGGATACTGTAAAGGCTGTGGGCCCTGACAAAATCCCAGCAATAGTACTGAAGACTTGTGCTCCAGAACTTGCCGCGCTCCTAGCCAAGCTTGTTCCAGTACATCTACGACACTGGCATCTACCCGGCAATGTGGAAAATTGCCCAACTATGTCCTGTACACAGAAAGTAGGGCAAATCCATCCCAGCTAATTACCATCCCATCAGTCTGCTCTCAATCATTAGTAAAGGAGGTGGTCATCAACAGTGCTATCAAGCGGCACTTGCTTTGAAATAACTTGCCAACTAATGCTCAGTTTGGGTTCTGCCAGGGTTACTCAGCTCCTGACCTCATTACAGCCTTGGTTCAAACATGGACAAAAGAGCTGAAGATCAGCGGTGAGGTGAGAGTGACTACTCTTGACATCAAGGCCGCATTTGACCGAATGTGACACCAAGGAACCCTAGCAAAATTGGAGTCAATGGGAATCAGGGGGAAAACTCTCCGCTGGTTGGAGTCATACCTAGGACAAAGAAGATGGTTGTGGTTGTTGGAGGTCAATCATCTCCGTTCCAGGACATCACTGCAGGAGTTCCTCAGGGTAGTGTCCTCGGCCCAACCATCTTCAGCTGCTTCATCAATGACCTCCCTTCCTTCATAAGGTCAGAAGTGGGGATGTTTTCTGATGATTGCACAATATTTGGCACCATTCACGACTCCTCAGATACTGAGGCAGTGCATGTCCAAATGCAGCAAGACCATGACAATATCAGGCTTGGGCCGAAAACTGGCAAGTAACATTCGTGCCACACAAATGTCAGGCAATGACCATTTCTAACAAGTGCAAATCTAACCATCACCCCTTGACGTTCAGTGGCATTACCATCGCTGAATCCCCCACTATCAATATGCAAGGGGGTTACCATTGACCAGAAACTGATCTGGACTAGCCATATAAATACTGTGGCTACAAGAGCAGGTCAGAGGCTAGGAGTCCTGCAATGAGTAACTCCCCTCCTGACTCCCAAAGCCTGTCCACCATCTACAAGGCACAAGTCAGGAGTGTGATTGAATACTCTTCACTTGCCTGGATGAGTGCAGCTCCAACAACACTCAAGAAGCTTGACACCATCCAGGACAAAGCAGCCCACTTGATTGGCACCCCATCCACAACCATTCACTCCCTCTACCACCAACGCACATTTTCAACAGTGTGTCCATCTACAAGGTGCACTGCTGGAACTCACCAAGGCTCCTTAGACAGCACCTTCCAAACCCACAACTGCTACCACCTAGAAGGACCAGGGCATCAGATGCATGGGAACACCACCACCTGAAAGTTCTCCTCCAAGCCACACATCATCCTGACTTGGAAATATATCGCCGCTCCTTCACTGTTGCTGGGTCAAAATCCTGGAACTCCATCCCTAACATCAGGGTGTACTTACACCAAATGGACTGCAGCGACTCATGAAGGCAACTCACCACCACCTTCTCAATGACATGTAAAGATGGGCAATAAATGCTAGCCTAGCCAGCGATGCCCGCGTCATGAGTGAATAAAAAAAAGTCACGATTGACAGTGTCTCCCCCTACACTCTTAGGCAGTGCATTCCAGTCTCTAGCCACGTGTTGTGAGAAAGCTTTATCTCATGTCACCTGTGGTTCACTTGGAGGGTTGATCAGCCTTACTCCTCTACATATTTTATTAACACTAGCGCTGTCCACACTCGTACAACCATACTTAGTTTATGTAGGACCCCTAACGTAGAAAAAAAAGTTGTTCTCCCAGCTGGTTTACAGTTCCTAGAGTTTTTTTTTGTACCTCTTCCAACTTCAAACACTATTTGCTCTGGCCTCCATTCAGTCCACAAGTGCGTGACTCTGAGCTTCCAGTTATTTGGCACTTTAATTCTCCATTCCAGTTTCATTAACCACTCCAAACTGAACTGCCTACACAGTTACAATAAAATGCAACACAACTCGAGGAACGGCATTAATAAAATTGTTTAAAAATTGTGTTGATTTTGATTTCCCTTGCAAGTTTTTTTTCATACTCCCTATCTGTTTTGACACATTTGCTGTCCTTTGCATCTCTCCCATTTGCCAAAATCTGGATTATTTTGCATTTTTGTTTGCTTTTTCTTTTAGTTTTATGCCATCTCTTATGCTTTTGCTCATCTAATGACTGTATTTTTTGTGAGTAGAGCTTTTGCTCCTTAGGGATATAAACTGGTTTTGTATTACAAATTCTTTTTTGATCACCTCCCACTGATTTTCTACCTTGTTATCCATTAACAGGTTTCCGCAGTTTACTGTGGACAATCCCTATCTCAGGGCATTGAAGTCAGGCATACATAAATGTAGAATCTTAGTAACTGTTTTGTGTTTTCCCCTTTACATTGTAAAGTACTACATTGAACTAAATCTGACTCATTACTCATCAGTAAATCTAAAGATGATGATGAGTCTATTAATGCTGTTGTGCATAAAAACAACTGTCACATTTGCCTCAGTAGTGATTAGTTCATCTTATATGAAACACTTTGTCTCTGGTAAGGCATTATATTAAGATGCATCTTTCCTTCCCTGTTGGCAGAATCATGTTCATACTTTTTATAATAAAGCATACACATTTTTGTAACAATGAGTTGTGATTTATATTTAATTAAATTTCAACTCCCAGATGACCAAGCTTCTAGAAGAACTTAGAGAAGCCAAAGAAAATCACAGTCCAGAGATGAGGCACTTCTTGGCCCTGGAAAGGAAAATTCAGAAGATGGAGATTAAGTATGCTCAAAGAGAGCAAGAATTCCAACAGGTACTATATAGCCAATTCCCAAGTGGTGCGAGTAAGAACATAGAAATAGGAGCAGGAGTGGGCCATTTGGTTTTCGACCCTGCTCCACCATTCTATAAGATCATGGCTGATCTAATTGTGGCCTTACTCCTCTTTCCTGCCTTCCCCCTTGTAGACTCCCTTGCGAATCAAAAATCTGTCCAATTCAGCCTTGAATGTATTCAATGACCCAGCCTCTGCTGCTCTCTGGGAAAAACAATTCCAACGTTTTACAACCCTCAGAGAAGAAATTCCTCCTCATCTCTGGAGACCCCTTATTTTGAAACTGTGCCCCCTAGTTCTAAATTTCCCCCACGAGGGAAAATCCTCTCCGCATCTAAGAAGGCAGGAAAGTAATTACAGAAATGAAATGAGAAACTGTGTAATTTAAATTTTTTGGACAACAAAAGTATCATTCACCCATATGACAAAAAAGATTGTTTTAAGTAACAACTATCTGTTTAATCTGCTGATTAGATCATGTGTGTCTAATGCAAAGAATTTTTGCCCATTTATCTGAAACCTAAATTTCAAATTTCACTTGGAGAATTTTGTGCCTCTATAAATAAATCCTGCATTGTGTGAGGGAAGAGTACATCATGACGGGAGTAATTTTACCCTGTTTTGGAAATATAATATCCAAAGTGATTTAAATGATAACCAGGCAGAAAATTTGGAAAGGAGAGCTCTGAACACAAATAACAGAAGAAAACATCAAAAATAAAATGATTTAAGAGATAAATATTTAACTTAAACATTTTTGGAGTTATAGTGATATTAAAAGAGAATCCTAGAAACTTACAGCACAGAGGAGACTATTCAGTTCAATGTGCCTATGCTGGCTGTTTGAAAGAGCAGTCATATTTAGTTTCACATCCCCGGTCTTTGTCCCTAACCCTGTAAGTTCGTCATCTTCAAGTACCCAATAATT
This sequence comes from Cetorhinus maximus, assembly GCF_964194155.1. Taxonomy (NCBI): domain Eukaryota; kingdom Metazoa; phylum Chordata; class Chondrichthyes; order Lamniformes; family Cetorhinidae; genus Cetorhinus; species Cetorhinus maximus. Next base: position 129,502,886 of record NC_135883.1, read on the forward strand.
CTCTTTTAAAATTATTGATGGAATCAACTTCCACCATCTTTTCAGATAGAGAGTTCCAGGTTCCAACCATTCTCTTGAGTGAAAACATTTCTTGTCTACCCTATAGACCTTTTGTCAATGTTTTTAAATATGGTTACCGATCCATAGTTTTTCTCCATCTATTTTACCAGAATCTCTCACTATCCTGAAAACCCTTTAGGTCACATCTTAAACTTCTCTGTTCTGAGAGCAGTCTTAACTTTTCCAATCTCTCCTCCATAACTGAAGTCCTTCATCCGAGCATTATGGTAAACCTTTCTCTGTAACCTTTCTAAATAAAACTTTACATCTTTCAACTAGTGCTTGTTTTTGTTTGACGTGGTAAAGCATTTTGCAGACCCATTTTTAAATTTTTTTCAATGCAATCTTAATTATCCAGCATGATGGAGGGAGTTACCCTGAAGAAGATAGAAATTGGCAGATAATTGAGTAGATAAATTGCCTCCCTCACTGCTGCTCCCCACCCACTCAGTCCACTTCTGTCCTCTCTAGCAACTCACCAGCAAGATTAGTTGGCACTTCATCAACTGACCAATCAGTTTGCAGCTGTCTCATGTACTCATTGTGATTGCAGGTTTGTCATAGACCTGAGAGAGCCAACCAAACTATTTCCTTGATATCAAACACAACCCCTCAGTAGACTTCAAAAGTAATTCATTGGCTGTGAAATGCTTTGGGATAGCCCGAGGATGCGAAAGGCACAATCTTTCTTCTAGACAGTCAACACTCCACCTCAACAAAGTTAGTGGAGGTGCTAACTTTAAAATTAATTCAGTTCCTGTCTATTAAAATGTGTTTTTGTTTGTTTTTGAATAATATTTGAATGAGCATGGTAAACATACCAATATTTAGTCATCCATTCTACCAAGACTGGTGCTACACAGGCTGCAATATAGATCAGTGGAGGTGAACCCATGTAATATGACCTGTTTTAGGTTATTATTGATGTAGGAAAATCACTTTTGACCAGCTGTCTTGTGTCTGTGGTGAATCCCATTAGCTGAATATGTCGATGGTTGTGTTGGCGAGGCTTTGAACTGTTCAACAAGCTGGCTGTGGTGATGGTTGGTCTTGCTGGCAGGAGTATCATTCTTCATTCCTTCGACAGAACATTTCAAGCCCGTGACCTTCACCATCTAGAAGAATAAGGGCGGGCAGGCACAAATGAACATCCCCACTTGCAAGTTCACCCCCCAAGTCACATACTGTCTTGACTTGGAAATATATCACTGTTCCTTCACTGTTTTTGGATCACAAGGAGGTGGTGGCATAGTGGTATTGTCATTGGACTGGTATTCCAGAGACCCAAGGGAATGCTCTGGGGACCTGGGTTTGAAATTTTAATTCAGTAAAAAAAAGATCTGGAATTAAAAGTCTGACGATGACCATGAAACCATTGTCGATTGTCATAAAAACTCATCTGGTTCACTAATGTCCTTTAGGGAAGGAAATCTGCCGTCCTCACCTGGCCTAGCCGACATATGACTCCAGACCCACAGCAATATGGTTGACTCTTAAATGCTCTCTGAACAAGGGCAATTAGGGATGGGCAATAAATGCTGACCTAGCCAGCAATGCCCACATCCCATGAACAAATTTTTTAAAATCCTGGAATTCCTTCCTAACAGCATCGTGGGTATACCTAGACCACATGAACTGCAGGAGTTCAGGAAGGCGGCTCACCACCACATTCTAATGGGTAATTAGGGATGGTCAGTCAATGCAGATCTTCCCAGTGACACACACACCCCATGAACTAAAAGAATGTAAAATGAAAATGCTAACATTTGCAAGTCAAGCTTCTGTCATGTACTTAGGACAAGAATAGGTCATCAGACACACACCACACAGCTTGTCCTTTTTTTTTGCTAGACTCATCCACATGTATCAACCCCCTCTCTTTTGCTCCGACCTCTGTAGCTCCTTCAAAAGGCAGCATAGCCAATTCAGGAATCCAGTATCAAAAATGCCTCTCCATCTCATGAAAGATGATCAGGCAAGCCCCAGGAGGCTCTTGCTGATCATGGGAGTGCAGGTTAAGTGCAATGGAGCATATTTAGTTTCTAAGCCCACACTTGTGTGCAGCATTATGCATATTATGTTCGCTGTGCGATGCAATATACTGTTTCATTTTAAGTAAAATGCACAGGTATCAAAATTGAACAATCCTTTGCCCACTAAGCCAATAATAGAAACCTGAGTATACAGTTGATATTTTTGTAGCTTCTACTTTATGTCTCTTGATTAATGCCATTTTCTGCTTTGTAGCATTGGTTTAAGTCATCTTTTTCATTGAAAGAGTGATTGTTAAATAGTTATCAGGTTTCAATTACCTTTTTGTTTGATTTGCTAATAGTTAATTCAACAAGCTCGACACAGTGCTGATGCAGAACAAATTCAGGAGATTGAGAAGTGGAAGAAGCTAGCACAGTTTAAAAATCGTGAGCTGGAAAATTTCAGAACAGAACTGGACTCAATACTGGATGTTCTCCGTGAACTGCAGAGACAAGGGGTTGTTATTCCAGCCCCTAGTTCCACAAGACAAAATATCTCAACATTTACTAGGCAATTGTAATACTATAAAATAATTAACTTATTATGTTATGGAATCTCTTACTGGAATTTGTATTCATACTTTGAAGCTGTGCCATGATGCTGCTCGTTCATGGAAGCTTTGTTGTTTGTGCAAAGGTGTTAAATTGTTTGGAAGAAATGTGTTTACCACAGCTTGCTCCTGATTTTTTTTTTGTTTAACCTCCTTAGTTTAAAAACTGCTGATGACTAAACCTATTATAAGACTATTATTGGAGCACATTTTATTTATTTTTTAATTGATTCAGAACCCTCAACATATCGTGGTGTATTAATACATCCTAAATCTCAAAAAAACACATCCAATATTGTATTTACCCCTCGTTGCAAAATAAACATGTGGAGTGGAATTATAGAATGGTTCAAGCCCATTGCGTCTGTGCCAACTCTTTGCAAGAGCAACTTACCTTGTCCCAGTTTCCCCACTTTTTCCCAGCCCCTCCCCCAAACTTTTTCCCAGCCCCCCCCCCACCTTTTCCAGGTACCCTCCCCACCCCTCCATACCTTTTCCTGGTCCCCCAACCATTTTCCTGTAGCCCTGCAATTTATTTCACTTCACAATAGTTACCTAAAAGCAATAGTTATACCATAGAATTCAAAGGTACAAACACCACATATTTGTATGTTTTGCTATATTAGCCTATTTGTTTTAAATGGGCTATTTTATCTGCAAAAATATCAGAAAGGATTTTCAGACAAATATGTTAGTCAATCATATGCTGTTATTCCAGTCTAATTTCAGGGCCATTATGTGTTCCTGGTTTACAACAGTGATGGATTTGAAGCAGTAATGGTTTAGCTATTTTTTTCTAAATTATTTTTGCTCTTATAATTTAAGACTGAACTCCAAGAGGGAAGGACACCTTCAAAATTGTTATTCAAAAATGGCATATGTCCAAACTGAAGAGAAAAGTAAAAATGAGCCAAACATGATTTACAGAGTTATAAGGCATTGCTTTCTTTTAATTCTGTGATCCATTAATCTCTGCTCACTGTTGTACATATAATTGTTTTGATATGAGCATCTTAGCTATGCATTGGTATGTTTGGAGTGTTTGGTATGTTATCTTAAAAAATGATTGCCCTAGAGTTCAAATTTTCTTTTGGGAATGCACAACAGTTTGGAGATTTTTTAAAAATATACATTTTGGCGTTAGCAGAATTGTAGGAAATCATATTACTTGGTCAACAAAATACTGTTGTTCAGTCTTGAAGTGTTCAATTCTGCCTTTTTATTGCCTTTCTGTTAAAGCAGTATTTGTACTTATGCATCAGTTTCTGCGGCATGTCACAAATCATAGGTAAACCTAGGCCTGTGTATTCAGTGTATATAGATATTCAAGGAAATAAATTTTACAAAGATTCATAACTGTGTTTTAATATTGTGCTTTCCCTGAAAAAAGGGGAAATGTTTAAATGAAATGTTCATAGTAAAATCCGGTGCATGATGTGTAACAAAAGTTTGTAATTATAACCATGTAGAGAATGCTTCAAAATAAATGACACATTAGCAACACTTTCCATTATTAATTAGTTTTTAAAAATCTAGCAAATTGCACGACAAAAGAAATATGTCGTGAGTTCCTTAAATTGTTGGATGACGTGCACATCTCTACCATTAGCCTCACGAAAACTTATAAAAGTTTGCTGTTGCCATGCGGCACCCCATTGAACTTAATGCCAATTGTTCCTACTACAGCCATTTAGGACTGCAAATTAATGTTGTAGAGGATCCTGTTAATGATGTGATTTTTGGCCCTACTTGAACTTGAAAGTGAGCACTGCAGTTGTTCAGTCCTGTGTGAAATGAATGGTTTCTACATAGGAATTAGGAGCAAGAGTAGGTTATTCAGCCCCTCGAGCCTGCTCCACCATTTCCTGGGGAGGCGATGGCGTAGTGGTATTGTCGCTAGGCTAGGGTAATGCTCTGGGGACCCAGATTCGAATCCTGCCAGGGCAAATGGAATTTGAATTCAATAAAAATCTGGAATTAAAAGGCTGATGATGACTATGAAACCATTGTCGATTGTTGTAAAAGCCCATCTGGTTCACTAATGTCCTTTAGGGAAGGAAATCTGTCATCCTTGCCTTGCCTACATGTGACTCCAGACCCAGAGCAATGTAGTTGGCTCTTACATGCCTTCTGAAATGGCTTAACAAGCAACTCAGTTGTACAAAGTCACAAAAAAGGAATGAAACCGGACGGACCGCCCACCATCAACCTTGGCACTGGGATGGACAACGGCAATCTCAGCCCTGTCGACCCTTACTAACATCTGGGGGCTAGTGCCAAAACTGGGAGAGCTGTCTCTCAGACTAGTCAATCAATAGCCTTACATAGTCATCCTCACAGAATCATATCTTACAGATAATGTCCCAGACATCACCATCTCCATCCCTGGGTATGGCCTGTCCCACCGGCAGAACAGACCGAGCAGAGGTGGCAGCACAGTGGTATACAGTGAGGAGGGAGTTACCCTGCGTGTCTTAAACATCGACTCCGGACCCCATGAAGTCTCATGGCACCAGGTCAACCATAGGCAAGGAAACCTCCTGCTGATTATTATGTACTGCCCTCCCTCAGCTGATGAATCAGTTCTCCTCCATGTTAACACCACTTGGAGGAAGCACTGAGGGTGGCAAGGGCGCAGAAGGTACTCTGGGTGGGGGACTTCCATGTCCATCACCAAGAGTGGCTCGGCAGCATCACCACTGATCGAGCTGGCTGAGTCCTAAAGGACATACCTACTATACTGGGTTTGTGGAAGGTGGTGAGGGAACCAACAAGAGGTAAAAACATACTTAACCTCATCCTCACCAACCTGCCTGCCGCAGATGCATCTGTCCAAGACAGTAGCGGTAGGAGTGACCACCGCATAGTCGTTGTGGAGACAAAGTCCTGCCTTCACATTGAAGATACCCTCCATCGTGTTGTGTGGCACTACCACAGTGCTAAATGGGATAGATTTCGAACAGATCTAGCAACTCAAGACTGGGCATCTATGAGGCACTGTGGGCCATCAGCAGCAGCAGAATTGTACTCGAACACAACCTATAGCCTCATGGCCCAGCATATCCCCCACTCTACCATTACCATCAAGCCAGGGGATCAACCCTGGTTCAATGAAGAGTGCAGGAGGGCATGCCAGGAGCAGCACTAGGCATAGCTAAAACTGAGCTGTCAACCTGGTGAAGCTCCAACACATGACTACTTGCATGCCAAACAACATAAGCAGCAAGTGATAGACAGCTAAGCGATCTCACAACCAACAGATCAAATCTATGCTCTGCAGTTCTGCCACATCCAGTCGTGAATGGTGGTGGACAATTAAACAACTCACTGGAGGAGGAGGCTCCACAAATATCCCCATCCTCAATGATGGAGGAGCCCAGCACACTGAAGCATCACTGAAGCTTTTGCTTCAGTCTTCAGATGGATGATCCATCTCGGCCTCCTCAGGAGGTCCTCAGCATCACAGATGCCAGTCTTCAGCCAATTCGATTCACTCCATGTGAAATCAAGAAATGGCTCAACACACTGGATACTGCAAAGGCTATGGGCCCTGACAATATTCTGGCAATTGTACTGAAGACGTGCTCCAGAACTTGCCACGCCCCTAGCCAAGCTGTTCCAGTACAGCTACAACACTGACATCTAGCCGGCTACGTGGAAAATTGCCCAGGTATGTCTTGTATAAAAAAAGCAGAACAAATCCAATCCAGCCAATTACCGCCCCATCACATCAGTCTACTCTCGATCATCAGTAAACTGCTGGAGGGGGTCATCAACATTGCTATCAAGTGGCACTTGCTTAGCAATAACTTGCTCACTGACACCCAGTTTGGTTTCCGCCAGGGCCACTCAGCTCCTGACCTCATTACAGCCTTGGTTCAAACATGGACAAAACAGCTGAACTCCCAAGGTGAGGTGAGAGTGACTACCCTTGACTGAGTGTGGCATCAAGGAGCACTAGCAAAACTGGAGTCAATGAGAATCAGCTGGTTGTGGTTGTTGGAGGTCATCAGGACATCACTGCAGGAGTTCCTCAGGGTAATGTCCTCGGCCTAACCATCTTCAGCTGCTTCATCGATGACCTTCCTTCCATCTTAAGGTCAGAAGTGGGGATGTTCACTGATGATTGCACAATGTTCAGCACCAGTCATGACTCCTCAGATACTGAAGTAGTCCATGCCCAAATGCAGCAAGACCTGGACAACGTCCAGGCTTGGGCTGACCAATGGCAAGTAACATTCATGCCATACACGTGTCAGGCAATGACCATCTCCAACAAGAGAGAATCCAACCATCACCCCTTGATGTTCAATGGCATTACCATCACTGAATCCCCCACCATCAACATCCTGGGAGTTACCATTGACCAGAAACTGAACTGGACTAGCCATAGACTAGTATAAATACTGTGGCTACAAGAGCAGGTCAGAGGCTAGGAATTGTGTGGTGAGTAACTCACCTTCTGACTCCCCAAAGCCTGTCCAGGATCTACAAGGCACAAGTCAGGAGTGTGATGGAATATTCCCCACTTGCCTGGATGAGTGCAGCTCCCACAACACTCAAGAGGCTTGACACCATCGAGGACAAAGCAGCCTGCTTGATTGGCACAGCATCCAGAAACATTCACTCCCTCTACCACCAAAGCGCAGTAGCAGCAGTGTGTACCATCTACAAGATGCACTGCAGGAATTAACCAAGGCTCCTTCAACTGCACCTTCCAAACCCACAGCCACTACCACGTAGACGGACAAGAGCAGCAGATAGATGGGAACACCACCACCTGGAAGTTCCCCTCCAAGTCACTCACCATCCTGACCTGGAAATATATCGCCGTTCCTTCACTGTCGCTGGGTCAAAATCCTGGAACTCCCTTCCTAACAGCACTATGGATGTATCTACACCACATTGACTGCAACGGTTCAAGAAGGCAGCTCACCACCACATTCTCAAGGGCAACTAGGGATGGGCAATAAATGCTGGCCCAGCCAGCGAAGCCCACGATCTGTGAATGAATAAAAAAAATAAGATCATGGCTGATCCAATTGTGGCCTGAACTCCATATTTCACTTAACCCCTTGTTAGTCAAGAATCTATCTACCTCTGCTTTAAAAATATTAAATAACCCTGCCTCCACCGCTCTCAGGAAGAGAATTCAAAAGATTCACAACCCTCTAAGAGAAAAAAATTTCTTCTTATCTCCATCTTAAATGGGAGACTCATTGGCCAGGATTTTACTTATGGGGGGCTGGCTGGGCGGGTGCGGAGCAGATCGCTGCCCACAATCAGCTGCGCACCGCCATTTTACACAGGCGGGCCAATTAAGGCCCATCCAGTGTAACGCGTGGCCGGTAGCGCTCAGCGCTACCTGTGCAGAGGGGGGGAAGTAGGGAGAATCGGGGCCTGCGCTCTTTCATGCATGCATGCGAAAGAGCGCAGCAATCTTCCTGAGGCGCGGAGCTGTCTCAAGGAGATTGAACAGAGAATGAAACATTTCAATAAATGATGTTAAAATTGATTTAAGCATGTCCCCTCGTGACCGTGTCACATGAGTTGGGACATGTTTGTGAAGGTGGGAAAATTAATTTATTGATTTTATAAAAGCTTCAGGGAACCTCTTCCCACCCGTGGATGAGGTTTGCTGAAAAACGCGAAGGCCGCTTGGGCTCTCGCCTGCCCCACAACCTTAAGGTTGGCCGGGCAGCATTCTTAACTAGTTTAATTACTTTCTGAATGGCCTTAATAGGCTGTTGACATTTCGACCAGCGCACAGCCGCTCCCGGCACGCGCCTGCCAAACGAAATATTGAGATGATGTCGGGACACATGCCCGACATCATCACGCAACATTTTACGCATCGGCATGTCGGGCCCACCCCCGCACGCTGACCAGAAGATTCAGTCCCTTATTTTTAAACCTTGTCCCCTTGTTACAGTATCTCGCAGGCAGGGAAACATCCTTTCAACATCCACCCTGCCAAGTCCCCTCAGGATCTTATACAATTCGATAAGATTGTCTCTCAATCTTCTAAACTCCAATAGATACAGGCCTAGGCTGTCCAACGTTTCCTCATAAATTAACTCCCCTATTCCAGGTATCAGTCTAGTGAACTTTCCCTGTGCTGCTTCTAACGCATTTATATCCTTTCTTAAATAAGGAGACCAAAACTGTACACAGTAATCTCGAAATGGTCTTACCAGTACCCTGTACAACTGTAGCAAAATATCCCTGCTTTTATATTCCATTGCACTTGCAATAAACTACAATATTCCATTTGCCTTCCTAATCACTTGCTGTATTTGCAGACTAACTTATTATGATTCATGTGCCAGGACACCCAGATCCCTCTGTACCTCAGAATTCTGCAATCTCTCTCCATTTAAATAATATGCTGCTTTTCCATTCTTCCTGCCAAAGTGGACAAGTTCACATTTTATCTCCATCTGCCAAATTTTTGTCCACTCACTTAAACTATCTATGTCCCTTTGCAGACTCCTTATGTCCTCTTCACAATTACTTTCCTAACTATCTTTATGTTATCAGCAAATTTAGCAATCATATATTCAATCCCTTCATCCAACTTATTGATATAAATTCTGAATAATTGAGGCCACAGCACTGATTGCTGTGGAACTCTACACATCACATCTTGCCAACCTGAATAAGACCCATTTATCCCCTCTCTCTGCTTCCTGTCAGCTAGCTAATCCTCTATCCATGCTAATGTGTTACTCCCTTTTTTATATTAATTCATGGGATGTGGGCATCGCTGGCTAGGCCAGCATTTATTGCTCATCCCTAGTTGACATTGAGCAGGTGGTGGTAAGCTGCCTTCTTGAACCGCTGCAGTCCATGTGGTGTAGGGACACCCACAATGCTGTTAGGGAGGGAGTTCCAGGATTTTGACCCAGCAACAGTGAAGGAACAGCGATATATTTCCAAGTCAGGATGGTGTGTGGCTTGGAGGGGAACTTCCAGGCAGTGGTGTTCCCATGCATCTGCTGCCCCTGTCCTTCTAGATGGTGGTGTTCGAGGGTTTGGAAGGTGCTGTCTAAAGAGCTTTGGTGAATTCCTGCAGTGCATCATGTAGATGGTGCACACTGCTGTCACTGTTCATTGGTAGTGGAGGGAGTGAATGTTTGTGGATGGGGTGCCAGTCAAGCGGGCTGTTTTGTCCTGGATGGTTTAAGTTTCTCCAGGCAAGTGAAGAGTATTCCATCACAGTCCTGAATGGTGCCTTGTAGATGGTGGTCAGGCTTTGGGGAGCCAGGAGGTGAGTTACTCGCCACAGGATTCCTAGTCTCTGACCTGCTTTTGTAGCCACAGTATTTATATGGCTAGTCCAGTTTAGTTTCTGGTCAATGGTAACCCCCAGGACGTTGATAGTGGGGATTCAGTAATGGTAATGCCTTTGAATGCCCAGGGACGATGGTTACATTCTCTATTGTTGGAGATGGTCATTGTCTGACGCTTGTGTGGAGTGCAGCGGCAGCGCTGAGCACTGCCTGTGCGGGCTGGGTGGAGGGGGAGCGCGGGCGGGGCAAGCACATGCATGCGCGTGCCATTTGTAAATCTCCCTGAGGCACAGAGCTGCCTCAGGGAGACGAACTGATTTCAAAAAAAAATTTAATGATTTTATAAATGTTATAAAACATGTCCCCCCATGTGACTCTGTCACAGGAGCAGGGACATGTTATTAATGAAAAAATAAAGTTTTTATTTTATTTTTATTTGCTTTTGGAAACCTAATCCCACCCGTGGATGAAGTTTCCAAAAAAGTGCAAAGGCTGCTTGGTCTTTTTACCTGCCGCCAACCGTAAGGTTGGATGGACAGCGAAAAATTTCTTTTAATTAACTCTTTAATGGCCTTAATAGGCCTTTTAATTGTCAGCGGGTGCGCTGCCGACTCCAGTGTGTTCCCATCCAACCGAAGTATCACGTGAGCACACGATGACGTCAGGACACTCAGTGAGCATCATTGCGCGCCATTTTACGCTTGGTCAGGTCGGGCACGTGCCCACCCACCGAGCTAAAAATTTTACCCAATATCTGAGAAGTCGTGAATGGTGCTGAACATTGTGCAATCATCAGTGAACATGCCCATTTTTGACCTTATGATGAAGGGGAGGTCATTGATGAAGCAGCTGAAGGTGGTTGGGCCTAGGACACTACCCTGAGGAACTCCTGCTGTGATGTCCTGGAGCTGAGATGACTGACCTCCAACAACCACAACCATCTTTGTTTGTGCTAGGTATGACCCCAACCAGCAGAGAGTTTTCCCCGATTCCCATTGACTCCAGCTTTGCTAGGGCTCCTTGATGCCACAATCGGTCAAATTCTGTCCTGATGTCAAGGGCACCCCACCTCTGGAATTCAGGTCTTTTGTCCATGTTTGAACCAAGACTATAATGAGGTCAGCAGCTGAGTACCCTGGCGGAACCCAAACTGAGCATCAGTGAGCAGGTTATAAGACCATAAGACATAGGAGCAGAAATTAGGCCATTCAGCCCATTGAGTCTGCTCCGCCATTCAATCATGGCTGATAAGTTTCTCAACTCCATTCTCCCGCCTTCTCCCCAGAACTTTTGATCCCCAATCAAGAACCTATCTATCTCGGTCTTAAAGACACTCAATGACCTGGCCTCCACAGCCTTCTGTGGCAATGCATTCCATAGATTCACCACTCTGGCTAAAGAAGTTTCTCCTCATCTCTGTTCTAAAAGGTCTTCCCTTTACTCTGAGGCTGTGCCCTCGGGTCCTAGTCTCTCCTACTAATGGAAACATCTTCCCCACGTCCACTCTATCCAGGCCTTTCAGTATTCTGTAAGTTTCAATCAGATCCCCCCTCATCCTTCTAAACTCCATTGAGTATAGACCCAGTCCTCAAACGTTCCTCATATGTTAAGCCTTTCATTCCTGGGATCGTTCTCGTGATCCTCCTCTGGACCCTCTCCAGGGCCAGAACATCCTTCCTGAGATATGGGGCCCAAAATTGCTCACAATATTCTAAATGTGGTCTGACCAGAGCCTTATAAAGCCTCAGCAGCACATCCCTGCTTTCATATTCTAGTCCTTTTGAAATAAATGCCAATATTGCATTTGCCTTCCTAACTACCGAATCAACCTGCAAGTTAACCTTAAGAGAATCCTGAACTAGGACTCCCAGATCCCTTTGCACTCCAGATTTCTGAATTCTCTCCCCATTTAGAAAATAGTCTATGCCTCTATTCTTCCTACCAAAGTGCATGACCTCACACTTCCCCACGTTGTATTCCATCTGCCACTTCTTTGCCCATTCTCCTAACTGGAGTTTTGAAGTATGAGAGGGGATTTCATTGAAACATATAAAATTCTGACAGGGCTGGCCAGATTGGATGCATGGATGATATTTCCTCTGGCAAAGGGGGTCTAGAACAAGGGGTCACACACTGTGGAGGCCAAGTCAAGAAGGAAATAGATTTCTAGACTCTAAAGGCATCAAGGGGTATGGGGAGACAGCGGGAGAATGTCATTGAGATAGAGCATCAGCCATGATCATGTTTAATGGCAGAGCAGGCTCGAAGGGCCAAATGACCATTTCTGCTTCTAAGTTTTTCTATGTTATCTAACTAGTGAGAGATTTCAGAGCTCTAAAGGCAGAGGGATTTAGCTGTCCTAATGCATGAATTACAAAAGGCTAGTATGCAGGTTCAGCAGGTAATTAGGAAAGCTAATAGAATGTTACCATTTATTGCAAGGGGAATTGATTACAAAAGTAGGGAGGTTATGCTTCAGTTATACAGAGCACATCTGGAGTACTGTGTACAGTATTGGTCACCTTAAGGAAAGATGTAAATGTGTTGGAAACAGCTCAGAGAAGGTTTACCGGACTAGTACCTGGAATGGGTGGGTTGTCTTATGAGGAAAGGTTGGAGATGCTAGGCTGTTTAAAAATAAGGGGTCGCCCATTTAAAACAGAAACTAGGTGAATTTTTTTCTCTCAGAGGTTCGTGAGTCTTTGGAACTCTCTTCCTTGAAAAGATAGTGGAAGCGGAGCCTTTGAATATTTTTGAGGCAGAGGTGGATAGATTCTTGGTAAGCAAGGGGGTAATAGGCTATCAGGGGTAGGTGGGATGCAGATTTGAGGTTACTATCAGATCAGCCATGATCTTATTAAATGGCGGAGCAGGCTTGAGGGGCCAAATGGCCTACTCCTTCTTGTTCATACGCCTTGTTTAATAGTTTCATTTCATACACATAACATCCTTCACTCTAGCGAACCACTGCGATCTGTGAAACAACCAGACCTGTGGAGTCAACACATTCGGGACAGTGGTGGCAGCTGTAAATCTTTCTTGGAACAATGTTCTGATATTGTGTCTTTAAAACTCAACATGTTTCAAGAGTGTTCAGCAGATTAATGAAAAACTGCACAATGGAGTCTCAATGTGCTAAGAATTTATTTTTCTATAACATGCGTTACATTTTCACATACTAAATGAAACAAACTGCAGTAAAGATTTTTAGCAAAAGTACTGTATTAACTTTTTCGATGCATGCTCTTGTTCATTAAAAATACAGAAGCATTGAAATGGAGCATTGGAAAATTGGGAGTCTTACACAGCAATTAGCCTCACTAATTTCCAGATTTATTCTGTTTAAGTGAAAAAGTTCAATACAATTACCGTAATAAATGGTGCGCTGAACTTCCAAGTTTGTTGAGATGTGGTGGAGGAAGTTATAGCTTTTATTGCCGTGGGTCAGATATGTATCTACTGTGGTGCATCAGGGGCCATTTCTAAAAGTTAAGTCCATATTCCCATGATTATGCATGTACCTTTATGTCACTGTTACTAACTGATCTCAGTGCTCAAATGTAAGATTTATCAACTGTTGAAACAAAAACACGAAAACAGCTCTCTTCAAAGCCAATAGCCCTTTCCAAAGCCAACCAGCCAACACAAGATGAAGTAGGAAAAGTTGCATGAGCCCTGAGCAGTGGATCAGGGACCACAGTTTGAACACCAGTGGTTAAACATAACATACAACTAAAGAGGTATATTCCCATAGGGAGAATCGCGATCAACAATCTTACGTGGAAAAGTTGTGAAAGTGCTGGAGAAAGGGCATAAATGTAGTTCATGACATTTTTATGGGGTTGCTATGGCTCTTTCATCAACATTATGGCAGAACAGCGGGTGTATTCTGAAGTGTATGTTGTACGCATGTAAAATTCTTAAAACATCTTCCATGAGCTAACCATTCTGCCTTTCAGATCGTCCGGACAGTGAGTGTCCTTGGATTTTGCATTTATTGTTCGTCTACCAAGTGGTTCATAAAAGGGGACAATGGTCAAAGGGAACGCTGGAGCTATTTTAAATAATGCCAAGGCACAGGATATTTTTCGTCATTACAGCTACGTGTTTGTTAAGTTCATCTTACATGTTCGTTAAGTTTATTATTATCTCGAGCGGATGTAAAACTGTGCACAAAAAACATCTATTTGTGTTGTATAAAGTATACCCAGTATCAATCTTATTCACACCATAAAAAAGGTGGTTCATGTGTTCATGAAAAAGACACGTAGACATACATAATGTCATTACAGAATATTAAGCTGCATTGTAAAGCAGTTGTCAAAATAGGAATCAGGCACTTTCACAAATTAAGTTGTTCAGCTAGTCAGTGAGAAGAAATGTATATTACCCAACAACTTTGCTAAAACAGAACAAACAAGATAATGAGCCGCACAAAATCCTAGTAGAGTGAACAACCTCCATTTCTGTTGCAAAAAAATACTGTCATTCATTTCTGAATCTCAGATGAGCAAATATGCACTAATGGCAAAAGTTAAATTGGAATACTATCAGTGTGAAACTGAAGGGATTTTCTTACAATTAACACAATTGCAATTTATAAAATAACATGCCTATAGTGATCTAAATGATTTTTTAAGGTAATCTTGAGGTTTGGATGGAACATAAAAATAATTCACTATTGCTGTCCTGTTTAAAACATTCATTGTACCTTTTGATTTACATCCTGTTAACCATTTCCAAGTGGGTTATGTTATTTTGCTGTACTGTGCAGCGAAATGAAACAGAATAATTTAAGTTTAATTGCCTTTTATATAACACCAAGATTTGAGCCAGCTCCAAGTATTAAGCCTCTGAACTTTTGAACTGACACACAATTGCAGTTTTAGTTGTGTATGGTCACAAAGTAGCAGGCAGAATTAAGAGGAATAGAGAGTAATCCAATTCTCGGGTTCTTATGACAAGAAGTAATTGTTTAACCTGACATCTAAATTACCTCAATTGTATTGCTCTCTTGTATTTTCTGCACAGCTATCAATATTCTTCATTTATCTGATAACAATGGCCCCAGGGTTTACCAAAGTCAGCTGAAAGAGGTAAAAACAAAAAGCTAAAAGCTACTGCGGATGCTGGAAATCCAAAACAAAAACAGAATTACCTGGAAAAACTCAGCAGGTCTGGCAGCATCGGTGGAGAAGAAAACAGTTGACGTTTCGAGTCCTCATGACCCTTCGGCAGAACTGAAGTATAGTTAGGAGAGAGGTGAAATATAAGCTGGTCTAAGGTGGGGGGCAGGGGGAGAGAGAAGTTGAGGTTGGGGTGGTTGTAGGGATAAGCAAGCAGTGATAGGAGCAGATAATCAAAAGATGTCACAGACAAAAGAATCAAAGAGGTGTTGAAGGTGGTGATATTATCTAAGAAAAGTGCTAATTAAGAATGGATGGCAGGATACTCGAGGTACAGCTCTAGTGGGGGTGGGGTGGAAAGACTGACAACAGGGTATTACAGTTATAGATTTAAAAATAATGGAAATAGGTGGGAAAAGAAGAATCTATATAAATTATTGAAAAAAAAAGGGAGGGGGAAGAAATGGGGTGGAGATGGGGGGAGGGGGAGTTTAAGATCTAAAGTTGTTGAATTCAATATTCAGCCCGGAAGGCTGTAAAGTGCCTAGTCGGAAGATGAGGTGCTGTTCCTCCAGTTTGCGTTGGGTTTCACTGGAACAATGCAGCAAGCCAAGGACAGACATGTGGGAAAGAGAACAGGGTGGAGTGTTAAAATGGCAAGCGACAGGGAGGTTTGGGTCTTTCTTGCGGACAGACTGCAGGTGTTCTGCAAAGCGGTCGCCCAGTTTGCGTTTGGTCTCTCCAATGTAGAGGAGATCGCATTGGGAGCAACGAATGCAGTAGACTAAGTTAGGGGAAATGCAAGTGAAATGCTGCTTCACTTGAAAGGAGTGTTTGGGCCCTTGGACGGTGAGGAGAGAGGAAGTGAAGGGGCAGGTGTTGCATCTTCTACGTGGGCATGGGGAGGTGCCATAGGTGGGGGTTGAGGAGTAGGGGGTGATGGAGGAGTGGACCAGGGTGTCCCGGAGGGAACGATCCCTACCGAATGCCCCCAGGGGGGGGTGAAGGGAAGATGTGTTTGGTGGTGGCATCATGCTGGAGTTGGCGGAAATTCAACAACTTAAACTCCCCCTCCCCCCATCCCCACCCCATTTCTTCCCCCTCCCTTTTTTTTCAATAATTTATATAGATTCTTCTTTTCCCACCTATTTCCATTACTTTTAAATCTATAACTGTAATACCCTGTCGTCAGTCTTTCCACCCCACCCCCACTAGAGCTGTATCTCGAGTATCCTGCCATCCATTCTTAATTAGCACCTTTCTTAGACAATATCACCACCTTCAACACCTCTTTGATCCTTTTGTCTGTGACATCTTTTGATTATCTGCTCCTATCACTGCTTGCTTATCCCTACAACCACCCCAACCTCAACTTCTCTCTCCCCCTGCCCCCCACCTTAGACCAGTTTATATTTCACCTCTCTCCTAACTATACTTCAGTTCTGCCGAAGGGTCATGAGGACTCGAAACGTCAACTGTTTTCTTCTCCACCGATGCTGCCAGACCTGCTGAGTTTTTCCAGGTAATTCTGTTTTTGTTTCAGCTGAAAGAGGAATAGAGAGTAATCCAATTCTCGGGTTCTTGTGACAAGAAGTAATTGTTTAACCTGACATCATCTAAATTACCTCAATTGTATTGCTCTCTTGTATTTTCTGCACAGCTATCAATATTCTTCATTTATCTGATAGCAATGGCCCCAGGGTTTACCAAAGTCAGCTGAAATCAGTGCTACTTCAAAGACAGATAGTGTGCATTAACAACCACTGGGCCTCTAACTGGATTATTTTGCATCATTAGACACTGCTGTGCTGTGTCTCCACAGAATGAATTGCCTACATCTTTATTCAAAGAGTGAAATACAGGTGTGCAGTTGAAAGTCAAAGGCCTGGTTGGTGCCAGACGTAAGACAAAAGAAAAATAAAGTCATACTTTAACAAGAATGGTGTCCGTGATTATATAGGAGGGCCTCATGAGGTTTTTTCGAAGTTACTTTTGATTGGGTTAATCCTAGCATTAAACTTGTTTATAACCATTTAAAATAAGGAATATTCATTGGAGGATTTCTCCTATGGTGATGACTTAAAATACATGCTTTGCAGAAATGGTGAGGGTTTTAATCCCATTTCCTCTTACTTGCAATTTTCTTTTTCATGAACATGGGATTTACTAGACAAAAGATACCAAAATCCATTTAGTTTGCCAGGTAGTCATATGACTGATCAGATGGCTTCTGGAGAAGTGATAAATCAGATTATTCTGAATATGGATAATTCTGAATTTTAAAAATATTTCCATATAAATTTTTCAGGTAAAAATGTTTCAGTTGTGAAGTATGCAAGTGCCTTCAACTTAGAGGAAATATACCATTGTTAATGTCAAATTCTAAATGATTTCATCCATTGCCTTTCCCTGCCTTCTGAAAGGCTCATAACTTGTTCTAAGTGTTTGCTATCTACAACATCCCTAGGCCCTAATACATCATTCAAATGGCCATTATTTATGGGTGTGCCTGGGCAGTGATTGCTGGTGTCTGTTCAGTCACTGGGATGAAGACAGCACAACCCGGCCCTAACCTCATCCAATACTTGTATGTAGGCACTCTCCAGTAGCAAGTTATTTGGTTGTAACCATCAGCAGAAACCTTGGCTGTTCAGCTATAATGGGCGGAATTTTATGTCCCTGCCACAGCAGGGGCAGGACTGGAAAATGTGCCAAGCCATTCAAAATTCCATTGACTTCGGCGGGACCAGAAATTCCCACCGGCAGGAGGGGCCGTAAAATTCCGCCCAATCTTTCGAATGTTGATGGTCTTGCTACAAGATGCTTGATTTGCCTCGAATCATTGTCCAAAATCCAAAAGAAGAATAACTGTCAACTGCAAATGGAATCTTAAAGTCATTTCAAATCACATTTATGAACATAAAAAATTGGAGCAGTAAGCCAAACAGCCCCTTTAGTTTCCTTCCATTAAGTAAGGTCATGGCTCATCCCTGACCTTAATTCCATTTTCCAACTTATATCCCTCGATTTCCCTTAAGTCCAAAAGCCTATCTCAACCTTGAAGATACTCAATGGTTGAACATGCCAAGCCCTCTGTGTAGAGAATTCCAAATATTTACGACCCTCCAAAGAAATTTCTATTCAACTAAATCCTAAATGACCGACTCCTTATCCTGATACTATGACTCCTGCTTCTAGATTCTAGAACCAAGGGAAACAACATCTCAGTGTCTATCCAATCAAGCACTCCCAGAATGCTTGATTGGATAGACACTGAGATGCTGTTTCCCTTGGTATAACTTGACTGTGATTTGAGGTAGCTTAAAGCAAATGGCCACGCATTGATAGCTTCACAACCTGTTATAAAAACAGAATTACCTGGAAAAACTCAGCAGGTCTGGCAGCATCGGTGGAGAAGAAAACAGTTGACGTTTCGAGTCCTCATGACCCTTCGGCAGAACTGAAGTATAGTTAGGAGAGAGGTGAAACTCTGCAGCAACTTCAACTAAACCCTGGGATGAAAATGTAGGTTCTGCATTAGGTCTAACTAATTCGGTGGCACATTATTAAGCAAACGTTCCTAAAAACTTATTCCTGCATTGAAAATGTAAGGGGCCATTTTTATTGAAAAAACAATACTTAAAAAGTTGCATCAATTAGAATTGAGCATTAACTGAACCATTATGGCAATGAAATATTAACAGCCTCAAAAAGTATACAGAACAGAAATTTTAATTTGAAAAACTCAACCACCTTTATAGAGAATATATAATTACTGTTTGAATATAAATTCCCTTCCTCAGTAGAAAAAAATAAAAAATATGTATGTTAGATTAAAAGTATCAGTTAATGATAGCATGAAATGATTTACTAAACTATACCACATGAAACTTCAAAACAACCAAGTAAACTAACTTAAAAGGTTTAAAAAAACAGCAGCAGTTTGGTGCTGCTGGCCAGATCACATTCCTCCATTGCTCTAGAGGACTTCAACGTATTATAGAGTTGCAGTTAACTTCATGTGAAGGGGCCCTTTAAATAAGGTAACACTGCTCAGAAAGTCATTGGTAAGTGAACTGTTTGGAGATTCCTTTCCGAGATGTGATAAGGTTCTATATAAATGCACTTACTCACTTTCCAGGTGTTGGCCAAAAATCAAATAAGACAATGAATGGGATGAGGAGTAGCCTGAAAAAAAGCTGAGCAGCTGAGGCTAAGGGTAACAGACAAAGATCCTTTGGACAAATGCATTGGGATGGCATTAAAAGGGACTTGAATCCAAGGATAAGCAGAGAATAGTAACTATTTTGAATGGTTACTTCCTCCAAGTATTCAGATGCTCTTTCCCAACAAAAAATAAAGTATAATCAATAACTTTGATTAAGGGCTGAAGTGGCAGTGGCTCAGTGATAGAAAGATGGATGATTTTCAGACATGAAGGCGGTTTGCACTTGTCAGCTCTGGGTCCATTACTCTTTGCAATTTTCATGAATGGCCTAGACTCAGGGGTAAAGATCTAATGCATAAAGTTTGCTGATGATATGAAGTTTGGCAAAGTAATAGAGTTATAAGCTTCAGAGTGATAGTTACAGGGTGGTGAAATGGACAGAAGCACAGCAGGTGGACTTAAATGTGGATACGCGTAAAGTGAACTTTGGGAGGACTAATGTGAAACACAGTATATGATAAATGGCACAATTTTGAAGTGTAGAGCAGACAGACTTTGGTGTTCATATACACAAATCCTTAAATGTGGCAGGGCAAGTTGAAAAGCATATGGGTTACCTGGGTTTACAAATAGAAGAATAGAATATAAAAGCAAAGAGGTCATTATAGAATTTTATAAATCACAGATTGGAGTCAGCTGGAGTATTGCAGGCAATTTTCAGCACAGAACTTGGAAAAGATGTAAATGCCTTAGAAAGGGTGCAATGGAGATTTACCTGGATATTAGCAGGAATAAGGGACTTATGAGGAAAGTTACGACTGTTCTCTAACAGATAAGGGTTAAGAGGCATACAGAGGAGTAAAAACTAGTGGTAGGCCAGGGGTTGGGAATTTTTAGGAACCAGCACCGGATAACTAAAAAGCTAATAAAGAGGGAGAAAATTCATTATGAAAGTAAATTGGCAAGAAATATAAAAACAAACAGCAAGAGCTTTTACGGGTATATAAAAAGAAAGAGAGCGGCTAAAGTGAGCGTGGGACACTTGGAGGATGCGACTGGAGAATTGATAATGGGGAACAGGGAAATGGCAGATAATTTAAACCAATATATTTCATCAGTCTTCACAGTGGAGGACACTATAAACATCCCAAAGTTATCAGATAAGCAAGGAGCTAATGGGAGGAAAGATCTTGTAACAGTCTCTATCACGAGGGACAAAGTATTTGAGAAACTAATGGGACTAAAGGCAGACAAGTCGCCAGGACCTGATGGCCTGCATCCAAAAGTTTTAAAGGAAATGGCTGCAGAGATAGTGAAGGCATTGGTCGAAATATTCTGGTAGAGTCCCATCGGATTGGAAAACCGTTCACGTGACGCCCCTGTTCAAAAAGGGAGTGAGACAAAAAGCAGGAAACTATAGACCAGTCAGTCTAACATCTGTCATTAGGAAAATGCTAGAGTCCATTATTAAGGAAGAAATAGCAGGACATTTAGAAAAGCTTAACACAATCGGGGTCAACATGGTTTTGTGAAAAGGAAATCACATTTGACAAATTTGCTAGAGTTCTTTGAGGATACAACAAGCAGAGTTAATAAAGGGGAACCGGTAGATGTAGTGTATTTGGATTTCCAGAAGGCATTCGATAAGGTGCCACAAGTTATTTAAGTTATTGCACAAGATAAGAGCTCATGGTATTGGGGGTAATGTATTAGCATGGATTGAGGATTGGTTAACACACACACACACATAAGACAGAGTTGGGATTAATGGGTCTTTTTCAAGTTGGAAAGATGTAACTAGCGGAATGCCACAAGGATCAGTCCTAGGGCCTCAATTATTTACTGAATATATAAATGACTTGGAGGAGGGGGCAGTGTAATGTATCTAAATCTGCTGATGACACAAAAATAGGTGGGAGGGCATGTTGTGATGAGGACATAAGGAATCTGCAAGGTGATATAGATAGGTTGAGTGAATGGGCAAAAGCTTGGCAGATGGAGTTTGATGGAGGAAAGTGTGAGGTCATGCACTTTTGGTTGGAAGAATCAAAAGGCAGACTATTATTTAAATAGAGAGACTTCAAAAAAGCACAACACAGAGGGACCTGGGTGTTCTTGTGCATGAAACACAAAAAGTTAGCATGCAGGTGCAGCAAATAATTAAGAAGGCAAATGGAATTTTGGCCTTTATTGCTAGGGGGTTGGAGTTTAAAAATAGGGAAGTCTTATTACAACTGTACTGTTGATGAGGCCGCACCTGAAGTAGTGTGTACAGTTTTGGTCCCTGTATTTAAGAAAGGATATACTGGCATTGGAGGCAGTTCAAAGGAGATTCACTCGGCCAATTCCTGGGATGAAGGGGTTGACTTATCAAGAACGACTAAACAGGTTAGGCCTTTATTCATTAGAGATTAGAAGAACGAGGGGTGATCTTATTGAGACATACAAGATTCTGAGAGAGCTTGACAGGTTAGATGTTGAGAAGATGTTTCCACTCGTGGGGGAATCTCAAACTAGGGGCATAGTTACAGAATAAAGGGGACATTCATTTAAAGCTGAAATGCAAAGGAATTTCTTCTTTCAGGAGGGTAGTGAATGTCTGGAATTCTCTACCCCTGAGAGTTGTGGAGGCTAGATCACTTAGAGGAGGTAGATATATTTTTGAAATGTTGGGGAGTTGAGGGCTATGAGGAGCTGGAACGAAAGAAGACTTGAGGCCTGGGGCAGATCAGCCATGATCTTATTGAATGACAGGGCAGGCTTGAGGGGCCGAATGGCCTACTACTGTTCCTATTTCTTATGTTCTTATAAGAGGCGATCAAATAGAGATTTTTGTGATGATGAGAGGTTTTAATAGAATAAGTATTCCCTCAGGCAAATGGGTCAATAACTAAAGGTTATGGATTCATATAATTTGAAAAAGGTTTAGAGGGGAGATGAGGAGAATTTTTTTTTTTTTTTTTAAAGAGTTATCTGGACCACTGTACCTGAAAAGATGGTTGAAACTGATTTCATAAACAATTTTAAAAGGTTGTTGGCAATGCACTTGAGGGTGAAGAACTTACAGGGTTAAGGACAAAAGCAGGAATGTCAGAATAAGCACAATTGCTCTTTCAAGAGCCAGCACAGGATCAAATGGCATCCTTCTGAGCTGCAGGGCACTGTGATTGTATGACTCTTCTATGCACAAGGAGGATGTTTTAGACAGGCAAAAATGGGCTGGAAACAGAGATAGATGATATTTATCTCCGTGCTGAGTATAGGGAGATTTGCTGAAAAAAGACATTTTTTGTTGAAGCTTTTCATCTTGCACTCATTGGGACAATTCACAAGAAAATACCAATGTCAGGGGGAACAACATTTATACTGTATGAGAAGAGAGCATTGATTGGCAAGTGGACTCTGATTGGTAGAGGCATTGCCATACAGCACTCTCTTCTCATGCGGTATAAATACGTTGTTTTCCTTAACATTGGTATTTTATTGCAAATTGTCCTGATGAGTGCAAGACAAAAAGCTTCAGTGAAAAATGTCTCTTTTTTTTCAGCATTATTCAAGTTCTGTACTACCAAACGATTATAGGGAGATTTCTGAGGCAGTGACAACGAGTATAATTAAGGTAATAGACATGGATTGTAGCATTAGATTGGAAATGAAAGGCTAAATTTAATGGTCATGGCGGTTGCTCTGTCAACCGGCCAGAGAGCCTGAGGCCTGCCTGCCGTCGGGGTTCCTAGAGCCTTACGGATGAGGAACCCACCTCCAAGAGTTGCTGGCCAATCAGATGACCAGCAGCTCAACAGCCCCAGCTGTGCTGCTAGGAGTGGTGGCCACTGATGCCACTGCAAAAGGCCCAAAACAAGGAGCAGCCATGGAGGCCCCAGAAGTCAGGTAAGGTGGATGATCCCATCAGGGGAAGGCCTCAGTTGGCCTTGGGGCAGGATGGCTGACCTTAACCTTTTTCCTACAGCTGACATAATCAGGAAGATTGGGCCTATGTGGAGCCAATATTCAAAAAGTGACAAAATAGTTATATTTCAGTAATTTACATGGGTTACTACTGATTTTTGCCAAGTTTAATCGTAAAGGAATTTGTCCCAAGTTCCAGTGTTCTCTCAAGTGCTGGTCAGAAATTTAGTGTATATTCTGCAGTCTATCTGGCTTACTTTCAAGAATAATTGGCTGTTCGCACATCAGTAGATCATCTTCAGTCAGGGAGGAACTTTGATCTGAGCTCACAAAGTTTGGGATGTTGAACTTATTCAGGCAGGTCATAGGATCATCTGAGTTGTCACTTCTCCCCCCTCTTTCTTGAATGGAAAGGTTACTGTTCCCTGGTGCAGACACACTGCTTACCAATTGTTTCCTTTCCACTTGTACAACCTCATTAACATAGCAATGAAAGAGAGACCTGGACTCTTCATTTGCAGGGTGGGAAAAGGCTTTGTCTGATTTGGACATGATATAATTAATAGCAAAGCTGTTTGTTCTGTGTTGTTTTCTAGGAAGGTCCACGTTCCTGCTGAAAGAGATTGCAATTTTAGAACAAACATTTCTCAGATGAATATTCACATACTACAAACAACAACTTAAATGTGGCCCTTAATGAAATAATACTTCTGAAGGTGCTTCATAGGATCATTGTAAAACAAACTATAACACCAAGACACATAACGAGATACTGGGTCAGATGACCAAAAGCTTGGTCATAGAGCTAGGTTTTAAGGAATGTTTTAAAAGAAGGAAATTGAGGCAGAGGGGTGTAGGTGTAAGTTCAGAGCTTAGGGTCTGGGTAATTGAAGGTACAGTGGAGCGATTAAAATCGGAAATGCACAAAAGCCCAGAATTAGAGGAGCGCAACTATCTCGGAGGGTTGTGATGCTGGAAGGGATGAGAGATAGGAAGGGGCAAGGCCATGGAGGGATTTAAAATCAGGATGAGAATTTTAAAATCAAGACTTTGCTTGAACAGGAGCCAATGTAGGTCTGAGCAAAATTAAAATATAGATAAATGCGACTGTACAAGTTAAAACAAGGGTGGCAGAGTTTTGGTTGACCTTAAGGTTATGGAGAGTAGAATGTGGGAGACCAGTCAGGAGTATGTTGGAATTGAGGCCCTTAAGTAGCCTGGCTGGCTGGCCCCAATGGCACTGCTCAGCATTCCTAGGTTCTGGAGACTCGATGGCTGCTCCTCCTATGAGGTCTCCTGCAGTGCCATCTATGGCCACTGCTCCTAGTGGCAGTATTGGGTCTGACGAGCTGGAGGGAATGAAGGCATGAGTGAGGATTTCAGAAGCAGATGAGCTGAGACAGGGGCAAAGTCACACAACGTTGCAAAGATGAAAATAGGTGGTCTCAGTGCAAATATGAGGTCAGAAAGTCATCTTGGGTCATATGTGACATGACAGTTGTGAACAGATGTGTTTAATCTGACTATTGACAGGGAGAGGGACGGAATTTTGAATGGTGTAGAAAGCAATGACTTCAGTTTTCCCAAAATTTAATTAGAGGAAATTTGTGCATCAAGTACTGGATGTCAGATAAGCAATCTGATAATTTAGCAACAGTGGAAGAGTTTAGAGAGGTGGTGGGTTTTTAAAATTTATTTATTCAATTTATATGGGATTTGGGCATCGCTGGCTAGGCTAGCATTTATTGCCCATTCCTAATTGCCTGTGAGAAGGTGGTGGTGAGTTGCCTTCTTGAACCGTTGCAGTCCATGTGGTGTAGGTACATACACCCACAGTGCTGTTTGGGAGGAAGTTTCAGGATTTTGACCCAGCAACAGTGAAGGAACAGCGATATATTTCCAAGTAGGATGGTGAGTAGCTTGGAGGGGAGCTTCCAGCTGGTGTTCCATGTATCTGTTGCCCTTGTCCTTCTAGATGGTAGAGGTCATGGGTTTGGAAGATGCAGCCTAAAGAGCCTTGGTGAGCTTCTGTAGCGCATCTTGTAGATAGTACATACTACTGTCACTGTTTGTTGGTGGTGGAGGAAGTGAATGTTTGTGGAAGCGGTGCCAATCAAGCAGGCTGCTTTGTCCTGGATGTTGTCAAGCTTCGAGTATTGTTGGAGCTGCACTCATCCAGGCAAGTGGAGAGTGTTCCATCACACTCCTAACTTGTGCCTTGTAGGTGGTGGACAGGCTTTGGAGAGTCAGGAGGTGAGATACTCATCGCAGGATTCCCAGCCTCTAATCTGCTCTTGTAGCCATAGTATTTATATGGCTAGCCCAGTTCAGTTTCTGGTCAATGGTAGTCCTCATGATGTTGACAGTGGGGGATTCAGTGATGGTAATGCCATTGAATTTTAAGAGACGACGGTTAGATTCTCTCTTGTTTGAGGTGGTCAGTGCCTGACACTTGTGTACCGCAAATGTTACTTGCCACTTGGCAGCTCAAGCCTGGATATTGTCCAGGTCTTGCTGCATTTGGTGATGTAGAACTTGGCATCATCAGTGCACATGTGAAAACTATTGCTCTGCTTTTGGATGATGTCGCTGAGGAGGACAAGAAGATGAGAAATAGGAGGGAGCCAAGGATAGATCCTTGGGGAACATTAGAGGTAACGGTGTCAGAGGAGGAGGAGGAGGAGAAGCCACTACAAGTGATTCTGTGACAATGATTAGATGGATAAGAATAGAACCAAGTGAGTGCAATCCCATCTAGCTGGGTAACAGTGGAGTGTCCTTGGGGGAGGATGATGTGTTAACTGTGTCAAAGGCTGTAGACAGGTCCAGAGGATGAAGAGGGCAAGTTTACCTTTGTCACAGTCACATAGGATGGCATTTATGACTTTGATAAGAGATGTTTTGGTACTGTGGCAGGGGTGGAAAGCTGATTGAATGAGTTCAAACATGGAATTCCAGGAAAGATGGGAATGGATTTGGGAGGTTACAACATGTTCAAGCATGTGGAGAGGAAAGGGAGGTTGGAGATGGGATGTACTAAAGAAACTATTTTGCGAGGCATTAATTGGAATCCAAGAAAGACTGAAATACCAGTTAGTTATTGTTTGTGCTGCTAACAGTGGAAATTGCATGCAGCAAGTAGTTATGGAAGGGAAGTCTCAAGTAGGTCCAGTAGGTAATGATGACCCAGCTGAGTGCAAGTAATTACTTGATGAGCAATTTCCACTTCCAGGTGCATTTCTCTGCTGGATAACTAACTGGTATTCAATTTTATCCATAATGCTAATTCCATTCTTGCCATGGCAAAGTTTCATATAAAGCCAATTTGGGAACTCAGTTTGCATGCACAAGTTTTCAAAATAATTGCCCTGTCTGCATGAAAAGAGTGCACGAAGAGCCCCCTACCACATAGCTTACATAATTGTTGTAAAACAATCATATATGCTGATAAGTCAATTTGGTCAGCTATAATTAAAGCTAAAAGAAGCTGTGTTGGTAATCAATACCTAGATAAAACATCACTGAATTGATTGAATAATCTTTCACGGCCTTGGAGAAGAAAGTGGTTATTCTTTGCAGATTCTTAATGTTGCAATAATTAAAGCTTTGTGATGGAAATATGCCTATTTATGCAGAGGGACAACCAATTACATTTATATAGGGTCTTTAACATAGTAAATGTAAGGTGTTTCACCAGAAAAGATTTGATACCAAGCCATTCAAGGAACTATTAGGACAGATGGCAAAAAGCTTGGTTGAGGATGTAACATCTTAAAGGAAGACAGAGAGGCAGTGGCACAGAGAGGTTTATGGAGGAAATTCCAGAATTTAGGGCCTCAGTAGCAGAAGGTGGTGGAGTGATGTCAGTCAAAGAAATGAAAAAGGCCCAGATTGCAGGAGTGCAGAGATCTTGTAGGGTTGTAGGGCTGGAGGGGCTAACAAAGATAGGGAAGGATGAGGAAGGGATTTGAAACCAAGGAAGAGAATTTTAAAATTGAGACCAACATGTTTATTCCAAGGTTGTACAGCAAACACAGGAGCAGATTATATTGCACAGTGTGCATTAGAAAGAAACTGCTGGAAATGAAGTATTTATGCCTAAAAATCCTTTTGGTAGCATCATCACCTCACAGTACAAGTCAGCAGACAGCCCTATTAATAGTTCATTGTGTCAGCAAAGGTACTATTAACGTGCCTTTTATGGCTAGGGTGCTTCTGAGTCTCATTCTTTGACTGAAGTGGCCAAAAAGTCCAAAGAAAGAGTACTGGGCCAGAGGGACATTGGGTCACCTCTCAACCCCACTTTGTGGAAAAAAATAAGTGATTGTATTGCTCACAATAAGAGGTTGTGGTGGAATAATTAATCCAGGCTAGTCTTTTAACTAAAGCTGGTTTATTTTCAAGACAACTCCTTTGTGCTACTAGCTTCCACATAATGTTCCAGCTGTACCTTTTTATTCTATTTAGTTGGGATAATTAATGCCCATCACCTGTTTAACTAGCAATTGGTTTCAACAAGGTGATTACCATATTAACAGATTCCCCTCTTTTTAAATTAAAACTAAAAAACTTGAACACTTTTAAACGAACAGAAGGAAATAATGTCAAGTATTTCCATGCCTATAATTCCCAAATTTCTTTTATCACATATACACACACACACACACACACACACACACAAAACTTTAAAACAAAAATAACTTTTCATTGCATCATTATAAGACACCCCTCTTCCAAAACATTTAATAGTTTTTTTTTTAGAGCAGGCACTTCTTTTTGTAAAACAGTCTGATAGTTGGTGACTTGTGTCAACCCATTTTATCTTAGAGATCTCTTTTCTCGCTAACATCTCTTTTACGCTTAGGTCTATTAGTAGCTTTTTTTCAGTGACTTTTCGTGGAATGAACGTTGTCCCAAAGAGACCGGTTATCAACATAACATTCTATGGGCAAACTTTTCCCACATTGCCCCTTATATATTTCTGTCAGTATATTGGATAAGTAAACCCCCATTTCTAATGCTTCTACCAAGGCTAATGTTTCAGCAGCTAAGGTGCTCTTACTACCCTTTTTATTTTCTTAGCCTCCCAAGCCAGTGGGCAACTTTATCATTCTTTCCCACCAAGAATATGATGAACCCTGCTGTGCTAGGGTACCCATCTGGAAGATTGGCATGTGAAGCATCACTAAAAATGACCAACCTCATATCTTCTGGATCACCCAAGGCTGGAAACTTGAGCGCACATCTCTCAATTTAATTTTAAGTGTTTTATTTGCTCTCAGAACTTGCTCAACTGTAGCATGTTTCATCATGGCACTCAGCTCCAACACATCATAACTAGCATCAGGCCTAGTCTGAGTGCACTTCCAGTTCAATTGCCCAAATCAAACTTCTCAACTGTTCCAGGATCCTCTTTTTGTGAGGATCTACCATTAGTTACTGGGATATAATTAACATTTTCTAGATAAGATTGTTGATTCAATGTCACTCCTAACTTCTGTTCTGTTTTATTGAAGGGTCGTGAGGACTCGAAACGTCGACTCTTTTCTTCTCCACCGATGCTGCCAGACCTGCTGAGTTTTTCCAGGTAATTCTGTTTTTGTTTTCACTCCTAACTTGCTCTGCTTAATGTCTAAACCTATGAATTTAAAGGCCCCAGAAGCCTGACTTCCGACCTGGAATTCCTTCTTTATCTTCTCGATTACCCATTGTTCAAATTCTACAGATCCTCCCCACAGGAAATCATCAACATGCATGATAAAGATCCCAGCTAGTTTCTCCTTATGGTACCAGAAGAACATCGTGGGCTCTGCCTTTAACTGAATGCAACCTGTTTTCAACAGGACAGACCTCACGGAAAAATACCAAACTCTTGATGCATCATTTAACCCATAAACACACTGGCTTCTTTGGGTGATTTAAAAAACTTCCCCCTTTGAAACTTCTCCCCCTGTAAAAATGCAGCCTTTATATCAATCGATTAGCACTCCCAGGAATAGGATGCCAAAATAGCTACAAAAAATCTTCAAACTCACTTTCCCCGCAGTAGGTGAGTCGACGCTGACATCCTGATCTCCTAATCTCTCTTCAAAGCCTCAGGCTACTAATCTCGCTTTGGCCTTATATGTGCCATCTGGGAGCACTTTTTCTGTACAGATCCATCTGTTAGATAAAGCTGGCTGTCCTCTGTCAGGTATTTCAGAATATACCCCAAATTCCTTCCAACTTTCTAACTCTTTCCGTTTGGCTTCCTTTACAATTTATTAGCAGCTACTAGAATCTCTGTCATAAGGACTTCTACTTCTATTAAGATTGCTAGCTTGCTCTCTAGTCCTCCTTGTTAAGTTACGGCCTCTACTCACATCCCTCTCCCTTTCTGGACTGCTACTATATGATCATCCTCCCATGCGAACAGAACTCTGTTCGCAAGTCCATGATTTATTTCTTGGGTCACAGCCAATTTCTGGTCCACTGTCAGAACTCATACTGCGCTTTCTGGGTTTCTACTTCTTTACCTTGGTTTGCCAATCGATAGGTCTTGTCTCCTGTCCTTCATCCTGCACATTTAGCCAATGTTTGTATTTACCAGTGGCCTTACCTGCTCTCCCTATGATGGTGGCATCCCTCCACACACTGGTCCCTTCTGGCATGTTACCTTTGTTCCTACTTTGGGTAGTTGCCCTTTTGGATGAATAGCGTTGTCCTGTATCTCAGTATTACTTTGTTCACAGTCAGTCAACCCTGTATCTGCCGTCATCTGCTCTTCAGTGTATGTGTATGTGAAGTGCATGGTGCCTCCTTGCGTTCTATGTCCTGCTCAGAACCTGTAATGGTATAGTCAGTACCAATTAACTGTGAAGAATGTACCCATACAGTTTGATTACCATGTTGCACAATTACTACTTTCCCATCACTCCCTATAACCTTGCCAGGTCCTTTCCACTCTTTCTGGCCTTCTCTTTTATAATATACCATGTCTCCTTGTCTAAACTGTATTCCTGATGGTCTTATGCGGTGCCGTAGGGCCTGCTGAATTTTCTCCGAAATCTCAGCTTTAACGAAAGCTTTTCCGCCCGCATGCAAAGCATTCAGATGAGCAGAAAAAGTGGAGCTAATGCTAGTCCCTTCTAGAGCAGGGGGAGCATCTGACAACACCAAAGGTAACTTCGGATTTCTTCTGTACACCAACTGATACGGACTGTACCCAACCATTTGCAGAGAGTTCTTTGTCTGCACCGCCCATGCGAGCGCTGTTTGCAGTTTACAACCTGGTTGATCAGCTAATATTTTATGTAACATGTCATCTATTACTGCATGGTTTCTTTCACAAAGACCATTACTAAATGGGCTCTCAGCTGCAGTGTGCATAACGAAGATGTTTAAATTTTCACACACCTCGAAATTCCTCATTGGCGAATTCCCCACCATTATCTGTGAGGAACTTCGTTGGTGTTCCTAATCCTGTTCCTACCCATTTCTCCTTATCGACAATGGTCTTTTCGTCTTTACTATGTATCACAGTAGATAGATTAAATTTGGTTGCTATATCTATGAAGTATAGTAAAAAAATACCCCTATCCTTGTCCCAAACTTTCAAGTCCTTTGCCACTGCATCGTTAAACTCCCTGGCTAGTGGCAAGCTCACAACAGGTCACAGTGGTGTCTTGCAATATTTAAGGCAAATTTCACACTGAGCAGTTCAATGTTCAATAAGATCATCATATCCTTTATCAACCACTCCTGCATCTCAAAGTAGAGTCTTCAGTTTCTGTGCAGTGGCACCGGATGTGCAAACTGTCTATGTAATTTCCAAATTATCTTCTTTTTGTCCACCAAATTCTCATTCTGAGCAGTTAACAAAACTTCATGAACTTTGATGAGAAATCTCTGACTTCCTTAGTGGCAAGCAGTAATGGCCTAACCCAGTAAAATGTAGATCCACATTTTTTCCAAACACAACTGCTCTATCATTCTTCATATCTCACGTCATCTGATCATTCTTCATCACAGATCGACTCAACAATAGTGATATCTCACTTGAAACCACATCAGTACTGATAAACAGATTGATCCCTGCTATCTTACAAGGGAAGACCACCCGTTTGGAGGATGTTAATGTATTGTCATCTCCAAACCTGAAGCAGGTAGAGCTTTCATACTCCTTGACCTTCTGCTGGTCTGCCTCATTGAGAGACTCCAGATAGCGGTCAAGCCTGCCTATGCCAAACACCGTAGAAGTGCAACCACTGTCCAGAACAGCACAGTTGAAGGAATCTACCATCAAGATACTCATCACTGGATTCAAACTCAGTGTCAATACAATTCCATCATAGCAGTCACCACCATCATTTTCAGTTTCAGATGAATCCGTCTCGTGGATCACTTCAAAAACACGATTCCTTCGCTGTGGGCAGTTCATTGCATAATGGTACTGGGAATCACACCGAAAACACCGATTAACCATTCCTCGTACATTTTTTGGGTTTAAATGTCTACAGTCACCATCCCAGGCACGCTTTTTGTCCTGACTCAAATTGGCTAGGGTTACCACCATTTTCAGATCTCTTGTCATTAACCCCATCTTTGTATTGGAATCTTCGTTTAAAATCTGTTCAACTGCGAAATTCGGTCACCACTGAATCCTCTATCCTTTGTTTTACAGCATATTTGTTTGCATTTGCTAAAAAAATAGCAGGGAACGACTGTTTCCCCAGAAACTTTGCAGCCCATTTGATCTAAGAGAGATACTTTTCCCTGGAACTGAACCCCTGTTAGTACCAAAAGACTATCAACATGGGAAATGTGAGTACAGTCCAGTAATTTAAATGCCAATAATGATTCTGGAATTTCAAGTTCAAATCTCTGTAGTCTCCTGTACCATTTATCAAAATCCAAGATATATTCTTCCATGGACTGTTCATCTGATTTCCTAAATCTATCAAAGATCATCCAAGCTTCATACACTTCCAATAACTCATCCTTTTTGTAGAACTTATCCAAAAATTGTATCAGGCAGTTTAATCCCTCTTCATAATCCAAATCATCTACTTTCCACTCTGAAAATACTTTACTCCTTATCTTCCTTTTGGCTGGTAATGATAACACCAAAGCCATACCTTGCTTCTTCCAGGGTATAGTAGTAACCCGGGTCCACATTTCAACTTCAGCCTTCCATTGCTGATAAGGTTCAGAGTCAGAAAAAAAATTGATGAGTAGTCAAAGCTTGTGATTTTGCACCGTCCTTCCACCTTTCCGTAACGTAAATTGTTAGCAACAGTACACTTCTTTTCCTTCAGAGGACTGAGACAGCAAAGCTTCATATACAGCAATCAATCAGCAAAGCTTAACGTTCATTCTCTGCTACCATGTTACTCACAATAAGAGGTTGTGGTGGAAGAATTAATCCAGGCTGGTCTTTTGGTTAAAGCTGATTTATTTTCAAGACAACTCCTCAGTGCTACTAGCTTCCACACAGTGTTCCAGCTGTACCTTTTTATTCTATTTAGGTGGGCTAATTAATGCCCATCACCTGTTCTAACTAGCAATCAGTTTTAAAAAGGTGATTGCCATGTTAACACTTGTACAGATACTTTACAAAAGCCGACACTTCCAAAATGAAAAGGTTTCAAATCATCAGGAATCCGGACCTCCCTCTCACCTGGAGGAATCCCCAAGTGGGCCCCACAATTCCGATGGTTCGGTCGATATGTTTGGTCTGACGAGGTGCATCGAAACGACCAATCATAGAGGACCACACATAATGGTCCAGGTCTCACCCCTGGTCCCAGTTCTCTTCATGTCAATTGTCCTTTTTTTTTTACAAAAAGTGGGTGGTAGCATTGCTCCCAATGAACTTATCTGGAAATCTGTCAACAAGGTCCTACTCTGGTGTATCTGGCTCCAGGGCAAGCTGCCAGGCACTGAAATTATGGCCAGAGATACGGGACCCTTTTATTTAAGTTTAACACCAAGGGATTGATGTTTATCCTTTCACATTGGGAAATGACCTGGTAGAGTAAATTGCCCAACTGTTGTATAATTATCCATAGAATGGTGAGCTCTATGAAATATGCAATCTAGACCACAGTCTGAAAATATCAGCTGAGTGAGTGGGCAAAAACTTGGCAGATGGAGTTTAATTCGGAAAGTGTGAGGTCATGCACTTTGGTTGGAAGAATCAAAAGGCAGACTATTATTTAAATAGAGATAGACTCCAAAGAAGTGCAGCCCACAGGGATCTTGTGCATGAAAGACAAAAAGTTAGCATGCAGGTGCAGCAAGTTATTAAGAAGGCAAATGGAATTTTGGCCTGTATTGCTAGGGGGTTGGAGTTTAAAAATAGGGAAGTCTTGTTACAACTGTACACGGTGTTGGTGAGGCCGCACCTGGAGTATGTGTACAGTTTTGGTCCCTGTATTTAAGAAAGGATATACTGGCATTGGAGGCAGTTCAAAAGAGATTCACTAGGCTGACTCCTGGGATGAAGGGGTTGACTTATCAAGAACAGCTAAACATGTTAGGCCTTTCTTCATTAGGGTTTAGAAGAATGAGGGATGGTCTTATTGAAACGTATAAGATTCTGAGGGGGCTTGACAAGGCAGATGTTGAGAAGATGCTTCCACTAGCGAGGGAATCTCGAATTAGGGGACATAGTTACAGAATAAGGGGACACTCATTTAAAACTGAGATGCAAAGCAATTTCTTCTCTCAGAGGGTAGTGAATGTCTGGAATTCTCTACCCCTGAGACTAGAGACTAGATCACTGAAAGTATTTAAAGAGGGGGTAGATAGATTTTTGAAATATTGGGGAGTTGAGGGCTATGAGGACCTGGCATGAAAGAGGAGCTGAGGCCTGGGGCAGATCAGCCATGATCTTATTGAATGGCATGGCAGGCTTGAGGGGCCAAATGACTGACTCCTGCTCCTATTTCTTATGTTCTTATGTTCAGTTCCCGCAGCTGTTAAACCAAAGGAAGACATTGCAAATATAAATGAAAACAAAATACTATTTTTTTACAAAAATAAATTTGTTTACTCTCGATAAACATGAATAGAAAAACCACTTAGCAGAGTCAGGTTTCCTTTCATGGTTCAAATGGCAAAAGCAATTGTTAGATGCTGAGTACAATGAATACATAATTCTTATTGAACAAGCTGTCATTAATGGTGCATAACTTTATCAGCTTGAACTACCTTAAAAGCCAATTATCTGCATATAGCAATTGAGCACTACAATTAGCGTTACTTAATGTTTAGGATAAGCATCCTCATTTCGTCAAAAGCATCAATTATCATAGAAGCTAACTGCACAGGAGGCCATTTGGCCCATTGCTCCTGTGAAAGTGCGAGCTAAATAGTCCCATTCCCTGCTCTTCCCTGTAGTAGAGAATTCCACACGTTCACCACCCTCTGAGTGAAGAAGTTTCTCCTCATCTCGGTCCTAAATGGCCTACCCTGTATCCTGAGTCTGTGACCCCATGTTCTAGAACCCCAAGCCAGAGAAAACATCATCCCTGCAACCAGTCTGTCCAGCCCTGTCAGAATTTTATATGTTTCAATGAAATCCCCTCTCATTCTTCTAAACTCCAGTGAATACAGGCCTAGTCGACTCAAACTCTCCTAATACAACACACCTGCCATCCCAGGAATCAGTCTGGTGAACCTTCACTGCACTCCCTCTGTGGCAAGTATATCCTTTCTTAGGTAAGGAGACCAAAACTGCACACAATACTCCAGAAGTGGTCTCACCAAGGCCCTGCACAGCTGCAGTAAAACATCCTTGCTCCTGTACTCAAGTGCTCTCGCAATGAAGGCCAACATACCATTTGCCTTCCTGACTGCTTGCTGCACTTGCATACTTGCTTTCAGTGACTGGTGTACAAGGACACCCAGGTCCCTTTGTACATCAACATTTCCCAAACTATCACCAATTAAATACTCTGCCATTCCGTTTTTCCTATCAGAGTTGATAGCTTCACACTTATCCATATTATACTGCATCTGCTATGTATTTGCCCACTCACTCAACTTGTCTAAATTGCCTTGAAGCCTCTTAACATCCTCTGCACCACTCACATTCCCACCTAGTTTTGTGTCGTCAGCAAACTTGGAAATATTCTATTTGGTTGCTTCATCCAAATCATTGATATATATTGTGAATAGTTGGAGCCAAAGCATTGATCCCTGCGGTACCCCACTAGTCACCGCCTGCCACTCCGAAAAAGACCCATTTATTCCTACTCTCTGTTCCCTGTCTGCTAACTAATTCATCATTCTTTTTATCTCATAAGTATTCTCAATACACACAATTGTGGCTATTTCAGGGGACACCTTCCTTAATCAGCATCCTATACAAGTGTTCTTTCAGATTTGCCCGATTTTACCTTATTTGGTGTGCCTGGGGTATTCTCTAGCTCCTGTTAATTTGAAGTTATATATGAGGTGGTATTATACTCTGCCTCTAATGTTCTTCCTGTTACCTTTCAAATATAAAGTGTTGTAAGAGCTCGACTTACTCTTGATGTGGTGCTCCTGTCTTTGTCAGCAGGGTCAACACGAAAAACATAAAAATGACAAAGACTGCCAGGCCCACCCAAAATCCGATCACAATGGAATCTGAAAAACAGGATCATATTTTTAGTTGCTTGAATACAAAGTTAACACAGTGGATACATTTGGCTTCAAAAGAACAATCTTGCAGCGTTTTAATGAAGTAATGAGAAGGTCAGAAATGTCATTAATGAATGATGAAAGCCAGTTTTACAGTCCAGGAGATGAGAAAAACCCTGCAAAGATTCAGGAAGAGAAGATTATACCGTTTAAAGTCCTGCTGCCCAGCTCCTTCTCCAGAATCACCAGGTAGAAAGTGCTTCAGCCTGGCAACACCATCCAACCTCCATCCTCTCAGGTGTGACTGATGAACACATGAGCCCCTGCAATGCCTATTCTTCATGGATCTCCTGCCACCAGAATTCTAGAAAGCTTTCAGTGAAACACTGCCACAGCAGCAAGTCACTTAGTGAGTGAAGTTCACTCACTCAACACAAGTTCAGTGTCACACACCTAAAACTGAGCACAAGCATCAGGAAGCAACATCCACGCACTGAGTAATAAAGGAAATGAAACCTCTGCAGTTGACGTGACCATACAGTGAACATTGATTCAGTTACTTAGCAAACATGGTTTTCCCTATGAGAAATTGTACAGGCAGGGCACTGCTTGGATCAGACAGCAGTTCCCCCTTTCCCCCCCTTCCCTTGAGAAAAGGAAGCTGAGGGGTGATCTAATACAAGCCTTTAAAATGATGAAAGGTTTTGATAGAGTGGATATAGAGACAATGTTTCCTCTTGTGAAGAGCATAGCGAGAGGCCATCAATATAAGATAGTCACCAAGAAATCCAATAGGGAATTCAGAAGAAACTCCCTTAACCAAAGAGTGATGGGAATGTGGAACTCGCTACTACAGGGAGTCATTGAAACGAACAGTAGACAGATGCATTTAAGGGGAAGATAGATAAGCAGATGATGGAAAAGTGAATAGGGGGTTACAATATAGATTTAGATGGGAAAAGATGGGAGGAGGCTTGAATGGAGCATAAACGCTGGCATGGACAGGTCGGGCCGAATGGCCTGTTTCTGTACCTTATCTCCTAAGTAATCCTAAGTCATCCCCTCACTGCATTGGTGTTTTCACCCTCCAAGTCTGCCATCCTGATCACAAAGATACACGCCAAGGATTTTATTCAACAAAAAATGGAGCATCCAGCAGATAAAAATTATTTGAGAAACATTGTCAAGGGAATATAAGGCATCTCCCCCCGCTAACAATCAATCCAGGCATGTGGGGCTGAATTATTCTCCCATTAGTGGGTTATCAGTGGGCCCAGATCTCCAACCACCCACAATAACTAACCTGCTCAAATTTGCAGAGAAGAGCCTAATTAATTGTTTGGGGGGGGGAAGGGGGGAGTGTGGGGCGGGAGTGCTGTGTTTAAGCTGCTTGCTGTGAGGTGGTAACATTATTCTGGAACAAGAGGTGTTTAAAGCACCTGCCAGCATCATCGTGGATGCAGACAAACAAGCAAAAAGAAGTGTAAATGACAATTAGATGCATCTCGCTTTGCAAAGAAAAAGCTGCTGCGTAATCAAAAGAAAGACTTGCATTAATATAGAGCCTTTCATGACCGCCGGGCATCCCAAGTGCCAATGAAGTACCTTTGAAGTGTAGTGACTGTTGTAATGTAGGAAATGTGGCAGCCCGTTTGTGCTCATCCAACTCCCACAGACAGCAATGTGATAATGATTTGTTCTTCTATTCTGTTCTTTGTATTCATTCATGGGATGTGGGCATCGCTGGCAGGGCCAGCATTTAACTGAGTGCCTTGCTTGGCCATTTCAGAGGGCATTGTTATGATCCCCAGCTGATGTTACCACTGGATAAGCCTGATCCCAGGGTGGAACCGAGCTTGATAGACCCTAACTTTTAGTTATTTGTTTAGATACGTGGAGAATGGCTACTGAACAGAGTCACCGGAGTCAGCTAATGAACTTTTAACAAAAGCATAAAACATTTATTAAATAAGAAAAGATGAACTATATTACAATACTCCTTCACCCACATCCATGCCTTTACATATATATACAGATTTATAAGGATAACACAAGTTACAAAAGCTATCTTATACTCTACTGTTCAAAGTAAGTACACAGTCCATGTGAACCAACTGGCAACTTGTGGTCAGACACACCACACTCTGAAACCAAGTGGCAGATGCCACCCCAGACAGATGCTGTGGATCTCTCCTCAACTCCCCCCAGATGCTTGTTACACCATGAGCCAACCAGTCTCATTGAACTCCGTTTTTCACATGAGGGTTTCCAATCGCCACTTTCCAAGCACTCGTCTTGGATTCTTCTCCCAAACCGATGCTTTCTCTCAGTTACCTTCTGCAAGGGTTCACCTCTAGGGTTTCTAACTCCCTTTCCGATGTTTCTCTCCCCTGGGTCACCATATGCATTTATACTTTCTTCCACGCACTCTCTCTCACTGTCTCAGCCATCAATAGTACACCACTGCTTCACATATCAATAGCAAAGAGTTACAGACTTTTGGTCATCTCTTTGGACCTCTGACTTCTCACAATCCTTTATCTCTTTAAGCTTTAAGCTTGGACCCTTTCTCTGCTCCTCGTTCTTAACTTCACTTAACAGGACCTTTTCCAGGTTCCTGCCCTTCCTTTGACTAGAATGTCTGCTTGGGACTTTCTCCTGTTCCACTCCCCTGGATTCTTGGAGATGTTCTTCTTTAGTTTGGGACAGGCTATTGTCCCTGTTGTTCCAGTCTCTCACTGGCAGCAACTTCCAACCAACTTAGGTTTGGAACTGGCTATCTGAGCCTTAGGCTGCTTCTGCCTGGCCAGCTGTCTTCAAAACTGAACTCAAAAACTGCTGTTTCTAGTTTCTTCCGTTGTGTGTCTGTGGGAGGAACCTGTCTCTCTGGACCCCTGTGCAACAGCCCAGTTTTTCTGCTCTTGACTTTGCTTAACTTCTCTTGCAGTTGTAAACTCTCATTAGAAATGCTGGCACCTTTTAAAGTGAAAATAAAACTCAACTTGACCTTTTCTTAACACACAGATGCAGGTCAGTATAAAACAGACAGTTTCGATGTGGTAACCCCACTTCCAAACCTTGGGTGGCATCTGCATCACTTGAGCGCTTGTCAACCCCAGCACACTGGAATTCCAGGGATTGCTCTTGTGCAAATTCCTAAAAAATTCCCTGCCCTTAAATTCTTAAAAGCAAAGACACAAGTAAAGTGCTTCACTATTAAGGTGTTGTTGCCCTTAAATAGATGAATGACATGCCTTCAAAGTAGGTTTTGTAATTTTCTTGTCTTCAATTTTAGATCCAAGTGGCTAAGTATTGCTGAAAATCCTGCCCAGTAGTGACGTAAAAATGGCACCCAATTTTTTTGTAAGCATATTTGCACAATTTTGCAGATAATAAAGTACAGCATGAGGTACAGACTTATGGTGGAGAAGGAAAAGTACATGCAAGTCAAATTTAAAGGGATGGGGACTAAAGGATAATTTTAAAATAGGGGACAGAAATCTAAAAGCCTTGGGGGAATTTCAAAAGGAATCTTAAGCCTGTAAAAGCCTTTTCTCAGGTTGAAAGGACAGGACATTATGCAACAGAGAGCCAATACAAAGAGAAAAATAATCCTTCTGCAGGCAGGATCTACAGGCAAGGAGCGAACCAGGCATCAACCCTTGTTTGATCAGCGCTGAAAATCAAGACTGAAATGCTTGCAAAGAGGGCTGTGTCCATCCATGATATCAGCCTCTTAGGTTCTATATTGCAAAATGCTGCAGGGAGGTACAGCCAAGTGTCAGGCGATAGCTGCATGGTTACCGAAGGTACATGGCACAGTTCTGTATCTTCCTCTGTTCTGACCCTTAGAAGACAGTCCCCAGGTAATATGCCAAAGTCTGCTGAAATAGTTAGTGGTATCTTGACGATGGCACCTACGCAGACCATAATGTCTTCTGACCACCTGGCATACTTTATTTCATGCAGGAGCACATCAAAGCATTACGTGCTGTAACTAGTATGCTCTCAGGAGAAAAAATTAGCATAATAGTTACTCAGGCATTCACATACATTATTAGGGGCCTGGTGCAACTTCCCCGGGGGGGGAAAAAATTGCAACCATTTCACATCTCTCTGCAGAGGCTGAGAATCCCCTCCTATGAAACATGTCAGCTTAAGAGGCTCCCCGCTGGGGAACCAATTGCTGCCTGTTAAAAGAACTAGAGACAAAAAATATATAATTACAACTGAAAACATCCAGAGATATTCAGGTAAGAAGAAGCAACAGCAGAAAAAAACAAAATAAAAGCCTGGAGCTAGCAAAAAAAATTAGCTTTGAAATCTATGTCCTTTAGTGACCATCAGTTTAAAAATTGACATCTAGCATGCCTGCTGGTTGAAAGTTTAAGACCAATCTTCCATTTCCCATCTTTATTTGGAAAGTACATCCCCTAGCTGCATCAGAAAGCAGGTTCTGAATGTCCACACCAAACCCCACCAAAAAGTTAAGTTGCTCTGAAATGGAAATCATTTTCAATAATGAAGGGCAGTATAGCTTTAAGAACATTTCTTCTGGAGACTAGAGGGTCCCCTGTCCAAATGCACCCATATACGATATAACGCCAGAGGAGCATGGCTCACACAAGATATAACGCCAGAGGAGCATGGCTCACACAAGATATAACGCCAGAGGAGCATGGCTCACACAAGATATAACGCCAGAGGAGCATGGCTCACACAAGATATAACGCCAGAGGAGCATGGCTCACACAAGATATAACGCCAGAGGAGCATGGCTCACACAAGATATAACGCCAGAGGAGCATGGCTCACACAAGTTATAACGCCAGAGGAGCATGGCTCACACAAGTCAGATGTGCAGGGCTCTGGAGCCGCCAGTGCTACCCAGTCAGAAGATGCTTGGTACCCGATTTTCATAAGAACATAAGATCAGGAGTACAAGTAGACCATTTGGCCCATCAAGCCTGTTCCACCATTCAGTAAGATCATGACTAATCTTCTGTCTCAACTCCATTTTCCCTTATCCCTTGATTCTCTGAGGGCGCAAAAAATTGTCTGTTGCAGCCTTAGAAATATTCAGTGACTGAGCATTCACATCCCTCTGAGGTAGACAATTCCAAGATACACAACCCTTTGAGTGAAGAAATTTCTCATCTCAGTCCTAAATGATTGGCCTCTTATCCTGAGCTGGGGGAAACAACCTCTCAGTGTCCAACTTGTCAAATCCTTTCAGAATCTTGTATTGTTTATTCATTTATGGGATGTGGTCTTCACTGGCTGGACCAGCATTTATTGCCCATTCCTAATTGCCCTTGAGAAGGTGGCGGTGAGCTGCCTTCTTGAACCACTGCGGTCCATGTGGTGTAGGCACACCCACTGTGCTGTTAGGGACAGAGTTCTAGGATTTTGATCCAGCGACAGTGAAGGAACAGTGATACATTTCCAAGTCAGGATGGTGAGTGGCTCGGAGGGGAACTTTCAGGTGGTGGTATTCCCATGTGTCTGCTGCCCTTGTCCTTGGCAAGTGCACGTGAGCTAAATATCTACCTTAATGGGCTAGACATTTGGAGTCTGGCTATCTTTTCCTTGTGCTGTTCCAACTTGGACTATGATGGCATTTGTCCCTCTCAGGAGACAGTGAGATCTATGCCATTTCTGTATTGAACATCGTCTGTTGAGGCTGATTCGTGAGTGGCAGTCCCATCCGCATCAGTTATAAAGGAAAAGCATTGGCCCGAGATCAACT
This sequence comes from Cetorhinus maximus, assembly GCF_964194155.1. Taxonomy (NCBI): domain Eukaryota; kingdom Metazoa; phylum Chordata; class Chondrichthyes; order Lamniformes; family Cetorhinidae; genus Cetorhinus; species Cetorhinus maximus. The sequence continues at coordinate 129,544,383 of NC_135883.1, forward strand.
GATGTTTTATCCTTCCGGTGGGCTCTCTTTTCCACTATTTGGTCATTTCTTTAGTCATCTGCTTTTTCCATCCCTTTCCTGACTGTTTGTCTCCGGGCACTGCGGTCAGCAGCGAGCAGCGTCTTGCTTGCAGACATCTTTGTATCACAGGTTGGTCTCGTGTTGATAGCAAGCTCACAATAGAACATGTCTTTGGGGATGAAGCAGTCATTCATTCAGCTCACATGGGTCATGGGGTCCACCGATGGAGTTCCAGCTGACTCAAGAGGGCAAACGTATTAGGGAGCCCTGCCTGCTGGTATACTTCCATATTCGGCGCCGTCCTGCCAGGAGGTACTCAGTATTCGTCGGAGACAGGGGAGGTGGAAGCTTTTCTTAGCTTGCATGAGTTGTCCATGCTTCGCAACTATAAAGGAAGGTACTGAGAACACAAGCCTGGTACATACCAAGCTTTCTATTTTTGGTTAATTTGCTGTTGGTCCTTCTCAACTTTGACATGCCAGCTGCAGCTTTGGCAATCCTGGTGCTGATTTCGGCATTGAGGGACAGGTTACTGGTGATTGTCGATCCAAGGCATGTGAAGCTGTCAACGACTTCCAGAGTGAGGTTGTCAATGTTGATGGAAGGTGGAGTCTCTACATCCTGGCCCACAACCTTGGTCTTCCTGACAGATTGTCAGTCCAAACTCCTTGCAGGTCCGGGAGAGTTGAGCTACAAGCTGCTGCAAGTGGACTTCAGTATGGGATGACAACGCGGCATCATCAGCAACAGCAGCCCACAGACTAGGACATTGTGCACTTAGGTTTAGTTGCAGTCTTGCCAAGTTGAACAACTTGCCATCAGCTCTGGCATGCAGGTAGGCACCTTCATTTAAGTCGCCAAATGCATAGAATAGCAGCCTGGAGAAAAATATGCCAAAGAGAGTTGGAGCCAGGACGCAGCCCTACTTTACCAGACTTGGTAAATCTTGAAATGGACGATCTTGAAAGCCTCTGATGATGCTCCATTGTGACTGACAAAACTATGCATGTTCTTGTGGAAAGGAGAAATGATGCCCTGGAGTCCTGGTGGGCAGCCGATTTACCGCAGCAGTTTAAAGAGTCCGTCTCTGCTGACAAGGTAGAAGGCCTTGGTGAGGTCTGTGAAAGCAATGTAGAGTGGTCTATGCTGTTCACAGCACGTCTCCTGTAACTGCCAAAGTGAGAAAATCATGTCAACTGTTGATCTGCCAACTCTGAGTCAGCACTGAGACTCAGGGTAGATGTGTGATGCCCGGGTGGTCAGAGCAACACGAGCAAAGACCTTCCCCCTCCCCAACACTTAACAAGGAAAGGCCTCGGTAATTGTTGCAGTTACTGCAATCTGCTTTGTTTTTGTAGAAGGTGGCTATTTTTACGTCACACATGTCTTGCAGCACAAATCTTTCCTTCCAGCAGAGACACAAAAGTTTATGGAGGTACTGCAGCAGGGCTGGTTTTCCATTGTTGATGGTTTCAGGTGGAATGCTAATGTTTTCTGGGCTTTACCACCGACAAGATGGTCAATGTCCTTGTTGAGCTCTACTATGCTGAGCTCGCTGTCCAGCTCCTCCATGACAGGAAAGTCTGGAATGCTGCTGAGAGATTCTTCACTGACAATGTTCTTCATTGTGAGGAGTTCGAGATAGTGCTCCACCCACTTTTCCATCTGCTTGCTGGACTCAGTGATGATCGTCCCTGTCTGTCTTCAAGGGTCTGATTGGGTTACTGTTGGGCCTGTTGCTTTCTTAATTCATTCATACCACCCTTGCATTCCCAGGTTCAGCAGCAGATTGTATGCTGTTGCAAAGTTTCAACCAGTATTACTTGGCACAGTGCCAAGCCGTCTGCTGAGACTTGATTCTCACAGCTCTGAGAGCATCTAGATTTTGTTTGTGGGGATTTGCTTTTTAGTTCATGAGGGCTCTCCTCTTGGTTGCAGTAACTGGCTCCTTTTCAGTCCAATAAGCCTCAAACCAGTCAGCATTCCTTTTCTTTTTCCATACGCAGTGAGTGCAGAGTTCTAAATGGTTTTATGCAGATGATCCCACTTTGACACCACACTCTGCCCTTGGACGTTGGTGCCTGAAGGAGCCTAATTGAAGATATTGAACTCCTGGGTCATTTTTGGGTCAGTCTTATGGCAGGGGTTGATTCGAGGATAACCTTTCTTCTTGGAGTGATATGGTTTCTTTGGCTGAAGCCTAACCTTGCTATGCACAGGGGGTGGTCAGTGTCACAGTTAGCTCTGTGATGGCTACGAGTGATGAGGACACTGTTGAAGGGGTACATCTGGTGATGATGAGATCTAGCAGATGTCAGTGGTGTGATCTCGGGTGTCTCCAGGACACCTTAGTTTGGAAGTAGCTGTTGTCACACAGAGTCCCTGGTAACAGCATAGCTCCAGCAACCTCTCTCCATTTTCTTTCATCTTGTCGCTTCCCTGGTGTCCTATGCACGTTGGCCAAGCTGTGTAATCGGTACTCACCCTTGCGTTGAAGTCCCCTAGAAAGTACAGTCCCTCAGTGCTGGCAATTCTGCTGATGGCAGCATCAAGTGCCACATGGAATTGATCCTTGATATCTGGGGTGGAGATAAGTGTCAGGGCATAGGTGCACATGAGGTTAACTGAGCCCACGCTTGTTGACAAGCGAAGAGTAAGAAGTCTCTCTGAGCTTTCTGTGGGGTGTTCAATCACCACGAGTAGAGTGTATTTTACTACAAAACCCACTCCATGCTCACGTGTTGCTTCTTGACTTTTCCGCTGCCAGAAGAACGTGTAGTGTCTCTTTAAGGGATCCACTTTGAGTGAGCCTAGTTTCTCGCAGCGCAGCATTGTCCACATTGAGCCTTGTAAGTTCTTTATCAATCACAGCTGCCTGGTGAGCATCGGTAAGGTCGGCCCGCATGATCGTTACATTCCAGCTTGCGATGCAAAGACTGGTGCCTTCTTTGTTGAATTTGTCTTGCTTGTCGAGGGATGACTCTATAAGCTCCGAGCACCCAGTGAAGCAAACAGACTGTGGCAGGACAGCATCTAACTTATCAGAAGTAATCCGTGGTACTCACACTCTACGCCAACCGAGCGACAGCTTCTAACCTGTAGCCGTTTCTTCTCATGTTTTGCCAATGCAAACCACAAAGCTGCAGTGTCCTCTCCAAGGCACAGGCCAAACAGGATGGAGAACCTGAGTTGCCCAAGCATCAAGGCCCCCTCTCAGCATTGCTGGTATTGTCCAAAGGAAAGGATGAAACCAATACTGTTTGGTACCAGCTCTGCTGCAGGAGCTGCCGGAAAGCCGCCTGGTAGATAACAGATTACCACCTCAGCGATTCCACTCCAGAATTTTCCGTGCTCACTGGTGTCGGATGTGCTCGGTGACGTGAGCGGACGATACAGTGAGAAGGCCAGAAGTCAGTTTCACGACATCATGAAACCAGTTTGCGATCGTCCACTCAGCCTGTCAATAGTGGGCCGCGATTCCTGCCATCGATGTCGGGATCCTCATTGTAATATATCTGCACATCATTATAAGGCCAGCCTAACGGAATCATACCCCCCTGCTGGATTGTGTGCCCCAGTGTTTCACAACAGCATATAAAAGGCATGCACTTGGCAGGCTGCACTTTGAGGGGAACTCGGAGATGAGTGCACAGTAACATTGCGCAGTGCTTGCACGGGTTGGCTGTTGGACTTCAAGGTTGAGGTGCATGGGGGGGGGTGGCAGTGGGGCAAGGGCTGCCCTGCAGTTGAAGGTAGTGCACAAGCACATGCGGGGTGAGGGGGAAGGAAGGCAGTCATGGACTAGGGAAACCTTGTATAAAGTGCCCACTCCTCTGCAGCTGAGACAGTTCAGACGCAGCCACATTGATATGCGTGGAGTCAGCCTCTAGGTTATCTGCCCACTCAGGCAACACAGAGGCATGAAAGTGCCACCAAGTGCTCCAGAGCTTTTCACCCCTTGGGCACAGACTGCAAACTAATGAGCATTTTGGTGGACTGCAGACCAGTTGGACAACTGGGCAAGTTGTACAATCTCGTTGCTAAAGCTGGCTGTGGAGCAGTCACTGGTGGAAGTGTTCACAGCCCCTTGCATCCTGGTTTGGACCAGTCTGCACCATGGTTCAAGCTAACAGGACAGCTTTGCAGTGCAGGTTAGGAAAATGCCTGCACCTGAGCTGAGAGGACAGCATATAGTCCAATGGGCAAAGCTGCCGCTAATTGGTCAGGTGGAGTGGGGCAGAGGAGGGTGGGGTTTCGGGCAGCCATTGCACTAAACTCTAGCCGTCCAAATGGTGGCCAGCCCTCTCCGGGGTGCATTAAGGGGCCTTCAGACTTAACCAAGAGAGCTTCTTTGAACAACCATGTTAATCCACAAGTCTCTCTCTTTCATCCTGAAGGAGGAGTACATCAGGAGCCTGAAGCCTGGTGAACTAGCTGTATGCCTCAGGGCTTAAAGAGAGTGGAAACGTCGGAGAAGAGAGCGATGGAGGCGCCTGGCTGCAAAGGGGGAGGAGCAACATCCTCAGGGAGAAGGGGGCTCCTGCACATGGTGCTGAAGGACCACAGTGAGCCATTGCTGGTCGGCGCCTAGCTAGACTCAGGGCCTACAGATGACACCTTTCATTCCTGCAGATGACCGGCGTCAACGAAGACTGTGTATGTCTAGGGAACTGGCCTGTCACATCTGCCAGCTACTGCAGGATTTGGCGCCATGAGGACATGGAGGGCATCCACTGCCAGTGGCCGTGAAAGTGACAGCAGCACTCAATTTTTACACCAGTGGCTCCTTTCAGGGTTCCACAGGTGACCTCTGTGGGGTATCACAAGCCTCCACCCACAAACGCATCCATGAGGTCACAGATGCCATCTTCGTGAGGGCACACAACTTTGTGCATTTCGCCCAGGTCCAAGACAGCCAAGATGCAAGAGTGATTGGGTTTGCCCAGAACTGGGGCTTCCCACAGGTGCAGGGTGCAATCGGCTCACTTGGTGCTCAGATCTCTGTCGCAACATGTGGTCAACTATGTCAACCGCAAGGGCTTCCATTCTCTGTAGGTGCACCTGGCGTGCGACACCACAAACACATCTGGCAGGTCTGCACTCAGTTCCCAGGGAGTGTGCACGACTCCTACATTCTCAGTGGATCACAGATCCCTGACGTCTTCCAGGGTCCACAGAAACTGCAGAGATGGCTCCTCGGGGACAAGGGCTACCCACAGAGGACATGGCTGATGACACCTGTGCGGCATCCTCAGACTACAGCAGAGTGGTGGTACAATGAGGCTCATACTGCAACTCGCAACTTGGTGGAGCAGACCAAGGGGATGCTGAAAATGAGGTTGCGGCGCCTGTGCCAGTCTGGTTGGGCCCTGCAATATAGTCCACAGAGGGTGTCACACATCGTTGTCGCCTGCTGCCCCCTTTACAACCTGGCGCTGCAACAGAGAGAGGAGCTGGCTGAAGGGGAGATGGAGGAGCTGCGCATCTCCTCTGATGAGGAGCACGTTGACGGGGATGAGGGTGAGGAGATCCTCGTAGATGATGATGATGACAATGAGGCCATCGTACTGGCCAGGCTTGCTCAGGAGGCCCTCATAGCTGCTAGATTTGTGGAGGATGATGACAACACGCATTGAGGAGACACCATGGACCCTCACATTGCATCTTTGAGTGTTTAACTCCAGTCCGGTTGATGGCAGCGCACATACCCTCTGTGAGAATGCTCCTGTCATGAAGATGCAGTGGAGGCCCTAATAGTCGCGGATTTCAGGAGGATGATGACGACATGCAGTGAGGACACTCTATAGATCTTCATGTTGCCCCTGTGAATGTCTGACTCCTGTCTGTCCGAGCACAGCTTGCTTGCACTCTGTGATCAGGGTCATGTTATAGAGATGCAGCCATGAAACTTTAGAAGCACCTGATTCTTTGTCAGCCTTCAGTATCTGACCCCTTCAGGAGCAGAGCGTCACTGGTCACAGATGCTGACGAGATCAGGGTGGGCCAGCCCCAACTTAAAGGTGCTGAGAGCACACAGAGAGAATGACGGAACTCTGTGACACCTGTCCACAACATTCTGGCAGCAATGACAAGCACCATCGAGGTGCAGACACCAGTAATGTGTCCAGTGAGTGTGAGGCTGGACCATCAATTTGGTCTGAAAGCTGCACAAAGCACAGGGAAGAGGTCCTGGACTGAGACACCTGCCTTTATATAGTGCAGAAAGGTTTCACATCTGAGTGACAAGAACACTGCTCATCAGGGCAAGGAGCCATAGGCAGGGAGACATTGCTGGGAGTTTACTGACAATAGTGAGCATTATGTACAAGTGATTAACACCTGTGCCCAGGCTGTGCAACAACATTTTCTTAACTTTCCTAACCTTGCCACTACGTCTTGGTGCTCCCCAGACATCCACAGCGGAGTTAGAGGCAGCCTGCTGACTGCTATGCCTTGTCTGTGATGACCATGGTGGGCATCCTCTGGAGGGCTGGGACCTGGAGGGCCCCGGCCTGCTTTCAGGGTCCTGCTGTGTGGTAGTGGCACCCTCCTCGGCCTGTGGAGCTGGGGCTGCTGAGAAGAGGAAATTTGAATGGGCCGGACACTCCCGGGGTCACCTGGATGGATGGCCCCGGGGTGGGGGGTACACCTGCTGATCCTCCTCCCAAGGGTGCCTGAGGGCCCCGGCTGATTCCTTGAGGGGAAGGGGTAGCTAGAGTGAGATTGGGCTGCCCCGCACCCTTCTCGCGTACACACTGTTGGAGGCCAACTATGGCTTTGGCAATGGAATTGAACCCATGGTCTCCATGGTGGCCACCATCCTATCAGTGTTGACCTTGGTGCATTGGTATGCTGATGCTATCCCCTCATGCTTTGCAATCTGAGGAGTGCAGCGGACATCCCTTCCTGATCTTCCCGAGCTTGCCTTTGCAGCTCCAGCACCTGCAGTATGACTGAGTCCAGAGGCTTGCCACCTGACTCGGACTCAGCAAATTTCTGGCCTCCAGCTGTCCTCCGAGTGCCGGACACCTGGGAAGTCCCTGCCGCTGCCCACTGTTGCTCAGAAAGTGTGATGTGCTCACCAGATTGTGAACCCGAGGCTACTCCTAAAGCTAGGTCCCCATGAGGTGTGTGTCTCTGCGCTGGCGGAGGGTGTGGGCGAGCACTGTGCTGGGACATCAGGGAGGGTGCCTTCAGATTCCCTCAGCTTGATTGGAGGCCCTGGGTCATCAATTTCATCAGCTATTTGGTAGATGCACCTGTGAAAGCAAGGAGAGATAGTTAGTACATGGCAGTGGCCTGTGAAACAGGACACATCACTCACAGCATGTTTGTCTGATGAATGTTGCACTGTTGGATCCTCACTTGGTAGAGCAGCGCCGACCTCACCATCAGCACAGGACCGGTCCAGATCCCCACTGGCCAGCTGGATGGCTTTGTTTTCAAAGTCTATGAGGACCTTGATTTCAGGCATTATTCCACAGATCTGTGACCTCTCCCTCTTGTTGTGTGCCAGCTTGTCCTGCATGAGTGGAGATGAAGAGATTGCCTGCAGGATGCGTGCCAGGTCAGATGAAAAGTATGCCTGGCTTGTGTGGGTGGTGAGTGGTCCCATAGAAGGGATGAGGACAATGAAGGTGTGTGTGAGAGGGTGAATGGTGATGTCCCTTGAACTGGCAGTAAGTGAGGGCCCTGTGGATGTGTGATGGGTTTGGGAGTGTGTGATTGGGGGTGATGAGAAGAGTGACTTTCATCCTGTTGCGGCACTGGGTGTCCAATTTTGCAGGGTGTTGGCGCTGACCAGCACTGCCACTGCCTCCCAAGCCGGGTTGATGATGTTGCTGCCCATCGTGCAGCTGGAGCAGGGGTAGAGGACATCACGGTGGGCCTCCACTGTGTCCAGGGATGCGTCATTGAACTTGGGGGCTGCAGTCTTTTTGCTTTTCGGGGCCATGTCTTCCATGCAGCAGTCGTGGGCTGGAAGTACTGAGATGTGCGCACGTGGCTGCACTTTAAATTCTGGTGCCCGGTGTGATGAAACTGCAACGTGATGGCCTTGCGGGTGAATGAGTGCCCGCCTGCCATGGAAACGGCAGGTTTCCCGGGAATGGAGCGGGTTTGATACGATACGGCGTGAGAAGCCGCCATTGCAGCCAGCGGGTAAAATGTCGTTTTCCCCGCCCGCTACCGCACTTAGTGCAAACCTGGGATGACTCTGCCCCAAATTTTCAGTCAGGGGCGGTGGTAGCACAGTGGTATTGTCAATGAACTAGTCATCCAGAGACCCAGGGTAATGTTCTAGGGACCCAGGTTCGAATCCCACCATGGCAGACAGTGGAATTTGAATCCAATAAAAACAATCTGGAATTAAAGGTCTAATGATGACCATGAAACCATTGTCAATTTCTGTAAAAACCCATATGGTTCACTAATGTCCTTTACGAAAGGAAATCTGTTGTGCTTACCTGGTCTGGCCTACATGTGAGTCCCAGACACCCACGGCAATGTGGTTAACTCTTAACTGCTCCCTGAAATGGCCTAGCAAGCCACTCAGTTGTATCAAACTGCTAAAAAGTCAATAAGGAATGAAACTGGCTGGCCCACTCTGCATCAACTTGGGCACCACAAACAACAATGGCAAACTCAGCCCTGTCGACCCTGCAAAGTCCTTCGTACTAATATCTGGGGACTTGTGCCAAAATTGGGAGAGCTGTCTCACAGACTAGTCAAGCAACAGCTAGACATAGTCATATTCATATGATAATGTACCAGCCACCACATCATCATCCCATCAGAGGTGGTATACAATCCGGAGGGAGTTGCTCTGGAGTCCTCAACATTGACTCCAGACACCGTGAAGTCTCATGGCATCAGGTCAAACATGGGCAAGGAAACCTCCTGCTGATTACCCCTCAGCTGATGTGTCAGTGCTCCTTCACGTGGAGAAAGCACTGAGGGTGGCAAGGACGCAGAATGTACACTGGGTGGGCAACTTCAATGTCCATCACCAAGAGTGGCTCGACTGAGCTGGCTGAGTCCTTAAGAGCATAGCTGTTAGACTGGGTCTGCAGCAGGTAGTGAGGGAACCAACAAGAGGGAAAAACATACTTGACTTTATCCTCACCAACCTGCCTGGTGCAGATACATCTGTCCATGATAGCAACGGTTGGAGTGACCACTGCACGATCATTGTGGAGATGAAGTCCTGTCTTCACATTGAGGATACCCTCCATCGTGTTGTGTAGCAAATCACCATGCTAAATGGGATAGATTTTAAACAGATCAAGCAACTCAAGACTGGGCATCCATGAGGTGCTGTGGGCCATTCACAGCAGTAGAATTATACTCGACCACAATCTGTAACCTCATGGCCTGCAATAGCCCCCACTCCACCATTACCACCAAGACAGAGAATCAACCCTGGTTCAATGAAGAGTGCAAGAGGGCATGCTAGGAGCAGCAACCTAAAAATGAGGTGTCAACCTGGTGAAGCTACAACTCAGGACTACGTGCGTGCCAAACAGCATAAGCAGCAAGTGATAGACAGGGCTAAGCAATTCCACAACCAATGGATCAGATCTAAGCTCTGCAATCCTGCTACATTCAGTTGTGAATGGTGGTGGACAATTAAACAACTCATTGGAGAAGAAGGTTCCACAAATATCCCCATCCTCAGTGATGGAGGAGCCCAGCATATCAGTGCAAAAGATAAGGCTGAAGCATTTGCAACAATCTTTAGCCAGAAGTGCCGAGTGGATGATCCATCTCGGTCTCCTCCGGAGGCCCCTAGCATCATAAATGCCATTCTTCATCCAATTTGATTCACTCTTTGATAGCAAGAAACAGCTGAAGTCACTGGATACTGCAAAGGCTATGAGCCCTGACAATATTCCAGCAATAGTACTGAGGACTTGCACTCCAGAACTTGCTGCAGCCCTAGCCAAGCTGTTACAGTACAGCTACAAGGCAATGTGGAAAGTTGCCCAGCTATGTCCTGTACACAAAGCAGGACAAATCCAAACCGGCCAATTACTGCCCATCAGTCTACTCTCGGTCGTCAGCAAAGTGACGGAAGGGTCATCAACAGTGCTATCAAGCAGCACTTGCTTAACAATAAGCTGCTCACTGACACTCAGTTTGGGTTCCGCCAGGGCCACTCAGCTCCTGACCTCATTAGAGCCTTGGCTCAAACATGGACAAAAGAGCTGAACTCCAGAGGTGAGGTGAGAGTGACCACACTTGGCATCAAGGCTGCATTTGTGGCATCAAGGAGTCCTAGTAAAACTGGAGTCAATGGAGATCAGGGGGAAAACTCCCTGCTTGTTGGAGTCATACTCAGCACAAAGAAACATGGTTGTGGTTGGAGGTCAAACATCTCAGTTCCAGGACATCACTGCAGGAGTTCCTCAGGGTGGTGTCTTTCGCCCAACCATCTTCAGCTGCTTCATCAATGACCTTCCTTCCATCATAAGGTCAGAAGTGGGGATGTTCGCTGATGATGGCACAATGATCAGCACCTTTCGCGACTCCTCAGAAATTAAAACAGTCCATGTCCAAATGCAGCAAGATCTAGAAAATATCCAGGTTTGGGCTGACAAGTGGCAAGTAACATTCACGCCACACAAGTGTCAGGCAATGACCATCTCAAACAAGAGTGAGTCTAACCATTACCCCTTGATGTTCAATGGCATCACCATCGCTGAGTTCCCCAGTGTCAACATCCTGGGGGTTATCATTGACCAGAAACTGAACTGGACTAGCCATATAAATATTGTGGCTACAAGAGCAGGTCAGAGACTAGGAGTCCTGCAACGAAACTCACCTCCTGACTCCCCAAAGCCTGTCCACCATCTACGAGGTACAAGTCAGGAGTGTGATGGAATACTTCCCACTTGCCTGGACGAGTGCAGCTCCCAGAACACCCAAGAAGCTCGAAACCATCCAGGACAAAGCAGCCTGCTTGAGTGGCACCCCTTTCACAAACATTCACTACCTCCACCACTGATGCACAGTAGCAGAAGTGTGTAGCATCTACAAGATGCATTGCAGGAACTCACCAAGCCTCCTTAGGCAGCACCTTCCAAACCCATGACCACTACCATTTAGATGGAAAAGGTCAGCAGATAAATGGGAACACCACCACCTGGAAGTTCCCCTCCAGGCCACTCACCATCCTGACTTGGAAATATATCACCATTCCTTCACTATCACTGGGTCAAAACCCTGGCACTCCCTCCCTAACAGCACTGTGGATGTACCTACGCCACAGGAGCTGCAGCGGTTCATGAAGGTAGCTCACCACCACCGTCTCAAGGGCAATTAGGGATGGGCGATAAATGCTGGCCTAGACAGCGACACCCACATCCTGTGAATTAATTTTTTAAAAAGAGTTTACTCCCTTAGCCGCCTTCTCTCTTCGGGCACCCACAAGGTAAGGGGCTATTTATCCATACCTATGGGTCTGGTTCAAGGGCACCAGTGCATAACCACATACCAGTGGGCCTGTGTGCCACACATCTGGTGACTGGGCCTCCTCCCAGTCCCATGTAGTTTAACTTTGGCCCATAAGGTGTCCAGTCTACATACAGGTACCACAGGGAGGCACAACATAGTGCTTGCTGATGTATTGGCGGGAGAGGCTTATGCACTCAGCTCATTGCTTAGCTAGCATTGAGAACTGAAAACAAGAGTTGACAAGCAGACTGACCACTACTAATGCTAACACACTTGATGCATTGCATCAACCAAAGACACACCTTGGACTATATTATCTTAACTATCCAGAATAATATCCTATCTTTAATAAAATTTCTCTTTTTTCCTTTCTGATATTTGTATACTGTGCAGCAAACTTGGCTGAGAGGATGGGCAGAACATGTCTGCCTGGACCTCTGCCTCTTCTGCTCCATGACAAGTTGGACTGGAGAGTGTAGGAAGGACTTCTCCTTCGAATATCCACCACTGCCACCCCCCACCCCACTGCCCCCTCATCCAATCCATGCAGCTCTTGCCTCTGGATAAGTGGTTGAGCTCTTCCTGATTGAAAAGTGAGATTGAAAAGCTCACTGTACGTGAATCAGAGAGAGCCTTGCCACACTGTGCAGCTCCAGTGTGCTTTATAATGTGCAATTTACTTTTACATTTGCCACACTGGTGGAAATAAATACCTTTCCCTGAATTTGCATCAATAACAAAAGCTGGGTTTCCAGGAGTTCAGGTTTCTCTTTTTTAATTACGTTCCTTTGAAGCCCTGGCTTTTTGCTGGGAAATTCTGTGGCAAACCGACAGACCACTCAGTGCAATTCAGCAAAAGCTCACAAGATCAGCACAGTTGAAATCTCATGTAAAAACAATCAGCAGCTGGCCAAGCGGGAATGATGGCTGTGATTATACACGAGGTTTGCCTAATCGGGAGGGCATGTCGCAATTTGGGTATGGACTCCTCACAATTTTCCTTCTATTCATTTTTAGGCAGAAGATAATAGGGGGAATGTATTGTGTTCCCAAAGGATGAATTGTGTTCTCAAAGACTTGTTATGTGTACCCAGTGAGCAAGCCTTTGTGCCAGAGTGAGAACCTATGAAATTACTAAGTGATTAAATTACTAAAGCAAGCTAGAAGGAAGTTCTGATACTCTCCGGGTAAGAAACTCAGGTTGGTCTATAAAAATGCTGCTGAGTGACTCTCAGTGTCCCTTTAGCTATGCTAACATGATGAATCTATTACAGCTAAACATTAAGCTAAATAAATCAAAGAATCACAGAATGGTGGAGCGATCCCTGGGGAATCCCGTAATATACCTTCCTCCAATCTGATAACCAACCTTTCACCACTACTCTGTTTCCTGTCAGGCAGCCAGCTTCTTCCTTTATCTTTATTTTCTTATCATCTTATTTTTTACTATCACTCTCTTAGCTGGCCACCTTATGTTAGAGATAAAACTGTGGACCTTGATGTTAATACTGAGGTTATCTGCAGAAGGCAAAGAGTGAACATTCGCGTTGTTGATTACATTTCAAAAGGAAATGTCTGGCATGGCTTTGCTGGAATTATTATTTTTTTAAATAGCATTTTGAGAGATTGTTCAGTTCAGAAGCGTTAGATAACATATAGCAGCACTGATTAGCCATCTTCCAACTGTTTTCAGCAATTGCAAATACAAAATAACTCAGCTGTTCTCCATGCAGCGCTCAAACTCTGGTGCTTCAATTCTTTCTTGGTCGTCTAACTGCATCTCATCTTTAGTAGAATATATATTTTTGTCTATAGCTTCTGTCTTTCTCTCCAATTCCCCATGACACATATTTGACCATAACTACAATACTCTATGTAATATTGGCTCAAATTTTCCGATCAGGGTCAGTCCTGCTTGCCAATCAGAAAGTTACGCACTTAGCTGATTACATTCCGATGCAGCATCCTGGAGAACTCGATCAGGGCAGGAATCCATACAAGGACCTGCAAAGAGGATCAGCGCAGAAGACATACCCCCTTTTTAGGGCACTAGCTGCTGTACAGTAAGTTTAAAGGCCCGTTTTGAATGTTAGTGAATAGGCGAGTGACGTAGGTAAGCGGGTGAAGTGGGGAGGCTGGGTAAGTGGATACGGGTGAGCTGGCTGGGTAAGTGGGGTGAGGTGAGTGGGTAGGGTGAGGGGTAAGTGTGTAGGGTGGGTAAATACGTGGGGTGGGTAAGTGGATAGAGGAGAAGAGGATAGCAGGGGTAGTACGTAGGTGGGTAGTCGGGTTGAGCCTGGTCGGGTCGAGTCTGGTCGGGTCAGGTTGGGTCAGGGGGTTAGTTGGGTCAGGTTGGGGGGTTAATTGAGTCAGGTTGGGGGTGTAGTTGTGTGGACAGTGAGTAGTCAGGTCAAGGGGGTAGTCAGTGGTCAAGGGGTGGTCTGGGGCAGTCGGATGGTCAAGGGACTAGTTGGGTCAGGTTGGGGGGTTAGTCAGGTGATCGGAGAGGTTAGTCAGGTCGGGTTGGGGTTAGTTGGGTGATCAGGGTCGGGGGCAATCAGGTTGGGTCAGGGGTAGTCGGGGAATCGGGAGGCTAGTCAAGGTTTGGAGGGTAGTTGGGGGGGCAAGCTGAGGTGACTGCGCAGTCAGTTTTCTAGTTATCCAGATGTTTGACTGGGTTTTAATCTATTTAACATTTCCTAGGTAACTATCCAGCTAAGTACCAGGATCTCACCCAAGTCTCCAACTGTAGCTCAGAGTTGGAGGCATTTGCGGAGGGTCCCAGAGCAGGAGAATTGCCCATTGGAAGTTGAAACTTCATGGGCAATTTCCACAGAGGTCTGCACATCAGAACTTCCACCAGCTCCCGACGTGAATCTCAGTCATACATCCGGTCTTTGATGATCTGGAGAATGGGAGGTTTGACCTTTGGGTAAATCCACTTAAAGTTGCACAGCAGCTTGACAAAGGCTTGGGAGCAGTCCCAAGGGGAAAACGTTATGGTTTAATGCTTCCCTCACAGAGTTTTGCTTTTACTGGACAGATGCTGATCCCTGTACCTGAATTCCCAGTACGCACTCTCTGTAGTAGGAGCATCAAGTCAAGGCTGATAGTGCCCATATAAGGTATCTGGATATGACAGGACCTGAAAATAGGAGGTGAATTACCCCTAAACACAATGGATTTACTGTTAAGAAGGAAATGTTTCCCTATGGACTGCGGTTCAATTTATGTCACATCCTTTGCCTGAATGCTAAATTATTATGGTTTATTTGCAACATGCCACTTGTTAAAATATTTGAATCATATTGGGTGATAAAATCCATCCATGGGAATAACTTACACTTGTGTGCTTTCAGTCCTTCAAAGGAAACTGGCTCATCATCGTAATACTCGTAGCGCCAGATATAGTCACTGTTGGAGACAATGGTCTTGTTTGTAACAGGATTAACTTCAGACATTTCACACCTGTAAGTAAGAATAATGTCATTGACATTCATTTTTGTGTTCTTTTAATTAATGAAATCCTGTAATCAAACTGATACCATATTTATCCCAAATGAATTCCAATGTACATGCTCAATGACTAGATTCTAATGTAGATGTACATCTTCAGGTACATTCAGTTCTCAGCTGTAATCAGATTATTCACCTGCTGTCAAGGATCTATTTGAATTCCTGTCTTTATCACACTGTAATATCAAACAAGACTATTTGGCAGTCTCATAGCTGTCATCTGCCATGACTTTTTCCCATCTTGGTCAAATCCCAAAGGAAGTTAGGAAGTTTTTTTAATCATTCAAAACTGGTGAACTAAAAAGGAACATTAGGGTTTTAAAATATATCCCAATTCATTAACTAAGGAGCTGATGATATTATGACTGTGGGTGATAGTTACAAGCCTATTAGCAACACCAGTGGAGTACATGCTTGTAGGCCATTTCTCTGTCCACTATTTAAGCAGAGGCACAACCCATTTTAAATAGGGGTAGACTAATGACAGAGCCAGCAGCCTAAAATTGAGCAATTATAGGGGCTGTGGGCCATCAGCAGAATTAAATCTCAACCTGTAACCTGTTAGCCCAGCACATCGCTCACTCCTTGATTACCATTAAGCTTGGAAACCATCTTCGGTTGAATGCAGAATATAGAATGATATAAGAGGACCAACACTATGCACAATTTAGAACGGGTAAGTAACTTATTGAAACAACTGCACAGGGGTAGCTGCATGCTAAACTTCAAAAGCAACGAACTATAGACTAAGCAAAGCTCCCCCACCAAATCCAGTCACACTTGATGGTAGACAACCAGGGAACTAACAGGAGCAGGGGACGCCACAAACATCTGCATCCACAATCATGGTGGTGCCCAGCATGAGTGCAAGAGATAAGACTCGTAACTTCAACCTAAGGAGCCGATAAGATGATCTTACTTGGCCTCCTCCTGAGCTCCCCACCATGATTGATGCCAGCATCTAATCAATGCAGTTCACTCCACATGAAATGAAGCAGCAGCTAAGCGCACTGGGCACAGCAAAGGCTATGGGCCTTGACAATATCCTGGCTACTGATCTGAAGATCTGTGTAACAGCACTAGACACTCCCATGTACTGTACCTGTACTTCAGTGGGCTGCTGGTTTCTCAGCTATATTTGGCTGTTGTGTGGGTCCTGGTCCAGAAATCCACTTCTCCTGAGCCAAAGTCTAGTTTTCCTCTGTTCTAGATCTTATAGCTACCTCCAGCTTCACTTTCATTTTCTACAGAGACTGAATTCGTAGTATACTCGAGTCTAGTATCTGACCTACTACTGCATCCTTATTTTTCTGTTCCTCTGCCAATAATCTTTCGCTCTGTGCTGAGCTATTTCAGAACTACTTCTGCTGGATCCCGGACTGCGTAGGAAACGGCTTCACTGCTGCCGAACGATCTTTGCTCTGCCTCATTCTGCCTGCTTCCCAGTTTCACTGAATCCATTCATCCATCCATTGGTACACTCCACCCACTGATGTGCACTACTTATCATTGATGCCACGACTTAACCTCTGCTGGAACCCTCAATCAACCTAAACTGCTTCATGACAGATTCTCCATATCTCCTTGCCTCTCCATGGAAAGATTTCTAGTAGTACGGTCACTGATGCTTTGCCCCTCAAACAGCTCATGGGCTCATTACCCTTCTTTTGGTGCTCCATGCTGGTGTTATCCCGTCTACAAATCAACTGCTCTCCTACCCATTCCCCATTAAAAGAAAGGGTCTTTATTGTGCCTGGAATACTTGAGTTACTCTACGTCCATTCACATGGATACGTTGGCTGCTGCTATAAACCCGAGTTCAGTATTTCTATCTTCCTTTTCTGTATGCCCTGTGGGTCTTTTTCTCTAGTCTCCTTTCTTTCCTGTTACCCAGTCCGGCCTCCTTTCATTTTTCTCCTTTCTGATACTTTGCTCGATCCCTACTGCAACATTCACTCTTTCTTGACTTTCTTACCATGGCCACACTCTTGACACACTCTTAGTTAAACCCACAGCTTTCCTCTGTGCCTCTTGGCATTCTCTGAAAGGCGCAACTAGGCTCTCATCACTGTCTCCTTATGAGACAAGCCAAATTGTCCCATCCTACTCTATCTCCAGCCTTCATACAATAGTGTACTTATTGGGGGAGGAGGGGTTAATCTTACTATCCTCCCTCCCGACCCAGTTATCACACCCGCCTCTGAGTCCAAGGATTCTGCCAGTGTCCACTGTCCTCTCCTGCCAAGGTGCCTGTTCACTTCTGATTAAGGCCTTTGCCATCGTAAATCTTACTGAGGATGGCATCATTGTAGCCTTGATAGAAATTTGATGACGACTTAATACTTACTGAAGCCTCTAAACCTGCCTACATCTTCTACTGCTTCTCCTGCCAAAACCTGTGCAGTGGTGCGAGAGGCTCTTATCACTAAATCTAACCTTGGTTTGTCCCCCGACTCCTCTGCCATCTTCTCCTCCTTTAAGCACCTCAGCTTGTTCCAACCCTAAGGGCTGAACCCTCAACCCTCCTTTCAAATCCTTGTTCTCTCCAGCCCAACTAAACTCCACACCAATTTTACATGCCCCCACTTGGCATGTTTCAGGAAGTGGGGAGGGTGGTGGGGTGGTGTGGTGGCGAGACATGTATGATAGGTTAATTGGTTAGCCCACCACCTTCCCACCCACCGTCGAGCTGACCCCCATTATACGAAATCAGCAGCCTGCCCACCATGTGTAAATAAATAACTACAGGTCAATTAGACTTGTTAGCAAACATAATATGCTGCTTACGCCATAAGATGGCTGACGTGAGCACGCAGGCAGGAGTGAGGAGGCCGTTTTTTATGGCCTACACAAGGAAGAGTGGGAAGGGGGTATCTCATTAGGGTGGGGGGGATGCCCTGCACATATTGGGGGCAGCCCCTGAAGATGTCACAACCCCCTTCCTTTTGTGTCACCTGTCATCCAAACCCCAGCCCCCCACCCGTCTCTGTCCCCTTCCTGGGCTCTGGGAACCCTTTCTGCACTAAAACCCCAAGACTTACCTTTCTGGGGCAGCCATGATCTTCTTTGTCCTCCTTCCTGCAATCCCAGCAGGACCAAATAGTGGGCTTTGGTGCTGCTGGGACTGCTGGAGCTACCGGAAATCAGATTGGCCGACAGCTCCCGAGGGTGGGGCTTCCTCCCACTGAGGGGCTTAAGTCTCACTCTCAGCCAATTTAGCTCAGCCCCAGCTTGTTACAGCCGTGGGACAGGCTTGTTCCAGTTGTGTCGCCCCTTTCTCACCGAGATATCCTCATTGCTTTCCACACACAGCCTCTGTACCAAGCAACCTCTCACTCGAGGGAAATAAACTTGCAGGGCTTCAGGGATAGCGTGGGGGCGTGGGACTGACTGGATTGCCTTACTGAGAGGCAACGTGAACTCAATGGGCCGTAAGGCCTCCTCCTGTGCTAATAGTGACTCTATGGGCTGAACTTGACCTTGTGAAAACGGGAGTGTTTTCGTTCTGCGGCAAAGTAATATCCAGTGTGATTCGCGATCCTGCGCTGGTTGGCAATAATAGTGGTCGGGCTCCGAAATCAGGATCCCGTCTGCCCATCATTTTGAAATGATTCATTAACAGCCACTTAACCTCATTAACAATCTAATCGGCTGCAGGAATACATCCTGAATGCAAAAATTCGGACCCACCACATGAAATACGCCAGGTGGCTACCTCATTTTTTTCATGCTTGGTTGTAAGGGGGGATAGGATGGCTGGAATTAGGTCTGGGCCTGACTTCAGTAGGACGGATGGCTAAGGGGTTTTTGACTGGCTACTCTTGGAAGTTCCAGAATCCCTGGATGTTATCAGGGGCCTTAATCATTCTAGTGTCTGTAACCTGTGGACTTTTTAATTCATCATCAATGCAGCATTGCCACTCTGTGAAATATGGGCATAGTTATTTCTGTTGGAGATACATCCTCTAGTGAGGGGAGGAGACTGAGAGGGAGGAAGACAGAGAAACAGGGGCAGGAGGTATAAGAAGTGCACGAGGGAGTACAGCCTGCAGAGGGGACTTCAGCTTTCCAGAACGACTGTGACTTCCCTGTTATATGTTGGCCAGGGAGTTTGCACCGAACTGTATGGCCGACCATTCAACCCTTGTCACATTGAAAGTCACCGTGGCCTTGAATTTTTATGCCTCAGGCTCAGTTCAGGCCATGTACGGGGAGCTGAGTGGCATTACCTAGCCTGCAGCGCACCATTGTCTTTACAGGTACCAAGTTTAGACATGTAGGCGAATCCACAGCCTTCACCGCTGACTGGCAACAGCCAAACAGCCAGAGGTTTTGCGGCCATGGGAAGTTTTCCCAGGGTGCAAGTTGTAATTGACTGCAGTCATGTCACTGTCAAGGCCAGCCAGGGGCTTTTGAAAACAGGAAGGGCTGCCATTCAATCAACATGCAGTTAGCCTGCGACCACCAGCAGTGCATCCTGCAGCTCTTTGCAAGCTACCCAGGGAGCTGCCATGATTCCTACATCCTCAGGAACTCCCAGGTACCAGCTATTTTAACAGGACCTGACGCTTTGGGAAGGACGTCTGCTTGGTGACAAGGGCTACCTGTTAAACAACTGTCTCATGACACTAGTTCGAGGTCCCAGGGTTGACCCTAAGCGCCAATATAATGAGCATTACAGCAAACCAGGGCCATCATCGAGCAGACAGCTGGGCTCCTGAAATGAGGTTCGGATGCCTAGACAGATCTGGAGGAGCTTTCCAGTGCGCGTCTTCAAGAGTGTCCCTGATGGTGGTTGCTTGCTGTGCTCTCCACCACCTGACGCTCTAGATAGGGGATCCCCTATGGGAGGCGGAGCCAAGGGAGAACATCTATTCCTCTGATGAGGAGATGGAGGAAGAACCGGCACCGGCAGATGTGCAAGACCCTTTCAGGGAGCATCAGGATGGTCATTAAATACGGGAGGCTTCAGTTCTCCAGAGGCTTCAGTAGCTCGGACCATCAAAACTTCTCATCTTGTCTACTCTTTCCTTCCTCTTCCTCTGTCCTCACCAGAAAACCAGCTCCTCGTCTCATAAAATCACAAACACCCAAACAAATGGTTGCAATTTTGTACACATTCAAATAGGAAGAACTAGGGAATCCATCTCCAACCATTATTAGACACAGCAAATGCAGCGCTCCTCTCTAGAATATACAAACAACACATCACTTATTTACATTGAACCTTATTTTCTTTTGCAAGTAATACAAATGATAAACTCACCATGTGTACTGAGATGTGACTAGTTTGGGGTTTTTACAAGTTCTGTTCCAGGTGCTGGGGTGCGGTGCACCCCCTCGCTTGCAGCTATGCTGGAGACAGGTGGCTGACCCTTAGCCCCCTTGGCTGAGACGACTTTGGTGGCTGTCCTATGGTCGCCTGAGGCTGTGAGGACCCTGGCATGGTGGGGACCTCCTTCACAGTGGCAAGGGGCCTTTCTGTCACCGCAGCATTCGAGGGTTTTTGTGCCAATGGCAGAGCGGTAGAAGAGAGGCTGTCCCCAGCAGAAGCTCCTTGGATTGTGCCCCAAAATGGCATCAGCTGCTGCTCACCCTCTGCCTTGAGGTCCAATTGGCCCTCCCTGCTTCCCTGAGAGGGGCCAGGAGCAGGATGTAACTCCCGGCTCCCCATCGCCTATCGGCCTGGCTGTGGGCCTGAGCTCAGAGGCAGGGGCAACAGAGTGCAAGTCAGAACACACCCTCACTACAGCATCAGTCATCTGCTGTGTTTGGCCCTCCAAGGCAGTCGCCAGTCTATCAATGGAGGAAGCCGTATGTTCTGCTGAGTGGATGATCGCAGCGATCATGGCCTGGATGGACTCCTCCAAGTCCATGCCAGAATGCGCAACCCCTCTGGTATCTCCATCCAGTCTCCATGCACCTTGCGCTGGACATCCAGCATCTGCCACATTATGGACGACTCCAAGGGCTCATCATCCGACTGGGACTCAGCATCTGGCTCTCCTCCAGCACTCCTCCCACTGCGAAAGGACTGCTCCATCTCAGCCTCTGGCAGCTGCATGAGTGACTGTGATGTTCCCTCGCCAGGCTGTAGTTCCCTTAGTTCTAAGGCATGATTCCCCACCAAGGTATCTGCACTGATGCTGGATGCTGAGCAATGGTGTGACACTGCTCCCTCCGGAGGCTTCCTCTTCCTCCTCCGAAGTAAGTGAAGGATCCAGGGGAGTAGCAGTCAATGGTGCACTTGTGCCTGAGACAAAAATAGGGAATGTTAATGGCATCTGCAATATTCAAGGAGAGGGCACATAGACATTGGCACCACTTCAGGCATTATGAGATCTTACTCTTTGTCTGCGCTTCACAACATCTAACATGTAGTTAGTTATTCCTCTCCAATGTATGAGGGCATTCTCGAGCAGGTACCATCAATGCCTCTTGCATAACAACATACCAGACATCATGCATCCTCTCCTCCTTCCTGTTCACACATATCTCTTTCTGAATTGCACATAATGCCCCTTGCAATCTCACTGCCCTGGGCCTTCCTCCTATCTCACCTCCCCAATGGACCGGCTCTACTCATTGGCAGTGAGCTCCAACACCTTTTTTTATTGATGTGAGGATCATCAAGTTGGTCACATCATCTCCTGTCTTTGATCTTTCAAGGGTATTGGGGCCCTCTTCTCTCACAAACACAGCGCAACAATGCAATGATTTAAAATCTACCACACAATTGGTTCTTCACAGGTCTGACCTCTGACAACACCACAGGCTGAAGAATCTACACACCAAATAACCAGTGTACCTTTCAGACATCTTTCACCCTTCCCCACACCCTCCCCCCAACAGCCCCAGTATATTGGGCCTTTGGGCAGTATACAGTGGCATTTGTGCATCATGCCCCCTCATACCTTTGGTCAGTGCACAAGACAATACTCTCATGGAATCTTCCCACATCCCTCCATACTGGAGCCTCACTCACCCTGGAAGATCGGGAAAGGTCACTAGTGAGCTTTCTGCACGGTATCTAGATCCTCTCAATGACCTCCGTCCAGGCTGCCTTGGTCAGGCCAGGAGGTCTCCACTTACAGTCAACTGGCATGAGGACCTCCTGCCTGGCACTTACAGCCTAAAGGAGGACTCACAGCAAGTTGACATCAAACCTTGGGGTCATCCATGTCCTTCCTACCTGGCCATCAGCTCAAGAACTTCTCTCGGCCATCTGCGGAGAGACAATGAGTTAGCAGCTTGAGATTCCCTATAATCATTCAGCTTTTTCTTGCCTGCCAAAGTACCTACAATCTCCCCATCAGTAGAACATACACAAACACATAAAAATTATCACTCACCTGAGTCAATGCTTCAAAATATTTATCAGCGTCACAAAAGTCCCTTTTCACGAATACTCTCATCCCTGCTGCATCTGGCACAGTCCCGTGCCAGAGGTTCCTTTAAATGAGTAGCTGGTCTCAGCCTGCCAGCATAGTGCCCGGACATCCCACCCACCATGGCCCATTGGGTGAGCAGCCCACCTTCAAGAAACCCCGTTGGCCAAAGACCCGCACAGTGGCCATTAATTGGCCAATTTGCATATTATAGCACGTCTCTCAAATGTGCGCACTTCTGGAGTGGACTCCTGCTCACCGCAACAGAATAAAAAATTCAGCCCTTTGACTCTGAGCCCAATCGCCAATTGTCCCTGTTGAATATCACTGAGTTCCTAGTCCCTTAATGCCTTGAATTTAAACATCTCATCATGTTTTAATCCTTCATGGCCTCACTGCTGCCTGGTTACCTCCTTTTATTTTATTCTTTCATGGTGTGTGGGTGTTGCTGGCTAGCTGCGTTGCTTGTCCATCCCTAATTGCCCTTGAGCCGCCTTCTTGAACCGCTGCAGTTCATGTGGTGTAAGTACACCCACACTGCTGTTAAGAGAGTTGCAGGATTTTGACCCAGTGACAGCGAAGAAATGGCAATATAGTTCCAAAGTCAGGATGGTGTGTGACTTGGAGGGAAACTTACAGGTGGTGATGTTCCTATGCATCTGCTGCACTTGTCCTTCTCGGTGGTAGAGGTCACAGGTTTGGAAGGTGCTGACGAAGGAGGCTTGGTGAGTTGCTGCAGTGCTTTTTGTAGATGGTACACACTGCTGCTACTTTGCATTGGTGATGGAGGGAGTGAACGTTTAAAGTTGTGGATGATGTACCAATCAAGTGAGCTGCTTTATCCTGGATGGTGTCCAGCTTCTTCAGCGTTTTTGGAGCTACATTCATCCAAGCAAGTGGGGAGTATACCATCACACTCCTGACTTGTGCCTTGTAGATGGTGGACAGGCTCTGGGGAGTCAGGAGGTGAGTTACTCGTCGCAGGATTCCTAGCCTCTCACCTGCCCTTGTAGCCATAGTATTTATATGGCCAGTCCAGTTCAGTTTCTGGTTAATGGTAACTTCCAGGGTGTTGATAGTGAGGGATTCAGTGATCGTCATGCCATTGAATGTCAAGGGGCGATGGTTAGATTCTCTCTTGTTGGAGATGGTCATTGCCTGACACTTGTGTGGTGCAAATATTACTTGCCACTTATCAACCCAAGCCTGAATGTTGTCCAGGCCTTGCTGCAAATGGGTACAGACTGCTTCAGTATCTGAGGAGTCACGAATGGTGCTGAACATTGTGCGAACATCAGCGAACATCTCCACTTCTGAACTTATGATGCACCTTGCTGCCACACCCGGTCAAATGCTGCCTTGATGTCAAGGGCAGTCACTCTCACCTCATCTCTTGAGTTCAGTTCTTTTCTCCATGTTTGAACCAAGGCTGTAATGGGGTCAGGAGCTGAGTGGCCCTGGCGGAACCCAAACTGTGTATCAGTGAGCAGGTTATTGCTAAGCAAGTGCCGCTTGATAGCACTGTTGACAACCTGTTCCATCACTGATGATCGAGAGAAGACTGTTGGGGCAGTACTTGGCCGTGTTGGATTTGTCCTGCTTTTTGTAGATGGGACATATCTGGATAATTTTCCACATAGTCGGGTAGATGCCAGTGTTGTAGCTGTACTGGAACAGCTTAACCAGGGGCGCAGCAAGTTTTGGAGCGCAAGTTTTCAGTACTATTGCCAGAATGTTATCAGGACCCATAGCATTTGCGGTATCCAGTGCCTTTAGCCGTTTCTTGATATCACGTGGAGTGAATCAAAATGGCAGAAGACTGGCATCTATGATGATGGGGACCTCAGGAGGAGGCCGAGATGGATCATTGACTCGGCACTTTTGGCTGAAGATTTTTGCAAGTGGCCTTGTCTTTTGCACTGATGATAGGGCTCCCCTATCATTGAGGATGGAGATATTTGTGCAGCCTCCTCCTCCTGTTAGTTTTTTAATAGTCCACCACCATTCACGACAGGCTATGGCAAGACTGCAGAGCTTAGGTCTGATCTGTTGGCTGTGGGATTGCTTAGCTCTGTTCTCTAACCCTACAGCCTACCAATAACTCTTTGGGCAGAATTTTCCCATCTCGCCCGCTGCAGGTTTCGTGGTGGGCAGAAACAGAGAATCAAGTGTCAGGCAAAAAGTCGGAAATCTGCTGGCGTAAAAACAGCTTGCAAGTCTCTCGATGGTGGGTTTATGGTGGGTCAGATATCCCACTGACTAGTGGCATTGAATGCCATTTGCATTCATTAACATTTCATGAATGCTCATTAAAACAGCTGCTCGCTAGAATATTGTCACAACTTCCAATCTTACTGCGTGAAATTAAATCAGCCTCAAAACCATTTGAAAGGGCGTAGTCTACACAAGTTGGACGTCAGTTCTCTGGTAACTTCGAGGTGAGTGCAACATACATAGCCTAGCTGCCATAGCGCTACGCCGGTCTTGTTGCAGTGAACGCCACTCCGCTGGGGCTGTAGGGTAGGTCTGCTCCTGCTCTTTGCCCACATTGCCCCAAAGAACACCACTGCGCTGTGGTACTCATGCAGGCCTCCACTTTCAGAAACTAGCACTTCAACCAGGGGTGGGCTTTGAGGTGAGGATGGGGTTGATGAACACAAGGTAGGCAATGGGGAAGGAAGGCTGTGGAATGGCAGTGAGGGGGAAGGGAGAACACGAGGGGGCAACGTGGAGGGGAAGGCTGTCCCAGAACAAAAAAAAGAACAGTAAAAACTGGGAAATAAGAATACTGGTCCGAACCAGTTTTGTATACCTTAAATGGAACACCAGTAAAAACTGGGAAATAAGATTACTGGTCTGAACTGTTTTTTCCTTCTGGAGTGGAATGGCAGTGAGGGGGAAGGGTAAACACGAGGGGGCCTTTCCGGGGTCAGCCTCTAACTTCTTGTTGCTGCAGGAGTGAGCAGGAGTCGGTTTAGAAAGAAAGGAGGAAGATGTCCTTGTGATGAAAGCCACTGAAAGCCAATGGCTTCATTCCCACTGTTAAAGGGCTACTCAGAACTCAGTGGCTTCACATCACAGTCGCTGCATCACAAGAAGTAGCACAGGGGAATGTAGAATTTGGGAGTGCGGCAATAGTGAAGGAGGCACGGCTCTATCATATATGGCATTCCATCAATAAAGGCCTGTGACCTGTTCACCAGAATTGATACTCCTAACAAGCCAAAGGGCATCCACTGACAGCAGGCACATGGGAACACCACCACCTCCAAGCTCCCCTCCAAGTCACTCACCATCCTGACTTGGAAATATATCGCCGTTCCTTCACTGTCGCTGGGTCAAAATCCTGGAAGTCCCTCCCTAACAGCACTGTGGGTGTACCTACACCACAGGGACTGCAGCGGTTCAAGGCGGCAGCTCACCGCCACCTTCTCAAGGGCAATTAGGGATGGGCAATAATTGCTGGCCTAGCCAGCGACGCCCACATCCTGTAAATACATTTTTTAAAAACTGATTGGTCGTTAATACGCCACATCAGAGATTGGAGCACAGAGCTAGGTTGGGTCACTCATCTCAATTAAACTTTATCATCCCACGCAAGGCTCAAGATGTTATATATCTGCGATGCCACCTTGGTCACCTTGATGTGTGTGCTAGTGTCTCAGGGACAAAGCAGCATCTGCCACCAAGCAAGTAGGGCAGGAAAAACTATGGACCCTTACAGTTTCCAAATGTGTCATCTTTTGTGCTTCACTTTCTTAACCCTTAAATCATTAATGTCTTTAATGTTTTCTTTCAGAGAGAAGGTAAAAGCACATATGGATCCAGGACTCAATGCTGCCTTTGTCAGGGTCCTAATGCAATTGAGGACCACGAAGGAGGGAGAGGCGGATCTGCACTCAGCTCCAGCAGGAGGGACATTGTCAAGGGGAGCCAGAGCATGAACAGGAGGGTCAGGAGGAGAGACCCAGGCAATGGGGGTGACTCGCCAGACCTAGGGTTTATCGTAGAAGAGTCTCCTATTTACAAATGAGTGAGAGGCAATGCCGTGCACGTCTGTGCTTGTCCCGAGCTCTGCTACATCACATATGCCATATTCTTCGTGAAGTCCTGATGTCACATGGAGTTGGAGGGTATCCCCTGCCAGTGGCTTTGAAGATGACAGCTGCACCCAATTTCTTTGCCTTTTGGTTTTTCCAAGGATCAACAGAGGACCTGTGCAGCATCTGTCAGTCCACAACACATCGATGCAGAAAGGAGGTCTCAGGTGCCCTTTACAGAAGACCCATTATTATGTCAAGTTCGCTCTGGACGAAGATAGCCAGGCCGCGAGATTCACCGGCTTTGCTGCCAGCTCAGGCTTCCCAAGAGTGCAGGGCGCAATACACCGCACCCATGTGGCTATACGAGCTCCATGGCAGCAGCCCCTAATGTTTATAAACCGCAAGGGCCATCATTCCATCAATGTATAAGTGGTGTGTGATCACCAGAAGCACATGCTGCACATTTGTGCACGGTACTCTGGGAATTGCCATGACTCCGACAACTGAGTCACTCCTAGGTACCTAAGATTTTTGAGGGGCCATTACATCTGCAGGGCTGGCTGCTTGTGGATAAGGGGGACCCACTGAAATGCTGGCTAATGACACCGGTGCAGCACCCTGTGTCCTTCCAAGGAGAGGTACAATGTTGCTCACAGCTCCACACACTCCCTTATAGAGCAGACCATAGGGCTTCTGAAGGTGTATTTCAGATGCTTGGATCACTCAGGCAGCTCACTCCAATACACTCCCAATGTGTTGCACCCTTCATAATCCAGCAATGCAAAGGGGTGACCCCCTGCCAGAGGATGAACTCGAGGAGGATGAGAACTCATCGGAGGCTAAAGATCTGGAGGCCCAGTAGCCTCAGGAGGCTGCTGAGAGTCAGTATGAGCGGGATCACTCAGTGGAGGAAGGGAGGCATGGGAGATGTGCCCGTGATATGTTAATTGCTGACAGGTTCCAGGAAGAGTAAAGTTAAGTGGGGGCATACAGCCACATCCCTCCTCGTCCTCAATGCCATTTACTTACATCTCAAGTGGTGTCCACCCACTTGCAGCGAGACCGAGTCCTGCATTCACACTTGTGTATCCTGGCCTAATGAATCGCCAGGCCATGATCTCTGTTTTGGTCCATGGTGCCCTGTGAGTGAGCTCACTCTGGGAGCTGAGACCCCACTGAGGAACAAGAGCGATACGAGAGAAGACTCGAAGCCTTCGCCGCCATCTAATGATGCAAACACTGCTGCAACTGAGATGTGGAAGTGCCTAGGGATCTCCTCCTCCCGTGCATATCTTTTCTTCTGCCACTACCACTGAGGAGACACACATACTGCTAGGATATCAATGCTGATGAGCTGCCCTCACTCAATGGTGTTCTTTGAGGAAGCAGTGTTAGAAATGCTTACATCACACATTTCTAATAATAATTTAAACACATCTCCCTGCCATCACACAAGGGTGCGGAGACTAGCTCAACAGAGGTTAACATCACAGGAATGTGAATCTCACAATGGGACACTATCACTGAGTGGGAGGAAGGCAAAACCTTGAAATATGAGGATTCCAAAGAACAAAATCACAACGCCTTCAGTTGATAAAAACATTCATATAACCATCAAATGTATTCACAAAAGTGCAATATCTTTACATGTATAACACACTCATGACCCAAAAGTGACACTGATTTTTCTTAACATTCCTAACGCTAGTGCTACGCCTGGGTGCAGCCCCATCATCCGCAGCAGAGGTGGAGGCAGCCTGCTGACTGCTACGTCCTGATGTCTGCAATAACCTTGGTGGACGTCCTCTGGTGGCCCAGGGCCTGGAAGGCCCCGGCCTGATAAGGGTCACCTGCTGAGGGGCAGAAACAACCTCGGCTGCCTGAGAAGCTGGAGTGGTTGGGGTCACAGGCAGAGGGGTCTGTGAGCGGCTGCACATCCTTGGGTTGTCCTGAGAGGAGGCCCCCGGGGAGTCCAGATGACAACCTCCCTGTGAGTGCCCGAGGGCCCTTCCCTGAATCCTGCAGGAGATGGTGCACGTGGAGGGAGGTCAAGGTGCCTCCTCCCCATGTCGCCTACATCTTGATGGTACTCACTAGGGTGAGTGGCCATGGAGTGCAGGGTCGAGCGCAAATCCGGCAAAACCTGCAGAACCAAGGTCTCCATGGTGGTCATCCGCCTTCCCATGGTGACCTCAAGGCGCTTGCATGTCGGAGCCACAACATCAGACAGAACGCGGATGGACTCCTCCATCGTTCACTCTATTCTGCTGAGTGACTGTTGAATCTGCCTGATGTGCAACTGCCTGTCATTGCATTTCCAGCATTGAGTAGGCAGCTGTTTCCAGAGGCTCATCATCTGACTCAGACCGAGCGGGTGGCTGGTTTCCAGCAGCCCTCCAAGTGCCGGAGACCTGGGCTGTCCCTGCCTCCGACTGCTGCAGGGACGTGTCAGTGAGCTGTCCTCCAGAAAGTGAGCCCGAGTTTAACCCACAACTGTGCCACACTAACATGTGTGTCTCTGAGCTGGTGGAGGGTGCGTGTGAACGCCATGACGGTTCTTCCAGAGCTTCCTCTTCAGATGTGGTCTGGGGGTTCACACTGGTGCTCGACTGGTTTGGGAGCCTCAATCTGCTGGTGCCTAGAAAATAGAAAATAGAATTTCAGTTAATGAGCATGAGCAATATAAGACTGCACGTGACTCACTGTGAATGTCAGGATTTGATGAGGTGATGGAGCTGTGACCTGTACTAGGTTAGCGGGAGAGGCCAATATCCCCTTTCCCACAGGAGCGATCCCTGTCCTTCCCCGCCAGCTCGGCTGCAGCTTCCTCAAACTCACTGAGGGCAATGATGTCGGTCATCCCTCCCCAGGTCTGCGATCTCTCACGCCTGTTGTGTGCCAGTTTGGCCTGTATGGAGAAGAAAGAAAGGCACGTGATGAGAAGAGATGGAGCAGAGTTTGGCTGAGATGCATGTCCCCTGCTTGTGGTGAGACACCTCCAGAAGGGCCAGAGGATGGAGTGTGAGCAGCATGTCTCAGTGAGTGAATGAGTATTGACTTGTGTCCCCAACTAATGGTTTTGTGAGATCCTTGAAGAGTATAGCATTTTGAGTGCATGATGCCATGATGAGAGCTTGATATTGGAGGGAGTTGAAGGATGACTTAACCCTGGTGGAGCAGATGAGATCATTCATCCTGTTCCTGCACTGGGCGGCATTTCGGGCGCCAGTGCCAGTCTCGCTGACCTGCTGTGCGATGGCCTCTCAGGCTGGAAAGGCGAGGCTGCTGCACTTCCTACAGCCATCCCTGGGATACAGGACTTGCCTGTGTGCCTGCACCCCTCTGATCAAGGTCTGGAGGGCCTAGTGGGTGAAGCAGGGTGCTGCCTTCTTCTTGAGGCTCTCGGCCTTCCTCTTCTAGGTCTCTGCACATGTCCACAAGACATGTGGGCTGGAGAGAGTGACATTGTGTTGGACTGGTTTTTAAATATGGTGCTTGGACCTTCGACCCTGCCAGCTGACAACAGGCAGACGAATCAGCTTCCGACCCGCCAGGTGGTTCAGCCTGATACTTGCCTGTGCATAATTAATGACCCTCCAAGCGCAGAATCGGTTGGGAGTTTCTGCCATTCTGGCCAGTGGGGTGGGCACCGTCAAAACTGCCCAGCACTGCACTTAGTCCCATAAATTGAAAATTCCGCCCTTTGTTTTTCTAATTTGGCTTCTTGTATATCCCCACTCCTTTTGACACCAGCAGTTGTGCCTTCAACTGTTACAGCCCTCAAATTTCCTCACTGAAAACTTTGCATTTCACCATCTCACTCTCCTCCTTTGAGACCCTCTTTATAACTCACTTCTTTTACCATTTCATTCCTTACCTCTCCTAACATCTCCAGCTTTGATCGGTGTCAAAGTGCCTTGGGACATTTTTCTGTTAAAGGTGCTTTATAAACGCGAGTTGTTGTAGAAGGTATCCACGGGAATTCCATTTCCCAGCGCTTTCCCAAAGTCCTTTTTATATTATCCTTCCCTTTTCAAATACCTATCCAATTTCCTTTCAAATATCTGCCTTAATAGCAACTTGTAGTAAAACATTCCATGTTCAAATATCTTTTTGGTAATAAGAATGAGAGAAGGTTAGTGTGGAGTATAAACACAAGCATAGACCAGCTTTGCTGAAGGGCTGGTTTCTGTGCTGTAGCTTCTATCCAATTCTGTGAAATTGGTTTCCTTTTGTGGGAGTGCAGCAAAGGTTCTCTAGGCTAATACCAGGAATGGCAAGACTGTCGTATGAGGAGAGATTGGTTCAACTGGGCCTGAATTCATTAGAGTTTAGAAGAATAAGAGGGGATCTGATTGAAACGTATAAAATTCCAACAGGGCTAGACAGACTAGATGCAGGGAGGATGATTCCCTGGCTGGGGAGTCTAGAACCAGGGGCCACAGTCTCAGGATACGGGGCAGGCCATTTAGGACTGAGCTGAGGAAAAATTTCTTCACTCAGAGGGTGGTCAACCTGTGGAATTGTCTATTGCAGAAGGCTGTGGAGGCCGGGTCACTGCTAGTGCTTTTGGGAGGAGTTTAAACTAATTCAGCAGGGGGAGGGGACACAGAATAGGGACACATCATAATACAGAAAACAATCAAATCAGAGGGAGTACAGCTGCATTAAGTTTCAAGGGAGTAAGGCAAGGCTGGACGGCCTCTACTTTAATGCCAGGAGTATTACAGGTAAAACGGATGAGTTAAGGAGGAGGATTGACACATGGAATTGTGATATAGTAGCCTATATACCCTGAGACGTGGTTGAGGGAAGGGCAGGATTGGCAGATCAACATTCCAGGATATAGAATCTTCAGGCGAGACAGGGGAGGGGGTAAAAGAGGAGGAGGTGTTGCATTATTAGTTAAGGAGTCAGTTAATGCAGTAAGGAGAGATGATATATTGGAGGGGGGCATCGAATGAAGCTTTGTGGGTAGAGCTTGGGAATAAAAAAGGGGCAGCCACATTGTTCGGTGTTTATTATAGACCCCCAGATAGTTAGGGGGAAATTGAGGAGCATATATGTGCACAATTTGTGGAGGTGTGTAAAAACAATAATAGGGTAATTATATTAAGTGATTTCAACTTTCCCAACATTAATTGGGATAGACGTAGTGTTAAGGGTTTGGATGGAGTGGATTTCTTGAAATGTGTACAGGAGAACTTTTTAGGTCAAGATGTAGAGGGTCCAACAAGGGATGGCACAGTGCTGGACTTAATTCTGGGGAATGAAGCCAGACAGGTGGCTGAGGTGGTGGTGGGGGAGCATTTTAGTGATAGCGACCACAATATGGTACAGTTCAAGTTTGTTATGGACAAAGAAATAAACAAGTTACAAAAAAATGTTTTGGATTGGGGGAGAGTGGATTTTAGTAAAATAAGGCAGGATCTGGCCAAGGTAGACTGGGAACAGCTACTTACGGGGAAATCTCCAGAGGAGCAGTGGGGGGCGTTCAAAAAGGAAATGGGGAGGGTATAGGCTCAACATGTTCCCTCTAGGGTGATATGAAGGAGTAACAAGCCCAGAGAACCATTGATGACCAGAGATATTCAGAATACAATGAGAAGGAAAAGAGAGGCTTTTAGCAGATACAAGGGAAGCAAATCAGCAGAGGCATTAGTGGAGTATAGAAAGTGCAGGGTGGAGCTTAAGAAAGCAATTAGGAGAGCAAACAGGGGATATGAGAAAGCTCTGGCTGGTAAAAGTAGGGAAAATCCCAAGATATTCTGTAAGTATATCAATGGGAAGAGGGTAACCAGGGAAACAGTAGGGCCCATAAGGGACCAAGGGGGTAATCTATGGGTGGAGCCAGAGGACATCAGTAGAGTGTTGAATGAATACTTCACATCTGTCTTCACCCAAGAGAATGAGGATGAAGGTATGGAACTTGGGGAGAGAGACTGCGAGGTCCTTGAGCAAATTGATATGGGAAGTGACAAGGTATTGGAGGTATTGGCAGGCTTAAAAGTGGACAAATCTCCAGGTCTGGATGATTTGTGTCCCAGACTGCTGAGGGAGGCAAGGGAGGAGATCGCAGCGGCTCTGACCCAAATTTTTAATTCCTCTCTGGCCACAGGGGAGGTGCCAGATGACTGGATAACAGCTAATGTGGTTCCACGATTTAAGAAGGGTTGTAGAGATAAGCCAGGGAACTATAGGCCAGTGAGTCTCACGTCAGTGGTAGGGAAACTATTGGAAAAATTTATGAAGGAGAGAATCTATCCTCCACTTGGAGAGGCAAGGTTTGATCAGGGATAGTCAGCATGGCATTGTTAGAGGGGGGTCATGCCTAACAATTTTTTTGAGGAGGTGACCAGGTGTGTAGATGAGGGTAGTGCAGTTGATGTAGTTTATTTGGATTTCAGCAAAGCCTTTGACAAGGTTCCACATGGGAAACTTATAAAGAAGGCAAATGCACATGGGATACAGGGTAATTTGATAAGGTGGATTCAAAATTGGCTTAGTTGTAGGAGGCAGAGGGTGATGACAGAAGGATGCTTTAGTGACTGGAAGCCAGTGTCCAGTGGTGTACCACAGGGATCTATGCTGGGTCCCCTATTATTTGTCATTTATATAAACGACATAGATGACTATGTGGGGGGTAGGATTAGTAAGTTTGTGGATGACACTAAGATTGGCCGGGTGGTTAACAGTGAGGTTGAGTGTCTAGGGCTACAGGGAGATATAGACAGGATGGTCAAATGGGCAGATAAGTGGCAGATGGAATTTAACCCTGAAAAGTGTGAGGTGATACACTTTGGAAGGAGTAATTTGACAAGGAAGTATTCAATGAATGGCATGACACTAGGATGTTCTAAGGAACAAAGGGACCTTGGCGTGTGTGTCCATAGATCTCTGAAGGCGGAGGGGTGGTGAAAAAGGCATGAGGGGACACGTTTCATTGAATTTTATTGTATTTATTATTTTTTCAAAAAGCGCTTCAATCTCTCTGTGCCTCAGGGGGATTGATGCGCTCCTTCGTGCACATGCGTGAACTGTGCACCAGGCCCCCTCTCCCTCCTGCCCCCGCCCGCACATGTAACGCTCAGCCCTGACGCTTGTGATCCACGCAGAGTGGGCCTTAATTGGCCCGCCCGCGTGAAATCGTGGTGCGGAGCCGATCGTGGGCAAGGCAGTCTGCTTCCTGACTGCCCCCGCCCACTCCCACCAAGCCCGCCCGATGCAGGAAAAATTCATGCCTATGTTTCTATGCTTTTATGTAAATAAAATCCCAAAAAATATTGAACTGCACTGTGTGAACTTGTTCAGTGTTTCATGGTTGGTTTTTGGCTTAAAGTACACATTCAATAAAAACATTCTTTTTTGTTGTACAGGCACATTGGGTACTTTGTCCAATGGACAACAGACAGATGTAAACATTTTAAACTGTGTTTATTTACTCAAATTATTTCTGTGGCTTTGTAGAGTCTTATCCCATACACAAAACTGCATATCAGCGAATCAAACTATGTAATAACACTTGATGGGACTTATTACTTCCTGCCAGCAATTATTCAAATCAGTTGATAAATTCATTCTCCATTATTCTCAGAGGAAATAGTAGTAGAGTCAGTTTGCACAGAATTTCTGTTGGGTCAACAGAAAAAAGCAGTTGCAGTATTTAGGCTAACTGACCTCAAGGGCCTTCAAATTGAAAGAATATTCCACTGCACATCAGATATACGCTGGAATTTTATTTTCCGTGTAGCTGTGATATATTAAAACCCAAGCGCTCTTACCAGCAGAAAGTCCTTTTTTGTCATCCTATGTGCTAGTCACTCCAATGACTCAATCACCTTTTCAGTTCTCACACAGTGGCAGTGTTTTTGCTGAGAAGGTAAAACTCAGTCATTCCTCAATTACCAAGTAACATACAAAGAAAAAGCCAAGTCATGTACTCGTTCAAACAGATGTTATTTTAGTAATTGTACCCAATTGATTTACAATGAAAGCTGTTTACCACTGCCAACCTCAGTAGATCTCAAGGATTAGTTGCTGAGTATACAAAAGCACGATGCCTTGAATTCATTTCAAACATGATCCCTAACAAACCTGCAATTTTATTATTATGTACTGCAGCAAAGTTTTCATATAAAACCCACGGTTAAATAGTAGAAATAATGACCGCAAGTACTATTTTAATACTGTGGATTTGATTTCTCTTCGACCTCCCCAAGACAAGCCTGGATGGACCACGTTTGCTACATGAATTATTGAATATAATTTTGATACAAGATTTCACAACTACTTTACTTTGGTGCAGAACTGTCTGCTATTTCCCTTTCCCTTCCATACCGTTCTGTTTTCTTTCCCTCTTTCTTCATTAGTTGCTATCTTCCTTGACAAATATGCTACTTCATTGAGCACGTCTGCACTTTCTTCATAGAGTCTGGTGCTTGCTTTAATATCTCTTACCACTTTCCCTTGGGCTCTCTCTGCACTGTTTGTCTCAGCCTCTCTCAGCACTCTCCCTCCTGTCACCACTGACTGTTAAAGCCTGTGTGGTATGTATTATTGTACGTTTTATTTCTTCTCTGTTGAAAGGAGTAAATAAAGATAAAATTAAAAATTGAGAATGCAGGAAAAACATTACAGAAAAGTCAAGCAACAAGGGTACTGAGAAATGCACAAGGAAATTCAAAACAGCAGTGGAATAAAAAATATTTATGAAAGAGAGAGATGATGTATGTCTGCAAATGTGTCTGTTTCTCCCTCTTATCCATCTCTCCATTAAAACCTTCAATATCACTGTCCACTTATTAAATGACACAGAAGAAACATATTCCCTACTGAACTGCCAGCATTTCTGGACAAAGAAACAGATTAAACTATCTGGATGATGGCTTTTGTCAGAACATTCCTTACTTATTCTATTTAATTTGCATAATATAGTTGTATAACGTTCATGTAACTTTCTATGCGATGAAGTCCAAAGGCTGCAACGTTGACAATGAACATTATAAACTTAGACCTTTGTGCTCTTCCAGTGACCAGGGCAAACCAATGCCACAATTTGCTGCGGAAATAATTAGAATATGCTACCCCGAGCATAGTGGAGAATTGTGAGAATCATGGCCACTGTCTGATACTCAGCCAAGGTACCCAGCACTAACACAGAATGGAACAACAGGTTATTTAATAGCAATAGCTCCAATCTGATAACATGGAGATGGGTGATGTCATACATGAGGAAATTTATGCTCCCGAACCTGCTAAATCTTTGTGGGTAGCTTTTGAGGTTGTGGCAAGTGCCTGACTGCAAAATCTTGGCCATTAATGTACAAATAATATCAGTTTGGGGGATATCAGAACATCCGTCAAAACACTTATTTCTTGTAATTTAAAACTGCAATGGTTCCTAGCAACCTGCTGAGCAATTAATATTTTATTGACTCTGAGCCCTCCAGTAATATTCTGCAATGATCTATGCGATGGTCCACAAGAGCTATGTGGTGATCACAGGGTATTCGCTAAACAAACTCGATCTCGCCATTGGCTTTAATGGAGAGGGTGGAGCTATGATCCTTACAGAATCAGAGAATGGCCACAGCACAGAAGGAGGTCATTCAGCCCATTGTGTCTGTGCTGGTTCACTGAAGGAACAATTCACCAAGTACCATTCCCCTGTCTTCGTCCCATAGTCCTCCGCATTCTTGCTTCTCAGATAATAATGAAATTTCCTCTTCAATGCCTCGATTGAACCTGCCTCCACCAAACTCTCAGGCAGTACATTCCAGATCCTAACTACTTGCTATGAAAGTTTTTCCTCATGTCACCATTTCTTCTTTTGCCCATTATCTTAAATTTGTGCTCTCTTGTTCTCGATCCTTCAACCAATGGGAACATTTTTTCCCTATCTACTCTGTCCAGACCCCTCATGATTTTGCATACCTCTATCAAATCTCCTCTCAACCTTCTCTTCACCAAAGAAAACAATCCCAACTTCTCCAATCTATCTACATAACTAAGGTTCTTCAATCCCTGGAATCATTCTCGTGAATCTTTTCTGCACTCTCTCCTTCACGTCCTTCTTAAAGTGTGGCACCAAGAGCTGCACACAGTGTTCCAGTTGAGGGAGAACCACTGTTCTATACAAGTTTGACATAACTTCATGCTTCTGTACTCTATGCCACTGTTAATAAAGCCAAGGAGCGTTATGCTTTATCAACCACACTCTCGGCTTTTCGTGCCACCTTCAATGATTTATGCCCTCTGCTCCTGAAACCCCTACAGAATTGTATCCTTTATCTTATATTGTCTCTCCACATTCTTCCTATCAAAATGAATCACTTCACACTTCTCTGCATTAAATTTCATCTGCCACTTGTCTACCCATTCCACGATGTTCTTTTGAAGTTCTATACTACCCTCCTCACAGGTCACAAAACTTAAATTTTTGTATAGTCTACAAATTTTGAAATTGTGCCATGTACAACAAGGTCTAGGCCATTAATATATGTCTGGAAAAGCAAAGGTCCCAACACTGACCTCTGGGGAATGCCACTATAAACCTTACTCCAGAACAAAAGACATCCATTAACCACTGTTTTCTATCACTCAGCCAATTTTGTATTCATGTTGCTACTGTCCCTTTTATTCCATGAGCTCTAACTTTACTTACAAGTTTCCTGTGTGGCATTTTATCAAATGTCCTTTGGACGTCCATGTACATCACATCAACAGCATTACCCTCATCAACCCTTTGTTACCTCATCAAAAAACTCCAGCAAATTAGCTAACCATGATTTGCCCTTAACAAATCTGTGCTGGCTTTCCTTAATTAATCCACATTTGCCCAAGTGGCTACTAATTTTGTCCTGAATTATCACTTCTAGAAGCTTCTCCACCACCGTGGTTAAACTGATTGACTCGTAGTTGCCGGGCTTACCTTTACACTCTTTTATGAACAATGGTGTAACATTTGCAATTTTTACGTCCTCTGGCACCATCCCTGAGCCTAAGGAAGACTGGGAATTTATGACCCGTGCCTTCACAATTTCCACTCTCACTTCCCTCAGTATTCCTGGATGCATCTCATCCAGTCCTGGTGCCTTACTAACTTTAAATACGGACAGCCTACTAAATACCACCTCCTTATCAATTTTAAACCCTTCAAGTGTCTGAACTATCTCCTCTTTCACCATGACCTAAGCTGCATCTTCTTCCTTAGCAAAGAGAGATGCAAAGCATTCTTTTAAAACCTCAGCCATGTCCCGTGCCTCCATTCGCAAATCTCCTTTTTGGTTTGTAATCACTCCCACTCCTCCTTTTACCACCCTTTTACTATTTATATGCTTATAGAAGACTTTTGGATTTCCTTTAATGTTAGCTGTCAGTCTCTTTCCATACTCTCTCTTCACTTCTTTTATTTGCTTTATAAATTCCCCTCTGAATCCTCTATACTTGAGCCTGGTTCTCAGTTGTATTAACTTTCTGAAATTTGTCATAAGCACATTTTTTCTTCTTCCTTGTGATCTCTATATTTTTCATCATCCTCTGGATTTGTTTGCTCTACCTTTGCCTTTGTGGGGATATACCTTGACTATGCCCAAAATATCTCTTCTTTAAAGGCAGCCATTGTTCAGTTACTGTTTTGCCTGCCAACCTATGATTCCAGTTTACCCGGGTCACACCATTCCTAGTCCATTAAAGTTTGTTTTCCCGCAGTTAATCATTCTTATAGAGGATTGTTCTTTGTCCTTTTCCATATGTGAGGGGTCTAAGGCCTCACACTATATTTTTATAAAATATATATAGAGATCCTCATGGCTATTTCTAAAATTTCAAAAGCTGGACAAAGATATTTATAAATGGCTGAATCCATGTCTGTCTCTGACCCCTGAACAAAAGAAGCTACCTGGCAGTATTGGGGAAACTCACACATCGTTATCTCTGAGGAGCCACTAACGAACCCTGTGAGTGGCACAGGCCAAATTCAAAGAGAGACATACAAAGGCCATCTGCATTTCATAACTCAACCTGGCCAACAGGAGACTGCTCGTCTGCTAAGACAAAAGACCCCGCAACCTTCCTTTCAATTCTTAATAGTTGACACATTTAACAATCACAGACACCCAGATGAGGGATACACATCCTTTGTCAAAGACAGTGTGGGGAGGAGGGAATCATGTGACATATTCTTTATACAAGGAATGGAAACAAAAGTAATATGCTTAAATCTTGCACCTTGTGTTGGGGGTAGTATATTAGCATGGATAGAGGATTGGCTAACTAATAGAAGACAGACAGTTGGGATAAGGGGGGAATTTTTAGGATGGCAACCTGTAACTAGTGGAGTGCCACAGGGATCAGTGCTGGGCCACAGTTATTTACAATATATATTAATGACTTGGATGAGGGAAATGAATGTATTATCGCCTAGTTTGTGGATGACACAAAAATAGATGGGAAGGCAAGTAGTGAGGATGACACAAAGAGTCTACAGAAGGATATAGGCAGGTTAAGTGAGTAGGCAAAAGCTTGGCAGAATATAATGTGGGAAAATGTGAGGTTATGCACTTTGGCAGGAAGAATAGAAGAGCTGAATATTATTCAAACGGAGAAAGTCTGCAGAAAGCTGCAGCACAGAAGGATTTGGGGGTCCTCATGCATGAATTACAAAATGTTAGCATACAAGTTCAACAGGAAATAGGGACGGCAAATGGAATGTTGGTTTTATTTCAAAGGGAATGGAGGAGTATATAAATAGGGAAGTCTTGCTAAAACTATACAAGGCACTAGTTAGACCACACCTAGAATACCATGAACAGTTTTGGTCCCCTTATCTAAGGAAAGATGTACTGACATTGGAGGCATTCCAGAGAAGGTTCACTAGGTTGATCCTGGATATGGAGGGATTTTCTTATGAGGAGAGGTTGAGTAGGTTGGGCCTGTACTCATTGGAGTTTAGAAGAATGAGAGGCGACCATATTGAAACATATAAGACTCAGCAGTTAGTTAATCTGAGGAACTTGAGGAGCCTATTGTTCTCCGTTGCTTTCTCCGTGGCAACACCTCAGGCAATCAGAATCAACTTGCCAACCAAACAGCACCCTTTTTTTCTGTAGCATAAATTGTGACCATTTGAAATTTGGCATTCATGCATTTGACTGATGAGTGCAAGATGGAAAGCTCTAGCAACATGTCTCTCTTTTCAGCAATATAGGAAGTAAACAATTGAAACTGTGCAGCTTCTCTCTTGCAAACGGTACCTTGTTGAAATTCTCTTACTCTTACTGCCTAGTCCTTTTTCTCTCTCAATCCGACCTTCCTTTCAATTTCCATTTTTCTCTGTATTCAATTTGACTCTAATTCATAATTTTTTTTTCTCGTTTACTGTTTCTTCCTCACCTTTAAAAGTGATTAGTTAAAACAATTGACGACTAGTCTCGTCCTTCAGTAACTTCCAGGTGTCTGTTGTCCTCACTGCGCCGTTGTCAGCTCGCACTCCCAGCAATCTGAATATAGTTTAAAATAATCGCAGCCCTGATTCGAATTGCCCGATGGCAAACCGATAGCAACGGTGATGCACCAGAGTGAGGACATGTTACTACTTCAGCTCATTCCTCCACCTTTTGTGGCCTTTAAAATATATTTTCAGGATACAAATTATTTAATTAATTTCTTATGTTGTTAACATTTTTAACATCACATTCTATCGTACTTAATCTGTAAATAGAGCAACAAACAGCCTGCAAACCTTGTCTCGACTTCACGGGTCCAGCAACCCCCATTGCAAACTACCGCATCCTTTCCAATATTCATTATAAAAGAAGAAATCGAGTTAATGTTTTAAACAAAAATCACATGACAAGTGCATCTCACACAGGTCAATTCTTCATGGCTTTGCTTTTTAAACCTATGAAAGTTTCTACCACAATATCCGTAACATTCGTTTTAGTTCGTCCTTGATGAAACGTGCACACATACTGGGTAAATATATACATTGGATTAAACTCCAGGTTTCGCCCTCCCTACAATATTCTCCAGAAAGCGATTGTTTTCTCTGGGTTTACACTGAAGGGGAGTCTGCGTCGCTGGAAAGTTAGATGTTTCTCCAAACCCGCTGAGTCTCCCCAGTCAGCACTGCCCACACCCCAAGCCCTCTCCAGCACCCCCACCCACCCCAGA
Organism: Cetorhinus maximus; assembly: GCF_964194155.1. Lineage (NCBI taxonomy): Eukaryota > Metazoa > Chordata > Chondrichthyes > Lamniformes > Cetorhinidae > Cetorhinus > Cetorhinus maximus. The sequence goes on from NC_135883.1 coordinate 129,584,977, forward strand.
TCTCGGCAAACCCACCCGTACCCCACCCCGAGCACACCCCCAGCACACCGCAATCTCACCAGATCACTGGACCTCCCCAGCCCATCCCGAGTCTCCCCGCTCCCTCCCCAGTCTTGCCAGCTCACCTCCATTAGGCTGTGCGGGCAGTCTGTCTGCAGCAGCCAGCTCAGAAGCCGCTCACTCACTCTTCAGAGCCTCTGAGCTGCTGGTTCTGGGATCTTCCTGTCGTTTCTGATGTCATGACTGAGATTCAATGATGTTTCCCAGCCGGCGGATTGGCACCGCAAAGAGAGTCAGGTCTGAGAGTGAACAGTCACCTCTCTCTCTCTCTCTCTTCCTGCCTCCCTCAGTAAATTCCCAGATACGTCAATGGTCTGGGGAAAAGTGAGATTGGCTTTTCATCGGATCGCTTCTGCGGGCTTTCTCAGCGCCGCTTTATTCACTCTCCACGATTCTCACTCACGAAAACCAGCCATGATCAGTTTGGAGATAGCTTTCTGATCCTTCAACGTGCATTTGGGGGTGAGGGGGCAACAACATTGCACGACACAAACTGCTCACAATGTTGCTGTTTACAGCGTTTGTAGATTTATTGGTGTGATAGAAAATAAAATCCCCAGTCAGCACAAAGCATTTGATTTGCTGCAGCAACCTTATACATTCAGTGACTGCACAGGCCTGTTTAACATACAATTACCGCTAGAATTTAAACAAAGGAAAAAGTGATTAGAAGATATAAAACAAGGTCTCTTTACGGGGTGGTGGGGAGGGTGGTTGGATTGAAAATACAAGAATATAATATTGAATACACATAGCCACAGAAAGCAGAGAGTAGGGGAGTTATCCCTGATCTTCTGGCCAATATCTATTCCTCATTCAGCATCACAAATAACAGATTATCCGGTCATTATCAAATTGCTGCTCCATTCATGAATGTTGGCAGAATACAGGTGTTCATCTGTAATGCGACACAACTAAAGCAGAAGAAGCAGTTGTTAGGGGAAATGCAATAACATGTAAAAATTAATGTGATTTTTAAGGCGCATTGTTGACACAACAGCTTAGGCCAAAAAGTTTTTTTGTGTGTGATTTGTGCACAATAACTAATTCCATGGAAAGTATTTTGTTGATCTTATTCAGCATTCACCTCGCCAGCGAAGATCACCCTTCAACAGACAAGAAAGTTAACACCGTATTTCAAGTTTGCACGTTGACGTGTTTCACAACTGCACACAGGTGATGCGCACTTGGCGGCCTTTACTTTGAGGGAACTGAGGTGAGTGAACAGCATCGTTTTGCACAGCTCACCAGGGTCGCCTGTTGCTTTGCAGGCCTCAGGGGGGCCAGGGGGCCTGGGTGAAGTGCCGCCCTGCCTCGGAGGCAACTGTTTTCCGGGGGCGGGGGGTGGTGTCCAGGGGCAACTGCTGCCCTGCCATGAAAGCGACTGTTGTCAGGGAGGAGGGGAGGGTTGTGGGGCAACTGCTGCCCTGGCGTTGGACCCCGCGCACAAGAAATCGAGGTGGGGGATAGGTGAGGGAAGTGGCCACACAGTAGGGACACCTGTATAAAGTGACCATTCCTCTGCAACTGAGACAGTTCAGGCGCAGCCACATTGATATGATTGGGGTCCGGCTCCTAGCCTGCCCACTCGCGCAAGCAACATGGTGGCACCAAAGGGCCACCAAGCACTCCCCTTACTCCCCACCACCACCTCCTCGTGCCCCTCACCACATTCTGCCCCCCCAGCACAGACTGCAATTCCACAACCACATTATTGGTCTGTGGAGCATTTGGACTGCACACGTTGTACAATCTCCTCACCAACGCTGGCCATTTAGCAGTCACTGCTGAAGGCGCTCACAGCCCCTTGCAATCTCACAATCTCAGCATCCTGGTTTGGACCATCCCCATGTCAGAGGTTGACAAGGCACTCATCATCATCAGCCATGCAACACACTCGTCTCTGGCCATCCGAGGGCTGACCACCAGCACTCTCCAGGAAGCATTAAGGGGTGGTCACACAGGGCCAGGAAAGGTGCTAAGCACAGCCATGATAACCACGTCTCTCTCTCTTTCATGTCGCAGGAGGACTACATCAGGATCATGGATCCCGGTGACCTAGCTGTATGCCTGATGGCCTACAGAGATCAGAGAAGACGGAGGAGAGAGTGACTGAGGCACCTGGCTGTGCAAAGGCAGGAGTAGCAACCTCAGGAAGAAGGTGCAGCAGGGGCTCCTGCACACACTGCCCAGGAGCGACAGGGAGGCGTGGCTGGTCGGCACCTAGTGACACCCAGGGTCTATAGACGCCACCTGCCATTCCGGCAGATGACCAAGAACCAGTGCCACCGATGACAGCGCATGGTTGCTCACATCTGCCACTTACTGCAAGACTTGATGCCAAGGGGACATGGAAGGCATCCACTGCCAGTGGCTGTGAAAGTGACCATGGCACTCAATTTCTATGCCAGTGGCTCCTTTCAGGGCTCCACAGGTGACTTCTGTCCTCTGTGGGATATCACAAGCCGCCACCCACAAATGCATCCATGAGGTCACGGATGCCATCTTCTCCATGGCACACAACTTTGTGCATTTCACCTGGAACCGTCGGCCAGGATGCAAGGGTCATTGGATTCACCCTGAGCTCGGGATTCCCACAGGTGCAGGGTGCGAATGAGTGCACCATGTGGTGCTCCGATCTCCGTCATCACACACGGTGGACCACAAGGGCTTCCACTCACTGAACGTGCAGCTGGTATGCAATCACCAGAAATGCATCCTGCAGGTGTGTGCACAGTTTCCAGGGAGTGTTCACGACTCCTACATCCTCAGTCGGTCACAGATCCTTTGAGTCTTCCAGGGCCCACAGAAGCTGCAGGGATGGCTCCTCGGGGACAGGGGCTACCCACAGAGGTTGTGGCTGATGACACCCATGCGGCAGCCTCAGACTGCAGCAGAGCGACGCTGTAATGAGGCCCATGCAGCAACTCGCAACCGGGTGGAGAAAACCATCAGATGTTGAAGATGCGGTTCTGGTACCTTGACCAGTCTGGTGAAGCCCTGCAATACAGTCCGCAGAGGGTGTCATTCATCGTTGTCGTCTGCTGCACCCTTTACAACCTGGCGCTGCAATGGGGAGAGGAGCTGGCTGAGGAGGAGGTGAAGGAGCTGCATGTTTCCTCTGATGAGGAGGACACCAACAGGCATGAGGGTGAACAAGTCCTTAGAGGCGTCGATGAAGGGGATGAGGCCCTTGCACTGGCTAGACGAGGCAGGCATGCTCGGGAGGCCCTCACAGCTGCTAGATTTGTGGAGGATGATGATGACATGCAGTGAGGAAACCCCATAGATCCTCACATTGCATTTGTGAATGTTTGACTCCAGTCTGGCTTATGGCAGCGCAAATACCCTCTGTGTGAATGCTTCTGTTGTGGAGAGGCAGTGGATGCCCTAATAGTCACTCGATTGCAGGATGATGATGACGACATGCAGTGAGGACACTCCATCGATCTTCACACAGCCTCTGAGAAAGTCTGACTCCTGTCTGGCCAAGTGCAGCTCACTTGCGCTCCATGATCAGGGTCATATCATAGAGACACAGCCATGAAACTTTAGAAGTTCCAATGCTTTGTCCACCTTCAGCACCTGAGCCCTTAAGGAGCTAGAGCATAGCATCAGTGGTCACAGATGCTGAAGAGATGGGGGGACAGCCCCTCCTTAAAGGCGCTGAGAGCACACAGAGAGAATGAGAGAACTCTGTGGCACCTGCCGCCTACATTCTGTCAGCAATGACAAACACCGCTGAGGTGCAGGCATCAGCAATACGTCCAGGGAGTGTGAGGCCGTACCATCACTTTGGTCTGAAGACTGCACAAAGCACAGAGAAGAGGCCCTGGACTGAGACTCCTACCTTTATCTTGTGCCAAAAGGTTTCACATCTGAGTGACAAGAACACTGCTCATCAGAACAAGGAGCTATAGGCAGGGAGGTATTCTTGGGAGTTTATTGACAATACCGAAGAGTATGTACAAGTGATTAACCCCCATGCCCAGTCTGTGCAATGAATTCTCCTTAACTTTTCTAATTCTGCTGCTACATCTTGTTGCCCCCCGGACATCCACACCTGAGGTGCAGGCAGCCTGCTCACTGCTATGCCCTGTCTGTGATGTCTTTGATGGGCGTCCTCTGGAGGGCTGAGCCTTGGAGGGCCCCGGCCTGCTTTTGGGGTGCTGCTGTGTGGCAGTGGTACCCTCCTCGTCCTGTGGAGCTGGAGCTGCTGAGGTCACAGGAAGAGGGGATTTCAAAGGACAACGCTATTCACTCTCCCACACTCACTGTCATTGTCCTCATCCCGTCCATGAGACCACTCACCACCCACCCAGGCCAGGCATAATTATCATCTGGGCCAGACACACTCAGAGTCACCTGGATGGATGGCCCAGCAGGTGCACCCGCTGATCCTCCTCCCTATGGGTGCCCGAGGGCCCCTGGCTGACTCCGTGAGAAGCAGGTGTAGCTGGAGTGAGATCGAGCTGCCTGGCACCTCTCTCACGTACACACTGTTGGAGGCCAATTATGGCATCAGCAATGGAGTTGAGCCTGCGCAGCAGTGCAGGAGTGATGTCCTGGAACCAAGGTCTCCCATGGCGACTGGCAACCTACCAGTGTTGACCTTAGGACATTGCTGGTGCTGTCACATCAGCCTGAAGATGGACGGACTCCTCCATCTTGCCTTGCATTCTGAGGAGTGCAGCAGACATCCCTTCCTGATGTTCCCAAGCTTGCCTTTGCAGCTCCAGCAACCGAGACACGACTGAGTCAAGGGGTTCATTATCTGACTCAGACTCAGCAACGTTCTGGCCTCCAGCAATCCTCCGAGTGCTGGGGACCTGGGAAGTCCCTGTCACCACCTGCTGCAGATCAGATTGTGATCCCGAGGCTACTCTAAAGCTAGGTCCGACTGAGGTGTGTGTCTCTGTGCTGGTAGAGGGTGTGTATGAGCGCTGTGACGGGTCTTCAGGAAGGGTGCCTCCAAATTCCTCTCCAGAGGTTTCTTCAGGGTTTGATTGGAGGCCCTGGGTCATGGACTCTGTCAGATGTGCCTGCGGAAGCAAGGGGAGATAATTAGTACATGGCAGTGGTCTGTGAAAGAGGAAACATCACTCACAGCATAGTTGTCTGATGAATGTTGCACTGCTGGATCCTCACTTGGTAGAGCAGCGCCGACCTCACCGTCAGCACAGGAACGGTGCAGATTGCGGCCTGCCAGCTGGGTGGCTCTGTTTTCAAAGTCTGTGAGGACCTTGAGGCAGAAATTTTCGCTCGGCGGGCATGCGCCCGACCCACTCGAGCGTGAAATGAGGCTTGTTCACATTGGCCAAGCGTGCCGACGTCAACGCGCAGTTGCACGATAGTGCGGTCGGCAGGTGTGCACCAGAGCCGACAATTAAAAGGCCTGTTAAGGCCATTAAGTAACCAATTAAATCAAATTTTTCACTGCCTGTCTAACCTAATGGTTGGCGGCCAGGCGAAAAGGCCAAGCGGCCTTTGCATTTTTTTGGAAACTTCATCCACGGGCAGGATGAGGTTTCCAAAAACAAATAAAGATGAAATAAAACTTTTAAAATTGAATTAATAACATGTCCCTGCTCATGTGACAGAGTCACATGAGGGGACATGTTTTATTACATTCTTACTTTCTTTACTTTTTTGTAATATCTCTTTATCTCCCTGAGGTGGCCCTGTGCCTCAGGGAGATTATGCAGCGCACACTCGTGCACATGCGTGAAGTTCGCGCTTGGCTGATTTGCGCTCCCCCCCTCCCCACCCCCCCCTCCCCCCGCACAGGCAGCGCTCAGCGCTACCGCTTGCATTTCACACTGGACGGGCCTTAATTGACCTGTCTGCGTGAAAATGCGATGCATTACCGATCGCGGTCGGCCTCCCAACTGCCCCCACCTGCCCCTGCCGAGCACCCCCACCAGGGCAAAAAATTTGCCCTTGATTTTGGAGATTCCACCACCGGTCTGCAATCTCTCTCTCTTGTTGTGTACCAGCTTGTCCTACATGGATAGATGTGGAGAAAGTGTAAGCAGGACGCCTGCCAGGCCAGATGATAAGTATGCCTGGCTCTTGTGGGTGGTGAGTGATCCCATGGGCAGGATGAAGACACTGATGGTGAGTGTGAGAGAGTGAATGGTGATGTCCCTCGAACTGGCAGTGAGTGAGATCCCTGTGGATGTGTGATGGGTTTGTGAGTGTGAGAGTTGAGAGTGACTTACCCTGGTGGAACAGAGGAGATAGTTCATTCTCTTGTGGCACTGGGTGGCTGTCCTCTTCTGAAGGACATTGGCGCTGATCACTGCTGCCACTGCCTCCCAAGCTGGATTGGTCAAGTTGCTGCCCATCTTGCGGCCAGATCAGGGGTAGAGGACATCCCGGCGGGCCTCCACGGTTTCCAACAGTCGCTTGAGAGACCTGTAATGGAAGCAGGGAGCTGCAATCTTTTTTCCTTTGCTGGCCATGTCTTCCGTGCAGCAGTGATGAGCTGGAAGCACTGAGATGTGTGCTTATGGCTGGACTTTAAACATGGCGCCCGGCATGATGCGATGGCAGGCAGGCGAATGAGGAGCCCGTCCGCCATGGAAACAGCGTGCTTCCTGGGAGTGCATAAATAATGAGATGGGTTTGGGATGACACAGCGTGAAAACCCACCATTGCGCCCGGCGGTACAATGTTGTTTTACCTGCCCGCTACAGCATTTAGCGCAAATCTGGGAAAATTCCGCCCCATATGTGTAGAGTAATAATTTTGAGGCAAGTCATTCTAGGGTGCCAGCTCTCTTGGGAATTTCTGTTTTCTAGCCCTATTCATGATCTAATAATAGTGAACCAATTGTAAAGCTGTGATTGCTAACCAGCTATAAGTAAATTGTCCTCTGAAGGGATAACACTTGTAGCACAGGACATGATTTTCACACTGTTGTCAGTAAATCATCACCATTTGCTGTTCAATTTAGAAGTTTGCTTCTTCCTATCTCTCGCATCCTTCTGATCAATCATGGTGAGCAATCAGATGAATGAACAACCTTGATGGGAAAATATATCTAAGTTTATCAATTGGCTTCATCAATGAATAAAAACATGTGTTTTGCACTAAAATTTAACTCAGTTATTCTGTGTTGTCCCTAAGTATTTGAGTTAATCTTTCATATGTGTGAGAGAGGGTGGATGAATTATGTTCCTGTCCAATGAAGCCGAGGAGCGAAAAAACGAAGGGTGGAAGGGGGAAAGGGTCCCAACCCCAGGGGTTTTGGCCCCCTTTGTATTGCCCCAGAAATAACGGGCTTTTCCTAAGGAAACACTGAACACCTGCATTTGTGAGAGCAAAGCAAAGAGCAGGTATAGGAGAGAGGTGTGAAAGGTCACTCTTGACATTCTCCCCCAAACTCCCCATCTTCCTCCGGGTTCGCTAGTAGTTTGCCTGAGAATATGGGTGTCATAAAAAGTTGGCTGCAGCCATTGCGCCTGGAGCCTTTCGAATTGAAGGATCTGAAGAGGTCAAGCACCAAGCCAAGGGAGATCTAAAAAGACAAGTGGAATCTTTATTCTTAAGCCTAGGCAGATATGTTTATGCTGGAGGCCTTCTGTCCAAAAGCAACAGTGAGGAGGCTCAGAAAATGAGGGCGGGGGGGTGGGGGGGGGGTCATTGCCTCTGGTACAAGCCTCTCAGATCTATGGGCCTGTTCTTAACCTCCTCCAGCCCTACTAGATCGCTGTGCTCCTCCAGTTCTGGCATTTCTCAATTTTCATTGCTGCTTTCATAGCAGACATGCTTTCAGTTGCCAAGGCCCTAAGCTCTGGAATTCCCTCCCTAAACCTCTCTGCCTTTCTATCTTTCTCTTCTGCTTTAAGATGCTCCTTAAAACCTACCTCTTTGACCAAGCTTTTTGTCACCTGTCTTCATAATATCCCCTTATGTGGACTGGTGTCAAGTTTTGTCTGATAACGCTTCAGCAAAACACCTTGGGATATGAACTACATTAATGGCTTTCATTATATCAAGGTATTTTTTGTTTATGGCCCTGCCAGGGATCTACATTCAAGGCACATTGGTAGTAGGATGGTGACTTGGGGCCAGATTTTTGCACCTGCCTCATGAAAAAAGTGCCCCAAATGACGCAAATTTTGCTCCAGGAGGGCTGGTGCAGGATGAAGTCGGGCCCTCTGCCCGCCAGACACAGAGCGGAGGTGACAACAGGGGCTGTCAAGTACTCAGGCAGGCAGTTTAAAAGGTCCTGCAAGTTGTTTGTTAAATATTTTGTCCTCTAGCCCTCACCCCTCACACCCCATCACCCCCACCCACTTCCCATGTCCCATCTATACTAACTCATGCCCCCCACCCACCTCCATAGCCCTTATTGCCTCCGTGCCAACTCATGCCCCACCCACACCTATGGCCCCTTATTGTCTCCATGCCAGCTTAATGTCAACTCATATCAGCCCATGCCCACCACCCTTTCCACTTACACCCTCCAACTCACCCATAACTACCATGGGCAGATCTCATGAGCCATGATGAGATAAAATAAAGTTCTAAATATCTATTACATCTTTCACTATACAGTGTAAAAAACTCCCATTCATGAAAGCCCATTGAAAACTTTAAAAGCTGCTCAAGTACTTAATCTCTTATCCAAATTAACAGGCTTGTATTAATAAAACCCCACATCGGAGATAGCTAATCATTTAATAACCTCTGAGCTGTCAAACTGTGAACTTACAATCCCCCTGTTGCAATAATTGTAGGTTGTGGAAAGCAGCAAACTATTAATACAATGATAGCCCTTGGAGAAATGTCAATAAACAGATATTGTAATTAATGGAACAGAGTTTTCAACTTTCACTGACACATGCAGGCTAGTTTTCTTCAATTTTCAAAGGTCTGAGGGTTTATATAACTTGACAGCTTGAGTTTTTCACTGACACAGGTGAACTTTTTTTATTTTAAAGGGTTGTGGATTTAAATAAGTTGACAGCTTGACAGTTTATATATTTTCTAAGCCTTTCACGTGAATTTAAGTTTCCTCCATAAACCTGTGCCTCCCACATTGCCCTTACTCTGGCAAAAATAGGACCTATTTGAACTCAGTGCTGAGCTCAAATGGCCTGGCTGAGTTTGTGCTTCTCTCATGTGTGAGTCAAGCCCCACCTCCTTTCCCCACCAGTGAAAATGGGATCTGCCAGAAATGCGGGCAGGGCTTCCTGATCTGGGTCCCATCCACTATTTTTGAAGGTCCACGAGGTTGCCAGGATGCTATGAAAATCCGGCCCTTAAAGCCAGAGATAGAAGTGAGTTCTGATTGTTGCAGGTGACCACACTCAAAAGCACTCCACCTGGCTGTCCAATGTCCAGCCAGTGAGGGAACCAGAAAAATTAGCCCATCAGACTGATGGTACAGGTTTCTATTGCACAAGAATTAGAGTGACCTTTTTGTACTTTTGGATTGGTGGTGTTTTTATGTTTTTTAGTCAACTGCTTCTAGTATAACTATTTGGATTGGATATTTTCCAATCCCCAATCTGTAAAAGACCCATTGGACAAAATCTTAACTGCCTAATGGTTCTGGTATGTGAAGTAATTAATTCCTTTAAAAGTGGTATTTGGATCAGGATCCTGACGTCATTTCAGTCCCTTCTGGGTTTGGCTGGAGATGGTTTGTAGGCAAGCGGGAAAGCCCTTGGGTTTGTAATTGCCATATGCCAATAGATCATTAACTATAGTTTTAACCTAGCATTCTGACATTAACAGCTAGTGCCTCTACTTTGCGAACCATTGGCAACTCGCCAGAGTCAACCAGGCAAATGCACAATGGCGCGAGCTTTTTCAGTAAAACTGAGTGGTCAGGAAGGCTTTGAACAGTGAAACTGAAGAGCTCCAACCATGTCCAGGTGAGAGTTGGTGCACAAAGCACTTCCTCTGCAAGCGTGTTTTCACTATTCGACAGCTGATTGCCAATTTCTTGAGTTCACCTGTCTTGTAGTTCACTGACCTTCAGCTACACATCCCTGCTGTCAGCCTTCACCATGGCATGGGAGCTGCTTATGCAGTTCTACCTTGCACCTCTGATGAAAAACGAAAGGAGCAGCACCGGAAACAACAACAACTCCAGGAGCGGTAACAGTACCAGCTGCCCTCTCCTCATCCATCATCCTTCTTTGGGAAGTGCAAATGAAACACGTCAGTGTCAAATTCTGCAGCTGCTAAGATTACCCCAATACTTCATTCTATCAGTGCACAAAACGATCTGAAGAACAACTAGGGCATCAGTTACTTTTTAACTCCATGTTGACTATTGCCAGTAACTTCTTAAATTTCTTTGACATTTGGTGGAAGGAGCAAGAAAGTGAAGAACAGCTACTGGCCCCTCGGGCTTGTATCTACACGTTGGGCCTCAAAACTTGGGCCTATCTGGCTACCAATTAGTCTTGGTGTTTAGAATGTCCTGAAGTGGACTTAGCACTCTTGTTTTTATTTTAAAAAGTCAACATTTTCTTCAGTATAAATCATTACCCTGATCCCTGGATCTTTGCAGGCCTACTTTTCAATGGGGTCAACAGACAAATCACAGCCCAAATATTACTTTGCCCTTTCCCACACTGGACACCTTGTCATCTTTCAATCTTGAAAATTAATTGGGAGGATGGCAATTCACTTTCTTGTCACTTAAAAATCTCCACTGCAGGCACAATCCCAAACTCAGTCTCTCTGGAAAAAAGCTCTGGAAATCTCAGGACAATGTAAAAGGGATTGAAACGCAGGAAAACCAAATGACCACCCCTCTTGAGTTGACCGTTGTGCCTGGTGAATTGTGCAGGTCCTATGGGCAAAGGTCTGGAATATCATCATTTATGGCTCCACTAACAAAGAATCGCTTTGCTCAATTTTCTTACTAGTTCAGGAAAAATTGTGCTGTTCCTTGCCCTGTATTCCTCCCCTGTATTCCTGCCCTGTATCCCTGCCCTGGATTTCTGCCCTGGATTCCCTGAGAATTGCGCACAATAGAGAATGAGCAATGCAATTACAAAATGATGTAATGGCACCAATCAATATTGTCATGTCTTCAAGCAAAGCTATTCCAGTTTTTATGTGACACTATGTCATATAATTTTCCACATTATAATTAAAGCCAAAATTGAAGTAAGTCTGAAATTGCTGATTTTACCTTTTTGACAGTGCTAGGAACAGACCACTGCTAGCTATACCCCCCACTTGATTTTTTGGCCCATTTGTTTCAGTGGAGGGTGCTACTGGCGAGGTGTATAATGGGTGTCTCATGATCACACCACCGTCTAAAGTCAAAATCACCCTCCTCTTTCTATATTTTTCTTTATTTTCGTGTATTTTTGTTTGTATGGGTCTCTACTGTATTATTTCATCCCTTGTAACCCACTAGTTGTAAGCTCCTTTTGTCTTTTTGATATTTCTGTACCATTTCACTGATGCTCTTTTATATCATTTAGCAGTCTTGTTAAGCACCCTGCAGAGCACTTAACTCCCTCTATGTCAATCTCTCCCCTCCCCGTTTCATCATTTTGCTTTTCGAAATGCCCATTTATCTTCAATTCTGACGGAAGGCATGGTGCATCTTTTCTCTTTACAGGTCCTGACTCATTCATATTTGCTTAACCAGCTCTTCTTGCTCTTATTTGTCAGATATTCAAATAAATTCCCATTATAGAAACGGTCTCTACCTAGGCTTATGTGTTTCTGTTAAAGCTAGAATGCTTGAAGGGCACGAAATAGCTCAGAGTTGTTCTTGCTCTTGCTACTTCTTTACATTTTAAAAAGGTTTCAGTACCGCAGTGTATTTGGACCAATATATTCATGATCTTCTGCATGCAATTGAATCTGACCGTCTGAGCAGCCTATAATTTTCAAAAGTGCCTGTTAACAATCATTGCACAGAACCTGAGGCTGGGTTGGCAACCATGTTATACAAGCGGTAAGTAGCCTATGATGTAAATCAGAATCAATGTGGTCTCCTGGGCTAGTTTTGATTACCTAAAGGGGTCGGAGAGAAATTTTACAGATTTTATTCCCCTAATTGTTTTAGGCTTTTATCTGGCCTTTTCACTTCTCCCAGGAGATTACATGGCTCTGGTTGGGTAAGGAATGTATACATTGTAATACATTAGGTATCACTGCTGACAGGCTAGATTAACCATTTTGTTCTTTCCTCCCTGACAGTGGCTCACAGCCACTGTCTCTCGGATACCAGTTACTGATTAAGCATTGAAAACTGAATCTGTGACTTGTCACATCTTTAAGTGAGAACTGTCCACTGAACCTACATCTGCTCCTACACAGGATTTCAGGAGTCAGGTTGTATATGGTAAAATGGGTTCTGCTTTTTTTTGCTCTCCTGCAGTCTCTCTGTTGTGATTATGCTGTTATTATTGAAAGAAACAGTGTTCTGCCAAGTATCCAGGGTGATTTTTTGAAAGTGTGCTTTCAAAGAAAATCAACAGGGAATTTGGGCACACGCCCCTCATGAATTTTAAATTTGAAACAGATAAATAAATACATTGGGCCTGAGTCGAGTATCTCAAGCTATACACTATTAGTTACACTCCTGCACCCTTCAGCTCAAGTTTTCTTTGCACCCTAAATAGCTGGAAATGTGAACTGATAATGGCATGGCAAGGGCATCTGGAACATTACCGAATGGCAAGATCAACAGTGTATCACCTTAACTAATAAACTTTCAGGATTGAGAAGCAAACAGGAAGGACTGGAAAGGAGGGTGAATCAGAGCTAAATCATGTACAGAAACAGAAATAAAGAGAAGGAAATAAATTTTGCATTATGAGAGAGAAAAAAAGAGATGGGAAAAGTAAGAAGAAAATAAACCTGGCAGTTTTAGAATCTCCCAACAACAATTCACTAACTGAAGGAATGAAACTTCACAGATCATTCTGGGCCAGAGAGGTTGATTGTTAATTGTTAATATTTATCATGCTGTTAAAAGGGTACTTAAACCATTAGTTACTAGACTTAACTCTCTGTGACAAGTTAGTAAGCAATTAATGCCCATCCAATGCAATGGAAATCCAGCATGTTCTTAAAATAATGGAGAGGTCAAGGGCACGATGCTGCTTGTGCAAAGCAAAGAGTGGAGTGGCAAAGGTCAACCAGCAAGTCCTGGAGATGCAAAACTCATGGCCTAATCCCCTCAAGTTAATACTGGCTGATGTTGCACGTTAATAATGGTGTAGGTTGTTCATATGCTGTAGATTTTCAGCAACTTCCATCCTATTACTCTGGAATTTTTTTGAACTCACTATAGAAACCATTCTGCAGGAGGGGACATACAGAATAGAGTACGACAACCTGTTTGAATAAGACCAGTTTTCAGCCAACACTCCTGATAGTTGAGTCCTGAAGAAAGCAAATATGAGACACATTTGAAACATATTGTGCAAATTGGTCTTTAGCTGGGAGTACAGAATGGCCATCACTGAAGGATGATCACAGATGATGTAAAACAGTTTAAGTGAAAATTCTGGCAAAGAGGTCGTGAGGGTAAAGCATGCATGCTATGTTGCTGAAAATTAGCGTCATTAAAATGAGAAGAAATCAGTTCCAGCTAAGAAATAAGAACACAAGAACATAAGAAATAGGAGCAGGAATAGGCCATTTATCCTTCAAGTCTGCTCCACTATTCAATTTGATCATAGCTGATTTTCTATCCCAACTCAGCCTTCCCTCATTATGGACATGTCCCTTAGTTCCTTTAGTGTCTAAAAATCTACTGATCTTTGTCTTGAACATACTCAATGACTGAGCATCACAGCCCTGTTGGATATAGAATTCTAAAGATATATAATCCTTTGTGTGAAGAAAGTTCTCATCTCAGTTCTAAGTGATTGCCTGCTTTTTTTCTGAGGCTGTGACCTGTAATTCTAGACTTCCCAGCCAAGGGAAACATCCTTCAAGTCTTTACCCTACCAAACCCCTTAAAAATGTTAAATGTTTCAATGACACAATTGGATGCACTGAAGGCTACAGCTGAGATGTGGGACTGTGTGGTTAGAATGGCAAGACAGTCAGCTGTATGAGTTGGCACTTGGGAAGAACTATCTTAAGTACCAATTGCCATCCATAGATAGCCTGGCTATGGCAGCTGTATGGCTGCCACACCAAATATGAATTGGTCTTTTCATTTCCCAGGAACAGATTTTTGTTGTTGCTCTCCAGGATACCAAGGTCAATCTAGTTTGCTTTCTGCCATTCTGGTAGTCACATGATGCAACAATAATGGAGTTGTTAACTGATGATGCCAATCACTCCGTATCAACTGGTCAACATCAAACCCAGATGTGAGGTGAAAAACCCCCTCAGTGGCAGAAAGCTTTGGAAACCATAGGATACCTGTTACTCACAAGCATATTACACTTACCATACCTCGAAACAAGCACATACTGTATTCTAAAATACTTCTCTTTGAAATAAATGAATTTAATTTGCATTTACATGAAATGATACAGTCACTGTCCACTGTTTCTTTTGGCACCTTGGCTCACTGAAAGAATGCGTCCTCCCCAGTGGACAGCTTGGTGGCAAGGGAGCATTTAATTGGGTGCGAGTGTGGCAAGTGGAGACCCCGCCAATTCTCACCTCCATCCCAATTAAGTTTATGGTGGGAAGACCCGCTTTAGGGCCTCATCCCGCCACTGCTAGTATTAACCCAATGGCAGACTTGGGGGGCTAGCCACGTGGAGAGCATGACAAGTAAATCCCAGCATGTTTGCTTGCAGGCTCCGAGGGCATCCTTCATTCAAAGACACTCAGTTCCTGATTGAGGGCCCCAGTGTCAGGAAGGAGGGTCTGCTGAAAACTACCCCCTGCCCTTGCTGATGACCCCCTCACCCCTTCTCCCCTGCAACACTATCCCATGACCCCCACTCCTGCCATCGCTCATCTGTGCCTGGGGCCCTCCTTGATCTGCAGCCTCAACTAAATGTAGTACTGGCAGAAGCCACCACCTCCCTGGTGGCGCTGATGAGTACAGAAGAGCTGCAGACCTCTGATTGGTCGGCAGCTCTTGGCGGGTGGGAGTTCCAATCCCGTCCTTGATCCCAATGGAAGGGATGAAGGGGCAGGCCAGCCGCTGGCCTATTAAGTGCCTGAATGGCACAAGATGCGGCAGGCCTTCTTGAAAAGAGAACTGGGTGCCTTGTTGGCTCGCCAGCTAGCGGCTGAGATCCACAAGATTTTGCCCAATGATTCTTCAGGTTAAGTTTGAATTTACCCCCTTTCAAGCACAGGCCATGTTCTCTGGTTGTACTGTTCTAGACAAAGTAAACAGCTTGTCAAGGTTTACATTATTTTGGCTCTTTATAATCCAAAAAGAACAGAAGGAATACCTCAGGTCTTGAGCTTCAATAGTGGCAAACATCTCTCTGTGGCAAAGCTGCTGTCTGCTTCCTTCATCAATTAATTGCCATTATTATGGGGTAGAGAGCTACACAGTGATCAACCATATTGTGGTGAGTATGACACGTCCTTTAATTGCAATTTTGTTGTTCAACATTGCTGGAAGGCTGCTGACCTTCCATCTGGTTAGCTTTGTCAGCATTACAAGAGCTCTTAGCTATTGCAGGCAAAATTCTAGCCTTGAGACACAAAGTTACAATCATATTGGAGTGTCTGAATTAGGTTAAGATGCTCAACCTTAAAACCATACTGCCAACCATGAGGCTTGGGACCAGGTCTATGTGACTGGTGATCTTGGAAACTCAATGGTAGATAACATGGCCAATGATAACCTCATCTCAGCAGCTGAGATCATAAATGACTGAAGCTAGAACCTACTTACTGCTCATTCACTAATCAGCATTCTGCAAAAATAATTGTAGCTGCTCAGTGAAATTGGGAAACCCGAACAATGATGGTTAAAGCCTCTTTGAAGCAATCAAGACTGTGATAGAGGTAAATTTTCTTCTAGTGAATTCTGAAGTTGAGTGTGGGGGTCATCAAGAAGATGTAGTCAAATCAATGAATTGTATTCAGTTGTAAGGATATACATTGCACAATGATTCTAAATCAATTGTCCATTGAGTAAACCCTATCAATCGCGGTCTAAAGAGTTCCTCTGTGTTAGTTCCTATGGTTGGCAAGTCTGGTACCCTCCAAAAGCTGTGGAGGTATCCTCAGAGGCTGGAGATGTAAGGAAAGGTGTTACAACTGGTTCCTGGGTGAGATCTCCCAATTTGTTATGATCCAGGATGAGTTACCCCAAATTGTTATGCTCTTGGGTGAGGAGGGATGAACTGACTCCCTTTCTTTATTCAACCCTCTCGGTTGGCCACAACAAGATTAATTTTAAAAAGGATCCCTTCCCTCCTAGATACCTTTTCCCAGTCCAAATGTATTTTTGTTTTAGAAGGAGCCTTTATAACCAGGCTTTCTTGAATTAAAAGAAGAGTGAGTTTATTAGCCACTAAAATGTGAGAAAAAATAATAAAAACACAACACACATACACACAGATTAGAAATGAGAAGCATTTCTAATCTGCAAAAGCATTCTATTTAATTCAAATTTGTATCAGATAGTAGAATCAGATTGGTGCTGAGAGTCTAGATTCAACCAACACAAGGTTGAACAGCAACTAAATGTAATTAGAAAGAAATGTGTGATAATACACTATAATACTAAAGAGTTAAATTGATCTAATTAGCCCAGCAGAAAAGGGGTGTTTAGTGAGGAATTCAGTTTGTTATATTTGTAAGGAATAGATTTCCTATTGGTAGAGCCATGCAATGTAAAGGCATGCTGATGGTCATGGAACAGAGTAAGAGAAAGGTAAAAAAATAATGCATTATAATGAGAATTTGGATTTGGAGGGTATGATCAACTTGAATGATAAGCTCAGAACTATAAGTTCTTTGATTTCCTAATCATTAGATGTGATTGTAAATACCATATGATTGTATATGCTTAAGCACTATTGCATGTACTTTATACATAATAAGTAGGTAAATACTTGACCTTATGGTGTTGAGGACCTTATTGATTCTGAGGAATATATAAAAAATATAACAATAAATAAATTATTCCTTTAATAGCGAGTGCACTATAGTAGGTTGACATCTAACACAACAAGCCACAGTACGGATACATTGGGCCAGATTTTCACTGCCAAGGCAGGTAGCTCAAGTCAGAAAATCTCACAACTTGGCAGACCTGCCTCACTGAAAAGGGCCACATTAGACCCAATTTTCCCTCCTGGGAGGCAGGGATGGGATAGCCCAAAAAAAGCCCACCCCAGAAAAAGTTCCTAGGGGACAGGCGAGTGTCAAAGCAAAAACAGAATTACCTGGAAAAACTCAGCAGGTCTGGCAGCATCGGCGGAGAAGAAAAGAATTGACGTTTCGAGTCCTCATGACCCTTCCGCAGACAGTTCTGCTGAAGGGTCATGAGGAATCGAAACATCAATTCTTTTCTTCTCCGCCGATGCTGCCAGACCTGCTGAGTTTTTCCAGGTAATTCTGTTTTTGTTTTGGATTTCCAGCATCCGCAGTAGTTTTTTGTTTTTATCTGAGTGTCAAAGCAGGCTGGTTGGAATGGCTATCTTGGTTCTCTGGGAATTCATCCTAGTTATTTTAGAAGCCATTAGGACCTCTAGTCCTCACACTCCTTCATGCCCCACCCACAACCCCGGGCCCCTCCATGTCAGCTCCTGCCCCTCCACTCCCATGCACCCTCATAGCCCCATGCCACCTCCATGCTCGCTCCATGTCAGCTCCTGCTCCTCCACACCCATCCACCCTCCAAGCCCCTCATACATGCCATATCATCTCCATAGCCACTCACCCAATCTCCACATGGGCAGACCTCAGGAGCCATGTGAACATAAAAAACCTAACAGTCTGATACAGCTCTCACTCGTACACACTTGATAGTGAAAAAATCCCATTCATGAAACCTATTCAAAGCTTTTAAATCTCTTCAAGTTGTTAATCTCTTATAAAGGCAAACTCCTGTTCATACCCCTAATCAATAATAGCCTCTTTAAACTGTTAATCAAATAGCAAACTCAGAAACCCCTGCAGAGATAATTATAGTTTTGAAACTCAGCCAACACTCATAACGACATAAAAATAATAACAATAGTAATAATCACTCTTGTGAAATTTCCACAAGGACCTCTATTGAAACTGCATCAACAGATACTAATGTTTTTTTCTAACCTACATCAGATGGCCTGTTAGTCAAAACAGTCCAGCAGAGTTTTTTTTAATACTCACTGACATCTTCAGCCTGTTATTGTTATTTGTAAAGAGTGGGGGTGTTTAAAAAACCTCATATCATGACAGTTAAACAAACCTTATCTACCCTTCAGGAGCATTTACATCTACTCCATAAATTCATGACTCACACACTGTAGGTTTGAACAGCAAAATGGAGTCTGTTTGAACTCAACACTAAGTTTAAATGGCCCTGCTGGGTTTCTCTCCCGTCCCACGCCCCAACCCCTTCCCATACTGGTAAAAGCTGGATCTGTCTGAAATAAGGGCAGGACTCGCACATCTATGTCCTGCCTGTCATTTTTAATGGTCCCCAGAGTATATCTGACTCCCCAAAAGTCTGGCCGAAGGAGTTTGGCAAAAGAACCAGTTTCATGGGAGGAAATGGAATCCACTTTCCAATACCTAGCAAACGATAATGTAACAAGTGCTGATTGCATTTACACTGAATTCTTAATAGCTGTTCTAGACAAGGTGACAAGGAAGGGGGAATGGCAATGATCTTGCTTTATAGTTGTCAGGAACAAACTTGTTTTGGAGCTGCCCTTCTAAGGCTGATGTGTAGGATTCTGCCAATCTCAAGCATACCGTTGGTGTTCCAGAGTGCAGTATGTCAAGGGCCATGACTCAAGCTTTTTTCTGATCACTGAGATATCCACTTTATTCCTGAATTAAGAGACTAAGGCCATAGCACACTGATGATCATTTAGCAAGATAGAACCATAGAGGTTTACTGTACAGGAGTAGGCCATTTGACTCAGTGGGCGGAATCGACCCAGACTTGCACTAAATACAGTAGCGGGTGGGTAAATTACCCATTGACCGTGATGGCGGCTTTTCACACCGTATCATCCCAAACCCACCACATTACTTATGCATACTTGGGAAACACACCATTTCCATGGCGGGGAACACTCATTCACCCACCACACCATCACCATGCCGCTTCAGCATGCCAGGTGTCATATTTAAAGTCCAGACGTGCACATACATCTCGGTGCTTCCAGCCCATGGCTGCTGCAGGGAAGATGTCCACAAAAGGCAAAAAGACTGCAGCCCCCCAGGTTTAGTGGCACCTCACTGGAATGCTATTTGGATGCCATGAAGGCCCGCTGTGACCTCCTCTACCCCCGCTCTGGCCGCAGGATTGGCAGCGGCATCACCAATCCAGCATGGCAGGTGGTGGCAGTGGTGGTCAGTGCCAATGCTGCACAGAAGAGGTTGGACATCTGCAGATAGAGGATGAATGAACTCATCTATGCAGCCAGGGTATGGCAACCATCTCATCACTCTAAACTTACACACTCAAGCCCATCACACATTCACTGGCATCTCACTCACTGCCAGCTCAAGGTTCATCACCCTCACACACACCCTCACATGTCCATCTGGCCTCAACTTCGGAGACTGCCTCCTCGGCCTTCACCATTCTGAGGCCACTTGCACAGATCAACATGTGCCCCACACACACCCTGGGATACCCCTCCCCCAAGTACAGCCCTCGTCCTGCAGCCTCTTCCCTTGCTTGAGGTCACTTCTCCCCCTTCCGCAAGCAAGACCTTGCCCTGCAGCTATTGAAAAGCCAACCACGTAGGTAGAGACCTGCCCATGAGCTCCCCTAAAAATGATGTGGAGCTGTCTGTGAAGCCTGGCATTGATGACTGCGAGCGCTGACTGAAGCAAGGTAGGCAAATAAACCCTGAAGTCCCAAGTGAAGTGCAGCCTGCCAGGTGCACATCACTTATGTGCCGTTGTGAAACATGTCGGCGTGTTTTCACGCCAATGTGGGCAAATGATCCAGCGAAGGGAGATGAGTCCGGCGGGTTGACCTTATAATGATTTGCTGGTGTATTACAATTACATCCAATGGGGAGAAATGCTGCCCACCATTGGCGGGCTGAGCGAACGATCGCAAACTGGTTTCATGCTGTCATGAAACCAATTGTGCCATATCATCTGCTCAAGCCACCGAATACGCCTGACACCAGAGGGCACGGAAAATCCTGGCCATTATA
The DNA here is from genome assembly GCF_964194155.1 of Cetorhinus maximus. Classification (NCBI taxonomy): domain Eukaryota; kingdom Metazoa; phylum Chordata; class Chondrichthyes; order Lamniformes; family Cetorhinidae; genus Cetorhinus; species Cetorhinus maximus. The sequence continues at coordinate 129,605,304 of NC_135883.1, forward strand.
TTCATGCAGATTCTTTACTAGAACAATCAGAAAATTGATTCCACTGACCTATCCATAACCCAATATCTTCTACATTTATACAACTTGTACTTAAAAAATGCAACCTTAATCATTTCCTCTGGCAAACTATTCTATGCTACAACAATTCTCTGCCTCATGAAAGGTTTCTTAACATCTTTCCCATAGTGTCAACCATAACTTGATGACTCCTTGTCACTGACTCCTCACCCAAAGGAAATAACCTTTCCTTAATAATGATATCAAATTACCTCTAACTTTAATTTACCTTTGTGATAGAATTGGCAGTTTGTGGGACCAGTGAGGGAATGTGTGTGAGCTGTTGTCCGAACAGATGACTTGTTGAATATTCTGTTTGGTGCATTGAGCCTGATTTCAAGGCTTGAATTCTTTTTTTGAGTCCAACCTTAACTGACAGAGAAACTGAAATTTCAGGTTTCTGTGGAAACTGAAACTGCTTGAAACCAATTAAAGAAACAGGGCTATTTGAGTTCACATCACCCAGTGGTGCAGTGCAGGCAGGCTGACAGAAATGAACGCTGGATCGAGGGGCTGGAAATAGGCTGGAAATAAAGTTGCTGCAGCTTTTACCATTGCTTAAAGTTATTGACTGACCAGGCCTGAACGTACAATGCATAGGATTGGTGCTGATGGTTTGGACAAAGGTAATACTAGTGGATCTGTGCCATCAAGACTGCCATGAGCAGAACTGAGAAGGTTCTGGAGAAGTGCACTATTTTGGTGAAGAATCAGCCCATGGAACTCAGGTTGATTGGAAGCTGCTGTCAGATGAGAATCAGTAGCTAAATCTTTGAAGAAAATGAGCTGGAATTCTATCTGAGGAAGATCAGAGTCTTGAAGGACTTTGTGGCTGAAATTGGTGCCAGATATGCTGACTAAACTGCTTAGTCAATCCATGGGATCTACTTTGTTGTATTTGCTATTTAAATGTAACTTATAGCTTACATTGACCAAAGTTTGACTGTTAATTCATGGCCAGGATATTGAGGTCGGCGAGCGGGGGGCGGGGCGTAAAATGACACGGGATGATGTCAGACGGAACTCCCAATGTCACCCCCCATTGTTCAACTTTCAGGTCGGCGGGGGCATAGCCAAATCAGCTGTGCACCCACTGACCTGTCAATGGCCTTTTGATGCCATTTAAAAACTAATTCAAGTAATTAATGGACCTGCCCTTCCAACCTTAGGGTTGGCAGGCAGGCTGGGGGCCCTGGCGGGCTTCAGAAAAAGCAAGAAACCTCATCCACGGGTGGGATGAGGTTTCATGAGGGTTTTAAAAAATTTAATAAAAGTTTGATTAAGAGTGATGGACATGTCCCAACTCATGTGACAGTGTCACTTGAGGGGACATGTCAGGGAAATTTTTCTTTTATACATTGACCATTTTCAAATTTTATGCCAATCTCCCTGAGGCAGCACTTAGCCTCAGGGAGATGAGTGTGCTCTTTCACGCACATGTGCGAAAGAATGCACTCTCGGCTGAGGGAATCCCCCCCCTGCCTGCACAGGGAGCGCATAGCGCTTCCTGGCGGACATCACACTGGACGGGCCTTAACTGGCCCGCCCATGTAAAATGGCAGCGCGGCCCCAATTGGGGGCGCCAATTGAAGGCGCTCCTGCACTTCCCCCCAATGGGGGAAAATTCTTTCCCATATTTAATTCATGTTGATTTTGGTTTGATTGTCAAAGTTAAAAATTATAAAAAGTGAAATCTTGTCCATTGGTTTTCTCGTTGGGGTCATTCAGTAAATTCAATTTTTTTAATGCGGTGAACTCCATGACGACCATAACTTGATTCCTACAGTGAGGTTGGTAGGAATTACATAAAAATAACTGCATGGAAATGGGCCATTTTGTCTAACTAGATCATGTTGGTACTGATCCAACATATATGCAGTTGTCCTAATCCCATGTATACATTCTGTTTGCTTACGGCTTCACCTTCCTTACCTTTAACCAGTTTTCTGATCTATTCTTAATTGGCCTCTGTTGCAACTGTGCATTGCAGTGTGTCACAATCCTCTGTGTGAAAAAAGTTTCTCCTCCTCTCTGTTCTAATTCTCTTACATTTAATCATATCTATGTCGCCTTGTTGTAGATCTCTCAACCACTGGAAACTGACTTTGCATGGGAATTCTCCCACTTGTCCATTTTAACTTTGGTAAAATTTGGTGTTGAAAGCCCGTTTTTTTCTGATTTCCACTCAAGTTCTGGGGTAGAGTAGGAGAGCCCCAAGAAAATTGACTCCAGCCTTCAATACTTTTAAACACCTCCATTAAATCACTCTGTAATCTCTTCTGTAAAGGTGTGGGTAAGAATGAGTGGTGTGAGTGAGGCTGACATAGTTAGGAGCGACGAGAATAATTTGACATTTTATTAGTAATTAGGAGCCTCAATGTATTATATTTCAATCATAATCACTTTTCATAGTTTGATAGACTATAAGGCTGCTATCTTGTTACTGCTTCTTCCTGATGTTTAATAAAGCACTGCTTATCATATGACTGAAAAGCAAAATAATGCAGATGCTGGAAATTTGAAATAAAAACAGAAAGTGCTGGAAATACTGAACAAGTCGAGAGAGAAACAACGTTAATGTTCATGTCAAATATCACTCTTCTTCGGAACTGAAAAGAAGTAGAAATGAGAGACTGTTGAAAAGGGGGAGATGGGGGAAGAACAAAGTGGAAGGTCTAGTATAGGGTAGAGGGTGGGAGAGATTAAATAACAAAGATGTCATGGAACAAAAGGCAGAGGGAGTGCTAATCGTTGTCATAAAATAACAAAGCATTTGTCCAGAGTGAGTGTAATGGAAGAATAATGAACAGCTCTGTCTGAAAGCAAAAACAGAAAAATAAGATCCAGGCTGGCACTTGGCAAAAATAAATGAATTGAAATGGAGGACAGATTTCATGGACTGTAGCTGTTGAACTCAATGTTGAGTCCTGTTGAGGCTGTACAGTGCCTAATCAGAAGACAAGGTTCAGCTCCTCAGCTTACACTGAGCTTCACTGGAACATTGCAGAAGGCCGAGAATTGAAATATGAGCGTGAGAGCAAGGTGGTAAATTAAAGTGGCAAGCAACTAGAAGGTTGGGGTCATGTTTGTGGACTGAGGTAAGGTGTTCCACAAAGTGCTCACCCAGCCTATGTTTGGTCTCCCCAATGTAGAGGGCACTGCTTACATACCTCAGTTTAGGGTTGCCAACTTTGACTGGACATATTCCTAGAGATTTTGTCACATAATATCTCTTATCCAATCACCACACACCCATGCAGCTGCCTGACAAGTACACCCTCATGATGCACCTCCTTCCCAAGCCAACTGGGAAATGAACAGATGCTTCATTGCCTAAATGGATGATCTTCGACTCTCAGTCAAACAGCCTTTTTCCCATCTCCAATATTTTTCGTACAATTTTTTTCAATGTCCTGATGATTTTTCTCTCTGGTGGCTCGCACCAGTGCCTTGGTGATTTATCTAAAAACCGTATGTGTTGCCGTCTGCCTGCTTGCCTGCTGCCTGTTGTCGCCTGATCACTTGCTGTCTGGCTGCCTGCAGTTTCTGTTGCCATTTGGCTGAGTATCATTTCATGCTGCGCAACGGAGAACGATAAATTCTATTTAAAGGATAAACCAGTCACTGAATCCCTTTAACTGGTACATGTCTTTTTAGCCCGTTCTGATGTAAAGTCACTGACTATTTCAAATCTTTGCTTCTTTTCATTTCAACCAAGAAGACGTGAATCAATCCCTCTGAACTTGTGTAAATGAATAAAGCAGAGCACACTGTCATACTGAAATCACATAAAAGTGCCAAATGTCTCTTTTGGTAAAATGTTGTTATGTCACAATACTTGGAATTTTTACATGTGCTCTTAGTGATGTTAACAAGCTCAGATTTATTGAAGTGGTGCACAATTCACAATCCATGTACACAAGGGAGCAAAGTCTGGACTCTCAGTACATGAGGGAGCACTTCACTGTCTCCAATATCCAGAGTCTTCACTGCCTTCGACACCCGGAGATCTTTGTCTGTCAAAACTTCTATCCCCACATGCATCGATAATTCAAACAGAATGCTCAACTCACATCATTCAGAAGCATGCAGGATTGGGGGAAGAGCACTGGGAGACAATGGTAAGAAATCAAGCATATAAACATAAAGAAATAGGAGCAGGAAGAGGCCACTTAGCTGCTTGAATCTGTTCCACTGTTCAACAAGCTCATATCTGATCTTCTGCTTCAACAATTTCCTGCAGTATTTCCATAGCCCTTAATTTTTTTTAGGATCCAAAATATTGTCAAACATAGTCACAAATATATTCGACGACTGAGTATCTGCAACCCTCTAGGCTACAGGATTCCAAAGTTTTGCTGGTAGGGAAAAGGAGGTGGAGTGTGATTTCCAGAAGACATAGTTATCTCAGCAGATTCATTATTTTATTGACAGTTCAAAGAGGTTCTTAAAGGTTTAGCTGTCTTTGATATGGAGTTATGAATACAAATCTATTTGTTTTTATAAGAGATTAAGTACTTGAAGGGATTTAAAAGTTTTGAAGTGGCTTTCATGTATGGGAGTTTTTTTTAATAATTTGGTGAAGGCTGTTATAGATATTTAGACCTTTTTTATTTATTCTTTCATGGGATTTGGGCAGCACTGGCAAAGCCAACATTTGTTGCCCATCCCTAATTGCCCTTGAACTGAGTGGCTTGCTAGGCAATTTCAGAGGGCAGTTGGGAGTCAAACACCTTGCTGTGGATCTGGAGTTATATGTGGGCCAGACCAAGTAAGGATGACTGATTTCGTCCCCAAAAGGATATTAGTGAACCAGATGGGCTTTTACAACAATTGATGAAAATTTCATGGTCATTACAGACCAGCTCACAATTCCAGGTTTTATTAATTAATATAAATTCCACCAACCTTTGAACCCATCTCCCCAATGGGTTAGCCTGAGTCATTGGATTACTAGCCCAGTGACATTACTACTATGCCACCATCTCCTCCCATCTCAACATGCCTCGGAGATCTGTCCATGATGGATACTGGGTGAGTTGGCATGGAGGGTGTAAGGGTCAAGGGTGGTGGGTGAGTTGACATGAGTTAATATGGGGCTATAAGGGGCAATGGGGGTGGATGGGGGCTTGAGTAGGCGTTGAGTTGGCATGGGGTCATGAAAGTGACATGGGAAGTGGGTGGGTGGGTGATGGGTTTTAAGGGGTGAGGGCTGCGGATATAAAATGTAATCAAACCACTGGGTCAAAGTTTAACCAGCCCACTTTGGCATTTGGCTGCCCCTATGGCTGCCTGTGATCTGCTTCCAGATAATGGCGGGCATGACTCTATCTCGCACCCGTGAAGATATCACTATACGTGGGCCTTTCTAGGCAAATAGGGCGAGCCGGGAAATTTGCTGAATACAGCTGCCTGTCTCAGTAGCAAAAATTCGGACTCCCTGGGTAATAGCTTGGAAACAATGGGAGTATGGGGTTTCTCCAATAGCAGGAACACCCTTTGGAATACTCTTATACAAATGACAAGACTATCCTACTGGAGGACCATGGACATGGCAGAATGTTCAGGGGAGAGCTCCTCCCCGCAAGGAGATGCCACAAATTCTCACTCCAGCCAGGGCTAGTTTGCTTGGTGATGCAGCAGGTATTGGGATGTAAGATGTTTAAATGTGTCTTTGTGCCCACTGTTTGGGGAGTGATATGTCCAGATTATAGACTTGCCCATAGATACAGCTACCCTCCAAACAACTGTTTGCAAAGCAGCATTGCCACAGAGCTGGGAGTAAGATCGCTGCTGGCGTTTTTGGCTATGAATATTGCGTAAAGCAGGTAGACCTGGAGAAAATGAGAAAATAAATATCATCCCTCATGTCAATGCTCATTTCCCAGGAGCACCAATGACTCATTTTTTTTTACTATTAATACAAAAAATATATGAACTATTGGTGACATTACATTTGTGTGTTTATATAACTTAGCACTTTAATAAATTTAAAAGTGCAATAACATTTAAAGTTCTGTTCATAATGCAATCTCTGCTGCTAAGCAATCGGGGATGGCAATTGTTGTTCCATTCCCTTTTTGGAAAAATCCCAGTTGCATCTACTTTAGATACCACAATATATACTTGCCTGCGAGGAACATAAAAGGCGGACAGGAAAAGTACTTCATCCATTCTGTCTCCCAATTACCTGGGAGTCAGAAAGGTGGTGGACCTGTGAGGAAGCAACCCGGAGCGGAAGTGTATAAATCGGGACTGAGGCTTGAGGCCTATACCATTTACCTTGGGAGTTGCAGAGGCAGCAAATCTGCGCGGAAGCAACCCGGAGTGGGAGAATATAAATTGGGATCGAGGCTTGATGCTTACACCACTTGTCTGAGAGTTGGAGAGGCGGCGGAATCAGTCAGCTGTTCAGAACCGGACACACTGAGTTCGAAAGGAGAATGAGAAAATACTAATAGTGACATTACAGGAAAACCGTAAGTTCACTGGATGGTAAAAAAACTGCTGTTTGGGACTGTCTTTAAATTGCTGTAAATTAGAAAAGCGCTTATGTTTAAAGAAGTATCTATATTTGGATTTAAGTGAGAAACACCAGGGATAAGGGAAAGTTAGGGCCAGTATAATAAAGTAATAAAAGTAAACCAAAATAAAATAAAGACATGGCAGGGCGGTTTGATTGAGTGGAATATGTGTCCTGTAATATGTGGGAAGTCATTGACGCTACCGGTGTCCTGGACAACTACATGTGCAGGATGTGCTGCCAGCTGCAGAACCTTGAGGTCCAGGTTTCAGAGCTCGAACAGTGGGCTGACGTCACTATGGCACATCTGCAACTCTGAGAGCGACATGGATAGCATGTTCAGAGAGGTGGTCACATCACAGCTTAGGAGCCTGGAGGCAAAAAGGGCAGAAAGTGACTGCCAGACTGTCCAAGAGAAGTAGGCTGGTGGTGCAGGAGGCCCCTGGGGTCCCACTCACAAATCAGCTTTCCATTTTGGAAGCTGGTGAGGGCCTGGTTCCTCAGGAGTGCAGTCAGAGCCAGGTTTGTGGCACCATAAGCGGCTCAGCTGTACAACAGGTGAGGAAGAAGAAAGGAAGAGCAATGGTGATAAGGGATTCATTAGTTAGGGGAACTGACAGGCGTTTCTGTGGCTGTACATGTGACTCCAGGATGGTATGTTGCCTCCCTGGTGCCAGGGGGTCAAGGATGTCACCAAGCGGCTGCAGGACATTCTTCTTGGGGAGGGTGATCAGCCAGAGGTCGTGGTCCACATTGGTACCAATGACTTAGGTAGGAAGGGGGATGTGGTCCAGCGATCAGAATTTAGGGAACTAGGTTGAAAATTAGCAAGCAGGACCTCAAATGTAGTAACCTCTGGATTACTCCCAAGTGTCATGTGCAAGTGAGTACAGAAATAGGAGGATAAGGCAGATGAATGCGTGGCTGGAAAGATGGTGCAGGAGGGAAGGCTTTAGATTCCTGGGTCACTGGGACTGGCTCTGGGGGAGATGGCACCTGTACAAGCTGGACGGGCTGCACCTGAACAGAGATGGGATCGAGTTTTTTTGCTACTTCTGTTGGGAGGGCTTTAAACTGACTCGGCTGGAGTGTGGGGACCAGGAGAGAATATTAAAGAGGAATACCAGGGTGCACAAAATACTGGGAGATACAGGTAGCACTAGTATAGAGCACCAGTGGAGTTGAAGTATGTCATGAAGCCTAAATCAGGGTTACTAAGCATGTATGTGAATGCCGGAGTATAGTAAATAAGATTGGGGAGTTACAGGTGCAGATTGCCATGTGGAAATATGATGCTGTGATGATAACAGAGACCTGGCTCAAGGAAGGGCAGAACTGGGTGTTAAATATTCCAGGGTACAAGGTTTTCAGAAAAGAGAGGAAAGGAAGAAAAGGAAGAAAAGGAAGAGGGCTGGCAGTGTTGGTTGAGGAGAGCATTGCAGTGCTGGAGAAAGAGGATGTCCCAAAAGGTTCAAGGACAGAGTCAATTTGGCTAGAGCTAAGGAACAAAAAAGGTGCAATTGCATTGCCTGGTGCAGTCTATAGACCACCAACTAGTGAGAAGAATGTAGAGGAGCAAATCTGCAGGGAAATTACAGAGATGCAAACATTACGGAGTAGTTATAATGGGGGACTTTAATTACCTGAATGTAGACTGGGATAATGCTGGTGTAAAGCACGGAGAGGGGCAAGAGTTCCTAGATTGTGTTCAGGAGATTTTCCTACAGCAGTATGTTCCCAGTCCAACAACAAAGAAGGCACTGCTAGACCTGGTTCTTGGAAATGAGGTGGGCCAAATAGATCAAGTGTCAGTGGGGAAATGTTTAGGAGATGGTGATCATTGTATCGTAAGGTTTTGGGTGATGGTAGAAAAGGACAGAGGGCAATCGAGAGTAAGAATAATTAACTGGGGGAGACCTGACTTCAATGGGGCAAAAACAGAACTGGGCTGGGTAGGCTGGAACCAAAGGTTGGTGGGAAAAACTGTAGATGAACAATGGGCCACCTTCAAAGAATAAATGGTTGAGGCTTAGTCAATGTATATTCCCTCAAAAGAGAAAGGTAGGGCAGACAAATCCAGAGCTCCCTGAATGATAAAGGAGATAGAAATTAAGATAAAGTAGGAAAACTGTGCTTATGACAGGTGTCAGGTAGAAAATACAATTGAGAATCAAGTGGAAGACAGAAGGTTCAGAAGGGAGTTGAAGAAGCAAATAAGAGAAGCAAAGGGATTATGAGAAAAGACTGTCAGCCAACATAAAGGGGGATCCCAAAGTCTTCTATCAGCGTGCAAATGGTAAGAGGGTGGTAAAAGGAGAAGTAGGGCTGATTAGGAACTAAAAAAGGGATTTACACATGATGACAGGGGGTATGGCTGAGGTGTTAAATGAATACTTTGTATCCATCTTCACCAAGGAAGCAAATGCTACCAAGGCCACAGTGACAGAGGAGGAAACTCTGTCACCAGAAAGATTCAAAATTGTTAAGGATGTTGGATAAGCTGTTGCTACTTAAAGTTGACAAGGCACAGGAACCGGATGAAATGCATCCAAGGAAATTGAAGGAAGTGAGAGCACAAATTGCAGGGGCAACTCTTGATCCTCTCCGCGCTTTACACCATCATTATCCCAGTCTACATTCAGGTAATTAAAGTCCCCCACTATAACTATTCCGTAATGTTTGCATCTCTGAAATTTCCCAGCAGATTTGCTCCTCTACATCCTTCTCACTAGATGGCGGTCTATAGACTACACCAAGCAATGTAATTGCACTTTTTTGTTCCTTAGCTCTAGCCAAATTGATTCTGTCCTACATTCAGTCTTCCCTAGATTCAGGGGAGGTGCCAGAAGACTGGAGAATTGCAAATATTATGCCCTTGTTCAAAAAAGGCTGTAAGGATAAGCCTAGCAATTGCAGACCAGTCAGTTTAACTTCAGTAGTGGTGAAGCTTCTAGAAACAATTATTTGGGATAGAATTAGTAGTCACATGGAAGAGCTAGCATAGATTTCTAAAGGGGAAATCATGTTTAACTAACTTGCTGGAGTTTTTAGAAGTGGTAATAGATAGGGTTGATGAGGGTAATGCTGTTGATGTGGTGTACATGGACCTTCAAAAGGCATTCGATACAATGCCACACAAAAGACTTGCGAGAAAAATTATGGGCAGAAATTTCCCCCCGTCAGGGGGGTTGTGAGGGGGCGGGCGTGAACCTGATTGGTGCCCCTGATCAGGGCTGCGCCACCATTTTACGTGGGCGAGCCATTTAAGGCCCGCCCAGCATGCCGCTCACCTGGAAGCGCTGAGCGCTCCATGTGCGGGCGGGGGCGGGGGGGGGGATTCCCTGAGTCGGGGCCTGCGCTCTTTCACACAGAGCGCAGAAATCTCCCTGAGGCACCTCTATTTGTTTAAGTTTTAAACATCTGAATAAAGTCATTAAAAACTTTTAAAACCTGTCCCCTCATGAGCTGGGACACATCAATGAATTTTTGAAAAAATGTTATTGAATTTTTAAACACTTCATGAAACCTCATCCTGCCCGTGGATGAGGTTCCATGAAAAATGCGAAGGCCGCCTGGGCTCTTCTCTGCCCGCCAAACTTAAGGTTGGACGGGCAGTTCATTTAATTATTTAAATTAGTTTTTAACAGGCCTTAATAGGCCTTTGACAGTGCGGTGGGCACGCAGCTGAGTTGGCTGTGCGTCTGCCGAACTGAAAATCTAAATGACACCCGCCCGATGTCACTGTGTTTCATTTTACGCATTGGCGAGCAGGCCCCGCCCCCACTCGCTGACCCGAAAATTCTACCCTATAGGTCATGGAATAATAGGTACAGTAGCAACATGGACACAAAATTGGCTGAGTAATAGGAAACAGGGAGTAATGGTCAATGAATATTATTCAGGCTGGAGGAAGGTTTGTAGTGGAGTTCCTTGGGGTCGGTATTGGGACCCTTGCTTTTCCTGATATGTATTAACAATCTCGATCTCGGTGTGCAGGGGAGAATTTCAAAGTTTGCGGATGATACAGAACTTGGAAGCCTTGTAAACTGTGAGGAGAACAGTAGAGAATTTCAAAAGGACATAGACAAGTTGGTGGAGACAAGATAGGTGGCAGATGACGTTCAATGCAGAGAAGTGAGATATGATACATTTTGGTAGAAAGAACATGGAAAGACAATATAAAATAAGGAGTACAATTCTTAAGTGGGTGCTGGAGCAGCGGGACCTGTGTGTATATGTGCATAGATCATTGAAGGTGGCAGGACAGGTGGAGAGAGCAGTTAATAAAGCATACAATATCCTGGGCTTTATTACTAGGGACACAGAGTACAAGAGCAGGGAGGTTATGCTGAGCTTATTTAAGACACTTGTTAGACTTAAGCTGAAGTATTGTGTACAGTTCTGGGCCCCACACTGTAGAAAGGATGTGAACCCATTGGAGAGAGTGCTGAAGAGGTTTACAAGGAAGGTTCAAGGGGTGAGAAACTTCAGTTATGAAGATAGTTTGAAGAGGCTGGGACTGTTCTCCTTGGAGAAGAGAAGGCTAAGAGGAGATTAGATAGTGGTGTTCAAAATCATGAGGGGGCTGGACAGAGTAGATAGTGAGAAACTGTTCCTGCTTGTAAAAGGAGCAAGAATGAGAGGGCACAGATTTAAAGTTATTTGCTAAAGAAACAAATGTGATGTGAGAGAAAACTTCCTCACACAGTAAGTGGTTCGGGTCTGGAATGCACTGCTTGGAAATGTGGTGGAGGCAGGTTCAATTGAGGCATTCAAGAGGGAAATAGATGATTATTTAAATAGAAACAATGTGTAAGCTTACGGGGAAAAGGCAGGAGAATGGCACTGAATCATAATGCTCATTTTGGAGAGCTGGCACAGACACAATGGGTCGAATAGCCTCTTTCTGCGCCGTAATAATTCTGTGATTCTGTGAATTTGTTTAGAAGGAGCATTAATCATCTCAGACAGTCACTGAATCCAGGGGCAATCTTAACAGCAAACTGGGTAAAATTATTCATTTGGGCACTGTTAAGACAATCCTGATTAAGAGATTTATTTTGCACTCTGATTTATCCAAATTTGAATGGTCCTCCTGAATATTGAAAGTGTGTACAGGCAGTGAGGTTTGGACCTTGGTTAGAAGCAGATGAGGAAGAAGTTAATTGGTATCAAAAAAAGTGTTAGGGTATAGGCACCGTTGCACGCATCATTACTATTCCTTCATACAAGGACTGGGCTGATTCTGACTGTCAATCAGCTATACCCTCAAGTAGTATTCAGAAACAGGGAAGCAAGTGCTTAGCAGCTGCTTCATCTGCTTTGCCAATTAATCATCTCTTTAGGAATGTGCCCTGTTTACAAGCCACGGTTGGAGAAGTAAGGCTGATGAGGAGATGCCAGTATCCTAATGTGGCCAGTGAACTGTGGAAAATATTGGTGAAGCCAGGTTAACATGCAGAGAACCATGAAGCTTCAGGCATCTTTGGGGACCTCTGAGATGAGGCCCTCAAGCATAGAACAGTGTTATCCTAGGGAATGTTATGAGAAACATCATTTGAAATTTTGGGCCCTTAGAGGTTGTTGTGATTGCTGGATCTCAGACACTGGGTCATTGCTGTGAGAGTGGGCTTTACCCACATCAGAAGCATCCCATGGACTGACTGCTGTCATGCAGATTGCAAGGCATGCTGCCAGGAGAGCCAGCACTATGGACAAGGCAGAAGGCTCAGCAGAGAGCTCTTCCTCTCAATAAGGTCCCACAAGTTCTCACTCCAGCCTGGCCCTGTTGGAGATGTTAGCAAAGAGTGAGCATGGCATTGAAAACCATTTAGCATAATATCAGCTAACTCAAATAAATAAAGATCTTTAGATTTTTGTCCGGCTGGTGTATATTGGTTACCTGTAGGTCCTTGGTCCCCCTCGGAGGTGCTGCCTGTCCTCATCTATTTTAATGGCCAAACTGTGAAACAGCCATAATTGCTCAAGAATTCTAATCAATGGAAGCATTGCTTGAGTGTGCCTACAATGTGCTCTACAATAGCTCTGCTGGTGGCATAGATTTCACTGTATTGGCATTCTGTTTCCTTCTGGAGATGGATATCATTAACCAAGATTGCAAGTACAGCCCTGGTATATCCCTAAAGCAATCCATTCATTTTATTGTGCTTCACAAATAGTTGCTGTACAGTAGCTGCTGTAGAATGAAAGGGTCATGGATGATCCTGGGGAATAAGCATTGATATGCAGAATGATGTTTATTTGGTCAGCAATGGCCTGCACATTTATGGTCTGAAACTCCTCCCTCTTCATATGTATGTGATATGGGCCACATGTGTTCTATCATTGATCCCCTGGACACTTGGTACCACAGTGAGTTCTGGGCTCTGTTCAGCTGGTCCATCTGCTGTACTGTAAAAGCAATGAAGGTAATTACCTTGACAAGCATGGCATTTGTCATTTGTGTTATTCATCTGTGCACACCAAACTGGCTGATTTAGCTGATGTGTAATCTGGGCATGTGTAGATCATAACATTTTCATGCCATGGTCAACTTTACAATTACAGGGAGAGCTGGGGCAGTGTTTAAAGATCAGCTTGCAGCAGCTGACATAGGTGGGCCACTACATCCCTGGCAAAGTGGAGGTATTGATTAGGGACCTCATCTGACCTCTGAGTATGAGCAGCCTGCTCTATAAGTTTTGGAACACTAAGGCATCTTTGCCGCTGAAGGTGCTGTCTGTCCATATAATCATTGTTTTGGAGGCTTAATTCACATGTCATCCTTTGCTAAAGAAGACCAAGCCCCTAACTCCTCAATGCTTTTCCTATCCATTATTTGAAGTAAACCTGGCTACTGCATATATGCAGTTAGGAATTCTTGAAAGAATAAGAAACCCTGCATTGCTTGCATTAGCAGCAGGTATTCTATAGTAGTGGAACTGAGGGGAGAGGGAAGCGTGGATTACAGAGTAGTAAAGAGAGAGGTGAAGGGGAGAGAAATGCATAACAGTATGAGGGATGAAAGAGGAGGATGGGAAAGGAAAGGGAAGAAACTGGAGTTGGTGCTATGGGGTGAGGCTGGAAGGAGAGTATTTGTAGTAACTGAGAGGAAGGACAGTGTCAGCATGAACATAGGAAATAGGAGCAGGAGTGAGCTATTTGGCCCCTTGAGTATGTTCCGCCATTCAACGAGATCATTGTTGATCTTCCATCTCACTGCCATTTTCCCACACTACCCCATATCCCTTGATGTCTTTAGTATCTTGGTCATCACTTGGTGAACCAAGAATCTCCCCTGCTCTTACTGCCTGCCTTTGGCATATGTTGAAAGGATTTACAAATTGATTTTCAACCTGTTTGGCTGCATTACGACTGCATCTTCTTTAGTCATCAAGTCTTGGTTTGGGATCTGAACTTGGAGCTTCTGACTCAGAGGCAAAGACACTACCATTGTACCCCTATCAACAACGTGGGGGTTACCATTGACCAGAAACTGAACTGGATTAGTCATATACTGTGGCTACAAGAGCAGATGAGAGGCTGGGAATCCTGTGGTGAGTAACTCACCTCCTGACTCCCCAGAGCCTGTCCATCATCTACAAGGCACAAGTCAGGAGTGTGATGGAATACTTCCCACTTGCCTGGATGAGCGCAGCTCCAACAACACTCAAGAAACTCAAAATCATCCCAGGACAAAGCAGTCCGCTTGACTGGCACCACATCCACAAACATTCACTGCCTCCACCACTGATGCACAGTAGCAGCAATGTGTACCATCTACAAGATGCACTGGAGGAACTCACCAAGGATCCTTTGACAGCACCTTCCAAACCTGTAACCTATACCATCTAGAAGGACAAGAGCAGCAGACACATTGGAAAACCACCACCTGGAAGTTCCCCTCCAAGCCTCACACCATCCTGACTTGGAAATACATCGCTGCTCCTTCACTGTTGCTGGGTCAGAATCCTGGAACCCCCTTCCTAACAGCACTGTGGGTGTACCTACACCACATGGACAGCAACGGTTCAAGAAGGTGGCTCACCTTCTTTTCACCACTTTCTCAAGGGTAATTAGAGATAGGCAATAAATACCAGCGATGCCTACACCCCAGGAAAATAAACAAGACCACCAGATGGCAATACTAAGGGGCATCTTTTACACTGGCATTGGTCTAATGATTCCATTTAGAGGCCTACCCTTTGCACCTTATCACATTTCAATTAAGGTACCTAGTTTACGTTCCCAAAGGAACATAGTTGTCTCTGCTTGATGTTCTGGTCTGTTATTTTTACCGTTCTTTTAATTTAATTTGATGAGCCATATTACCATATTAATTACTGTGCTTCTCCTATTACCCATTCCTTAATTATGTCCGCTCCTGCAAGCATAACTGTCTCTTAGGCAAATCAAAGGTAAAGCAAAAGATATGCACTTATATAAATATTCTTGTAATTACAGGGTAGCAGTATTGTAGCCAATACATGTTCAAATTAAAGACTTATCCTAATAAGTAATTAATGAATAGTACTGCAAGATTACCAGATACCAGATCACAGCTTGTTGTGTAAGTGCCCATTTAATGATGTATAGGTATTAATTGCTGCCAATCAGCCCCTCTGATACTGAAAATTAAATATTACAAATGTGGAATTGCTTTCAGGATTTGAATTTTTCAGGGAGATTTTAAAGATGTCAGATTTTTTACATCTGAAGTTTTTTTCTCCTTTTTGTCTCCCTCTCACTTAATCTAATTATTTTCCCTCTATTTTTGTTTCTAGACATGATTTGACATTAAATTCAACTCTAATTTACCCTCTTTCTCAGTCTTTGTTCTGTTTTTATTTCCCAATTCTTAAATTTCATTGGTTAAAGAGGTAGGCGTGATTATTTGTGTTTGTTCTGTTACAACCTGTCCCCGGGTGAGGGTCCCCCCCACCAATTTGTTAACTTCCCAAATGGGACCCCAATTTTATTATGTTTCTGGGTTATTATGACATAGCTGATGGTAAATTTTAAGTTGTTCAAATCTCAAGGGGAAATTTGAAACAACTGTCATAACCTATTTTGCAATTTGTATGTTTCGAGGTGCAGGATTTGAATTCAGTAGTTAATAAAACAACCAAGTCTCAAGAGGTTTTTATAAAACTAAATTAAACATTCACTAATACAAGAAAGATTGTAAGCACATACATATGTCTACAAAATTACTACTATAATAACCAAAAATCCCCTAATTAATCTGACTCTCACCGCCATTAAGGCAACAGTAAAACAAATAGATTTAAATCGACCCCTGGCAAAGCACACTGTGGGCAGTCAAATTCAAAATAAGTTTCTTTCAGCTCTGGGTCCTTGCAGACAGTGGCTTGAGGCTTACAGGCTGGAGGCTTTAGATCTTAGAATCCCTCTACTTTTTACTAACAGCTTTCTCTTCCTTTGCACATATTTTCCTCCTTGAATGCAAATTCTCATTGTATCACTAGGTTTTTTGAACTTTACCTCTTCTAACAATAAAACCCTTTACATAGCACCAATTTTATTAGTAAGCTTTGGAAAAATAAACACATTGTTTAGTTTATTCTGGCTAGTTGTAATATTTCACCCATTCTTTTGCATTGTTTAGTTAAAAATGCAAATTGCCCCCTTTTCACTTCACCTTGTAAATTCCCTATGTTTACCTAATTACAATTTCAAACCCACTCCTCTTCCATAAATCAAAGCCTTTAGACCAGCTGGCTTTAATCCAATTAAGACACACACACATACATAGAGACGGACACCACTAAACTATATTTTAAAATAATTTCCAATAACATTATTATATCTTCTTGACAGGGTGGGGAGGAATGAGCTGGCTCCCTTTCTTTATTCACCCTCCTCAGTTGGTCATAACTCATTTGTTCTTCTGCTTGCTGTCACACACATTCACACACCAGTACGCCAGCTTTTTAACTGATGTTTCCCTGTGTAGTCTGGAAGGGAAAAAACTAAGGCTGAATTTTTCCGTCGGCAAGCAGGGGGCGGGGCCCGCTTGCTGATGGCACAATGATGCGGGGTGATGTCGGGCGGAATCCCCGACGTCATCCCGTCCCATTTAAATCTTCAGGAAGGCGGGGGCACAGCGAAACCAGCTGTGCGCCCGCTGACCTGTCAATGGCCAATTGAGGCCATTGACAGGATAATTAAAACAATTAAAGGACCTGCCCGTCCAACCTTAAGGTTGGTGGGCAGGCCAGGAGCCCCAGCGGGCTTCTGAAAAAACATGAAACGTCATCCATTGGCAGGATGAGGTTTCATGTAGGGTTTAAAAAAGTTTATTAAAGTTTCAGTGAAATTTATTAACATGTCCCATTTCATGTGACATTGTCACATGAGGGGGACATGTTAAGGATTTTTTATTTTTCTATTTTTAAAGTTTATACAGCTGTCAGCAATCTCCCTGAGGCAGCACTTAGCCTCAGGGAGATGTGCGATCTTTCGTGCGCATGCGCGAAAGAGCGCACTCTCGCATTTGGGGAATTCCCCCCCCCACCACCCGCACAGGAAGCACATGGCACTTCTCGGCGGGCGTCACGCTGGGTGGGCCTTAATTGGCCCGCCCACTTAAAATGGCGGCGGGGTATGCTTCTTCGGCGGGGATTGGCTTCCCGCCCGCCAGAGATTGAGTTGGCCCGCCCGCTCGATAGGCAGAAAATTCTGCCCATGACTCACACCCAGAGTCCATGTTCTTTTCAGCTCAGACCATTTACACATTCCGAGACATAAATCAACAGAAGATGGATATTGGATGTCTGCTGAGACATGCAAATCAGTCTTTTGTCTCTGCAATCATAGGAGATTAAAGTTCAGTCTTCTGCATCTTTCCTATCTCCCTTTCAAGTGTCTCTGTTTGAAGAAAGCCATGACATCTTTCAGGTGTGACATCCCATGTCCTCTCAGGACCAGTCAGTCAAGTATAATTCAAATAGGAATTTTCCAGAAAGTGGTCACTTTACATTATCAGCCATCTTTTACACAGGTCTTCCTTAAAAAGTTCAAATTGCCCATAAGTAATTGGTACCGTTAGTCCGCTGTCATAACACTTCCCAAAGCAGATTTTCTGGGACTTGTGAGCTATTGCCTTGTATACAGGCTTATTTTGTTCACTAATTTTGGGCTAAATAATAATAAAGGTGAAAAAATTGAGGGGGCTGGTTTGAGGACATAGCTATTATGATGCATGATTCCCCTACACCCACTCCAGGTGATGTAGGCAGCATGCAAACATTGTGCTATCCGCTAATCATCATGACTGCAGTGTGCAACCCAATGTTAAATGTGCTATTGGCTGTTAGCAAGCTCAGCAGGGGTCCCAGGCATGTGCGAGGCTAGCAAGAGTTAAAGATAGTCTGCAGTTCTTAAAGCCAGCCTGTGCCTCTTAGAGGGGAGATACATTCTGGCTGCAGCAGATGTTTGAACTGTCTCCAAAAGTGTTTCTGACAAGGAATAAAGCGTAGCATTAGAGCAGAGTTCAGAAAGCGGCTTCCCAGATTGTCTGATACATCACTGGAGGTCTCAGTCCAGCAGGTGGTAAGAAGGAGAGGGAACGCAAAGGGAATGGGAAAAGGTAACCACAGAGATCAATTCAAGAGGTAAACCTGGCTGCAGTCCCACAAAAATGTTCAATGACCTCACGAGTGGTCAAGGTCAGTGAATGCATTTTCAAAGGCCATCTCCGACCCACTGCTCCACCAACCTCCTACATTTCTCAATAAACCCTCAGCACACAGCCATCAGCAACATTTAGTAATCAGAACTTATGTCTAACACTAAGATGTTCCATCTCACACACTTATCATGCTGCAAGTCTCAAACCCACACCTCATAGCTTCCGCACAGCTTCTAGGCTGAAACAGGCACATCACCAAACACATTGCAATACTCACTGACTGTCTTTATTCTCTCTTGTAGGACAAGGTGGCCTATGACACGAGGGAGCAGCAGAGAACCAGTTGGGGTCAGGCATGGCTGCACGACCTCAGCCCCTTGGAGGTGACGATGCTCCAAAACATTGGCACAATAATGACTGAGGTTGTTGCAACTGTTGTTGCTGAGAACATCCCGGGTGATGGTAAGTTCCTGCCTTATGCACCTTCTCAATTCCTACTTTATCTTCATCCCTCTATCTAGTGCGAAGAACAAACTGTAGATGGTTTGACCAGGGATGACTTGCATTCCACTCACTTCAACTCTCCTCTTTTTCATGTATGCTTTCAGATAGATACCTATAATTACTGCTTGACCAACCAATGCAACCTCATAAGGAAGAGCGAGAACAAGAGCAGAGGTCTCATTAAGAAGCACCTTCACTTGATCTGAAAATTGCCACCATCAGTTCAGATAGTGGCACCGCACATTCCTTACAGGGTAGTATGGAGATGGATCAAACATGTGGTAAGTCACTGGGTTCGAGTGACCTGCAACAAGGTCAGGGGAAAGGATAGCATTTCTCTTCCAGCTCTTCAGAGGGTGAGGTTGCAGATGATGTCTGCTACAAAGGGCTCAGATGAGGACAGCGATGGGGTAAAGTGCAGTAAGTGGCTGATGGGCATGCACGCAGAAATGCTTGCTACATTGGCAGACCTGCTACAGTCCTTGTTATCACTATCAATGAACATGAACAATTCCAGCTCCAACTTTGCACAAGGCTTCATGCAATGAAGTGGTGGCCAACTCCATGAAAACACTTATGGACCCAACAATAATAAAGTGTCTGATGGCCAATGTCTTGCTTTCATTGCAGCACAGGCAGAGGTTACCCACTGTCTGAGCAGGCAGTGGAAACTTAGAATGAGGTTGTGATATGCGCTCTCCTCTACATTGGAGAGACCAAACGCAAACTGGGCGACCGCTTTGCAGAACACCTGCAGTCTGTCTGCAAGAAAGACCCAAACCTCCCTGTCGCTTGCCATTTTAACACTCCACCCTGTTCTCTTGCCCACATGTCTGTCCTTGGCTTGCTGCATTGTTCCAGTGAAGCCCAACGCAAACTGGAGGAACAGCACCTCATCTTCCGACTAGGCACTTTGCAGCCTTCCGGTCTGAATATTGAATTCAACAACTTTAGATCTTAAACTCCCCCTCCCCCTATCCCCACCCTGTTTCTCCCCCCTCCCTTTTTTTTCAATAATTTATATAGATTCTTCTTTTCCCACCTATTTCCATTATTTTTAAATCTAAAACTAAAACTTTGTTAGTCTTTCCACCCCACCCCCACTAGAGCTGTACCTTGAGTATCCTGCCTTCCATTCTTAATTAGCACTTTTCTTAGATAATATCACCACCTTCAACACCTCTTTGATCCTTTTGTCTGTGACATCTTTTGATTATCTGCTCCTATCACTGCTTGCTTATCTCCACAATCATCCCACCCTCAACTTCTCTCTCCCCCCGCCCCCCCCCACCTTAGACCAGCTTATATTTCACCTTTCTCCTAACTATACTCAGTTCTGCCGAAGGGTCATGAAGACTCGAAACGTTAACTGATTTCTTCTCCACCGATGCTGCCAGACCTGCTGAGTTTTTCCAGGTAATTCTGTTTATGTTTTGTGATATCCATGCTTGTTGCCATCAAATCCATACTTGAAGTCCAATCTAGACTATATCTTAGATCAATACCCATTTACCTATAGTTAAACAACAGGGTATAAACCTGTTTTGCACTACAACCCAAGATGGATTTATATCTTTTCCTTCTTCTGTAAATGTAGCTTTCTTCACATGTTTTCTGTAATTTTAGCAATTTCCGATGCTGCTTTAGGGCAGGGACTTAATTTCTCACTTGTTAAAATAATTATATATATCTGTTTTCTACACTGTTTTATGAATTTACTGGTGGAAATTAATTGCCTTTTTAAATTCAATACTGTACAATCTACTGTTTGCAAATAGATAACCACCAAAAATGCCTTACTGCCCTCATGCAGAGCAATTCCTTCAGTGGGGTAGTTTTGACTCTGGTGGCAGATGATGTAAAACAGGCAATATGGATACAATTGCTCCAACAACTCATCGACACCAACACCCATCTGGGACCCTCCACCCCTGCTTATCCCTCCGTCCCCACCTCATCTTCCGATCCCAGCCCCAGCCGCGTATTCACTATACCCCCTGACCTTCCCCTCTCCGATGCTGAACGTTCAGCGCTCAGCAAAGGACTTAGTTTCATACCCTTAGGCCCTCATCTCAATGAATTTCGGGCTCGGCATGATGCTGAACTCTTCTTCCGCCGTCACTTCTTTGGGCAGGAGTCCTCTCCCCGTTCAACGGATCCTTTTACCCACCTCCAATATTCTCCCTCCACCTGGACCCCTCCCTCTGGATTCTTACCTTCTCTTGATCTTTTCATTGAGAACTGTCGGCGTGACATTAGCCGTCTCAATTTCTCTGCTCCTCTCACCCATTCTAATCTGTCTCTCTCTGAACTCACTGCACTCCGTTCTCTCAGGTCCAACCCCAACATTGTCATCAAACCCGCTGACAAGGGTGGTGCTGTTGTTGTCTGGTGCACTGACCTCTACCTCGCGGAGGCTGAGCGTCAACTTGCAGACACTTCCTCCTACCTCTCCCTGGACCATGACCTCACTACAGAACATCAAGCCATTGTTTCCAGGACTGTCACTGACCTCATCTCCTCTGGAGATCTTCCTCCCACAGCTTCCAACCTGATAGTCGCCCAACCTCGGACGGCCCGCTTCTACCTCCTACCCAAAATCCACAAACAGAACTGTCCTGGCAGACCGATCGTGTCAGCCTGTTCCTGCCCCACGGAACTCATTTCTCATTATCTTGACTCCCTTCTCTCTCCCCTTGTCCAGTTCCTTCCCACCTACATCCGTGATTCCTCTGACACCTTACGTCACATCAACAATTTTCAGTTCCCTGGCCCCAACCGCTTCCTCTTCACCATGAGTGTCCAATCCCTCTACACCTCCATCCCCCACCAGGATGGTCTGAGGGCCCTTAGCTTCTTCCTTGAACAGAGGCCTGAACAATTCCCATCCACTACTACTCTCCTCCGTCTGGCTGAACTTGTTCTCACACTGAACAATTTCTCCTTTAACTCCTCTCACTTCCTCCAAATAAAAGGTGTGGCTATGGGTACCCGCATGGGCCCCAGCTATGCCTGTCTCTTTATGGGGTATGTGGAACATTCTTTGTTCCAGTCCTACTCCGGCCCCCTCCCACAACTCTTTCTCCGGTACATCGATGCTTACTTCGGTGCTGCTTCATGCTCTCGTCGGGACCTGGAAAAATTTATTAATTTTGCTTCCAATCTCCACCCCTCCATCATTTTCACATGGTCCATCTCTGACACTTCTCTTTCCTTCCTTGACCTCTCTGTCTCAATTTCTGATGATAGACTGTCCACCAATATCCATTACAAGCCTACCGACTCCCACAGCTACCTCGACTACAGCTCCTCACACCCCGCTTCCTGTAAAGACTCCATCCCATTCTCTCAGTTCCTTCGCCTCCGTCGCATCTGTTCTGATGACGCTACCTTCAAAAACAGCTCCTCTGACATGTCCTCCTTCTTCCTTAACCGAGGTTTTCCACCCACGGTCATTGACAGGTCACTCAACCGTGTCCGGCCCATATCCTGCGCATCCGCCCTCACGCCTTCTCCTCCCTCCCAGAAACATGATAGGGTCTCCCTTGTCCTCACTTATCACCCACCAGCCTCCGCATTCAAAGGATCATCCTCCGCCATTTCCGCCAACTCCAGCATGATGCCACCACCAAACACATCTTCCCTTCACCCCCCCCGAAGGCATTCCGTAGAGATCGTTCCCTCCGGGACACCCTGGTCCACTCCTCCATCACCCCCTACTCCTCAACCCCCACCTATGGCACCTCCCCATGCCCATGCAGAAGATGCAACACCTGCCCCTTCACTTCCTCTCTCCTCACCGTCCAAGGGCCCAAACACTCCTTTCAAGTGAAGCAGCATTTCACTTGCATTTCCCCTAACTTAGTCTACTGCATTCGTTGCTCCCAATGCGGTCTCCTCTACATTGGAGAGACCAAACGCAAACTGGGCGACCACTTTGCAGAACACCTGCGGTCTGTGCGCAAGAAAGACCCAAACCTCCCTGTCGCTTGCCATTTTAACACTCTACCCTGCTCTCTTGCCCACATGTCTGTCCTTGGCTTGCTGCATTGTTCCAGTGAAGCCCAACGCAAACTGGAGGAACAGCACCTCATCTTCCGACTAGGCACTTTACAGCCTTCCAGGCTGAATATTGAATTCAACAACTTTAGATCTTAAACTCCCCCTCCCCCCATCCCCACCCCGTTTCTTCCCCCTCCCTTTTTTTTTCAATAATTTAAATAGATTCTTCTTTTCCCACCTATTTCCATTATTTTTAAATCTACAACTAATACCTTTTTAGTCTTTCCACCCCACCCCCACTGGAGCTGTACCTTGAGTATCCTGCCATCCATTCTTAATTAGCACTTTTCTTAGATAATATCACCACCTTCAACACCTCTTTGATCCTTTAGTCTGTGACATCTTTTGATTATCTGCTCCTATCACTGCTTGCTTGTCCCCACAACCACCTCACCCTCAACTTCTCTCTTCCCCCGCCCCCCCACCTTAGACCAGCTTATATTTCACCTCTCTCCTAACTATACTTCAGTTCTGCCGAAGGGTCATGAGGACTCGAAACGTCAACTCTTTTCTTCTCCACCGATGCTGCCAGACCTGCTGAGTTTTTCCAGGTAATTCTGTTTTTGAATATGGATACAATTGCCCGTTATATATTTTGCCCAATTTTAATTTCTATTGAAGTCAATGCAAATGAAAATGGAGAGATGTATAACAGACGATTGACCTAATGTCTTTCCCTTTGCTGTACCAGAGTAACATTTACAGATTAAACTCTGCATTATTGTCATAGCAATTAAGTTCCTAAAGGCTAATTTTTCCAGAAACCATTTTCTTCCAAGTAGATAGCTATATCTCTCTGATTTGTTGCCTTGTTGTCATTACTAAGGTACTCTGCCTTCATTCTCCTCATGAGACAGAGAAACAGGTTCACAAAAAAAAGTCAACAAAAGAAGAGATTTTCTAGGAATTGGAAATAAAATTTGGCAGCGTGCTGGTTTCTTCAGATGGAATATTAGGGTCAATTTTCTGAGCTACAGCTAATAGCACAAGACCTTGGAAAACTTACCCTCCTCTATCCCATACTTCATCAACTGTATCATTGCTATGAAAAGATGATGATCTAAATCAGCTTGTCTTGAGATGTTGGACCTGAGGAAAGGTGGGTAAGTAACGCGCCTCAAATCAGAATTCAAACTGCAATACAAACTTCTGATCAATATCCTAGAGAACATTTCACTTTCTCTATGGATGGTGTATTATGGGTAAAATGGCATTTCCTCATCTGGGTTGATTTTGTGATCTTTAATTCTTCACTAGCACTTTCAACTCTGTAATGCTGAATCAAAGCAAAAGTAACACAATAGGCTGAATTTTACCCCCGTTGGGGGGGAAGTTGACGGGCGGATGCATACTGGCGCGCTTCCGATCAGCGCCCCCAATCGGAGACGTGGCGCCATTTTACGTGGACGGGCCAATTAAGGCCTGCCCAGCGTGACGTCCGCAGGGAAGTGCTATGCGCTCCATGTGCGGATGGTGGGGGGGGATTCCTAAAATTGAGAGTGTGCTCTTTCACGCATGCGCATGAAAGAGCATACTCATCTCCCTAAGGCTGCACTTAGCCTCAGGGAGATCGGCTCTACATGTAAAAAAGATAAAAGTAGAAAAATAAAATTTCCCTTACATGTCCCCTCATGTGACAATGGCACATGAGCTGGGACATGTCCATAATTTTTACACAATCCTTATTAAAAATTTTAAAGCCTACATGAAACCTCATCCCGCCCATGGATGAGGTTTCTTGTTTTTCCTAGTTGCCGTCGAGGTTCCTGGCCTGCCCACCAACCTTAAGGTTGGACGGGCAGGTCCTTTAATTGCTTAATTGATCCTGTCAATGGCCTCAATTTGCTATTGACAGGTCAGCGGGCGCGCAGCTGATTTTGCTGCACTTCTGCCTTCCTGAAAATTTAAATTGGGCACGGTGACGTCACCGCGCATCATTTTACGCGTCGGCGAGCGGGCCCCGCCCCTGCTTGCTGACTCGTTAAATTCTGCCCTATGACTTTATTGATGGTTGGATTGGTCAAACCACAAAACTCACAGAACCTCTTTGTAATGACTACTTAGAAAATAAAATAGCAGATCTTTCATCACTTAATTTGCAAATGTTTCGTCAAATCTAATGAACATTGTGATGAACTAGTTGATGGTGAATGTTTGGAAAAACTTGAACTAGCTCTGGAAGGTTAAAAATTCAAGTGTGTAGTTTAACTTTAATATGGCTGCCAATGGAGAAGGAAAGAAAGCCAGAAAAACAAATACATGGCCACAGTCCTAAGCCTCGCCCTTGACACAAATTAGACATATATACCTCAAAACACTGTCAGAGTTGGATGCCTAACTTGATTCTGTCCTCACTTGATGGACACACATTTAGTTTTCAGCAGGACTACAGTAATTGGGGGAAGGAACCTTGCTTGATTTTTCTCCTCCTAACTCAAGGACTCTAAGATGAGCCATAGCATGCTTATAGCTGAGAAAAGCCCACTTAGCACAGACTGTGGTGGGCTAAGACTTAGTCATCCATGGTCTGTATATCTCAGTACACCACCAGGCAATGTATTTATTCAGTGAATAGCACAGGGACCCTTCGATAGGAGTACAGAGAAATTGAAGCTGAAAGGTTTCAAAATTAGCTAAATTCAGTTTACTCCCACTTTGCTGCATTTTGATCAGCAGTGTGAATTTGGCACTGAGTCTACAGTTCAGCATTATAATTAAGAACCATGTAGTGTTACACAGCGGGGGAAGGGGTAGTCAATCAACTGTTGCAGCTTTTACTGTAACAAGTTTCTTTTCAGAGTATGCTGCAACTACAAAATGTGAAAAGTAGTTTCATGTCAATTGTCAGCTTGAACTTTTCCAGAGCAAATGTACTCTACCAGAAATCTAACTTTTCATCTATATATATAAGTCTACATATCCTGGTGCAAAGCTACTGTGTTTACAATTTTCTAATTTAAATTGATACTTCACCATGACTAAGAATCATAACACAAATTTTACTCGAGTTCAGCAACCGTACATTATATTACAATGGAAGTCAACTCAAACACACAGTAAAATTTACAGCTATCACAACTGAAGTGTAGCACAGAAACTATTACGTGCAATCTTTTTTCTTGAGGAATTGTAGAAAAAAATGGCTTTAGGGCTGAGAAATGAAATTAAATTGAAATCTGATCAAACATTTTACATGTTGAAACTTCTGCTGCTGACCCTTTAATCATCCCATTAATAGAATCTGGTGACATTTCTGCAGCTGATATATATATTTCCCCAAGGGGAACTCTGAAGACAAGGAAGTAAGTTATTTATTCATGCATCAATGAGTAGCTTCTCAGGTAATAGGATTTATACTGAATCATTTGTTATCGTTAACCTGATTGACAACAATATGATTGTTAAAATTTAACAATTTAGACATATAAAATTCCTGAAATATTGAACTTGTGACTTACATTTGAAGGCAATCTGGGAAATGTGTTTCAGTGTCAGATTTTGAATGAATAATCTTCTATCATTCACACGAAGGTTTCCAATCTCCACCCTCCAAGAACTCACTTTGGAATCTTCTCACAAACTGACGCTTTCTCTCAGATGTCTTCTGCAAGGGTTCACCTCCAGGGTTTTGAACTCTCTGTCCGATGTTCCTCTCCCCTGGGTAACCACATGCATTCAAGCTGTCTTCCACGTACTCTCTCTCACCGACTCAGCCGCCAACAGTGCACCACTGCTTCACATACCCGTAGCAAAGAATTACAGACCTTCAGTTGTCTCCAATGCCAGTATATCTTTCCTTAGATGAGGGGGATCAAAACTGTTCACAGTATTCTAGATGTGGTCTAACAAGTCCGTTGTATAGTTTGAGCAGGGCTTCCCAATTTTTATATTCCATTCCCTTTGAAATAAAGGCCAACATTCCATTTGCCTTCCCTATTACCTGCTGAACTTGTATGCTAGCTTTTTGTGATTCATGCATGAGGACCGCCAAATCCCTATGTGCTGCAGCTTTCTGCAGCCTTTCTCTATTTAAATAATATTCAGCTCCTATATTCTTCTTGCCAAAGTGCATAACCTCACATTTTCCCACATTATATTCCATCTGCCAAGTTTTTGTCTGCTCGCTTAACCTGTCTACATACCTCTGTAGAGTCTTTCTCATCCTCACTGCTTTCCTTCCCATCCATTTTTGTGGCATCTGCAAACTTGGCAATAGTACATTCATTTCCCTCATCCAAGTCATTAGTATATATTATAAATAATTGTGGCTCTTGCACTTATCCCTCTGATACTCCACTAGTTATAGGTTGTCATCCTGAAAATGCCCCCCTTATCCCAACTCTCTGTCTTCTATTAGTTAGCTAATCCTCTATCCATGCTAATATACTATCCCCAACACCATGGACTCCTATCTCATTAAGTAGCCTTATGTGTGGTACCTTCTCGAACGCCTTTTGGAAATCCAAATATATTACACCTCCTGGTTCCCCTTTATCAATCTTGCTTGTTACCTGCTCAAAGAATTCTAATTAAATTGTCAGGCATGATTTCCCCTTCATGAAGCCATGCAGACTCTGATTGATTATATAATGTGTTTCTAAATGCTCTGCTATTACACCCTTTATAATAGACTCCAACATTTTCCCAATGACAGATGTTAAGCTAACTGGTCTATAGTTACCTGTTTTTTGTCTCTCTCCCTTTTTGAATAAGGGTGTTACATTGGCAGCTTTCCTATCCTCTGGGGCTTTTCCAGAATCTAAGGATTCTTGGAAGATTACTACCAGTGTATCCACTATCTCTGTATCTACTTCCTTTAATATCCTAGGATGCAACCCATCAGGTCTAGGGGACTTATTAGCCTTTAGCCCCATTAGCTTCCCTAGTACTTTTTTTCTAGTGATAATTATTGCATTTATTTCTGCCTCCATTTTGCCCCTTGATTATTCAGTATTTTTGGAATGCTATTAGTGTCTTCTACCATGCAGACCGACATAAAGTATTTATTTAACTCCTCTGCCATTTCCTGGTTCTCCATTATTATTTCCCCTGTGTCATTCTCTAAGGGGCCTATGTTCGCTTTGGCCTCTATCTTCCTTTTTATATATTTAAAGAATCTCTTACTGTCCATTTTTATATTACTTGCTAGTTTAGCCTCAAAGTTTATTTTCTCACTCTTTATTTTTTTTGGTCATCTTTCGTTGGCTTTTAAAACTTTCCCAATCTTCTGGCTTACCACTAATCTTTGTCACATTGTATGGTTTTCCTTTCAACTTGATACTATCCTAAACTTCCTTGGTTAACCATGGTTGGTTTATCCCCTTCCTAGAATCCTTCTTACTCACTGGGATATATCTTTGTTGTGAGTCATGAACTATTTTCTTAAGGTTCGCCATTATTCATCAACCATCTTTTCTGCCAAACTCCTTTCCCAGTCCACTCCAGCCAATTCTGCCCTCATTCCTTTGTAATTACCCTTATTTAAGTTTGCCACGGTTGTTTCCGGCCCAAGTTTCTCACTCTCAAGCTGAATGCTATATTCTACCACGTTATGGTCACTGTTTCCTAAGGGATCTTTTAATTTGAGATCATTTATTAAACCTGCCTCATTACACATTACCAGATTCAAAACAGCCTGATCCCTAGTTGGATCCACAACTCTTCAATTTTCTAATTTATTTTTGCAATCATAGGACCATAAAAATTTCCAGCACAGAAGAAAGACATTTGGTCTATTGTAGATGTACCTGGTCTTTGCTGAAGAAATCCAAAAGTAATCCATTTCTTTGTTCTGTCCCCATTATTTGGCACCTTCCTCTCCTGTAAATACTTACTACATTTTTCCTTTAAAAGAAGCTCGAGTCTCTGCCTCAACTAGTCCCTGTGGCAAAGCAAGGTACCTCTCTCTGAAGAAACGTTTCCTCATCTCTCTGCTCTCATCCTTTCTGAAGGTTTTGACTCTCATTAACTTAAGGCTCCAGAGGGACCCTCTGGTACATTGTCAAATGGAGTCTTTATTCTTGTGTGGTCACAACCATGTGGGAATAAAGCCAGTGACCTTTGCTCTTTTATGTATTATTATAATGTACGCCTGCAATATTTTCTGTAAAGAGTGGAATGAAAGAAAGAACAGCAAATGCACTAGTGGTGGAACTACATAAAAGGCTCCAAGGTACAAAAAGATAAAGCCATGTTAAACCAATTATGCTGAAACAGAACATATCATATTTGACATCCAAATCTATTATCAGAATAGATTATACATGAGATCTGTATCCAACATCAGAATGTCATACATGAAATCTATATCATACATTCAAATGTCATTTGGGATTTATATCTTACATGGGAACATCATATATGAAATCTATGTTTTGAATCAGATCTATATAATGGCAGGTTGCCATAGTGAATGCCCACTCAATTTAAAGCAACCCTATTTGGAAATGGGGATGCAAAGTTGAGAAATCGGTCCTATTATGTTTTACTAAATTATAAGTAGTGAAAATTAACTTCTCAATTTTCTTTTTTCCTTATTTTAAAAAATATTTATTTTACATTGAATATTGATGAAAGGGGCGACATGTTGCTGAAGCTTTTTGCTTTGTACTCATCAGGGCAAACACAAGAATGCCAAATCTTAAAGGAACACAACAATTTAAAGGAGAAAAGGGGTGCTGATTGTTTGGTGTCTTAGGGAATCAAGGGATATGGGGAGCAGGAGTGGAGTTGAAGCCAAAAATCAGCCATGACTATACTGAATAGTGGAACAGGCTCGAAGGGGTGTTTGATCTACTCCTGCTCCTATTGCTTATGATCTTATGGTTCCACTTCTGGGCCTTTTTTATCTGGGCAGAACAGGGAGTTGCGGGGGGCGGTTGGGGGGGCGGGGGGGGAACGGAGTTGGGGAGAATGGGGTCACACTGACCTGCCAAGCAAGCAAGGGGTAGCCTATTGGCCAATCAAATCACCTATTAAGGCCACTCAGCAGAAGAAGTCTGGAATTTTACAGTCAACTTGCCCACTGAGACTGAAACATGACCATGGGATCAGGCGGTCTCCCAGCAGCAGGTTGGGATCAGGGGGGGTGGTGTGGGTGCAGTGCTGCATTCCACCTGGGAACACCGCCCCACCGGTACCTAGCACGGATGTCAGGCCACAGCTGCAGCCATTGGTGAGGGGTAGCTCCTGCATGACGATGGCCTGGCAGCTGTGGTCTTTTTAATTAATAAAAAACGTCATTGCTAGACAGCCTCCCATTGGCCCTCCAGCCTCAGGACCCCAACTCCGTACTTAATTGGCTGGCTAGTGGGCTCCCTGGCCAATAATTGGACATCGCCAAGAAATCTTGTCAGAGCTCTTACAACACCATGACACAGAGTCGGAGCCTAGAAATTCACCCGACATTGGACTCCCAGCCCCAGTTCAAAACTGCTGCTTGTTAACTCATTTTCTCTCTTCACAGATGCTGCCTAACCTGCTGAGTGTTTTTTAGTATTTTGGTATTACTTCAGAATTGCAGCATCTGCAACATTTTGATTTTGTTATGAGAATATTGGGATGGGTGTTCACGGATTGATAGGAAATAGTCTCGCCCAAGGATTCAATTAATATTAGTGACTGTGAGTCTCCATGGCTGAGCTAAACAAGTAAAATTCAGCCACCCTATTCAGTAGTTTCGATGTTATACAGGAGGTTCATTTGTACTTGCACTGGTTTTGCCTCTTTTCACCCACTGGCTTGGAATTACAATGCCAACCACAAAAATGTACTTCCTTCAATGATATTTTATCCTTTTTTTTTAAATGAGAGAAACACATCTTTCCCTCAGCCCACGGTGTTCACTTTGCAGGCACAGCCTAAATTAAGAACTTTATATCTGAGGAGTTGAATGGCGGAGCAGACTCGATGGGCCGAATGGCCTAATTTCTGCTCCTATGTCTTATGGAGTTGAGATCTCAAATGATGCTCTACCGCTCAGTTACGACATGTTACAATACAACTGATCCTATGTTCCAAACATAACTATACAACTGACGGCATGAAGGTGCTCATTCTTTCTTTGTGGGAAATATTGGAAACAATGGGTAAATCTGTTCAGGTTTGCATAAATATTTTATTGTACCTTTTAAAAAAAATTATAAATGTTCAAATTATAATTTTTCAAGAAATAATGTAATTGAATAGGTCATTTGAGAGTCATTTTATACAGCCTGCACTACAAGATATAGAAATCAGTGCATACTCCAGGCTCAGTAAGGGATTACTATCATAAATTATTCACAAAATATAACTTACTGTTGTCAGTAGTTTTCTAGAATACAGTAGAAATCTGTCTGAGGTCACAGAGTATCGCATCATCATAATACATCATATTAGCCTTCAGTTACTGCAGGTACTATTAATATAAATCTACTTACACATTTAATATAATACAGGACAAAAACTTAAGCCTTTCAAGAATGCTGAACTGTGTACAATCAGATCATTGAGTATAAATTATATGTGCAAGTTCATTTAAAAAACTGAATACATTCAGAATAATTGTATCAAATGCAGCACACAAACCTAAACTAAGGCAGGAGTTATGCATAGGACAGTGCTATGTTTAACAATAACATTTTAATAAATGTTTTCAACAGAACCTGCTCAGCAGGTTTTCTGTAATTGCATCAAAAATGACGTAACAGTTGCAGGGTTGTTGCTGATTGGCTGTTATCCGTTGAAAGCATGAATCTCTCCATTGTTAAATCCTAACTGTTTGAAAATGCTGTAGGGAGATACAATGTAAGAACAATTAATACAGTGAATATTCTATTATTTAGAGTGATCAAAACATTACAAGGTGACAACAGTTCTCTAGTTTCAGCAGAGAAGCTATGGGGAGAATGGAACACTTTTCCACATTGTTTTAGCATTGAGTACTCCATCTTGGGGCAGCATTGTAATGCAGAGTAAAAGCTCCCCAATTCTGCTCCACTCCTGAAGGACACTTTCTACTTTATCAGTTCTGATTTTCCACACCAGGTATTAGAATGGCTTCTCTGAGCGAAACTGACGTATTTTCTCTTAATTTACAATAAATATTGGGCCTGAACCTCCGCGGAGTGGCATCAGAATCGGATTGCCACTCCATTCCTGCTTTCTTGCATGAAATTTTTTTTGATCTGATCTCGCCCAACTTTCCGACTCAAGATCGGGCAGTTCAGTGCATCCCCGGGGCCTAACTTAGAGGCCACATCCCCTTTTTTACGGCACTATCTGCCGCAAACTAGGTAAGTTAAAGGTCCAGCCAAGTTTAAAGGTCCCTGACAGGCTAAGGAGAAGGTAAATGCATGAGCTAAATGGGTAGGAATTTGGGGGGTGGGGGAGGTTGGGTCAGGCCTTTTGTGGGGGGGGAGGGGGTGCAGGAATCGGGCCTCAGGGGATGGGGGAGGTGAGGGAAGGCGGTGAAAGTCAGGAGTCGGGCCTTTGTGGGGAGTAGGAAACCCCTGGGTGGGGGTCAGGGAACCCGTGGTTGGAGGAGAGGTGGGTGGGAAATCCCATGAAAGGAAACCCTGTGGTGATGGGACATCTTTGTAGGGGATCGTGAGTCTTCGAGAGGGGGTAGTAGGGGTATTGGGTTGGGGTGGGGGAGGGAGTCCCGTGGAAATGTTGATGTGGGGGTTCTCAAGTGCATCTTTGGAATACCCCCCGGAAGTTACGGCCCAATTATAAATGCTGAGAAATTTCTACTGTGCGACTCTACTCGCTAGGAACTTAACTGAGTTCCATTCAAGAAACATTTTACACAGAAGGAAAACTTCATCCATAAGTCTGGACTGAGTTTGAGAAGTACAAACATTTTAAAAGATTAAAGGCAACAAAGAAGTAACACCAGAAAAAATACAAAACTGAGTTGAGAAAATAAATCTAGGACAAACTGGAAAAGGAAACTAAAGTTATTTTTGCACCAATTAAAACAAATTCTGCCCAAGTTCATGGTAGGCAAAGTATTAAAGACACCTCAAGGGTGTGAAACAATTCTGTACTGAAAATGATTAGTTTGCCCTATACAAAAGTTAAAACCTTTCTAAAAGGCTAACTCAGTACAATAATAAGAGATAAACTGGGGCTACATTTTCTGTTTGGCGGGGGGGGGGGGCAGAGCGGGACCGGACGCATGTGGGCTCGGACTCATTTGCTGCCCACGCTGCCATTTTACACGGGCGGGCCAATTAAGGTGTAATGCCCGACTCCTGAGGATAGCGGGAGGCGGTGGGATTGCATTGTCCACCGGGTCCAATGGCGATCCGGCGGCCTGTTTATCAGAAGCGCTGGCAGTCTTTGCAAGGCTGCTCACAATGGCAAGTGGAAGTGCCCACCAGAGGGCTTCTGGTGAGCAGGCCAGGCTGGAGGGTAGGGCAGCGGGACAGGCCAGGCCAGGCTGGAGGGTAGGGCGGGGGGGGGCCAGTGTGCCCCTCGTTTCTCAAATGACTGCCTTGCTGCCCTCCTCGAGGAGGTGGCAGCACGGCGTGAAGTGCTGGTTCCCCAGGATGGGAGGAGGAGGACCCCCCACATGACGAAACTTGCCTGGGTGGAGGTGGCGGAGGTGGTGAGCTCCCGCGAGGTGGTGCGGCGCAGCTAGATCCAGTATCGCAAGCGCTTCAATGACTTGTTGTGCTCTGGCTGGATGAGTACCATGTCAGCATTGGTCATGTAACCAGCAGGTCAGCTTACCCCCCTGCTGCCCTCCCCCCAACCCCGCCCCCCCAAGCCTGAGTGTAGTGACTGCATTGAATCATTGACGGCATTTGCCCTTTGTTGGGTGGGCCAGCAGATACTGCCCATGCTGTGATCAGCCTGAGAGGGTGATGAAGAGATGTGTATTGCCCCCACAGCATATGTTACGCTGAGACCCACATGACTGATGTGGGGGCAACCTGGAGGAGCTGCACCTAGGCGCTGTGTTTGAACTCCAGGACATGTCCAAGTCAGGGTGATGATGTGCTGGGAGGGGAGCTTCCAGGTAGCATGGCGACAAACCATCTGCTGCCCTCTGCGCTCCACATGCTTGCGCTTCCTTGCTACGGAAGGATATACTGTGTGGTGCCTAATGTGATGTAGGCAGCATGTGTCCAAGGCGGGGGGGGTGTGGAGTAGGCCTAGCATCTTTGTATGAGTGTTCGGCAGCAGCGGGGTGAGGAGGCTCTGGAGCCCTGATATGTCCCACTCTGGTTGGGGTGGGCCATGTGCGAAGAGAGTCCATGTGCAATTTTCACTAATCAATGCTCGTCTCTCATTTTCTGGAGAAGAATGCTCATAGTGCGGCACAGCGTGCGAGGACTGGCAGTGGCCAGGTGCAAATTATAATTCTTAGCCGCTTCGAGCAGGAGGCCCTGGATCTGGAGTGGCACCATGCACCCTGGTCCACTGGTGTCGGTGAGGCTGGGATGCCACGGCCAGGTATTTATGCCCAGCATCATCAGAGCAGCGCCCCCTCTCACACCTGAAGGGCCTGAAGTCTCACCAGCGTCACACCATTTTTGTGAGGCAGGCACCAGTGCAGATACTAGCACCTCGGTGGGAATTCGAACATCGGCTAGTGTCCTGGGGCACCGTGGTGAGGGCACTTCACAGTCGCTGGGGGAGCTGGCAGAGACAGAGACTGCCCATGGCACCAGCAGTCGGAGGACTGCAGGCGACTAGGCACATGCTCAGTTGGCGCCTGATGATGTGCCTCTGGAGTCGTTCGCGACGCAGCAGGTGTAGGAAATGCGGCCGGGTGTACGGGAGCATCTGGGGGAGATACATGAGGCTATGTTTGGCTTGGTCTCTGTGGTGGAGGAGTCTACGTGGACGATCGCCGAAGCAATGAGCCACATGTCCAAGCGCCATGCGTCCTCCATGGAGAGAGTGGCAACTTTCGTGGAGCGGCTCCCCCAGGGGACCCATCAGGACTTTCTGGGGATGTGCTCTGACCAGCAAGCCCTCACATTGGCATTGACCTTAGCTGGTCAGTGCCAGTGTGGGAGGTGGCTTGGGCATCAACTTCCCCAGCTTGGTGGCCATCCATCCACGGTGAGCAGGGAGGTCCAGGGCGGCCTCACATCAGTGCAGCAGCTGCCCGGTGTCTCTGCGGGCACCTCTCAGGGCACTCCGGATGAGGGTGGCAGTTCCTCTGCCCCTCTCCCAGCGACTGTAGCGTCCAGTGAGGCTGCGATGACTGGGGAGATGCCAGCTGTGGAACTGGCTGCTCCCTCCCAGGCGGGGCCAGCACTGGCTCCACGGGCCAGAGGACGACCGCCAAGGTCATCGAGGCCAACAGGATAGCAGAGTCAGCAGGCTGCCTCAGATGCCACTCCGAGCGACGGGGCAGCACCAAGACGCAGCCACCTGGAAACGTAAACATAAGGCACCTTAGGTACACCACAGGTTTCTCGCTGGTGCTTTTTTGTTGGCCCAAGATGAGGTCCTTTTGATTTGTTTTCTTTGGTAACACTATTCTCTTTCTTTTGGAATAAGTTGGTTTGCTTGACAGAATTAATTCAGAAATGTCACCATGGCTGAGGGGGCCTCTTTTCTTCTGCATGTGAATGGTTTCCAAAACTGTAATGAGTGCTTAGTTGGACATTCAGCTTTATTAACAAAGCCCTTAGTGACTGTTCCTAACCTGGCAGATTTTGCACTTAGGTGTCGACCATGGAGCCTACAGCCCAGGCTTGTCCTGGTGGTCCAAGTGTGGTGCGTTAGCTGAGAGTTCGTTGGATTAAAGCCTCCCAGGTGTCAGCGTCTACCCCTTCAGCATTTCCCTGTGTGTGCTTATCCTTGGACTCACTGCTGGACTCATTGTGTGCAGCCGCAGCCACTGCGTCGACGTCTTCATCGTCCACTGCGTCACCCCTTTCCAGCGCAAGATTGTGGAGAGCGCAGCATGCAACCACTATCAGTGACACACAATCTGGGGGGTACTGGAGTGCGCCCCCCCGAGCAGTCCAGGCATTGGAAGCGTATCTTGAGAAGACCGATGGCTCTCTCCACCACAGCCCTTATGGAGGCGTGGCTCCTATTGTACCGCTGCTCAGCTTCTGATATTGGAAAGCGGAGAGGGGTCATGAGCCACCTTCTGAGGGGATAGCCTTTGTTACCCATGATCTGGGGACCATGACCATGAAACCATTGCCGATTGTTGTAAAAACCAGAGAAAGAAATCTGCTGTCCTTACTTGGTCTGGCCTACATGTGACTCCAGACCCACAGCAATGTGATTGACTCTGAAATGCCCTCTGAACAAGGGCAATTAGGGATGGGCAATAAATGCTGGCCTGGCTAGCGATGCCCACATCCAATGAATAATAAAAAAAATAGCCTGATACTCTCAGAATTCTATCTTACAACCAATGTCCCAGACACAACCAGCACCATCCCTGAATTGTCTTGTCCCACTGGCAGGACAAACCCAGCAGAGGCAGCAGCACAGTGATATACAGTAGGGAGGGAGTTGCTCTAGGAATCCTCAACATCGATACCAGACTCCATGAAGTCCCATAGCATCAGGTCAAAAATGGGCATGCCCTCCTGCATTCTTCATTGAACCAGGGTTGATCCCTTGGCTTGATGGTAATGGTAGAGTGACGGATATGCCAGGCCTTCAGGGTACAGATTGTAGTTGAATACAATCCTGCTACTGAGATTAGCGTTCAATTCCAGATGTTTTTGATCAATTGAATTTATTAATTCATTGAATTTAAATTCCATTGGCTGCTGCAGTGAAATTTGAACCAGTCCCTATGCTGATGGTTCACAGTGCCTCAAGGAAGCCCAGTTTTTGAGCTGCTAGATCTTTTCTGAATCTATCCCATTTAACACGGTCAGACAACACGATAGGGGGCATGGTTCATCTTCTAGTCACTCTTAGCTATGGACAGATGCATCTTTGATAGGTAGACTGGGTAAGGGCAAGGTCTAGTAGGGTTTTCCCTCTTGTTAGTTCCCTCACCACCTGCTGCAGGCCCAGTCTGGCAGATATGCCCTTCAGGACTTGGCTAGCTCAGCCATAGTGGTGTTACCAAGCCACCCTTGGTGTGGACATTGATGTCCCCAACTTGGTGTACATTCTGTGCCTTTGCCATCTTCAGTGCTTCTTCCAAGTGGTGTTCCATGTGGGTAAGTACTGATTCGTAAGCTGA
Organism: Cetorhinus maximus; assembly: GCF_964194155.1. Classification (NCBI taxonomy): domain Eukaryota; kingdom Metazoa; phylum Chordata; class Chondrichthyes; order Lamniformes; family Cetorhinidae; genus Cetorhinus; species Cetorhinus maximus. The sequence goes on from NC_135883.1 coordinate 129,642,270, forward strand.
GGGAGGGCAGTGGTGGTAATCAGCAGGAGGTTTCCTTATCCATGCTTGACCTGATGTCCTGAGACTTCATGGAGTCCACAGTTAATATTGATCCCCAGGGCAACTCCCTCCCGACTGTATAACATGGTGCTGTCATCTCTGCTGGTGAGACAGGACATACCCCAGGGATGGTGATGGTGGTGTCTGGGAGGTATGATTCTGAGAGTATGAATATGTCAGGCTATTACTTGACTAGTTTGTGGGACAGCTCTGCCAATTTTGCCAAAGCCCCAGATGTTAGTAAGGAACACTTGGCAGGATGTTTTTTCCAGTACTTAAGTTGATGCCAAGTGGCCAGTTTAATGTTATTCCTTTTTGATCTTTCTGCAGTGCTTTGGTACATCTCAGTGGCTTGCTAGGCCATTTCAGAGGACAGTTAAGGGTCAACCACATTGCTATGGGTCTGAAGTCACATGTAGGCCACACCAGATAAGGACAGCAGATTTCCTTCCCTAAAGGACATTAGTGAACCAAATGGGTTTTTACAACAATTGATGATAGTTTCCTGGTCACCATTACTGAGGCTAGCTTTCAATTCCAGATTTTTTTGATAAATTCAGTTTATTAATTCATTGAATTTAAATTCCATTGGCTGCTGTGATAGGATTTGAACCTATATCCCTAGAGCACTGGCTTGGGCCTCTGGATTACTAGTCCAGTGACATTACTACTATGTCACCGTCTTTGCCTATACAGAATTGATTATGGTCACAAGAAGCAGGAGCACGCAGCATTCACAAGATAGGTGAGTTGATGGTGGAAATAGAAATAAATGGGCATGATATGGTAGCCATTATGCAGATGTGGTTGCAAAGTGACCAAGGCTGGGAACTCAATATTCAAGCATATTTGGTGTTTCAAAAGGATAGGAGTAAAGGAGGAGATGGAGTAGCTCTGTTAATAAAGGATGAGATGAGTACAGTAGTGAGAAATGATGTTGGCTCCAAGGGTCAAAATGTAGAATCATTTTGGGTGGAGATAAAAAATAGCAATGGAAAGACGAGACTAGTGGGAGTAATTTATAAGCCCCCTAATAGTAGCTACACTGTAGGGCAAAGTATAAATCAATAAATAACGCAGGCTTATAAGAAAGGTAGAGCAATAATTGTGGGTAATTTTATTCTTTATATAGATTGGACAAAAAACATTGGCAAAGGTAGGCTTGAGGACAAGTTCATATAGTATATTTGGGACAGTTACTTAGAACAATACATTAATGAACCAACTAGGAACAAACTATTTTATATCTGGTAACGTGTAATGAGACTATTAATTAATGATTTCATAGTAAAGGATCCTCTAAGGAAGAGTGATCAGAATACAATAAGAATTTTACAGTCGGTTTGAGGGTGAGAAACATGGGTCTGAAACCGGTGTCTTAAATTTAAACAAAGACAATTCGAAAGATACGAAGACAGAGTTGGCTAAAACGCACTGGAAAAATAGGTTAAGTAGTATGACGGTAGATAAGCAGTGGCAGACATTTAAGGAGATATTTCACAATACTCACCAAAGATATAATCAATTGAGGAAAAAAGACTCCACAAGATGGATGTAGCTAAGTAAGAAAGTTAAGGATGGTATCATCATCCCTCCTCACCCCCGAAGGTCGATTTCCTCCATTCCTCATGGCCAATTTTCGACTCCACCCCTCACAATGCTCAACTCACCCCCAATGCCCGATTTTGCAGCCCCCACAACTCCCAGTGTTTGACTTCCCCATCATTTGTGACTTGATGCCCTCCCACTCTCTGTGATGTCTGATCTGCTCCTTAGCCCGAGTACCAGCCAGGCTGTCATCTGCCAGCCAGACTGTCATTCAGGCAGGAAAGCAGTAGAAAAATTTTAAAACCAATCTCGCCAATAAATTTCGCAAGACCTGTTCGCAACCCTTATTTCCAGACTTCCTGTTCACAAATTCTATCCAACACTTCCCACTTTCTTTTGGACTCAGGATTATTATTGGGATCAGGGTTTCCATTTTCCAAGCTGTTTTATGGAACAGTGAAAGTCTATTATAGTATAAATATGGGAAGCAACACACATTGATTAGTTTGCTGCTAACTTGGCAAAACCAGAGTGTCAAAGCATATCAATACAGTGCTGGAATCTGTCAGCCTTTCACGTCGTTATTTTTTCAAATGCTGTTTTATTGCTTACATTAACATTAGTGAGTTCCAGGCCTTGATTCATTATTGGGTTCCCTGGAATGTCAGGTATATTATCCTCTTCTTTTACTGTGAAGACTGACACAATATAATGCTTGAACAAATCTGTCATGTCCTTACTTTCGTTTACAATTTTACCCCAATCTGTTTTTAAAGGCCCCAAATTACCCTTGACTGACTACCCATGGTCTTCTAACATGATTGTAAAACTTATTTCTGTTAATCTTGGTATCCCTTGCAAGTTTCTTTCTGAATTCATTTTTGTGGTTTTTAGCATCTTTTTTGTCTTCATTTGCTGCTCTTTATAGGTCTCCTAGTCCCCGGACCTACACTATTCTTCGCATTTTTGTGAATACTTTCCTTTGTATTATCTCACAACTCTTTTGTTACCATGCCTGTTTTATGTGGCAAGTAAAGTCTTGCCTCTCATGGGCAAACACTGGTCCTGTATTAACCAAAAAAAAAAGTTTGAACACCTCTGACTGTTCATCTGTAATTTTACCTGATAACAGTTCTCACTAGTTTGCTGTTTTTAATCTGTTTCTCAGGTAGCAGTACCAAAATTTAGACTGTTAGTAGCTGTGTTACATTTCTCCTTTTCAAATCTAACATTGAATCATATTCTGATTGTTAATGTTCCCGTCTTCGATTATTAACTCAGTCTGGCTTTTGATCATTTGTCCTAAATCTAGGACAGCCTGTCCTCTTGTGGGTTCTAGAACATATTGATTCATCTTGAATGCATTCAAGAAATTCACTACCTTTCTGACTTGAGTGACTCTACTCTTCCTAATCTATATAAAAATTAAAGTCTCTCACCAAAACGTCTCTGCTTTTACTACAAGCCTCTCTAATCCCTGAATTAATACATTCTGCCACTTCATTGTTGCTATCAGGGGGCAATAGACAACTCTCAGTTTATGACCTTCTGTTTTCTTCTGTTCTGATGATGCTACCTTCCAAAATGGTGTTCTGACATGTCTTCCTTTTTCCTTTTTGACTTTGGGTCTGTGCTGATCGATTTCCCTTGAATCTGATCATAATAATATTGTAAACGCACCTTTATAATCTTCTTCTCCCAGTTTCCCTATCCTTTCTAAAGGTCTTATAACCCGGACTATTTAATTCCCAAAAATGACCGGCTTGCAGCCATGACTCAGAAATGTTCACCATGTCACATCCTCTAAGCTGTATTCAAAGAAAGTAAGACTTGCATTTATATGGCACATTTCATGACCACAGGATGTCCCAAAATGTTTTACAGCCAGTTAAGTACTAGGCAGCATTTGACAGAGTGTAGCATCAAGGAACATTAGCAAAATTGAGATCAATGGGTTTAACACCTCATCTAAAAGACAACAGCTCTATTGTGCAGCATGCCCTGAACACTGCATTAAAGCCCCAATCTAAAATATGTGCGACATGAATTCATGACCGTCTAACTCAGAAGTGAGGGGCTGCGACTGAACTGAGGGTGCGGGGGGTGGGTGGGGAGTGCGGTGTGGTGTGGGGGGAGCATTGCAAAATCTCAGTGGTGATATTTGAAAAAAACATGTACACTCTAGAAAATGTAATGCTGAGACTTTATGTGCAAAACATCAGACAAACAAAACCAAGACAACAAAAAGAAGGAAATTAGGCCAACCTTTCATAGCTACATAATTTCATTTGATTATGCCAGTAGGATCCACATCTAAGCTATTTGTCTGCCTTTTTAAAATCATCCTAGAATCACAGATGTGATTTTAATTAAGGTCTCTCCCTCCAAACACCATCTTCTAAAGGTTGAAAGATGTATGATTTACAATTTCTGATCAGCATCTGTTCCACATATCACATGGTAACTCCAAACTGAATACTAAATACCAATAGTAGGACTTGAAGATGTACAATGTAGGAGCTAATCAGAGAAAGAAAGGGCTCCAGCACATTCTCCCAGTCTCTCCGTCTCCGATGCATCTGTTCCGATGATGCTACCTTCCAAAATGGTGTTCTGGCATGTCTTCCTTTTTTCTTAAATGAGGGTTCTCCCCCACTGTGGTTGACAGGGCCCTCAACCGTGTCCGACCCATCTCCCGTGCCTCCCTCCCAGAACCATGATAGGGTTCCCCTTGTCCTCACTTTTCAACCCACCAGCTTCTGCATTCAAAAGGTCATCCTCCACCATTTCCACCAACTCTAGCATGATACCACCACCAAACACATTTTCCCTCACCCTGTCAGCATTCCATAGGGACTGTTCCCTTCAAAACAGCCTGGTCCACTCCTCCATCACCCCCAACTCCTCATCCCCTTCCCACAGCACCTTCCCATGCAATCGCAGTAGGTGCAACACCTCCCTCCTCATCGTCCAGGGGCCCAAACATTCCTTTCAGGTGAAGCAGTGCTTCACTTGCACTTCCTTCAATTTGGCCTACTGCATTCACTGCTCCCAATGTGGTCTCCTCTACACTTGGGAGATGAAACACAGACTGGGTGACTGCTTTGCAGAACACCTTCGCTCAGTCTGCAAGCATGATCCAGACCCTCCTGTCGCTTGCCATTTCAACTCACCATCTTAGTGTCATGCCCACATGTCCATCCTTGGCCTGCTGCAATGTTCCAGTGAAGCCCAACGCAAACTGGAGGAACAGCACCTCATCTTCCGATTAGGCACTTTACGGCCTTCTGGACTTAACACCGAGTTCAACAATTTAAGACCATGAGCTCACTCCTCTATCTTCACTCCTTTTTTAATCTAATTATTTGTTCATTTTTTTCTTTATTTTTTTTCCCACCCATCCCCCCCCTCCCAAACCGGGCTACCTATCACTTGTTCTTATGTTTTGCTTTCACACAGCGCTGACCCATGTTCTGCTATTAACACATTCTGCTATCTTACACTTATGCCACTATCAGCACTTTCTTTAGCCTTTAACACTACCATTGACACGACCTTTGTCCATGATATTTTTATTAAATTTCTCCTTAGCTCCCACCTATACCTGACCTTCTATTTTGCCCCACCCCCCCCCTCTTAAACAGTATAAAATCCATCACATTTCTACTTCTCTTTAGCTCTGAAGAAGAGACATACGGGCCCAAAACGTTAACTCTGTTTCCCTCTCCACAGATGCTGCCAGACCTGCTGAGTTTTTCCAGCATTTTCTGTTTTTATTACACAAGACTACCGTGAGTCATCTAAAAAATTATAAATAAAGTAAACCATGGCACTGGGCTAGAAGTAAAAACAGACTATCGAAATTTGATTTGATGAAGCAGAATATCATCCCGTGTGGTTTGAATAGCACAGTACATACCCAACAGCTTGCTCAGTGAAGGAGATTGGACCACAAACACACACAAGTGTTTTCAACTCTTCAGGACGCCCAGTCAAAAATTCTGAACAAAGGGGCATTTCAATCTTTCCCCGTTTCCCTGCCCATTCGAGGTGAGGCTCTGACAGGATATATTCAACCTCAAACCTAATGAGACAAAAAGGCATTTTTATTATATGTAGTTCAGTGATATTTCACTATAATGCAGTGTTTAATTACGTAAAAAAAAATTTATGTAGCATAGAAATTGTAGCCCACTTTCCAACTTTGCCTTAGGACTATGTTGTACAATGTGCTAATGGAAAATTCCTCGGCTGAGTACTTTTACAGAGGAAATAGCCTGTTTAAAATAAACGGCTAGTATGTCCATTAAAAGAACAGGACTAAGGAATTTTAAAAGAATGACTTAAACATTTGTATAATTCCAAGATACCAATCATAACAGATTTGATGCAGGAAGTCAGAGGTCAACAGTTTCTTCTTAAAGATATCATTGAGCCAGAATTAACTACATTTTATGTTATTTTGTGAGGAGGTGTGAATTACAGTCTATGATGTTGCCCGAAGTGTGTGAATTCTGTAAGTTTCAAATTCTGAGTTCAATGCCCAAGCAAAAAAAAGAAATGCATTTTCCTTCTCTTGCTGGCTCTTTCCCTGTAACCTTCATGGGATTTTGGGTTTCATAAATATAGGCATTGAGTATAAAAGCAGGGAAATTATGCTGAACCTTTATAAAGTTCTGGTTAGGTCCCAACTTAGAGTATTGAATCCAGTTCTGGTCAGCACACTTTAGGAAGGTTGTGAAGGTCATTGAGAGGGTGCAAAAGAGATGGTTCAAGGGCTGAAGGGTTTTAGTTACAAGGTTAGGTTGGAAAAGCTGGGGTTGTTTTCCCTGGAGCAAAGGAGATTGAGGGGAGATTTGACAGAAGTGTACAAGATTATGACTAATTTAGATAAGGTAGACAAAGAAAAGCTGTTTTCATTAGCTGAATGGACAAGCGTTACAGAACATAGATTTCAGGTTTCAGTGAATGATAACGACCTGGAACTTGCTGTTCACAAGGGTTGTAGAAGTAGAAGCAATCAGTAATCTTGAAAGGAAATTGGATGGGTACTTGATGGGAATAAACTTGCAAGGCCACAGGGATAGAATGGAAAATGCGACTGACTGGATTGCTCTGTGGAGAGCCGACAGATTCGATGGGCCAAATGGCCTCCTTCCTTCCATGCCATAAATGACTCTATGGGCGGAATTGTACTAGAATTGCACTAAGTGTGGCAATGGGCGTGAAAAAAGACATTTAACCACCAGCCGCAATGACAGGTTTTCATGCTGTATTGTCCGCTTCCTGCCTCGTAAATTATGCAGCCACAGGAACCAGGCCGTCTTGCTGGTGGGCAGCCTCTGAATTGTTACCTCAGTTTCCTCACTCTGGGTGTTATATCTAAACTGCAGCTGCACACACAGTTCTCAGTGCTTGCAGCCCAGGACTGCTCAAGTGAAGACATGGCCCTGAAAGCCAAGAAGAGTTCAGTCACCTATCACTGGAATGATTTTTGGAGGCCCACCATGATGTCCTCCACCCCTGCTCGGGCCGTAGGAGGTCCAGCAATCTCTCCACTCCGGCTTGGGAGGCAGTGGAAGTGGTAGTCAGTGTCAATGCTGCAAAGAAGAGGTTGGCCATCCACTGCAGAAAGAGGATGAATGAGCTCATCCGTGCTGCCAGGGTAATGCAACCTCTCATCACTCTAAGCTCACACTCACAAGGCCATCACACATTCACTGCCATCACACATTCACTGGCATCTCATTCACTGCCACTTCAAGGGACATCACCACTCCGTCTCTCAAACACACCCCCACATGTCCATCTGACCTAATCTCCTCTGGAGACTGCCTCCACAGTCCTCATCTAGAAGCCACTTGCATAGATCAACATGTGCCCCCACACACACCCTGGGATACTCCTGCTTCCAGTACAGCCCTCACCTTACAGCCTCTTCCCTTGCCTGAGGTCATTTTGCCCCCTTGCCCCGGCAAGCCCTAGCCCTGCAGCCAATGAAAAGCCGCCCCTGCCTTAGGGCTCATCTGATTGATAAGAGACTTGCCCATGAGCCCCCCTAAAAGTGATGTGGTGCTGCCTGCCTGCTGATGACCGCAAGTGCTGCCCGAAGCAAGGTAGGCAAACAGACCTCGAAGTCCATAGTGAAGTGCAGCTCGCCAGATGCATGTTGCTTATGTACAGTTGTGAAACACATCGGCGTACAATCACGCCAATGCGCCCAGATGATCCAGCATGGGGTGGAATGATTCCGATGAGCAAGGCTTATAATGAGATGCTAAAGTATTGAAATTAGGTTCCCAAAGTGCGGTGGCGGGAAATGCAGTCCGTCATTGACAGGTGGATTGGATGATCGCAAACTGATTTCATGACAGCGTTAAACCGATCTTCGGCCTCCTCGCCACATTGTCTGTTCACGCCGCGAAACATGCCCGCCACCAATGGGAGCAGAAAATTCCGCCCTATGGCTCTATTTTCACATCCTTCCTAAATAAAGTGTGGTGACCAGAGTTGGATGAAATGCTCTAAGTTGGGGTCTAACCCAAACTTTACAAAGGGTCAGCATAACTTTCCTGCTTATGCATAATTTCTCCTCAAATATGGTGATTATTAGTTTCAGTAACCACCTATAGTATTACATTTCATATTCTAAAAACCCTTTGAGAGAATTGCTTTGAATCTTCCCCCTGTGCATCTAGAAGTAAACCTTTTGTTACCAATTCACCCATCAGCGTTTTCACAGTTTACCCGCTCAACTCCTTACAATATTTTGAACATCTCTATCAGATGCCCCACCCCCACCTCATTCACTGTAGCTTTAGATATAATTTTATCTGCTTTTCTGTACTTCAACATAGTAATACTTCTGAATGGGACAAAACGAACCAGATTTTCTGCAACAGTGAGATGGGTGATGTAGGCCATAGACTAAACCGACCACTGTGCCAATCTCCCCACTGATAATGTAGTTGATATTTTCCTGTCTTTTGACATTAGAATGTGTTGCAGTGAGCATAATGTTGCACCAGAAGTGGCACAACTATTGTTGTTATTGATTTCTATTTTGATCACTTAAACAATATCATGGTCATCCAGGCCACCAGGAGTGTCTAGGATTTCCACAAAGCGCAGGATGTGCAAATCAAGGGACTCAGCAATAAGCAATCAATTATTAATAAATTTCTCAAATATCCTTGCACTTAAATTCAGAGTTGCATGAGGAGGTGCGAGAGGACGACCCTGGGACAGGCAGTCAGCAGCACCTAGAGGAGAATGCGAGAGGAGGACCCTGGGATGGGCAGTCAGCAGCACCTAGAGGATCTAGTCTGTCTAGAGGATCTAGCATCTAGTATATACTCAAGTAGGAATAAGAGTAAACTAAAAGCAAGGGTCCATATTCTATTTAGCTAAGATATGTCTGGGGAGCTCAGTACCATGATTTGCACATCCTGCATTGTGTGGGAAATTGTAGACGCTCCTGGCAGTCTGGATGACCATGTGTGCAGGAGGTGCCTCTGACTGGAGCAACTCAAGCTCCGGGTTTTGGAGCTTGAGTGGCAGCTGGGGGCACTACGGTGCATTCACGAGGCTGAAAGGTTTGTGGATAGCACATTTCAGGATGTGGTCACCTGCAGCTTAAGGAAGTGCAAGCAGAGAGGGAACGGGTGACTGCCAGATAGAAGGGGACCAGGCAGGTAGTGAGGGAATCTCCCGAGTGCACCTCGCTCGCAAATCGTTTTTCAGCCTTGGAAAACGGTGAGTGACAGTTCCTCTCTGGAGGCCAACCACAGCCAAGACCATGGCACTGTGGGTGGTCCAGCTGCTCAGGGGGGTAGGAAGAAGTGTGGAAGGGCAATAGTGTTAGGTGATTCATTAGTGAGGGGAGTAGAGAGGCGCTTCTGCAGCATTAGACATGACTCCAGGATGGTATGTTGCCTCCCGGGTGCCAGGGTCAAGGATGTCATGGAACGGCTGCAGGGCATTCCGAAGGGGAAGGGTGAAGAGCCAGAGGTCATAGTCCATGTTGGGACTGATGACATAGGAAGAAAGAGAAAGGAGGTCCTGCAAGCAAACTTTAGGGAGTTAGGTAGGAAATTGAAAAGCAGTGGTAATCTCCGGATTACTCCTGGCGCCACACATAAGTGAATATAGGAACAGAAGGATAGAGCAGATGAATACATGGCTGGAGAGATGGTGCAGGATGCAGGGCTTTAGATTCCTGGGGCCATTGGGACCATTTCTGGGGGAGGTAGGACCTGTACAAGTTGGACGGGTGACATCTGAACAGCAACGGGACCAACACCCCTGCGGGGAGGTTTGCAAATCCTGTTGGGGTGGATTTAAACTAAATTGGCAGGAGGGTGGGATCCTGAAAATTAGTTCAAATGGTAGAGAGGCTGAGCTGGAATTAGAAGTTAAAATGCTAGTAAGTGAGTTTGGAGGGTAGAGGAAACATAGGCTAGATAAGAAATAAGTGAGTTTAGCAAGGTTAATGCAAGGAGCTTGAGGAATAAGACAGACGAGCTGAGGGCACAGATAGGTACATGGGAGTATGATATCATAGCTCTGACCGAGACTTGGCTACAAGAAGGGCAGGATTGGCAGCTCAACATTCCTGGTTATAGGGTATTCAGACGAGATAGAGGGGGGGATAGAAGAGGAGGGGAGGTCGCAATATTGATCAAGAAATCAACTATAGCAGTGAGGAGGGGTGATATCCTGGAAGGATCATCAAATGAGGCCATATGGGTAGAAGTAAAAAACGCAAAAGGGGCAAACACGCTGTTGGGTATATACAATAGGACCCCCAAACGGCCAGGGAGGCTGTTTGGTAGGGTGGTAAATAGTGAGGAGGATAGCCGTAAACTGCAGGAGGATATCAATGGGCTGTTCAGGCGAGAGCAGTGGCAAATGGAAATCAACCTGGAAAAGTGTGAGGTAATGCACTTGGGGAGGGCTAACAAGGCAATGGGTTACACTATGAATGGAAGGACCCTGGAAAGTACTGAAGATCAGAGGGACCTTGGTGTGCATATCCACAGTAGTAGTAAGTAGCAGGGCAGGAAGATAAGTGGTTAAGAAGGCTTTTGGGATACTTGCCTTTATTAGCCGAGGCATAGAATACAAGAGCAGGGAGGTTATGCTGGAACTGTATAAAACGCTGGTTAGGCCACAGCTAGAGTATTGCGTGCAGTTCTGGTCACCACATTATAAGAAGGATGTGATTGCATTGGAGAGGGTGCAGAGGAGATTCACCAGGATGCTGCTGGGCTGGAGGGACTGATGTATGAAGAAAGATTGGATAGGCTGGGGTTGTTTTCCTTGGAGCAGCGAAGGTTGAGAGGGGACCTGATAGAGGTGTATAAGATGGTGAGGGGCAAAGATAGGTTGGATAGGAAGGCACTTTTTCCATTTGTAGAGGGGTCAATAACCAGGGGGCATAGGTTTAAGGTAAGAGGTAGAAGACTAGGAGGGGAGTTGAGGAGAAACTTTTCACCCAGAGGGTGGAGGGAGCCTGGAACTCACTGCCTGAAAGGGTGGTTGAATCAAGAACTCTCATAACATGTAAGAAGTATTTAGATATTCACTTGTGTTGCCATAGCCTCCAGGGCTATGGGCTAAGTGCTAGAAAATGGGATTAGTGTAGTCAGATCTTTGTTGACCAACGAGGACACGTGGGCCGATTGGCCTCCTTCTGTTTTGTAAATGTCTATGAGCCTATGATCTATAATAGCCATCTTAACTCTTTAAATAAATTATTTTCATATTTATTTCCTTTACAAAATATTTATTGATGCAGTATCCCACTGATGTGGAATGGATTGTATTTATCAATGAGTTCCAAAAGAAACATATATTTGAATCTATATACTGTGTTAAAATTAGCAATTGACAATGTTAAGGGGCAAGAGATTAGTGAATCGTTATAAACATTAAATGAATTCAAAAACTAAATTATATTTAAAAGGATACTTTCTGGCCAGCTAGTAGGTCTGAAAGTCAATTATATTGCATTGGCCAAATAAGTTGACAAAACTTGGTGAAAATTTACCATCTGATGTTACTCATGCAAATTATGCTGTTGTGTTGACTTCTGCTGGTTTTAATAAGTTAGGTGCTATTTGCGTGATTAATTAATGTGACAGTGTTTTGCAGAGTATAATACCTATTGTGGCTAGATTGCTCACCAGCAGCAAAATTGTGATCGCTATTCACTTTAAGAGGGGTGAAGATATGTTCATTAATTTTTCACTATTTTGGAGATGGGAACAGCAGCATCCCAGGAAATTATGAAATGGTCCAAATCTCTTATGCCATAATTTCCTGGAACTTTTGCACCAAAAATCTGGCACTTTGATACAAATGTCCCATTACAATGGCACAACTCCAGGAAAAGCTGGGGCATTGTTTCTTTGGTACTCAATTTAGGCAGAGTACAACTCCACCACAAACCAGTCATATTCCCAACATGACCATACCAAACATTATAATTGGTAAAGATAATCTTTTACTTCTTAAACCTAGTGGGTACACCCACTGAGTACCATGGAGGGAATGTTGGCTATGTTCACTGTAATGGAAACCTCAGTGCTTCAGATTAAGATTGGTGTACAAAATGATTCACCTAAAATGGAACCTAATCTCCAAACATCCCCAGCAATTATTGACGGACAGTTTTATAGAAATAACAGGATAGTTTCTTTGGTCTTGTTGATGCACAGCAGTCTGTTCCCATGGGGACAGAATACATGCAGCTCAGTAGCAACACTGACCACAGGGAAGCTTAAATTCAACTGGAGGACACCAAAACTCAGACCTGTACCCTATCTCCAGTCCCATGTGCAGCCGGATGTTAGTCAGACTTGTGAAAGTTATTGCTCATTTTAACAGAAATAACTTGAAATCACATTTTGCTTTTCCTCTTGCAAAAAATGTTAGCAGCTCAGACGTGACAACATTTGCTATCCTCTTGCTTTTTTTTGGAAAGCATTTGGACTGTTAATGACAGTACCAGGAAATAAGTATGCAAGCCACTTAAGTAATCAGTGACTGCAAAATTATCCACTTTAATTGATTTCATGCTCTGTGCTGGAGGCTCAGTCAAGAATGGATTTTAGTCAGACTGTATAGTACTTAACATGTCACCAGGACTGCATGATCTGTACTCCAGAATACAGAGGAAGGCAAGTGATGAAATAGCAGGGCACTAATCATGATGTTCTTTGGAGATAGGAGTTGCCCAAAGGACTGAAGAGTGGCAAATGCTAACAACCCTTTTTGAAAAGGGAAAGGGAACAGTTTGGTAATTGTAGACTAATTAGCCTCACATCAACAGTAAGGAAACTGCTAGATGCCATAATAAAAGCTCATTGCTGATCCTTTAGAAAGTCATGACATAATAAGGGATTCAGTAGTTTCGAGGGCCCAGGGGTCATAGCAAGCTGTGAAACTGAATTCAATCAATCTGCTGGCTCGTAGGCTAAAAAATAACCACGAAAGCTTCCAGGTTGTTATAAAAACCCATGTGGTTCACTAATGTCTTTCAGAATGGGACATGCCACCTCCACTGAGTCTGATCTACATGTGACTAGAGTTCCACATTTGCATAGTTGACTATTAATACACTGGTATTAATAAATAGTAAGCTTCTAGGGTCACCAATATCTCAAGAACAAATAAAAAGGCATGCAAAGGATAGGTCATGTTCTTCCAATATAATAAAATTCTTTAAGGCATCTATTTCTTTCTTTATTCTTTAATAGGATGTGGGCATCGCTGGCCAGGGCAGCATTTGGTGCCCATCTTGAATTGTCCTTGAACTGAGTGGCTTGCTAGGCCATTTCAGAGGGCATTTAAAAGTCAACCACATTGCTGTGGTTCTGGAGTCACATGTAGGCCAGGCCAAGTAAAGATGGCAGATTTCCTTACTTAAAGAATATTAGTGAACCATATTGAGCATATAGATAAAAGAAATAGACTGGGCATAGACTCAAAAAACATTTGATCAAGTAACCTGTTTCTTTTTATTTGTTTCTGGGATGTCAGTGTTACTGGCAAGCCCAGCATTTATTGCTCATCCTTAACTGCCCTCGAGGTGATGGCGTGCTGCCTTCTTTAATCACTGCTGTCCATATGATGTAGGCACACCTTCAGTGCTGTTAGGAAGGGAATTCCAGGATTTTGATCCAATAACAGTGAAGGAACAGCGTATAGTTCCAGGTCATAATGGTGTGTGACTTGGATGGGAATTTACAGGTGGTGATTTTATCATGCATTTGTTGTCCCTGTTCTGCTAAGTGATCGAGGTTGCAGGTTTGGAAGCTGCTGTTGAAGGAGTCTTGGTTATTTGCTGCAATGCATCTAGTAGATGGTACACACAGCTGCCACTGTGTGTAGTAGTGGAGGGAGTGAATGTTTAAGGAGATGGATGGGGCGATGGTCAAGCAGGCTGCTTTGTCCTGGATGTGGTCAAGCTTCTTGAGTGTTGTTGGAACTGCACTCATCCAGGCAAGTGGAGAGTATTCCATCACACTCCTGAATTGTACCTTGTAGATGGTGGACAGGCTTAGAAGAGTTAGGAGATAAGTTACTCACTGCAGAATTCCTAGCTTCTGACCTACTCCTGTATCCATACTATTAACGTGGCTGGTCCAGTTAAGTTTCTGGCCAATGATGACCCCAGGATGTTGATAGTGGGGTGATTCAGCAATGGTAATGCCATTGAAGGTCAAAGGGACATGGTTAGATTCCCTCTCGTTGGAGATGGTCATTTTTATATTTCTATTACCTATGCTCTTACAATGTTTATGTAAACTTGTCACAGTGTAGTTACACTCTCCTGCCAGTAGAGACACAATATTTTCACTGGGTTGGGCAAGGAGTTGGTAATTAGAGTGGAACAAGTTGCTGTGGTCGCCATGACAAATGTGGATCTGGGAAAATATATTGAGTATAGTTGATGGGTAGTGTGCACCGATGTGAGATTTTTAATATAAAGATAGATATTGTTTAAAAAAAAAATCATGGTTTTTCATATGCCTCACATAAAAGTCGACCCTATTTTTTCAGGGATCAAAGCCCAAAAATTTCAGAAGCAGAGCATAATCTCTACAATCACATCAAAAAACGCAATTCATTATTCATGGAAGTATTTCCTCCCATTCCTACTTGTCAATTAAGGCAGGAAGAATGTAGATTGATTTTGATCTTTAGGGAGGAGAAACTGACAGGTTGGAGAAGAGTAAAAAACAGCGTAAATGGAAACAGGGTGCAGGGGCCAATTTCCAGAGCAAACTTTACATAATGAAAGCCAGTCAAGGCCTAGGTTGAGGGCTAGGAGCCATTAGCGTGACATCTTCCAATAGAAAAAACTTTTCCTTTTCTTTTCCTTCCCCTGGCCCCGGAGCAGCATTGAAATCACAGGCCCAGCTGCTGCCACTATCTCTCTGGGGTATAGGGGGAGGGGGCGGGTAACAAACTCTTTAAGAGGGAGAGAGAGAGACAGAGACAGAGAAGAGTTTGAGAGCCATGTTAGGTGTGCCGGTGGGTGTGTTTTAGCAGAAAGCCCCTCAAAAATAGTAACCATGAAAGTCAACCCTTAGCTTTGTGCCTAAAATTTGGTCTCAAAAATTAGACTTTTACACAAGTATATAGAGTATGTATTTTTACAATAATTAATAAAAATTCGTTTGGCATGTTTGCTCAAAAATTGTCAGCCTTCGTTCAGTCTGCATTCTGCTGTGTGCTCTCAACGTCCTAATTAACTGCTCAATCGCATAAGGATTAGGACGCACCATAGCTATCTCCAGTGTTTCCTTATTGAAAATCCCTATGTTGCAATACTAACCAATGCTTTATGTACTGGGCCCCTCTTAAAATATTCAAAGTTTTCTTGCTGAATTTGGAATGATTTGGTACAACTGTCACAGAAGATCAATTGTGTTGAAGTTGCTAATTTTACTGCAGTTTAACTGCATTAGGACAATTAAGCAACTGTAACGTGCATTACGTTTCTTTTTGCAATTACATGTGCTTTGTTTGACAGATGAACAAATGAAAATTTTAAAAAATATTTTAAAACATTGTTTCCATACTTTCCCTAGTATAATCTTACTTGTGTGTGCAATAGTGAATATAGACTGCAAACACAAGAAACAAATCTGGTTAAATTGACACAAACCTCTGCTGACGTGTCCAGTGAGAATCCCTTGTTTCAGGTGACACAGCTTTCTAAACTGTTACTATAGCTATTCTTGTTTTGCAATTGAGGAAAGCTTTTCACCAGCCTGTTGAACTAACCTCCACCATGTGGCAGCTTTTGCAATATAACTCACCGAAAGCAATATTAAAATCGAAAGATTATAATTATTTTTTAAGATGCACATCCCAATGTCTGATTCTTCCATATGCTTTTTACCCTAACAGCATGTATAAATTGTGGTATAGGTCAAATCTAACAAATACTTTCTCCAAATTGACTGATCTTAATTCTAAACTCAACACTAAAATTCTATTAATTTGCACATGGGCAGAATGGCAGGTGGAAATACAAACCGAATGGAGAAACATCAACAGATATTTAGGGATCTAGCTACATCATTAAAAACTAGTTTTATCCGCGCAAAAGATGATCATGAAGACTAATGAAATGTGGGGGTTTCATGTCAAGAAGTACAGAATAAAAATACAGGAAAATTGGACTTTTACAGCGTATTGGTCACACCTCATTTTGAATCTTGTATTTGAAATGGAAGCATATTTATTTGGGAATTTTGAGTATTAAACTATATGGACAGAAGACAGTAGCAGAGAGATTCATTGTTATCTTTTTCCCTTGTGTTTGATCATATCTTTGCTAAAATTCACTTCCACAGACACACCTCCTTTCACTACAATCATGTTCGGCCACATGGATTCCAGTTTAAATTTGACAACTCCTGTTTCGGATTCCCCAACGCTCATAGATATCTCTGTGATATTTGGTGTTACTTTATCCACTGTTCTTAATGTTTCACAAGATTCAGCCTTCTCATTGCTTGATTTGCTGACTCATGGCCAAATACTGGAAAAGCAGAAACTTGGCATGGCTGGCTTGAAGCATTGAGGTGATGCACAGGTTATTGATATATTATATATATATAATATATAGTGTATAGAGAGAGAGGGAGGGAGGGGGAGAGAGGTTGAGGTAGGTGGTGAGGTTAAATGGAGAGGGCGGAGTTGGTAAAGGGGCAACAGGGAGAGTGTGAGTTAGATGGCGATGGAGATGGATTGGGAGACAGAGGAGGAGATGGACAGAGGGAGTGGCTTTATACATTTATGCAATCAACTATACTAATTTCCATATTGAAATAAACTAGCACTGACAATTCTCACTCTTTTATACAATATGAAAAATGTGAGCTGCCTGTCCAATGATTCTGGCAATGAGTTATTCTTTTTCTATCTCAAGTTACTGTTGGTATGAAGACCTTTTATCCGCAGTTTAGAATTTGCTCTTGCACTCTGTCTCCAAGTGATGAATCTAATTTTATTTTACAGAGTAAGTAAGCAGCAACCAGGACTATAGCAGAATAGAATGTTAATCATCTTTTAATTGTATGTAATGGGCCAAGAACCTTTCTCTGGTAGGCTAATATTTAAAGTGGAATATGTGGACTGCAATATGAAATTTTCAGTTAATGAGTGAAGCCACAATAAAATTTTATAAGCCAAATATTTTTGCTATGTCTTTTGACATAAATTTACTGCATAGATTTAAGATTGTTTGTTTCATGAGTGCCTTGGCAATCATAGATTTCTGGTCTGCAGATAAAGCTAATATGAAATTTGCATACAAAATAATATTGAGCTAATTGCTTTCCTACTGAAGCTCTCCATTATAAACACGACAGATAGGCTTGACATTGATTATAACAGTACTTTCAAGGAACCACAGTGATGAAATTAAAAGCAAAAAACTTCAGATGAAGAACACAGTGGTTTGTTTGGGCCTGAAATTTTACAATTGAAACCACTCCTCAATATACCCTCCCTCCAGAATATACTGGCCCAAAATTTCCTGCAGACTTGTGTCATCTACACACCGTGTTTGTTTTACACTGTGGAAGCCTTGAGAAATGAGAATAATTAGGAAGTTCATTTGAAATTTGGCCTTAGGCCTCATCTGAATAATTCTGGTGAGCTGTGGCACCTGTAGGGTCTAACGAGGCAGCTCACTGTTTCTCTGGACTAGTTTGGGCCATCTGTGCTGTCAACAATATCTAATAGGTATTGCAAGGTGGAGAGCAGTGAACTGGAGGGGGCCAAATGAAAGGTGTGCTATGGAGCTAGAAGGAGCAGGTATACTTTTCCTGGCTTTACAATAAGGCAAGTTAAAAAGAACAGAAACATACCTTTATGTGATGTCCTCCAGCGGGCCCTTTAAGGACCATTGATTAAGCCGCAGGAAGAACTGAAAACTGCAATGTCAGTTCATTCAGTTTCTCACTAATTTTGGGGGAAGGCCTTAAGCAAGTGTAAGGCCCCTCATTATCATACACAAGGAGCCCTAGACAGAATTAACTTGTATTTATGTAAAACTTTTATGCCCTCAGGACATCTCAAAATACTTTACAGCCAATTAAGTACTTTTGAAATATAGTCTCCGTTGTAATGTTGGAAAGGTGGCCACCAGGATTGCATAAGTATTGCCACAAGGCTCCAATCTGGAATTTTTTGCCCTGTTTCGTGCTGAAGATTGGCGTGAAACAAGATCCAATTTCACTTCATTGGCTTAATCTGAGATTTTGTTTAGGTATCTTAATTTACTCATGCAATTTTCTAAATAAGAGAGGAAATTTCCAGTTTAAAATATTCCTGAAAACCGAATACGGCAGCTGCGAGTGTTCATAACTCAATCTTTTGCAAGTGATCATGTTCAGCATAGTGAAAGGATTTGAAATTCAGGATTCAATGACTCACAATTGATGCAGATGGGGTAAAGCCACTGACAGTGCCACTTCTGAGTTTCCTGATCACCCTCATCCATCTTCACTTGTGAGTAATATTACTTGAAATCTACTGGTACTTTTAAAAAAAACTTCAAAAGCTTCAAGCAATTAAGGCTCTTTGTAAGAATTTTGATAGTTGTAAAATAGGGTACAGTAACTTAAATCTTCAAGGGCTATATGTTAGCATGTTCTTGTGTCATAATTAGAGTGCAACAAGGTGTTTCTGGTATCAAACCCATTTTCATATTTACATGTTTTAATCTGGAAACTAATTGTACATTTTTATGTTAAGGGCAATACAGCATTTACATATAACAACACCATTAATATAACAAAAGAAAATTATTCTTATATACTCATATTAGAATAAACAAGACTGGTCATCATTATTCTGTAACAAGAAATCAAAGGCCCTAGCCATTCATTTGATCTCACACCTATGGAAATACAGAAATTAGTCACTTTAATTTGATTGACCAATACACTTTGGTGTGGACTAATATTACCTTTTGTCTTTCGAGGCCAAATGGTCTAACTGATCCCTCCACACAATATCCTTTTCTGTCTTGTTGAAGAACATCAATCGGATTTTCCTGAAAAAAAAACAAAAGCACCAATACAAAATTTACCTTGTACATATTATTCTATTCAGCATTTTACAAAAGGTTGTTGGATCAAGAAATAGCTTTAACATCTAAAAGAATGGTTTAATTAGTCTGTTATGGACAGGAGGGGGCATAATTTAGAACAGCCGTGATTTCTCCTCTTGCTACCTATCTATAAACAAAGGTGTTTTTGATTTCCCCCTTTTATAGGTGTTGGCATAAGTTCCCCAACCCTTTGGTTTGGAGTGATCCCATCCTATATTAATAACCCCACAGCGAACTTGAAATAAAGAAAATAAGAGGGTTGGATTATTTTACATACATATACACAAAAACGAGGGAAAAGGGTATCGCAATGTACATTTTGCATGCATACAATGAAAGAGGGATAAGGGAAAGAAAGGGGTTCAGGGCAGAGACCACGATAAAAATAAGAATTATAGTTTCATGTGAGTCCAGAGTCCAGTAAGTCACTGCCCAATGAAGATTCTTTCAGGTGGCTTTGTTTGGCAGAATTCCTGGTCTTGGTCCTAGGAACTCAGTTGCAGGTTGAATCGGTTGAAGATGCAACAAAGTATTCTTGTATCTGGAAATTAGTTCACTCTGTAGGAGAAATACAGGGTTCTTTCTGGAAGGCAGACTTGGAGAGAGATGGAGGTCAAAGGCAGGCGGCTAACCTGGAGTCTGGTTCTCTTCAGAGGTTAAACCGCAACTGAACATAAAATTCAAAAGTTGTATAATCAAAGGAATTCAAACAGCTCAAGTCTTGGTCATGTGACATGGTGGTTTCGGGTCGAGCTATTCAGCTAACGAGGCATCTTGTTAAAACCCATTGTAGAACCATTATCACAATATTGCAGATGAGGAGTCAGTCACAAGTCACTTTGTCCATAGCTGGCTGGTACAAACGTCTCATCTGCTAATCCATTGTGTTGGCTTGGCTTGAATATTTGTACAATGCAAGGAGTGTTACATCCCAGGGATTTGATGTGTTATCTTTTGTCCATGTTTAAACTGCTCAGAAACATCCAGAACTACCATCATGTGGTCAGTGGCAGCCATTTTATCAGTCCAGCCATTTGTCCAGTTAAAAAAAAAAATTTTTGAAAGTAGCCAGGCTGACTTAGATATATATATGTTCCTTCCCGTCTACCTGATGAGATAAATGACAGCCCACTGGAGGATGCAATATTCTATAAGGCAATTTGTAGTTTCTCTTTTCCCCCTGATTCCCACTGACCCCAGTCTTGCTCGGGTTCCTTGATGCTCACTCGCTCAAATGCTGCCTTGATGTCAAGGGCAGTCACTCTCACCTCACTTTTAAGTGAAATAGTGTTCAACTCAGTAATTTAGATTTAACAACCATTTAGTAATAAAATTATTCTAGAATATCGGGGGAGGATGGACATGGAAATTTTAAAATAGCTGTCTGACTGCATTGCACCATAGGGAAACACTTCGAAATATCAGAGTCATCTCCATAATATTTCTAATATGGTAAAACCCATCTCTGGCAACTGCATATAGGGGTTGCTAGAACTTATTTTAAAATTCCAACATAGATGAACCTCTTATATACCTATCATATGGTCTTTTCAGATATTACAGAGATGATTGACCAGTTACTTCCATTAATTCATTATGTCGCAAAATGGTAATTGAGCATAATGGGGGTTTTGGCTTCAGTGTCATTCCTTTGACCTACCATACAAATACCAGCCTGTTAATGTTATCCCTGTGAGATTAGCACTTGAACATATTGGAAAAAATCTGTAGCTGGGCAAGATTGTGCTGCAAACATTGGCCATAACTTCTTGCTCCAGGGCGTCGTATTGGTGGTTGGGGGGGATACCCCAAAGATTGGGAAACGCCCTTCCTGGAGGTGCACAGGTAAGGTTGGCATGGCAATTGCCCAAGAAGTGCAAGCCTCCCCTGGGCAACTGCCCTGCACTGGGAACTATCCGAAAATGTGATTTAAATCACAGACTTCAGATGGTTCCGACTGTGTCACATCAATAGTTACCCAGAAAAAAATGAGAAGAACTAAAACTACTTCTAACTTCCGGGTAACTATTGCACAGACCTCCACCAAACCCCCACAGGACTTCCCCCACACCCTGACCCCTCTAGGAGACCCTCTACACCCCCCAACTACACTCCCATAAGGCTTCCACCACCCCCAAGGGATTACACCCCCTGAAGGAACCTCCACAACCCAGAGTATTCCACCCACCCTCACGGGTACTCTTTCCAACCCCCCCAAGACAGGCTAGACTCTCACCCCCACCTCCTTACCCACTCACCAGGCCCTGGCTTGACCCCCACGCGAGGCCTGACCCGACCCCACCCCCAACCTCCGTGACCCAACCCAACCTGCCCATCTCCCCACCGCTTCTGAAGCCCAACCCGACCCGAACCTCCACCAATCCTACCCACTTACCTTGTACACTTAACTTGTCAAAGACCTTTAAACTTACCTGGTTTATGGTAGCTAGTGCCGTAAAAAAGGGATGGGGTTTACTTAGCTTCGACTCTACAGCTCTTCGGATGCAAGGCCCTGGGGACATGCTGCACTGTCCAGATCTCACCTGGCCTGAGTCTGAACGTCGGGTGAGATTGGATCGCCTGGACTTTAAGTTAAGAACCTTTGAGTGGAGTGGCAATCTGATTCAATTGCTACTCCATCGGAAATTATGGGCCAATGAGTTTTAAAAAACATTGTTCCTAGCATAGGTCAAATCTTCATTAAAATTCTGAAATAAAACAGGGTCTGGTGAACAGTCACTTCCCTCAAATGTTAACCCTACCCTCCTCTCTGAAGGTATACTGCATGTCCTGCTGACTGTTTCCAGCACTATATGGTGTGTTAGATTTTCAGCATTTGCAATATTTTGCTTTTTGTTTTTTTTTCTAATTTTTCTTTTATACTCTGCCTCTTCTTAGAGGAGCAGGAATAAATTACATGTCAGCTGCTGTATCACTTCAGGCAATACGCAGTGGGATGGAAAGAAAATTGCTGGGTGTTGGTAAGATTAAGTATTTATTATCGAAAACTTGAATTTTTATTATTTTCAATGATCTAAACTAAAATTAATTAAAATATTGACAGTAACTAAGATGAGGCCACTTTTAATTCAATATTACATTTATATATGACATTAAGTCTTCTGCCAGTGTGCACTTTCTGTCTGCACCACTTGATCTCCAACTGGCATATTTCTTCCAACCACTTGTTCCATTATAAAATCCTATATCCACATTTATAATCAGGTTATGTGAAATTATCACATCTGTTAGGGGGAAGAAAGTAAGTGAGAATTTATGGTAAGGGAGAATTCATTATAAGGGAATGAATTACTTAGATTAAAATCTACAATCAGCCAGTGCCTGCAAGTACATAAACAGTTTAAAACCACCACATGAACTTTGTACACCTGCAGGGCTTGCGATCATCAGCAAGGTCCTGGGTGCCAGACTGAACATGAAGGAATTAAAAATAAGACAGATTGGGTGTCCTGAGAGTCAGACTGGAGACTTAGTTTGGAAAACTAAGATTAAGTGTGCTCTTCAACATAGGGGAAGGACAGATAGTCCCAGCTTAAATAGGAGGGAGAGTCTCTGCCTGGGTGAAAAGTGGGAAGTACCTGATGCGAGAGATGCACGTGATCAGTAAAGTATAAACATGCTGAACACTTGTAATTTAGCAGAGTGCTATCTCAAGCTGCCTTGACATGGTTCTCTCCTTGCAATTGCTCGAATAAACGATCGTGACCTGTACCTGAGCCTCCTGTGGTCCGTTTGTCAAAGATACGACAACACATCCATGACATTACTGGTAGGAATGAATGAAAACCACACTGTCCTTACAGAAACAAAATTCTGTCTTCACACTGAGGGCATCCTTCATTAACAGCAGGTCAAGTCAAAGTGCTGCAGTAAGCTGCATTCAGTCAAAATGGTGGTGGGCAAATAAACAGCTAACTTGAGGTGGAGGCTCCATTAACATTCCCATCCTCAATAATGGTGGAGTCCAGCTCATCAGTGCAAAAGAGAAGGCTGAAGCAGTTGCAACTACCTTCAGCCATAAATACTGAGTGGATGAACTATCTCAGCCTCCCCCTGAGATCCCTACCCAGCCAAATCGATACATTGCACGTGATTACCATCTCTAAACACCCCCCAAAACCCTGGCCATCAACAGCTGGGGTTGCCACAGACTAAAAACTTAACCGGACTAGTCACATAAATACTGTGGCTACAAAAGCAGGTCAGGAATGGGAATACTGCAGCGAGTAACTCAACTCCTGACTCCCTAAAGCCTGTACACCATTTACGAGGCACATTTGCCAGGCTGAGTGTGGCTCTAACAGTACTGAAGAAACTTGCCCTCATCCAGAACAAAGCCAGCTGCTTGATTGGCACCCTCATCCACCACTTCAAGCATTCCATCACTAGTGCACAGAGGCAGCAGTGTGTACCATCTACAAACACACTGCAGCAACTTACCAAGCCCCTTGCTCCCAAACTTGCGACCTCCAATGCCTAGACGGACACAGCAGCGGGTGCATGAGAACACCACCACCTGCACGTTCCCAACCAAGTCACACACCATCCTAACTTGGAACTATATGCCATTCCTTCAATGTCGCTGGATCAAAATCCTAGAGCTGCCTATCTAATAGCACTGAGTGTACATTTACCGCATGTAGCAGTTCAAGAAGGCTGCTCCCCACCACTTTGTCAAGCGCAGTTAGAGACGGGCAATAAATACTGGCTTTGCCAGTGACATCCACATCCTATTGATAAATTTAAAAAAAAAAAAAATTCTTACAGCCTGCAACCCGTGACTCCATTTGCTCAGTCCCAATGCTCGGCTGCTCCCCGACCAGGTTGTGAGATCTGTAGGCTTATATACTTCGAGTTCTTGTAGTTACTTCATTACTGCTGGGTCCCCTGAACCCGTTCCTGGCATTTAATGTCTTTGATATGCTGCTTTGTTCACAGTGAGTTTTCTATCAGGCTGGTAGGTGCTTTGGTTGCTCATTCTTGAACATCACCATTAATTCCTACACCCCTTGCCTGCTGACTGACCTGCAGAACTCTTTAAAAAAAAAAAAATTATGACGTTTTTAAACTTTTATATCCAAGCACAATATTCCCTAAAGCAGCTTCTAATTAGTTACTGAAAATTACCTTGTTCAATACAGAACTGTGAGCCCTTGCTTCAGGCACCCAAAACTGTCATGCCTGGATTTTTTTTAATTCATTCACGGGATGTGAGCTTCACTGGCTGGGCCAGCATTTATTGCCTATCCCTAGTTGCCCTTGAGAAGGTGGTGGTGAGCTGCCTTCTTGAACCGCTGCAGTCCATGTGGTGTAGGTACACCCACAATGCTGTTAGGAAGGGAGTTCCAGGATTTTGACCCAGCGACAGTGAAGGAACAGCGATATAGTTCCAAGTCAGGGTGGTGAGTGACTTGGAGAGGAACTTCCAGGTGGTGGTGTTCCCATCGATCTGCCGCCCTTGTCCTTCTAGATGGTAGTGGTCATGGGTTTGGAAGGTGCTGTTGAAGAAGCCTTGGTGAATTCCTGCAGTGCATCTTGTAGATGGCACACACTGCTGCTACTGTGTGTCGGTGGTGGAGGGAGTGAATGTTTGTGGATGTGGTGCCAATCAAGCGGACTGTTTTGTCCTAGATAGTGTCAAGCTTCTCGAGTGTTGTGGGAGCTGCACTCACTCAGGCAAGCGGGGAGTACTCCATCACAATCCTGACTTGTGCCTTGTAGATGATGGACAGGCTTTGGGGAGTCAGGAGGTGAGTTACTTGTCGCACGATTCCTAGCCTCTGACCTGCTCTTGTAGCTACAGTATTTACATGGCTAGCCCAGTTCAGTTTCTGGTCAATGACAATCCCCAGGATGTTGATAGTGGGGGATTCAGCAGTGGTAACGCCATTGAACATCAAAGGGTGATGGTTGGATTCTCTCTTGTTGGAGATGGTCATTGCCTGACACTTGTGTGGCGCGAATGTTACTTGTCACTTGTCAGCCCAAGCCTGAATATTGTCCAGGTCTTAGGACCATTCTGATGTAGAGTCATACGGACTCGAAACGTTAACTCTCTCTTCCTTTCCACAGAAGCTGTCAGACCTGCTGAGATTTTCCAGCAATTTTTGTTATTATCCAGGTCTTGTTGCATTTGGACAGGGACTGCTTCAGTGTCTGAGGAGTCACGAATGGTGCTGAACATTGTGCAATCATCAGCGAACATTCCCACTTCTGACCTTATAATGGAAGGTCATTGACGAAGCAGCCGAAGATGGCTGGGCCGAAGACATTACCCTGAGGAGCTCCTGCAATGATGTCCTGGAGCTGAGATGACTGACCTCCAACAACCACAACCATCTTCCTTTGTGCTAGGTATGCCTGGATGACTTTCTTGCCTCCTAATAAGAATCCCAGAAGAAAAAGAAGGAACAAAGACACAGAAAAGAAAAATATAAGAGAGAAGCAAAAGCCAAGCCGATGAAATAGAAGTGATATAGAGATGTAGGGAGAGAGTGACCAAGCGAACAAAATAAAAGCAAGTGAGAAAGAAAATGAGAGTAGAAATCTAAAAGTAACAGAGTCCTTCTGTTCTCCATTGTTTAGGACATGCTGTCATCACATTCTTCAGGAATATGGTGATAAACATTTCAACACTGTGCTAGTTTCAGCTTCCTCTCTGCAACACCATGGTAGATGGCCTCAATCTTCCAGTCTCCGGATTGTCCGAGGCCGGACTTATGATCGAAAACGTGTTTTGGAAACCTGCGCAAGTCCTGATATGCTGACCTTCATAGGAATTGCCTGCGATGTTTGAATATCCATTGGGCAATTCCCTTGCTCCCCGGGGCCCTCTGCAAATGTCTCCGACTCTGAGCGAGAATTGGAGACTTCGGTCAGTTCAGTGGTACTTACTAAAACCTAGTCTAACACCTGAATAACTCCACAACTGATCTCCCAATGACTTATATTGGCCCCAGACTTCCCCCTCAATCTCCCCCGACTACCAGCACTGACTACACCCACTGACCACACCTGACTACCCGTCCCTACTACTCTATTCCTCAAACGACCTATCACCACTGCACCCACCCCCCTCAACCACCAATCTGACCTGACTACCCCACCCACTCGGCTACCTCCCTGACTTGACCTGACTAGCCCCGACCCGACGACCCATCCCGAGCCACTTACCCCCTCACCCACCTGCCACCTGACTCATCTGCCATCCTCTCACCCATTTATCTCACCCACCAATACATTGACCAACATACATCCATTCACTAACATTCAAACAGGGCATTTAAACTTCCATACAGCAGCTAGTGCTGTAAAAATGGGGCGTGTCCCGTCTTCCCCCCTCACCACCACCCTCACTCTAACTCTATAGCGCTGAGATGGAGTTCCCCAAGGGACGCTGCACTCCGCATTTCCGGGAAATCTAAACTCGGAAGATCTGGCAAAGCAGCGTCAAGGCGGGGGAAAGTTCGAGCAGCGGGGCAATCCGATGATGACTGCCACTCTTTGGAAGATCCAGGCCGCTGGATTTTAACCTCACATCGTATTGGACACAGGTTGTGTTGAATAAAATGAAACACATAAAAACAGGATTCTGAAAACGATTAGAGCTTAACGTAAAGAGTCAGAAATCAAACTGATCAAACTCACCTGAAAGAGGAAATTTTCAAGCTGAAGTTTATAAGTTTGATCATTGGAGTGAAGCCTGTACCAGCGGCCAATAGGATGAGCTCAGTTATTCCTTTAAGTTGCGAGTGTTTGAAGTTGCCTGCTGGGCTACTCATGGATACACAGTCTCCTTTAGATAAAATAAACAACAAATTCATGAGGAAAAAGCATTACCTAGGCATGATATTGTTGGTTATTTCAAAACTAACAAATCCCTTCCTTTTAAAGTGCAGTTGTCGCATTACTAAAGAAAATTGTAATTAATCTCTATTAAAAGTTTAATCACAGGTAATTTTGATTTAGTCACACAAAAGTTGATATAATTGCTGCATCTACCTCATGTTTGTTTTATTCCCAGTGCTATTGTTATATGGAATTTTACACAAAAACCCAAACTAAACTGTGAGCACTTCTGTGATACCAGGGCCTGGGTTTTGCCATCAGCAGTGGGAATTGGGTGGGGGGGGGCAATGATTCCACCTCACGACCCCGCCTTCGATGCCAGGCTGCTGGGAAAATCAGCCTTCACTTTGTGCCGGAGACAGGTCTGTCATCTTAATTGGTGGACCCAAGAGGGGAACTGAGGTGGGATGGCCCCAGGAGGCTATCCTGGCCACCATTTTTCAAGAATTCTGACAATCCCTTATAGCAGAGGCGGTGGCATAGTGGTATTGTCACTGGACTAGTATTCCAGGTCCAAAACCCACCACAGCAGATGGTGAAATTTGAATTCAATAAAATCCCGGAATTAAAAGTTTGATGATGACCAAGAAACCATTGCTAAAAACTCATCTGGTTCACTCTTGTCCTATAGGGAAGGAAATCCTTACCTGGTCTATGGGCATTTAAGCACAGCAATACGGTTGATTTTTAAATGCCCTCTGAACAAGTGCAATTAGGGATGGCCAATAAATGATGGCCTAGCCAGTGACACCCACATCCCATGAATGCATAATAAAAAAAATGCCAAAACAGGTCTAAGCCTCAGTTGCTGACACTTAAAAAATCAGATATGTAGTCCTGGGCTCTCTGAGAGAGAGGGAGCCCACCATGACCAGTACCATCTAGAAGGACAAGGGCAGCAGACACATGGGAACACCCCTGCCTGGAAGTTCCCCTCCAAGCCACTCACCATCCTGGCTTGGAAATATATCGTTGTTCCTTCACTGTTGCTGGGTCAAAATCCTGAAACTCCATCCCTAACAGCACTATGGTGTGTACCTACACCACATAGACTGCAGCAGTTCAGGAAGGCAGCTCACCACCACCTTTGAGGGCAATTAGGGATGGAGAATAAATGCTGGCCCAGCCAGCGACGCTCAAGTCTCATGAATGGATTAAAAAAACTCCAAAGATTCACAATCCTCGGAGTGAAAAAAAACTTCTCCTCATCTCAGTCCCAAATGGCCGACTCCCCATTCTAAGACTGTGACCCTGTGTTCCCAACTCCCCAACCAGGGTAAACGCATTTGCAGCATCCATTCTTCAACCCCGCTAAGAACTCCGTATGCTCATTTAGATAATCTTCCATTTTTCCAAACTCCAAGGAATACAGGCCGAGTTCACCCAATCTCCTCACTAGGGATAATAACCCCATTGCAGAAACCAGTCCAGTGAACCTTCACTGAACCCATTCCAGGGCAAGCACCAGCACCCCGAGGGAAGGAGATTAAAACCACACAAAGTAGTTCAGCTGTGACCCCACCAAAGCTCTGCATAATTGCAGCAAGATCTCTCCACTGTCACATTCCAACCCCTTTGCAACAAAAACCAACACACCATTTGTCCTCTAAACTGCCCGCTGTATCCATATGTCAATCCTTTGTGCCCCGTGCACAAGGACACCCAGGCCCCTCCAAATGCAAACATTTCTGAGTCTCCTAGCACCCAAAAAAATGCTCTGCTTTTTCACTTTTCCGACCAAAATGGACACCTCACACGCCACCACACTGTCATCCATATGCCATTCCCCTGTTCACGTTCCTCCGCTGCGTCCCCTCGTCCTCCCCCCACTCCCCCCCCAAACTCGGCATCGTCAGCAAATGTCGGCACACCACACACAGTCCCCCTATCCAAGTCATTAATATAGACTGTAAATAGCTGAGGCCCAAGAACCAATCCCTATGGCACACCGCTGGCCACAGCCCACTAATCTGAAAATATCCTGCCCACTCCCATGTTCTGCTCTCTGGCCATCAACTAAACCTTAATCATGTCAATACAACAGGCCTAATCCTATGAATCCCAACTTTGTGTGACAACCTCTTGTGTGGCACCCCATTGAATGCTCCTTGAAAATCCAAATACACTACATCCACAGTAAACCCCTAATCCATCCCACTAGCCACTCCAACAGTGGCTAAACACAAGACTTTGTCAAACACAAATTTCTCTTTCATAATTATGTGTTGGCTCTGCTTAATCACATCATGATTTTCTAACTGGCACTGTTCCCCTTCTTCCCTCCTCCTCCCCTCAAAAACAACAGGACCATGTTTGCCACCCTCCAATCTCCAGGAACTGCTCCAAAGAATCCTGGAAGATCAAAACCAATGTAGTCAAAAACTTAGGATGCAGGTCAGAGGATGGATGCCAATCAGTCCCATCAATCTCCCCAGGACCAACTCTCCACCCATACAGATCTCTTCAAGTTCCTGATCCTTGCCAGACACCCGGCTTCCCTGTCACCTCCCCACCACAATTCCATCTGTCCCCACCTCCGATGGTCCCACATTCATCACCACCAATCGTTGTTAGTTAAGGATGAAATCAGTGCAATAGTGAGAAAGGGTATTGGCTCAGAGAATCTAGATGTAGAACCACTCTGGGTGGAGCAAAGTAGCAACAAGGGGCAGAAAACATTAGTAGGAGTTGTCCATAGGCCTCCAAACAGTAGTGGTAAGGTAGGGGGCAGCACTAAACAGGAAATTAGAGATGCATGTAACAAAGGTGCTATAGTAATCATGGGTGACTTTAATCTACATAAAGGCTGGGTAAACCAAATTAGCAATAATACTGTGGCGGATGAATTTCTTGAGTGCGTACGAGATGTTTCAGTTTTTTTTAGACCAGCACATTGAGGAACCAACTAGGGAACAAGCTATGCAAGATTTGGTGTTGAGCCATGAGAAGGGGTTGATTAATAATCTTGCTGTGCAGGATCCTTTAGGGAACAGTGACCATAATATGATAGAATTCTTCATTAGGATGGAAAGTGAAGTAGTCTGATCCGAAACTCAGGTCCTAAATCTAAACAAAGGAAACTATGAAGGTATGTGGTGTGAGTTGGCTAGATTGGAGAACTTCATTAAAAGGCATGACGGTAGACAGGCAATGGTGAATATTTAAGGAATGAGTGTATGCATTGCAATAGTGATATATTCCTTTCTGGTGTAAAAACACAACAGGAAAAGCAACCCATGGCTAACAAAAGAAATTAAGAGCGGTATTAGATCCAAAGAGGAATCGTATAAAGTTGCTGGAAAAAGTAGCAATCCTGAGGACTGGGAGCAGTTTAGAATTCAGCAAAGGAGGACAAAGAGATTGATTAAGAGGGGAAAATAGAGTATGAGGGTAAACTTGTAAGGGACATAAAAGCAGACTTCCATACAAGTTTGAAAAAAGAAAAAGATTAGTGAAGACAAATGTGGGTCGCTTACAGTCTGAAATGGGGGAATTCATAACAGAGAACAAGGAAATGGCAGGGAAATTAAACAACTACTTTAGTTCTGTCTTCACGGAGAAAGAAAAATTAACTTCCCAGAAATACTAAGGAGCCAAGGGTCGAGTGAGAATGAGGAATTGAAGGAAATTAGTGTTACTAAAACAATAGTGCTGGAGAATTTAATGGGACTGAAAGCTGATAGATCCCCAGGGCCAATAATCTACATCCCAGGGTATTAAAAGAGGTGGCTATTGAAATAATGGATGAGTTGGTTGTCATCTTCTGAAATTCTGTAGATTCTGGAACAGTCCCAGCAGATTGGAAGATGGCAAATATAATCCCAGTATTTAAAAAAGGAGTGAGGGAGAAAATAGAGAATTACAGATCAGTTAGCTTAACATCAGTAGTAGGGAAAATGCTATAAAGGATGTGATAACAGGACACTTAGAAAATATCAATGGAATTAGACAAAGTCCACATGGATTTATGAAAGGGAAATCATGTTTGACAAACCTACTGGAGAATTTTGAGGATTTAACTAGCAGAATAGATAAGGGAGAACCAGTGGATGTGGTGCATTTAGATTTTCAGAAAGCTTTTGATAAAGTCCCACATAAGATGTTAGTGTGTAAAATTAAAGCACATGGGATTGGAGGTAATATATTGGCATGGTTTGAAAATTAGTTAGCAGAGAGGAAACAGAGTAGGAATAAATGGGTCTTTTTTGGAGTGGCAGGCGGTGACTCGTGGGGTACAGCAGGGATCAGTGCTTGGGCCCCAGCTATTCGCAATATATATCAATGATTTGGATGAGGGGACCAAATGTAATATTTCCATGCTTGCTGACAACACAAAACTTAGTGGGAATGTGAGGGGTAAGAAGGATGCTAAGAGGCTTCAAGGCGATTTAGGCAAGTTGAGTGAGTGGGTAAATACATTGCAGGTGCAGTATAAGGTGGGTAAGTGTGAAGTTATCCACTTCAGTAGGAAAAACAGAATGGCAGAGTATTATTTAAATTGTGATAGATTGGGAAATGTTGATGTAAAAAGGGACCTGTGTATCCTTGTACGCCAATCACTGAAAACAATCATGCAGGTGCAGCAAGCAGTTAAGAAGGCAAATAGTATGTTGGCCTTTATTGCAAGAGGACTTGAGTACAGAAGCAAAGATGGCTTACTGCAGCTGTACAGGGCCTTGGTGAGATCACAACTGGAGTATTGTGTGCAATTGAAAGGATATACTTGCCATAGAGGGAGTGCAGCAAATGTTCACCAGACTGATTCCTAGGATGACAGGATTGTTGTTTGAGGAGAGATTGGGTCAACTGGGCCTGTATTCACTGGAATTTAGAAGAATGAGAAGGGATCGGATTGCAATGTATAAAATTCTGATAGGGCTGGACAGGTTGGATGCAGGATGATGTTTCCTCTGGCTGGGAAGTCTAGAACAAGGGGTCACAGACTCAGGATACAGGGTAGGCCATTTAGGACTGAGAGGAGGAGGAGAAACTTCTTCACTGAGAGGGTGGTGAGCCTGTGGAATTCTCTACCACAGAAAGCTGTGCTGACCAAGTCACTGGATATACTTAAGAAGGAAATAGATAGGTTTCTAGACTCTAAAGCCGGCAAGGGGTATGGGGAGAGACCGACAGTATGGCATAGAGATAGAGGATAAGCCATGATAATATTGAATGTTGGAGCAGGCTCGAAGAGCCGAATAACCTACCCCTGCTCCTATTTTCTATGTTTCTGTTTCCTCCTGTCCACATACACATAGAAATGTCTACAATCTGGTTCCACATCTCTTACAAGTCGACTCTTACACTATCCTCTTTCCCTCCTCATCAACTTCTCAGTCCGCCCCCTGCCCAACTCCAAAGTCCTCCCAACCCTCAGCCTCAACCATCTTTCTGGCAAAGTAACAAGTCTCTTCCTTTGATCCAACACTATCTCTCAGCTGGACAACTTCTTCATGGGGCCCCTGTGCCTCAAAGGAATATGCATCTGCTACAAACCATATATCAATTTTCCAGGTGCCAGCCACCACCTGTCCACCATCACATCCTTTAATGTACTTTCCTAGCCAACTCAGACTCC
This sequence comes from Cetorhinus maximus, assembly GCF_964194155.1. Taxonomy (NCBI): domain Eukaryota; kingdom Metazoa; phylum Chordata; class Chondrichthyes; order Lamniformes; family Cetorhinidae; genus Cetorhinus; species Cetorhinus maximus. Next base: position 129,674,945 of record NC_135883.1, read on the forward strand.
CAAATCACACAACATGTCCCACCCAGATTCAAGAGACCAGCCTTGGATCCAACCAAGTCACCTCCAAACTCAACAGAAAGCCCCACCATATCCTGGTTACTCCTTCCCAGAAGCTTCTCAACCACAAGGTCACCAATAAGCTCCTTCTCATTGCACAAGACCAGGTCCAAAATGTCCGACTCCCCAGCCGGTTCCCCAACACACTGATCCAGAAAACCACCCTGCACATACTCCACAAATTTCCTTCCACACCACCACTGCACATCTGGTTCACTCAGTGCACATGAAGACTAAAGTCTCCGAGGATCATTGCTCCACCTCTAACGCATGAGCCTCCAATTTCCCGATTCTCACACGGCCCCACACCACAACCACAGCCAGGAGGCCCATAAACAACTCCCAACCAATGCCTTCTTCCCTTTGCATTTTGCAGTTCCACTCAAACTGACTCCATGCCTCCCATGGTTTTCCAAGCCAGAATCAGGTAAAATAGTTTTATATTTTTAATTTGAAAACAAAACAGGCAGGCTTGGTGGTGTTTGAAAAACATGGTTTTGAACATTGTAGCACCCATTTTTGAAATCTGGCATGATTTCCATAACTTCTACTATTAACATAGTAAAACATTAATCACAAAAAAATTAATTTGATAATCACATATTTTAACTGCAATTAATTTACAGCCCCATTTTAAAGCATAGCATAGATTATGTATTTGCTCTTAAAGTGCATTCATAATACTGTATTATTTCAAAAAGCTGAAGACATGATAAAACAGATTTGCAATCAAAGGTTATACTGCATAAACAGAAACCAGTATGCTTTTACACAATGCACCAAAGGCAAAAAATCAGACTCACATATTATCCTAGTCTAATTTTTCCTGCAATTTTGTCTTACATAAAAGGAATTTGAAGTAAAATTGACAAAATGTTCTTGAAAATCTGACATTTCAGTCCATTACATAAATAACTGACTTTTTCACAACAGTGTTGCATTAATAGTCCAGGTCACTTGACCCTGAAACCATGCATTTCTTGTCTTTTAAGAAATAGAGACAGTTTAAGTTATATTTCTATTTGCGGGTGTTAGGAATAAGTTTTAGCTTTAATGTTTAAGTTTGGTTTGAGAGGCAGGTCCTTCCCACAGACACAGATCGAAGAAACTAGAAACAGCAATTTTTGAGTTCAGTTTTGAAGACAGCTGCCAGGCAGAGGCAGCCTAAAAGGGGACAGATAGCCAGTTCTAAGCTAAAACTGGTTAAAAGTAGCTGCCAGTCAGAGACTGGAGCAAAGGGGACAGATAGCCAATCCCAATCTAAAGAAGAAAGTCCCAAGAATCCAGGGGAGTGGAACAGGAGAAAGTCCCAAGAAGACCTTCTAGTCAAAGGAAGGGCAGGAACCTGGAAAAGGTCCTGTTAAGTGAAGTTAAGAGTGAGGGGCAGAGAAAGGCTCCAAGCTTCAAGCTCCATGTTGCAGGAAGCAGAGTCAAAGTGATATAAAGGCTTGAGAGAAACCAGAAGGTCCAAAGAGACAACTGAAGGGCTATAACTCTGTGCTATGGGCATGTGAAGCAGTGCTGTATTGTTGACAGCTGAGTTGATGAGAGAGAGTTTGTGGAAGACAGCTTGAACGCATGTGGTGACCCTGGGAGAGGAACATTGGAAGGAGAGTTTGAAACCTTGGGGCTGAACCCTTGCAGAAGGCATCTGAGAGAAAGGGTCAGTTTGGGAGAAGGTTCCGAAGTGGGTTCTTAGAGATTGGAAACCCTTGTGTGAAAGATGGAGTTCAGTGAGACTGGTTGGCTCACGGTGTAACAAGCATCTGGGGGGAGTTGAGCAGAGATCCATAGCATCTGGTGGCATCTGTCACTTGCTTTCAGAGTGTGCTGTGTCTGACCACAGGTCGCCAATTGGTTTACATGGGCTGTATAGTTACTGTGAACATTAGAGTATAAGATAGCTTTTGTGACTTATGTTATCCTTACAAATTTGTATATATCTGTAAAGGTATAGTTGTGGGTGAAGGAGTATTGTAATATAGTTCATCTTTTCTTGTTTAACAGAAGCATAAAACATTTAATAAAAGTTCATTAGCTGACTCCAGTGACTTTGTTCAGTAGCCCCTCCCCACATATCTAAACAAACAAATAAAAGTTAGGATCTATCATGCTGGGTTGCATCCTGGATCAGTGGTAAGCTCAGCTGGGGATCATAACATGTCATTGACTGTTGTAACACAGAAACGCAGAAAAGTCAATGCCTGAAATGCGGTAGTGTTACATCTGGTCAATTCCACAAGCTAATATATTTCAATCACTTAGTGCCACAAACATCTACCCAATTCTCCGCTAATTTTTTCGCACTTAAATGCCAATCTTTGTGTAAAGTAGTTATCCTGAAATTACACAGTGTGTGATCTGAGCTCTTATGCTATGATTGTACCCCTAGTCATCTGCTACATGAAACCCCACCAGAGTATGCAGTGTTGGAGAGGATACAGCATCTAATTAGCTTGGAGCTTGAATGCATTTATGCTATTCACGTCAGCTACTCCTTCTTGTTGCACATTCCACATTTTTAGCACTCTTAGGGTCAAAAGGTTTCTCCTGAACTTCCTACTGGATTTAGGAGTGACTTTCTTATATTTATGACCTATAGTTTTGGACACCACCGCAAGTGGAAACATTTTTCCCATCACAGCCCTTCATTATGTTAAAGCCCTCCATCAGGTCACCTCTTAGCCTTCTTATTTGTAGAGGAAAGAGCGACATCCTGTTCAGCCTTTCCTGATGAATTTATTCTCTCAGTTATGATATCATTCCTGTGAATCTTTTTCCTTGTCCATTGTCTCTATATCCCTTTCATAATATAGAAACCAGAACAGTAGTCCATGTGTGGTCCAACAAAGGTTCAATACAATATTAACGTAACTTCTCTGCTTCTCAGATCGATCCTTCTAGATTTTAACCCCAATGCTTGGTTTGCTTGTTTTTTTTTTGAACGGCCTTTCTTTTTCAATTACTTTATTGTTGTTGTTACTTCAGTGATTTGTTTATCAGTACGCTTAGATCCCTTTGCGCCTCTATTCCATTTAGACTCATATAAGTGAAGCAGTATGTGGCCTCCTTGTTATTCCTACCAAAATGCACCATCTCACACTTACCTATGTTGAAGTGCATTTTCCAATTACATGCCCATTCTGCAAGTTCATTAATGCCTTCTTGTATTTGATGCCTTCTTCCTTTGTGTTAACTACTCCCACTAATTTAGTGTTATATGTAAATTTTGAAATTGAACTTCCAATTCCCAATTCCAAATCATTAATGTAACTTGTGACTAACCGTGGTTCCAGCACCAATCCCCATGGAACGCCACTGCCCACCTTTTGCCAGTGAGTAGTTACCTTTCACCCCTACTCTTTTTTTTATTGTTTTGTAGCCAGTTTGCTATCCTGATTCCACCTTAGCTACGAGTCTATCCGTGTTGAAGACCTTTTGAAAATCTACTTTTATTACACCTGCCATGTTATTGTTTACTCTTTCTATTCTTTAAATGATTTGATATGATTGGTCAAGAATCTGGTTCCATTTTGCAATCCATGGGTGACTACTATTTCTTATATTTTCAGTTTTTAGATATTTTACTATTATATCTTTGAGTTAAGGTTCCATTATCCTTCCTGGCACTGATGTGAATCTAACTAGTCCACAGCTCCATGGACTTGTTCATTTCTCTATTTCAAAATATAGGAATAACACTAATTAACTGTTTTGGTTGGTGGAAGAATCAAGAGCTATAGAGGACACAGAGTTACGGTTATTAACAAAAGAGCCAAAGATGATAAGAGGAAAACCTTTTTAGGTAGCAAGTAGTTGTGAATTGGAATGCACTGTTTGAGTGGGTGGCGGAGGCAGGCTCAATCATTGCTTTCAGAAGGGAACTGGATAAACACCTGAAGGGAAAAAATAATGCAGGACTTCTGGGACAGAGTGGGGAGTGGGACTAACTAAGCTGCTTTGGTACAGAGCCAGCATGGGCATGACTGGCTGAGTGGCTGGCTTCCTTCTGATCTGTAACCATCTATGAACCTATGAAGTATCTCCCAAAACCAGGGCCTGAACTTTCAGCTCGGTGGGCAAGCGCGATAGGCAGGCCCGGGATCGGCCAGGAAACGGACCGCCGACCGGGGTTTCACAGTAGCTGGCCGATTAACGGCCAGCCAGTGTGAAACATGTGCTGAAAAGCTCAGTGTTGCTGGGGTAGGGGCGGGAAGAGGGTGGGTGGGTGATGAAGTCAATGCGGATGCGGGCCAGCGCTGACAGAAAGCTTCCTGAAGGCAGAGAGCTGAAGACCTGACACAGCAAAAATAAAGATTTCAAAAGCTGAAAAAAAAGTGGCCATGCATCGTAATCAGTCACCTGAAAACTTAGCTTATGAAAATGCTGTCCACAGACATTTATTTATATTTTCTTTCATCACGGAAGTCTCATCCACCTCGTGAATGAGGTTTGTTGAAAAATGCAAAGGTCGCCTGGCTGATTCGCCTGTCCGCCAACCGTAAGGTTGGTCGGGCTACGCAAAATGACAGACAATTGTGCCATTAATGGGCTTAAATGCCCTCTTAATTGTCAGCGGGCTTGCTTCCGACTTTCGTGCGCGCCCGCCAAGTGAAATATTGCGCGAGCGCTATCGCGCGATTTCACATCCGATCGGGTTGGGCACGCGCCCAACCGATCAGCGTAAAATTCTGCCCCAGATGTTTTGATGGTAAACTCCTCAGCAGCTGCCCAGCCAGGCAATGCAGGGGTGAATAAACTTGCCAGGGAGTAACAATTGGGAGTTTATTTTTTAAAAAGTCAATTTCTACTCAGAGTAGGATGTAATGACCATAATGAATTCTAAAGCATTCTAAACTCTGGCACTGATTGTTTGGATGCAAGTCATATGAAAAACTCCGCTAAATGCGAGCTCTCTCATTTATTAGTGTTTAATGAGAGGAGCAATAAGCTCTCAACAACACGTCAGAAAACAACCTGCTTTTGAAAAATATATATAAGGCTCAAAGGAATACAGGCAATATAAACAGAATTTGATGGAAAATATATGAATGGTAAGTAATGAGAACAATTTAATTTAAGCAATGGTTGTTGTTGCATCCTGTGCTTGCACTCTGGGCTGTTAAAAACAACACTTCAGTGACAGGAAGGCAATGATGCTTTAAAAAGTCATCTTGTGTTACTGCTGAATCTAGATACAAAGCATTTAATAAGTCAGGCTTCATGTTGCAGGTACTGACTAAATATTGGCCTGGATTTTACAGTTGTAATGATGGCAAGCTGTCAGCATTCTCCATCATTACACCAGTGAAACTGATAGCAACATGTGATATCCCAACATGTGCAGTTAAAGGTGCAAATAAGATCAGAAGAACTCAAGAACTAAGAGCAGGAGTAGGTCACTCGGTCTCTCGAGCCTGCTCTGCCATTCAGTTAAGATCATGGCTGATCTGATCGTGGCCTCAAATCCACTTTCCTGCCGGCCCCACCACCCCCGTAGCCTTAGACTGCCTTGTAGATCAAAAGTCTGTCTAACTCAGCCTTGAACATATTCAAAGGCCCAGACTCCGCTGTTCTCTGAGGTAGATTCCACAGATTAATGGCCCTCTAAGAGAAGAAATTCCTCTTCACTCCTGTATTAAATGGGACACCCTTTATTCTGAAACTTCCCCCTCATTCTGGATCACCCCCCTCGACGGTATCAAGTCCCCTCTTATATGTTTCAATAAGATCACCTCTCATTCTTCTAAACGCCAATGAGTATCAGCCGAACCTGCTCAAGCTTTTCTCATAAACAACTCCATTCATCACAGAAATCAATCCAATGAACCTTCTCTGAACTGTCTCCAATGCAAGTAAATCCCTCCTTAAATAAGGAGCCCAAAACCTTACACAATACTCTAGGTATTGTCTCAATAGTGCCCTAAACTGTTATAGGAAGACATCCCTACTTTTATACTCCACCCCTCTTGTAATAAATACTAACATTCCAGTTGTCTTCCTAATTATCTACTGTACCTGCATGCTAACTTCTTATGGTTCATGCATGAGGACACCCAGGTTCCTCTGTACCACAGCATACTGCAGTCTCTCTCCATTTAAATAATATTCTGCTTTCTGTTTCTTCCTGCCAAAGTGGACATCCTCACATTTTAACGCATTATGCTCCATCTGCCAAATTTTTGTCCACTTACTTAGCTTACCCATATCCCTTTGCAGACTCTTTGTATCCTCCTCACATCTTGCTTTCCTACCTAGCTTTGTTTCATCACAAATATGGCTACAATGCAGATGGTCTCTTCATCCAAGTCATTAATATAGATCATAAATAGTTGAGACCTCAGCATTGATCACGGTGGTATTCCAGTAATTAGTTTGCCATCTGAAATGACCCATTTAGTTATTTTTTTTCATTTGCAGGATGTGGGCGTCGCTGGCTAGGCCAGGATTTATTGCCCATCCCTAATTGTCCTCGAGAAGGCGGTGGTGAGCTGCCTTCTTGAACCGCTGCAGTCCCTGTGGAGTAAGTACACCCACAGTGCTGTAAGGGAGGGAGTTCCAGGAGTTTGACCCAGCGACAGTGAAGGAACAGCGATATATTTCATAGTCAGGGCGGTGAATGGTTTGCAGGGAAACTTCCATGTGGTGATGTTCCCGTGTATCTGCTGCCACTGTCCTTCCAGATGGTGATGGTTTTGGGGTTGGAAAGTGCTGCCTAAGAAGCCTTGGTGAGATTCTGCAGTGCATCTTGTAGATGGTACACACTGCTGCCACTGTTCGTCAGTGGTGAAGGGAGTGAATATCTGTGGAAGGGGTGCCAATCAAGCAGACTACTTTGTCCTGGATAGTATCAAGCTTCCTTAGTATTGTTAGAGCTGCACTCACCCAGGCAAGTGGAGAGTACTCCATCACACTCCTGACTTGTGCCTTGTAGATGGTGCACAGGCTTTGGGGAGTCAGGAGGTAAGTTACTTGCTGCAGGATTCCTGGCCTCTGACCTGCTCTTGTAGCCATAGTATTTATATGGCTAGTCCTGTTCAGTTTCTGGTCAATGTAATCCCCAGGATGTTGACAGTGGGGGATTCTGCGATGGTAATACCATTGAACGTCAAGAGGCGATGGTTAGATTTTCTCTTGTTGGAGTTGTTCATTGCCTGGCACTTCTGAGGCATGAATGTTACTTGCCACTTGTCAGCCCAAGCCTGGATATTGTCCAGGCCTTGCAGCATTTGGACATACAGGCATACAAACAAGGAACAGGAGTAGGCCATTCAGCCCCTTGAGCCTGCTCTGCCATTTAATAAGATCATGGCTGATCTGATAGCAACCTGAAATCTGCATCCCATCTATCCCTGATAACCTGTCACCCCCTTGCTTACCAAGGATCTGTCCACCTCTACCTTAAAAAATATTCAAAGACTCTGCTTCCACCACCTTTTCAGGAAGAGAGTTCCAAAGACTCACGACCCTCAGTGAAAAAATTTTGCCTCATTTCTGTTTTAAATGGACGACCTCTTATTTTTAAACAGTGACCCTAGTTTTAAATTCTCCCACAATTTTCAAATGGGATTTTAATCTGCATATTGGCTGGACCAATCAGATTGCAGGGGTTACATGGAAGACGAATTTGTAGAATGCATCAGGGATTGTTTCTTAGAGCAATACATTGCAGAACCTACCCAGGAACAAGCTATTTTAGATCTAGTAATGTGTAATGAGGCAGGATTAATAAGCAATCTCGTTTTTAAGGATCCTCTAGGGAGTAACGATCACAATCTGGCAGAATTTCAAATTCAGTTTGAGGCGAGCAACTCGGATCTCAAGCCAGTGTCCTCAACTTACATAAGGGCAATTTCAGAGGTACGAAGAAAGAGTTTGTCTAAAACAGGCTGGGAAGATAGACTAAGGGAAAGGTCAGTGGATGAACAGTGGCAGGCATTTAAGCAGGTTTCATAACGCTCAGCAAAAATTTATTCCAGTCAAAAAGGAGGACTCGATGAGAAGGATGAACCACCTGTGGTTAAAAAAGGTAGTCAAGGAGAGTATCCAATCAAAAACAAAGGCATACAAAGTGGCGAAAACTAGTGGTCGGCCAGAGGATTGGGAATTATTTTTAGGAACCAGCAGCAGATGACTAAAAAACCAATAGAGGGAGAAAATTGATTATGAAAGTAAACTAGTAAGAAATATAAAAACAAACAGCAAGCGCTTCTATGGGTATATGAAAAGAGAGTGGCTAAAGTGAGCGTGGGACTCTTGGAGGATGCGATTTAAAAATTGACAATGGGGATCAGGGAAATGGCAGATAATTTACACCAATATTTTGCATCAGTCTTCATGGTGGAGGACACTATAAACATTCCAAAGATATCAGATAAGCAAGGGGCTAATGGGAGGAAAGATCTTGTAACAGTCTCTATCACGAGGGGCAAAATATTTGAGAAACTAATGGGACTAAAGTCAGGCAAGTCGCCAGGACCTGATCCAAGGGTTTTAAAAGAAGTGGCTACAGAGATAGTGAAGGCATTGGTCAAAATGTTCCAGAATTCACTGGATTTTGGGAGGGTCCCAGCGGATGGGAAAAGGGGAGGGGGTGGCATGGTGGTATTGTCACTGGACTAGTATTCTAGAGACCCAGGGTAATGCTCTGGGGACCCAGATTCAGATCCCACCGTGGCAGAAATTTGAATTCAATAAAAATCTGGAATTAAAAGTCTGATGATGACCATGAAAACATTGTCGATTGTTGTAAAAACCCATCTGGTTCGCTAATGTCCTTTAGGGAAGGAAATCTGCCGTCCTTACCTGGTCTGGCCTACATGTGGCTGACTCTTAACTGCCCTCTGAACAAGGGCAATTAGGGATGGGCAATAAATGCTGGCCCAGCCAGTGATGCCCACATCCCATTAATGAATTTTAAAAAATGTGATGCCCCTGTTCAAGAAGGGAGGGAGACAAAAAGCAGGAAACAATAGGCCAGTCAGCCTAACATCTGTCGTTGGGAAAATGCTGGAGTCCATTATTAAGGAATATATAGCAGGACATTCAGAAAAGCTTAACGCAATCCAGTAGAGTCAACATGGTTTTGTGAAAGGGAAACCATGTTTGACAAATTTGCTAGAGCTCTTTGAGGATATAACAAGCAGAGTTGATAAAGGGGAACCGGTAGGTGTAGTGTATTTGGATTTCCCGAAGGCCACATAAAAAGGTTCCTGCACAAGGTAACAGCTCACGGTATTGGGGGTAATGTATTAGCGTGGATTGACGATTGGTTAACACACAGAAGATAGAGAGTTGGGATTGATGGGTCTTTTTCAGGTTGGATAGACATAACTAGTAGAATGCCACAAGGATCAGTCTAAGGGCCTCAATTATTTACTATCTATTTTAATGACGGAAGAGGGGGCAGAGTGCAATGTATCCAAATTTTCTGATGATACAAAAATAGGTGGGAGGGTATGTTGTGATGAGGACATAAGGAATCTGCAAGGGGATATAGACAGGTTGAGTGAATGGGCAAAAACTTGGCAGATGGAGTTTAATGTCGGAAAGTGTGAGGTCATGCACTTTGGTAGGAAGAATCAAAAGGCAGACTATTATTTAAATGGAGAGAGACTCCAAAAAAGAGCAGTAGAGAGAGAGATCTGGGTGTTCTTGGGCATGAAACACAAAAAGTTAGCATGCAGGTGCAGCAAGTAATTAAGAAGGCAAATGGAATTTTGGCCTGTATTGCTAGGGGGTTGGAGTTTAAAAATAGGGAAGTCTTGTTACAACTGTACACGGTGTTGGTGAGGCCGCACCTAGTGTACTGTGTACAGTTTTGGTCCCCGCATTTAAGAAGGGATATACTGGCATTGGAGGTAGTTCAAAAGAAATTCACTAGGTTGATTCCTGGGATGAAGGGGTTGACTTATCAAGAACGGCTAAACAGGTTAGGCCTTTATTCATTACAGTTTAGAAGAACGAGGGATGATCGGATTGAAACGTACAAGATTCTGAGGGGGCTTGACAGGGTAGATGTTGAGGAGATGTTTTCACTAGTGGGGGAGTCTTGAACTAGGGGGCATAGTCACAGAATAAGGGGACACTCATTTAAAACTGAGATGCGAAGGAATTTCTTCTCTCAGAGGGTAGTGAATGTCTGGAATTCTCTACCCCAGTGAGTTGTGGAGGCTAGATCACTGAAAGTATTTAAAGAGGAGGTAGATAGATTTTTGAAATATCGGGGAGTTGAGGGCTATGAGGAGCTGGCACGAAAGAGGAATTGAGGCCTGGGGCAGATCAGCCATGATCTTATTGATTGGGGAGGGGGTCAGGCTTGAGGGGCCGAATGGCCTACTCCTGCTCCTATTTCTTATGTTCTTATGTACAGGAGGAAACATCCTCTCCACTTCCACCCTGTCAAGACTTCTGAGGATCTTATATTTTTCAATCAAGTCACCGCTTACTCTTCTAAACTCCAGCGGATACAAGCCTAGTCTGTCCAACCTTTTCTCATAAGACAACCCAACCATTCCAGGTATTAGTCTGGTAAACCTTCTCTGAACTGCTTCCAACACACTTACATCCTTTCTTAAATGAGGTGACTAATACCATACACAGTACGCTAAATGTGGTCTCACCAATGCCCTGTGTAACTGAAGCATAACCTCCCTACTTTTGTATTGAGTTCCCCTCACAATAAATGATAACATTCTATTAGCTTTCCTAATTACTTGCATACTAGCCTTTTATGTTTCATGCACCAGGACATCCAGATCCCTCTGCACCTCAGAGCTCTACAATCTCTCACTATTTAGATAATATGCTTTTCTTTTATTCTTCCTGCCAAAGTGGACAATTTCACATTTTCCCACATTAAACTCCATCTGCCAGGTCTTTGTCTATTCACTAAACCCATCTATATCTGATTGTAGCCTCCTTATGTGCTCTTCATAACTTACTTTTCGACCTATCTTTGTGACATCAGCAAATTTGGCAAACATCCCTTCATCCAAGTCATTTATATAAATCGTAAACAATTGAGGTCCCAGCACTGATCTCTCTGCATGCCACTCATTACATCTTGCCAACCTGAAAAGGAGCCATTTATGCCTACTCTCTGCACCCTGTTAGCCAGACATGGACTGCTTCAGTATCTGAGGAGTCGTGAATGGTCCTGAACATTGTACAATCGTCAGCAAACATCCCCACTTCTGACCTTATGATGGTAGAAAGGTCATTGATGAAGCAGCTGAAGATGGTTGGGCCGAGGACACTACCCTGAGGAACTCCTGCAGTGATGTACCGCAATTGAGATGACTGACCTCCAACAACAGCAACCATCTTCTTTTATGCTAGCTATGACTCCAACCAGCGGAGAATTATCTCCTAGATTCCTAGTGACTCTAGTTTTGCTGAGGCTCCTTGGATGCCATACTCGGCCATATGCTGCCTTGATGTCAAGGGCAATCATTCACACCTCACCTCTGCAGTTCATCTCTTTTGTCCCTGTTTGAACTAAGGCTGTAATGAGGTCAGGAGCTGAGTGACCCTGGCGGAACCCAAACTGAGCGTCAGTAAGCAGGTTATTGCTAAGCAAGTGCCGCTTGATAGCACTATTGAAGACCCCTTCCATTACTTTACTAATAATGGAGAATAGATTGATGGGGCGGTAATGGGCCGGGTTGGATTTGTCCTGCTTCGTGTGTACAGGAAATACCTGGGCAATTTTCCACATAGCCGGGTAGATGCCAGTGTTGTAGCTGTACTGAAACAGCTTGGCTAGGGACGCGGCAAGTTCTGGAGCACAAGTCTTCAGTACTATTGCTGGAATATTGTCAAGGCCCATAGCCTTTGCACTATCCAGTGTCTTCAGCCGTTTCTTGATATCACGTGGAGTGAATCGAATTGGCTAAAGACTGGCATCTGTAAGGAGGTTGAGATGGATCATCCACTCGGTACTCCTAGCTGAAGATTGTTGAGAATGCTTCAGACTTATCATTTGCACTGATGGTGCTGGACTCCTCCATCATTGAGCATGGAGATATTTGTGGAGCCTCTTCCTCCAGTGACTTGTTGAATTGTCCACCACCATTCACGACTGAATGTGGCAGGATTGCAGAGCTTAGATCTGATCTGCTTGTAGTGGATTCACTTTGCTCTATCTATCATTTGCTGCTTATGCTGTTTGGCATACATGTAGTCCTGTGTTGTGGCTTCACCAGGTTGACACCGCATTTTTAGGTATGCCGGGTGCTGCTCCTGGCATGCCCTCTAACGCTCTTCATTGAACCAGGGTTGATCCCTTGGCTTGGTGGTAATGGTAGAGTGGAGGATATGCCGGGCCAAGAGGTTACACGTTGTGTTCGAGCACAATTCTGCTGTTGCTGATGGCCCACAGCGCCTCATGGTTGCCCAGTCTTGAGTTGCTAGATCTGTTTGAAATCTATCCCATTTAGCCCGGTGGTAAGTGCCACACAACATGATGGAGGGTATCCTCAATGTTAAGACAAGACTTCATCTCCAAAAGTGGTCATTCCTACCGAAACTGTCACTGAGAGATGCATCTGCGGCACGCAGGTTGGTGAGGATGGGGTCAAGTATGTTTTTCCCTCTTGTTGGTTCCCTCACCACCTGCCACAGACCCAGCCTAGCAGCTATGTCCTTTAGGACCCGGCCAGTTCGGTCAGTAGTGGTGCTACCAAGCCACTCTTGGTGATGGACATTGAACTCCGCCAGAGTACATTCTGCCCCCTTGCCACCTTCAGTGCTTCCTCTAAGTAGTGTTTAACGTGGAGGAGTACTGATTCATCAGCTGAGGGATGGCAGTACACGGTAATCAGCAGGAGGTTTCATTGCCCATGTTTGACCTAATGCCATGAGACTTCATGGGGTCCGGAGTCGATGCTGAAGACTCACTGGGCAACTCCCTCCTGACTGTATACCACTGTGCCGCCACCTCTGCTGGCCCTGTTTTGTCAGTGGGATAGGACATACCCAGGGACGGTGATGGTGGTGTCTGGGACATGATCTGAAAGGTATGATTCCATGAGGATGGCTATGTCAGGCGACGACTAGTCTATGAGACAGCTCTCCTAATTTTGGCACAAGCCCCTAGATGTTAGTAAGGAGGACTTTACAGGGTCAACAGAGCTGGGTTTGCCGTTGTCGTTTCCGGTGCCTAGGTCGATGCTGAGCGGTCCGTCCAATTTCATTCCTTTTTATTTACTTTGTAGCAGTTTGATACATCTGGATGAGATAGTTGATGCACTGGTTTTAATTTTCCAAAATTCCCTGGCTAGGATTTTCCCGTCGATAATTTGGGTGTGGGGCCCACTCGCTGATGGGAAAATGACGTGGGATGACGTTGATAATATTGCTGTGAACCCCCCGAAAATGTTATGCCTTGTTGTGAAGTGTAACTGGGTTTTGACAGTTTACTAAATCCTAACTCCTGAACAGCCTCTCTGGCCCTGGAAAACTAATTCTTCATTTGTTTAGTGTACTTTTTTCCCTTGTGAAAAACTGCACTTGTAGAGCTTCATTGCGACATCAGCCTTTTCAATATTGCAATTCAATAATTTCATCAATACATATATACTACATAGCTGAATCATGAAAATTTTACATCTACACTAGTGTAAGTGATTGTAAGCTGTTTCAGAAACTTAGTGATTAGTCAAGGCAGGTCACAATACACTTTTGACACACCATTGTTAACAAAATCTCAGTCTCACAAAGGCACACATTCCCATAATTTCATTTCATATTCCTTTATGGAGAAAAATGCAAGTTTTTACTGTGATAAATGTTAGCTATATGTACCATCCAGACACAAAATATAGGAGTCGGGTACTAATACATTGTAATATATTGAAATAAATATCAAAGAAAAGAACATGCAACTTGCAGATTAAATTATCTATTGGCTATATATTTACAGTTCAATTTGGTTGGCCTTAATTAAACCAAATATAACAGACAAGCCATTTTGAAATAAAAGAGCCTACAGCTGAACCGTTATTCTGCCTTTTCTCTTTGATGTGCCAACTGTGACCTTGCAATATTTCCGGTTTCAGTTAAAATTTCCTGGCTTATAGGTGCTGATTTAGAGTGACCTAAATTAACCTATGGAAGGATAAAAGTAAATGGATTATATTTACCAAAGGAAGCATTCAGTAGTTTTGATTAAATTTTGCCTAGGGATTAATTTTGCTGATGTCTGCATGTGTAAATCTGAAGCTGGGTCTTTAGTTCCATGTACAGTGTATGAATGAATAAACACAAAGATCCCTGCTCTGAATCAATGTCTGTCAGGAGATTTCTGAGAGAAACTTTTTTTTTTAATTACTGGACCCAGAATTGATTCCATTTAAAATTATATTTACAATTGAGATGAAGATGACTTGCTAAAATCAGAAAACTTTGGAAACATTCATTTTCCTTTCAAGTCATTTGCTAATTGTCTAAGACTATTTTAGTTAACTTGTAATATCTAAGTTGAGCAAGCGCAATCCCTCCCCACAGTTATCTATTTGTGTTTTACCACGTTCACTACTACTCTCCCTTAGCCTACTAATCAATCACAATTAGTTTCAAGGTGCTTATGCAACCCAAGCTGCTGGGTCACTGGTGCAGTTTAAATACAAAGATTTTGCAAATGAAAACTCGTGCAATTAATCTGCATTTCATTTATAGGCAGAGCAGTAGGATTAAAAAAAAAACAAAATCCATTCTCTTACCGATTTGAAGCTTGTCAATATGTGGTGTTAGCAATCCATCAGGGTAGATTTTGATCATTAAATAGATATTTGTACAGGTAAGCCCATCAACCTTTGGTTCTGCATTCAAGGATGGCAGCACAGGGGTATACGGCCTAACTACTTCTACATCTGGGAGAAGAGAAAATTGAAAGAGTAGTATAATAATATCACAAAACAAAAACAAAAATACCTGGAAAAACTCAGCAGGTCTGGCAGCATCTGCGGAGAGGAGCACAGTTAACGTTTTGAGTCCGAATGACCCTTCAACAGAACTAAGTAAAAATAGAAGAGAGGTGAAATAAGGTGAAATAATATCACATCCTGGTTGAGAAACTGAAGACAAAGATATTGTACTGGTCCAATTAGAACAAGCCACATAAACAATTATCCAGCAGGCATGGAGAAGACAAAATTTTATGTCACTGGGCCTTGGAGATTGGAGAGCAGGAAGTCCTAGATTCTTCTTTGTGCTTGGACAACAGTAGTGTGCACTGTACTTGTCCATGGTGTCTCTGTGTTGAGGGATAAGCAATGTCTATTCAGTATTCATAGTTCTGATTTTGTTTTATTCTTTCATGAGATGTGGGCATCACTGGCAAGGCCAGTGCTTGTTGCCCATCCCTCATTGCCCTTGAACTGCGTGGCTTGCTAGGACATTTCAGAAGGCAGTTAAGAGTCAATCACATTGTTGTGAGTCTGGAGTCGCACATAGGCCAGACCAAGTAAGGACAGCAGATTTCCTTTCCTAAAAGACATCAGTGAACCAAATGAGTTTTTACAACAATTGATGATAGTTTCGTTTAGCAGAGAGCTGGCATGGGCATGATGGGCCAAATGGTCTCCTTCTTTGCTGTAACCATTCTATGATTCCTTTACTGAGATTAGCTTCCAATTCCAGATTTTATTAATTGAATTTAAATTCCACCAACTATCGTGGTGGGATTTGAACCCATGGCCCCAGAGCATTAGCCTGGGCTTCTGGATTACTAGTTCAGTGACATTATCACTACACCACTGTCTCCTCCTAAATTGCTAACCAGTCCCTCCTGCTGGGATCACATGGATACCAGGTGAGGATATGTTTTGACTTGGCTGTGATCAGAGATTCAAACATTTAAAATAGGGGGTTAGGGAGGGTCACCACCCACAACATTACACCAGCATGACTCACGGCTGTTAGGAGATTAGGGCTAAGAGGAAAGAAATAAAAATATACTACTCTAGGCATGTAATCACAGCACTGCCCTGCTACAACTCAGTTATGCTAAGATCATGCACTTGTGAACTGATCACAACTCAACAGTATTGCCTTATTGATGGAAGTGGTTAGAAAACCTTCAACTTTGCTTGAGGAGGGCAGAAGACTTTAAAGTTGTTCATCATATATAGTGATAGAGTCTTAATAGGTTTTAATGTAATTTATAATGATTGCTTGCAAATAAAAGCAAAAATCATGAAACTTTTTTTACATGTAGAAGTTCCAAATGCAGCAAGACCTGGACAATATCCAGGCTTGAGCTGACAAGTGGCAAGTAACATTCACGCCACTCAAGTGCTAGGCAATGACCATCTCCAACAAGAGAGAATCTAACCTTTGCCCCTTGATGTTCAATGACATTACCATCACTGGTCAACACTTTCAACATCCTGAGGGTTACCATCAACCAGAAACTGAACTGGACTAGCAATATAAATACTGTGGCTACAAGAGCAAGTCAGAGGCTAGGAATCCTGCAGTGAGTAACTCACCTCCTGACTCCCCAAAGTCTGTCCACCAACTACAAGGCACAAGTCAGGAGTATAATTGAATGCTCCCCACTTGCCTGGATGAGTGAAGCTCCCACAACACTCAAGCTTGACATCGTCCAGGACAAAGCAGCCCACTTGATTGGCACCACATCCACAAACATTCACTCCCTCTACTACTGATGCACAGTGGCAGCAGTATGTACCATCTACAAAATGCACTGCAGGAATTCACCAAGGCTCCTTAGACAGCACCTTCCAAACCCACAACCACTCCCATCTAGAAGGACAAGGGCAGCAGATAGATAGGAACACCACCACCTGGAGGTTTCCCTCCAAGTCACTCACCATCCTGACTTGGAAATGAATTGCTGTTCCTTCACTGTCATTGGGTCAAAACCCTGGAACTCCCTTCCTAACAGCACTGTGGTGTACCTACATCACACGGACTGCAGCGGTTCAAGAAGGCAGCTCACCACCACCTTCTCAAAGGCAACAAGGGATGGGAAATAAATGCTGGCCTAGCCAGCAAAGCCCACTTTCTGTGAATGAATGAAAAAAACACAATTGCCAGGATTTTCCCCATGGCGATTTGGGGGCGGGGCCCGGTCGCCAAGGGGAAAATGACGCGGGATGACGTCGGGAGGAATCTCCGACATCATCCCGGGCCATTTAAATTTTTAGGAAGGTGGGCAGACAGCAAAATCAGCTGTCCATCCGCCGACCTGTCAATGGCCAATTGAGGCCATTGACAGGCTAGTTAAAGTACTTAAAGACCTGCCTGGCCAACCTTAAGGCTGGTGGGCAGGCCAGGAGCCCCAGCGGGCTTCTGATTATGCATGAAACCTCATCCACTGGCGGGATGAAGTTTCATGTCCGTTTTGTACAAAAATAATGAAGTTTCTCTGTTCTTTATTAACATGTCCCATCTCGTGTGACATTGTCACATGAGGAGGACATGTTAATAATTTTTTAATGGTCCTATTTTTAAAGTTTTTACCACTGTCAGTATTCTCCCTGAGACAGGACTTTGCCTCAGGGAGCAGTGCGCTCTTTCGTGTGCATGCGTAAAAGAGCACACTTTGACAGATGGGGAATACCTCCCCCCGTCCCCCAGCACAGGAAGCACACAGCGCTTCCTGTCGGGGATGCCGCCTTAATTGGCCCGCCCGCTTAAAATGACGACGGGCCCTGTTTCAGTGGCGGGGGTCGCCTGCCTGCCCACCGCCATCCAAGGGCAAGATTCTGCCCAATTTCCCTGCAGTGGAAAGCACAGGAATCCACATCCTAATGGCTCCTAGGTACATTTATGTTAATAGGAGGCCTAATAATCAAGGAACTATTTTGCACATAAACCTCCATGTTTAATCTTTGCCCCTTAGATTCCACAAAGTAGAATTACAAATGAGTTCTGCTTAATCAGGTAAATACATGTTTTGCTTTTAGTTTACATGCTCTCAGCAGTGATGAATATCTATAACTGTATGTTGTTGTACCTTGAATGCTACCTTTGAGATAAATGTGTTGTCCAACAGGAATTGTCAAATAACATCCAGGTGGTAGCTGAAAGCACAGCAATCTAGTGTCATGTGACACATCCATCTTTGATAGCAGGGTGCATTTCCGGTAAAAAAGATCTAAGGGTTGGGCGGGGGAAAAAACATAAAAAAAAAATAACAGAATTACTAATATTTACAACTTTGCTTTTTCCCTCTAATTTGCACAATTTTTGTCATATTGTTGCAACTGATTACTTGTTTATATAAAGCTCTATGTGATGATAATGCTTATCTATGTCCTTAACTTAATTGTCACAAACTGATGTCCAATACAATGGATAACTACCGTAACGTGTTATGGAAGATAGGTAGGGCAGTTTGTGTCATGTCATGCTATTTGATATTTAAAGTCTGTAGGCTTATTCACTACCAGTTAATGATTACAGTCCTCAAATTGGCAATGACAAAGAGGCTTGTTTGTGGGGAAGTTGACACGCTTCACAGTACTCAGCGACAGGGGTTGGCATAGGTCAGAGTCTTCTCTCCCATCAGTCACTTATCCATTTTGGCGCAACTTCGCTTGACTGCAGGAGCCCTTCTGTTGCAGGCCTGGAAGGTCTGAATCAATGTTGATATAATTGTCAGTGTTGAGGTAAACAGGAGGTCTTTTGGCACAGTAGGGTGTGTCCCTGCATCGGAGCCAGAAGCTCTGGGTTTAAGTCCCATTTCAGGGCTTGAGGGGCAAGGAAGGTGTGTTCATAACGCGGTTGAGTATCAATCTGCAGGTCCTTCCAGTGGCCCCCAATGGCAGGGGGTAAGAGTGGCTGAGATTCCTCGTCAGCCATGTGATGGAAAGAAAATTGGAGCCTCAACCATCACTATTCATAGCTCCAGACTATAACATGCATGTAATAGCAACTTGGATACTTTGGGGGAGGGGCTGGGTGGCTCAGTTGGCTGGACGGCAGGTGTGGATCAAACTGGTACCAACAGGACAGGGTTCGATCCCCATTCTCGCTGGGGTGCAATCGGGACCTGCTTCCTTGCCTACCCGTGGTAGAGATTGCAACACTGTGGGATGAGCTTGCCTTTGGACAGAGAACTGAGGAAGAAAGGAAGTGTTGAAGTAGAGTGTGATGTCATCCATTTCCTTGGCACCAATCAATGCTGGAGCCTGAATGGAAAGGGCTAGATTTCTTAAACTATTCTTGCATATCTTGCTCTGAATGTAGTGGAAAACAAGGTGAAACTATTCCTTACAGATGGCTGCAAAAGCTGAGAGAGATTTGCTGAGTTTTGACATCATGCTCATGCAACAAGCATTTTATTCATCAACGCACAGTACTTAAAGCCTTTGGCAGATATTTATACATATATATTTATCAATGCAAGCGATGTAATGCATAATTAGTATGAAGAGCAAGTCATACAAGCACAATCTAGCTAGGTGTCACCGGTGCTAAAATTCCAACCTGTGCAATCTTTTATTCCAGTGCTTCTATTTGATTTTTGCTTGCTTTATTTGCTCTCAACTAGTAAATTACTAGTCTGAATAAAACTAACTTCCATCAGAGTGTATTAGTGTTGGGTATATATAATGAGCATGCTACATAAAGTAAATTTCATATGTTACAAATATGGTCACCTGGGAAGCATAGAATTGGCCGTTTGGTGCTGCCACACAACCTAGCATATCTTTCACCTGGCTAACCTAGAAAGCACAGCCTGGGATGATGCAACCAACTTAATGATTGTAGGAAACAGAATAAGAATGAAAAAAGCTAGATCAGCAAATATTTGAAACTTTGCCTTCCTAACCTAAGTGACCGAGAGCTTTGGTGCCCATAGCAACAAGCAAAGATCTTTTAGCTGGGGCTAAAGCAACGGGCACAATAAAACAGCCCATAGGACTCCATACAAATGTGGGAGATGGAGACTATGTGCAGCACCATCTCTGGAACATCATGATGACATTTCTAAATATGCCCTATGCAATGGTTTCCGCAGAAGCTATCACGCCAGGCTATGCCCCTGTGGTTGTGTGGAGGATACAAGCATATGAGTTAAGAGCAGAAGTAGGCCACTCGGCCCCTCGAGCCTGCTCGGCCATTCAATTAGATCATGGCTGATCTGATTGTAACCTCAACTCTATATTCCTGTCTACCCCTGATAACCTTTCACCCCCTTGCTTATCAAAAATCTGCTTCCACCATCTTTTGAGGAAGGCTCATGACCCTCAGAGAAAAAAATTCTCCTCATCACTGTCTTAAATGGGCGGCCCCTGATTTTAAAGCAGTGACCCTTAGTTCTAGATTCTCCCACAAGAGGATGTGGAATAGAGAACCTAAACTGTATATCTTTCACTGAGATCACAAACGAAGAAAAGATTTCAAAAGAAAATAAATCTTTCAACATATAACTCAAATGATAAAAGTATACATATTCATACCTCCATCGGTATTCTTTTTGAATGAGTTATGATGTTCTAGAGGTTGTCCAAGATCACTCCATATTGCACTGTTAAGCTTTTTCAGGTGCAGTTCTATTTTTCCCACCTTACTGGCACAGTGCACTAAAAAAAATTGCAATTTACTTCTAATTAACAGGGTGTACATGAAATGGCGTTTAACATTAAATTCCTAATGCAACATGAAGCTGGAGCCAAAGTTGTAATTATCATAAACATATCTTCTTAATGAAGATGAACTTTAAGGTTAATTTTACATTAACAGAATATTGTGGGAAGTCCCTACCTAAATTTCTGCACGAGTTACGGGCAGAATAAAAGCAAAGTCTGCATCATGAATTCGGAAAATTGTCCTTGTATTTTGGGTGAACAATAGAACGTTTCTAAAATATATTGATATTTTATTGATGCATTTTGTGAGATTAGTATGAAGGTGATATTTAACGAGGTATTGATGTAAACAGGTAATTATCTTGCAAGGAACTAAGTGCAAAAATGTTATCATCTATCAATGAGAAATTCATCTACAATTATGAAAAACATCGAATGATAATTTCAGTATTTTCTGAAAGCAGGCGATTTTATTAAAATTCTACATACCAGAAACTACCTCTTGTACTTCATGACTTAGTTCTATATAAAAAAAGTCAAGGTCTTACGTTAGTATCAAAAAACATTTCAAAATATTTACAATTAAAGTAAAACAAAATCTATATCCATATAAAATCTATATATTTAATATAAAACATCAGGACGAATTAACATCAAGACACTCAAATGTCCTCTTGCAATGCTGTGAACTAATGAGAGTGAATTTATGCTCCTGTTGGCTGGATGGGTAAATAGCATTACATGGAACCAAGCCATATATCAACTGAGAAGATCCCAAGTTCAGTCTGGTGAGTGACAAATTACCCAGTCAAAGTCTGACCATTTGTTCTCAGGTTGTGAGCCATGCTGGCAAGGACACATTTATTACCCATTCATGGTTGTCTTAAGTGGGTGATGGAACATCTTCTTTACAGCAATTATTTTCACAACTGAGTGGCACACTAGGCTATTTCAGAAGACATTAAATTAAAAATCACATAGGGCTGGATTTAATGTGGCGCAGTGGCCCCACCACCCTGACTAAAAAAGTCAGGGAGAGCCCACCTCCTCCCAACAGCTACCCTGCAGTCATTCAATGCTGTGAGCACAGTTAAGCAGTTGCAGGTGAGACTTCTATCCCTACCTAGCAAGGAAATCTCCTCTCAAAGAGCTGCTGGCCAATCTATTTGGCCGGCAGCTCTCTAGTCCCAGCAGTGCCACTGGGAGCAGTGGCCACCACTGGGACTGCAGCCAATCCTGACAAAGAAGAGTCCAGACTCGGAGATGTCCAAGGTCTTGCCAGGGCCAGGCTGACAGGCCCTGCTGAGGGAGGTCTCGGGGGGGCCAGGTTTGAGAGGCTGGTGGGGAAGGTAAAAGGGACTGGAGGGTGAACCTTGTCTGCTCCTGGCATCATCTGAGTCTGAAGAAAGCTGCATGTGATTAAAGTTTCCACTATTATTTTGATGGGCCCAGAGGGCCCACAAAAGAGGTCCCCACCCTTCTCCTTGCCCAACACCAGCCCATACAGCTAAAGCTGTTGGGCATCTCACATGTCATGGATCTCCCCACCATGGATAAAATGCCTGTGGCAACTCGATGAGGCCCTTAAGTGGTTATTAATTGGCTTAAGGTCGGGCAGGTTGCCTATGAGGTTTAATTGCAGACAGGGCTGGATTGGTCAGGTAGGCAGCAGGCATGGCGCCCACTGGATTTTACATGTCACCCTGCCTTAAACGCCCCCTTTCCTCCCCGAAGGAAGAGTGCAAAATCGAGCCTATCGTGTGATACTGGGGTCCTCTATCAGAGGAAAAGGGGAGGGATAAAAAGTGCATTTCACTGAAGGGCATTAGTGAACCTTTTAGGGCCGACTGCTTAAATTGGTGCTCCCAGAAAATGCCTTGCCTCACTAAGAGTGCCCAGTTGGATGAGCCTTGATGAAGCATTAATCACTGCCTTTAGAAGAAAGAAGAAAAGTTACACGTACTCAACATCATCTTCGCTATTCTGATCAGTCACTTGCTTAGCTGAAGACTTGATGCTGTAGGACATTACCTCTGACAGGATTTGCAAACCAGTTTTTTACATTTAATATAAAACATCAGGTACCTACATATTAAAGTTCTATTCTAACCCTTATTTGAAGGGGTGGGAGATAAGACAACGGATTGGATTTTGTGGTGAGAATAAAGGTCAAGCTACCAGTGCTCATTGTTGTTAAGGAGTAAACTCGACAGCAACTTCCAGTATCTGAACATGTAGAGTTAAATGCGGAAATTAGAAAGTTGCTGTCTGAATTGCTCTGGTCGTCCAGAAGCTGCACTACACTGGCACAAAAGCAAGTAAGTTATGGTGTACCTTCATAAACCATTGGTTTGGCTTCAACTGCAGTATTGTGTCCAATTCAGGGCGCCACATTTAGGAATAATGTGGAGGCATTAGAGAGGGTGCAGAAAAGATTCACGAGAATGGTTCCAGGAGGAGCGAATTCAGTTACATGGACATAATGGGAGAAACTGGAGCTGCTCTCATTAGAGAAGATTGAGAGAAGATTTAATAAAATCATGAGTAGTCTGGACAGAGTACATAGGCAGAAACTGTTCGGATTGGCGGAAGGGTCGAGAACCAGAGGACAAATATTTAAGGTAAGTGGCAAAGGAAGCAACGGTGGCGTAAGGAAAATCTTTTTTATGCAGCAAGTGGTTAAGGTCTGGAATGCACTGTCTGAGAATGTGGTGGAGACAGATTCAACCATGATTCTCAAAAGAGAATTGGGTAATTATCTGAAGAGAAAAAAATTGCGAGCTATGGGGAAAAGGCAGGGGAGCGAGACTAGGTGGGTTGCTCTTGCAGAGAGCCGGCGAGGACACAACGAACCGAATAACTTCTTCCTGTGCTCTAACCATTTTATGATTCCAGTCTCTGATTTTCCCTTGGACCATGCAACAGAATTTTTCAATCTCTTTTGGTACCTCATTGAATGCCCTCTGAAAATCCACACACCATATCAACTGCATTCCCTTTATCTACAGAATCACATCTTCGAGAAACATGACTAATTAATGTATGCTGCTGGACTTAGAATGAAAAGCTTTAAGTGCTCACTAAGTTTATCTCAAATTATGAAGTCCACAACTGATGTTACTAGCCTGGTGTTGCATTGTCTATCTCTAATCCCATGCCATAATTTTCACATTTAAAGGTGGACAACTGCCATTAGGACTCTGTCTTATCTGCCTTGAGTTCTATTAATTTTTCAGGACCAAGTCCCTTTCCACAGTTATCACTAAAATTTGTTCTATATCATTCTCAATTACACCTACATTCTCACTTGCGCCATCAAAAGTAAAATAAAATATTTAATATCTATTATGAATTCACCCTGCACAATAAAATTTCCTGCTTCATCTCAGACCAGCACAGCCTGCTCTAATTTGAAAATGCAATTTCACACTGACTATTCTCTTGGAGCTTAAGAATTAGAAGTTCTGGGAGGCAGAAGAAAATGGCTTCTGCTGAAAACAACGCTTCTTTAAAATTTGTTCATGAAAATGAGGGTGTCAGTGGCTAGACCAGCATTTATCGTCCATTCCCAATTGCCCTTGAGAAGGTGGTGGTGAGTCGCTTTCTTGAACCGCTGCAGTCCATATGGTGTAGGTGCACCCACAGTGATGTTAAGGAATGAGTTCCAGGATTTTGACTCAGCGATAGTGAAGGGACCAACTGCAAGTCAGGATGCTATGTGGCTTGGAGGGAAATTTGGGGGTGTTCCCATGCATCTGCTGCCATTGTCCTTCTAGGTGAGAGTGATTGAGAGTTTGGAATATGCTGTCAAAGGAGGCTTGGTGAGTTGCTGCCGTGGATGGGATGTCAATCAAGTTGGCTGCTTTGTCCTCAACGGTGTTGAGCTTCTTGGGTGTTGTTGGAGTAGCATTCATTCAGGCATGTGGAGCATATTCCATCACACTCCTGACTTGTGCCTTGCAGATGGTGCACAGGCTTTGGAGAGTCAGGAAATGAGTTGTTCGCCTCAGAATTTGCAGCCTCTAACCTGTTCTTGTAGTTAAAGAATTCATCCAGCTGGTCCAGTTAGGTTTCTGGTCAATGGTAACTCCCAAGGTGTTGCCGGTCAGGTAATGGTAATGCAGCTGAGTGTCAAGGGGAGATGGTTAGCTTCTCTCTTGTTGGAGATGGTCGTCACCTGGCATTTGTGTGGCATGAATGTTACTTGCCACTTACCAGGCCAGACCTCCATGTTGTCCAGGTCTTGCTGCATGCAGGCAGACTTCTTCAGTATCTGAGGAGTTATGAATGGGTACTGAATACTGTGCAATCATCATTGCTGAGTAAGTGCTACTTAATAGAACTGCCAACAGCACCTTCCATCACTTTACTGTTGGAATCCATCTACCTGATACAGATGCAAAGGATATCCCTTTCATCTTATGCTGATGTTGCTCCATTGAACCACCTATTCCTATTGAATCGCCTATTCCTGTAAACAACCTGTCTCTCCTTACTATTTTAATCTACTGTTTCAAATGCTCTCAAATTCATAACTTGTGAAATTTTCAAATCTTTCTTCAGAAAAATAAATTTAATCAATTTTAACTTCCTTTCTGCTGTAATGCCCATGACTGGAGATTTCAATGTTTACCATTAGCTATGGTTCTGCTTTCCTGCTTCAGGTAATATGGCTTTAAATTCTCCATGGCTAAATTCCCTTCTTACTCCAGGATCAAGGACAACTTCAAACTCCCTCTTTTCACTATAAACCAACTCCTCTGGCCAACTTTATCCCCCCCGCCCCGCCCCGCCCCTACCCCACCCCTCCATCCTCATTTCTAACCTGAAGTACAAGGAGCTTACACATTTCACCTTAAAAATGGGGGTTAAGCCATTAGCTGCCCTTCTGTGAAACTTCTTAGGATGTTTCACTACATTAAAAGGTTCTTGGTATTTGTGATAAAATCTTGAACAGGTCATCATCCTCTTCTTAAGATCCCATACTATTAGTTAAATGGACAATAAAATACTGTATCCCATATCATCAAATAGGCTCGAGGCATTCTATGCCTTGTTTTAACATTTCCTACTTTCTTTTAATTTGCTAGCACAAACATTTTCTACTTGTAGTTTTCAATTTAAAAATGTTTAGAGTAAAATGGAGAAACGGTTTTCTTTAAAATGTCTTAAACCATTTGTTTCAATAGCTTGGTGCTGGCCCATATGAGTTTTAATCTTGCAACAATGAACGATTTCAGTCTTGAAATTTAATAGACAGATTTTCAGCGATGTATTATCAAAGCCTTCAAAAGTGCAATATCAGTGAAAAATATGGAACAAATAATGTACATACAAAATGAAAACTCATCTTATTTTCTGATTTGTTTGACCAACAGCAACAGTGAAGCACCTACGTACCCAGGTGAAGGATATAAGAATATTTTTGTTGACGAACTTCTGTTCTTAGCACACCACCTTCCAAATCTACAATCACGGAACCTGAGTTGATGTCCTTTGAAAGAATTTTGCACAAATTAAGAACTGCCACAAATTCTATGCTGCTTCAAATTAATAAATTCAGATTAAAAATTTAAATAAGCAGATGTACAAATACTTGGAATAACTGCTCATTTCACATGCAAGCAGTATTTCAATTACCGGTACCATTATGTTTATCATATAAATAGTCATTGCAAATTCGTCCCTTCCCTTTTGAAAGGAACATGTAATGTCTGAGTTTGTACCAGAACTGGTTGTTATAAACACTTAACCAGTACACTGAAGTCTGTCAGAGACGGGATTCAGTCACCTCTACCTGATCTGGCCTAAATGTGGCTCAAGTTCAAACAACAGTTCACTCTTCATGACCTAACAAGATACTCAGTTGTACAAACCAAGACAATTAAGGATGGGTAATAAAAACATCTGAGCCAATATCACTCACATCCTGAATGCATTTTTAAAAAAAGCAATACTTGGTAAGGGTAGTGAGTTGTTGTGACCTGAAATGGACTGAGCACAGTGGAGAACTGTTTCCATAGAAACAGATAGCCAGACATCTATGTTCTCCACCTGTGCTCATTATGAATGTTTAGCTGAGAGCAGAGACTGACAAATAGTGGAAATGGTGGAAATCAGTGTCTCAGAAAGAGAAAACCAGTCCAAAAGAGAAAGCTTGAGAGTGAACACACAAGACAATGTGTGAAAAGCAGAGCATGTGCAGAGAGAGGGGGGGAGATGGAAGAACACAGGCATGAGGTGATCACATGTTCTAGCCTATTAAGCAGGTACAAGTGCAGAACAGCGGCACAATGTCACCTAACAGGAAGATTCCGAAGAGAATGGAATCAGTGCTCAAATTGGAAAGCTGAACAGTGACGGAAATATTGTGACAAGAAATTTGTACATCAAAAAAAAAGTGTACAAAGTTAATACCGACACAGCAAGTGCACCTTACATAGCTATGGTTTCTCAACAATATAAACTAGTTGACCCCCTCCCATGGCATTACACATAACTCGGAGGGTACCCTGGTTGCTTTACCAAACTCCAAGAACCCCTCCAGTGCTTTGAAATCCCAAATATCTTTCTGCTAAGCTGTTTTGTCCAGATATCTCTTCCCATTGTTACCAGACCCCTTGACTTTCTCTCGCATTTCAGATACCGGGAACTGTCTGAAAAATAATAGACAAAATGCACCAGGATAGGAGTAGATTCCTGGTATTTTGGAGCACTTAGGGAGGGCAGGTATCAAGGGTTTTACTGCTCCTTCCCCTCTGCCCTCTTCTCCTTTAATATTCCTTTGTCTTATGTGGATTTTTTTTTTCTCTCCCTTCCTCGGATCTCTATTCTATGACGGTTCTGTGTTTCAACACTGGCTTGTATTTTCCTTGCACAGGGAAAGTGAGGTAGTCTTCCAGTTTGATAAACTAGAGTGGGGTCTTGGAGTTTCCCAAGACTATGGTTAAACTACTGAGATTTGACAACAGTTTGAAGGCTTAATCTGTTGTTTGGGTAAACTGGGGATTGGGATCTTTGAGAGATGGAGGTTGGGAAGTTGAAAGAGGGACAGGGATGGAAGATGGGAGGCACAAGAAAAGGATGAAAGTTAAGAGGCAGAGAGAGAATGGAAGGCCAGACAAGTATTGGACAGTTGGAAGTTGAGAGGGAGAGCTGGAAGAGCTACTGAAATTGAAAAGTTGAGGGCTGGCATTATTCTAGGAGTGGAAGTAGAGAAAATTGGCAGCCAGCAACCTTTATTTAGCTGAGTTCACCCCTCTCACATTTCTCTCTTCTACTTCCTCTCACCCACCAGTTGATACCCAATTTCTCCCTCCCCCCCTTCCTTCTTTTATTGCTCCCATCTGCAACCTTTCTGCTCCCCACTCTTGCATACTCTTCCCCACCATCTTCCCTTTATTCTCTGGTAAATATGCTACCATTTTAACTACAAAGCCAGTTCGAGCTTTAACGCATGTAAAAATAATTACAATTGTGGCTTAGAGGCAGGGCAGCATGGCAACTGAGAGGGGGAACTTGGTGGCATCTGGTGATGGTTCAGTAAGAACCAGTGATGAGACCATACAGGACCTAGCTGAAAATAAAATCTATTTTAAAATATATTCAAAAAAATTATGCAAAAAGAAAATCTGATCTGAATGTTGTAGAAGTCTCAGACTGGTGCTCTCTGTGCCTGCTCATAGTTAAGGAGACAACAGCAACAGCTACCTTGGAGACAAAATATTGGGTTCAGAGGTAATTAAAATCAAAATAAATATTTTACCGTGGTAGAAAAGCTAAGTATAACAAGTGTTGGACTTAAGAGAATTGTGTGTACGTGCATACATGCACACAAACATTTTGTAGACACTGGTGGACAATGAGATGCTAATAAAAAATTGAACCCATGTTTCCCAATACAGCACAGGTTCTTTGAAAATCATCTAATTTTGTCCAGGGGAGTACTTGCCTATAGTTTGGCTCCACAAGTTATAAACTCTAGATTTACTTGTAATATTTCTTGGAAGGATTACTAATGAACAGCACAATAGAGCGAGAATTCATTTGCCATATTTTGCTGAAAGCAACACAAATTAAGATCAATGTTATCATTTGCCAAAATCACTTTCAAGGTTTAATTTACCAAATGTTTGCACAGCTTGTCAAACATTTAGTTACACAATTCAGAAAGACGGCAGCAGCTTCTTAATTGTCACGTTAAATTGATCTTCAGAATTATTCAGTCTGTGCTTCTTCTCCCACGTCCCACAGTTAAGCAAAGCTATTGCAGTCAGTTAAGATTAAACGTTATCTATCCAATGACAATTCTGCAGATGGTTTTATTCTTGAGCACATACCTTTTTTTTGGTGTATATAACAACTGTGATTGTATCCTCTGTCTGAAACCATTCATGTCTGGTAAAATTGTTAAAAAAACAATTTGAGTTGGATGACAATACCTTTTGAATTCAGAATATAAAACATATTTTCACGGTCAAACTGAAGTGAGTGAGTATAGCCATAACTCAAAGAATGGACATGGGATAGAAAACTAGAAAAAACTGGGGATCCTTCATGTGAAAAAGGTGACAGAGGCGATATAGCAGAAGGATACATGAAATTGAACCATAGAGAAAAGGCAAACTTGGAGCTCTACATCATGACGGGCCGTGAGTGTAGATCATCAAGTACCATAGATTCAAGCGGTGAAAGGCAAATTTGTACTTTAGTGAAGGAAACATATCCTCCTTACCCAGTTTGACCCATGTGTGACACCAGAGCCATACCAAGGTAGTTGAGTCTTAACTGCCTTCTGAACTGGCCTAACAAACCACTTAGCTTCATCAAACTGCTATGTAATTCAAGAAGAAAGTTTGTCAAGACCTTCTCAGAGTCAATTAGGAATGGGCACTAGGGCCGGGATTTTCCAGTCCAGCCCGCAAGACAGAAAATTTGACGGACCAGTAAAATGGAATATCCGGTCCCTCCCGATCTCGCTCTAGATGCCAACCTTGCTAGTGATATCCATATTACTAAAATCTTTTTTTAAATAATTTAAGTTTGATGATGGAACTTTTAAAATTCAGAATATAAAATACATTTTCACAGTAAAACTGAAGTGAGTGAGTAACATCCATGGCCTCAAAGAACAGACATGTGATAGAAGACTAGAAAAACACAGAATGAATTAAAAAAATTATAACTGATGTCAGGAAGTATGTCTTCACTTTAAATATTATCAGTACTTGAAGTGTACTTCTGATCAATTGGTGATGAAATCTTAAGATCATTCAAAACCCAGTTCTATGCCTTAAGGGGGGTTGCGGTTATAGGTTTATTTTCTTTTGGAAGAATGGACTGAATGGCCACCCTCATCTGTATATTTACTGCAAACAGGCACCTGGTACTGAATTCATGATTAAATGATGTAGCTGAAAATACAGGGTATGAACCAGATTAAATAATGAAGAGAAGTAGCAAAACTTAGGAACTACAGATTTATGGAAAGAATATTCTTGGAAGTTGAGAACAGGGCAATAGGGACATGCTGATTAGCTGTTTGAGGCAGTGGTGAAGTTCCCCTTCAAAAATTTATGTTAGATCTTCCTCTTCAATCATGCTCTTGCCTTATCTCAATCCTAATCCCGTTTTTCCTCTTTTCTCGCTATCACCACGCTCTAAAATGTTTTCATATGTTACCTTGTACGTAATAAACTCTACAGATATGCAAATAGCTATATAGAAATGTTAAATATTTGCAAGCTCAAAAAATAAAAATCAGAACTGATTGGCAATTTCAAACTTTTGGTAAATACAATGTTTTGACATTAATGTCCTTGACATTTGCCACCCTTTGAACAAGTTGACAGATAAACTAGACAATAGTTATCCAGAAAGTTGATGTGGTGGATGATACTAAAACTACCATAACTGTCACCAGTAGCAGTTTACAACAACTTGCATTTACATAGAATCCTTAATCTAGAAAAAACTAGATTCAGGGGAGAAAATAAATGTGTACCAAGATTTTGAGGCAAGTTTAGATGAATAAAAGCTGATTTCTGTATTGTAAAAGTTTTGAAAGATGAAGAAGGAGTTAAAGGGGCGGGGGGTGGGGGTGGTGTGGTGGTAGGGTTTGAGAACAGAGCTGAAAAGCATTGAGGTATGATAACCTATGGTCTGTCGCTTCTCATGGAATGGAAGGAAGGGAGGGGAAGCATAGGAAGTCAGAGTCAGAGGACCAGTAGAATCAAAAGGCTGGAGACGGATGCAGAGATAAAGTTGTGTAAAGCTGTGAAGGGCATGGATTTTAAATTTAATACATTAAGGAACAGGTGACCAATGTAGGTCATTAAGGAGGTGTGTGATTGAAAGCAAGTGACAAAGAGTAGGGATAATGACAGGTAGTCCAATTGGCAGGATGTGATGAGTGGTGTCCCATAGCTGCATTGGGGCCTCAACTATTCACCACATTTGTTAACGCCTAAATTTGCTGGTGACACATAGATAGGTGGCATTATAAGCAGTGTAGTTGAAAGTATAACATTACAAAAAGATATTAGCAGATTAAATAAAAAGGCAAAATTGTAGCAAATGGATTTCCATGTAGGAAAGAGTGAGGCCATCCACTTAGGACCTAAAAAGGGTGGGTCAGAATACTTCCTGAATGGTGGAAAGCTAGAGAATTTGGAGAGTCAGAGACTTGAGGCCCATTGACATAGATCATTAAAATGGCAGGTACAAACAATAACCAAAAAGGCTAATGAAGTGTTGTGGTTTATAGCTAGAAGACGAGAATACAAGGAGGCGGAATATAAGAACAGAAGAAATAGAAGCAGAAGTAGACCGTATGGCCCCTTGAGCCTGCTCTAGTGTTCAATAAGATCATAATTACACTTCTACAGCAATTCCATTTTCTCTTCCTATCCCCATATTCCTTGACTCCCTTAGTGTCCAAAGATCTATCAATCTAAGTCTTGAATACACAATGACTGAGCAACCATTCTCAAGTAGAGAATTTCAAAGATTTGCAACCTTGTCATCCAACACTCCGTACCCATGTCCTAACTAGAAGCAAGTTTTGTTCCCCTATCATCCCTGTGCTTGTTGACCTACACTGGCTCCCAGTCAAGCAATGTCTTGATTTCAAAATTCTCATCCTTGTTTTAAAATCCCTTCATGGCCTTGCTTCTCCCTATCTCTGTAATCTCCTCCAGCCCTACAACCCTTCGAGATATCTGAGCTCCTCTAATTCTCATCTCGTGTCTCCCTGATTTTAATCGCTCCACAATTGGTGGCCGCGTGTTCAGTTACCTAGGCCCCAAGATCTGAAATAACATCCCTACTCCTCTCTGTCTCGCTACTTCTGTTTACTCCTTTAAGACACTCCTTAAACCCTACCCTTTGACAAAGCCTCTGACATGCTCTTGTAACCACAGTA
The DNA here is from genome assembly GCF_964194155.1 of Cetorhinus maximus. NCBI lineage: Eukaryota > Metazoa > Chordata > Chondrichthyes > Lamniformes > Cetorhinidae > Cetorhinus > Cetorhinus maximus. Next base: position 129,706,991 of record NC_135883.1, read on the forward strand.
TTTATATGGCTAGTTCAGTTCAGTTTCTGGCCAATGGCAATTCCCAAGATATTGATAGTGGGGGTTCAGTGATGGTAATGCCATGGAACTTCAGGGGGCGATGGTTAGGCTCTCTCTTGTTGGAGATGGTTATTGCCTGGTACTTGTGTGGTGCGAATGTTACTTGCCACTGGTCAGCCCAAGCCTGGGTATTGTCTCGGTCTTACTGCATTTGGACATGGACTGCTTCAGTATCTGAGGAATCGCGAATGGTGCTGAACATTGTACAATCATCAGCAAACATCCCACTTCTGACCTTATGATGGAAGGAAAGTCATTGATGAAGCAGCTGAAGATGGTTGGGCTGAGGACACTACCCTGAGGAACTCCTGCAGTAATATCCTGGGGCTGATATGACTGACCTCCAACAACCACAACCACCTGCCTTTGTGCTAGGTATGACTCCAACCAGTGGAGAATCTTCCTTGTTTTGCTAGGGCTCCTTAATGCCACACTCGGTCAAATGTGGCCTTGATGTCAGGGGCATTCACTCTCACCTGACCTCGGGAGTTCAGCTATTTTGTCCATGCTTGAACCAAGGCTGTAATGAGGTCAGGAGCTGAGAGACCCTGGCGGAACCCAAACTGGGTGTCAGTGAGCAGGTTATTGCTAAGAAAGTGCCGCTTGATTGCATTGTTGAAGACCCCTTCCATTACTTTACTGATGATCAAGGGTAGATTAATGGGGTGGTAATTGGCCGAGTTGGATTTGTCCTGCTTTTTGTGTACAGGACTTACCTGGGCAATTTTCCACATAGCCGGGTAGATGCCAGTGTTGTAGCTATACTGGAACAGCTTGGCTAGGGGCGCGGCAAGTTCTGGAGCACAAGTCTTCGGTACTATTGCTGGAATATTGTCAGGGCCCGTAACCTTTGCACTATCCAGTGCCTTCAACTGTTTCTTGATATCTTGTGGAGTGAACTGAATTGGCTGGAGACTGGCATCTGTGATGCTGGGGATATCTGGAGGAGACCGAGATGGATCTATCCACTTGGCACTTCTGTCTGAAGATCGTTGCGAATGCTTCAGCCTTATCTTTTGCACTGATCTTTGAGAATGGGAATATTTGTGGAGCATCTTCCTCCAGTGAGTTGTTTAATTGTCCACCACCATTCACGACTGGATGTGGCAGGAATTCAGAGCTTAGGTCTGATCCGTTGGTTGTGGGATCGCTTAGTTCTGTCCATCACTTGCTGCTTATGCTGTTTGGCATGGAAGTAGTCTTGTGTTATAGCTTCACCAGGTTGACACCTCATTTTTAGGTATGCTTGGTGCTGCTCCTGACATGCCCCCTTCACTCTTCATTGAACCAGGGTTGATCCCCTGGCTTGATGGGAATGGTAGAGTGGGGTCAATGCTGGGCCATGAGTTTGTGTTCACAGATTGTGTTCGAGTACAATTCTGCTGCTGCTGATGGCCCACAGCGCTTCATGGATGTCCAGTCTCGAGTTGCTAGATCTGTTCGAAATCTATCCCATTTAGCTTGGTGGTAGTGCCACACAACACGAAGGGGGGTATTCTCGATGTGAAGGTGGGACTTTGTCTCCACAACAACTGTGCGGTGGTCGCTCCTACCGATAGTGTCATGGACAGATGCATCAGCAGTAGGAAGGTTGGTGAGGATGCGGTTAGGTATGTTTTTCCCTCTTGTTGGTTCCCTCACCACCTGCCACAAACACAGTCTAGCAGCTATGTCCTTTAGGACTCGGTCAGCTCGGTCAGTAGTGGTGCTACCGAGCCACTCTTGGTGATGGACATTGAAGTCCCCCACCCAGGGTACATTCTGCACCCTTCCCACCTCAGTGCTTCCTCCAAGTGGTGTTCAACTTTGAGGAGCACTGGTTCATCAGCTGAGAGAAAGCAGTACGTGGTAATCAGAAGGAGGTTTCATTGCCCATGTTTCACTTAATGCCATGAGACTTCATGGGGTCTGGAATCAATGTTGAGAATTCCCAGGGCAACTCCCGGCTGTATACCACTGTGCCATCACCTCTGCTGGGTCTGTCCTGCCAGTGGAACATGACATACCCAGGGATGGTGATGGCGGTGTCTGGGACATTATCTGTAAGGCATGATTCTGTGAGGATGACTATGTCAGGCTGTTGCTTGACTAGTCTGTGAGACAGCTCTCCCAATTTTGGCACCAGTCCCCAGATGTTAGTAAGGAGGACTTTGCAGGGTCGACAGGGCTGAGTTTGCCGTTGTCATTTCTGGTGCCCACATCAGTGCCAGATGGTCCATCTGGTTTCATTCTTTTTTTGAGACTTTGTAGCGGTTTGCTAGGCCATTTCATAGGGCATTTAAGAGTCAACCACAATGTCCCCTAGGATTCATCCATGCGCTTTGGGGGTTCGAGTGATGATCTGAGGCAGGCTGGACTGACAGAGGATGAGGGAGTCACGGCAGCTGCCAGGAAAGCAAGGACACACATGGAAGAAGCTCTTGCTGTGGTCGCAGGCCAATAGAGTGTTGAGGGAGTGCAAGCTCTTCCTGCTGATGAATCTCACTGGCTGGTCACCTGGTGCTTTGATGGCCACATTGGTTCAATCAATAATGCCCTGCATCTGGGGAAATCTAGCAATGGTGGCGGAACTCAATGTCCTGTGTCCCTGCAAGGGCATATCTGTAGAGAAATGAATATTTTGTTCAGTTCTTGCAAAGAGGGCATCAGTGACCAGTGAGATGCAGTGGTGGGCAGCTGTTTGCAAGATGCCACTAAGTTCCACAGCTGATCCTCGGAAGGAGCTAGAACCAAAGAAGGTCACAGTGACTTTGATGGCCACTGGCAGGACATGACAAACAGTGCTGCAAGATCTTTGATGATGAGGTCACAAATCTCAGTGACCATTAGTTCTGGAGAGTCAAGTCCCGTGTGGCACTAAGTCTTGGTCATCCCCAGGAACTCAGTCTCCCCTGTTAGATCTGGTGTGGAGGGCTTGGCCTTTGTTGCTTTCCTGCCCCTCTTTCTTCTCCTCTGCCCTCCTGATACCTGGGGTTCCATCCTTCGTGCAAAGGGTGTTGTCCCTCTTCACCACTGGGTGCAAAATCTGACAGTCGTGCCCAACGCCAGCTGCAGCCTTCCTTTTGGGCAGGTGGCTGAACCCCCACCCAGGCAGGCAGGGAGGGTCTATGGGCTTGCCTGGAAGAGCTCCCTGCTCTTCGGGCCCCTGTAACGCCAGGGGATTGATGACCACATTCAATGCCTGAGTGATGAGTGTCCACTCTCCCCACTACTTGCACAGTGCCAAGGGCACCTCCTTACTAAGTGCCAACTCCACCTTAGCCCACTAAACCTCTTATGGGTCCAGGTTGATCTATGGACAGCCAATACTGGTTCCCCACTCTGTATCTGCCTCCCTTCAGCTGATCTGCAACAGACACCTCCTGAAACCCCTGCCCATCTTAAAAATTCCACCCTTCCACTCCAGTAAGATCTAAACAAGCTTTTTAAATACTTTAATTGGACTCAACAGGGAGGAGTGTGGGATCCCTGTCCCGCTCTCCCCTGCCCTATTTAACATTGCCAAACCTGGGAATGACATCCTGAAACTGACACGCTGGTCACTGATGGTATCTTCGGGCCACCCATTCCCGCTCCTCCTCCGTTTCTGACAGGGAGCCCTGAAAATTCAGCCCAAGGTATGTGCAGAGATGGGTGGCTTTGTTGATGTAGAAGTGAACAATTTTGTAATGAATAGAATCTTGAGTTTGAAGTTCAGGTCTGAGTCATAAGAGAAAGCCTAATCTAATACAGCCTGAGGAACTGGGGAAAGAATGGGATCAATGGCAAGTTTGAAGATGGATATTGCAAACCACTTTTAATTATTAGATATTCAGCTCATCCATTACCCAATATCAAGCAGGCAGTCTGAAAACACAGAGATAGCGGTGAAATCAAGAGATGTGGTAGACGGGGAGAGCTGATGTCATGCTTGGAAAAGCCATTGCTGGATGTGTTGAAAGAATAGAACCATGCAAGGGCAATTCTACTGAGGTGGGCTATGGAAGACAATGATGTTTTAGAAAGAAGTCCTGACAAAGCCCCAAAGTCATAAAATATTTTATTGGTGATTCTGACCAGGGCGGTCTCAATGCTGTGAGCAGAGTGGAAGATATTTGATCAGAGAATCGTGGAAGAGGGGAGCGCGCAGCTGGGAATAATTTCTGAAAAGGAGGGGAGCTAAAAAAACTGGGGGATAGGCAATATTCTCTCGAGGAGGTAGCTTTATTGTACATGAAGTTTAGATATACTGATATAAGAAGCGGGGAGGGAGTCATGCTGCGAAACAGGGCCCTGGGAGAAGGGACAGAGATGGCGTCTCTGAACAGGAACATAGGACATAGGAACATCAGTAGGTCATTCAACCCTTCATGCCTGATCTGCCATTTGATAAGATAATGGCTGATCTGGTTGTGGTCTCAATTACACTTTCCTGTCTGTCCCCTATAATCCTTGTCCCCTATAACCCTTGACTCTGTTGTCTACCAAAAATCTGTCTAACTCTGCCTTGAATAAATTCAATGACCCGGCTTCCACTGCTCTCTGGGGAAGATATTTCCACATACTAATGACCCACTGAGAGAAAAAAATTCTCATCTCTGTCTTAAAAAGGAGACCTCATATTCTTAAACTATTTCCCTTAGTTCTAGTCTCCCCCACAAGATGAAAAATCATCCTGCTATCCAACCTATCAATTCTCCTCAGGATCATATCTGTTTCGATAAGGTAACCTCTCATTCTTCTAAACTCCAATGGGTATAGGTCCAACCTGTTCAACCTTTCTTCATAAGATAAGCCCCTCATCCGAGGAATTAGTGGAGTGAACCTTCTCTGAATTGCTTCTAACTTGATTGTGTCCTTTTTCAAATAAGGAAACCAAAACTGTACACAGTATTCCAGATGTGGTCTCACCAATGACCTGTACAGCTGCAGTAAAACTTCCCTACTTTTATTATTCCATTCCTCTTGCAATAAACACCAACATTTAATTTGCTTTCCTAATTACTTGCTGTACCTGCATACTAACTTTTTGTGATTCATGTGCCAGGACACCCAAGTCCCTCTGCACCACAGAGTTCTGCAATCTCTGTACTGCTTTTCTACTCTTCCTGTTAAAGTGGACAAGTCCACATTACATGCCATCTGCTAAATCTTTGCCCACTCACTTAACCTGTCTATATCACTTTGTAGACTCCTTCCTCTTGACAACTTACTTTCCTACCTATCTTGGTGTCATCGGCAAATTTAGCTACCGTACGCTCAGGATGTATTTGCAAAGGAGAGTACCCTCCAAGCTAGTGTCAGCCCAGATGCTGTATTGAGGAAAATAATGTAATCTGGAGTCAGTAGCACCTTGCTAAAGCTACCTGATTTAGAGCATATTACCCATTCACCTTGCTCCTCTGGATTTTCTTAGTCTGTTCTATATCAGGTTTTAGCAGCATTTTATTTTATTTTAGCTTTAAAAACACATAACAGAGATTTTTCTAGTATAATGCAAGAGAAAATATATAGGCTCTGTCTTAATGTGCAGGAAACTATCTAGCTACCAGGGAAATATGAAAAAAGCAAAGTGCAAACGCACATAATTATAGCCCTGCAATTTTACCATTTGCAACATCATTATATGAATCTTTAGTGGGTTTATGTAATTCTCCAGTCTGCCATTTTAAAGCCATTAACCCATTTATTTTATATTTCCTAACATGGGATAAAATGAAAACATTAGTCCAGATGTGCTTCAAAGCCATTCATAAATCAAAGCTTTGTATGGGTTTTACGATCTAGAAACATCAATCATAACTTACATCCAGCAATATTGATATTTTATCAAGAGTCAAAAAAAAACTCTGCACTACTCACTCTTTCCCCATCAGATACCCTGAAAAATTTATGACAATGTGTAACTTAAGGTAAGTTCCTACATTTGACTGTACAGCTTTCAACATTGTGGTATTGACACTATATCATATGTATATTTTCTGTTACAATTTCCACAAAATACCTCAGGAGTTGTCAATGACAATGAGCAGTGAAGAGTTCTGAAATCACCGTTGACAATATTGGCAGATGAATATTAAAACTGATACCGGCCACGGCCTAGGCCACAATTAGAATACCGTGCCCAAAACTGGTCACCTTAATTTAGGAAGGATGTCAAAGCTATGGAAAGGGTGCATCAAAGATGACACATGGGTGAGAGACTTTAGTTATGGAGACAGACAAGAGAAAATAAGGTGAATATAGGTATTAAAAATTTCAATGGCAAAAAGAAATCATGAAAAATGATTTCCACTGGTTACTGAATCAGGAACTTAAGGGCATAAATTTAAGATCAGCAAAAGTACAAAAGGAAGGACTAGGATTTTTTATGCACAGGGCTACTAGACACAGCAGTGGATTCACAATCCATAGCAACTATGAAAAGTTGTGGGAATAATTATTTGTAAAAAACAATGTTTTAAAAGACATGGGGAAAGAACAAAATATTAGTCCAAATTGGATAGCTTGTCCAGAGGTCAGGAACATAAGTGATGGGTCAAACTGTCTTCTGCCGTGTATAAATTTAAAAGAAATGCTTTCATGAGATTTGGGAGTCGCTGGCTAGGCCAGCATTTATTGCCCATCCTAAATACCCTTGAAAATTTGGTGGTGAGCTGCCTTCTTCAACCGCTGTAGGTACACCCACAGTCCTGCCAGGGAGAGAGTTCCAGGACCCAGTGACAGTGAAGGAACAGTGATATATTTCCAAGTCAGGATGGTGAGTGGCTTAGAGGGGAACTTCCAGTCGGTGGTGTTCCCATCTATCTGCTGCCCTTATCCTAGATGGTAGCGGTCATGGGTTTGGAAGGTGCTGTCTAAGGAGCCTTGGTTAATTCCTGCAGTGCATCTTGCAGATGGTACACACTGCTGCTACTGTGTGTCAATGGTAGAGAGAGCAAATGTTTCTGGATTGGGTGTCAATCAAGCGGGCTGCTTTGTCCTGGATAAGTGAAGAGTATTCCATCACACTCCTGATCTGTGCCTTGTAGATACTGAACAGGCTTTAGGAAGTCAGGAGGTGAGTTACTTGCTACAGGGTTCCTAACCTCTGATTTGCTCTTGTAGACAGTAATTATATGGCTAGTCCAGTTCAATTTCTGGTCAATGATAACTCCCAGGATGTTAATAGTGAGGGATTCAGTGATGGTAATGCCATTGAATGGGCAATGGTTAGATTCTCTCTTGTTGGAGATGGTCATTGCCTGGCACTTGTGTGCCACGAATGTTACTTGCCACTTGTCAGCCCAAGCCTGGATATTGTCCAGGTCTCACTGGACTGCTTCTATAAGTTAATGAATAATATAATAGCATAGTTTAATGATTAGTATAACATTTTTTGTGTTCACTATTTGAACAGTGTAACTAAGCCATTTAGACAATACAGATTAACACCTTTGTTAACACACAAGTCTAAGGAACGCCAATTATTCTGTTCATTTGTTCATTTACTAACATCATTAACAATAATTTTTCAGCTAAGATCTTTAAGTATTACAGATGTGAAATACTGAAAGTACAGGCATAGGTATAGCAGGTCACTTAAGCCACAAAACAGCCAAGTCTTAGTACCAGTTCAGTCACAAACAAAGCACGTATACACTTACCTTAGGGAAATCTCTTTTGATTGTTTCTCAAACCCATCTGGAACGCTTGTACCTGTGAAAAACATTTAAGATTACAGCAATATATGGTCCAGATAAAGAGAGAGATTGCGATGCCTGTCGATTCCAATGGGTAATTCCAGAAATTCCTCTGACCCCATTTTCCTGTTACTAGTACAGATCACTTCATGAGTAGATGATTGGCTGCTGGATGTGCTTCTGCAAAGGTCAACTAATGTACCTTTGTGGGGTAACTCCAACCATTACCCACAAAAGAGAGGGAGATTCATTTGCAGTTATGCAAAGTAGCTAGGGGCCTTAAGTGGCTTAGTTAAAGACAGAGAAACCCTCATCGTAAACACTAAAACTGCCCTGAGACCTATTTGTGCCTGTACTGTCACCACAGTTGCCAACCTATGGGACAAACCTGTCAAACAGCGCAATCATTGTCAATGGGCCCAGAGATAAAGCTACCCTGGGTGACACCAAAATTCTGAGGATTTTTAAAAATTTATTCACAGGGCCTGGACATCACAGGCAAGAACAATATTTATTTCCCATCCCCAACTGCCCTTGAAAAACTGGTCATGAACCACTGTCTTGAACTGCTGCAGTCCATGTGGTGAAGGCTGTAGCAGTTTTGATCCAACTCAGTGGCATGCTGGCCATTTAAGAGTCCACCACATTACAGTGGGATTGAGCAGCGGGGAGTGTGTATGGGAGAAGAGATAGTGGGCCGGTGCGGGCAGGGGGAGAAGGAGATGATAGCCAAGGTGGTGGGAAGAGATGATGGTTGGGGGTGTGAAACGGCTTACTGGGTAGCTTGTTGGATCTCGAGAACTTTTCCTACCTTATGGATCGAGCTCTTGCCTGCTTTTACTTGCCAGGCTCCTTGATGCCTGGGAACCCCATGCATCCCTACCCCTAGCAAGGGTTAAAAGCAGAAATACTGCTAAAATGAAATCACACTGCCTCCTTAAAAGGTTTCGGCCACCCACCTTTCCCTGCAAGCTGATTGATCGGCCAAGCTTCGTCCTGCATCCGTTAAAGCTGGAAGTGGGCAAGTTGAGTCCCTGTTTCAGATGTTTTTAATTTATTAACCTCTCACCATTACCAAACTCATCCACTTATTGGGACTAAAATTATCCCCCAATATTTCAGGACAATAGCCTTTCACCAGAACTGGTGGAAGCTCTGCAAGTTCTGATGAAAGGCCATCATCCTGAAGCATTGGGGGGAATTTTCTCCCCAACAGGTGGGCTGAGCAGAAGCGGCAGCGGGAGCGGGCAAGGTCGATTAAGGCCCGCCCAGCGTGAAGTGCACCCGGGAGCGCTGAATGCTCCCTGTGCAGGCAGGGGGTGTAGGCCGAGTCGGCGCATGCGCGCGAGAAAGCGCAGAAATCTCTGAGGCACAGAGCTGCCTCAGGGAGATAAGTTTGATTATTATTGTTTGAAATAAAGAAAAAAAATTATTCAGACATGTCCCCTCATGTGACAGTGTCACATGAGCTGGGACATGTCAATCAATTTTAGCAAAAATTTTAATTTGATTTATAAAACCTTCATGAAACCTCATCCTGCCCGTGGATGAGGTTTCATGATAAATGTGAAGGCCACCTGGGCTCTTCGCCTGCCCGCCAACCTTAAGGTATGTTAATTCTTTAATTGCTATTTAAATGGCTTTAATAGGCCTTTGACAGTACGGCAGGCGTGCAGCCGACTCCGGTGTGCGTCCGCCAAACTGAAGATCTGAATGACACACAGTGACGTCGGGACGCACTCCTGACATCACCATGCGTCATTTTACGCGTCGGCAAGTGGGGCCCGCCCACACACGCCGACCAGAAGATTCAGGCCATTAACTGACTTTCTGTTTCCATAGATGCTGGCTGAGTGCTTCCGGCATTTTCTGTTTTATTTCAGATTTCCAGCAACCACAGTATTTTACTTTGGCCCTACCATACATGGTAGTTTTAGAATTTTTTTGTTGAGGTGCTGAGGGCAGAAAAACCTATTTATTACTGATAATGGGGAAAAAAAGCACCATGTTACAGCCCCGCTGTACAAGGCCTTATATGCAGAAGGTGAAAATCATTAACTATGTAAGGCAGGAATTTTACAGCTGTTCTTCACTTATGGGTTGATTAGAATATCATATTCCCATAAGCCAGCCATATACTGATGATCTCAAGATGTCCCAGTTCCAAAGCAGTTTGCAGCCAGGTCAAGACACTGCGAGAATTCTCCTGCATTTTTTTTCACATATACACACACACACACATCAGTTTAGAAAAAAACTCCTTGGGCAAAATTTTCTGCCTGTCGGGTGGGCAGGCCCGACTCAATCCCTGGCGGGCGGGGAGCCAATCCCCGCCAGCGAAGCGGGCAGCACCGCCATTTTATGTGGGCGGGCCAATTAAGGCACGCCCAGCATGACGTCCGTCGGGAAGCGCTAGGCGCTTCCTGTGCAGGCGGGGGGAGGGGATTCCCTAAAAGCAAGAGTGTGCTCTTTCGCGCATGCGCACATCTCCCTGAGGCTAAGTGCTGCCTCAGGGAGAGCGCTTCCACTTTGAACAATATTAAAAATAGAAAAAGAAAAATTCCCTAACATGTCCCCCTCATGTGACAATGTCACATGAGATGGGACATGTTCATAATTTACAGATTAACTTTATTGAAATTTTTAACACCCTGCAGGAAATCTCATCCTGCCTGTGGATGAGGTTTCATGTTTTTTCTAGTTCCCGCCGGGGCTCCTGGCCGACCCGCCAACATTAACGTTGGTCGGGCAGGTCCTTTAATTGTTTAAATATATCCTGTCAATGGCCTCAAGTGACCAAGCAGGTCGGCGGGCCTGCAGCTGATTTTGCTGTGCCTCCGCCTTCCTGAAAATTTAAATGGGGCGGGGTGACGTCGGGGGTTCCGCCCGACATCATCCCGCGTCATTTTACACGTCGGCGAGTGGGCCCTGTCCCCTGCTCGCCGACGGCAAAATTCTGCCCCATATATATTTTATCTGAATAAAGCTTTTGAAATTTGACCTCTCATTCCTTTTCAAACAATTTTGGAAAACTATTAAGTAGAATCTGAAAGTGAGAAAGAAGAATTCCATTGATGTATTCTGGGAAACTGCACTAAACACACAGGCCCGAAATTCACGCTTGGCATGTGCCCAAAGTCAGCAGGCACGGAAGCAGATGTAGAATCTGCTCCCGGTCGAGATCATGTTCTCAACGCGATTTCACACTGGTTGGCCAATTAAGGCCTGCCCAGCATGAAACACGTCTCCCACCCACCCTGACCGTGCGGGTAGGTGTAGGAATGAGTCGAGCACCAGGTCCAATGGCATCCCCCAAGACTTTGGTAACTTCAATTAAACTTCCAGTGGAAAAACAGATAGGTTCTGCAACATGGAAAGAAATTTGGTGTTAATTCTGCGGCTTTTCGGATATGAACTGATCCAGACTAAAATCTTCACTGAGTCAGTGTATTTGTATTTTGTAGCTCTCAAATATGCCTTGAAAATCTACAGGTCCTGCCCAGGATCCGTCATTGATCCAACTAAACTTTGTGGCAGCAAGCTATGGGCGGGCCGAGGGGTGAAACAGTTGAGGCGGGGGTTCCCTTCATCTACATACATCAGTGAAGAATGAAAAAATAATGAATAAGCATTTCTCCAGCACCTTTCATTACTCAAGGACGTCCCAGAGTGCCTCAGTACTTTTTGAACTGCGGTCAGCATTATAATATGGAAAATGTGCCAGACAGCCAATTTGTGCACAGCAAGCTCCCATAGACAGCAATAGTGGATCTTTTACATCCATCTGAGAGGGCAGACGAGGTGTCAGATTAACATCTCACCTGAACACTGGCACCACAGAACTCTCTCAGGACTGTGCTGGGGCTGTAAGCTCACATGCTCAATGCTCTGGAGTGGGACTTGAACCCATAACCTACTGAACTCCAGACAGCAGAATGCTCCAATGCGGTAGACATTCATGCGATCATAGGCGCATCTGGTCTACCTGCTATTGCAGCAGCTCTGGACTGTCCGCCTAAGGTGGCGCATCTAGGGTTAGCATCCATGGTGGGAGCGACTGAGGGAGGGGGTGCTGGGGGCTACAAACAAGTGTGGTTGTTACCTTTTGTAGGGGAATCTTTTTTCAAAACCTGTTTTTAATTATGCAGGGATCTGGCCATATTCTACATCCACTGCTGGGTCAGTTGGGACACCTCCGATCTGTAGTATCTGTATGCAGAGTTATAATGAAGGTCGGTATCACGGGGAGTCTGATGTTCAGAGAGCCCCTACCCTCAGCTCAACAACCCCTCCCCCATATAATTGCAGCGGCAATATGCCAAATGGTCATGGAGTTTCAAGGCCAATACTTTCTGTAAACGTCATTGTTCCCCATGGTTTGTACAGACTGATATACTTTGTTAGAACTTTGGCACAGATTTGTGGGTGAACCAGCTTAGAAAGCTAGCGCAATCAAAAGGAAATCAGGCAAAACTCAGAAATATGACAGAGGCAAAAATCACAAATAAAATAAAAGTGCTTGTGCGCTTTATCCTGCCCTCGGATGACAAATTGATAAAAACGTAATACCTGCCTAGGGTCTTAAAGAGGTGGCTAATGAGGTAGTTGATGCGCTAGCGTTAATTTTCCAAGGTTCGCTAGATTCTGGTGTTAATTTTCCAAGATTTGCTAGATTCTGGAAATGTTCCATCAGATTGGAAAGTAGTAAATATGACCCCTCTATTCAAGAAGGGAGGGAGGCATAAAACAGGAAACTATAGGCCAGTTAGCTTGACATTTATCACGGGGAAGTTATTAGAATCGATCATTAAGGAGGTTATAGCTGGACACTTAGAAGAGCTCAAGGCAATCAGGAAGAATCAGCATGGTTTTGTGAAAAGAAAATCACGGGGAGAATCTTTGGCTTGGCGAGTGGGGGCAGGGCCCGCTTGCCGAGGCATAAAACAATGTGGGGTGACGTCAGGTATGCGTTCCGACGTCATCGCGCGTCATTTAGATTTTCAGTTCGGCGGGTGCACGCAAAAGGCCTATTAAGGCCATTTAACTAACAATTAAAATAAATAACGGAACTGCTCGTCCAACCTTAAGGTCGGTCAGGCAGGCGAAGAGCCCAGGCGGCCTTCACATTTTTCATGGAACCTCATCCACCGTCGAGATGAGGTTTCATGAATGATTTTAAATTTTCTCAAAAATTTTTATTGAAATTAATGCACATGGCCCAGCTCATGTGACAGTTTCACAAGAGGGGACATGTCATAAAAATTTTTTGTCACTTTATTGAACTGTTAAAACTTAAAACTCATCTCCCTGAGGCAGCTCTGTGCCTCAGGGAGATTTCTGCACTCTTTCGCGCGCATGCATGAAAGAGCGCACTCCCGACTCAGGGAACCCGCCCCCCCCCCACCATCGCGCCCGCACAGCGCTTCTGGGTGCACATCACGCAGGGCCTTAATTGGCCCGCCCACGTAAAACGGCGGTGCAGACCCGATCGGGGGGGCGCCAGTTGGGTCCGTAGCTGCCCCTGCACCCGGAAAACCCCCCCACAAAAGGGGGAAAAATTCTACCCCATGTTTAACCAATTTATTGGACTTTTTTGAAGGAGTAACATGGATAAAGGGGAGCCTGTAGACGTACTATACTTGGATTTCCAGAATGCATTTGATAAGGTGCCACATCAAAGATCATTACAGAAAATAAAAGCGTATGGTGTAGGGGGTAACATATTAGCGTGGATAGAAGATTGGCTGGCTGGTAGAAAGCAGAGAGTATGCATAAATGGGTCTTTTTCTGATTGAGCGGGGTGTCTCATTGAGGAAAGGCTGGACAGACTGGGCTTGTTTCCACTGGAGTTTAGAGGAGTGAGGGGTGATTTGAATGAAGTTATACAAGATCCTGAACGGCCTTGACAAGGTGGACGTCAAAAGGACGTTTTCTCTTGTGGGCGAGTCCAGAACTAGGTGGCACTGTTTTAAAATTAGGGGTCACCCTTTTAGGATAGAGATGAGGAGAAATGTTTTCTCTCAGAGGGTTGTGCGACTTTGGAACTCTCTGCCTTAGAAGGTGGAGGAAGCAGAGTCATTGAATATTTTTAAGGCAGAAGTAGATAGATCCTTGTTAGGCAAGGGAATCAAAAGTTATCGGGGTTAGATGGGAATGTGGAAGTCAAAACACAAACAGATCAGCCATGATCCAATGGCAGACCAGGCTCGAGGGGCCGAATGGTCTACTCCTGTTCCTATTTCTTATGTTCTTATGGGATGCACGCCCGACATCATCTTGCACAATTTTACGTGCGTTTGGGTCGGGCGTGTGCCTGGCAGAACGCTATGAAATTCTGGCCATGAAGAGTGCAGAACCTGACTTCAGTTATTACAATTGATGATTCGGGAAACAACATCAAGTCCAAAAACAGGATTTTAAAAAACTGATGAATTGATGATTATTGTGTCAGGCTCCAGGTTTTTTTCCACATACCATTTAGTGATGTCTGCTTTGGCACTTCAAAACCTGACTGCTTCTCAAAAACTGTGGAAGAAAAGAAAAAGAAAATAAATCATAGCTTCAGAAGCAATGGAACAACAAACAGAAAAGGTGTATAATACATTACTGCTCTAAGACACAAATTATTATTAATTCTGGAAACAGTATCTGTAAAGTATAATATAAAAACAGCAGTGTTCATCATGTCAATGTATAAAAGAAAGAATTTCCCAGAATTATAATTTTCCCTTGAATTGGCCTAGGGTTTTTCCTTTATAGAGTCATAAAATCATAGAGGTCTACAGCACAGAAGAAGGCCCTTCGGCCCATCGAGTCTGCGCCAGTCAAACAAGTACCTAACTATGCTAATCCCATTTTCCAGCACTAGGCCCATAGCCTTGTATGCCATGGCATAGCAAGTGCACATCCAAATACTTCTTAAATGTTATGAGGGTTTCTGCCTCTACCACCCTTTCAGGCAATGAGTTCCAGATTCCCACCACCCCCTGGGTGAAAACATTCTTCCTCACATTCCCTCTAAACCTCCAGCCCCTTACCTTAAATCTATGCCCCCTGGTTATTGATCCCTCCACCAAGGGAAAAACTTCCTTCCTGTCCACCCCTATCTATGCCCTTCATAATTTTATACACCTCAATCATGTTCCCCCTCAATCTCCTCTGCTCCAAGGAAAATAACTCCAGTCCATCCAATCTCTCCCCATAACTAAACTCTCCAGCCCAGGCAACATCCTAGTAAATCTCCTCTGCACTCTCTCTAGTGCAATCACATCCTTCCTATAATGCGGATTCCAGAACTGCACACAATGTGGCCTAACCAGCATTTCATATAGTTCCAGCATAACCTCCCTGCTCTTATATTCTATGCCTCGGCTAATAAGGCAAGTATCCCACTTAACCACCTCATCTACCTGTCCTGCTACCTTAACGGACCGGTGGACATGGACACCAAGGTCCCTCTGATCCTCGGTCCTTCCCAGGGTCCTATCATTCATCGTGCATTCCTGTGCCTTGTTTGTCTTGCACAAGTGCATCACCTCACACTTATCCGGAGTAAATTCCATTTGTCACTGATCAGTCCATCTATATCCTCCTGTAATCTAAGGCTATCCTCCTCACTATTTACCACTCCACCAATTTTTGTGTCATCCGCGAACTTACTGATCAACCCTCCTACATTCAAGTCTAAATAGTTTATATATACCACAAACAACAAAGGACCCAACACCGATCCCTGTGGAACCCCACTGGACACAGGCATCCAGTCACAAAAACACCTCTCGACCATCACCCTCTGCTTCCTGCCATTCAGCCAATTTTGGACCCAATTTGTCAAATTGCCTAGGATCCCATGGGCTCTTACCTTCATTATCAGTCTCCCATGCGGGACCTTATCAAAAGCCTTGCTGAAGTTCAAGTAGACTACATCAAATGCATTGCCCTCATCTACACACCTGGTCACCTCTTCCAAAAATGCAATCAAATTGGTTAGTCATGACCTCCCCTTAACAATTTTATGTGCTTTTTTTGTTGCTCCCAGGAGATTACATGGCTGCAGGTGGGTGGGAGTGCTGCTGACCATACTGTCTAGTTGCACCATGACTGAGTGAGCACACTCGGTGGACCCGCTGGTCTTGTTCTATCCCCTGTAGCTGTAGGTTTGTCAGGTGACTGAAATAGCACAATAAACATAGTGCAGCACAAAATGCTGCTGCAATATGAAATAATGAAGTTTGTATTAAAGGTCTATTGTAAAAGTTAAAAGTCAGAAAACTCCATTTGCTGGCCACCGACTCAATCCCTCTCCCTAGGCTCTGCCTGATGCAAACCAGACCATTAGCAGCTTTGGCCTCCTCTTAGACTCCGAGTTGCACTTCCAACCCCATGAACACACCATTGTCAAGACCACCTTTTTCCACCTCCATAATATTGCCTGCCTTTCCCTCTGTCTTAACTCATCTGTCATTCATTCAAACTTATTTTACTTCTAGTCTCGACTATCCTAACGCTCTCCCAGCCGATTTCCCATCTAGTATTGCTGTAATTTAATACTTGGTTATCCATAGGCTAACCGGCAGCAAGTCCCATTTACCTATCTTTAGCCCTACAATGCTCCGAGATATCTGCTCTCCTACTGGATCTCCTGCACGTTCCGGGAGCAGAGACAGACAGACCTGTGAGGGACACCTCTACTTGGGCAGTGGGCCGAGTTTGAAAAAAATCCAGCACTGACATCACAGGAAAACTGTAAGTTCATTGGTTGTTGAGATGTTGCTGTTAGGGGATGTGTTTAAATAGCTTAAAACTAGAAAAACTTATCATTTATAAAGAAGTAGCTACTTGGATTTTAGTAAGGAACACTAGGAATAGGAAAGTGAAGTTAAATCAAATCAAAGTGAAATAAAGTAAATCAAAGTAAGATAAAGTTAGCGTAAGTGTAATAAAGTTAAGTTACGAGTGATTTATTCTACTTACTCTAAGTGTAAGTTTTTAGAGTTACGGGATAGCAGGTCAGCTCGGTCAAGTGGGGTGTACATCCTGCGGTATGTGTGAAGTAGTGGACACACCTTGTGTCCCTGACAAACATGTGTAGGAAGTGTCACCGGCTGCACAAGCTTGAGCTCCAGGTTTCAGAACTTGAGCGGCGGCTGGAGTCACCGTTGTGCATCTGCGAGGCAGAGGACTACATGGATAGCACGTTTAGGGGGTTGGTCACCCCACAGGTCAGAAGTGTACAGCCAGAGAGGGAATGGTTGACCGCCAATGGGTGATAACAAGCTGTCTAAGAGAACCAGGCAGGTAGTGCAGGAGTCTATTGAGTCTATCCTGCTTGCTAATCGGTTTTTCATTTTGGATGCTGATGAAGACGATGGTTCCTCAGGGGAGTGCAGCAGAGTCAAGCCTATGGCACCACGGGCAGCTCAGCTATACAGGGTGGGAGAAAGAAAAACGGAAGGGTAATAATGATAGGGGATTCCATAGTCAGGGGATCAGACAGGCATTACTGTGGCAGTAAATGTGACTCCAGGATGGTGTGTTGCCTCCCTGGTGCCAGGGTCAAGGATGTCATGGAGCGGCTGCAGGACATCCTTCGGGGGCAGGTGGATCAGCCAGTAATCGTGGTCCACATTGGTACCAACAACATAGGTAGGAAGAGGGATGAGGTCATGAAAGCAGATTTTAGAGAGTTAGGAAAGAAATTAAAAAGCAGGACTTCAAGAGCTGTAATCTCAGGGTTATTCCCAATGCCACGTGCTAGTGAGCATAGGAATAGGAGGAATGATCGATTAAATAAGTGGCTGGGGAACTGGTGTAGGAGGGAGGGCATCAGATTTCTGAGGCATTGGGACCGATTCTGGGGCAGGTGGGACGTGTACAAGCTGGACGGGTTACACCTTAACAGGACTGGGACTGATATACTCACAGGGAGATTTGCTAGTGCTGTTGGGGTGGTTTTAAGCTAGCTTGTCCAGGGTGGGGAGTGCGGGGGGAGGTGGTGGGAACCGGAGAGGTGGCCCAAATTGAAAGAAAGTAAAGTTGGTAACAGGAAGTAGTAGTGAGACTAGAAGGCAGGAGAAACAAAGCAGAGCATTGAGTATGCTACAAATGCAGAATGATGTCAAAGAGACCAAGTTAAGGGCATTCTACCTGAATGCGTGCAGCATTCACAATAAGGTAAAGGATCTAACGCCACAAATAGAGGTAAATGGGTATGATATAACTGCCATTACAGAAACATGGCTGCATGGTGGCCAAGACTAGGAGCTGAATATTCAAAGATATTCGACGTTTAGAAAGGTCAGACAAGAAGGGAAAAGAGATGGAGTTGCGCTGATAATAAGGGATGTGATCATTGTGTTAGTAAGGGAGGATCTCAGGTCAGAAACAACAATGTGTGGAATCTGTTTGGGTGGAGCTAAGAAACAGCAAAGGGCAGCAGACATTGGAGTTGTTTATAGGCCACCAAACAGTAGTGGAAACGTGGGGCGTGGTATTAATCAGGAGATGAGAGGAGCATGGAGCATGGGCAATACCATAATCATGGGTGACTTCAATCTGCATACAGACTGGGTAAGCCAAATGAGCTCTAATGCTGTGGAAGACGAGTTTCTGGAGTGTGTTAGGAATGGTTTCCTAAAGCAGTATGTTGAGGAGCCAAATAGAGGACAGGCTATTTTAGATCTAGTATTATGTAATGAAAAAGGGCTAATTTATAATTAATTAATAATCGTGTTGCAAAAGAGCCTTTAGGGATGAGTGACCACAATATGATAGAATTTTACTTTATGTTTGAAAGTGAAGTAGTGCACGCTGAAGCAAGGGTACTAAAGCTGAATAAAGGAAATTATGAAGGCATGAGGGACAAATTGGCTGAGGTGGATTGGGAAAATAATTAAAAGGTATGACTGTACATAGGCAATGGATAATCTTCAAAGAACTATTACTTGGCTTACAGCACCTATACATTCCTTCAAGGTGCAAAAACCCAAAAAGGTCAGTCAACTGTGGCTGACAAAGGAAGTTAAGGAATGTATAAGATTAAAAGAAAAGGCTTAGAAGGTTGCCAGAAGTAGTAGTAAACCTGAGGATTAGGAGGTTTTAGAATACAGCAAAGGAAGACCAAGAAACTGGTAAAGGGAGAATAGAATATGAATGCAATCTAGCAAAAAACAAAAACGGACTGTAAAAGCTTCTAAGTATGTAAAAAGGAAGCATCTGGCTTCCAATGTGGGTCCATTACGGACACAGTCACGAGAATTCATAATGGGGAATAGGGAAATGGCAGAGATGCTAAATGATTACTTTATGTCTGTTTTCACTGAGGAAGATACAGGAAATCTCCCAAATGTTTCCTCTTCATTTAAAGCTACATTGTCCCCTGATTATTTTTTTCATTTAAATTAGCTTAAAGAATAAAAATGCTCAACATTGTGATTTGCTCTTTGTAGGGAGCACAGGTGTGGCTCAGTGGGTTGTTCCTGTCTCTGTTTAGGTTCACGTCCCATGCCAGTTCTTCGGCATATAATCCAATTGGGAGATTGTAGCACTGCTGATGATGCAAGAGATCTGTAGTAATATTTATAGAGTCATAGAGGTCTACAGCACAGAAAAAGGCCCAACGAGTCTCCGTCGGTCAAACAAGTTCCTAACTAATCTAATCCCATTTTCCAGCACTAGGCCCATAGCCTTGTATGCCAGGGCATCACAAGTGCATATCCAAATACTTCTTAAATGTTATGAGGGTTTCTGCCTCTGCCTCCCTTTCAGGCAGAGAGTTCCAGATTCCCAACACCCTCTGGGTGAAAAAATTCTTCTTCACATTCCCTCTAAACCTCCTGCCCCTTACCTTAAGTCTATACCCCCTGGTTATTGATCCCTCCACCAAGGGGAAAAATTCCTTCCTGTCTACCCTATCTATGCCCCTCATATTTTATACACCTCAATCATATCCCCCCTCAATCTCCTCTGCTCCAGGGAAAATAACCTTTAGGTGAGCTATTCAATCACCAAGTAATTAGACTTTTGATAATGGTCAGAAGTATATTCCCAAATTTGACATGGTCTCTTTAATTATTACATTTTTGTTTATGCATATATAAAGTAATCAAAACCAGAGGACAGCACTTTAAGCAGAGCTCTTGATTAATGCCCTCTGTAGACCGGGATTTTCCGGCCCTGTCGCAGGCGGGACCCACCGTGGGTGAGGCGGCGCCCCAGCCAGAAGTCCATTGACTTGCGGCGGGACCAGAAGATCGCAGCGGCGGGCAAGTGCAGAAAATCCTGCTGGTAGTATATTTTGGCCAATCCAGGTAACAGATTTTTGCCAGTGAAATAGTGAAGGTAGACATTACTTAGAAAAAATAATTAAATCTCATTACTGGCAGCTTAGTTTATGATTGTGAAGTGGAACAGTTAGGTAGTTAGCACTGGAATTAAAATATATATATATATATATATATATCGCACACACTGATAACCTCAGAGCAGGCTCAGGGGCATGATGGGATACTTGACATTCTGGAACTGTTCACAGCCTGTGTAAACAATAAACGGAATTCAATCCCAGGCAGGGTGGAGGGGTTCAAGCCAGAAGTTGAGATAACATCTGCTCTTTAGTTATTGTCTCACTAAGTAGGTCAAAGAAACTCACCAGGTGGTGAATGTATCAGAATAACTAGCCATTGGCGGCTGCTTAACAAGATCTTGTAGCCATTAGTAGTTGCTAAGCAAGATCTTGTAGCTATTTGTGGCTGTTAACGAGGTTTAGTAATAACATATGGAAGTAAGAATTATAAAAGATGCTGTAAACTTTGAAATTTTGACACGTTTTCCTTTGCAGACTCCGGAGCTTCTCCCAGGTGTACTCGAATAAAGATTTTTACTTACCTGGACTTCACAGACCCCAGAGTGGCTGTTCTTCTCCACAACATTTGATAGTGTCCAGGTCAATATTTATCCTTCAATCAATATCTGCTGTGTTTCCTCTATTGCAACAGTGAGTACTTTTGAAGTGTGGTTTGATTGACTGTAAAGCATTTTGGGATGTCCAGTGTTCGGGAAAAACATTATATCACTGAGTATTTCTTTCTTTTATAATTACCAAAGTTTTAATGTAGAAAGCACACTCGCTATTGGCATGAAAACTCAGAAGTAAGTTTCCCTCCTTGCTTTGCTGCTTTGGGGCATGCACAGTAATACGAATACTAAACAGGACATATACTTCCTCCATTCCTTTTACTTCTTATGCCATGGTTTTACTTTGAGGATTGTTCAATTTCTAGTATAATGAGAAAATGAAAAGTACCTTTAGCAACAGCTTTAGGCTTCAAAGCCATTCTTCCTACAAGGCATTCCTTCAGCATGGATTCAGAGTTGACCCAGCTGTGAATCTGAAATTTGAAGAAAACTGCCACATTAACTGGTTTGCTAAGATTGGCATGTATTTGTCTACACTATATTTAGCAAATATTAAAAAAAATCCTGGAAATACACATAGAACTAAAGAGAAAGGACAGGTTACCATTTAAGGAGAAACAGAAATACCTGGAAAAACTCAGCAGGTCTGGCAGCATCGGCGGAGGAGAGCACAGTTGACATTTCGAGTCCTCATGACCCTTCAACAGAACTAAGTAAAAATAGGAAAGGGGTGAAATATAAGCTGGTTTAAGGGCGGTGGCCCGGGGGGGTGGGGGGGGGGGGGGTTGTTGGGACAAGCAGCCAGTAATAGGTGGAGATAACCAAAAGATGTCACAGACAAAAGAACAAAGAGGTGTTGAAGGTGGTGATATTATCTAAAGGAATGTGTTAATTAAGAGTGGAAGGCAAGACAGACAAGGTACAGATAGCTCTACTGGGGGTGGGGGAATACTAAAAGGTAGAGATAAACAATGGGAGGAAATACATTTAAAAATAATGGAAATAGGTGGGAAAAGAAAAATCTATATAAATTATTGGAAAAAACAAAGAGGGGGAAGAAACGGAAAGGGGGTGAGGATGGAGGAGGGAGTTGAAGATCTAAAATTGTTGAACTCAATATTCAGTCCGGAAGGCTGTAAAGTGCTTAGTCGGAAGATGAGGTGCTGTTCCTCCAGTTTGCGTTGAGCTTCACTGGAACAATGCAGCAAGCCAAGGATAGACATGTAGGCGAGAGAGCAGGGTGGAGTGTTGAAATGGCAAGCGACAGGGAGGTCTGGGTAACGCTTGCGGACAGACCAAAGGTGTTCTGCAAAGTGGTCACCCAGTCTGCGTTTGGTCTCTCCAATGGAAACCGCATTGGGAGCAACGAATGCAGTAGACTAAGTTGAGGGAAGTGCAAGTGAAAAGCTGCTTCACTTGAAAGGAGTGTTTGGGCCCTTGGACGGTGAGGAGAGAGGAAGTGAAGGGGCAGGTGTTGCATCTTCTGCGGTCGCATGGGAAGGTGTCATGGGAGGGGGTTGAGGAGTAGGAGGTGATGGAGGAGTGGACCAGGGTGTCACGGAGGGAACGATCCCTATGGAATGTCACCAGGGGGGGGTGAAGGGAAGATGTGTTTGGTGGTGGCATCATGCTGGAGTTGGCGGAAATGGCGGAGGATGATCCTTTGAATATGGAGACTGGTGGGGTGATAAGTGAGGACAAGGGGGACCCTATCGTGTTTCTGGGAGGGAGGAGAAGGCGTGAGGGCGGATGCGCGGGATATGGGCCGGGCACGGTTGAGGGCCCTGTCAACCACCATGGGTGGAAAATCTCGGTTAAGGAAGAAGGAAGACATGTCAGAGGAACTGTTTTTGAAAGTGGCATCATCAAAACAGAAGCGATGGAGGTGAAGGAACTGAGAGAATGGGATGGAGTCCTTACAGGAAGCGGGGCGTGAGGAGCTGTAGTCGAGGTAGCTGTGGGAGTCGGTAGGCTTGTAATGGATATTGATGGACAGTCTATCATCAGAAATTGACACAGAGAGGCCAAGGAAGGGATGGGAAGTGTCAGAGATGGACCATGTGAAAATGATGGAGGGGTGGAGATTGGAAGCAAAGTTAATAAATTTTTCCAGGTCCCGACGAGAGCATGAAGCAGCACCGAAGTAATCATCGATGTACCGAAGAAAGAGTTGTGGGAGGGGGCCGGAGTAGGACTGGAACAAGGAATGTTCCACATACCCCATAAAGAGACAGGCATAGCTGGGGTCCATGCGGGTACCCATAGCCACACCTTTTATTTGGAGGAAGTGAGAGGAGTTAAAGGAGAAGTTGTTCAGTGTGAGAACAAGTTCAGCCAGACGGAGGAGAGTAGTGGTGGATGGGGATTGTTCGGGCCTCTGTTCGAGGAAGAAGCGGGGAACCACTAGACCATCCCGGTGGGGGATGGAGGTGTAGAGGGATTGGACATCCATGGTGAAGAGAAGGCGGTTGGGGCCAGGGAACTGGAAATTGTTGATGTGACGTAAGGTGTCAGAGGAATCACGGATGTAGGTGGGAAGGGACTGGACAAGGGGAGAGAGAAGGGAGTCAAGATAGCGAGAAATGAGTTCTGTGGGGCAGGAACAGGCTAACACGATCGGTCTGCCGGGACAGTCCTATTTGTGGATTTTGGTTAGGAGGTAGAAGCGGGCCGTCCGAGGTTGGGCGACTATCAGGTTGGAAGCTGTGGAAGGAAGATCTCCAGAGGAGATGAGGTCAGTGACAGTCCTGGAAACAATGGCTTGATGTTCAGTGGTGGGGTCATGGTCCAGGGAGAGGTAGGAAGAAGTGTCTGCGAGTTGACGCTCAGCCTCCGCGAGGTAGAGGTCAGTGCGCCAGACAACAGCACCACCCTTGTCAACGGGTTTGATGAAAAGATCAAGAGAAGAACTGTTGGCGTGACATTAGTTGTCTCAATTTCTCTGCTACTCTCACCCATTCTAACCTGTCTCTCTCTGAACTTACTGCACTCTGTTCTCTCAGGTCCAACCCTAACATTGTCATGTGCCTTCTACTCTTAATTAGCACATTCCTTTAGATAATATCACCACCTTCAACACCTCTTTGTCTTTTGTCTGTGACATCTTTTGGTTATCTCCACCTATTACTGGCTGCTTGTCCCAACAACCTCCCCCACCACCCCCCCCACTTAAACCAGCTTATATTTCACCCCTTTCCTATTTTTACTTAGTTCTGTTGAAGGGTCATGAGGACTCGAAACGTCAGCTGTGCTCTCCTCCGCCAATGCTGCCAGACCTGCTGAGTTTTTCCAGGTATTTCTGTTTCTGTTTTTGTTTTCGATTTCCAACATCCGCAGTTTTTTGCTTTTACCATTTAAGGAAACTGACAGATAAGCTACTTAGGACATAACAAAATGAAAGGGGAGGAGGGGTTGGAAAATACATGCTAAGGTCATCTCTTATAACAGAAACAAATAATAGGTTTTATTTCCTGCAAGCAGATGTTTCCTAAAGCTAGGAATGGGATAAGTCATGGATATCTGTACTTTCAAAAAAATAAAAAGGTTTCGGAAAAAATGGAAAAAAAGATTCACAAAAATAATACCAGAACTAAGTGAATATACTTACCATTAAAGGCTGAACAGATTAGGGTTCTTTTCTGTAGAAAATGGAAATCTGAGGGGTAACCCAAGAGGTCTTTAAAAATACGAAAGGGTTTGATAAGCTAGGTTTCCACTTGTGGGGGAGACTAAAATTAGGGGTCATAAATATAGGATGGCTACCAATAAATCCAATAGGGAATTAAGAAGCAACGTCTTCGCACAGAAAGTGGAAAGAATGTGGAACTCACTATCACAAGGAATATTTGAGGAAAATAGCATAGTTGCATTTAAAGGAAAACTAGATTAGTACATAAGGGACCAAAGGATAGAAGGATATATTGATGGGGTTAAATGAAGAGAGGTGGGAGAAGGCTCATATGGAACTTAATCATCACCATGGACTCATTGGGCAGAATTTTGCATTCGGCGAGCAGGGGGCGGGGCCCGCTCGCCAACACGTAAAATGACGCGGGATGATGTTAGGGTGAACCCCCAATGTCATCCCGCCCCATTTAAATTTTCAGGAAGGCGGGGACACAGCGAAATCATCTGTGCGCCCGCCGACCCGTCAATGGCCAATTGAGGCCATTGACAGGATCATTGAAACAATTAAAGGACCTGCTCATCCAACCTTAAGGTTGGTGAGCAGGCCAGGATCCCCGGAAGGCAATAGAAAAAACATGAAACCTCATCCACCGGCGGGATGAGATTTCATGTAGGGATTTAAACAGTTTAATAAAGTTTTAATGTAATTTATGAACATGTCCCATCTCATGTGACATTATCACATGAGGGGGACATGTTAAGGATTTTTTTTTCTATTTTTAATGTTTTTAAAAGTGTCAGCGATCTCCCTGAGGCTGCACTTAGCCTCAGGGAGATGTGCGCTCTTTCGTGCACATGCGCGAAAGAGCGCACTCTCGCTTTTGTGGAATCCCCCCCCCCACCCGCACAGGAGGCGCATAGCGCTTCCCGCCGGATGTCACGCTGGGCGGGCCTTAATTGGCCCGCCCACGTAAAATAGCAGCGGGGGCCGCTTCTCCAGCGGGGATCGGCTCCCCGCCCGCCAGAGGTTTGATCGAGCCCGCCCACCTGACAGGCAGAAAATTCTGCCCATTAGACAGAGTGGGCTGTTTCAGTGCTGTAGATTGTGAATCATGTAGGCAGGTTAAATCAAATAGGGAAAGGCATTAAAACAGAAGAAGATTTGAAAGTAACTGAGTAAGGCAATAAAGCAGTGTGACAAATAAACTTCAAATGAAGAGGATGGGAGAAACAGGTACAAGGTAGAAAACGATGACTGAGGCCTGAAGCCAGTCAACTAAATCCAATAACTTCATGGTCATTTTCACTTATGCCAGCTTTTTATTACAGTTATTTTTAAAAACTGAATTCAAATTTACAAGCTGCCATGCTGGTAACTTAGCTCACATTCTACAGATTATTCGTCCAGGCCTCCTGGATGTACGCCTTGCCAGAGTGGCAGTAGAATGGATACCACCAGATGGAAGAAGAGGGGGCCATCCAAAGAAGGCCTGGCGAAGTCCATTTAAGGAGGACCTTAAAGAGCGGGACACCACCTGGGCTGGTGCAAAAGAGATTGCAATGGACCAGTGCTGGAGACTTGCTGCCCATTGTCCTGCACAGGACTCGAGGAACTAAGTCTAAGTCCTCTGGATTACTAGCCTAGAATATAACCATTACTCCACCATAGGCCTCTATAGCGGTAGAGCCAAATGTTATGTGTATTTATCTGAAAGCTGGCCTCGTGTCAAGGTGCAGCAGGTAGATAAGGAAGAAGAGTGGAACTAAATAAGGGCAGTCACGCTGAGCTGGGCAGCAGAGGAAAACAAGAGCTGGAGGTGTATAGGTGATCAATCATCTCAAAAGGAATCAGAGGTTGAGCAGGACAGTTAGGGATAATGCACCAGTCTCAGAGGATATCATGTGATCTTGATCAAGACACGGATATCTAATATTAAACTTCTGATAGCCAGATGGTGAAGTAAGAAACCAGATGCCAATATCCTTAATCTTAATAATACAATTAAACATACCATTAACATTTAATCGGAGAGATTCAAATATGGAGTTGTAGGGAACATTGGCATGGATTTGGAAGGCAACAACATTTTGAAGGACTTTCAAGGAAAAAGAGATGGGACAGTAGTTTTGTAAGGATAAAGGAGTTAAATCACAGGACTTTTGTGGAGAAGGGTTAAGATAGTGATTTTGAAAGAGAATAGTCAATACCAGAGGAGAGGGGTTGTCTAAAAGAGCCAATCTCCACACCTTTCATGCAAGTTCTCTTACGGTAAATCAAAAGCTATCTGGTGTCAAGTTTTTCAATCTGTGCAAATCTTGTTCCGTTACTTAATAAAGGGGAGATGGATAAACCCAGCCCCTTTAGGCCAGTCAGCCTAACATTGGTCGTGGGGAAACTTTTAGAGACAATAATCCGGAACGAAATGAATTGGCATTTGGCAAAGTTGAGGCAGTTAAAACAGCATTTAGGATCCTTGGCTTTATTCACAGAGGCACAGGGTACAAAAGCAGGGAAGTTACGTTAAACAACAACAACTTATAGGGCAGAATCTTCGGGTCGGCAAGCGGGAGTGTGCCCTGCATAAAATGACGCGCGGTGACGTTGGGAGTGCGTCCTGATGTCACCGCGCGTCATTCTGATCCTCAGTTCGGCGGGCGCACAGTGGAGTCAGCTGCCCGCCCACTGAGCTGTCAAAGGCCTATTAAGGCCATTTAAAAATTAATTAAAGTAATTAAGCTGCCCGTTCAACCTCAAGGTCAGCGGGCAGGCAAAGAGCCCAGGCGGCCTTCGCATTTATCATGAAACCTCATCCACGGGCGGAATGAGGTTTCATTAAGGGTCTATAAATTAAATAAATGTTTTTATTAAAGTTCATTGACATGTCCCAGATCACGTGACACGGTCACATGAGGGGACGTGTTAAAAAAATTTTTTTCTTTATTAATATTTTTTAGAAATCACACTAATCTCCCTGAGGCAGTTCTGTGCCTCAGAGAGATCTCTGTGCTCTTTTGCGCGTATGTGCGAAAGGGTGCAGGTCCCGACTCTCCCTCCTCCCCCCGCCCACACAGGGAGCGCTCAGCGCTTCCGGGTACGCATCAAGCTGGGCGGGCCTTAATTTGCCTGCCCATGCAAATTGGCGGTGCCCAGCCAATCATGGGCAACGATCGGCTGCACGCTCACCTGCTCGCCCGCACCCGCTCCCACCCAACCCCCCCGATGGGGAAAAAATTCTCCCCATAGTTACATAGCACCTTTAATGTAATGACACATCCCAAAGTCCCTCACAGGAGCATTATAAGACAAAGTATGACACCCATGAGACACACTAGGAGATATTAAGTCAGCTGACCTAAAGCCTGGTCAAGAAGGTATGCTTCAAGGTGTGCCTTAAAGGAGGACAGTGAGGTAAAGAATTGAGAAGTGTAGGGAGGGGTCTAGGCAACTGAAGGCACGGACAATATCAGTGAAGCAATTATAATAGGGAATGCACAAGTGGCTAGGATTAGAGAAGCGTAAATATCTCCGAGGGTTGCGCGACTGGAGGAGACTGTAGAGATATGGAGGGGCAAGGCCATGAACAGATTTGAAAAGAAGGATGAGAATTTTAAAGCCAATGTAGGTCAGCGAACACAAGGCTGATAGGGGATGTAGGAGACTTGCTGCGAGTTAAGACAGAGGCAGCTGAGATTTGGATGACCTCAAGTTTGTGCCGGATAGAATGTGGGAGACCAACCAGGAGTGCATTGGAATAGTTGAGTATAGAGGTAACAAAGACATGAATGAGGATTTCAGCAGCAGATGAGCTGACACAGGACAAAGTCAAGCACTGGTTAGGCCTCAGCTGGAGTTGCGTTCAATTCCAGGCATCACACTTCTGTCGTCATCGGCTGTCCCTTGATTCGAGGATGACGTCCACTCAGGGTCACGAGTTTTGGTTATGGGTCTTCGTATGACTGAACAGGCCGATTCTCGACCCACATATCCTTGGACACATGGGGCAGGACATGCCACGAGGTGATGGGATCTGCAGTGCAGAATTTGCTTCCTTTTCTTTCCTTCCCTGCTGCCGTTCTGCCTCATCATTAAGATGCTGTGACTCGAAGAGTATGCAGCTTGATGGACAAGTTGTCGCCATTTTAGATGATTGGTAGCAAGCTCCTGCCAGTCATTAACGTCAATGCTGCCTCACTTCAGGGAGAGCTACAGAGTGCCTTTGAAGTATTTTCTTTGACCTTCCCAGAACATTGGCCATTTGAGAGTTGAGAAAACAGGATGTGGTGGGGTAATCAGTTTTCGGCCATCTGGACACAGACTCCAGTCCATCGAGGTTGATTGTGCAGGAGTTTTGCCTGAATGCTTGTGGGGTTGGCTTCAAAAAGGACACTAACGTTTGTTTGATGGTCCTGCCATTGAACCTGGAAGGTGCAGCAAAGGCACTGCTGATGGAGTTTCTCCAGTGCTCTTATGTCTTGCTGATGCACAGTCCAGATCTCACTACAATACAGGGAGTGTGGTGATGACAACTGCTCTGTACACTAGGACTTTTGTTTACTTGGGCAGCTTTCTGCAGACAAAAAGAACATGGACACACATTGCCCCTGTTTCAGCTAAACAAAATAAGTGACAGCCATTCGCAGGTTTGACCAATCAGAGTCAAGCTGCCTGGTTTAAATTTCAAACAATGCTTGCCAGTTAACGGGCAGTTACAATCAACTGGTGCATTCTCCATGGCAATGCCTCTACCAGACTCTACTTACCAACCAATCAGCATTGTCTTCTCATACGGTATGAGTATATTGTTTCCTCTGACATTGGTATTTTCTTGCGAATTGTCCTGATGACTGCAAAAACTTCAACAAAAAAAAGTCTCTTTTTCAACAATAACAAGAACCTGTTTGCTGTGGCAGAGAGATTGATAGCCATAGGGCAATGACTTGAAGTGATCGGCATGAGGAGTTTTTTTTTACCCACAACAAGTTGTTGTGATTTGGATTGCATACCTTAAAGGATGGTAGAAGCAAATTCAATAGCAACATGTAAGAGAGTTGGATAAATGCTTAAAAGGAAAATGTTTACAGGGTATGAGGAAAGAACAGGGAAGTAGGGTTAATTGAATAGCTTGACCAAAGAGCCAAAAAGCCTCCTTCTGCGCTATATTTTCCCGCAATTCTATGA
The DNA here is from genome assembly GCF_964194155.1 of Cetorhinus maximus. Taxonomy (NCBI): domain Eukaryota; kingdom Metazoa; phylum Chordata; class Chondrichthyes; order Lamniformes; family Cetorhinidae; genus Cetorhinus; species Cetorhinus maximus. Next base: position 129,736,433 of record NC_135883.1, read on the forward strand.
CTGAACATGAAACGTATGTTGAAATTTTAATCACAGAGAGCTGGATGGAACCGCCACAGATCACGATCCTTATTGTACTCATTCTTCACAAAATGCTTCAGGAGCTCGAGAAACTTTGATTACATAAAGGATTAATGAGATTTACGAGAGGTGGTAAAAGGTTCTACAGTTGAGTAGTCTGACAAAAAACTGTAAGTGTTAATGGTGGTATAATTAGGATAGTGTAGTTCCAAGAAAACCTTTTTTTTTTTGAAAAGCAACTAATGGGGAGACATTATTGAGTGTAGCAACTGCACTATTATCTGGATATTCCAGACTGTGAAAACAGTTGTTTGAATCCTTGCATTTTGAGCAAGATTGGTGGATGCTACATCTTTGTTGAAAAGTATGCGTTTTAATTAGAACAGGTCATTTCAGGTAATTAAATCTACTAAGCAAAAACATTCTGGGTTTCCACATGGCAAACATGCCATTCTTACCAGTCTGACCTATACATGGTTGACTCTTCACTGCCCACTCAAGTGGCCTAGCAAGCCAGTACAAAGAAATAGATCCAAAACCACCTTCTCAGGGCAACTAGGGGTGGGTAATGAATGGTGTCAATGCCAGCAATGCCCACATCCTGAGAATAAGTACAAAAAAATCCATACATGGGTGTTAACAGCCCATGGCGGGTGCAAACATGAAAACACTCAACCAAGAGGTGGCGCTGTCATAGAAAGAAACAGGAACAGCGCAACTTGACCTTGTACAATCTCTTTTCTTTGGAATTGTCTACCCCAGTGATTTGTTGGTGCTCCATTGTTTACCATATTCAAGACTGAGATCGACAGATTCTTGATCAGGGGATGGGGGAGCGGGTACAAAAGTGGAATTGAGATAGCAAATCTTACTGAATGGCGTAGGAAGGCTCATGGGGTCAAATGGTGTACTCTGGCTCCTTTTCTTATGTTTTTACGTTCATTATTCTCAAAAGTTGAGACTGTACTTGTGCATCTAATTCGCAGGATGCTTCAATCTGAGTATGTGCAGTGCAAAGTATTTCTAAGTGTGCATCTGTGTGATGCTAACAGTGCAAGTATCTTCCTCGTGCTATATGAATTTCTTGGTTTTTCCCAATGATTTGACAACCAATTTTAGAATGAATTTGAATTTTGAAAGATTGTTCAGGTTAAGGTTAAGATTTAAATGATTTCCAAGCGCTGAATTTTTAATTCCGTGAAACAGTCTGATCCTGACTGCAAAATTATACTAACTCTTCTTTCTGATGTTTAGACCGAGAAAACATGAACAATTACCGTTTATTAAAAAATATAACTTTCATGGTGGTGGTGGTATGTTAACAGTTCACTCGGAGTCCAAGTTGCTGTGGCAACTTGAACTTTTACACATACTGTATGTTGTAGTCTGGAGCTATGGATAGTGAAGGTAGAAGCTTCAATGCTCTTTCCACCACATAGCCAACCAGGAATCTCTCCCACTCTTTCCCCTGCCATTGGCAAATATTGGAAGGATTTGGAGGTTGACGTTCAACCTGTTTGACCGCGTTATGAACGCACCTTCCTTGGTCATCAATTCCTGGGATGGGACTTGAATCCGGAGCTTCTGGCTCAGAGGCAGGGGCACCCACCGTGTCACAAGATCACCAATTTTCACGGTACAAATGTTGAATTATGTCTTTGTTCACACAATGTTAGTAGCTGAGGTTGATATTTCAAATTATTTCAAAAGAATCCAAACTCTCTGGCCACAGCCTCTGACCATTTGCAAACTCTATTCCACCCCAAGATGATATTCTGAACCCACAATCCTTTCTATCATAAACACTTGCACCTTTCATCTCTGTAATATTGACACCCAACTCAGCCCATTCGTCACTGAAATCCTCCATCACCTCCAGGCTCAAATATTCTGATGTTCCTCTAGCCAGTCTTCCATCCTGCACCCTCCATGAACTTCAGTTCATCCATAATCCAGCTTTCCGCATCCTACCCTACACCAATTCTTGCTCACTTATCTAATCCAAGCGTTGAAATGTCTTCATGGCCTTATCCCTCCCCAACTCTAACTGCCTCCAGCCGACTAGCTGTTCTTTAGACTCGGGCCTTTTTGTGTATCCAAAGACACCCCCACCCCTCCCAACACCCCTCCCCAATTACCCTTCATTACATCCAGTGTCGGAAATGTAATCAGCTGTCTAGATCCTAGGTTCTGGAACTCCCTCCTTATACCCTTCTGCTTCCCCATCCCCATCTGTTCCTTTTGGGCCTACTTTAAAAACCATTTCTATACTCCTCCCAATGATTTTTGTTTGAACACCATCATGTTTCTAATTTCTGTGGTTTAATTTTGCACTTGTATTTTACAAAGAACTTAATGAATAATTCATTCTTCATAAATGCAACTAGCAGAAAGGCATCAAATTCAAATTTATCCTTACTTCAGGGAAGGAAGAGAATGTAATTAGCTGCAAATAACTGGGCATTTTATGGGAGCATAAAGCCTCCACTGGTAGCATAGCTCAAGAGACTCAGTTCTCAAGTGCAGCAGCACAATACTGATACACAGGTGCCTGGCCGTAGGTGGATTAGAAAGCCATGCTGGACTGTTGTGGTCCATTTTAATATCACCATCTATAGCGAAGGGTGTAGTTCCTGGTCACCTGAAACAGTATTCGAGTAATAAACTCGTAATCGCAATACATAACATCATTTTGTCATTAATAAAAAAAACGAACCGACATTTTCAAAGATGATTGCTACAGCACACAACCATAAAAGTGAAAGCCAACTGAACATTTAATCTGACCTAGGTCAAAAAGGGAGTAATTATTGTTTTCTTTCCCAAGAATCTCTTCAGGGCTGGGAATGAAGCAGCCTTCTCACAGGAGAGAAATATTAATAGTAGAAGTTAGGGTTTTCTAGATAACAACACAAAAAGAAGTTAATACAAATGTTTTGATAATTAAGGAATTAACAACCGTTGACAACAGATCTCTGGATGGAACTGAAGCTGAATGACTAGAACTATGATTTTCCATTTGAGAAACCTTTCAAATTATAGACACGCCACCTCAAACTGCAAGAGAACGCACACCTTACGGGAAGAGCATTCATTTGGGGATACTACTACCTTTCTTAAAGGTTTCAGCCATCAGAATAACTTAATTTGACTATCCCATGATCTATTAACCCACATTCATTTACATTGCAAAACAATCAGGCCTAGCCATCAAGGGTAACTTAATTACTTTCTGGGCAGTAGCAATGACACAGAGTACCCATTCGAGACAGATATCTTGCATTTCCACAGACCAACTGTACAATTAGTTATTTGAGCTGGACTTTGGTACAGAAACAATAAAAGTTACTTTATTAATCTTATCTAAAGTCATCAAATTATAGAACAGAAATACTGACTTTGTCACACTGTTGTTAGGTTGTTAAGAGATAAAAATGTTTCTGTGCATTTTAAAATGGAAAAATGTGGGTTTATGGATTTATTTTTGTGTCTGCACACTGCTCCTTTGGAGAAGTGTGTGAAACACCGGAAGGATTCACCAACCAGTACATGAATGAACGCTCCCCTCATGGCTATAACCATCTTTACACCAATTTAGCTATTCCTGCGTGATAGGAGGATTATAAGGGCTCTCACCAACATACGATGAGGTGTAGGCCTCCCAAATCTACTGGGCGAATTATCACTGGATGTCAATTCAGAATTCAGAGCTGGTGTTCCAGTCTGCATTCAAAGGGACTGTCTGACAGCAGTCCGGCCCTGCACCTTCTGACTCAGAGACAAAATGGCTCCTCTTTGGAGCCAAGTTCTTGGACGCTGTTTCTCCACAGATGCTGCCAGACTTGCTGAGTTTTTCCAGCATTTTCTGCTTTTATTAAAAAGTTAGGAAAACACTGCTGTAATTCTAGCACTCACTCATCAACTGGGAATGACAAATCTAGAGGAAAGAAAAAGGCTTCAGAATCATGTTAACGGCACCAGATTCATAGAATAGCTTTAAATGTTATATTATGCTAACGTTTATTTTTTTAATTCCCTCGGTGATGGACAATGATAATTCAAATTGCTACATATGAAAACTTTCCTTGGAAGGTGGAGTTTCAAATTCTGTTTGCAACAAATGACTGACAAAAAAAAATATAACTCACGTTCGATTTCAGTCCCAAAGTTTGAGAAATTAATCTGAAATAATCCTCTAGTTGACAAATTCACCTGATCAAATAATTCTGTTCCATCAGCTCCCGCACCTCTCATAAGCTCCTCCTCGCCTCCAGGGTGATATTCCAAATATGGTGTCACATTGTAAACCATGCCTACAAAAGGCAAAGATGGTGAATTGTTAAGAGTTAGGCACATGTGTCATACATTTCTCCATTGGTAATAGCCCTCTGCAAAGCAATATTTACAAACAAGCTATCACAAATTGATGCTAGTCAACAACAGGTCAAAGAAAGCAGATTTGATACAAGATACTCATGGGCCAACCATTTGTCAAAGCTGACCAACATTTTGTTGACCAACTTACTGTTCAAACAGCCCTTTAGAGAAAGCACTCATCACTGCTGGCCTTCTCTTCCCAAGGAAGGGAGAAAAGCATATTGAGCTGTTGGAGAATTCGCAGGTCTCAAAAATGCATCAACTAACATTCCACAAAATAATCTTAAAGGTCTTTTACTGGTTTTGTAATGAATTACTGATATGAACAGATGATAGATTCAGGTAAGATCCCACATAATATGATAAATAATATCATATATTATGTTAACATGATTGACAACCTCACTCTAGAAGTCATCGACAGCTTTACATACCTTGGATCAACAATTACCAGTAACCTGTGTCTCGATGCCAAAAATCAACACCAGGATTACCAAGGCCGCAGCTGTCCTTTCAAAGTTGAGAAATTGAGTGACGGCCAACAGCAAACTAACCAAAAATATAAAAGGTCCATGTGCATAAGGTGCTCTCAGCACCATCCTTCACAGGAGTGAGGCAAGCCAAGAAAAGCAGATGAACAGCTTCTACCCTAATATAAAAGCAGGGATGTGCTGCTGACGCTTTATAAGGCTCTGGTCAGACCACATTTAGAATATTGTGAGCAATTTTGGGCCCCGTATCTTAGGAAGGATGTGCTGGCCCTGGAGAGGGTCCAGAGGAGGTTCACGAGAATGATCCCAGAAATGAAAAGCTTAACATATGAGGAACGTTTGAGAGCTCTGGGGTCTATACTCGATGGAGTTTAGAAGGATGAGGGGGGATCTGATTGAAACTTACAGAATACTGAAAGGCCTGGATAGAGTGAACGTGGGGAAGATGTTTCCATTAGTAGGAGAGACTAGGACCCGAGGGCACAGCCTCAGAGTAAAGGGAAGACCTTTTAGAACAGAGATGAGGAGAAACTTCTTTAGCCAGAGAGTGGTGAATCTATGGAATTCATTGCCACAGAAGGCTGTGGAGGCCAGGTCATTGAGTGTATTTAAGACCGAGATAGATAGGTTCTTGATTGGTAAGGGGATCAAAGGTTACGGGGAGAAGGCAGGAGAATGGGGTTGAGAAACTTATCAGCCATGATTGAATGGCGGAGCAGACTCGATGGGCCGACTGGCCTAATTTCTGCTCCTATGTCTTATGGTCTTATGACAGACAAGCCTGTATGGGGTTGCTTGCTGGCACCCAGCAGTTTCAGTGCCTGATGGGAGGTACCTGCTGAGAGCCACTGCCTCATCGAGGGACCAGCGGAGAGCCACCCCTTGCTGCCGACCCCCTCTGACACCCCCCCCTCCCCCAATGCACCCCCAAAGCCGCACCCCATCGCCATCCCCCCTCCCCCTTCGTCCTCACTCACCTTCGGCATGGGATCCAGTGACAATCCTAGGCCTCAGGTAGTTGTTGTACTGGCTGCAGCCATGGTCTCCCCAGTAGCACTGCAGTTCAATAGAGCTACTGGACCCCCGAAAAGAGATCTCGATGGCTGAGACTCCCATCACCTCCACAAGATTCCCCCTTTGTCTTGGTAATTTTTAGTCAAGCCATTGTATGCTACTCTGCTATATGTATTCTTGTACATAAATAGATGTTCAACAGGATAATGGTTAAACAAATATTTAAAGTAACAGTTCAATATTGCAAGATGACCAGAATTATATTTCAAGGATTATATTTCCTGAAATTATAAATTAAAATAATGCTTCACTCAATTTGCATTTATAGAGCAACTTCAAATGGAACAAAACAAACCAAGGGCTTCACAAGAATGCATTCAGACAAAACATGACACTCAGCAGGACAGCTTGTCATCAGCTAAAAAAAAAATGACTTCAACTTTCACAAATACGTGTTTATAACATAAAGGCAGAGAGAAAACAAAAGCAATTCTGAATGTGTGAGATGTGTTGCTTGGAATCGGTGCGAATGCTCCAAGCTGCAGTGGATTATGAACAAGACTCAACTCGACTGCGAATGAAACTGATCACAGCAACATGTTGCATATGGCACACTGCACTTTTCAACTTCAGACAAATAAAAACCACCCACTGGAACAAAACACTCCAGTCAAAGTCACAGCTTGTGCACCGACTTGTTTTCACTCTAACGCTATACCCTGAGTTTTCTCCCTTATTAACGGCTTCTAAGAAACAAATCTACAATTAGGAAATAATGCTACCACTCTTTGGATGCCGTTTGAAAAACATACCAGATCCTGCTTACATCTACTTTCCATTTCATTTCAAGTGTTTTCCTCCTTTCAAGCATTTTTCTTACAAATACAAATATTTTGAACCATTTATCTTGCCCGCTTTTTCCAAAGACTTTGTTGTTCAACTGATAAGTTACTGAGGCAACGATTTTTGAGATAGTTTACTAAGTGTCCTCGTCAAGACCAGACAGTGAAAATTTGAATTGTTTTAATAGCTTGATGTTTGAGAATAAAATTACATATTCACCGCTAAAGAATACTGCTGTATGCCCTCTAGTCTGTAACTCAGTAAGATGATGGACATGTTGAAATTTTTCTGCCCATCACCTTGAATTTGTAAAATTCTCAATAATTAAGATTCTGACAGATTATAATGCAGTCTGCAAATGCCCCCTTGTGTTCACAATGTAGAATGCAGGTACACATCATAAAGAAAGTGCCACAGCGCAGTCCACGCTAGTGAAACCTACACCTGACATTTATATTTCAGAAGTGCTGAGGTGTTACGAGGGTTGCCAACTCTGGCTGGACAGATTCCGAGAGATGTTGGCGGAGGTGACATCAGGGAAAGCCGGCGGCATTCTGTGACTGGATTCTAAGGTTTATAGGTTGGATTAAGATTAAGAACAGAGATACATAAATATAAATCATGTCCCACCTCTCTTACTGCTGTCAATGCGCAATACATTCCGGGGGTTTGGGGGGGCCGGGGAAAAGGGGGCTGGTGGCGGAAACATCAGCAACAAGAAAATCTCATTCTCAGCTGAGCTGCTACTTACCCTCTGTCAGAGCCATATCCAGCCGCTACTCTCACCCTTTACCTCAACTTCTGGTGTTTCACTTGACAAGTCACGTCACTGCTCCCCCGCACCCTCCAACCTGGTTGCAGATTCTGGAAGTTGTAGTCTGCTCTCCACCCAGTACCCTGCTCTCCGCCATGCAGAGATAGAAAGACTACATTTCCCATCCAGTGCCGCTGGACCCTCCTTCCTGGTTTGGGGAGGTGATGATACTTTTGGACCAAACTGGCCCAACTAACTCAATGGCACCAATGAAATATTGTTTTAAAATCTCCTGGAAGACTTTCTTTGGTCAGCAGGAGATTGATGCCGATCCCGGGAGACTCCCGGCCATTCCAGGAGGGTTGGCAACCCTGTGTGTACAGTTCACAAATGGAGTCTCAGCTGCTGTGGCAACATACATGTTGTAGTCGGGAGCCATCACATGGCTGACCAAGAATCTCTCCCGCTCTTATCATTTGCCATTGGTGTGTGTTGGAAGGATTTGCAGGCTAGTACTCAACCTGCTTGGCCACATTATGAAGTCCTGGGATGGGGCTCAAACCTGAACTTCTGGTTCAGAAGCAGGGATGCTCCCACTGCACTAGAGGGCCTCCATTTCAGCAATACCCCAATTCTACTTTAAAATCTTTTCAACTTGCATTGTCAAATCAATATTTTTCCACCAAATTCAGCAAAAGCTAAAAGGAACAAATTTGGTCTTTTGTGGCTTTACAGGTATTAAGTCAAATGATATATTGTTGGATAAAGGTGGGTGAATCAAATGATACAATGGAAAATGTGGCATTACAGATCAATGCAAAAATTATATATAAAAACTTGGTAGTAGCAAGTCTAAATAATGCAAGTGGGTAATCAAGGTTTAGTGATATAAATGTTGAAAAGTTTCAGAAGGAAAGTTAAGGTGCATCAAATAATTAAGTACTGGCGAATGCAAGTTAACGGCATGAAGTCCACATAGGAAAGAGGAAGCTAGGGCTGTTACAATTGAGTGAACGTGGAATGAAAACACTGGGAAAAGGTAAAAAAAAATATGCATGTGTATATATATATATATATATATATATAGGGTGGGAGTCTTGGGAAATTTATGTTGTGTGAAGTTTACGTTGGTGTGGTACTGTTAATGGTTATGCTACTGGACTAGTCATCCAGAGAACACAAATTCAAACCCCCAACATAACAGTTTGAGATTTTGATCAGAGTTTTTTAAATTTACAAACTAAAAGCGATGGCCGGTATGATGCATATAACGGGACAGTGTTAAAATTTTTAAAAATTTCAATATTAAAGCCTGCCAGAGAGAGGGCAGTTGAAATTCATATTGTAGCATGTGGTAATAAGCTAAAGCATTAACAAAAACTTTGAAAGAAAACAGCTGGACTGGTATTGCCTGAATGGGAACAGACGGGTTCATATTTCAGATAACTATGCACCTAGGCATTACTGACTTTATCACAAAGAGCAATTATTTAACTTATGATTTAATCCATTTCATTTAAGCTGGTGGACTGTGGCACAAATTCACTAGAAAGGTAAAAGAGTTCTCTCTTTTTACTGAGCAGTCTACTCAAAATAACCAGAGCACTTAAGATGCTATAACTGGCAGTTTGGAAACTGGCATTAAATGCATTTGGTAAAGGTTATGGGTTTTTGGCTGACATAAACAACTGGCCATTTTCAAAGTAGATGCCTTAAGTGGTGGAGGCCGTATTAGCAACAGTGACCATGAGTCTGTCGGATTCGAAAGATCCAACTGATTCACTAATGTCCTTTAAAGAAGGAAACTTTGCTGTCCTTACCTGGTGTTGCCTCTAGATGACTGCAGTCCCATTCCAACCTGGATGACCCTAACTTCCCTCTGAAGTGGTCTAGCAAGCCCCTCAGTTTTATCAAATGACTACAAAGAAAACTAGAGCGTTTATGAGGACATCCCACCAGTACTTCTCAGCATCTAGGAATGCACAATGTCAGACTTGCCAACAGCTCCCATGCGCCAAGAATGAAAAAAAGCAGAGTGGGATCGAATGGAAAAGAAAAAATACTGCGAGTGGAAGTGAAAGATATAAACATTGGGAGTGAAAAAGAAATTCCAAATTGGGAGTGGGGGTGAAAGAATCAGAAATATTGGGAACTGGAATTAAAACCAAATATGGCACTAAAAATACACATTGGAAGTGGCAGTAAATTAATGATACATGGAATCAGGACTAAAATGAAAAAGCAAACACAACACCAGTAGCGTCCTAATTTTATCCTCAAATCGCCAAACCTTGCCATCAGGCTGGCAATATTTTTTTTATACTCGTTCATGGGATATGGGGATTGCTGGCTAGGCTGGCATTTATTGCCCACCCCTAATTGCCCTTGTTCAGAGCGCATTTTTAAAAAAGTCAACCGCATTGCTGCGGGTCTGGAGTCACATGTAGGCCAGACCAGGTAAGGATGGCAGATTTCCTTCCCTAAAGGACATTAGTGATTCAGATGGGTTTTTACAACAATTGGCGATGGTTTTGTGGTCATCGTTAGACTTTTAATTCCAGGTTTTTATTGAATTCAAATTTCACCATCTGCCGCGGGTCTCTGGAATACTAGTCCAGTGACAATACCGCTTTACCACCACCTCCCCCTCTTCATAGAGTCATGTTCAAATCAAAATGTTAACTCTGTTTCTCTTCCCACAGAAACTGCCGGCACTTTCTTTTCTTATTTCTGATTTCCAGCATCCGCAGTATTTTGCTTTTATTTTAGAAGTCAAGAGTCATCCAGGTTGGAGTGGGACTCAAGTCATACATAGGCAAGGCGAGGTCGGGAAAGCAAGGTCTCCCTTTCTAAAAGAAATTAGTGAACCAATTGGGTTTTCTGTATAATCCGACAGACTCATAGTCACTGTTACTAATACAATTCCCACCACATAAAACAGTGAATGCCTGTCAGTTTCCGGACCTATTATATGCCAGGACAGTCATGGTCCTGCCAAGAGACCCACTTCAACATCTTGGATCATCATTCAGTTGGTTTGCCCTCAAATTAAAATTGAGAATTTGTCCTCAAACGTCTTTTCACTGTCAGATTTTTTTTCTTTTAAGTAAACTATGTCCATGATTGTTAAACATTTCTGTTTAATAGAAGTTATCTTCCGCATTCCTCAAATCACTACTTTAACTGATAGGTCTTTCTTTGAGCTGTCATGCCTCATGTCCTACCTCTGATACAGATCCAGCAGTCAGTCTTCTTATTGTGTTTTGCAAGTTCTTCCTCAGTTACCGCAATAAGCCTGCCACACAGCCCTGTCATATCCTTTCCACTCTGTTTTAGACGTATCCAGTCCATCAAACTTCGACCTGGCTTTAGCCGCACCTTTCGGGGATGAAAAGAACAGTTTAGTAAAGAGGTCTTATAAATGGCACTTTGTTTTCGCATGAAAGTTCAGTTAATTACAAAGAGAGATTTAATATCTGGAAGACAGCAAATACCCAATAATGACAATAATAATAATGACACTGAGACTTCAGATGTTCATACAGTTTGAGTTTGTTCTTGTAATTCAACTCTGATTTAATTACAACCTTTCAATTTATTCCCTAGGCAATTATCTTTAGTTACTTTGCACTCAAATCAGTAGTGCAAGCCTGAGGAAACTAAGTTTATACGGTACAATATAGTGCTCCGGTCAGATTGCATCACTTCTTGAGTACTGCATCCAGTTATGGTCATTGAGAGACAGAGGAGACAATAGCAACAACATACATCAAGAACATAAGAAATAGAAGCTGGAGTAGGCCATTTGGCCCTTCGAGCCTGCCATTCAATGTGATGATGGCTGATCTTATACCTCAACTCCACCTTCCTGCACTATTCCCAAATCCCTTGATTCCCTTAGTATCCAAAAATCTAACAACCTCTGTCTTGAATATACTCAACAACTGGGCATTCTACTTCTCTGCAGTAGGGAACTCAGAAGATCCACAAACCTTTGAGTGAAGAAATTTCTCCTCACCTCAGTCTTAAATGGCCAAACCCTTATTCTGAGATTGTGAACCCTAGTTCTAGAATTCCCAGATCAGGAGAAATATCCATCCAGCATCTACCCTGTCAAGCCCCTTAAGAATTTGATATGTTTCTAAGTTTCATGGAACGTGGTCCCAGGCTACTCAATCTCCTTATCGCAGGAATTCAGTGAACCTCCGTTGCACTCCCTCTAAGTACATCCTTTCTTAGGCAAAGAGCCTGAAACTCTAAGCAGTACTCCAGCTATGGCCTCACTAAAGTCCTGTACAGTTGCAGTAAGACTTCTTCACTCTTGTACTCTAATCCCTTTGTAATAAGTACTAACATAACACTAGCTTCCTAATTGCTTGCTGTACCTGCATGTTCATCTTCTGTAATTCATGTAAAAAGACACCCAAATGCTTTGAATACCATTTTCCAGTCTCTCACCATTTATCAAATATACTGCTTTTCAGTTTTTCCTTCGAAAGTGGATAACTTCACACTTTCCCAAGCATATTCCACCTGACATGTTTTTGCCCACTCATTTAACCTGCTTATGGGAGGGAACCTCAGTTCCCCAGGGGCAGCCAGTGTCACAGGCCACTACATGCATGGCCCACATAGTGTTCTTCAATGATACCACTAGAAGTGGCGGTGCACAAATGAATTTCTCTCCTAAACCTGTTTCCAGCCTCTCTGCACCCTCCTCACAACTTAATTTCCCACTTACTTAATATAATAAAACATCCCAAGGCACTTCACAGGGGCCTAATATTCAATGCAAGATTTTATAAGATGGTTACTTTTTAAACTCTCTCTTATAATTTAAGGTAAAACAGAATGTCCTAGGATGGGACATGGTGAAATCATATTGTACTTTGCCCAGAGACAGGCCCTTGTGATCTGGCTGTCATGGAGACAGAGGCCCAAGTCAAAATCCACAGAAACTCAAGTACCAGTTTGCACACCTTGACACAAGAGGGGTAGCTGGTCTTGCTGGACACGGACTCTCAGACTCAGACAGACAGAGGTGAAGACCAAAAACAGCTACTGCTATACCAAGCAGAGGGAAAGACTGCTTTTGTGTTAATCATCAAGCAGAATGCTGATGAAAATGGATTCCCTGTTTGAAGAGAGGGGACTTGTAGAGATTTAAAGACCAAGGAGTCACCAGAGGGTGCCTTACTGCTAGAAGTTAGTTGAATGATACTCAGGAGATTGAGTGAAGGGACTTTCAAAAGGACACTGGAAGATTTGCCCCGATATGGCAGGGAGAAAGGAACCTGTTGGAAAAGTCGGGAGGAGGTTGGACTTAAATCTAAAAGGCTACATATCAGCAGAAAGCATGGGCTAACATATAAACAGGTCATAACGTATTTCTAGTTGCATTAATTAGTTATTGGGGAGGGTACCTTTTCTTTAGTTTAATGTATTATTTGCCTAAGTAATATTTAGTCAATGTTGGTTTTAGTTTGTTACAATAAAAATCTTGAAATCTTGTTCTGCGATTCTTTCTGTCGGTTGCTGGGAAGTTCATACTTCTTTGACACCAAGCCACATAGGAGCTATTAGGACAAATGAGTAAAAGCTTGGTCAAAGGGATAGGTTTAGACGTTTATCTTAAAAGGAGGAAAGAGAGGTAGAGTGAGAAAGAGGCTTAGGGAAGGAATTCCAGAGCTTCAGACCTCGGCAGCTGAAGGCAAAGTCACCAATGGTGGAACAATTAGAATCGGGGATATGCAAGAGTTGGAGGAGCACAGAGATCTCAGACAATACAAATCATGACCAATGTCGAGGATCTATAGCTAAAGCTAACAGGATATTTCATTGTACTAATAAAGCCATTCAGGACAAATCAAAGGACATCATTTTGTCATTTAGGTCACTGGTCAGACTGCATCTGGAGGACAGTGCCTATTTTTGGGACTTTCACATGGGTGGGTGATGTGGTGTCCTTGGAAAAGGTCCACAGGAGAGACACAAGAATGATTCCAGGATTAAATAACTTCAGCAACCCAGATAGGCTCAAGGACCTTAGTTTTTAAGGGAAGCATAGACTTAGAAGTGACCTGATAGAGGTCCATAAAGTAATTAAAGGGCTGGACAGGCGAGAAGTTATTCCAGTTTAACAGATTGGGAAGGACCAGGGAACATAAATTGGAACTATGTAAATGAAGCAACAGGTAGAATGTTGGGTAGTTTTTCTTTTCCCAGATAGTAATAAGCCTCTGGAATAACTGTTACATCTCTAATGTTTTTCAGTTCTGATGGAAGATCGTCAACCTGAAACGTAAACTCAGGTTCTTCTCTCCACAGGTGCTGTTTGACCTGCTTAGTATTTCCTGAAATTTCTTTTTATATTTCAGATTTCCAGCATCCGCAATATTTTGTGTTTGTTTTCCATGAGCACACTTGTGGAACCAACCATGATGCAAGTTCAGTTTGGTGCCATTAACAACAGATTACTAGGATTGTTGAAGTGCTGCTCCAGCAGTGGCTCTGTGGAGCAGGAACTTGCTGAACCCTCTCAGGATGATAGAAAGCACCCTTCCATCACTGTCACTCCACCAGTGATCTTGCTGTTACCAGCCAGTCAGTGAGTTCAGACTGCTATCATCCATGCCCAGATTGTGCAGTTCGAAGCTGGTTCACCAAGAGCCAAAGCAGCTCGAGTTCATCCGACAAAGCATCTGCTGTCACACTCAATGTCAGGAACCTTCCACCAGCCCTGATGCAATCACTGGAGTAGCACTGCATGCGAGCATAAGAACAGGAAAGGAATGTTAAAGGGAACTTAGTTGACTTTTGTATGCAATATGGCATGTTTAAATAGTAATTCTGATTTGGAATGTTTACTTTGTGGTGGCTTTTATTTTTGTGTTATGGTCAAGCGGGTACTGTGACAGTCAGTGACAGAAGGAAGATGAGGTGTGAGACTGTTGGTGAATGGGGAATGGAGGGTGGAAAGCAAGGTCTGTGACTGTTGGTGAATGGGGAATTGAGGGGGGTTGGGGAAGGTAAGGTGTGAGACTGTTGGTAAATGGGAAATTGAGAGGGAAGATAAGGTGTGGGACTGTTGGTGAACGGGGAACTGAGGGGAGGAGGGGAAGGTAAGGTGTGAGACTGTTGGTGAACGGGGAACTGAGGAGGGGAGGGGAAGGTAAGGTGTGAGACTGTTGGTGAACGGGGAACTGAGGTGGGGAGAAGGTAAGGTGTGGGACTGGTGAATAGGGAACTGAGGCTGCAATTGCTGATATTGCAGTCGGATGAGTTGTTCACAGACAGTCAATGTTGTTGTTTGTAAATTGTGGATGTAATGCTGAAAAGAATCAATAAATTGTATCATAGCATTAAAAGGTTTGCATTTTAAGAAAAGGAGAAATTTGAGCTTTCAGCCATAAAAGGAGGTAACTGAGAGGTAATTTTATGAAGATATTCAAACTAGTAAATAAATGGTATAGAAAGTTAAATCCAACTACTTCAAATTAAATCGTAACTGTAGAATAAAGTGGTTCAGTCATATCAGTGAAAGGTAATCGGAGCTTGACATCCCGTCACATACACACAACTATTCAAATTCTCAATGAAAAGAAAAACACACAACACTCTGCATTGTAGCTCTTATGCCATTTCTTTCCACAGTAGCCACAAAACCTATCTGCCAGCAGCATTCACACCTGTCACTGGACACAGCTGCCTCTGGAACTGGCAATTAAAACCACCTCAAGTGGGCTTTGGCATCAGTGGCAGCAGCAGCACAACGTTATTAGCCTGGATTTTGTGGTCAGCAGCAAAGCAACATGATTTGCTCTTAACCTCAAAGAAAGATGTAATGGTCTCTGTGGGGTGGATTTAATTTTTCACAATGTTAATTGAATCAGGCACCAAGTAAAGGGGATCCAGAAACAATTATGTCATAAAGAAGGAGGGTAAGCAACCAGTCACACTGAACAATTCTCACAGACAGCAAACCAGGATGGTAATCAGGAAAATGCACCAATTATCCTTCACTTTTTAAAATAAATTTTGCAGAGACGAAGTTGAAATACCATAAGCAAACTTTAAATGAATTATTAAACAATGAAGTGTTTATCATTATGGAAAGGTATGACTACAAAAATATAAAATTCGTTTTCCAGAGCCAGAGATTGTTCAGCAATAGTAATAACTTAGTGTGTCATTAAAAACCTAGTTACACCTCATCAATAAAGTATAACTTTTTCAGGGGGTTTCAACAGTGATATTAAAGTATAAAAGGGGAAGTTCTTGTTAGCTTAATGATTTCTAAATATTGCCACCTGCAGGGACTTCAACAGTGTACTCTATTGAGAAGCATAAGAACATAAGAATAAGAAGAAACAGGAGCAGAAATAGACTATGCAGCACCTTGAGCCTGCTCCAGCATTCAACACGATAAAGCATCGAATCAGTGAGAACAACTTCTGGATTTCCATGTTTGGCTGCTCATGTACGGATTCCAGTAGTAGTTGTTGTTGTCAGTTTCAGAGCTGTAATGACAGTGAAAACCGACAGTTTCACTGTCATTCATTCATCAAAGTCCAAGCTATGATCGAAGTAAATGCTGGCCTTGTCAGTGACAGCTATTATGCACAACTATGCCACCTTAAATAGGAAGTGCCGCTTGGCTAACTTCCAAAACGTTTTCCTTAGTTCTGATGAAGAGTCATACGGACTCGAAACTTTAACTGTATCCCTCTCCGCAGATGCTGTCAGACCTGCCGAGTTTTTCCTGCTATTTTTGTTTTTGTTCCAAAACGTTAAATTTGGAACAATGTTAATGCATCATTCATTGCTTCTGCACATAGGCTTTCAGCTTTAATAGCAAACAAAGAGTGATTTTTTTAAAAAAAGTTCATACTCTTGAAATGTGATAAATGTTTTAAGCATGTCCCCAGCCCAAAATGCTAGCTGACATTTCCAGTAGTTCACCCAGTGTGAAACAGAGTGCAGTTTAAACAGAGCAAGAGGTGTCAGCTGTGGCTCAGTTCATAGCACCCTCGCCTTTGAATCAGAGCGTTGTGGGTTCATGTCCCACTCCCCGAAACCAAGAACTGTGATTGTACTCGAAAGAGTTGCAATCTGTGACTGTTGATAATTCGAAAGAATTTAAACAGAGCAAAGCCCAAAATGTATAACAGAGCAAAAGGACACTTCTTAACGGAAGGGCACTCCGTTGATAGGGCCTTCATGTTTAAAGAAAGAAAATCTAACACTGTAATTTCGCATTTACAACCAGCTATGCCCACTGGTGTGAGAAGTTCCTTGATTTGGAGCTGTCAGCATGAAGCAAGGATCCACCAGTGAGCGCGGACATTTTTACAAAACCCTTGACAGCCGCGAGCCCCTTGAATGAGTGTCACGTGTCAGCGCGCGGCCCCACTTGATTGACAGCCGGACACCCGCGCGGCTCATCTACCCCACCCCAACCCCCGCCATATCCGGACTCCGGGCCTCCCGTCACTCGGAGTTACGGCGTTCCGCTCAGCGCCCTCATTCCCTCCCTCTCCCCTCTCACCTTGTTCCTACTGTCCGCCGACACCCGCTGCTGAGAACTGGGCGCTGGGAACTGAGACATCTTTGGTCCCTTCAGCAACAATTTCGATTCTAGTAAAAAAGGCGGGGGGGGGGATGAACCTCTTCCCCCGGGTTAACACCGGAGTTCCTGCTCACTTCAGCTCGGGGCGGGCGCTAGGCCTCAGAAATCACTGAGCTTGCGCAGTGGTGAATGTGATCATGGGATTTGTAGTGTCTCTCTCTCTCTCTCTCTATCACAGACTGGTTACAGCACAGGAGGACATTCAGTCCGTCATGTCCCATGCTGGCTCTCTAAAGGAGCAACTCCCTTGCCTTCTCCCCATAGCCTTGCAAATTTTTCCTTTCAGGATAATGATCCAATTGCCTTTCGAAAGCTTCAGTTGACCCTGCCTCTGCCACAATCTCATTCCAGATCCCCTTGCTGGTCCAAAAAGCTTTTCCTCATGCCGCCATCGCTTCTTTTACCAATGACCTTAAATTTGTGCTATCTGGTTCTCGACTCCCTCCAATGGGAACAGTTTCTACCTATCCACTCTGTCCAGATTTCTCATGATTTTGAATACCTCTATCAAATCTCCTCTCAACCTTCTCTTCAAGGAAAACAGTCCCAACTTTGCCAATATATTCACATAACTGAAGTTTCTCATTCCTGGAACCATTCTCATGAATCTTTTCTGCACTGTCTCTGATGCCTTCATATCCTTCCTAACGTGTGGTGCCAATACACCAGTTGAGGCCAAACTAGTGTTTTATACAGCTTTAACATAATTTCCTTAATTTTGTACTCTGTACCATTTTGAAAAAGCCCAGGATGCTTTTTTTTTCTTCATTCCTTCTTGGGATGTAGGCATCATTGGCAAAGATGTTGCCCATCCCAAATTGCCCTTGAACTGAACAATTCAGAGGACAGTTAAGAGTCAACCACATTGCTGTGGGTGTGGAGTCGCATATAGGCCAGACCAGGTAATGCTGGCAGATCTCCTTCTCTAAAGGAGATAGTGAACCAGATGCGTCTTTATGACAATTGGTGATCATTTCAGTTACCAGTACTGAGACTAGCTTTATATTCCAGATTTATTAACTGAATTTAAATTCCACCAGCTGCTGTGTGGGGACTTGAACCCATATCCCCAGAGTGTTTGCCTGCTTATCTGGATTGCTAGTTCAGTGACAATAATGCTATGCCACCATCTCCCCCTGAGATGCTGTAAGCTTTATTAATTGTGCTCTCAACATGGTTTATGCACATAATCTTTAAAATTGTACCCTTTATTTTATATTGTCTCACCCCATTTTTCATAGCAAACTGAATCACTTCACATTTCTCTGCACTAAATTACACGTGCCATTAGTTCAAGAGTCTCCAGCCAGGGAAACAGCTCCCAGCCTTTTTTTTTAATTCATTGCCTCATCAGCAACACCCACATCCATTTCCCCTCATTAACAGGGCATTGCTGTGGTTCTGGAGTCACATGTAGGCCAGACAAGGTCTAAAGGGCTTGAGTGAAGCAGATAGGTTTTACAACAACCAGCAATGGCTTCACAGTCATCATTAGATTCTTCATTCCAGATTTTTTTAAAATTGAATTCATACTTCACTATTTGCTGTGGTGGGATTTGAACCTGGGCCCCCAGAGGATTACCTGGGGCCTCTGGAATGTAGTCTAGTGACAATACCACTATGCCACTGCATATTGAACTTGAAATGTTAATTCTGTTTCTCTCTCCACAGATTCTGCCAGACTTGTGGGTTTTCTAGCACTTTCTGCTTTTATTTCAGACCTCAGCATCTACCCTGTCAAGTCCTCTCAGAATCTTATATGTTTTAATGAGTTCATCTCTCATTCTTTTAAACTCTAGAGAGTATAGGCCCATTCTAGTCAACCTCTCCTCATAGGTTAATCCTCTCATCTCAGAAATCAATCCAGTGAACCTCTGTTGCACGCTCTCTTAGGCAAGTACATCCTTTCCTAGGTGAGGAGGCAAAAACAGTACACTGCACTCTAGGTGTGGTCTCCGTCCCTTCATCTAAGTCATTCATGTAATTTGTGATCCCAGCACTGATCCTTGTGGCAGCCCACATGGAACAGCCTGTAAACCTGAAAATGATCTGTTTATACTGACTCCGTTTTCTGCCCTTTCCTCTCTCCATATTACGCCTAATCCCATGAGCTCTTTAGTGGCGCTGTTTTGAATGACTTTTGAAAATCAAAATGCATTATACACCCACTATTTCCCCTTTATATACCCTGCTAGTTACATCTTCAAAAAAGCTCTTAATAGATTTGGCAAACATGATTCTCTTCCATAAAAGCATCTTGACTGTGCTTGTTCATGTTATGATTTCTAAATGCCTTGTTACCAATTCCTTTACAATGGATTCCAACATTTTCCCAATGACTGATGTCAGTTTAACTGGTTCCCTGTTCACTCTCCCTCCTTTCTTGATTAGCAGTGTTATATTTTGCACTGGGACCATTCGAGAATCTAGGGAATTCTGGAAGATCACAACCAATGCATCCACTATCTCTGCAACCCTCTCTTTTAGAATCCTAGGATGTAGGCCATCAAATACAGGGAATTTGTTGGCGTTTAGTCACGTTCATTTTTCTGGCACGTTTTCTTTGCTAAAGTGCTAACTGCTCACTTTAAGTTCCTTACTCTCATTAGACCCTAGGAACCCTGCACTGTTGCAGATCTTGCCGAATTCAACAACAAGGCTCAAAAATGTGTCCAGTTCTGGCTGGGTCATGTATAGACTGCCCATGGATAAGAAGAATGAGACCCTTGATGCCCCACTCTTCACGTGTATGTTCAGCCTTCCTGGTAGTCAAGTGGGCGAAAGTAAATAATTCAGACAGAATTTGCCCTCTAATACAGTGGGCTTCTTCACTTCATTGAACAATTATCATCTCCCCATTTCTGCTCAAGTACAGTCAAGTTGGAGGCTTTATGGCCAGTATTTCCTTTAAAAAATAATACTTTTGTATGTATTACCTTTTATTTATCAGAAATTTCCATATGGTATGAGTAGAACTGCCTTAATAGACTTACTACTGTCCAGACAGATCTGTTTTAATTGGCAATCCAGATTTTTCACTCGACTAAGCCTTCCAGTTGATCATAGGGCAATAGAGAAGTCATGTTTCTTAGATAATGATCTACCAGCTCCAGTATCACAGAATCACACAGTGTAGAACAGGCCCTTCAGCCCTTCGAGTCTGCACCGACATGTGAGAAACACCTGACCTACCTATCTAACCCCAATTACCAGTACTTGACCCATAGCCTTGAATGTTATGATGTGCCAAGTGCTCATCCAGGTACTTTTTAAAGGATGTGAGGCAACCCGCCTCCTCCACCCTCCCAGGCAGTGCATTCCAGACCGTCACCACCCTCTGGGTAAAAAAGTTTTTCCTCACATCTCCCCTAAACCCCCTCACCTTGAACTTATGTCCTCTTGTGACTGACCCTTCAACTGAAGGGAACAGCTGCTCCCTGTCCACCCTGTCCATGCCCCTCATAATCTTGTACGCCGCGATCAGGTCGCCCCTCAGTCTTCTCTGCTCCAATGAAAACAACCCAAGTCTATCCAACCTCTCTTCATAACTTAAATGTTTCATCCCAGGCAACATCCTGGTGAATCTCCTCTGCACCCCCTCCAATGCAATCACATCCTTCCTACAGTGTGGTGACCAGAACTGCACCCAGTACTCCAGCTGTGGCCTCACCAAGGTTCTATACAACTCCAACATGACCTCCCTACTTTTGTAATCTATGCCTCGATTGATAAAGGCAAGTATCCCATATGCCCTTTTCACCCCCCACTAATGTGCCCCTCTGCCTTCAGAGATCTATGGACATAGACGCCAAGGTCCCTTTGTTCCTCAGAACTTCCTAGTGTCATGCCATTCATTGAATACTTCCTTGTCAAATTACTCCTTCCAAAGTGTATCACCTCACACTTTTCAGGGTTAAATTCCATCTGCTACTTATCTGCCCATTTGACCATCCTGTCTATATCTTCCTGTAGCCCAAGGCACTCAATCTCACTATTAACCGCCCGGCCAATCTTTGTGTCATCCGCAAACTTACTAATCCTGCCCCCCACATAGTCATCTATGTCATTTATATAAATGACAAATAATAGGGGACCGAGCACAGATCCCTGTGGTACGCCACTGGATACTGGCTTCCAGTCACTAAAGCATCCTTCTGTCATCATCCTCTGTCTCTTACAACTAAGCCAATTTTGAATCCACCTTATCAAATTACCCTGTATCCCATGTGCATTTGCCTTCTTTATAAGTCTCCCATGTGGGACCTTATCAAAGGCTTTGCTGAAATCCATTTAAACTACATCAACAGCGCTACCCTCATCTACACATCTGGTCACCTCCTCAAAAAATTCAATCAAATTTGTTAGGCCTGACCTCCCTCTGACAAAGCCATGCTGACTATCCCTGATTAAACCATGCCTTTCCAAGTGGAGATAGATCCTCTCCTTCAGAAATTTCTCCAATAGTTTCCCTACCACTGACGTGAGACTCACAGGCCTGTAGTTCCCTGGCTTCTCTCTACAACCCTTCTTAAAGAGCGGAACCACATTAGCTGTTCTCCAGTCCTCTGGCACCTCCCCCGTGGCCAGAGAGGAATTAAAAATTTGGGTCAGAGCCCCTGTGATCTCTCCCTTGCCTCCCTCAGCAGTCTGGGACACAAATCATCTGGACCTGGAGATTTGTCCACCTTTAAGCCTGCCAACACCTCCAATACCTTGTCACTCCCTATATCAATTTGCTCAAGAACCTCGCAGCTTCTCTCCCCGAGTTCCATACTTTCATCCCCATTCTCTTGGGTGAAGTATTCATTCAACACTCTAGCGATGCCCTCTGGCTCCACCCATAGATTTCCCCCTTGGTCCCTTATGGGCCCTCCTCTTTCCCTGGTTACCTTCTTCCCATTGATATACTTATAGCATATCTTGGGATTTTCCCTAATCTTACCAGCCAGAGCTTTCTCATATCCCTTCTTTGCTCTCCTAATTGCTTTCTTAAGCTCCACCCTGCACTTTCTGTACTCCACTAATGCCTCTGCTGATTTGCTTCCCTTGTACCTGCTAAAAGCCTCTCTTTTCCTTCTCGTCGTAACCTGAGTATCTCTGGGCATCCATGGTTCTCTGGGCTTGTTACTCCTTCCTATCACCCCAGAGGGAACATTTTAAGCCTGTAACCTCCCCATTTCCTTTTTGAATGCCCCCCCCACTGCTTCTCTGGAGATTTCCCCACAAGTAGCTGTTCCCAGTCTACCTTGGCCAGATCCTGCCTTATTTTACTAAAATCCACTCTCCCCCAATCCAAAACATTTTTTTGCAACTTGTCTATTTCTTTGTCCATAACAAACTTAAACTGTACCATGTTGTGGTCGCTATCACTAAAATGCTCCTCCACCACCACCTCAGCCACCTGTCTGGCTTCATTCCCCAGAATTAGGTCCAGCACTGCGTCGTCCCTTGTTGGACCCTCTACATATTGACCTAAAAGGTTCTCCTGTACACATTTCAAGAAATCCACTCCATCCAAGCCCTTAATACTATGTCCATCCCAATTAATGTTGGGAAAGTTGAAATCACCTAATATAATTACCCTATTGTTATTGTTTTTACACAATCCGCAAATTGTGCATATATTTGCTCCTCAATTTCCTGCTGACTATCTGGGGGTCTATAATAAACACCTAACAATGTGGCTGCTCCTTTTTTATTCCTAAGCTCTACCCACAAAGCTTCTTTCGATGCCCACTCCAAGATATCATCTCTCCTTACTGCAGTAATTGACTCCTTAACTAATAATGCAATGCCTCCTCCTCTTTTACCCCCTCCCCTGTCTCCCCTGAAGATTCTATACCCCGGAATGTTGTGCTGCCAATCCTGCCCCTCCCTCAACCATGTCTAAGTGATGGCTACTATATCACAATTCCACGCATCAATCTTTACCCTTAACTCATCCGTTTTACCTGTAATACTCCTGGCATTAAAGTAGAGGCCATCCAGTCTTGCCTTACTCCCTTGAAACTTAATGCAGCTGTACTCCCTCTGACTTGATTGTTTTACTGTATTATGACGTGTCCCTCGTCTGCTAACATTACGTCCCCTCCCCCCGCCGAATTAGTTTAAACTCCTCTCACTCGCAAACCCACCCGCAAGGATGTTAGTCCCGCTCTGGTTCAGATGTAGACCGTTCCGCTTGTACAGGTCCCACCTTCCCCAGAAACGGTCCCAGTGATCCAGGAATCTAAAACCCTCCCTTCTGCACCAACTCTTAAGCCACGTATTCATCTGCGCTATTCTCCTATTCTGAGTTCGCTAGCACGTGGCACTGGGAGTAATCCAGAGATTACAACCCGAGAGGTCTTGCTTTCCCTGAATTCTTGATGCAAGACCTCATCCCTCTTTCTACCTATGTCATTGGTACCAACATGTACCATGATGTCTGCCTATCACCCTCCCCCTTCAGGATGCCTTGCAGCCGTTCAGTAGTACCTTCATTAATGGTTTCTTGGAAGTTTTTGTCTGTGCACTTACAATGTCAAATTGAGATTTATACAGTCATGATCCACCAAAAGCTATCAATCTTAAGTTTTGAGATTTGTCTATTTTGAAAGTTTCTCCAACATCTGTCATTCTACCATCTGAAATCAAGCAATATCCAAGTGACAATTATATGCTTTCCATTTCAATTTCATATGCAGATTTGAAAACTTTAGCACATTGCCTGCTCAGTTCACGTCCTGCTGCATCATATGTGCTGATTTTATTTAATCCCAGAAGGACAGCAGAACGCTTGAGGGGTAACATCAAAGCATGCATGAGGAGGTCAAACATCCTGTCGACTCATTGGAGTCCCTAGTTTGTGACCAACCAAAATGGAGAAAACTCATTCAAAAAGGTACCGAGCACATCGAGAGAATTCATTGGGAACATGCAGAAGCGAAGTTGAGGTTGTCAGAGAGAGTGCACAAA
Source organism: Cetorhinus maximus (assembly GCF_964194155.1). Classification (NCBI taxonomy): domain Eukaryota; kingdom Metazoa; phylum Chordata; class Chondrichthyes; order Lamniformes; family Cetorhinidae; genus Cetorhinus; species Cetorhinus maximus. The sequence continues at coordinate 129,760,518 of NC_135883.1, forward strand.
CCTTTAAACAACTTATTTACCCAGGTTTCCCTCTCTTTTCAGCTTTGCTTCTGCACTTCTTGGCAAAATGGTCTTTGCTCCCACATTTTCTGCATACCTTTCCCTTGGCAGGGCAGTAGGCAACTTTTCCATAGTGCCCTAAGTTGCTACATCTGAAACACTTGCTCTCAGCTTTCTGCTGTTTACATTTACATGTACCTGGTTTTCTTTGTACCACTCGGTTAACCTCAACTTTTGTTGTGCCAATGGCAGAGGTGGGACCAAATTTCATGCTGTGAAATTGTCCATCCGCTGCTTCCAATACTATTTTCGCTATTTTCGAAGTGTCATCCAATGTTAAGTCACCTCCTCCTTCCAACAGCTTATGCCTCAGCTTATTGGACTTGCAATGTTGGACCACCTGATCTATTATTATTCAGATCCGTCGCAACATAATTGCATCCATCTGACTCCTGCCTCATATGGGTCACAAATTGATCTATGGTTTCCCCCCTCTTTGTGTTTCATTTGATGGAAAAACATACCTTTGGAATGTGACATTTGGTGTCGTCACACAATGACCCTTCAATGTTTTCACTGCACATTCATAATCCACCTTTTCTCCTGTGTCAGGCAACATCTTGAAAGTCTCCCTCTCCGACACACCCACATTGAACAATAATAAGGCCCGTTGCTGTGCTTTCTGCGCCACAGTCCAGCATACACTTCGAAATCCTCCAGCCAAGATCTGAGCACCATATCTGAGTACCATATAGTATCTACTTCTTGAGTCCACACACACAGCCAGCTATCATCAAGACAGGCTCAGTGTCAAATTTTGTTTGATAGTGCTCCAGTAAAGGGCCTTGGGATGTTTCACTGTGTTAAAGGCACTTCATAATTGCAAGTTGTTGTGTGTTGTTGATAATCTTACTGTACTCATTGATTTTTCTTTGTTGCTCCAAGCAACATTTTAAAGTGCACTTTTAGCAACCATCACCAGATGCGATCAGAACTTATGATAGTTACAGGTATAGTACACAACAGCGTCCTCTTGCCAAACAACAATTTGCATTGATATATTTAATGCAGTAAAGCTCCAAGGAGCCGTCAGGCCGGGTGAATGAGCGAAAGAGCTGGAGGAGCTGACAGAAATAGGGAGGAGCGAGGACATAGATTGTTTTGATAACAAGGATGAGAATTTTCAACCTGAGGCATTGCTAGACCAGGTTTTAGATCAGCAAGCACAGGGGTAACAGGTGAATGGGACTTGGTGTGAGTGAGGATGTGGGCATCAGAGTTTTGGATGAGCTCAAATTTACAAGAAGGTAAAAAATGGGACGCTGGTAAGGAAAGGTTTGGAATAGTTAAGTCTGGAGGTAACTAAGACATCGTTGAAAAAGGCAGCTCACCATCACCTTCTCAAGGGCAATGAGGGATGGACAACAAATGTTGGCCTTGCCAGCAATGCCCACATCCTGTGAAAGATTTTTTTTTAAAAAATGAACGTTTCAGCAATAGATGAGCTGAGACAGGGGCGGAGATGGACAATTGTATAAAATTATACAGGCTGGAATTATCCTCTCCCATTGGCGGCAGGTGCCATGGTGGGTGTGAGTAGACAATATCACGATATCACGAGAAGGCCAAAAATCAGTTTTGTGCGTTGTGAAAACAGTTTGTGATCATCCGCTCCACCCGTCAATGACAGGCCATGTTTCCCGCTGCCCAATGTCGGAAACGTAATGTATTTCCATCTCATTATTGTGCCCACACGCAGGAATCATACCCCCACGTCAAATTTACCTCCCACATCAGCGTGACTTCAGAACAGCGTGATTTATGACTGCCTTTAAAAGTTGTGCACCTGGTGATCTGAACTTCGCGGGGAATTGGAGATGAGTGCACACAGCCTTGCGCAGCGCTCGCGAGGGTTGCCCATAGGACATCGAGGAATAGGCACATTCAGGTGTTAGTGGGGGGGGGGTGGGCTCAGGAAAGTCACTTTTTTTCTGGTTGGCTTTCACTGTGGAGCTGGTGGGGCCAGCGGTTGGGTGAGTGGGGGCAAGGCAGCACAGACTGATGGAAGTACACAAGCACATGCTGGGGAGGGGGGAGGGAGTGGGGCTGGAGGGTGAGGGAAACAGCCATGCACTTGGAAAAGCTTGTCAAAAGTGAGCATTCTTCCGCAGCTGAGAACATTCAGCAGCAGCCCCATTACCAAGCTTGGAGTCGGGCCTCTTTCTGCCCACTCAAGCAATGCAAAAGCATGAATGTGCCACCAAATGCTCCAGAACCTTTCACCCCTTGAGTGCAGGCTTCAAATTAATGTGCATTTTAGGAGGCTGCAGAATGATTGGATGACTGGGCAAGTTATAGAGCCCCCTTATGAAAAGTGGCCAGGTCACAGTCACTGGTGGAGGCATTCAGAGCCCTTTGCAATGTCTTTATTCAGGTTTGGACCAGTACAGCGCAGCCTTGCAGTGCAGGTTAGGAGAATGCCTGTGCCTGAGCTCCATGCAGTCCAGTGGCTGAAGTTGCCGCCAATCAGTCAAGTGGAGTGGGGCAGAGGCGGGTGGGGTTTCAGACAGCCATGAAGCGCACTACACAATGGCCAACCAAGTGGTTGCCAGCACTCTCTGGGATACATGAAGGGGCCTTGAGACTTCACCAAGAGAGATCCTTAGGACACAAATGCTAACCCATGCTTCCATCTCTATCATCCTGCAGGAGAGAACATCAGGATCATGGAGCCTGGTGATCTAGCAATATGCCTCATGGCTGATGACGCCTTTGCGGTGGCCTCAAACTGCAGCAGAGAGACAGTATAACAAGGCTCATGCCACAACACGGACTTTGTTGGAGCAAACGATAGGCATGCTGAAAATGAGGTTTTGGTGTCTCGACAGGTCCAGTGGAGCATTGCAATTCGGTCCCCAGAGGGTGTCATGCACTATCATAGCTTGCTGTGCACGACACAACCTGGCGCTGCAACGGGGGGAGGACCTGACTGAGGAGGAGATGGAAGAGATGCAAGTCTCCTCCAGTGAGGAGGACGTCAATGGGGGTGAGGGTGATGAGGCCCTCGAAGGCGAGGCTGCCGGCAATAAGGCCATCACACTGGCCAGATGAGGCAGGCGCGCTCATGAGGCCCTAATAGCCACAAGATTAATGGAGGATGATGACAAGATGCAACGAGGACAGTCCTGACATCCTCACCTTGCCTCTGTGAACGTTTGACTCCTGTGTGGCTGATGTGCAGCGCATGTACCTTCAGTGCTCAAGCTCATGTCATGGAGATGCAGTGGAGGCCCTAATAGTTGCAAGATTCCAGGAGGATGATGATGACATGCAGTGAAGTCACTCCATAGATCTTCACATAGCCCCTGTGAATGTCTGACTCCTGTCTGGCTGAGGGCAGCTCACTCGTGCTCTGTGATCAGGGTCATGTCATGGAGATGCAGCCATGAAACTTTAAATGCACCTGATCCTTGTCAGCCTTCAGCACCGGTCCCCTTCAGAACCACACCATCACCAGTCACAGGTGCTGAAGAGATTGGGGCCAGCCCCACTTCAAAGGTGCTGAGAGCACACAGAGAGAAAGATGAAACTCTGTGACGCCTGCCCATGACATTCTGGCAGCAATGACAAGCACCGTCGAGACGCATCAGTAATGTGTCCAGGGAGTGTGAGGCCGGACCATCACTTTGCTCTGAAGGTTACACACTGCACAGGGAAGAGGCCCTGGACTGAGACACCTGCCTTTCTCTTGTACAGGAACCAAGGTTTCACAACTGAATAACATGAAAGCTGCTCATCATAACAAGGAGACATTCTTGGGAGTTTATTTACAATAGTGAACATTATGTACAAGTGATTAACACCCATGCCAATGCGGTACAACTACATCTTCTTACTGGGCTGGATGCTCCCGCAGGAGTTGGCGCGTCGCGCGTCAGTGAGTGTCCAGGTCGCAGCCGATGCCATCCAAGACCTAAGGACGGTCGTGCTCGGACCCCATGTCATTTTAGGTCTCGAGGTGGCCCAGGTGCGCGGTGTTCTTCCGGCTGAACGTTCCCCTGTTCGGACGGAATTCCACATTGGCCCCAAGCCCCGAACCCTCCCTCGGGTGCCGGTGCCCCGCAATAATATGAGCCGCCTCGGGGACATGCCCTCCGTGCCATTTGGCACGGTGCGGAGGGGTTTTCTGTATGGACTGCTGCTGCACACCTTCCATTTTCTCGCCCTGGTCCGCCGCCCGGACACGCCCTGGCGTGCCTTGTTGCCGTCCGGCAGCGGAGGCCCCCGATGGGAGGCCCTCTACGGAGGTGTTCTCCCTCTTTCTATCGGGGACCTGGGTTGGAGGGTGTTGCATGCAGCAGTCCCCTACAATAGGAGAATGTTTAGGTTCACGGACTCCCAGGACATTTGCCCTTTTTGTGGTCTTGTGGAGTCCGTGGACCACGCATATATAGGATGTCTTAGGCTGCACTCCCTTTTTAGTTATTTAAAAAATCTTTTGTTACTGTTTTGTTTGCACTTCAGTCCCACGCTCCTGATCTACGGACACCCGGTGCGGAAGGGGTTCGGGAAGGAGGAGGACCTCCTCGTGAACCTGCTCCTGGGCCTGGCCAAGTTGGCCATCAACAGGTCCAGGCAGCGGGCGATCAATGGGGGAGTCCCGCCCGATTGTTTGTCCCTCTTCCGCGGCTACGTTCGCGGCCGGATGTCCCTGGAAAGGGAGCACGCGGTGTCTGCCGGCACCATCGAGGCCTTCCGTGCCCGGTGGGCACCGCGGGGACTGGGGTGTTTTGTTGACCCCTTTAATCACATCTTAGTTTGATGTTTGTAAGGTTCCTTTAAAGTTTTTTCCTTGGTTTTACAGCTGACCTGACTTAGGGGCTGTGCTTGATTTCTCCCTTGTTTTTGTTAATTTAGTTTATTGTTTTGACTCAAAAGAGTTCTTACTGGGCTGGATGCTCCCGCAGGAGTTGGCATGCCGCGCATCAGTGAGTGTCCAGGTCGCAGTCGATGCCATCCAAGACCTAAGGACGGTCGTGCTCGGACCCGAAGTCATTTTAGGTCTCGAGGTGGCCCAGGTGCGCGGTGGTCTTCCGTCTGAACGTTCCCCTGTTCGGACGGAATTCCACATTGGCCCCAAGCCCCTAACCCTCCCTCGGGTGCCGGTGCCCCGCAATAATATGAGCTGCCTCGGGGACATACCCTCCGTGCCATTTGGCACGGCGCGGAGGGGTTTTCTGTACGGACTGCTGCTGCACACCTTCCATTTTCTTGCCCTGGTCCGCCGCCTGGACACGCCCTGGCGTGCCTTGTTGCCGTCCGGCGGCGGAGGCCCCCGATTCGAGGCCCTCTACGGAGGTGTTCTCCCTCTTTCTATCGGGGACCTGGGTTGGAGGGTGTTGCACACAGCAGTCCCCTACAATAGGAGAATGTTTAGGTTCACAGACTCCCAGGACACTTGCCCTTTTTGCGGTCTTGTGGAGTCCGTGGACCATGCATATATAGGCTGTCTTAGGCTGCACTCCCTTTTTAGTTATTTAAAAAACCTTTTGTTGTTGTTTTGTTTGCATTTCAGTCCCACGCTCCTGATCTACGGACACCCGGTGCGGAAGGGGGTCGGGAAGGAGGAGGACCTCCTCGTAAACCTGCTCCTGGGCTTGGCCAGGTTGGCCATTAACAAGTCCAGGCAGCGGGCGATCGAGGGGGGAGTCCCGCCCGATTGTTTGTCCCTCTTCCGCGGCTACGTTCGCGGCCGGATGTCCCTGGAAAGAGAGCACGCGGTGTCTGTCGGCACCATCGAGGCCTTCCGTGCCCGGTGGGCACCGCGGGGACTGGGGTGTTTTGTTGACCCCTTTAATCACATCTTGGTTTGATGTTTGTAAGGTTCCTTTAAAGTTTTTTCCTTGGTTTTACAGCTGACCTGACTTAGGGGCTGTGCTTAATTTCTCCCTTGTTATTGTTAATTTAGTTAATTGTTTTGACTTGAAAAGAGTTACATCTTCTTAACCTTCCTAACCCTGCCACTAGGTCTTGGTGCTCCCCCAACATCCACAGGACGGAGGCAGACTGCTAACTGCTACAACCTGTTGTCTGTAATGACTTTGGCGGGCATCCAAGACCTGGAGGGCCCCAGCCTGCTTTGGGTACGCTGCTGTGAGCCAGGCGCACCCTGTGGAGTCACAGGAAGAGGGGATTTGGATCAGCCAGACATTCCCTGAGTCAGCTGGATGGATGGCCCTGTGGTGCCAAGCTCCCCCTTATGGATGCCCAATGGTCCCTGGCTAACTCCTGGAGGAGAAGGGGAGCTGGAGTTAGATCGAGCTTCCTCACACCAGTCTCGAGCTGACACTGTTGAAGGCCAACTATGGTGTCAGTGATGGAGTTCAGCACGTGCAACAATGCAGGACCAATGTCCTGGACCAAGATCTCCATGGCGGCCGCCATCCTGCCAGTGTTGATCGCACTGCGTGGGCATGCCAGTGCTATCACCTCAGCCTGAAGTCGGACAAACTCCTCCATTGCCCCTTGAAATCGGAGGCGTTCACCAGACATCCCTTCCTGATGTTCCTGTGATTGTCTTTGCAGCTCCAACAACTGATTGAGGATTGAGTCCAGAGGCTCATCATCTGACCTGGACTCAGCAGATTCCTTGCCTCCAGCAGTCCTCCGAGTGCCGGCGATCTCAGATGTCCCTGCCTCCATCTGCTGTGGAACAGATTGAGTGCTGTGCTCACCAGATTGTGATCCTGAGGCTACTCTACATCTAGGTCCCGCCAAAGTGTGTGTCACTGCGCTGGTGGAGGGCTTGGATGAGCGCTATAACGGGTCTTCAATGGTGCTGCCCTCAAGGTCCTCATCCAAGGTGCTCTCAGTGCTGGAATACGAGTCACAGTTGCCTGAGGCCGACGTGGCAGATGTGCCTAGCAGAGAAAGTGGAGATTATTAGTGCTTGGCAGCCATGCAACACAGAGAACTGTGGACTCAGAGTAGCGTTGATAGAGGGATGATGTGGTGCAGGGTCCTTATGTGGGTGTTCGCCGCCCACCTCACTATTGCCGTAGGAACAGTCCACATCTTCTCCGGCCAGCTCCGGACTCTCAAATTGAGCGAGGACCTTGATGTCCAGCATGCCACCCTTGGTCTGGGACCTCTCCTGGCAATTGGATGCGATCTTGTCCTGCATAAAGACAGATGGAGAGAGTGTGAGCAAGGTGCAGGCCAGGCCAAATGAGAAGGATGACAGGCGTGCATGTGTGCAGAGTGGAGCCATGGATGGGATGAGGAGGCAGCCTCCAGAGAAGATGAGGCCAGATGGAGATGTGAGGGTATGTGAGAGAGCGAGTGGTGATGTCCCTTGTGCTGGCAGTAAGTGAGATGCCAGTGAATGTGTGATGAGTTTGTGAGTGTGAGTTTAGAGTGATGAGCTGGTTGACTTACCCTGACGGCACGGATGAGATCATTCACCCTTTCTCCTGTGTGCAGTGTTGGCGCTGACCACTGCTGTCACCGCCTCCCAAGCCAGAGTGGTGAGACTGATGGGCCTCCTGTGGTCAGAGCAGGAGTAGAGGACTTTGCGGGGGACCTCCAGGGCATCCAAAAGGCATCCCAGGGATGCGTCATTGAATCAGGGGGCTGCAGTCTCCTTGGCTTTTGGGGCCATGTTTTCACCGGAGCGGTGCTGGGTTGCAAGCATTGAGAAGTGTGTGCGCGGCTGCAGTTTAAATATGGTACCCGGAGTGAGGAAGCAGCGAGGTAACGGCTTGGCGGACAAATCGGAGGCTGCCCTCCAGCGATCTGTCGTGTTTCCTGTGAATGCATTGTTAATGAGGCAGATCGTGGGTGGCATGAAAATCCGCCATTGCGGCCAACGGATGAAACGCTGCTTTTCACAACTGCTACCGCACTTAGTGCAAATCTGGGATGATACTGCCCATGGTCTAAATATATTTTAAGATATATTAACCCTCTCCATATTTAACTAATTGTAAGAATTCCACCCAAATTTAAAATGGTTTGAATTCAATATGGATTTTTCAAAATGTAAAACAACCCAGTTTAATGCTTTGTTGATAAATTGTATTCTGTAGTTGGGCAGCCTTGAACTATTGCTGTTGATAGTGGAAGAATTACAAAAATGTTGGGGATGATGAGCAATGGATCAGTCACTTGTTTGATATATCTGTGGACAACCAATGGACTGCTATATAGATATCCCCTGTGCCAACATGGATGTAGTCAGAGGCATAAGAATTGAGTGCCATAATCACCTTAACTGCTGATTAAAGTGCTATTCTTGTGGAGTTTGGCTGCAGATCTCCTTGACGTACACAGCATTGCGCTCTAAGTGTATTCTTGCTGAATCTGAGCATGCAGAGGCAATTCTCCTACCTTATGTGGGCCAGTAGCTACAGATGGCATAACAGCACCTATAGCCAACCCACCTGAGGTGTCATCTGTGATCCCTGATATCTGTTCATTTTTTTAATGCCATCACAGGATGTGGGCTTCACTGGCTGGGCCAGCATTTATTGCCCATCCCTAGTTGCCCTTGAGAAGGTGTTGGTGAGCTGCCTTCTTGAACCGCTGCAGTCGATGTGGTGTAGATACATCCATAGTGCTGTTAGGAAGGGAGTTCCAGGATTTTGACCCAGCGACAGTGAAGGAACGACAATATATTTCCAGGTCAGGATGGTGAGTGGCTTGGATGGGAACTTGCAGGTGGTGGTATTCCCATCTATCTGCTGCCCTTATCCTTCCAGATAGCAGTGATCATGGGTGTAGAAGGTGCTGTCGAAGGAGCCTTGGTAAATTTCTGCATTGCATCTTGTAGATGGTACACACTGCTGCTACTGTGCGTCGGTGGTGGAGGGAGTGAATGTTGGTGAATGTGGTGCCAATCAAGTGGACTGCTTTGTTCTGGACGGTGTCAAGCATCTTGAGTGTTGTGGGAGCTGCACTCATCCAGGCAAGTGGGGAGTATTCCATCACACACCTGACCTGTGCCTTATATTTGGTGGACAGGCTTTGGGGAGTCAGGAGGTGAGCTACTTGTCGCACGATTCCTAGCCTCTGATCTGCTCTTGTAGTCACAGTATTTATATGGCTAGTCCAGTTCTGTTGCTGGTCAATGGTAACCCCCAGGAAGTTGATAGTGGTGGATTCAGTGATGGTAATGCATTTGAACATCAAGGGGCGCTGGTTGGATTCTCTCTTGTTGGAGATGGTCATTGCCTGACACTTGTGTGGCTTGAATGTTACTTGTCAGCCCAAGCCTGGATATTGTCCAGGTCTTTTGCATTTGGATATGGGCTGCTTCAGTATCTGAGGAGTTGTGAATGGTGCTGAACATTGTGCAATCATCAACAAACATCCCCATCCTCATGATGGAAGGTAGGTCATTGATGAAGCAGCTGAAGACGGTTGGGCCGAGGACATGTTCCTCTTTGCCTCTTCCATTCAATACAGTGAGGGCAAACACTGAAAACAATCCCCAGAATTTGCTTTTCTTTGTCAGCAGAGCAAAATGAACAGTGCAGCTTCAAGCCAGAGTTTCTCAACAGGTGAAAACCTGGCTGGCCTTTAACCATTGCTGAAATGTACACGGTTAGTGTATTCAACATGGGGCATATAAAGCAGGAAAATCACAGTCTTTCTAATTAGAAGTATATAATGACGCCCTTCCCTACTCTGTGTGAGGAGGGCCACGACTGATAGACAACCAGCAATAGGACTGCCATGCATACCTTTAAAAAAAAATGTGGCCAGTCAGAGTATGAATAGTCTTCCCAAGCCCATGAAAATCTTCAGGCCTGATGCTGACCTCGATCCAACAATTCTAGCATTGACACCACCTTGCTCCCCTGACCCCCCCCTCGCCCCTACCACCCACCACTCCATATCAGGCCTTGCCTGCCAGCCAGCTGTTGGCGGTGGCCATTTGACTTTCCTCCTGGCGAAAGTGGTGAGCCACAAAGGGGCGCTTGTTTTATGCCTGCAGGTCAGTGAGAAAATGCTAATGAAGCCCGAACCTGAAAGTAGTTTCCCAATCTCCAAACTGAAAGTGCCTTCCAATTGCCTTGTTAGGCATTGCTGCTGGTTGTCATCATTGGCTGCCCATTGATATAAGACCATAAGGCGTAGGAGCAGAAGTAGGCCATTCGGCCCATTGAGTCTGCTCCCCCAATGAATGAGGTCATGGCTGATCTGTTAATCCTCAACTCCACTTTCCTTGGCGATAGTACATTTATTTCCCTCATCCAAGTCATTAATATATATCGTAAATAATTGTGGTCCCAGCACTGATCCTTGTGGCACTCCAGTAGTTACAGGTTGCCATCCTGAAAATGCCCCCCTATCCCAACTCTCTGTCTTCTATTAGTTAACCAGTCCTATATCCATGTTAGTATACTACCCATGGGCTCTTATCTTATCAAGTAGCCTTATGTGTGGTACCTTATCAAACCTCTTTTGGAAATCCAATTATATTACATCTACTGGTTCCCCTTTATCTATCTTGCTTGTTACCTCCTCAAAGAATTCTAATAAATTTATCAGGCATAATTTCACCTTCGTGAAGCCATGCTGACTCTGCTTAATTAGAATATGCATTTATAAATGCTCTGCTATTACATCCTTTATAATGGACTCCAACATTTTCCCAATGACAGCTGTTATATATGACAGATGGCCTATAGTTACCTGTTTTTTTTATCTCCCTCCATTTTTGAATAAAGGTGTTATATTGGCAGTTTTCCAGTCCTCTGGCACTTTTCCAGAATCTAAGGACTCTTGGAAGATTACTATCAGTGCATCCACTATCTCTGCAGCTATTTCCTTTAATATCCTAGGATGCAGCCCATCAGGTCCAGATGACTTATTGGTCTTTAGCCCCGTTAGTTTCCCTAGTACTTTTTCTCTAGTGATAGTTATTATATTTATTTCTTCCCCCCCTTTTGCCCCATGATTATTTAGTATTTTTGGTAAGCTATTAGTGTCTTCTACTGTGAATACTGATGCAAAGTATTTATTCAACTCCTCTGGCATATCCTGGTTCCCCATTATTATTTCCCCAGCCTCATTCTCTAAGGGGCCTATATTGACTTTGGCCTCACTCTTCCTTTTTATATATTTAAAGAAGCTCTTACTGTCCATTTTTATATTACTTGCTAGTTTACCCTCAAAGTTTATTTGCTCCCTCTTTATTATTTTTTGGTCATCTTTTGTTGGTTTTTAAAACTTTCCCAATCCTCTGGCTTACCACTAATCTTTGCCACATTGTATGTTTTTTTCTTTCACTTTGATACAATCTTTGAGGATGACATCTATCACGATTACGAGTTTCAGCTGATTCTTGACTCATTGTGCACATGGGCAGGTTGTTCCATGAGGTAGTCGGATCCGGAGTGCAGGATTTGCTTTCTTTTCTTTCCTTCTCTGCCACGGCTCTACTTCATCATTAAGACATTGTGACACAAGGCGTGATGCAGCTTAGTGGACAAGTTATTACCATTCTGAACGATTGGTACCAAGCTCCTCCCAGTCATTAGTGTCAATGCTGCCACGCTTCAAGGAGAGCTTCGAAGTCTCTTTGAAACATTTTCTTTGACCTCCTCTAGGACATTGGCCATTTGAGAGTTGAGAAAACAGGGCCTGGTGGGTAAGATGCTTTTCAGCCAATCGGATGCAGTGTCTGGTCAATCAAAGTTGACTTTGTAGGAGTTTTGGCTGAATGCTTGTGGAACTGGCTTCAAGAAAGACATTAACGTTTGTTCAACAGTCCTCCCACTGAAACCAGAGGATATGGCAGAGGCATTGCTGGTGGAATTCCTCCTGCTCTTATGTGTTGCTGATAGTTCAGCTTTCACAACAGTACAGGAGTGTGCTTTGTGCACTCGGACTTTTGTTGACATGTGGAGGTCTTTGTTGTCAAACACTCACTGCCATAGTTTGTAGAAGGCTGAGCTGGTGCAGTTGGTCCACTTTTTTTTTTGAAAAATATACTTTATTCATAAAATACCTGGAAGAACATTACAAAACATTTCTAAATCGCCATCACAAAAAGTGCAATCAGATTCAACTTTTACACATGGATCACGAGGTGCATCAATACAATCCATGAATATTATAATCATTTCAATATGGTCATTACAGACAATCAGACAATGGTATTGGAGTTATCAACATACATCATGTTGCACTCTGAGGTGCTTCAATACAATTATAATACAACTAGTATTCACTGCATACATTCCTTAAGAGCTGTACAGCCCGAGGGGCTCTCAACAGTTCCCAGCCCCTCGGTGCACAATGGCAGGAAGGTCTTAGACAGCGACCTTTCCCCATTGCGCCTTTGCGGCGGCTGCCCCAAGCTTTAGTCCACCCCTCAGCACGTAGTCCTGGACCTTGGAATGTGCCAGTCTGCAACAATCGGTCAGGGACAACTCTTTGCGCTGGAAGACCAGCAAGTTTCGGGCAGACCAAGGAGCGTCTTTCACCGAGTTGATGATCCTCCAGCTGCAGTTGATGTTTGTCTCGGTGTGTGTCCCTGGGAACAGCCTGTAGAGCACAGAGTCCTGTGTCACAGAACTGCTCGGGATGAACCTCGACAGAAACCACTGATCTCTCTCCAGACATTCTTTGCAAAGGCACAATCCACAAGGAGGTGAACAACGGTCTCGTCCCCATCACAGCCACCTCCAGGGCAATGTGCAGAGGGGGTGAGACTCCTGGCATGTAGGAAGGTTCTGGCGGGGAGGGCCTTTCTCACCACCAGCCAAGCTACATCTTGGTGCTTGTTGGAAAGTTATGGCGATGAGGCATTCTGCCAAATGACTTTGACAGTCTGCTCGGGGAACCATCCCACAGGATCCACCCTCTCCTTTTCCCGCAGGGCCTCTAAGATGTTACTTGCCGACCACTGCCTGATGGACTTGTGGTCACAGGTGTTTCTCTGCATAAATTTTTCCACAAGGGACAGGTGGTACGGCACGGTCCAACTACTTGGAATGTTCCGCAGCAGCGTGGCCAGACCCATCCTTTGCAACACCGGGGACAGGTAGAACCTCAGCACGTAGTGACACTTGGTGTTTGCGTACCGAGGGTCTACACACAGCTTGATGCAGCTGCACACAAAGGTGGCCATCAGTATGAGGGCAAAGTTGGGCATGTTTTCTTCCCCCCTTATCTAGAGGTTTGTACATCGCGTCCCTGGGACACGACCCGTTTTCGACCTCCAGATAAAGTGAAAGATGGCTCGGGTGATCACCATTGTGCAGGAGTCTGGAATGGGCCAGACCTGCGCCACGTACAGCAACAGCGAGAGTGCCTCACACCTGATGACCAGGTTCTTACCCGCAATGGAGAGGTAGCGTCGCTCCCACATGCCCAGTTTTCTTTGTACCATAGACACTCGCTCCTTCAAGTTTCTAACCCATGCCCCGGTCCCTCTGAACCATATCCCCAGTACCTTCAGGCCGTCAGCCCTGACGGTGAAGGGGACAAAGGATTGGTCAGCCCAGTTCCCAAAGAACATAGCCTCGCTCTTCCCACGATTTACCTTGGCTCCCGAGGCCAGTTCGAACTGGTCGCAGATGTGGATCAGTCTGCGCACCGACAGCGGATCCGAGCAGAAGATGGCGCCATCGCCCATGTACAGGGAGGCTTTGACCTGAGTGCCTCCACTGCCTGGGATCGTCACTCCTCTTATGCCCGGATCCTTCCTGATGGACTCAGCAAAGGGTTCTATGCAACACACAAAAAGGACATGGGACAGAGGACAGCCCTGCCTGACTCCAGATTTAATAGGAAAGCTATCTGATTCCCACCCATTGATTGAGACTGCGCTACTGATGTTAGTGTAGAGCAGTTGGATCCAATTGCGAATTCCCTCCCCAAACCCCATTTTGGAGAGCACATCCACCATGTAGGTGTGCGATATTCTGTCAAAGGCCTTCTCCTGATCCAGGCTGATGAGGCAGGTGTCCACACCTCTGTCCTGTTTATAGGCAATCATATCCCCAAGTAGCGCAAGGCTGTCAGAGATCTTCCTGCCGGGTACAGCGCAGGTCTGGTCAGGGTGGATCACCAATTCCAGAGCGGACTTGACCCGATTGGCGATGACCTTGGACAGAATCTTATAATCCACATTCAACAGTGAAATGGGTCGCCAATTTCTAATTTCCTCCCTTTCCCCCTTGTGCTTGTAGATGAGGGTGATGATGCCTCTCCTTATGGATTCTGACATGCGGCTGGCCAGGAGCATATTCTCGTACACTTCTAGCAGGTCTGGGCCGATCCAGTCCCACAGAGCTGAATACAACTCAGCCGGCAAGCCGTCGCTTCCGGGAGTCTTCTCGAAGGACTCAAGGGCCTCAGTCAGTTCGCCAGCAGTTAGCGGTTTGTCCAGGCTCTCCTGTGTACTGTCGTCTAAGACCTCTGTGTTAGAGGACAAGAAGGACTGGGAGGCCGTGCTGTCTGTGGGCTTCACGTCATACAATCCAGCATAAAAGGATTTGCTGATCCTCAAAATGTCAGGCTGTGATGACTTTACTGAGCTGTCTTCTTCCTTCAGGCTGCTGATCACAGACTCTGTGTACCTTTTTGAAGAAGAAACGTGAGCACGTCTCATCCTGCTCCATGGAGCGGACTCTGGACCGGAAGATGATCCTGGAGGCCTCCGAGGCAAAGACCGAGGCTTGCTGGCTCTTCACCTCTTGGAGTTCCTCCTTGACATCGACCCCCATCGACTGGAGTCGGGACATTTCCCTCTGTTCCTTTAGCTTTCTGGACGCTTTTGAGGATGAAAAACCTCTTGATGTTTTCGTTGATTGCTTCCCATCAGTGTGTCAGGGACTCAAAGAGAGGTTTCACGGTTCTCCAACCTTTGTAATCCCTCTTGAGCTCCTCAATGTTCTCTGTGGTCAGCAGTTGAACGTTCAGCTTCCATGTCCCCCTGCCAACCCTCTGGTCTTCCTCTAAGTGACAGTCAGCCAGAAGCAGGCAGTGGTCATAGAAGAAGAAGAACACCAACTTGACGTCGTTGGATCTGACTGCGAACGCACTGGACACAAACAGGAAGTCTATCCTGGAACGGATGAACCCGTCTGGCCGCGACCAGGTGTATCTAACTGCGCTCTGTCTGCAGGGTTGCTGAAGACATCGTGCAGCTTGGCATCCTTTACTGTTTCCATCAGGGATCTGGACATAGCGTCCAATCTGCTGTCAGCCCTTCCGGATCGTCCAGCCGCATCGATGATACAGTGGAAGTTACCGGCCAGAATGACTGGCCTGGAGGTCGCCAACAGCAGTGGGAGCTGCTGAAAAACCGCCCGTCGCTCGCCCTTTTGTGCCGGGGCGTACACGTTAATTAACCGGAGTGGAGCATTCTTGTACATTACGTCTGCTACGAGGAGGCGCCCGCCCACCATCTCCTTAACCTCGGAGACGGTGAAGTTGCCTCCCCGCAGCAGAATACCCAGGCCGGAGGAACGTGAGTCGTTTTCTCCCGACCAGATCGATAGCCCATGGGACCACCATCGTGACCATTGCCTGTAGGAGCTGAGGTGCGGTATCGCACATTCCTGCAAAAACAGCAGGTCAGCTTTGACCTTGGCAAGGTAGTCCAAGGTCGCAACACATCGCGTAGTAGATTTAATGCTTCATACATTTATGGATACAATCTTTACACCCATTTTAAAGCATTTAGTCGCCAACCAAACCTGTTGTCTTTGAGAGTTCCAGACCTTTGATCTGCTCCTGCATACCCTTAGTGTTCACAAATTGTCTCACTTTGGATGGGCTGAGGAAACTGTCCTGAACCACCCCAATGGAGATATTCCGCTCAGGTGGCATCTGGGGGTTTGTGCAAGGAACGAGCTTTGAATTGTTCTCTGTTGGAGAAGTCTCTCCGATCCTTTCCCCCTCTGGGGCATTGCTGCACCCGGCTTCCCGGAGTTAGGGTGCGCTGAGCGCTTCACTGCTCTCAGATTCCTGGGGCTGGGGTGCGCTGGCCTCTTTGAGTTGTGGGCAAAGTTGGGGTGTGCTGGTCTCGTCATTGTCTCCAATGTTTTGGAGCTCGGGTGTCTCGTCCTCCAACTCCCTAGAGTCTTGCCACTTCTTCTGTAGGTGCCGCCCTTGCCCTTCTTCATCCAAAGAGCAGCTGCCCTTGTCATCCGTGTCGGATGGGAGACGCCTCTTGCCATTTGTCTGGGAAGTGGCTTGGTCCCTTCTTCCTTTTGGCTCTCTTTACCAGCTGCCGCTCCCCCTGCTGATTTTCTGCTGCTTCCTCCTCCATTGATTGGCTCTCCTGAGGAGTGGGAGGTTCAGGGGGCAGTGCAGTTGATTGGCTGTCTGCTGCCTCAATCTTTTCCTCCACCTTGTCTCTCTCCATTTCCTCCTTTTTCTCATTGTTCTCACTGGGGGCCTTGGTGGTTGGAGGGTTGCAAGTGTCCTTGGTAGTAGTGACACAAAGTATTTCATCTGCTTCCCCCTCATTGGCTTTCGCTGCCTGTGCATAAGTGAGGCAGCGTTAGAGGAAGGTCTTGTACAGGTGGCCTGCCTCACCACACAGGTTGCAGCACTTAGTCTGTTTGCAGTCCTTTGGTGCCCTTCCTGCTTGCAGTTCTTGCAGAGGACGGCGCTGCAGTTGGCCGCCACATGACCAGACTTGCCATATGAGCGACAAAGTTTGGGTTGCCCAGCGTAGACAAGGTAGTCACGGCTTCCCCCGATAGCAAAGCTGGAAGGAGGGTGGAGGATGGTCCCCTTACCATCGGCCTTGAGCGTGACCTTGACCTGGCGTTTGCTTGTCCAAATCCCAAAGGTGTCTTTAACCTTGGTGCAGCTCCCAACCTTGTCGACGTACCTGGCGAGGAAGGTGAGCACATCGGCGACAGGGACGTGGGGTTTGTAGAGATGCACAGTCACCACACGGTCCCGTTGCAATGGCAGTTGTTGGACCTCCTCATCAATGGGGGCCTTTTCAGAGAGGTGGCTGCCAAGATGTGGGAAGTGCTGAACATATTCCAGAGTGTCTCTTTCAACATATAGTGGGGAGGAGTTGGGGAACGGGGTTGGTTGAATATTTGGCTGAACTGGTGTGGGTGCACCACTGATTCCATGTCCATTTAGCACCATCAATTGTGTACCCATTTGACATCAATAATATTGTGCCCAACTCCTTACTGGAGTTATTGCTTTCCTAATAGATAGATGAGAAGTCACAGAGTTCTCTGTATTTACATATTCTGAGAAACATATTTGTGCAATGCATTGCCTAAAAAATTCAAAAATAAATTGCAAATATATGAAAAGTACTCCCATTACAAATTGTTTTTGATGAAGTGCATGTTTAACACGTATGTGAATGGAAGCAATGTATCACGAGTAAATGATTTTAATGTTATTCGAGCCTGATTTGTCATATTGCTTTAAGAAGGACTGCAGAACTGGTGTGTGCTTGCATTAATTAGAATAGCGACCATCTTCTCACTGATTGAATGCTAAAGACCGTCAAAATCGAGATTTTTACTATAACTTTAATTTATCAACAGCTATTCGTATTTCAAGTAGTCACATTTTTAAATAGCAGAACCATTCACTTAACTTGACTAATGTCATTTGGAATTTAAATTTTTGACTTGTCAAATTTATAATTCAGAAATGTAATTTTGGATTGCTGGCCTAAAAGGGCCTTAAAATCTATATCCATACAACATTTTCGCCTTACTGCGCTCTGTAGTATCCTAAGTTATAAAGCCCTCTATTGCATTAGCATGCATTCAAAACTCTTTCGCACTCATGCAAAAGTGGCAATGTGAATGGAGCCCAGAATGTTTTTGTGGCAGTATCATGCACTAGGAAGCTCACAAAGAGTCAATTTGGGAAGGGCATCTGTTCCACTGGATTGGACCCTGCTGAGATTTCTGGCGCAGCTTAATTATAAAGACGTTGAATTTGCTCAGGTCATGGGCGATTATGTATGGATCAAACCTGCATGTGCCCTCCAACAGTAACCCTGCCAATGTCCAGTGAGAAGGTGCCTCATTAAAATGGATGAGGGGGCACATGTCTCAGGCTCCCACACCCCCCACCCTCCCTGCATCCTACTCCTGGAAATTCTGCCCTTGGGGAGAGACACCCACAAACCTTCAACTGACACCGCCACCCCCGAACCCCAACTCCTGCCATACTGCTCCAGCTGACCTTTGAGTGAGCGGACCGATCAGGGAATTTAATTTTTTTTTAGGCTCTTCAAAGTCTAGACCCATGGCCTAGCCTGAACCCCACCAGTGAAGTCCACACCTGCCCTTGTGGAGGCCACTATGCCTGCCCTCAAGGGCCTTACTGGTTGCCACCAGCAATGCCAGATTTCAAACCAGGTCCTGGAGTGGCAAGTCCCTGTACTCAAGTTCCACCTCCAGTCCACCTTTAGCCTTGAAAGGGGTAAAGGGAACTTCTGCTTTTTATTTCAATGTGCAAAGTTCCGGTAGATTGGTAGAAGGTTGGTTGCCATTTACCTGGCAGAGTGGGAGGGGCTTCCTTCAGTCTCCCACCAGAGTTATGATGGGAGACTGATGGAAGCACTGAGGAACTTTAAGGCCAATACTAAGGTTGAGCTCCTGGCATTGGAAATTCTACTAGAGAGCTCACCCATTTTGGAGAAGGAAATAGCTTGTTTCTGCACAGTTTAAATACCTGCAGTAAATAGCTGATATTTTGAACAGCTTGTCTATTGGAGAAGGGCAGAAACCCCCAGGCTCAGTTGGTGCAGGTAGGTGAAAGGCGGTGGGAGGGCTAAAGTAGGTTGGAGATCATGGGGGGTCAATCTTTGAGAGACCAGAAAGAGCATTAGTGCACATCCTGTCCCCTGAAAATTAATTTTTGTATTTGAAAGCTATCTGTTTTTAAGTGATCTGCAGTGGTCCCTTTAAAAGACCAATGTTAGGTTGCGTCACACCCAATTACCAGCAGGCAGAGTTTGCACAGAACTTCATAGGTACTGAAAATTGGAAACTGGATCCTACAGCCAGCATAGGATGCTGTTTTGTGAGGCAATTAAGTTTCCAGCTCCTTCAAGTGGGAACGCTGCTTATCCATTTCAAGAACGATTTGAAAATTGCTTCAGGTGGGCAATGGGCTGGAAACCAAGCAGACTGTACCTGAAAAATAGTCTTCCCCCCCACCCAATTTAGTCAAATAAATAATTTTTAAAATCAGCTATGTTTACTAATGCTCTCCAAGCTTTCTGGGCTGGAAGGTCTCCACTGGGGGATGTTCTCACACTCTTGGCTTCCCACTGGACATTGGCAGGGCTATTGCTGGAGGGCACATGCAGGCTCAACCCATACATGGTCACCCATGACCTGAGCAAATTCAAAGTCTTTATAATTAGGTTGCACCAGAACCCTCACCAGGGTTAGACTCCCCACCTAAAGTCGGGTGGGCGCCGAGAACAATGGGAGATCTGGGATTCCAAGTAGAATTGGGGTCAGAAGGGGAAACAATTAATAAATACATTAGCAGCGTTTTTTACTCAGGTGTCAGCTGTTCATGGAATCGTAGAATGATACAGCACAGAAGCTGGTCATTGGGCCCATTGTTGGTTCTTTGAAAGACTATCCAATTAGTCCCATTCTTCGGTTGTTTCCCAATAGCCCTGAAAAATTTTCTTCTGTGCTCCTCCAATTCTGGCCTCTTGTATATCCCTGATTTCCTTTTCTGCACCATTAGCGACCACGTCCTGAACTACCTTGGCCATCAGCTCTGGAATTCCCTCTCTGAAACTCTCCACTTCACACTCCTCCCTTAAGACACTCTCTAAATCCCACCTTTTTAACCAAGCTTTTGGTCATCTATCCTCATCAGATCAGATCCAGATCATGACAACTCACCGCGTAATGATTGTGTCACAATCATTAACCATACAGATAATGACACAACATATTATTCACTGACATTCACTATTATAGCTACTGCTAAAAAAATGTACACTCAAGAACATCAAAATTACAAAATAACAAACTCCACAGAAATAAATAGATGGCAGCAGTCTTATCTTGGGGTTCAGCCAACTATTCTAAACTGCTTGAGCTTCAATCCCTCTAATGGCTTTTAATGCTATCTAAATCCTTCAATGAGATTATTGCTTGTAATCTTTGCTAAATAGAATTTATTTAAATTCCATAACTCTACAATGCATTATGAAGTGATCTGAAGACAAATGCCAGAAATCCCACTTACAGGCTCCAACACATCACACCTTAATTCGTGTGCTCAAAAGATCTCTGCATCAATAGAAATCCTTTGTACAATATACAACATTCTTAAATGAACCACCTCTATGTTTTCATCTTTATTCAAGCACTCATTGACTACAAGAGCAGGTCGGAGGCTGGGAATTCTACAGTGAGTAATTCACCTCCTGACTCCCCAAAGCCTGTCCACCATTGACAAGGCACAAGTCAGGAGTGTGATGGAATAGTCCCCACTTACCTGGATGAGTGTGGCTCCCATAACACTCAAGAAGCTTGACACCATCCAGAACAAAGGAGACCACTTGATTGGCACACCATCCACCACCTTAAACATTCACTCCCTCTACCACCAACACACAGTGCCAGCAGTGTGTACCATCTACAAGATGCACTGCAGCAACTCACAAAGGCTCCTCCGATAGCACCTTCCAAACCCATGACCTCTACCACCTAGAAGGACAAGGACAGTAGATGCACCACCACCTACAAGTTCCCCTCCAAGCTACATACCATCCTGCCTTGGAACTATATCACCGTTCCTTCATTGTTGCCGGGCCAAAATTCTGGAACTCTCTTCCTAACAGCACTGTGGGTGTACCTACACCACATGTACTGCAGCAGTTCAAGAAGGCAGCTCACCACCACCTTCTCAGGGTCAATTAGAGATGGACAATAAATGCAGGCCCAGCCAGCGACGCCCACGTCTTGTGAAAGAATAAAAATAAATGACCAGGTGAAACAATAACCTAACAAGCCCCAACTGTGGAAGATGTTGATTATCCTGCAAACTTCCAGACTGAGAAGTATACTTGATTTGTCCCATCTTGAATAGTAATATATTGTGTGTTACCTTCTAATCCTTTGGCACCATCCATAAATTTAGAAGATTAGAACTAATGCACCCCTAATTTCTTTACCTATTTCTCTTATTAACCTCACATCCAAGGTCTTAACACTTGCTTTCCTAACTGGTTTGTTGATGTTGCTTTGGCCTTTGGTGCTGTGAACTTTTTTTTCTTTTGTTCCCCCTCAGCTGCAAATTTGCTGTCCTATATATTCTTCTTTCTCTCCGCATTGAGTCATGTTACCTTTAACTGATGCTTTCCTACCCCCTTTGCTCTTTCCTTCTTCTACTAATCTCCTTCTCGAGTTCACTGCCCAGAGGCAAGTCTGACCCACAGCGCCACGACAAGGACATGGTGGCAGATCTCAAATCCATCCCTGCCAGAATGGGGATCAAACCCCATTGTCATTGGCACCAATCTGATCCACACTGAACCAACCAGCAGCAGCACCCCCCACCCCCACCCCCCACCTGCAAGGAGTCAGAGTTGCTATGGCAACATACACTTTTACATGCATGTTGTAGCCTGGAGCTTTGGATAGTGGTGGTGGAGGCTCCAACTTTCTTTCCACCACATGGCTGACCAGGAATCTCCCCCACCCCTACTCCTACTCCCTGTCATTGGTTTATGTTGGAAGGACTTACAAGTTGATCCTTGTTTGGCCGTATTATGAACACACCTTCTTCGGCCATCAAGTCCTGGAGTGCGACTTGAACCCAGAGCTTCTGGCTCAGAGGACACTCCCCACTGTGCCACAAGACCTCTGCTGATCTACAGACTTTCAAAACAAAGCTTTAGCATTTATTTATTGGCTTACGCTGCCTTCTGTCCTATTGTTTTCAGTCTTAGCGCTTGCTGCATTGTGATCCATGGCTTTTTTTATCTGTGTTCTCTTTTTAAAAAATAGAACTTAATAGGAAATGTAAAGATAAATCTTTGCATTCTCAAAGCAAATTCATGAAATGACCGCTCTAAAATCCAATATTTCAAAAATTCCTGGAATGAGAGATTTATCAAATGTGGGTCCCTCCTGCCCATTAATCCCAGAGAAATGGTCATGTGGAGCTTCATAATTATACTCAAGGATATTGGAATTCAAAAGTGATGCTTTAGTTGTATAAAGTTTGGTCAGATGGTTTCTGGAATACTGTGCTCAGTTTTGGCCATCACTCCTCAGAAAGGATATATTGGCCTTGGCAGGGGTACTGTGCGGAATGGTACAAGGAATTAAAGGGTTAAATTAAGAGGACCGGTTGCATGAACCTGGTTTGCGTTCCTTGAATTTAAAAGGATAAGGGCTGATCTAATTGAGGAATCTAAAATGACAAAGGGATTCAATGAACTGTTACATTTAGTGCGAGAACCCAGAATAAGGTGGGGCATAACTTTAAAGTTAGAACCAAACCATTTAGGGGTGAAGTAAGGAAGCACACTTTTACACGAAGGGCAATGAAAATCGGGAACTCACTCCACCAAATGTAAAACTAGAGACCATCAATATAAAATAGTCACCAAGAAATTCAATAGGGAAATCAAAAGAAACTCCTTCATCCACAGAGTGGTGAGAACATGGAACTCGCTACCACAAAGGATGGTTGAGGCCAATAGTATAGATGCATTCAAGGGAGAAACAAGATCATTATATAAAGAAGGGAATAGAGACTTATGCCGATAGAGTTAGATGAGAAAGTGTGAGAGGAGGCTTGAGCGGAGCATAATGGGCTGTAACCTCAGAGCTCCCTAATGTCAGATTTGGGGGGTACCCCAAAGATGCGTTGGGAACCCCTCTCGAAAGTTCCCAGGTAAAGGTTTACACACTTCCTCTGGACAATTGCCCTGTTCTGCGAACCATCCAGTTTAAATCGCAAACTTCAGATATTTCGGATATGCTTCCCATAGTTACTCAGAAAAAGTTAGAAGAACTAAAACCTCTTCTAACTTCTGAGTAACTATTGCAAACACCAAGATTGACCCCCAATGGACTCCCCCCACACCTCCGACCCCCAACCCATGAGACTCCCTCCACACCTCCGACCCCCAGCCCATGATACTCCCCCCACACCCCCGACCTCCGACTCCCCCAACCCCCAACCTCCAACCACCCCACCCCCAACCTCCGACAAGCCACACCCCTCCTGACTCCGAAACCCCCCCCACCCAACCTCTGATCCCCCGCTCCACCTGACCTCGGACATCCCTCTCCCCCGACCTCCGACCCCCACCTTCGCCCAAGCCCTGAGCTGATGTAAAGATTCGCCATGCTCTAATTGAATGGTAGAATGGGCTCAAGGGGCTGAATGGCCCAATGTTCGCACCAGCTAGTGGCACGCCAGCTTTACCAAATATAAATCTATTGTGGATCAGTTTAAAAATTGTATCATTCAGATACCTGAGACTACCACAAGATGGCAGCATTTTCTAACTTTACTGCGAGTTACCCAGATAACTACAGTATGCAGCAGAAAGCACAACATTTCACAGATCAGCACTTGCTGTTTGAATGGGCCAAATCTTCCTTAGGGTGACAATCACCATCGTATTGCCACTCCGCTCCTATTTTTTCACACGGCGCCAGAGCTCTGCATTTCTCACCGGACCTCAAAACCAGGCCTCCCCAGAAATGTGGTGCCAGCCTGTTCTGGGAATTCTTCCTCATAGTGCAGGATCGTATGGGGAAGCCAAGCCACACCCCACTTTCACAGCACTAGCTGCCATATTTTGGTAAGTCTTCATTCACTAACACAGTGAACAGCTTTAGGACATTTAAATAGCTTTTCGCTGCGTTAGGAAGGTAAGTGGGTAATTGGATAGGGTGGCAGGGTGACAGGGTGTGTAGGGTACCAGATGGGTAGGGTGGTAACCTGGTGAGTTCGCTTGGGTCGTGTTGAGGGGGAGTTGAAGGGTCGGTGGGGAGTCAGAGGACCGGGGGCTGGCGGGGGGTGGGGTGGGGGTGGGTGTTGGGGGTTGGTTCCGAGGGTCACAGAGGTCGGACGATCAGGGGTCGAATGAAGGGGTGAATCAAGAGGGGGGTGGGTTGAAGGGGAGTCCAGGGGGGTCAATGGGGAGTCAGGGGGGGTGTCAGTTGTAGAGACGCCCAAGAGTTGGATATGAATTATTCCTGTATAATGTTTCCTGGGTAACTATTCTGGTAAGTGAGTCGGCACCATTCAAAGTCTCCGACTCTAACTCAGAGTTGGAGACTTTTTCAGAGGGTTCCGGATGCAGGGGAATTGCTCATCGGAAGTTGAAACTTCACGGGCAAGTCATATGGAGTCCCTATGTTGGGGCTTCCACGTAGTCCTGTAGCACATCCTCCAGAGTACACCCGGTCACTCACTGACCATCTGGAGACCAGAAGACCTGGGCCAATGAATTCTGTCTAAACTGTCCAGAAAAGGATCTAAATTTGAAGGTAGATGACTTTA
Organism: Cetorhinus maximus; assembly: GCF_964194155.1. Lineage (NCBI taxonomy): Eukaryota > Metazoa > Chordata > Chondrichthyes > Lamniformes > Cetorhinidae > Cetorhinus > Cetorhinus maximus. The sequence continues at coordinate 129,785,040 of NC_135883.1, forward strand.
AGAAAAAATAATTAAATATTAATTGAACACTGGTTCCTGTAATGACACCCATTTAAATAAACTCTCAAAAGGCCCAAGCGAACAAAAGGCCCGTCTACTTCTGATTCAAGGGGAGATTTTCATGGTTCTGTAAATTTGAATGGAGGAAAATTAGATGGACCTTATTTCCTGATAGTTGCAGAGCCGAGGCAATCTGTTGCACCTGAGAACGGACCTAAAAACGCTCCTCTTTAGTTTGATAACAGGTTAATAATCTTGCATAGATCAAACTTGCAGAAACATTACAATTCTTGTAATGAAATTAAATAATATGTCAGTGACTCTGGCATGACATTTATTCCCTCTTCTTGATTACCCTTGAGAAGGTGATGGTGACATACCTTCAATACTTCGCTGATGATTGAAAGTAAACTGAAGGGAAATTAATTGGTTGATTTGAACTTGCCCTGTTTTTTGTGGACAGGATATACCCTGGGCGATTTACCACGTTGTTGGATGGATCTCAAGTGTTGTAGCTGTACTAGCAGACCTTGACTAAAGCTGAGGCCCGTTCTGGAGCACAAGTCTTCAGTACTACTGTGGGGATGTTGTCAGGGCCCATAGCCTTTTCTGTATCCAGAGTATTCAGCCATTCCTTGTGTGAATGGAATTAGCTGAAGACTGGCATTTCTGATGCTGCAGGCCTCAGGAAGAGGCTAAGATGGATCATCCACTTGGCACTTCTGGCTGAAGATGGTTGCAAACTCTTCAGTCTTGTCTTTTGCATTGATGACTGGGTTCCACCATCATTGAAAATGGGGATGTTTGTGGAGTTTCCTCCTCTGGTTAGTTGTTTAATTGTCCACCACCATTCATGACAGGATGCGAACTGATCCATTGGTTTTGGGATTGTTTGGCATCTGTCTAAAGCTTCTGCTCTTTAGCATGCATGAAGTCCTGTGTTGTAGTTGCACCGTAATGATATCTCAGGTATGCTTTATGCTGTTCCTGGAATGTTTTCATACACTTCTCATTGAAGCAGGGCTTGAAGTTAATGGTAGTGTGAGGGATTATGCCAGGGCATGTGGTTACAAATTGTGGTTGAATACAATCTACTGCTGTTGATGGCCCACAGCACTTCATTTATACCCAGATTTGAGATGCCAGAGCTGTCTGGTTCTATCCCATTTAGCACAGTGGTAGTGTCACACAACATAATGGAGGGTGTCTTCAGAGTGAAGATGGGACTATGTTTCCACAAAGACTGTACTTGGGTTACTCCTACCAATACTGTCATTGACAGAAACATCTGCAACAGGTATATTGCCAAGTACAAGGTTTTTCCCTCTTGTTGGTTCTTTCACCGCCTGCAGCAGATCGAGTGTGACACTTATGTCCTTCAGGACTAGGCCAGCTCGGTCAGTAGTGGTGGTACTGAGCCATTCTTGGTGATGGACATTGAAGTCCTCCACCCAGTCCTCCTCTGCGCCCTTGCAACCCTCAATGCTTCTTCCAATAGATGTTCAACATGGAGGAGTAATGATCCATCAATTAACCTGATGCCATGAATCTTCCTGGGATGTAGAGTCAGCATTGAGAACTCCAATGGCCGTTCCCTCCTGACTGTATACCACTGCGTCACCATTTCCAGTGGGTCTGTCCTGCCGGTGGGACAGGACACACCCGGGGATGGTGATGGTGGAGACTGGTTCATTGGCCATAAGGTGTGATTCTATGACTATGACTATTGCTGTTGCCTGACTAGACTGTGGGATACCTCTCCCAATTTTGGCATACTCCCAAGATGTTAGTGAGGAGAACTTTACAGGGTTGACTGGGCAGGGTGTGCCTTTGTTGTTTCAGGTGCTTAGGTCGATGCTGGGTGGTCTGTCTGGTTTTATTCTTGTTTGACTTTTCTGTAGCAATTTGATACAGCTGAATGGCTTGCTAGGCCACTTCAGAGGGCAGTGAAGAGTAAACCACATTGCTGTGGTCTGGAATCACATATAGGCCAGACCAGGTAAGGGTGGCAGATTTCTTCCACTGACAGACATTAGTGAATCAGATGGGGTTTTACGTCAATCCGGTAGTTTCATGATCATCTTTACTGAGACTAACTTCTTATTCCAAAGTTTTAATTAGTTGGTGGAACCCATGCCTTTGGAGCTTTAGTCCCAGCCTCTGGATTATTCTTCCTGTAATTTTATCACCATGCTACTGTGATGGTTGCAAACGCTTTGTGATTTGATTATTTTTTGCTTACATTTTAAAGAGATGGGCATAATACATCTTTCTAATATTGAATTAAGATATCAGAAATTTTACCATTATTTATTCCTACCTCAATCCTACTGCTGCTGACACCCTCGCTCACACCCTTTCCACTTCCAGACTACATTGTTTTCAGGTCTCTCCTCCCTGGTGTCCTGAGCTCCTCCCCCATTTGGTCCAACTCATCCAGAACTCCTCTGTTAACAATTCTTTAATGAAGGAAGGTTGGACAGGCTGGGCCTGTATGCACTGGAGTTTAGAAAATTGAGATGATCTTATTGAAGCATATAAGATCCTGAAGGGACTTGACAGAGTGGATGCTGAAAGAATCTTTTCCCTTGTGGAAGAAATGAGAACAGTTTAAAAATTAGGGGTCTCCCATTTAAGGCCAAGATGAAAAGAACTTTTTTCTCTCAGAGGCTTGTGAATCTTTGGAATACTCTTCCCCAAAGTGCGGTGGAAGCAAGATCATTGGATATTTTTAAGGCAGAGGTGGATAGATTCTTGACTAACAAGGGAGTCAAAGGTTATTGGGGAAAGGCAGAATGTGGAGTTGATATCAGCCATGATCTTATTGAATGGTGGAGCAGGCTCAAGGGGCCAAATGGCCTACTCCTGCTCCTAATTCATATCGTCACACATGAAGTTCCACATTTCCTATGCATGCTGCCCTCCATTGTTCATTGACTTCAAAATCTTTTTCTTAATCTTTAGATCTCTTTATGGCCTTGCCCCTTCCAACTTCTGTAACTCCCACAGGGAATGGCTCTGATCTCACCATCACCTCTTCCAATTGTAGACAACTCCACATTCCTCCTCCCTAACCCACCCTCACCACCCACCGCCCCCCCTTGCCATTGAAAGCAACAGAGCCCTCACCCATTTTGTTTCCACATTCTGAAATTCTCTCACTAAACTACTTTGTTCTGCCCTATGTTTCTTCCCAACTCCAAAGATTTGCTTAGAATCCCCTCTTGACCATTTATACCTTCTCTGGACCCATGTTTTCTTTCTTTACTTGTCCCATTACCACCTGCTTTTGCCTTGTACCATCATTCTTTTTGTCATTTAATCACTCACACCCTTCACACTCAATCACAGACCTTCCCCTTTGGCAATACTATTGAATGTCAAGGGGAGATGGTTAGACTCTCCCTTATTGGAGATGGTCATTGTTTGGCACTTGTGTGCCATGATATGATTGCCATTTATCATTCTAAGCCTGAATGTTGCTTCATGTGGGCACGGACTGTTTCATTATCTGAGCAGATGCAAATGGAGCTAAATGCTGTGCAGTCATTAATGAACAACCCCATGTTTGACTTTATGATGAAAAGAAGATTGTTGATGAATCAGTCGAAGATGGTTTGTCCTAAGATACTACCTTGAGAAACTCCTGCAGCAATGTCCTGGAACTGAGATCATTGACCTCCAATCATCACAATCATCTTCCTTTGTGCTGGGTATGACTCCAATCAGCGGAGATCTTTCCCCCTGATTTCCATTGACTTCAATGTTCAATGTTTCAATGTTGATAGTAGAGAATGGGTCCAATGCATTGGTATGCATGTTCTGTCCTTGGTGCCAAGATGGACTCATTAGACATACCTTCATTTCCCAAGAAACCATTGTTTCACTCTACTTTCCTCTTTAAATAAACCTAAAACAGATTATTTGTATAAAACAAATCCATCATGGAAACTGACAAGGGATGATTACTTGGGGGCAATCAGTCAGCCCTTGAGCTTGTGGAAAGTCAACAGTACAGCTTCTGATGAAGAGTCATTCGGACTCGAAACGTTAACTGTGTTCCTCTCCGCAGATGCTGTCAGACCTGCTGAGTTTTTCCAGGCATTTTTGTTTTTGTTTTGAATTTCCAGCATCCGCAGTTTTTTGCTTTTATCTTAGTACAGCTTCTCTCTCTGCTACTGCAGCTCAGTAGTGAATGTTACGATGGCACTGGCTCTCTTGAAGAAAGCATCTGTCACTTCCTTGATGTAACTATGGGCAGAAAAGTCATTGACATTGCCGATTTCTGTTGGGATGGAAGTGTCAAAAGCATAAAGATTAAGTACTGTGACATCTATTGTCAATGCTATTTGGATTATATATATCTGAAGATTTTGTGTAGAATGTGGTAGTGTGGTTAATACACCCCTGCCAAATTTAGCTGTTTATTCATGCTTGGATAGCAATGCCTGGGATGTTAAAATGGACGGTAGCATAGTGAGGAGTTTGGATAGTATGTCTCTTCTATGCCAATTCATAATTGTAGCTAGCTCGTTTCCAGTCATAAGGATCTTCCTCAGCCAGGTCAAGTGCTAGGAGTGCACTGAATACAAACTCCACTACCTATGTACCGACCATTATCTAGAAACTTTGCAAACCAATTGTTCTTAGTGAATCTCCACTGGAGAGATGCTGGTTTAGCTCTCATGACTGAGTTACATGGGCAGTAGGAATGTATCTCACATTGCAGAACGAGTGTGGTATAATTTATTTAACATTTAACCAGCAATCATATTGACATTACTGCATAGTCGACACTAGACTGACCTTTCCATGCAGTATTGGTGGAATGCTGCACTATCAGAGGTACCACCTTCAAATGAGACAATAAACCTCTCAGTCTTTAAACACTAAGGAATTAAAATTGGTTTTTGCTGTATTTCAGGTACGGGGGTCACAATTCACAACATGCCCATGCCAATTCCGATGGAAATAGGCAGAACATAAATTTGTGCTGCAATCTCATTTCCCTGACTGTAGTATTGGGCTGAGTGTCTCCTGCGCTGTTGGCTGCCTCTATGCTCAGCAGGGGGTTTAGCAGTGTCATGGTGCAGCCAACTTTCTGTTCTTGATGGCAGTCTGTCCCTCTTAAAGGGAAACTGCACTGAAGGACTACAGGAAGCTGCTGTTGTATAAACTGCTGCAAATATAAACAAGGACAATGGAACATCAGGCAGAGAGAGGGTTCAAGGGTCACAGATGCAGTGCTGAAGGCCTTAATGGTAGAGCTGGATGGAATAGGGAAATGAAGGGGTTCCACAGGAGGCACCCAAGAACAGCCTTCAGAAGGGAGGAGGCAGGTAGAAGTCAATTCCTGGCATCTGGCCCCACAGATCTGACAGCAGTACCACAAAAAGTCAAATGACCTCACGTTGGTGGTCAAGGTCAGTGAAAGGATGTTCACTTGACACCTCATCCCCACCGCTCCACTAAGCTCTCATGATGCTCAATGAGCCACACCCCTATCAGTCATCCAGCAGCAACCCCTGGCACTCCGGACACACACAACATCCAGATACTCTTCCTGCCCCTCAAACACCAACCAATACTGCCAGCCTCATACCCACCTCTCATTACCTCTGCATACTTCCAGCTATTCAGCTATGCCAAGCACATCACCCAAACATAGACAAATGGCCTATTCCTGCTCCTATTTCTTATGTACTACACAATCACTGACATTCTGTCTCTCTTTTGCAGGACAAGGTGGCACAAAAAAAATGGAGCAGAGTAGAACTGGCAAGGGACAAATTCACCTGCAACTCCTATGCCTATGGAAGACAGCCATCACAAGGCACTGCTGTGACAGAACCCGTGTCATCCGACATTGCTAAGAAAATTGAGGACGATGGTATGTTCCTGCCTTATGCTCTTTCTCAACTCCCAGCTCACCCTCATTCTGCTATCTGGCATGAAGAGCAAGCTGCAGATGTTGTCACCCCGTGGAGCTCTTGCTTTACATCCCACACCCATTTTGCTCATGCCAACCTTCCCCTTCAGAGTTCCTGCTTTCAGGCACCCCAGAACTGCCATCTGCCCGACCACAGGGATCCATGGAGAAGGAGACGGTGCAACAGGACAGCACTGATGCTAAGGTCCCAAGAATTGATATGACACTCACAGCCACCAGCTCAGGAACTGGCACTGGACTTACCTAAGGGTTAGTAGAGAATAGGGATCTTGAATCATCAGGCATGAGTGGACTGCAACCAGGCCAGTGTTAAAGCGTGGCTCAAAAACAAAATACTGGGAATGCTGGAACTCTGTAATAAAAACAGAAAATGCTGGGAATGCTCAGCAGGTCAGGCAGCATCTGTGAAGGGAGAAACAGAGTTATGACCTTTCATCATGGTAAAGGATGATTCATTTGCCAGCTCACTGGAGGATGATGTCACAGATGAGTTCTGCTGTTGAGTCTCAGACAAGGACCTCAGTGGGATGGCATATAGGAGATCATTGATGGGCACGCACATCGAGATGCTGGCTACGCTGGCTACCTTGCCAGATAGCCAAGAGGAATCCGGCTCAAAGATGGCAGAGGACATTGTGGAGAGCTTCCCCTCTCCTAAGCCTCTGTTTCATCTCCCTATCATGTTGCAAACCAGAGGTACTTCCATACCTCTTACAGATCCTCTGACCTTCCTGTAAGGATATACAATACTCTTTGCCAAATCCAGGAACTCACCCCAACACCTCCCAAAGCACTCCAAGAATTCTGCAACAGAATTACCTTATCTGAAAGTTGGATGCATGGGCCTTTAAATAATTCTGGTGCTGGAGCCCTCTTGCAGCTTAATTCTTGAATTTTAGTAAGTTACAGCAAATTCATTCAATAGGGACCCGCATGGTTCAAATTAGATAATTAGGTTTCACACGAGCCAGTGGGGCTGTGTGACATCATGATAGGACCAGTTCAGCTACTCCTGGTACTCACAAGGGACACCCGGTGTGAGTGCCCTTCTGTAATGACTTGACATACCGGACAGGTTTCTACTTGAAACAGATAACTATTTTACAGAGAGCTTTTCAGAAGCTACATGTTTGAACCAGGTTCTCAACTAGAAAGCTACAACGCCTCCCCCCCCCACCCCCACCGCCAGTTTGCCCGCAGTTAGGGCTCATTGGTTGGAGTCTCTAAGAACAATCACATGACCCCTGATAGGCAGTAGGAAAGGCTATACCTTCAATCACTACATTTCCTCCCCCTTTAGTTTTTTTACACTTCCTATTTACAGAGAACATTTGAATAACCCACAACATATACATATATACAAGCCAGGTGAATAAAGATTAAGTCTCTGAGGTGGTTTCCTTATTAAGTTCGAGCGGCGTATCTCTAATATTTGAGGTTCTTCCACTGGGTCGACAGGAACAGGAAATGCAGCATCAGATACATCATTAGAAAGTGGCAGATCAGGGTTAGACAACTCTACAGAGACATTGGTATGTCTTTTCTAGGTCGATCTGTCACCTCCGGGGTTAATGGTTCGATGTTAATCCCAGACGGAATAGCTGGTTGTTGGAATGTCTCTCTACTCCTAAGATGATCCACATGTTTTCAAACAATTCGGTCTTCCACTTCCACTTGGATGGACAAGGGACCAGTTCCTGAGACAATTGTACCAGGAACCCAACAAGGTCCATGTCCAAAATTCAGCACGAAAACTGTATCTCCTACAGTAAATCTTTGAACTTTGCTATGAACAACGTGATTCAATTTTTGATTACTCTGATTCTTCTGCACCTTCCCCTCTAAGTTTGGAAACACCAGACTTAACCTTGTAGGTAGGCAGCGTTTCATCAATCATTCAGATGGCATTGAACCTGTAGTTGAATGAGGCGTTATATGATAACTGATTAGAATGCGGAAAAGTCGAGTACCTTCAGATAACCTCTTCATTCCATATTTTAAAGTTTGCACGGCTCTCTCAGCTAAATCATTGATGAGGGATGTTATAGTGCTGCTTTAATATGTCTGATTCCGTTTAAACACATGAATCTCTGAAACTGTGTACTGGCAAATGCTGTACCTTCATCCGTAACAATGACTTCCGGGAGACCATGTAGACTAAAACATTGATGCAGCTTTACAATAGTTGTACTCAACATCAGTGATCTGACTTCATTCACATCCATCCACTTAAAATGCACATCTGTGACCAATAAAAGCAAGGTATCTAAGAATGGTTCTACAAAACCAATACATAGTCTAACCCAGGGTCAACCAGGCCACTCCCACAGATGCAGTGGAGCTAAAACAGGCAACTTCTGCTGTTGTTGGCATTGGAGACAGTGCTTGACCATGCTTTCAATTTCACTGCCTATGCCTTGCCACCAGACATAGCTTTGCGCAAACATTTTCATCTTCGATATGCGTGGATGTGTACTGTGAAGCTCTGTCAAGAACGGCTCTCTTCATTTCAAAGGGATGACGACTCCTGATCCCCACAACAAGATTCCATCTTGACCAGTTAACTCTGTTTTTCAGGCATGGAATGGCCTCAGCTCTTCAGACACTGGTGAATTTGACCACCCTTGCAATACAAGGTCTTGGAGTTTTGACAGAATTGGATCTCTGTTCACCCAATTCCTTATTTGCTTCACACACATAGGTGAAGAATCCAAGAATTTCAGGACAAACATAACTTCTTGTGGCACTTGAGCATGTACAATGCTATCTGGCAATGGGAGATGACTGAGTGCATCCGCATTTGCAATATGCAAGCCAGGTCGGTGCATAAAGGTATGCTTATACACGGGTAATATCAAAACCCAACGTTGAATCCTTGCTGAGTCTATTGGCGGAATAGCTTTATCCTCACTAAATAAACCCATTAATAGTTTATGGTCCGACACATGGTGAAATGTTGTCCATGCAGATGCTGATGGAATTTCTTCACTCCAGATATCATTGATAAACCTTTTTCTAGTTGGGAACAATCCTTCTCGGCTGCAGGGAGGGTTCTGAAGACATAGCCAATTGGCTTTCCTGATCTGACTTCTGTCTTTTCTTCTGTTTGCCGCAGAGTTTTGTCTCATCCTTCGATTTGATTTTCACAGTCGGCCACATTTCTCTCTTGTGAAATCTTAGCTTGGTTCAGTTTGGTAGTTGAGCAACCCATGGCTTCGTTATCCATTCACATCTTGGAAAGTTCCACGATTTTACCTTCTAATGCCACTTTGTTTCATTCAGCTGATTCTTCAGCTCTTCAATCTCTTTGTTCTATCTCTTGGCTTCCTCCTGGAATATTGAACATTGTTGAGTCTTTGCCAACTGTTTCTTCAGTTTGTTCAGAGTGGCACTAAATTAATTTTGCTTCTCTTCACGATTTTCCAGTGGAACTAACTCCGACCTGAGGGATCCTTGCAGAAGGTGAAGGTCCTTCAATTCTCATAGCCCATTCCAAAATGCACTAATATTCCCTTAGCAGTTCAGGAACCCCTCCTGTTCTCAAGTGAAATATTTCAGACCAGTTGAGCTTAATTTTTTGTAACCAGTCTCGGCCCAGAAGACTAGGGGCAGAATTTTCCATGCCCACCAGCGTTGGGTGTGATCAGTGGCATAAGCAGACAATATGGCGTGATTGTTTTACGACAGCAGGAAACCAGTTCACAATGGTCCATTCAGCCCCCCGGCGTCGGACTGCGTTTCCCGTCATCGGACGTCGGGAACCTCATTATAATACATCAGCATATCATTATCAAGCCAGCCTGCTGGATTTGGCCCCCACCCCGCTGGATCGTCCGTCCATGTCGGCGGGAAAGCACGCCATTGAGGCCGGCAGGTAAAATGTAATTTTACCTGCCCACTACTGCACTTAGTGCAAATCTGGGACGATTCTGCCCTAGGTCCTTTACCTGTCACTATGATCACTGGAAGCTGGCTGTATGTTACCTATAGGACACAGGAACTGTGACCTCTACCTGTATGGATTCTCCATCGTACGCCTTCAATTGAGTCCTTGTTCACTCCAGATTCAGTGGCTGGGTACCTTCATCTAGGTAGCTAAATATGTGCTCTCCCACCACTGTGGTTGAGGCTCCAGTGTCACTTGGACTGTGACGGTAATAGGTTCAGTTTTTACTGCTGTGACATTGTACAGGGAAGAGATGTCAGTATTGGCAGCTTCAGGCTCAGTTATATTATTCACTTCAGAATCATTTTGGTCCGCTGCCATATGGGCTGTTTTGATTTCACCCTGCATTGCTTTATTATGTGATCTTTCTTCTGGCAGTAATGATATTCTGCCTCCTTGAATCTGCAGTTGTCCGGCATGTGGTTACCCCCACATCTATAACCTTGGAGCTGCTGCTGAAATGCTTCCACTAGGCCTTTTCATTTTTCAAGCAGCAGAGACTGTCTCTCGCTTCACTGCTGTGTCCTGGTTTTCGCACCATGCCTGGCGGTAGGCTCCAGCCCCGCACGAAGAACAGCGCCACGTTGCACATTTTGTAAAGCCTGCGAGTCTCTTGCAGCACTTTCCATGTCTAGTGCTACTTCCGTGGCGCGCTTCAAATCGATGTTGACTTCGAGGGTAAACGGCGCTGAATGGCATCATCGTGAACTGCACGAAGTAATCGGTCCCACAGCACATCATTGAGTGTGTCTCCGAAGTCGCAGTGTTCAGTCAACTGCTTCAACTTTGCTATATAAGTTGCAATGGACTTTCCCGGCGCCCTTACTCTGGAGTTAAACTTAAACCTCTGCATTATTACGGATGGCATTGGCTGGAAATGCGTCTTCACGAGGTCTAATAATTCATTGAAGGTCTTAGAATGAGGGGTGTTCAGGGCCGTCAGACTGCGGATGAGATTGCATGTCACGCTACCACATACACTCAAAAGGATTGCTTTCCGCTTCTCCTCCGTGGTAATTTCTTTCGCCACAATATAAAAACCGAGGTGCTCTACATCCTGGCTCCAGTCTTCCATAGTCACGTTGTAAGGGTTGATTCTGCTGAAGAGTGGCATGACTGGTGAGTATACTTTTGTTTTTTCTTAAGATCTGATGTACTCACATTCACAAGGCGAGGTGACGCGTCGGAGTTTTTACCCTTGTTGCCAAATGTAATGACTTGACATACTGGACAGGTTTCTACTTGAAACACATAACTTATTACAGAAAGCTTTTCAGAAGCTACATGCTTGAACCAGGTCCTCGACTAAAAAGCTCTACCCCTCCCCCTCCTCCCCCCAGCTTACCCACGCTTAAGGCTCATTGGTCGGACTCTCCAAGAACAATCGCGTGACCCCTGATAGGCAGCAGGAGAGGCTATACCTTCAATTACTACACATTCTCAAGATGGTGCAGCACATGGGCTGAGCCAGGAACAGGTGATAGTGCAGTGCGCACTCTCAGAGAATGTTTGGCTTCCATCAAGCTGTCTCCAGCAGATCCTCATTACATGCCCTTAACCTCCAACCTATCCTCTCAAGTAGATGTATTAAAATAAACTGGGGCGTTCTCTTGCAGCGCCGGCCAATTTTTATTCTTCAATAAACATTATCGAAAACAAAATGAACTGGTCATGTACGTTTTGTGGTTTGTGGGATCTTGCTGTGCGCAAATTGGCTGCTGCAGTTCCCTACATTGCAACAATAACTACACTTCAAAAAATATTTCATCGGCTGCAAAGTGCTTCATGGCATTCTGAAATCATGAACACTTCTATATTAACACAAGCTCTAACTTTCTTTCTTTCTCAGTTGACTAAACACCTACATTGTGCAGTTTAACACGCAGAAAACTCCCTACATGGCCAATAATGTGTATAGTATGTAGACTGATCCAGCCAATGCACATTTCCTTGAATTACCCCAACCTTATATGCCAGATATAATTCCTAGGATTCCACTAACCTCAAATATAAAGAACAAGGAGTTACACAACTGTTAGCTTAACTGTTTTTACTCATGACGTAGAGCCTTGCCCATCAGGAATTCAGGCACATCCTTTCCATGACTTTTCATGCCAGGAAGTTAAAGTTGTAAATCTACTCCAGATCTACCCCTTTTTGTCCAGTTGCAGAGATTTTTCAGAATATTTCAGATACTATTTAACTTAAACTGAATCCATCATGATGGAAGGAACTGTACAAGGCAGGTCACACGATGACAGAGTTTCCTGTTCTAGATTTCAGAGTCTAGTGTCACATAAGCGACTTAGCCGTTGCTAATTGATTTGATGGCCTTTGGTAAAGCGGGGCACCCATTCTGATGTTGACTTCCGCACTGCTGTACCGAGTGATGAAGGTTGGAGCCCTGCCACCCTGAAGGAACATCTTTGGTCCTTTCTGGTAAGTAAAATGTGTTAAGTTAACATAAAAGCAAAACGCTTCAGATGCTGGAAATCTGAAATAAGAACAGAAATTGATGGAAACACTCAGCCGCTCTTGCAGCACCTATGGAGAAGCAAACCGAGCTAACGTTTCAGGTTGATGACATTTAATGATGTTGTAAGTTAATATTTGACTGGAAGGCATAGTACATCCTGTGATGATGTGTTTGATAATGAAGTGGAGAAGCAGAGCAACTGTGGGCCAGTGGGAAGGGAGCTAATTTGCACAAAATTGCCAAATGACCACACCAAATCATATAAGTGTATATAGAACAGCAAGATTCTTTGGAGTATCCCACTTGGTTGTATTTGACTAATTTGAGCACCTTTCCATTTATTTCTAATTCTTGATGCTTCAGGAACCCTTTTTCCAAGCTGCCTTACTTTACTCTTAATTATCAAGAATTATATTCTTGGCAACAAGTGTCACATTATCAAATGGTTTTGAAACCCCCTGTTTGTTCTGAGTATACATATATGATGGGAACACAAGCACTTTATAAGTATCAAAATGTAACAATGATGCTTAAGGGACACGGCAAACTGAGGAATAATATGGAAGACATAGAATATATGAGCATGCCAGTGATGTCAGCAGATGTGTGGTAACTAAAGTTGAATATAAAATGGTATTTTGCGAAAAAGTACAGGGAATATAAATACTCTGGCCTCTGCACCGTGTAATTTCTTTGAACAATTTAATTAAATTAGTCAAGAAAAATCTTCACAAATCTTTGTTGGCAGCCACTAATTAGTCTATGCCTCTCTAAGTGTTTCTTAATGTTATCCTTTATTATTGGCTGTAGTAGTTTGTATATTGCCCATGTGAATCTAGTTGGTCCAATGCATCTCATTCCCCTCTTTTGAACCGTTTGAACATATGTTTCTAACTATAAATTCAAACACATTAGTATGGAATGTTTGTTTGCTTTTTTTCAATATCCTGAATTTTTGTTTTCTTTGCTTTGCATCATCGACCTTTGCTCTATCAGTATGCAGGGTTGGTATTTGTCCATCTCTTTTGTGACTGTTGGCAAATTTACTCATTCAATGGATCGACAATATTGACTGGCAGAAGAGAAGAAGAAATAATGGGATTACGGTTGAATAGGGAAAAAAGTGTGAATGAGAAGATGTATCAAAAATACGAATGAATAAAACTAAAAATTCCAGTAAAAAAGAAACACCAAATAATTAAAGGCATGCACAAAGGCTCCAGCAACATGATAATATCAAAAGGAGGAATTAGGATGTACAGTTTACATCAAAGAACCTTCACAACAGAAACAGATAGTCTAATATAAGGAATGGGAATGCTACTTGGCTGCATAGAGAGTACTGTAATGCTTTATAGGTAGCTTTGCTGTTAATTTAGCATGCCAGATCAATGATGTCAATGAATGCTAATTCACAGCCTAGTAATAATATCAGTGACTGCAATAACACAAAGAGAAAAACAATTGATTAAGTGTCTTTGGAGATTGTTAATGCTTTTAGCTAAAGGTTGTTCTAAGTTGAGGATGATATGCTCAATTACCCAAGTGTTGAAAGATTGAAGATAATTATTGCTGAGGCACTTAACATTTCACGCTTCATCTATCAGACATTGAAATGCACCATTAGTTTAAAAGTAAAATTAGTATATGTTTATAATTAAGGAAGGCAACATCAAATAATAGGTTAATCACTTGGTAATTAAAATGTAAAGAAACTATTGAGTTCAGTCCTTCTATTATACTGAAATGGGGAGATGAGCAGTGAACATAATATTTGAAAGAAAATGGGCGGTGGAGTTTTACCACCTCCGGTTTGCTGTGGCTGCTGAAAGGCCTAAAATATTTTGAGGCTTGGGCCTATACTTGCATGAATCTGGCAAGCTGGCACTCCGATGGAGTTCCACGGATGGGAAAATCAGTCGGCATCTATGTGAAGCTAGCCAACAGCTCCAGCCAGGGAGTAGGACAGAGACAAAATCAAAAATAGCTGGAAAAACTCAGCAGGTCTGACAGCATCAGCGGAGAGGAACACAGCTGACGCTTCGAGTCCGTATGGCTCTTCATCAGAAGTGATTTGCCAGGGTTGATGGAGAAGGATATGGGGGCGGTGCACGCAAGGGCCGCCAAAATATTTTTGTGTGACTAGGAGAACATTCCTACTCCATCTAATTCCACAAAAATAATAGATGGAAATAGTATCAAACTATTTTTTACCCTGGTTAGTGTATTAAAAGTAGTCTTCTACTTGAAATTACCACCCACCCAGGATGGATAGGCAGTTAAATACTGACTCCTTCCTCATCCAAGGAGTTGGCCAATATAGCTGCACATTGTTATCCCGCCGCAAAAGTGGGTTTTTAAAAATAGGCCATGAAGAGCTCAAAAAGGACAAGACATTCCAAGAGGTAAAATTGGTCTTCAGGATGGCAGTTGGAGGGAAGAGGGTGAATGATGGCGTGTGTAATCCGCTTCTGGATGGCCCAGTAAATTTTTTTTTCAATAATGTCTTTCTTTGTTACAGCTAAAGGAGAAGAAGAAAAGTTAGAATAGGCTCAGAGGAGCAGAGCAAATCTGTGACTTCCAGTAGAAGTAACATAATGGGCCGTAACTTCTGGTGGAGTGGCTATTGAGTCGGATTGCCATTCTGCTCGAAATTTCTTACCTTCCAGGCAATCCTATCTCGCCTGACCTTCTGACTCAGGCCAGGTGAGATCCATGAAGTGTAGCGTGCTCCCGGGGCCTAGTCTCAGGGCAGCTCAGTCGAAAGTAAGTAAGCCACCCACCCTTTTTTACGCCACTAGCTGCTGCAAACCAGGTAAGTTTAAAGGTCCAGGCCAGGGAGAAGGTACAAGGTAAGTGGGTAGGATTGCAGGGATCGGAGGGGTATGTTAGTTGGGGAGTGTCAGTTGGGCGGGCGTCAGGTAGTCAGATGGAAGTCAGTCGGGGGGTGTCAGTCGAGGGAGGTCAGTTGAGGGGGGGTTGGGTAGTCGGGGGTGTAATGGGGAGCGGTGGGACATAGTCAGATGTCTCGTGGAGGGTTGGGGTGGGTCAGTACAATAGTCACCCAGAAGCTAGAAGTGGTTTTAATTCTTCTAACTTTTTCTGGGTAACTATTGATGTAACAGTGAGAACAATCCGAAGTTTGCAATTTAAATTGCATTTTTGGATGGTTCCCAGTACAGGGCAATTGCTCATCGGAAGTTTGAACTTCCTGGGAAATTCCCATGCAATCCTTACCTGGGAACTTCTGGGGTTGTGGTGGGGGGGTGGGGGTTCCCCAGCGCGCCCCCCCAGATATGACGCCCTGGATCTCAGACATTCCGGGCCATTCTATGCTAAGCAGGTAATTTGGGAACCTACAAGCATGGTAAAGAAGGGGATCAGATGATCATGATTGCATTGGCACCTGTCTACCAACACCCCTGTCTCCAGCTCTCTTTTCTATTAACCTGATGGGGTGCCTAAATGTGGTTGAGAAATCTAGAGTTGGGGGAAGCAACCTTAGCCATGGCCTATTCCCTTCTTGTGTTCAAAACTATCTTCTCTTTAAGAATGCAAAATTCAGATTGTTATACAATCCCAGGCAAGCAGACCATAATGGGCTGATTATTATACAAGTAATAACACTATATTGTTTAGTTGGGTGCATGCATGCAAGGCTACAAATTAAGTGACAATTGTCGGTGAAGGTTGAGATGTAAAGTCCCCCATGGAAGTGCCTTCACATTATTGGCAAGCACTTTAAGCCCTTAAAAAATGAGTGGTAAGATTGGTTAAATTCTAAATATGCTTAGTTCATTTTTGGAACGTGCAGCTTGCAAGTCTTACCTTGACTGACCCAGAAAGGTTAATGAACTTCTTGCAGCACCATGCTGCGCAGGGGATTATGGAGGTAGCAATTACTGGTAGGGCCATCTCCTTCCATTGCGCCTGGCCAGTTTCCTCTACCAGCCTTCAAACCTCCACCTCAAAGAGGGTCCCCTTCCTCATTCCAGATTTGGTTTAGCGGCACTTCTACAGAAACCTCAACCAATTTGGTGGCTCAGAAACTAAACCAATGGACTGCTCATGCATAACTTTTTTACATCAACCGGAAATTAGAAGTTCTGCAGAAGCAAAGGTTTCCTTCTCCCACTCCTACCCGCTAAAAAACCAGGAGCTCCCAATCGGGTCAGGAATACCAGCAAGGATCCAGCTAAGATATACAAGTTAAGATAACCCATGACAATTTGTCAGAGTCAGCAACGGCGTCTTCCTACCACACTTCTGATGGCAGAATAAAATCTAGATTCCAGTCTCAGCATTAAGCATCCCAGGTCTGACATATTAACAGTTGGAAAGAGGGTAAAGATCCTCCTATTCCATGCCAACATCATCCTTTGTCCTTAACATCCTGCAGGCATTTAATCCATTTCTCATTCCAGCCACCCTGTGGCATTTCTCAATAAAATGGCCAATTATTATTGCATTGAGCTATGACGGAAGACCTGTTGTTGCCAGCAAGCAGAGGAAACTTTCATCAGTCTGGGTTGGATTTGAACCCAATTGTGCTTCTAAATTTCTGTTGGTCACCAAACATGGCCTGCCCCCAACATTATGGTGAGCAGTTAATCCAGGCTTTATAGCTGAATGTCAGCAATTCAGATGTTTCACTGCTTTGCCTCAGTGCTCTGCTCTCTAAGAAGCAATGAATTCATAGAGCATGTACATATCAGCATCCAGCGGGACTGTTCCATCAAATGCTTCATTACATGATGCAGTGTGAGCCAAGTAATTGGGAACAGAAACCCCTGGCAGCTATATTTCAATTGGACAGAAATCAGTGCGAAACACAGGTTCCTTTTGTTCCAGTTTGCCACAGTTTGGATGGACTTCGCTTCACATTGGCGACCAAATTTGGGCTGATTTTGGAGCTGCTCTCATTCCTAATAGGCAGAGCGCCTGAGGCCTCAAAGTTTGTTGAGTCTACATTCTCCGGGAATGTCTGCGATGTCTCAGGTGGATTCATTCAGCAACTTCAGCCTGAATGAATGGCTACAAATTAGTCAGTTTATAACAAATTCCTTTGCCATCCCTGCCAATAAGGTTGCTCCATTAAGCTATTTAAAATAATTAAGGTTTAAACACCCATTATTTTCAAACAAGTTCTAAGCTATTTTTGATATGTAAAATTACCCAACTAAACATTTTTCAATTATCTAATAATTGTAGCCAGTAACAGCTTAATTGCGCTTATGTTGCAACATGCTTTCACTAAAATTATTTTAAAATTAGCTCATTCATGGGTAATTTTAATGATGCCGGCGCGTATTAAAGAACACAATATAAAACTAAATGGAAACATTGGGTTTTAAATTCCACAAGGATCCGCTCAGGCTTCTGTCTGGCGGGAGACAGATCAGAATCCCTGAGAAATGCAGCATAAATAGCCATTACAACTCTTTATACCTCCAAAGTGGCCCAGCAAACCACTCAGTTGTACAAAAAAATTAGAGACTCATCAGAATTTTTTTAGGCAACTAGTGTCGCCCACATCCTGGGTGCAAATAAAACGCAGATCTCCAGGACAAGTATGCATTCCCTCTTGCAGTAAAAATCACTGTGGCCATGGAGGTTTTTTGCCCCTTTTTCTTTGCAGATTGCACAAGGAGACATCAGTAACGTTAGCCAATCTACAATCTATACAAGTGTTAAGCAGGTGACTGAACAAACATTTTAATCATTTCCCCAACGCTGACCCGCAAACACATGACATTAAGGATGCTGAGGAAGCATCAGTTGTCAGAGTTGTCTAGTTAGATATGACTAAAGAGTGCTTCACATAAAGATTCCCTGTGTTATTCATTCAGGAATTACCATTCCTGCTAACCATTTTCACTATTACCTGGAAATACGTGCCCTCCGCATCACAATCAACAACTACTTCACAAATGTCAAACAAACGATTCATCTCACCTCAGATTCCAATCTATAACGCAGTTATAGGAACACTCTCTGGACACAATGTTAACTTTAATTTCTGATTCTGCTCTGTTGCTATTTGTTTCCACTCTAATATTTGATTTGGTGACTGATCCCCTCATCTAATTTTTCGACAAACCTCCCTTGTAATGGTTGGAATATGGGAAATAACTCTCAGATGTGCCTCAGTTAAACGCTCCTGAGATAATGGCAACTGGTGACCTCTTCAAGCACAGACCTAAGAGGGCACATCAACAGGTTACACCATATTAATTCCTGCAGGGAAGCCAGATTCTGCATATTTTCTGGAATCCATTAAGGTGTTTGTTGAGGGCAGTGCAAGTATTTTCATCCATGGAGTCAATAAACCATCCATGCCAATTCCACACTTGGTCCCATTAATGTACTCTGTCCTATCATTTCCACTGATCTGTGAGAGAGTAGACTGAAAAAGGAATGAAAGGGTTTTTCCTGCAGCAGAAGAATTCCCATAACAAGAGGGAAAAGACCACACTGGAGGAGGTCTCCTTCAACACCATACTCACAGTCCACTTGAAGAATTAATTCAAGTGATTCTAGGCAGGGGAATCCAGCGGAAGCAGGGGGTGAGAAACTGAAGGCTTGGTCTCAGCTGAAAATGTATGATCAACTTGTCTGCTTCTGTTTTCATGAATCAGAGCAGGAGTAGATCATTCAGCCCCTCAGCTTATTCTGCTATTCAATTATAGCATAGTTGATCTGTATCTTAATTCTATTTATCCACATTGATTCCATAACCCTTTATGCTCTTGCCTAGGGTAAATTAATTTAGCCTCAACAGCTTTTTGTGGGAGAGAGTTGCAGATTTGCAGTAATCTCACCTCCGTTCATTGCATCCACATCAGAATAAAACATCAATCCTTTCTCTATCATTGTACAGAAAGCAATCTGGCATGCCATTACCATCAGAGCTGCATTTTAATACTTGTACCTCCTCAATTTCTCTAGGTATGTTACATGACGCCAGTGGAAAAAAATAAAGACTATTGAGAAAACAGGGCAATTAGTATGTTTTTCCTTCAGCAATACTTAAAGATCCTTTAATTAAATAAGCACCCTGATGTCCCTTCATTCAGCACTGCAAAGAAAAGACATGATTCTGGGAGCCATGTACAACAACACAACATTTGATCTTATGCTGCCTGAGTCATGACAACAGCTCTTAGATCTTTTCATTGGCTATTGATGGCTTGTGATCCTGACCTTTGTCCAATTGAAAGTTCACAGTTAATCATAGACATTATTTTACCATTACAATTACAATGAACATTATAACTATAATGGAGTAGCTTTACTCTTTCCTTTAGTTTAATTCCGATGTGAAGTCTTGGTTCAATGCTGCCTCACAGTTTTGGAAAGGAAATACACTCCGATTCAAAGGAAAAGCTTCTTTTTCATTTGCTTGGTTCAAACACTGGGCAGAATCATCCCAGAACTGCACTAAGTGCGGTAGCGGGCGTGAAAAAAGTTGTTTTAGCCGCCAGCTGCAATGGTGGGTTTCCGTATCGTATCAATCCATTCCCGGCAAGTCCCACCTCATTAATAATGCATTCACAGGAAACACTCCAGTGCACTGGGGGTGGGCTCTGATTTTCCTGCTCCGCTGTGACCTCAATGCTTCCTCACTCCGGGTGCCATAACTAAAGTGCACCAGAGTGCAGCCTACTTCATGTCTTCAGACTAGGACTGCTCCAGGCAACAGATGGCCCAGAAAGCAAAGAAGACGGCAGCCTCCAAATTTAGTGACACCTCTCCGGGGCGCCTGCTGGACACAGTGGAAGGCCACAGAAGAAATCTCTTCTGCCCCAACTCTGGCCGCAGGAGGTCCGCCAGAGTCACCAATCCTGCCTGGGAGGCCGTGGCAGCGGCGGTCAAGGCCACCAGAGCATAGAGGAGGTCAGCCATCCAGTGCAGGAAGAGGATGAATGCTCTCACCGTTCCACCAGGGTAAGTCACTCTTCTGATCACTCTCATAACACACACGCACAAACCCATTATACGTCCACAGGGATCTCACAACTCAAGGGCTAACACCACTAACTCTCACACACACCCTCACATCTCCATCAGGTTCGTATCTTCTGGATCTCGTTCCTCATCCTGTCCATGGCTCCGCTCATCACACAAACATTCCACGCAGTGTCATGTGTCCTGCTCACACTCTCTCCATCTGTTTTCATGCAGGAGAAGCTGGCTCACATCAGCAGGGAGAGGTCCCGGACCAGGGGTGGAGTGGCCCACATTAGGCCCCTCGTTCACATTGAGGAGTGTGCCATCACACTGACTGATGAGGATGTGGACCCTCCCTGTGACGGTGAGGTCGGCGGCAAACACTCGCATGAGGATCCTGCACCCCATCATCCCTCTCTCAACGCAACTGTGAGTGCTCTCTCTCCTGCTTTTGATTCTGCTGTCATGCATTAATTATCTCTACTTTGATTCACAGGGATCTCTGCCAAGTGACTGATGGCCTCAGCCAGCCAGTCCCTCAGCTCCATTCAGGTCCTCACCTTCAGCCAGGAGGACACATCCTCCATTGAAGAGCTGGAAATAAGCAACCTGGAAGACCCATCATAGCGCTTACTCACACCCTCCACCAGCGCAGAGACACACACCTCTGCGGGACTTAGATCTAGAGCAGGCTTGGGTTCTCAATCTGGTGGTCACCATATGGATATGTGTCCGCAGCAGGAGGAGTCAGGCTCAGCCGACCTCCCCGGCACTCAGAAGACTGCTTGGGAAGAGGCATCTGTGAGGCCTGAGTCAGATGACGAGCCTCTGGTTTCGGTTTTCGGTGAGTCAGCGGAAGGCTGGGGAACATCACACAGAGCTGTTGGAAGCCCTCAAGAGAGTGGCACATGAGTCGGAGGAGTGCGTCCGCCTGCTCTCTGATGAAGTGGTGCCCCCATGTGCACGTTTGGAGCTCTCCATGGGGATGATGTTGGATGCCATGGAGACCTTGGTCCAGCAGAATGTGGAAATGCGCGCAGACCTGCACTCCATCGCGGTGGCCATGGGCGAGTTCTTGCAGTGGCAATGCGAGAGGGAAGCGGGGCACCTCAATGTACCTCTAGGTGCTCTCCCCCTTTAGGAGTTAGGCCAGGGCCCTTGGGCACCTGAAGGGAGGAGGAGCAACAGCTGGACACCATGGCTCATCCACTCACGAATCTCAGAGGCTGCCCTCTCCCTCTGAGTCCCCTTTGCCTGTGACCCCCTCAACCTCCTGTCATCGCAGAGGGAGCAGCTGGCTCACTGAAGGACAGCCAAAGCAAGCTGGGGCCCTCAAGACCTTGGCTGTCCAGACGACACACGCCAAAGTCATGAGATGCAACAGGGCCAACCATTGCACAGGCTGTCTCCATCCCTGCTGCGGATGTCAGGGCAGCACCTAGAAGACATGGTAGGCCTAGAAAAGTTAAGAAATTCTGATCACAAGTGGTTGCACGGGTGAACACTTTTTGTCACTTTATAATCTGAAAATATATTCCCTTTCACTGAATAATGTTTAACGTTGTCTTTCAGCTTCATTGAAAGGCTTCACAAGTCCTCCCACTGTACTCCCCACCCCCTGCCACAAAGCAGTTCAGCTGCACGCAGCCAGACCACATGTGATTTTGGTGGGAGAAGTGTGTGTGTGAGGCAGGGCCTTTTGGAGCCTCATGCATGCACTCTCCCAAACACGTGGAACATCCTTCACACTTAACTTACTGTCCTGAGCATTTTCAATACTGTCAGTTGTCCATCTGAGCTGACCTGCATCTCTGCTCACCCACTGTTTGCATTCCCATGCAGCTCCTGTGCCCGTCCAACATGAGGCACCACTCACTTTTGATTTCGACAACCATGGTGGTAGTGAAGTATACTGTCAGCTCCCCGATCCTTTCCCCTCCCCCAGTCACCCATGTCCTTTCCCCCATCATTGTCGACCCCCCGGCATGACCTTCCACCTCCCCACCATCACCTACCAACCCGAACCCTTTTCTTTCCAGGATGTCCAGGTAAATGTGCACGTTCCCTGTCTTCCCGAGAAACCACCCCCATCCACATTGACCTCCCTGACCTCCTGCTTCCCACCCTCCAGTGTCTGTGACTGCCTCCGAGTCCCTACCAACCACCCTCACTGTCCCTTCTACCACTACTGATGCACCCTCACCCTTCTAGCTCCCTCTGTCCCCTCTCATACTCACCATCCCTTCCTCAGTTCACTCTCCAGGAGTCAGTCATTGACTCCACAGTTGCTCCCTTGCACATTCACCTGAACATTCCCCCCTGACTTACTCCATCCTCCACCCTTACTCTCCTGTCCACTAAACACCTTCCTCCCCTGGACCCCTCCCCCGTTACACCATCCCCCCTCCGAACTCCCTCCTCCACCCGGACACATTCCCCCCTCTGAACTCCTTGCCCCCTCCGACCTCCCCCTCTTATACCTTCCTCCCCCTTACCCCTACCTCCCCACTTGCTGCATTCTCCCGGTTACACCCTCTTCCCTTCGTACTCCCTCCTCCCCTCTCCCAACCTCCCCCCTGACACCTTCGTTCCCCCCTGTAGCCTCAGCCCCCCCGACACCTTTGTTCCCCCACACAAGCTCACCTCCTGACACCTTCCCCTCCCACCACCACCACCCCGCCCCCCCCTCCCCCCACAACTCCCCGGTACACCTTCCTCTCCCATTCACAGTTAGAGCTTCCTCTCCTCCCCACACTTGCTGATCATCCGTAGCAGCCCATGGCCAAGACCATGATGTTCTGAAGCAGACCCGAAGCATCAACGGAGACCTCCCATCTTCCGTGAGCTGCTTCGTGGCGGAGCCATGTCCATGAGGATCAATGCACGTGTTCCTCCAGGAGCCAGTAGCTGTAGGGCTCCAGCATCTTCTTCTCCTCGGATGAGTGCATTCTGAGCTAGGCCCTAGTGACAAGTCCCGACTTCTGTACATCACAGTTGTCCAGACGTGTTCTGGGCTGGCGTGTTTTCCAGCCAATGAAATGGTCAATCGGGCATGGGGGGGGGACGATTCAGGTCGGGCCTTACTTTACATCCCATTAGCAGGATGCAAATCGGGTTCACGCCCGCCTCCAGCGGGATTCGTCTGCCATGACGCCCGAAGCCAAAGGGGCCAGAAAATTCTGGCCTATTTTACCAATTATTCCAGGTAAAGGGGAGGTGGGTGGGGTGGTAGTGAAGAATGAGGAAATTCTTTGACCTAGACCCACAACCGGTTTCTAGTGACACCCATCGCATTCAAACAAAACAAACACCACACAGTGAACATCAGCACACTGTGCTGTACATAAATGCTTTAGCATTTACCTATACCATTCTCTGGCATGTTTAAAACATTAATATAATAATGCAAAATTTGGCATGAAGGTAGTTTTGCCTGGTTTCCTTTTCAGTATTCCCGTTTCAAAGTTCCTAGATCATGGTATGACTTTTCCTATAGGCCATGGGATAAATACTCATCTTCAACACTCCTGGCACAGAGCTTTGTAGACTAGATTGGAAACTGGGACTTCAGGCACAGGCCCCTCTGATCATTTTCCTTCCATTCATTTTAATGAGGAGCATGCGCTCAAACTCTGGTTTTGCACTTTCCTTGAACTAAACTCTGTACGTGCTTCTAACACTGAGACAGTGACCTCACTCCCTGCACTTTAACATGCTTATGTGGTGAAATTACAGACTGGCTTAATGTCCATGTATTTTCCTATTCATCTGTCAACTTTGCCCTGCCATATCTGTTGACAAGTTACCTCAATGGGTGAGAGAGCCTGAAAGAGATTACTTTTCACTTCTACTATAGCCTTTCCGATCAGCTGTTGCTGAGTTGCATGTTCATGGAAATGATGGTCCTGAAATTCTGCAGATGTCTCCCACTCTCACACTGGTAGCAGACTGGCAGAATTCCTACAGAGTTTCAGGGTCAATGCCCAGGCATCCATTACTTCTATCTGACACTTATTGCCATGGTCAGAGACTATTGTATCCCCTCAGGGAAAAATCGATCAATATTCAAAGCAGAGGATGGTATAGGGCTATGGGGGAGACTTTGAACAGTAGGATTCACCTGCTTTCAAGGTAGAAAAACCTCAGCATTTTCATAGCTCAGGCACCTGATATTAGAATTTCGATTTTACTCTGTAATTCTGCTGGGATAGCAATAGCAAACAGGGCCAAGCCAGGCAGCAAGGCCCACTCTCACCTCTCTCCCCTTAGCTTAGCCTTCTTCCTGACAACCCTGTCAGCTGTCTTTACCCTGCTTGCTGCATGCAAATGCCAGTGGGGAGGTAGAGCCCAAGTTCCCAATGGATTTTCTTCTGTTTTCCCCTGTTACTATCGCAATGGAATCTTTTATGTCCACCTAAGAGGGCAGTTAGGCCTTGGTTTGACATCTCATCTGAAAGGCAATATTTTTGATTATGCAACACCCCCTGAGTACTGTATTAAATGTGAGGGTGGTTTATATGCAATGAGATTTGCTCAGAGCTGACAGGGCTGCCAATGAAGCAAAGCTGATTAATACCTGAATGGCCTTCCAGTTAGGATGGTGAAGGCAAAATCTATTGTTGCCATTTTCTTTGTGGGGTTCTTCTGATTAGCAAAAGCCCCAGACAGATGCATGAACTGGTTTCTGCTGATCATGCGATAAAGCTCTGGCAGGCAATTGGGAAAACCCCTGTGGAAATTCGCAGTGACTGAGAAAGTGTTCATCATGCCTCAGTGGGTATTACTCTTGCCCTGAGTCAGAAGGTTGTGGCTCTGCACTTGAACACCAAATCTAGACTGATACTTCAGTGTAGCATTGTCTGATAGATTCTTCACTAACAAAGGAGTCAAAGGATGTAGAGGGTAGACAAGAAAGTAGAGTTGAGGCCACAATCAGATCAGCCATGATCTTATCAAATGGCAGAGCAGGCTCAAGGGGCCGAATGGCCTACTTCTGCTCCTAATTCATATATTCATATGTATGTTTGTACATAATGAGGGAGTGTTGCACTGTCAGAATCCTGTCTTTCAGAAGAAACATTGGCTTGAATTTTACCCTCGGGGTACGCCCGAAGTTGGCGTGGTTGGGAGCGAATGTAAAACGCACTCCCGGCCACACTCACGCTGTGAACGTGATCTTACACTGGGTGGCCAATTAAGGCCCGCCCAGCGTGAAACGCAACCGCTCGCCTTGCAGGTATCATCTTCCCTGGAAGGTTCCTCTGAGTATTGCAGCACAGTGCAATTCATTTTCAAGGCATTGCTCCTCTGCATCCTTCTAATGGGGATAGTGTATTCCTCTGCTGGAACCTCCTCTGAAAATGAAGAGAGGGGCAGGAGGGAGAGGGGACCAGGTGGGCGCGGGCAGCATTCCAGGGACAGACCTTTAAGGCATGGGCTCAGTTGGTGCAGGGTTAGCAGAGAGGTCAAGGTTTCTCCCCTAGTTGCCTGGTTAGCACCTCTGGGCAAATTCAAGTTATGGTAATCAGCAATTAACACCAAAACTATGTGCTAAATCTGGACATTCAAACAGGCATGTCTGATTCGCACTGCATATATTTAGCACTCGTTTACAACCTTTGGTCAAGTAACCCCCATTATATTCCAGGCCTGCTAAAAACTTAGGGCGGAATTGTGCCAGATTTGCACTAAGTGCAGTAGCGGGCGGGAAAAAGGATGTTTTACCTGCTGAATGCAACAGCGGCTTTCCATGCCGTATTGTCCCAATCCAGCCTCATTAATTATGCATTCCTGGGAAACACGCTGTTTTGATCATGGACAGGCTCTCATTCACCCGTCATGCCATCACCTCACTGCTTCATCACGCCGGGAGCCATATTTAAAGTGCAGCCACATGCACACCTCTCAGTGCTTCCAGCTCATGACTGCTGAAAAGAAGACATGGCTCTGAAAGGCAAGAAGATGGCAGCCCCCCAGTTTGATGATGCATCCCTTGAGTACCTTTTGGACCCAGTGGAGGCCCGCTGTGATGTCCTCTACCCCAGCGCTGGCTGCAGGATCGGCAGCAACATCACTAATCCAGCATAGGAGGCAGTGGGACCGGTGGTCAGCGCCAATGCCCAACAATATTGGACAGCAACCCAGTGGCGAAAAAGGATGAATGATCTCCTCCGTTCCGCCAGAGTAAGTCACTCTTCTCATCACTCTCAACTCACGAACCCATCACACATCTGCATGGCCATCACTCACTGCCAGCTCAAGGGACATCACCATTCACTCTTTCACACACGCTTTCATTGTCCTCATCCCATCCTTGGGACCACTCACCACCCACACATGCCAGGCATGTTTATCATCTGGTCTGGCAGGTGTCCTGCTTACACTCTCGCCATCTCTATTCATGCAGGACAAGTTGGCACACAACAAGAGGGAAAGGTGACAGACCTGTGGAGGAATGCCCGAAATCAAGGTCCTCATGGACTTTGAAAACAGAGCCATCCAGCTGACCAGCAAGGACATGGAGCGGTCCTGTGCTAACGTATAGGTCGGCGGTTCTCTACCAAGTGAGGATCCAGCAGTGAACTATCCATCAGACAACCATGCTGTGAGTGATGTGACTTGTTTCACAGGCCACTCCCATGCACTAATTATCTCCCCTTGCTTTTGCAGGCAAATCTGGGAAATAGCCGACAGAGTCCATGACCCAGGGCTTCCAATCGTGCCCGGAAGAAACCACTGAAGAGGAATCTGAAGACACCTTCATTGAAGACCCTTCATGATGCTTACCCACACCCTCCACCAGCGCAGGGACACACACCTCGGTGGGACCTAGCTTTAGAGTAGCCTCGGGGTCACAATCTATTGAGCACATTGCACTGTCTGATCCACAGCAGGAGTGGCAAGGACTTCCCAGGTCTCCGGCACTTAGATAATTGCTGGAGGCCAGAAACCTGCTGAGTCCGAGTCAGATGAGGAGCCTCTGGACTCGGCCATACCTCAGTTGCTGGAGCTGCAAAGGCAAGCTCAGGAACATCAGGAAGGGATGTCTGCTGCACTCCACAGATTGCAAGGCACGATGGAGGAGTCCGTCCGCCTTCAGGCTGAGGTGATAGCGCTGGCCTTGCCACGCACTGAGGTCCACACTGGTAGGATGGCAGCCACCATGGAGACTTTGGTCCAGGACATTGCTCCTGCACTGCTGCATGGGCTGAACTCCATCACTGGCGCCATAGTTGGCCTCCAACAGTGTACGTGAGAAGGGTGCTGGGCAGCTCGATCTCACTCCAGCTACCGCTTCTCCTCAAGGAGTCAGCCTGGGGCCCTCAGGTACCCACAGGGAGGAGGATCAGCAGGTGCACACCCCAGGGCCATCCACCCAGGTGATTCTGGGAGTGACCAGCCCATCCGAAACCCCCTTTCCTGAGAGCCCAGCAGCTCCAGCTGCACAGGCCGAGGAGGGTGCCACTGCCACACAGCAGGACCCTGAAAGCAGGCTTGGGCCCTCCAGATCTCGGCCCTCCAGAGGACGCCCATCAAGGTCATCACAGACAGGGCGTAGCAGTCAGCAGGCTGCCTCTACCTCCTGCTGTGGATGTCCGGGGAGCACCAAGACGTAGTGGCAGGGTTAGGAAAGTTAAGAAGATGCAGTTGCACAGCCTGGGCAAAGGTGTTCATCATTTGTACATACTGTTCAAATTGTCAATGAACTCCCAAGAGTGTCTCCCTGCCTATGGCTCCTTGTTCTGATGAGCTGTGTTCATGTCACTCAGATGTGAAACCTTAGTTCCTGCACAAGATAAAGGCAGGTGTCTCAGTCCAGGGCCTTTTCCCAGTTCTTTGTGCAGCCTTCAGACCAAAGTGATGGTCCGGCCTCACACTCCCTGGACACATTACTGATGCCTGCACCTCGACGGTGCTGGTCATTGCTGCTGGAATGTTGTGGGCAGGTGTCACAGAGTTCTCTCATTCTCTCTGTGTGCTCTCAGCACCTTTAAGATGGGGCTGGGCCCCATCATGTCAGCATCTGTCACCAGTGATGCTGTGCTCTTGAAGTGGTCAGGTGCTGAAGGCTGACAAGGATTAGGGGCATTTAAAGTTTCATGGCTGCGTCTCTATGATATGACCCTGATCACAGAGCATAAGTGAGCTGCCCTCAGCCAGACAGGAGTCAGACATTCCCAGAGGCTATGTGAAGATCTATGGGGTGTCTTAACTGTATGTCGTCATCATCCTCATGGAATCGAGCGACTATTAGAGCCTCTGCTGCGTCTCCATGACAGGAACCTTATCACAGAGGGTATGTGCGCTGCCATAAGCCAGACTGGAGTCAAATGTTCACAGATGCAATGTGGGAATCTATGGTGTCTCCTCACTGCATGTTGTCATCATCCTCCACAAATCTAGCAGCTATGAGGGCATCCTGAGCGTGCCTGCCTCGTCTAGCCAGTGTGATGGCCTCATCGCCTTCATCATCGACTTCGAGGACCTCCTCACCCTCATCCCTGTCGCCGTCCTCCTCATTGGAGGAGATCTCCAGCTCCGCCCTCTCCTCCTTAGCTGGCTCCTCTCCCTGTTGCAGTGCCAGATTGTAAAGGGCGCAGTAGACAATGATGATATGTGCCACCCTCTGTGGACTATATTGCAGGGCTCCACCAGACCGGTCCAGGCACTGGAACCTCATTTTCAGCTTCCCGGTGGTCTGCTCCACTAAGCTGTAAGTTGCAGAATGAGCCTTGTTATCCCTTCGTTCTGCTGCAGTCTGAGGCTGCCGCACGGGCATCATCAGCCACGTCCTCTGCAGGTAGCCCTTGTCTCCAGGGCAGCTTCCCCTCATCCCTGCAGCTTCTGTGGACCTTGGAAGAAGTCAGGGATCTGTGACTGACTGAGAATGTAGGAGTCGTGCACATAGACACTTCCTGGAGACCGTGTGCACACTTGTAGGATGTGTTTCTGGTGGTTGCACACTATAAGAACATAAGAACTAGGAGCAGGAGTAGGCAATTCAGCCCCTCGAGCCTGCCCCACCATTCAATACGATCATGTCTGATCTCATTTCGGCCTCAACTCCAATTTCCCGCCCTCTCTCCCTCTCCACCACCAGCTGCATATTCAGCAAATGGAAGCCCTTGCGGTCGATGTAGTTGACTGCGTGTTGAGATTGAGATCTGAGCGGTACGTGAGTGCAGTCGATGGCAGCCTGCGCCTGTGGGAAACCAGAAACCTGGGCAAATCCAATCGCTCTTGCATCCTGGCTTTCCTGGCCCCAGGCGAAATGCACAAGATGTGTGACCTCACCAAGATGGCATCCGTGACCTCATGGATGCATTTGTGGGCATAGGCTTGTGATATCCCACAGAGGTCACTTTGGAGCCTGAAAGGAGCCAGTGATGTAAAAAATCAGCGCCACGGTCACTTTCATGGTCACTGGCAGTGGATGCCCTCTGTGTCTCCCGGCGCCAAATCCTGCAGCAGTTGGCAGATATGACCGACCAGTTCCCTAGACCTGCGCAGTCTTTGGTGACACTGGTTCTCAATCATCTGCAGGAATGAATGGCGATGTCTAGCTAGGCGCTGAGCAGCGACAGCTCTCTGTGGTTCTTCAGCAGTATATGCGGGAGCTCCAGCTGCCCCTTCTTCCTGTGGGTGCTGCTCCTCCCTCTGCACAGCCAGATGCCTCAGTTGCTCTCTTCTCCTTCGTCTCCGCTCTTTGTAAGCCACGAGGCAAACAGTTTTCAAACTTGATTAACTATTGTCTGATGCCTAAGCGTGAACTAAAATGTTGCTCATTAGACATTAATTAATCATTAACCATTTATTTTTCCACCTGGGAAGGGCCACATTTTAATGCTGTGGCCATATTTATCCTCGCTGTGTTCTCAGTCATCGCTGTGCCTGTTACTGTCGCTGTGTTCTCAGTCATCACTTTCCACCTGTTCAAGCTTTCACAGACTCAGCTGAAGTTTTGATTTTCATTAAAGCAGGAAAAGACTAAAAAAAAGTGTTTTAGAGGTGTAATTAGATAATATTTAATTTAACAGTCAACCTTGTATCGTCGATCACAATTTTAAAAATGCATTTATTGATCTGTCAGCATCCCACGTATTAGTCTTATACTCCATTTCTGTAAGCTTCTCATCAGTTTCAGGTTGATAAGAAGAATATATCAGACTTAATACTAAACTGACACCTCCATTAGCCAATAATGCTTCTGATGTACTGCTCTTGCATGATGAAAGAGAGAGACGCATGGGTTAGCATGGGTACACTAAGAACATTTCCTAGTTATGTCTGAAGGCCCCTTAACGCATCCCAGAGCGTGCTGGCCAACACTTGGATGGCCAGAGATTAGTGCGCTGCATGGCTGCCTGAAACCCCTCCCAAATCTGGCCCACTCCACCAAACCAACTGGCTGCAGCTTTGCCCATTGGACTGCATGCTGTGCTCTCAGCTCAGGCACAGGTATTCTCCTAACCCGTGCTGCATGGCTGCACTGTTAGCTTGAACCATGGAGGAGACTGGTCCAAACCCGGATGATGACATAGCAAGAGGCTGTGAGCAACTCCACCAGTGACTGCCCCATGGCCAGCTATAGCAAGGAGATTGTACAACTTGCCCAGTCGTCCAACTGTTCTGCAGTCCACTAAAACACTCATTAGTTTGCACTATGTGCCCGAGGGGTGAAAAGCTCTGGATCACTTGGTGGCACTTTCATGCCTCTGCATTGCTTGAGTGGGCGGATAAGCTAAAGGCCCAACTCCAAGCATGTCAACGTGGCTGCACCTGAACTGTCTCAGCAGCGGAGGCATGGTCACTTTATACAAGGTCTCCCTAATGTGGCCTCTTCCCTCCCCTCAACAGCGCATGTGCTTGTGCACCACCATCAACCACAATGCAGCCTTTTCCCCCCCTGCAAGTCACCTCAACCAGTGCAGCCCTCCCCCAGCAAGTCACTGAACTGCAGTGGAGCCCTTGCCCCCCAGCCCCCCTGCCCGAGTCTCCTCAGCGGCTATGCAGCCCTTGCCCTCCTCCAACTCGCCTTAATCATAGTGCAGCCCTTGCCCACCCCGCCCAACTTACCTCAATATTGACGTCCAACAGGCAACCCTGCCGAGCGAGTGCGACGTTACTGTGCACTCACCTCCGAGTTTCCCTCGAAGTGCAGCCCGCCAAGTGCAAGCCTTATATATGCTGTTGTGAAACACATCACGCCAATGTGGGCGGACATTCCAGCAAGCGGGGCGGGGGGGGAATGATTCCATCAGGCTGGCCTTTTAATGATATACGCATATATTGTAATGAGGTTGCTGACATCCGAAGGCGGGAAACGCGGCCCGCCATTGACAGGCAGAGCGGACAATTGCAAACTGGTTACACGACTTCGTGAAACCAATTTCTGGCCTTCTCGCCATATTGTCCGCTCACGCCGCCAAACACGCCCGACGCCAGCAGGCACGGAATATTTTGCCCTTAATCTCTATTCTGACACTTCATGACTCTGAAGCTGCATAGAAACTATCAATGTTTCAGCATAGCAAGGCGAGAAAAGAGAACTGAATTTCCAGTTTGGAGCGATAACCAACCTAAATATAAACAAGAAGATAAAAGCAAAAAACTGCGGATGCTGGAAATCGAAAACAAAAACAAAAATACCTGGAAAAACTCAGCAGGTCTGGCAGCATCTGTGGAAGGGATCTGCCCTACGGAACTCATTTCTCACTATCTTGACTCCATTCTCTCTCCCCTTGTCCAGTCCCTTCCTACCTATATTCGTGATTCCTCTGACACCTTACATCGTATCAACAATTTCCAGTTCCCTGGCCCCAACCGCTTCCTCTTCACCATAGACGTCCAATCCCTCTACACCTCCATCCCCCACCGGGATGGTCTGAGGGCTCTCTACTTCTTCCTCGAATAGAGGCCCGAACAATCCCCATCCACCACTACTCTCCTCCGTCTGGCTGAACTTGTTCTCACACTGAACAATTTCTCCTTAAACTCCTCTCACTTCCTCCAAATAAAAGGTGTGGCTATGGGTACCCACATGGGCCCCTGCTATGCCTGTTTCTTTATGGGGTATGTGGAACATTCCTTGCTCCAGTCCTACCCCGGCCCCCTCCCACAACTCTTTCTCCGGTACATCAATGATTACTTCGGTGCTGCTTCATGCTCTCGTCGGGACCTGGAAAATTTTATTAATTTTGCTTCCAATTTCCACCCCTCCATCATTTTCACATGGTCTATCTCTGACACTTCCCTTCCCTTCCTTGACCTCTCTGTCTCAATTTCTGGTGATAGACTGTCCACCAATATCCATTACAAGCCTACCGACTCCCACAGCTACCTCGACTACAGCTCCTCACACCCCGCTTCCTGTAAGGACTCCATCCCATTCTCTCAGTTCCTTCGCCTCCGTCGCATCTGTTCTGATGATGCCACTTTCAAAAACAGTTCCTCTGACATGTCTTCCTTCTTCCTTAACCGAGGTTTTCCACCCACGGTGGTTGACAGGGCCCTCAAATGTCCGGCCTATCTCCCGCGCATCCACCCTCACACCTTCTTCTCCCTCCCAGAAACATGATAGGGTCCCCCTTGTCCTCACTTATCGCCCCACCAACCTCCGCATTCAAAGGATCATCCTCCGCCATTTCCGCCAACTCCTGTATGATGACACCACCAAACACATCTTCCCTTCACCCCCTCGGCGGCATTCCATAGGGATCATTCCCTCCGTGACACCCTGGTCCACTCCTCCATCACCCCCTACACCTCAACCCCCTCCCACGGCACCTTCCCATGCAACCGCAGAAGATGCAACACGTGCCCTTTTACTTCCCCTCTCCTCACCGTCCAAGGGCCCAAACACTCCTTTCAAGTGAAGCAGCATTTCACCTGTACTTCCCTCAACTTAGTCTACTGCATTCGTTGCTCCCAATGCGGTTTCCTCTACATCGGAGAGACCAAACACAGACTGGGTGACAGCTTTGCAGAACACCTTCGTTCTGTCTGCAAGCATTACCCAGACCTCCCTGTCGCTTGCCATTTTAACACTCCACCCTGCTCTCATGCCCACATGTCCGTCCTTGGCCTGCTGCATTGTTCCAGTGAAGCCCAACGCAAACTGGAGGAACTGCACCTCATCTTCCGACTAGGCACTTTACAGCCTTCCCGGACTGAATATTGAGTTCAACAATTTTAGATCATGAACTCTTTCCTCCATCCCCACTCCCTTTCTGATTTTTCCCCCTCCTTTTTGTTTTTTCCAATAATTTATATAGATTTTTCTTTTCCCACCTATTTCCATTATTTTTAAATGTATTTCCATCCATTGTTTTATCTCTACCTTTTAGCCTTTTTTGATTCCTTCACCCCACCCCACCCCCACTAGGGCTATCTGTACTTTGCTTGTCCTGCTTTCTACCCTTAATTAGCACATTCCTTTAGATAATATCACCACCTTCAACACCTCTTTATCCTTTTGTCTGTGACATCTTTTGGTTGTCTCCACCTATCCCTGGCCCTCTATCCAGCTCTCTTGTCCCAACCACCCCTCACCCTTAAACCAGCTTATATTTCACCCCTTCTCAATTTTTCCTTCGTTCTGTTGAAGAGTCATGTGGACTCAAAACATTAACTGTGCTCCCTTCCACAGATGCTGCCAGACCTGCTGAGTTTTTCCAGGTATTTTTGTTTTTGTTTTAAATATAAACAAGCTCCAGCTAACTACTTTTGATGCTGATAGAGTGTGAAAGATGCGAAATGCTTTGTTTCCCAGAACTGACTTTCCTCAAACTGGAGAATTGTATTGGAGTTGAAATTTCACTTCTGTAATGGCTAGGCTGCAATTTTTTTGTGCCCAAAGTGAATTTTATTGTAACATAAGTCTTAATTCACAAAGAGGCCAATTCTGGTTGGTGGCACTGTCTCACTTTGGCAGCAGGAGGATATGAAGAAGGACAATCACCATGCGCAGTGACATGGTCACCTGGACATAGCCAAAATTCAAAGAATCCCCACTTCCCCAACAGCCTATCAGTGGCGAATCTCAATTTTGAGTCTATATTGAGTTCCCTTTTTTTTGCAGTCTGCTATTTTAAAACCCCACACCATTAGCAAGTTTACATTACATTTAATCTACTCAGAATTGTAATGAAATTAACTTTAATACTGGAGAATAGTAGATGATTACAGTTTGTAATCACATTGCGGCATTTAGACAATAAACAATAACCCACTGTTCACTCATCCCATGGTGAATAACAGTTGCTGTCGAATTGAAGTCACTAAATTTACTGTGTATTAGTGCGCTATTTAAAAAGTTTCCATGTGTGAGATATTAGCTGAATGAACGTGTAATTAGCATATAAAAGTTAAAGCATTTGGCAGCTAAGTTCTGTGGCTAAAATCTCTGCATGGAACCTGCACACTGTAACTCAATTCCAACGGTTTGAGTGAAGCACTACTCCTCTAATAACATGTCATTTATAAGAAAAAGACAATTTAGTGAGGATACTACAACAATACCAACTCGCATTTATATAATAGCTACAAAATTTGGTACCATGGTGCCTGGTTTTTTTGCCACAATGAGTGTGTTTTGTCTCTTCTGAGCGTGCACACTTCCAGCGCTAGCAGCGGCAGGTGCCATTTTGGTTAGAGTTTTTGCATGCATGCTGGGAGCATTCGCTGGAAGTTTGCAGAATTGGAAGATTGTGACGTCAATTAGTTTTGGTGCCAGCGCTGCCGTTTTGGAGTTAAACACTCCAGCTATCACCTTGTCTTAATCTCGCAAAACTGAACGCACACTCCTCAGGAGGAAGGCACCACCCCACCTCCAAACCAGCGCTATTTAAAGAGATCATCAACTACTTTCACATCAGTTACTGATTGATTTCTACTGTCTGTTGCTGAGCTTATAGAGGTGTTTGGTATTTTCCAGATTTATTTAAATGTGCTGAAGTCCAGAAGGAGTGGTGTGGTACATGCTGAAGAATTTTGTCCTAACTTCAATGTTTCTGCACAAACCACTTGCTCCCAGACATGGGTGAAGTGGCATGCACGCCCCATGGCCCACAGTATGATGGAGGAAATGAGTGGAGGTGACACAGAGCAGGGCTAGCTGCTGGAAGGAGGAGGAGGGGGAGAGGAAGAAGGAGTCTCAATAGGAGACCATATCCTCTGAGACAGTTCAGGAAGCAATTCTCCTTCCTGGATCGCAGTGAAAAACAGATGTCTCCACTTCACTGGGAGATCCTCACATAATCTGCCACCTGCTGCAGGCAGTCAATGCAGCCTCAAAGCAGGGTGAGGTTGGCATTGCCAGTCCCAGTGAATTTGATCAAGATCATGAGCTTTTAGGTGTCTGACTCCTTCCAGGCTGGAACAGATGATAGTTGCAACATCTTCCATTTTGCCATCCACTGTTGCAAAAAGGAGATCCCTGTATGCAAAGAGAGCTGAATTTATTTCATTCTCTCTTGCGCAGCGAAGCAGATGGAGTGAGCACATGGCTTGGTGAGGATTGCAGACTTCCCCATGGTGTAGGGTATCATTGACCGTGCACCCTTTGTTTTGTTGGTGCTGTGTGATAACTCTAATGTGTACCGCAGAAAAGATTCCCTTAGCATCCAGCTGGTGTGCAATCATGTTATGACATCAATGCCTGGTATCCAAGTGGCCTCCTTCCTTCACACAGTGTACCTGGAGGGCTTCATGGTCACCCTGTGGCTAGAGAACCTTTCTCCTCCTGTCTGTGTCCTGCACTAAGACATGGAGCACAGTGTCAAAGAACCTAGAAGCACCTTTCTCCCTGTTGTACCATAATTCAGTGTTCTTCTAGCTCATGCTCTCTTCTGAAAGCATTTCCATCACCTGCTCCAGCCAGAATACATTCTCCCCTTTATGATGTGCAGGTTAGCTTTAAGTGGTGCTAGTGTCGTACAAATTTCGGCCCTTTGCTGAGTCACCCAGTCACACAGCAGCGCATTTAGTGCTGGCTGCATGTAACTATCATGCAAATCATCTACTTGCTGCCTGCAGTGGAAGCAATGTATATGGATTAATCATGAAAGACAATATCTGTGCCTGTTCCCAGGCCCTGCCCAATTTCACGGTCAATCTCTTTCGTGTAAAAAATATTTCAAAGTATTTCTTGAATAAACACTAAACTAGAAAGGATGAAACTAGAAATGGTGACTTAAGGCAAACTCAATGACTTGGGTTTTGAAAAGGTTCTTAAAGATGGAGAAAATGGAGAGGCTTTAGTGATGAATGGGATGTGGGTGTAAAGCTCTGCTTGGAGGTGAACCTGATTCCAAGATTTCAAACAGTTTGGTTGAGCCTGAGAATGTCTTTGGTGGGGGCCTGTCAAGAAACTGGAGCTTGTTGTAGAGTCTAAAGAAAGTGACTTCAGTCGTTCTGATGTTGATGTTTCAAGTGCGCAAACTTTGCATTTAAAATGAATTTCTAATTGTCAATTTTATTCACCTTGCTTAGAACAAAAGATGTGGAGGCTGTTTTCAAATTGCTGATAATAGTTATGCCTGATTACCTCCTTGCTTAATGATAGACTGGGGCTGAATTTTCATAGGCTGCAGAGGGTGGGGTTGGGGATGGGCAGCTGTGGCATCCTGCCCACTGTGTCGACGTGCCAGTTTCCTAAAATACGTGCTCGAATTTTCATTTAAGAGCAATGGGAGGAGCCCACCCAACATGTTAAATTGGTCAATTAAGACCCTTGCTGAGCACATTAGCATCTCTCTCTGGAGGCAGAGTGCAATCTTCGATGGAGTGGTGGTGGGATCAAGTCATCGTCGGCAGCACGTGATGAGGGAGGAGGCGCTGTCAGTGTAGGAAGTGTTCAGTGGCACCAGGGCAGAGGCAAGTGGCAGCCACCAGTATGGAAGACTGTGAGAGGCCTTTCACAGTGTCAGCTACTGAAAGATGGAGACAGCAGCAGCACATCGCAGCGGAGCATTGGAGAGGGAGGACACAGTGCTGGCAAGAACAAAAGCAGAAATTCATGGTCCAATGCTGGCAGGTCTGTAGGAATAGTCAAAGAGAGAGGACAAGCTGACACTTAAAATACGTACAAGTACTTTATTCTCCCACTGTCCCATATCAACTCATGTTCTAAATGCCCAGGTGACTCTCAGGGTTGTGCCCTAGGCCCAACCATCCTCATCAATG
Source organism: Cetorhinus maximus (assembly GCF_964194155.1). Taxonomy (NCBI): domain Eukaryota; kingdom Metazoa; phylum Chordata; class Chondrichthyes; order Lamniformes; family Cetorhinidae; genus Cetorhinus; species Cetorhinus maximus. The sequence continues at coordinate 129,822,546 of NC_135883.1, forward strand.
ACCTTCCTTCCAACATAAGGTTAGAAGTGGGGACTTTCACTGATGATTGCACAATGTTCAGCACCATTTGTGGCTCCTCAGACAGTGAAGCAGTCCATGTCCAAATGCAGCAAGACCTGGACAACAATCAGTCTTGGGCTGATAAGTGGCAAGTGACATTCGTGCCACACAAGTGCCAGGCAATGATCATCTCCTACACAAGAAAATCTAACCATTTCCCCTTAACATTCAATGGCATCCCCAATACTGAATTCTCCTCTAGCAAGATTCTGGGGCTGCCATTGGCCAAAAACGGAACTGGACTAACCATATAAATATTGTTGCTTAAAGAGCAGGTCAGAGGTTGGGAATTCTGTGGAGAGTAACTCACCTCCTGACTTCCCAAAGCCTTTCCACCATCTACAAGGCACAAATCAGGATTGTGTTGGAATACTCTCCACTTTCCTGGATGAGTGCAGCTCCCACAACACTCAAGAAGCTCAACATTATCCAGGACAAAGCAACCCATCACCTTAAACACTCATTCCCTCCACCACTGGCACACTGTGGCAGGACTGTGTACCATCTGTAAGATCCATTGCAACAACTTGCCAAGCCTCCTTTGACTACACCTTTCAAATCTGCAACCTCTACCACTTATAGAAGGGAAAGGTAACAAGTCCGTGTGAACACTGGTTCCTGCATGTTTCCCTCCAAACCACTCACCATCCTGACTTGGAAATATATCACCGTTCCTTCGCTGTCACTGGGTCAAAATCCTGGAATTCCCTCCTTAACAGCACTGTGGGTATACCTACACCACTGCAGCAATTCAAGAAGACAGATCACTACCATCTTCTGGAGGGCAGTTAGGGATGGGCAACAAATGCTGGCCTAGCCAGTGACGTCCACATCCCATGAATGAGTCAGAAGAAAACTTTACCTTCGAAAGCAGCTGCAAACATCATACTGTGAAATCAGCTTAAATGAACAGTAACAGCTAGCGAAAGATATTAGCGTTGGTAAATTTGAACTTTTCTGTTAATAAATCCCAATGTTTTGTCTACGGAATGCTGATCAACATACAAGGGGCAATCCATACTGTAATCAACTGTCGAGGCTGCCACATGACCGTCACAAAACACTCCAGTTTGAGGTTCTGATGAAAGGTCAGAGACCAGAAATGTTAACTAGGTTTCTCTCTCCACAAGTGCTGCCAGACATACTGGGTATTTCCAGCATTTTCTGAGGTTATTTGATATTATCATGACATTTCGAATGGCATGAATGTAGGGCTTTGAAACTTACTAGTTTCAGGATTATTACTGTGTCACCGGTTATGAAGGAAAGCATTTCTAACCCATTTTGCACCACAGTAATTCGAGCCCCTTCTCTCCCATACCACTCACAAGTTAGTGCAAAATAGCTGAAATGACCAATTGTATCAACCTGCCACTGAATATGTGCTGGTGGGTGAGGAACCTTTTCCACTGCCAACAATCGGTTGAATATTTTCATTGATCGGTTAATGATTTGGCACAAAATGCACCAAATTTCAGTTGTAATCCAAAATTAAACCCAGCCCTGGATTTGTAGAACACTTCAGTCATTCCATCTTCAGGCATGGATTTTAGTTCAGTCTCATTATTTATAATAAATTGGACAAATAGAAACTATGGACAGAATTTTCCGTCTTTCAGACTTAGTGCGGTGACGGGTGGGATAGTCAGCGTGTTTCCTGCTGGTCGGCGGAGCAGGTTTTCCCATCTGATTGTCTGCTGGAAAACTCATTAAATACATATCAGCAAGCTGCTCGCCGACATTTTGTTGGGCTTTCTCTACCCATGGTGGGCACTGCTTAGACACCATTAAGTAGTCTCATAAAAGTTACCAAGGTGTCTAAGCATCTGATGATGACCACAAAACCATTGCTGGTTGTCATAAATACCCAACTGGTTCACTAATGTCCTTTAGGGAAGGAAATCCAGGTGTAGGTGTGGCTTCATGTGCTTTTTCCATTGGCAAGTGTTGCACCGCGCCTGGTTGGTTTGGTTGCTGCGGCGGGCGTTTGGTACCATGAGTGGTGGCCATTTCTTTTTAGGTAGACGGGAGTGGTATCAGTCCAGCTGTTGGTTGCGTCCCTTCTTCTTCTTCAGCCTTTTCCAGAATCTGGAAGCCTTCTGAAGTTGAGGGGAAGCTGTCCTCTGGATGGAAGAAGAGTGTAGAGGTGAATCACCTTTGTTGAGTAGTGCTTTTGTTGGGCTGCTACCCCGGTTCCAGTGGACTCTGTGGTTTCATCACACTGGCTGGTATTAGTCTGTAGGTCGTTATCTCTACTGACCGCACCAAGGTTGCTGGTGGAGGCAGAGGCTCTGCAGGAAGTCGTTCTGGTTCTGGCATCACCTCCACTAGGGCTGCTGTGGTAACCTCCTGCACTGTGGGTTGCTCTGGCCCTTGGTTCGGCTCGGAGATCTGAAAAGGAGAAGCACAGACCTACTCGGTGAACGGAGAACAGAGGTCGCAAACAAAGTCAACAATTGAATGTGGTTTTGTGGTTGAGCCTTCGGGAGGATGCCAGTCCGGCTGGATTATGACTGAGGCCTGGTTTCTGCACCATGAAGTGTCCTCTCCAGTGATCAGTTCTTCCTTGGCGGAGTATAATTCCCTTGTGCAACCTTTCAAGGGCACATTCTGTGATTGCTCTTCTGCCAATTTGTTTTGCAAGAGCTTGTGCTCTTTAGTGAGAGCTTCAGCCTTCACTTGCTGTTCTATGTTCTTGACCTTCAGCTGTTTGTAGACCTCTTTGGGAATGTAATGTTGTTCTAAGATTCCTTGCGGATGTGCAACCGTTTCCTCCAGGGCTGCAGTCTCATTGTTGTACCTTTCAGCTTCTTCCCGATTAGAGAATATTCCTGAGTCTTCCCAGTGAAAACTGGGTTGTCAGTTCATTCAGAATGGCAGTAAATTCATTTTGTCTTGCTTTGTAATATTCCCGAGGGACAAAGTTGGACTTGAGGGATCCTTCTAGCATGCGAAGGTCCTTCAACAGGTTTTCCTTTTTGTTGTGCTGCCCAAGTACTTCATCTTGAGCCTTCTTGTAATTTAGCAGAGTCTCATCGAGCCTGCCCTACCATTCTGTTGCTCAAGCTGTCCTGTATTTCATTGTGTTGCTGAAGTGAAATGGACTGTGGTTGAATCTGCTGCTGAAGGGTAAGTAGCTGCTCTTTCAAAAGTTCATTTTCTTGTTCCGCTCTTGCCTTCTCGAGCTGTGTATCAGTGGGTACGTTTGTCATTGCTGACAGCTCCAATGCAACTTTCTCTGAAGTAACGTTTGAGGTGTTTGCAAGCTCCTTGTGTTTTACAAGGGATACATTTCGGTTTGCCAGAGTCTTTCAAGGCAATGAGTTTGGTGAGCACCTTTCCTGTCTGCTGCCCTGCCTAGCTGTGCTTCATGTTGAGATCTTCCATCTCGGCTTTGAGACACATGTTTTTGGCTTGTATCCGTGCTTTTTCTTGGTCCGCCTGGCGCAGGGCTTTTTCCTTGCCATCCACTACCTGCCGCTGGTACGGGTCAGGAAGCATCTCTAGGTCGCCGAGGAAGAAATCATTTGGGTCTTCTGGCCCAAGGCCTCCATAAAGATAACTCGGCTGGGGTTCTGGCCACTGTGCGCCCTCATGTGGTTTGTTTTGGTTTCATCTATTGTCTTTCCTTCATTTTGCTGGGATGTTTTTATGGCTTTTTTCAAGCTCTGCACTCTCCTCAGTTTAAAGATTAAAATATTCATCAAAGGCTGTTAACAGTGCCCTGAGACCGGTGTCAGATTCATCAGTGTGCTGCATCAGGAATAGATGATTCGCAAGATCGCCAAACCAGTAAAAAAAGTGCATTGATCTGGTGTTGCTCTGATTTTCTTTTGCTGGTTCCTGATGTAGTCAACTAGCGTGAAAAGGTGTTTCTCAAGGGTGCCAAGTGTCCTGTTGAATTGGTATAGTGGAATTGTGATGCATGGTTGAAAAAGTTTTAAAGTGTGGGTGACCCTTTAAGAGATCGGAGGATTTCAGTATGGCGAGGAGAAGATTTTCATGCGCTTTGGACTTTTAGTGTGACTTTTAAAATGGCGGCGACAGGCCGGGAGGAGGAAGAAGCTGCAAAATAGCTGCGGGTCAAGTCGCAACTGTGGGCCAGTAGAATGGTGTGAGCTTTCTTTGGATTAGACCAGGGTCGGGAGGACAGGAGTCTGACTGGCCAGGAGGCCGAAAATTTTGCGAGGCACTCGGGCTTTCATTTAAACGGGGATTTCTGCGTGCTCAATTTTTTTTGTTGTGCTCTGGACTTGAGGGCCACGAAGAGGGTCCGCTGAGTCAGAGGTTGGGCTAGTGATGAACATGCAACTGAGTTTCCAGCCTAACTGATTTTTAAAAGAAATAGCTCACAGAACTGGCTTTCCTGGAACTTTCAAAGGGTTGTATCCCACCCTGAAGGCTGCTGGCTGCTAGCTCTGCTTTGTTGAAGCTGCTTCCACAGGGATCCAGTGGAGACTTTAGCCTTTTTTCTGCTGCCAGGATCTTCTGTCTCTGGAGCTTTTCAGGTAAGTTTTCTCAGCTTCTTGCCCCTTGAATGAGCTTTCTTTGAAGCAGAAATTCATTCCTGCTGTCCTTTTCTTGATTTCGTCAGTCATTTTACAGAGGATGTGGATTTTGATCTCCAGCTACCACCATGTTTTGTTGAGTTGCTGCTACCCATGGTGGGTACTGCTTAGACACCATTAAGTAGTCTCGTAGAAGTTACCAAGAAGTCTTTATAAAATTACTGAACTATGTACATATTTAGAATAAAGGGTACAGGTATGGAGAGGACTCCATGGCATGTCCTTAGGTGTTGCTACCTAGCTCTAGACTGCTGATCCAAGCTCTATGTCAGGTGCCTTCTTACATCACCAGTGGGTGGTACTGTACTTAGTCCCAAGTTAATCCTTAATGCATCGGATCCTTCTACTACAACCGAGTCATGTAGCGGGGCAGGCACTAATTCATCTCCCCGCTGTTACCTCATGAGTTTGAAGTTAATGGTGCAATATTTAAGCAGCACCCGAACACACATTCACTCTCTGCAGGCCCGCGGTATGGTGCTAAAGAAATGTCCTCCCTGAGAAGTAAGCCCTGTGCACCACGACTCAGCCATGACTTCCTGGCGATTCCCTTCCGGGCCATCTGAGAACGCCGACATGCCCTCTTCCCGAGGGATGGCAGCAGGAAGGCGGCCAACCTGACCTGGGTGGCCTTGGAGGAGGTCGCCAGAGAGGTCTGCGCCCATGGCACACAAAAAAGAAATGCTTTGCTCTGCAGAAGAAGGATGAGTGATCTCGCCTGCTCCGCCAGAGTGTAGACGCACACTCTCATAAGGGCACCAGGCACTCTCAGGGTTTTATGCCACAGGGATCTTACACGCTATTAGCAGAAAGGGCATCTACACTGAAGGTCTCACACACCCTTTAACATCACCAACATCTTATGTATCATCTTGTGCAATCAACATCTTCTTCCCTTACTGGGGAGGGCACAGCACACACGGCAACCATGCACTGCTTCTCAACTTCTCTTCCGTCCGTTCTCATCACATTCCATTCCATCTGACTTCACACAGGCAAAGCCAGCCCACAGCAAGAGGGAGAGATCCCAGAATCGTGGAGGAACACCTGAGGTTCATGAGCTGGCTCCTTTTGAGGAGGAGGCAGCTGAGTTTGCAGGGGGAGAGAGAGATTGCCCCTGTGCTGAAGGCGAGATCAGCCTCCCCAGCAACTCAGTATGGATGAAACCTTCATTAGTCGAACATATCATGACTTCACAATGAGTTACATGTAATGTTGGACACTGCCTATGCCCAGGAACTAATTCTATCTCCTCTTTCTTCCAGGCACCAGTAGGAGCAAGCTGGGGCAATCTTGCAACCAGCCCCTCAGCCCAGCCCCCGTGTTGTGATATTGCATGCATGCCAATGACCTTTAAGAAGCTGCATAGTGACATCATGACATCACCCTGTGGAAGGCTGGAGGATAAAAGGTACAGCCTCCATGTTAGATGTTCACTATTGTCTGTGGTCTCTTTTTCTTCTTTCACAAGATGTGGATGTCACTGGCAAAGCCAGCATTTGTTGTCCATCTCTAATTGTCCTTGCTAGGCCATTTCAGAGGGCAGTTAAGAGTCAACCACATTGCTGTGGGTCTGGAGTCACACAAAGGCCAGGCAAAGATGGCAGGTTTCCTTCTCTAAAGGACATTAGTGAGCCAGATGGGTTTTTATGACAATCAATGATAGTTTCATGGCCACCATTATTGATACTAACTTTATATTCCAGATTTATTAACTAAATTCAAATTCTACCAGCTACCCTGGGGGGACTTGAACCCATGTTCCCAAAATATTAGCCTTGGTCTCTGGATTACAAGTTCAGTGACATTACCACTACACCACCATCTCCCCTACTGCAGATGCTCACTGCCTGTGACTCTGTATCAATAAGACTTTATGCACAGTTTATGAGTCAGGCATATAGTCAAGAAATCAGCCCATGTAACTGTTAGGACCCAGGCTAGATCAAGGCCTGTGCAGAGCTGTACATGGTTGTTGCAAGTAATAAACTTCATGTTCAACCAGAACCCTCATCATTCTTAATATCTTGCCCAGCATAGATAGCATAGAGACAGATTCCTTGAGGTCTACACCAAGATCCTCAACATGTATGGTGGCAGCAGACTGTAAGAGACCACTACACTGAGTCCACCTTGGATAGTGATGCTGAGGACCCACTAGATGTAGAGCCTGTACCCTGCACCAGCGCAGAGACAGACAGCTTAGTGGGCACAGATCTAGTTTAGGCTCAGGGTCACAATCTAGAGATCACCTCCCTGACACGTCTTCCCTGCAGTCGGAGGCAGTGACAGCCCAGGTCTCTGGCACTCGGAGGACAGCTGGAGAACAGGCCCCTGCTGAGTCCAAGTCTGATGATGAGCCTTTGCAGTTGGCCTTTGCACACATACTGGAGATACAAAAACAGGCGGGGGAATATCAGGCAGAGTTGTCACAGGCAGTGGAGTACACAACATTAAGAAATTACGAATGCACATTGGAGGCATGGGTGCTCATTCACTGTATATATAATGAACCTTCGTAAATACAGTTTTATTTATGATCCAGTGCCTGAGGATGTAAATGCCTCTTGCATACGATTTTATGTGCCATCTTATTTCAAGAGTGACCTACGCTCCCAATCCTCAATGGTCTGCCTTCGTGTGCCTCTGATTCATATGCTTAGCTAACCTGCGTTAGTCATTCGCCCCTTGTGTCAGCCAAGGGGGATGTGTCAAGCCAGAGCCTGAAAGTGCATTTAGATAGAAAAATGTTCTTGTAAGTCCACCAACAGACGATTGAATTCTGTGTGCTCCCGTGTCTTAGAGGGTGACATCTAATGTTGTGGCACTGAGCTGTGTTTGTGAATGTGGAAGCACATGTCCTTGATGCATTATGTTCACTGCAACCAAATCCAACTCTCAATGGCCACTGGAAGTGTTGCATGCTGGTGGTAAAGACTGCACAATGTGCAGTTGACGCAGGCTTCGAGCTGGCGCCACATGGAGCATTTGGGTGATGATATTTCCAACGCTGATCCCCTTGTTATCAGCCCAGGACTGCAGCAAAGAAGACATGGCCCCGAAAGGCAAGAAGACAGCAGCCCTCTAGCACCTTTTGGATGCCGTGGAGACTTGCTGTGATGTCTTCCACCTGCCACAGGAGGGGCAGCAACATTACCACTCCGGCTTGGTAGGCAATGGCAGTGGTGATCAGTGCCAATGCTGCACTGAAGAGGTTGGACATCCAATGCAGATAGAGGATGAATGAACTCCTGCCGACGTGGGCGGATGATCCAGCAGGGGGATGAGTCCGGCGGGCTGACCCTATAATGATATGCTGATGTGTTGCAATGAGGTTCCCAACATCCGATGGTGGGAAATGTGGCCTGCCATCAGTGGGCTGAGAGGGCGATTGCAAACTTGCTTCACACCATCATGAAACGGATCGCGCCAAATAGTCCGCTCAAGCTAGACGCCAGCGGGCACTGCAAATCCCGGCCTAGGTCCTTCATCTGTCACTATGATCACTGGAAGCTGGCTGTCTGTTGCCTATAGGACACAGGTACTGTGGCAACGCCCTGTATGGACTCTCCAGTGTATGTCTTCAATTGAGCCGTGGTTTGCTCCAGATTCAGTGGCTGGGTACCTTCACTTAGGTATTTAAATGTGTGCTGTCCCACCACTGTGGTTGAGGTTCCCGTAGATACCTCCATTATTAGTGGCTTCCTATTCACTTGGATTGTGATGGTTATTTGCTCCGCTTTTACAGGGAATAGATATTGGCATTGGCAGCTTCAGGCTCTGTTATATTATTCACTCTAATCAGTTTGGTCTGCTGCCTTTTGGGCTGTCTTGCTTTCACCCTGCATTGCTTTATTATGTGAATTTTCTTATGGCAGTAATGACATTCTGCCTCCTTGAATCTGCAGGTGTCTGGTACGTGGTTACCCCCACATCTGTAACAGATTAACTTTGGAGTCGCTGCTGAAATGCTTCCACTAGGCCTTTTCGTTTTTCAAGCAGCGGAGATTGTCTCTCGCTTTGCTGATGTCTCTCTGGTTTTCACGCCATGCCCAGCGGTAGGTTCCCAACACACTTGAAAAATGACACCATGTTGCACACTCTGTAAAGCCTGCAAGTCTCTCACAGCACTTTCCATGGCTAGCTCTATTTCCATGGCGCACTTCAAATCGATGTTGACTTCTAGAGTAAACGGTGCTGAATGTGGTCATTGTGAACTCCACAAACTAACCGGTTCTGCAACATATCATTGAGTGCGTCTCTGAAGTCGCAGCGCTCAGTCAACTGCTTCAACTTCACTATATAAGTTGTGATGGAATCCCTCGGGTCCCTTACTCTGGAGTTAAACTTAAACCTCTGCGTTATAACAGATGGCTTCAGCCAAAAATGCATCTTCATGAGGTCTACCAGCTCATTAAAAAATTTAGAATTGGGCACATTTGGGACCGACAGACTGTGGATGAGGTTACATGTCTTGCTACCACAGACACTCAGAAGAATTGCTTTCTGCTTCTCCTCCGCAACTATTTTGTTTGCCATGAATAAAAACCAAGGCGCTCTACACACTGGCTCCAGTCTCCCATGGACGCGTCGTAGGGGGTCAATTCTGCCGAAAGAGTGGCATGAATGGCGAGCATTCTTTCTTCCTTTTTTGCTTAAGAACTGATGTACTCACAAGGCGAGGTGCAGTGTCTGAGCTGTTTTATCCTCATTGCCAAATGTGATGACTTGACGTACCGGACAGGTTTCTACTTGAAACAGATAACTTTATTACAGGGAGCTCTTTTAGAAGCTACACACTTGAACCAGGTCCTTGACGAGAAAGCTCCACCCCCACAGGTTACCCACGCTTAGGGCTCATTCGTCCCTAATAAGCAGTAGGAAAAGCTATACCTTCAATTACTACAGGTGCCCCTTGCGTCAGCCCAGGAGTCCAGTAGTGGACTCCTCCCACACGCCCTCAGACCCCTCCGTGGATGATTTTTTTTCCCAAAGTTGTAATTCAACTGCATCATTCCATTGGGCTGACAACATGATGCTGCTGCGCCTCTACTTTGAGACCAGGTTCCAACCACCCCTGTCACTGTTCACATCCCTCTGATCTTCCTGGGACCCCATGATGTGCAGGTAGGCCTCCCTTCAGTCACTCTCCAGCCTCCTCCTTTAACCCTGGAGCCCATAGTTATCATGGTCGACATTGACATCCCTGAACTCCCCACTGAAGCGATCACTGTGAATGTCACTATGCCTCATTTGGACCTCAGCCCTCCCCACCTGGAGGCCTATGCACCGTGACTTACAGCTTCGAATATCCCCACCGTATCAGCTGTTCCTCATTTACAGGCTGCAGATACCTCCCCTGACAGTGACTGTGCCATCTGCAGCCCAGTACTGAGCCTCCCACCCCCGGGATCCCTGTGTGTGAAGAAATGACCATGTCCTGCACACCATGCTGTGCATCACTGCCATTGCACAAATAGGCTTTTCCCCTCTCTGGACTGGCACCAAGACGCATGCTATGCAAAGCACTGTAGCATGGAGCTCGCTGCCCCAGGACTGGCCTTAATTTCTAACCCCATCCATATGGGCTCAGTCCCTGGACTGGCTTTAATTTCTAACTCCGACTATTTGCCAATAGTCCCTGGAGTGCATGGCTAACTGACACTTATCCTCCCACTTCCTTCGGACCACCCCCCTTCCCCGGTCACGCGTCTTTATGCACTCCTTCCCTCTTATGCAATATTAACACCTAACCACTCCCCTCACTGGTCTGTGTGCATCCCGTCCATGTCGGGCTCCAGCTCCACAACCCCCAGTCATTCCTGGGCCTGCCATCCCCCTCCCTCCCTCCCTCGTTCCTCCAAATCCCAGCCGCCTCCAGTCATTCCTGGGCCTGCCTTCCCTCCCTTGTTCCTCCAAACCCACACCCACCTTCCCCCACACCCGGTATGACTTTGGCTATTCCTTCCTCCGGCCACCCTCCCCCAGTCTGATCTCGCCTGTTGGAGTGCAACCTTGCCGGCAAATGCGAACCCAAAAGTCTAAAACACCAGAGTGCAGCACTGCCTGCAAACCCCAACAGTTTCTCACCTGAGAGAGCAGCTTGGCCAGTAGTCAAGAGACAGAGCAGCGGCGAGAGATGACAGCAGTGCCGTTGCAGGTAGGCTTTCAATGTTGTACACACCTCGAAGGCACGTGTGAAGGAGGGCAGGTACATGCCACTTATAACTGGTCATGACTCAGACCGGTCGAATTACCTGCTGGTGTGTAATTTGGAGGGAGCACGTGATTCCGGTGAGCTGCAGCTTTAATGAGTGTTCATGACATGCTGATGCATGTAAATGTGGTTTCCAGCAGAGATCAGCAGGAAAGTAGACCCACCGTTAGACCACCATGAAAGTTTGTGGTGCTGGAGCCGAAGAGTACACTCTACTCTCCCTTTAATATTCCATTGATCCTGTCTTGCTGAGTATCAGAGGGAATAAGGACCCCATGGCTCCCAGCGAAGTAATCCGGAACAACTACTGCTCCCACCAGCATCCAATTCATGAGTAAACTTGAGCTGCTCAAGGGCCAAGCACGAGGCATGGAATTGGTGAAGAGCATTCACTCTCCCTGAGCCGAAGTCTGATATCCTCTGGTTGTCACTGATCCGGGGTGATTATCTCTATTACCGTTATGGCTGTGATGGGACAGATAACTGGGGCTGGGGCTACCGGACGATGCAGACCCTCTCCTCCTGGATTGTTTTACAACAGATGAATATAAAGAACCACGGAGTGCCTATGCTAAAAGAGGCGCTGGTGGGAAGGGAGGACAAGCCCCTGAATTTCATCAGTTTCAAGACCTGGATTGGCTCCTTTGAGATTGCCCTGCGCATCGCAAGCTCAATGGCATCCCGTGCAAACTCGTCCACATGCGGCGAGGAGGGGAGCTCCTGCAGAAGGTCGAAGAACTCTATTTGTGCTTTGACACATTGGGATCCCCAATCATGATGAGTGGTACAATGACAATGCTTCAAAGGAGATGCGTGGGCTTGGACATCCACTACCTCCTCGTCCTGGATCCCCATTATTCCGGGAAGGCCCTGGACAAGGAATATGCTCAAAGGAAAGGATGGGTTGCCTGGAAGAGACTGGATTTGTTTGACCAGAATTCATTCTATAACTTCTGCCTTCCTCAGTGGAAAGGTGTGTGACTGTGCAACACCACTGCAGCACACTGTAACTGCTCGTGTTCTAAAGTATTTATTGAGCAACTGATGAAAAGTTGATGAAATGATGCTTCAATTAAACAAATATTAGTTAAAGAAAAAAGTCCTGAGGTGAAAATTCCAATTTGTTTTCCTGCTTGGGCCTATCTGACTTTTGGCCTCAAACTTAATTTTATGCTCATGACCATGATTCCCGCCTCTGGCAGGACTGGAAAATTCCGTCCTGTGTTATATGCACAACAAATCTTCCAATGAATATTATATCAACTGACATTGCTAGGTGCTGTCACAAGATGGAGTATAACCTAAGCTTGGTTAATAATGATTGTACTCCACTCAGTCAGTATTGTTGCTGGTACCATAACAAAAATTGAGAATGTTCTTACTTTTATTTAACTTATGGATGGTAGAGTAGAGGTTAATTGGTAAGCAAAATAGTTATTTAGAATATATATTGTTACTGTCTCACTCAATGATATAGATCGCTGAATATCTTTCTCTTATTCAAAAGTCTCTCATCTGCAAAATTTATTCAGATATGGGGACTGGGACTAATTTCCTACTCTCAAACTGCCTCAGGTATGTTCTCAAAACAGTAGGTTTAAATAATTTATCACAGTGCAAGTTCAAGCTTCTTTCCTTGTAAAAAGAAAGTATTTTAACTCTTCGATCATCACAGCTATAGTTGCTATAGTTGCATATTAATGTACTTTTGGACTCTAGACCAGCACTCTTCATGGTTTGATGCAAAAGGATGTGTCAAAGATTGGTCAGGTTGCAATATGATGTGTTGGTCCTCTAGGTATATGTTTTCAGTCAGCTGCACAGTTTATTTTTAAAGGCAGTGTTCAGTCGCTTGGCAAAAACAATTTCGGTAAACTTATATCCACCTCCAAAAATTTCTTCGATCAGTCTTTCCAAAGAAAACTTAACTTCTCGGTTGAAGAGTTCGGAAAGACGGAACAGATTAGACTTGGTAGCAGCAAATGAAATTGAGCAGTTCAGATAAAGACTGTGGAATAAATAGGAATAGCAGATGGACAGAATCAAAGTGTTCTTTTTATTTTAGTTGTTCAGCTTTTAGAGCTTAAATTAATAGTTTAGGTTTAATATTGCTGACATTGACATATTTTTGATATTTCTAAACACACTTATCGCTGTCGCATTTGTGGATGAAGACAAACTATACTTGTTTGACCAGTGAGATGAAAAATTCCTAGGATCTGCTGGCAATCTAAGGCTTAGATAATCCTTTCTGGTAACTATTTCTATTCATGTGTATATTTCTCACATATTAAAAAATACAAATTTCATCCTGTGTAGGTATGTATTATTGAAAAAACTCCAGGCTTCAAAAATAACCAAATTTACCTTATGAACACTCAACGTTGCAATACCAAGTGGGGCATTAACTTGGATAGAAAAAGTCACCAAATTGTGCCTGTTTCAGCAGAGATTGACTCATGAAAATACTTGTACATAAAAATCAAAAAGAATACCACTTTGTAACTGTCAGTCTCTGTCATCACTTTATTTTTCAGTCTCAGCTGCATTGGTTGTGCACTAAACCCACTTAATCTCTGACGGTGGTCATAGTCAGGGGCCCAACAGTTTCAGGTTCAGCTAGCATTCTTCACGCTATTGTCAGCACTGAATGTGTATCAGTTAGATGGTAAAATGTGGTCAGCCAACATGAAGCCATAATATGGCTGGGAGATTGCCTGTGCTCAAACAGATCTATTCATGCCAGCCATTTCCTTTCAGCCTCTTTTGTAGCCTTTTCAGGAGGAGAGGAACAGAAATTACTGCCTGTTTACTGAGATTAGAGGATCGCCTTCTTTACTGAAAAAATCAAAGAATAGTTTGGACTTTCAAATGAAACAAAGCTGTAAAGATTTAAAAAATGCCTTTTTGCTTTTTAAATAGTTATCAACTCATATTCTTGGTACTGCATGTGTCACAAACTCATGCTTCCTGGCTGTTTTCTTTCAAATTCAACACTTCATGTTCCCTCCTATTCATCAGCATTCATGCAATGTAATCTCTGCACACTTATCATTGAATAGTTTGGGCAATAATCTGACACAGTCAATACCATTGCACCAAAATCTCACCCTATTCGGTGAAAAAAATAAGGAACAATGGAAATCTGAAATGAAAAAATAACAGTAAATGATATTTAAAATGTAAATATTTAAAAGTGAAAGAGAGCAATTGCTTCTGGTGGAGCTCAGCTTGTTAAGAATGGTTGCCCGTTAAAATGTTGACCCTGGATTTTATTTCTTTTGCAAATACTGACCAATGAGCTGCTTATTTCCACCAATTTCTATCTTTTTATCTTCCAAAGTTGTTCTCTGCAGTACAAAAAAAAAGAGTTGTCAATTCCTTTACATGTTTAAATTTAAAACAAGATACACCTTAAATTTAACTTTTCTAAAAATCAGTCTGTAAAACTCAGTCTCTGGATTCATTCTTTGATTTGCTTGAAGTTACAGTTAAAGGTTGTACTGGCCATGAATTCTTAGACCCAGCTTCACCCGAGAAATGAAAGTCAACAAATGAATACTGCATACCTAGTTTGAGAACATTACTTCAATCAAGCTTTCAAATGATGTGATTGACAGCATAATTAATCAAAATGCTGCTCACCACAGGTATACACATTATGCGATTTTGTGCAAACCCATTAGTAGCCCATGCAACCCTTACTTGTATGCACTTGCTTACCACAATTTCAGTGAAAGATTAACACTTGTGCATTGTGCCTAAGATTAACTATGGTTGGGTTGTACAGCATGTTTTGACATTACTGGAGTCCAGTAACAAATAACCATGGAATCTATAAACCAGTTTCATTTTTGCTGTCCTTATTTACATGACCAAAAATGAAACAGGAATGGTTTTAAATGTGCTTGCAGAGGGACGCTTTAATTTGGGTTCGATTTGAATAAGGAGCTCCATGATGTTTGCACAATGTGAGTTAATTAGAACGAGCCCTTAATTTGGACTGATTCCATATAATTGGGGCTTTAAGCTGTTGGCACCACGCAAAAGAATGGATTAGACAGAAATCCCTCGTATAGTTGTTTCTTGATAAGCAAAGCACATTTCCCTGTGGCAAATTGTGTTGGATAAACAAGGCTTCTGGACACACAATCCAATCTGCATAAAGAGCATACATAAGTGGTAAATCTGATTAACAGCTACTGGATGGAGTTTGAAGATGTACTTGCTCCGACATCTTACTCTGATACAAACAGGAAAGCTGGGAGGTAGGCGGAAGTGAGGAGGTTTGTTACAATGTTTTCACAGTGTCTAATCCAAATCCCAGGCAGCTTTTATTACTTTGCTGGTCTCTTCCCTTGCTTCTTTTTTTCTGCCTGTCTATGCTTGGACAGTATATCATCAAGAACGCTATTTTCAAGGTTGTATTGCTGATTCCTGCTGTGCACTGCAGGATTCCCTTAAAAAACCCTTGCTTGTCAGTATGAGAGGAGATACAGGTGGTTGAGGCTGATCAGACCCTATCTGAAGAAAACACTTGCCAAAACATCCTTAGCATGTTGCACTCATTATCTCTATACTGGAAGAACAATGTGTGTCATTATAAGTCTGCCTGTTCTGTAGTTGAAGCACAGTAATGCCACGGCATGGAATAGACAAATGCATACTTCAGTTGTCCCAATTATGAAAGGCCTCTTTATATCATACAGGTGGCCCGAGACGCTTGATGTAACACCAATGGGAGAACATGTCTGCAGGATATGTCTCATTGTGCTTGAGGCTAAAGATGCTTGGAACAGGCAAGCGGTCATTCCTACCTGTCTAGCTGTGCATACTCAACTGACAGAAAAATCGTACAGAAAAGCTTGCATTTACCACATACAGTACACTTCTTTTGTGTACTTCCTAGCACCAATTCATTTTCAATAATGAAATAAAAACAATCTTATAGTGCACATTGTTCACTTACCTAGCAACTGCTTGTCATTTAGAGATCATTGGTTGTATTCCATCTTTAAGTTGAATTTCTGGGCCAGGATTTTACGGCCCCTGCTGCCCGACGGGATATTATTGTCCCGCCAAACTGAATGCGTATTTAAATGGCTCGCTGCATCTGCTGGGGGGAGACATGCCATGGTGGGGCCGTTAAATCCTGGCACTGGTATAGAATCTCCATTCAAATGCATTGAACAGTGTGAAGTTCCTGCATTTACATTGTAGGAACAGATTAAACTTGCCACAGAAAATTAGGGCTTATCTACTTCAGTTTAAGTACCCTTTTTTAACAAGTGTTATGTCTTAATTACTGCCTAACAACCTCTCTGGCACTGAAAATTAACTATTACAGCTGCAGAGTCTTATTCCTTCAGCATTTAATTGTCGTTAGAGATTTTAAAAAATTTAAATAAATCTTTTTTAAATGTTTCTTTCTATCTCATTTTTCCTCTCCCTTGCAACTCAACATTTCTTTCCCTCATTTAGTTTTGCTTCCTACACCTGATTTGACATTGAATTTACTATTCTTACACTTCTTGGTTCAGACTCTGTGTTATTCATTAACAATACTTCAATCTGATTGGTTAAGGAGGCACACAGTAACTTTCCCTTTAACACAGGTCCCAGATTCCCAGCAGAGCATAGTGCACCATTTCTATCTTCCACTATCAGCAACTTGCAGTGAAAAGCCCATGGAAATTAAATGGGCAAGGGCAAGTCTAATGAAGATCAAGCACTGGCTCCTCTAAATTCTGGGGTATTAGCTTTCACCTATGCTATACAGTGTGGACAAGAATGTTATATAGTTTGTTGTTTTATAGTAGGTGAATTGGTTCTGTAATTCAGATGATGGACCATGCCAGGGAAATTCATGTTGGTGGAGGGGTCCGTGCAATTTGCTTGGGTTTTCTGCAGGTGGAAGAGTTCTTTTGAGTAGAAAAGACCTTGAGCTTTGGAAGGCAGGTGGGTTATGAAAGACGAGTAATTGTCTTTCTTATTTCCCATTCTTATTGTCTGAATGATGAGAGTTTGAGAGCTCTGAGATTCAGAGGGATCTAGGTGTCCTAGTGCATGAATCACAAAAGGCTAGTATGCAAGTAGAGCAGGTAATTAGGAAAGCTAATAGAATGTTATCATTTATTGTGAGGGGATTTGATTATAAAAGTAGGGAGGTTATGCTTCAGTTGTACAGGGCATTGGTGAGACCACATCTGGAGTATTGTGTACAGTATTGGTCACCTTATTTAAGCAGTTCAGACAATGTTTACTGGACTAGACTGGGCGGGTTGTCTTATGAGGAAAGGTTGGACAGGTTAGGCTTGTATCCACTGGAGTTTAGAAGAGTAAGAGGCGATTTGATTGAAACCTTTAACACCCTGGGGAGTTATGACAGGGTGGATATGGAGAGGATGTTTCCTCTTGTGGGAGAATCTATAACTAGGGATCACTGTTTAAAAATAAGGTGTCACTCACTTAAGACAGAGATGAGGAGAAATATTTTTTCTCTGAGGGTCATTAGTATTTGGAACTCTCTTCCTCAAAAGACAGTGGAAACAGAGTCTTTGATTATCTTTAAGGCAGAGCTGGGCAGATTCTTGATAAACAAGAGGGTGAGAGGTTATTGGGGATAGGCAGGAATGTGGGGCTGAGGTTACAATCAGATCAGCCATGAACCTATTTAATGGCAGTTTAGGCTCGAAGGGCCGAGTGGCCCCCTCCTGCTCCTAATTCATATGTGATTTCCAAGAGCTTGCTTGATTGCCTACGTCACAGAACGTTTTCCCCCTTTTTTCTCTACTTTTTGCTCTTGACTCGCCAAGGGAATTGGGACTGTGGAATGAGGTGAAGGGGTATAAAAGAGCTGTAAGGGTGCATAGGTGTTTGGTATGGGCCAGCAGGAAATATGGAATATATTGATCAGCAACAATTTGTGGTGTGCATACTTTTATATCAAATGTGGTAACTGGTACTGTTGACAACATCCTTAAGGTGAGCTATCTTTTATACTTATTCCTGGCCTTGAAAGCACTGTATATAGCATTATTGTTATTTTTGTATATGTCATTGACCCTGGCTGCCATATCTTGCCTGGTTAGCTGCACTCCTATCCTCCAGGGAGGGTGCCCTTAACTGCCAAACAAGACCAGCCTCCTCCCATTCCAATGGTAATTTTACTTTGTGAGTTGTGAAACAGGAGGTTCAAATGATGTGCCACTGTGCCACTTGTCCAAAGACTATGGCCCTAAATTGCCACTGATCTCCCACCAAAATTATGGTGGGAGATGGAGAAATTATCTAAGGAAGATCAGGGCCTCTGTTTCCCCCCTCCCCCATTATTTTGTCATCACTGGTTTTAGCCAGGCACTTTATTTTTTTTTACCCAACTCAGCCTTTAGAAAGATGAAAATGTATTTTTAAAATATTTACACTTTCTGTCAAGTCTTTACACTAATATGTGGTCACTTGCCTTTAATGTGGTTACATCCCTTTCAGTTTTAGCTTTAAGGACTATTGAGGCACAGCCTACTTCCCATGGTTTCCCTATGGTGAGCTCACAGAGCCAGGCTGAAGCAGGAGCTTCATAAATCTCCTGTTAATTAGGACAGGCCCAGGAGATTGGCATGGTGGGCACTTGGCAAGTGTTCAGCATTGCACTCTGGTCCCACCACCATAGCATCAGGACCAGAAATAAACCTGCTCGCAGGCTATGCAAAACTGTTATGAAATTGTTTACGTATCCCCTTTGCTTAAAGCCATCAAAGTATTACAGCTATATTTTTTGAATCGTGATTGATTGCCAGCAATGCTCCCTATTTCCATGGTTACTGTCGGGTGAAATATTCATCATCTGCTATGTGATCGCATTTCTCTGTGAACTAACAGCAGACGTGAACCCTTTGACCTATCGCCCTGCAGAAGAGCGAAAGCTCAATCAGTAGGGCTGAACGAATTTCAAGTTATATTCTTTTCAGATGAGAATGGAAGCAAAGATAGCGAGGTTACCTTGGTACTTCTGCTCAAACATCACAATGTTGTCTCTGATCAAGTTGAACAGGTGGAGTAACAAGATTTCAAAAAAAAAGATTGCTTTTCCTTCCTTGCCATTAAGTAGAATAGCAGTGCTTACTTTTTAACCTTTCTGCTGCACAAATGTCCCTTATTCTGAATTTATGGCATATTTTTGCCTGAATTGAAAAATGTTCTAATTATATATCTCCTTCTGTTTTCAGATTGTTCCTTTTGAGTTAGCATTCAGGCTGTATGGATTGAGCAGTACACATGCACCACAAATATTTAAAATTCTTCCAGACCCTGTGTTTGTAGGCACTGTGCTTAAATTAACCAACATCTCATTGGAGTTGCAGGAATCTGATGTTTTAGGCATTAGCCTGCAATAACCCTCTTTACCTTGCAAAATCTCATCTGATCCCTAATGTACAGGGCTTTCGGATCGTTAGGAATACTTAATTATTGAAACTGCAGCAACCACAGAGAGATTCCCACTACAATGGCGGACATCTTAGAGCTGCTTCAGATCTTTCAAATTCTCATGGTATTTCAGAGACAGCGGCATGATAGGATGAGGGGCTAGAAATATTATAGTCACACCATTTCTCATACCAGACTCAACAGCATAGACAACACCTAACATGTTAGAGCAGCATGGAGAGAAATGCTGGACTTGTGAAACCACAGAGGCTGAAGGACATGAAGGAAAGATCTACTAAAAAAAGGAAAGAGAAAGAAAACAATTAGAAAAGGAACAGCCATATCTGAGTGCGCTGATCTCAGTTGGGGCAGCAGTTGGCCTCTTCCTCTCGTGGGTGGAGGAGGAAATAGTCCAGTGTTCCTCGTTGTGATTGCCATCCTAAGCCTTCTCCTGGAAGTGCACTTGAATGGGTTTCTGGCGCAAGCAGTGTCGGACCAAGTTACAATATTCATTTGCTCATTTGAAAAGCTAGAGATCAGTCACACTCGAGGCTCACAAGTGAATAATGGTCATTTTGGACCCTTTGGAGCCCAGCACTGTCCACGCTCTCAGCAGGGAAATGAGAAAAGAATTAGAGAAAGAACATATGAGTGAAGAAAGAGATTGATGTGTGTACGTGTGTTTGTGCATGTGTGTGTGGGTTTATATCCATGTTTGTTTATGTGTGCGTGTCTGTGTTTGTGTGTCATTTGGAAAGTGGGACAGTAAAATGAAACCTATATGTGACCTCTTGCTTCCAATTGCCCTGCCCGGTTGAACAGCCATCTCCGAGACTTTGATAACTAACAAACAAATGTGATAAAAGAAATTTTTTTTAAATCGAACAATTTATTTAATTCCTGTATAATCTTTCTCCTCAGTTACTCACAGCAGTGTCCAGGAGATTAATCTTTAATTCGTGGAAACTTCAAGCCAATCTTGGACAGTTGGCAACCCTATTTTGAAAATGGTAGTGAATGATAACTAAAGTAAATAGAAGGATATCAATGGATTTCTCTTCCTCAGATGTATTTCTTTATTAATGATAATGAGGTCTGTCTTTGTGAAGTACATTCATTGCTAATAATGTTTGAAATCTTTAAGTGATACACCCCAGGCAAACTACAATGCATATTATATCTCCTGTTTAAAATCCTGCTACTGATTATAAGTTTATGTCAGTCAGTGGACTGCGACCACATTTAAATTTGTTTAACAAGCACATTTGTTTTAAAGTAGGTGGAAAGTAATGAATATGATGTGTCCAAAACGCACTGTCACAAAAGTGTGATTATTCAGTTTGTAATGACAAATTATTCTGCTTTCTTTTGTGAATTGCCACAAATGTATTTTAAATTGGTTTCCGTTTGTGTCATCAGCACATATCGATCAAAAGCGTTCCCAATTCATTTTCAGTGAACGCAAAGGTCCGAGGCTATGGAAAAGATGAGGGATTTGCAGATAATTCGTGTTGATTGCATTTCAGAAGGCAGTGACCAGTAATATAGCAGATATTGGTAGAATAACAAACAACAGCAATACACCAAGGGGTGGAAAAATCAAACTAGAGTCACTACTTCAGTGGCCACATCTATTTGTCTTGTTAGAATGAATACTCCAGCATTTTGTTTAATGCTGAAATAGGGGACTGACAGCTGATTAAGGTAGTCTGCTGTGCCTCGTGCTTTAATCAGCTCCAGATCCATTATCCTTGCACAGAGCACATTGGAACATTCATTCTAACTGTTAGTTACGTCACAATTTAATTTAGTCTGCCATTAAGTTGTAACATTTCAGTTTATGTGAGGAATGCAGGATTCTACCAAGCATTGATGCCTATTCTTGTGGCTACTCTGCTCATGCCTTTCGATCACATGCTAGCACACGCCAATGCGGGTGGGGGTGGGGCAGCAATTTTCAGCTGTCGGCTGTATGGGTTGTATTTAGTGGAGGCAATGGGGCAACAGAGGTCTCACCAACTGCTGGAGAGCTGGTGAGGGCCCCGCGTTGCTTCTTTTCGGGAAGGTCCGCTGAATTAAGTGCCATTCAGGCATTTAACTAGGCAGTGGCAGGCTTTTCTTTGGATCAGGGAACCCGGGGCAGAAGCCTTGCCCACTGAGAGCTGCTGACCAATCAGAGGCTCTTCATTGCTTGGCACGCCACAGAGGAGGTGGTGGCTGCTGCTGGTACTGCATCCACCCGAGGCCAATGGATCCAGGTTAAAGGTGAGTGATAGTGGGGTTGGGGGTGGGTGGGGAGGAGGGCAGGTGGGGGGTCATGCATTGGAGTTGTGGGGAGCGGGAGAAGGTTTGGCAGCAAGGGCAGGGGTTCTCTCTCTGCAAGCACCTCCCCCCCCCCTTCCAAATGTCTGGTCCCTTCATCAAGAACTGAGCGCTGCTGAATGAAAGCCCCTCCCACCCTGGGAGCCCACAAGCAGCCCTGAAAGGGTTTGCTTCTTGGGCTCCCCGCATGGCAAGTCCCCCACTTGTCGCTGGCTGAATACCAGCAGAAGCAGGTTAAGGCCCTTATGTGGGCATTAATTTCCCACTTAAGGGCCTCAATTGGCAGCAGGACAGGAGGACCGTCCAAGGGTCTTCCCACCAAGGACTTAATTGGCGTGGAGGCAGGAAGATGATAGGGTCTCCACCCACCACCATCCACTCTGATTAAATGCCTCCCTCTACCAAACTCGCCTTGGGGGGAGGGCATTAAATTCCACCCTATGTTTCCCACCCGTAAAATGTGTGACCACCCCACTAATGACCATGATGCAATTTTCAGAGGGGTCTATAAATGGGTGGGCAGCTTGTTCTCTTTGGAGGCTACTTAAATATGCAAATCAGTTGTTCTCAGATGACTCTCAAACCCTGGCTGCAAGTTTCAGATTCAAACGGGTGAAGCATGCACCCTGCACCTTCTGCCCAGTTATACCAAGCGTTGAGCAGCCTCATTAATCCTGCAGGAGGCTGCCTTAAAATAAAAACGGCGAAGGAAGCTTTTAGTTTTGTTTTTGGGGGGCCCAGGAAGAGAAGGCATGCGCTAGAGGAGTGACCTTTAAGGTAGCTCATGCCTGCTGCCGGGTGGTTGGTGCAGTGCCTGACATCAGCAACAATGGGCACCCACTCGCCAACCTTGCGCCTGTTTTTGAGTGCCATTTGAAAACCATCCCCTCTGCGCCATTCTCACAAGGCTGCATTTGTAGAGCTATTTGGACAGAAAGAAAATTCGGCCTGGAGTTAACCGGCATTTCATGCGGCATTGTCCCATTCCTGGCACACCCCGCCTCATGAATAATTCATTCCCAGGATACACGCCGAGTCGCTAGCGGGGCACCCTCTGATGCCCCCGTCCCACCGCCACCTCAAGCCTTCAGTAAATCGGGCACCATGTTTAAAGGCTGCCCTTGCACAGAGCTAGCACTCTTCAAGGGATAGGAAGCTGCTGGGAACTGATGGCTGCCAAAGGGAGGAAACATGCTGCCCCCAGATTTAGTGATGCCTCCCTCGAGCACCTACTGTACACAGTGGAGGCCCGCAGCACTGTCCTCTACTCCTGCTCTGGGCGAAGACCAGCAAGCGTGGTCACTAATCCAGCATGGGAGGTGGCAGCAGCAGTGGTCAGCGCCAACGCCCTGCAAAAGAGGGCAGCCACCCAGTGCAGGGTGGGCAGAATGCTCTCATCCGTTCCATCAGGTCAAGTCACTCTTCTGATCACTCTCAACTCGCACACTCACAAACCCATCCACAGGGATCTCACACCTCAAGGGACAACACCACTAACTCTCACACACACCCTCACATTTCCATCAGGCTCATATCCTCTGGAACTCATGACCTCATCCTGTCCATGTTTCTGCTCACCACACAAACATTCCACTCAAAGCCATGTGTCCTGCTCACGCTCTCTCCATCTGTTTTCATGCAGGAGAAGCTGGCTGGCAACAGGAGGGAGAGGTCCCAAACCAGGGGCGGCGTGGCCCACATTAGACCCTGCACTCACTTTGAGGAGCATGTCATCACGCTGTCTGGTGAGGACGTGGACCATGCCTGCGGGGACGGTGATGTCGGCGGCAAACACTCATGTGAGGATCCTGCACCATATCATCCCTCTCTCAACACAACTGTGAGTGCTCTCTCTCCTGTTTCTGAATCTGCTGCTATGCACAAATCATCTCTACTTTGATTCACAGGGAGCTCTGCCAAGCAACCAACACCCTCAGCCAGCCAGTCCTTCAGCACCATGCACGTCCTCACCCCCAGCCAAGAGGACACCTCCTCCATTGAAGAGCTGGAAATAAACAGCCTGGAAGACCCGTCACAGAGCTTACCCACACCCTCCACCAGTGCAGAGACACACACCTCGATGGAACCTAGATCTAGAGCAGGCTCAGATTCACAATCTGGTGGTCGCCGCATAGACAGGTGTCTGCAGCAGGAGTAGGTGGTTTCAGCTGAGCTCCCTGGCACTTGGAGCACTGCTGGGGAAGAGGCATCTGTGAGGTCTGAGTCAGATGACTAGCCTCTGGATTCGGCCTTCCAACTCAGCAGAAAGCAGGGGAACATCACGCAGAGCTGTTGGAAGACCCCAACAGAGTGGCACGTGAGTCAGAGGAGTGTGTCTGCCAGTCCTCTGACAAAGTGGTGCCCATATTTGCACATATGGAGGTCTCCATGGGGAAGATGGCGGATGCATTGGAGACCCTGGTCCAACAGAACGCGGCAATGCATGCAGACCTGCACTCCATCACGATAGCCATGGATAAGTTCCTGCAGTGACAACTCGAGAGGGAAACGGGGCACCACCAGGCACCCCTTTCCCTCAAGGAGTCAAGCCAGTGCCTTCAGGCACCCGAAGGGAGGATGAGCGACAGATGGGCATCCCTGGATCATCCACTCAGGAATCTCAGAGACTGACCTTTTCCTCTGAATCTCCTTTTGCTGTGAACCCCTCAACCTCATCGTCTGTCACCGTAGAGGGAGCAGCTGGCCTATAGGAGGACAGCCAACACAAGCTGGGGCCCTCAAGGCCTTGGCTCTCCCGAGAACCCATGCTGATGTCATCAGAGGCAACAGGGCCAATTGTTGCACAGGCTGTCTCCACCCCTGCTGCAGATGTCAGGGCAGCACCTAGAAGAAGTGGTAGGCCTAGAAAATATAGAAATTTCTGATCACAAGTGATTGCACAGGTGAACACATTTTGTCACTTTATAATCTGTAAATATTTTCACTTTCACTGTGTAATTGTGTCATTCAGCTTCAGTGGCAGGCTTCACAAGTCCTCCCACTGCATTCCCCCACCCCCCACGGGCAGTCCAGCTGCACACAGCCGCACCACGAGTAATTCAGGAGGGAGAAGTGTGTGTGTGGCAGGGCCTTTCGGAGCCTCGTGCAAGCACTCTCCCACACACACGGATCCTGCCACCATCACACTCATCTCACTGTCCTGAGTATTTTCAATGCTGCCTGCTGGGGTCCTCTTTCAGTTGTCCATCTGAGCCGACCTGCATCTCCGCCCACCCACTGTTCACATTCCCATGCAGCACCTGTACCCGCCCACCATGAAGCTCCGCTCACTTTCGATTTCAGAAGCATTGTCGTTGTAAGGTTTGTTATCAGCTCCCTTGTCCTTTCCCCCATCACTGTCAACACCCCCGGCATCACCTTCCACCTCCCCACCATCACCTACCAACCCAAACCCTATTCTTTCCGGGATGTCCAGGTGAACGTGCACGTTCCCTATCTTCCCAAGAATCTCACCCCCATCCACATTGATCTCCCCAGCCTCCTCCTTCCCACCCCAGGGTCCATGTTTGCCTCCGAGTCTCCACCAATGACCCTCGCTGTCCCTCCTACCACTACCAGCGCACCCTCACCCTCCCACTCTACTGGCTCACTCTGCCCTCTCTCATATTCACCATTCTCTCCTACCACATCCACCCTCAGTTCAGTCCCCGAGAGGCAGTTTCCTTTCTTGCTTAGACCCCTTTCTTGCACGTTTACCTGGACATCCACCCCATTATTCCCTCTTCTGCCCTTACTCTTTCCTCCACCCTTACTCCCTCCTCCACCCTTACTCCCTCCTCCACCCCTGCCCAACCTCATTCCCGCGACACTTTCATTAACCCCCTCCCAACCTCACTCCCCCTAGTACATCTTCCTCGCCCAGTCAAACCTTGTCCTTCCTCTCCCCCTGCCCCTCGCCGATCATCCAATGCAGCCCCTGGCCAAGACCGTGATGTCCCGAAGTAGACCCCAGACATCAGTGGAGACCTCCCGCCTTCCGTGAGCTGCTTCGTGGCTGAGCCCTCTCCATGAAAATCCACCCAGCATGCGATGCACGTGTTCCTCCAGGACCCAGTAGCTGTAGGGCTCCAGCATCTTCTGTTCCTTGGACGTCCGTGATGTGAGCAAGACCCTAACGGTCAGTCTCGACTTCTGCACATCACAGTTGTTAAGACGTGTTCTGGGCCAGTGTGTTTTCCTACTGATGTGGGCGGTAAATTTAACGTGGGGGATGATTCCTGTGAGCAGGGGTTATGATTAGATGCAGACGTATTAAAATGACGTTCCTGATGTGCGGCAGCAGGTAACGCAGCCCACCTTTGACGGGCGGAGCGGGCGATCGCAAACTGCTTTCATGATGGCGTGAAACCGATTTTTGGCCTTCTCGCCATGTTGTCCACTCACACCCGCCATGACACCCGGCACCAACGGGGACGGAAAGTTCCGGCCCCAGATTAAATTTATTTGATAAACATTACTGCAATATCATCATTACTCGTGCTCATGTAAGATGCCATTATACTTCTTATGGCTAATTTATCCATCTATCCTTTGTAAACAGCATTCATGCCCCATCAAAAGCCTAAGCAATCAGATCACAGATGCTACGAAGAATCAGATTATCACACTGCATGAAATTTTTCATCGCTATGATTGCCAAATATATGTTGCATTTATCAAGGTTTTCCAGTGGCTCTAATGCTTATAAATTTAACCTGGCTTCTAGTCAAGGCCAGTTGGTGTCACCTCACAGTAGCAGTCAAAATTAGCATGCAAGCTATGTCAAAGAAGATCACAATCCAATAAAACTATGTGTCCTCTGGCACTGCTGAAATATTTCTAAAGATTAATGATCTGAAATGTTACACTGCAATATATTACATGAAACTTCAAGGGAAAAAATGGGATTTTTTTTATTCTTTTCCAAATCCCTGCCTGAAAGCTGTCAGAGGGTAATAATCAGCATGGAAGCTATCATCAGTCTTGTTAGTTCATGGTTTCCATAAGGAATTTCTTTGACTCAGCCTTCAGAGGGCAGGTCAGCCAAGAAACCCTGGGGATCTGCCCTGTAGGACAAGACTAACACAACCTAAACCCTTTTGGAGCTGACTACATTGTCTTTCCTAGGCACTGGTTTAAACGCATCAATCAAATGAATTTTAAAATATTGCCGTTTCCAAGAAATTCTGGTATTTTGTGTGAGTGTAGCAAAACAATTATAAACCAATAAGCCTAACGCAACTCAGGCTTTTGTATTTCTTCAAAATAGTTAATTAACTGCTAAGATTAAGAAATACTTCACAGTTCACTAGGATTTCAATAAAGTATAATGGCAGATGCATAATTCTTTTTGTATGATGGCCACTTGAACTGTGAAAAACAGCTCGCAGTACAATTAGCAAATTTTGTCCTGCCAAATTTGGGTTGTGTGTGGAAAGAGGATTTTGGAGCTACATCACTCCAAGGGAAAGTATTAATGATTGTACGTCTTTAACTGGTGGAGGGAGCAATTTGTGCTGATGAATTAAAAGCATCATACAACATTTAAACATGTTGGCTTCAGAGTGATTTTCCCCAGCACCCATGTATTAAATCTGTCCAGTGACTATTATTGATTACAGTTACTAGGGCATCTAAACAGTAAGATATTGTTTGCTTTTATTACAGTCATTATTTGAGTCCAAATTATAGGCTACATTTACTGAAATGCATTGGCCTCTTTTTAATGCCCACATTACTTAAAATAATACAAAGCATGAATGCAAAGCCCTGAAGTGTTTATTCACTATGAAATATTCACTAACTCTTTTTCATTTTTGGTGCTGATGGTGGAAACATCCTTGATTTTGGTGGTGTCTTCTCAGGATCCCGCATTTGGGATCTTTCACACCACATGCAACTCCTGGTGCTAAAAGGGCAAGTGGACAATCCGCTTTGAGGCTGCTATTTAGTGCAGCTCTGAAACTGCTGGAAAGAAAAACATAACAGCACCATGCAGTTGATTCTTTCTCTCTCTCTCTCTCTCCCTCTCTCTCTAAGCTCCTTTCACACCTAATGGGTAAATGCACTGCCTGGTGTAGGTTCAAGGTTTAGTCAGGTGTCTACTGAATTGGTTGATCACGGCCTGATGTTAAATGGAACAGTACAGTTGATCGCAGTGTTCCAGGAATACAGAAGAAGACTTCTGACTTGGGAATATTAGAAAGAGAGTAACCCCTTGAGGCTGTTCCACCGTTCAAACAGATCGTGGCTGATCTGTATCTCAACTCCATTTACACACCCTTGCTTCATATCCCTTACCCACACTTAACAAAGATTATTGATCTCGGTCTTGAAAATTTCAATTGACACAGAATCCCCAGCCTTTTGCGGGAAAAAGGGTTCCAGATTTTCACTACCGTTGCCCATTCCCTCCTGGCTTTGTAAGGGAAGGATGGGCGCTTAACCCTTTACAAGGCCCACAGAAAAATAAACGCCGCACATGGCGGAATCCCAGCCTATGTTCTGACCCTTCCACCTGTCTTGGCAGGATTGGGCTGAGAATTTCAGCCCCATTATTAAATGTCAACACATCCTCTCCAGCGATGAGGGAAAACACCCTCCCATTTCTGAGTGAGTCGATGAAAAATGAAATGGTGATATCATTTGCCCAATTTCAGATCCTCTCCCTAGGTCATGATCTCTTCCTTATAAAACTAGTGGCCAAGGTTGTTAAATGCTGTGTGAAGGGCATCAAGAGATTTAAAGCACCCAGCAGCAGCAGCAGCAGTTACAGGATTGGCAGTCACCTTCGTCCAGATGTTCTGCTTTTGTGGAGCTGGAACAGATCTGCGGCTGGGGTGAGCGATGCTGTTTTGTCAGAAAGGAAAGAAAATAGGACCATAGCAGGTAGCGATCATGCAGAACCAAATGGTGCAATGCCATGGGCATATAAAAGGCAGTTACCTACCGTTAGAGGGCATTTGACAGGTGAAAGTATATAAGGTTCTGAGCAGAGCTGGGGTGTGAAAGTCACTGTGGAACTGTGAGGAAGATAGTAATCCACTTCAAGAGGACATAGACAGACTAGTGGAATGGGTAGGCATGTAGCAAATGAAATTTAATGCAGAGAGGTGTGGTGATACATTTTGGTCGGAAGCACAATAGCAAAGGCAATATAAAATAAAAGGCACAATTCTAAAGGGGGCGCAGGAGGAAAGGGACTTGTATATGTGCAGAAATCATTGAAAGCAGCATATCAGGTTGGAAAAATGTTTACTAAGACATAGAGGACCCTGTAGGGGCAAAAATAGGGGCATGGTAAACAAAAGCAAAGAAGTTATGGTGAATCTTTATAAAACACTGATTCAACCTCAACTGGAGTATTGTCTGCAGTTCAGAGCCCCACCCCACACTTTAGGAAAGATGTGAAAACGTTAGGGAGGCTGTAGAAAAGATTTAAGAGAATGGCTTCAGGAATGTGAGACTTCAGTTATGTGGATAGATTGGAGAAACTTGAGCTGTTCTCCTTAGAGAAGAGGAGGTTGAGAGGAAATTTGATAGAGGTTTTCAAAACCCTAATGGAATTGGGCAGAGTATTTGGGAGAAACTGTTCCCATTGGGAGAAGGTTCGAGAACCAAAGGACATTGATTTAATGTGATTGGCAAAAGAACTGGAGGTGACATGAGGAAAAACTTCTTCATGCAGCGAGTGGTTAGGGTCTGGAATGCACTGCCTGAGAGTGCGATGGAATCAAATTCAATCAAGGGAATTGGATAAGCACCTGTAGAGAAAAAAATTGCAGGGCCACAGAGAAAAGTAGGAGAGTAGAACAAGCTGGTTGGCTCTTACAGAAAGCCAGCACAAACAGGATGTGTTGAATGGCGTCCATCTGTGCTGTAAACATTTTATGATTCTATGATAATGAACATAATCATCACTTCAACAGAATGTGAAGTGTGGTCATTGTTAGTGACAGAAGTGCCTTGTATGCGGCACCATTGGAAGGTATTGCTGCCTTCCTTTAGCACCTTGGAATGATGTGCTGTGTAAAAGGTGCTACATAAATGTAAATTGTTATAAGCTTTAAACTTTTTCTGGTCACTTCTCACCTGTGCCTGTGGTGTTGGAAGTGGCAGTAACTGCCTGGGCTATTCCTTTTCTTAAGCAGATATACCTTGAGGTCCCATATTGCTCCATTTCTAACAGGTTCTCCATCCTCTGACTGACCTCATGCAGCATCACTTCCACAGCTGTGGCCGAGTGGCAGTGGCCCTTATGCTCTATGTTGTAATATGCCTTTAAGGGAGAGCAGCATGACATCAGTAGAAGGGAAGTGTGTCATGTGATCCTGTCTTAGTTTCACTTTTGCCTGTGAGCAGAACACAGCGCAGCTGTGATGTCTTCAGGCTTTCTACCCAATGTTTATCTGTTCTCATGTGCCTAGTTTAGATAAATTAACCCAAATGTGTTTACCCAATTCCTCATGAGTGACTGGTGGCTTTATATAATTATAACAACATGACATTGTGCTCAGCGGTGGTCAAACAGCAGGCCAGCAATATTAAGTACAGGTACAATGTGGTGAACAGCCTTAGATCTTTCTATGTGGCATGAGACCACATTTGACGTTCTGGTCAGACCGCAATGAAGTCATCAGAGAATGTTACAATCACAACCTGGTGACTGCACAGGAAAGCTTTGGAGACTCAGTGTTGCGATAGTGTTCAAATAGAAAGCTGGTAAACAGATGGATCCTTCGTGGTGAGATTGCAGCATATAACCTGTCAGTTCAGTGATTGGGACAGCATGTTGAGAGGTCCAGCACTGGGTTAGCTCGGTCGGGAAAGGGTGTGGGGTGGCTCGGTAGCAAGGGAGGGAGAGTCAAACAAAAAGAAGCAACGAGAAAAACGTCATAAAAATCGGGCCAGAGAAGGTTGCAATTATAATGGGCAGAGCTTCGGAAAAGCACACGAAAGCGGCTATAGTGACACTCATCCCAGGTACTGGAAGGTCAAAGGGATATTGTCAAAATGTCCACAAAAACCCCCAGTTTGAATTAGAATACAGCTGACCTACAATCCAAATTCAAAATCTTTAAACAGTGTACAGCACCATGATTCCTTGATTCATGTGTGTCTGAACCAGACAATCAAGCCATAAAAATTCACCTAGCAATTGGGAATGAAGGTCTACACAGGCTGAACACATCAGGATTAACAGATGAACTAAAGAATCGCCTAAATCTATGGACTACCTTGGAAGACCGATTCAGAATCAGATTAAACCTCCATATTCATCGATTAGAGTTTATGTCATTTTGACAACAGCTCACAGGATCCATAGACCACTTCATCAGCAGATGCAGAGAAAAAGGTGTGTACTGAGTTTTCAAATGCTGAGCTATCAACACAATTGTTGAGTTGGTGATTGCACCCACCCCCAAGGAAGCATTTCAGAGAAACCTGCTAGACAAGCCCAAAATGTATAGCGTCCAAGAACTACTCCAGAACGGACATAAGTACAAAGCAATCCTTGCAGGTCGACAAAGCTTACAGGTCCTAAGTACAACCCCAATTGTTGACACACTTACTGGAACATCCAAACCTAGCAAGACATGTTGAACCAAGGGTCCCTCGGCAGCACCTTCCAAACCAGCGACCTCTACCATCTAGAAGAACAAAAGCAGCAGATGCATGGGAACACCACTGCCTGCAAATCCCGCCACCAAGCCACACACCATCCTGACTTGGAACTATATCACCGTTCCTTCAATGTCGCTAAGTCAAAATCCTGGAACTCCCTCCCTTGAGTTGCAGTCCATGTGGTGTAGAAACACTCACAGTGAGCACTGTGATTGTACCTATACCTCATGGATTACAGCTCAAGGACTGCAGTTCAAGAAGGCGGCTCATCACCACCTTCTCAAGGGCAATTAGGGATGTGCAATATAAATGCTGGCCTAGCCAGAGACACCAACGTCCTATGAAAGATTGAAATAAAAAGTGTGGCCTTCTGCATGTACCAAGGGAATGCCCAGCTTTCCAGCAATTCTGCAAGGCGAGTGGCAGAAAGGGACATTGCAGGCAGTAGTGCACTAGTGCAAAGGCTAATGCAGCTAAAAAGAGCTGTGTACTGATCCAAACAGACCATACACAATGGGTACTTTCAAGCAATAAGAAAGACCATCTGGTATCCCAACAGACACATATACATGAAATGATTGACAAACCAGAAAATGACGATGATGTGCACAACGAGACGAAGAGTGGTGAATATATGTTTCACACCGTCAATCTCATGGAAAACATACATGCTGTCACACCATTCAAAGTGTTTGCCAAGATTTGAATTATCGCCCGAAGAAAGTTGGTAACTACTCATTATTGGCCAAGATTGACACAGGGACAAGTGCCAGCATCCTACCTCTGCGGATTCTAAAATTACATGTATGCGCAGGAAAGCCATAGCAAAACCTATTACTGTGCAACTTTAGGAGCAGGATTTTTCATCCCACAGGCGGGCGCATGCCTGACCCGAATGGGAGCGAAATAGTGTGCAATCATTCGGTTGGTGGGCATGCGTGAGAAGCAGCAGCGTGCCCATCGACAATTAAGAGGCTTATTAAGGCCCTTAAGCAATTAATTAATTTGTATTTTTCACTGCCCGGTCAACCGTTCGGTTGGCAGGAAGGCAAATAGGGCAGGCGACCTTTGTATTTTTTACGAAACCTCATCCAAGGGCGGGATGAGGTTCCAACAGTTGCTAAAAAAATATTTTAAATGTTTAATATCATTTTTTACATGTCCCTCTTCATGAGTCACATGCGAGGTCATGTTCATATCATTTGTAAAATGTTTATTTTTGTACTTAAAATTCTTCATCTCCCTGAAGCAGTTCTGTGCCTTCAGGGAGCTTTCCGTGCGTGGTCCCCTGCGCATGCACAGAATTCGGCGCTCATCCTCCTCCTGCCCCCAACCCAGCAGCGCTGAGACTCTTAGTGCATGTTTCACGCTGACAGGGCGTTAATTGGCCAGCGAGCGTGAAATCGCGGTCAGAGCCCAATCGCGGGCGGTGGTCCATCTCGCGGCTGTTCCTGGGCCTGCCTACCGCACTTGCCCAGCGAGGGGAAAATCCGGCCCTAGGTGTACAATGGTTCACTAATTCCATGTGCAGAATACGTAGTCCTGGAGTGCAGATACAATTAATCCTCCTGGGTGTCAAAGATGTTCTACATGATGGAGACTAAAGGCCTAGCAATTGTAGGTCTACCAGCATGCCATGATCTCACACTAGTGACAATCCATGGAATTAGTCAGAGCTCATCTGACAGATCAACCTAATAAACTACTCCTATTGCCCCAGTTCATGACCTAGCATTGAAATATCCAGAATGTTTCAACAAAATTTGCAGCTTCAGGGGAGCTGCTATGTTATGCTTGTATAAGAATGCAAGTCCGTCAACTGATCTGATACAACTTGCACGGCGTAAATGTCAGCAGCTACAAGAAGAAATGGCAAAAGATTCAACAATACAGAAACTAAACATTTGGTAGTAGAGAACTTGGGTATTGCTGAAAAAAGAAGCATTCTTTGTCGAAGATTTTGATCTTGCACTCATCAGGACAATTTGTGAGAATACCAAATGTAAAGGGAACAATAATTTATACTATATGAGAAAAGTGCTGATTGGTTAGCGAGTGGACTCTGATTGGTATAGGTGTTGCCATGGAGAATGCGCCAATTCATGGTGACTGTCAGTTAACTGCCAAGCATTATCTGAAATTTAAACTAGGCAGCTTGACTCTTCAGGACAATCAGAGTCAAGATTGGTTTAAATTTTAAACTGTTGTCATCATCAAGAAGTGTGAGGCATGTCAAGATCATCTGGCAAGCCAGCACAAAGAACCACTCATTCCACATGAAGTTCCTACCCATCCTTGGTCCAAAATTGCATCCAACTTATTTCATGTCCATGGCATTGACTTAATCACTATCGTTGACCAAATACCCCATTATTCGACAATTGCCCAATATGTCAAGCATAACAATCATGCACATTCTAAGTGCTATTTTCAGTCTATCTGGTGTGCCTAGAGAGATCATTATGGATAATGGTCCACAATTTATTGGTAAACCATTTCAGAACATGTGTGAGAAGTGGAATATGGATCACACTACCTATTTGCCTCATTACTGTAGATCTAATGGGCTTGCTGAATGAATGATTTGCAGTGAAATCCCTAATTCCCAAATGTAGACAGACCCAGTAAGACCTATACATTATAATGCTACATCTGAGAGTGACACCTTTAGGTGCAACTATTCCATCATCGGCAGAGTTCATGTTTGACAGACCAGCGTGTACCAATCTTCCTACTCTTACCCATTCTACTCTCTCTGAAACTAGAGAGCAACTTTTAAGACTGGAAGAGCAGATGACCAATGTGCACGATAAATATGGAGGTACAGAATTGCTGAGTTTACAGTTAGGACAACAAGTTCACATCCAGGATCCACATGGCAACCAGCCAAGTTGACAAGGGTTTGTTCTGAACCAAGGTCCTATGAAGTCATTACACACAAAGGCATAACCGAGAACAAATCAGGTTAATTCCAAGTCCTCAGTCCTATTACATCTAGGACAAGATCCCGAATGTAACCAGGGACAACATCTCAGAATGACAACCCCACAGTTCACTGTGAGCAATTAAAGAAACCTCCTGACAAGATTACTATTACAAGATCTGAGTGTACCAGGGGGTTACCTTTATGCATTAGAAACTCATAGATTCACCAGTCCTATACACTTATGTAATGATAATTAAACATATAATTGAAATAGTTATACTCCTTTGGAAGGGAGGAAGTATCTTTAAAAATAAAGGTGTAAGTTGTAAGATGCCTTTAAGGGATAGCAGCATGACATCACTAGAAAGAAAGTGTGTCATGTGATCCAGTTTTAGTTTCACTTTTGCCTGCAAGCAGAACACAGCACAGCTCTGATGTATTCAAGCCTTCTATCCATGTATATCAGTTCTCGTGTGCCTAGTCTAAATAAATGAACCCACAATGTGTTTACAATCCCTTTGAGTGATCGGTGCCTTTTTATCATTTTCACAACACAACACCCTACAGATGGCTTCACTGCCTTTTCTTTAGCAGAGGAACCACCCATGCATTCTAAAACAGTGTGAAGATGCTTGGCTAACGTGTCACTTCCCAAGCAATGGAATTCCAGATGCCTGGATTTCATCCCAACTATTCAAGAGAGGCTGACCCTGAATATCAAAGCATGGTCAGCACTTACAACATCAGGGGCACAAGATTCATGCGCACTTAGAATTTTTCATACTAATCTATGGGGTTGAATTTCCATGAGGGTTCTCCCAATCATCTGCCATAACATCAGTAGAAGAACCAGATAGAGTGGGCATGAGCACCCAGGACTGATAAGCAATGCCAAACAATAATGGTGGTAGTGGGAATGGGAGGTTAGTAGTGGTGGATTAAGAGGTGAAACCAGGAAGCCTTTGAACTGTGCAGTGCTAACCTTACCTAAACTCCCTCTTATCTGGTTTGGTTCTCAATTAGGTTCACTAATGTCCTTAATGGAAGGAAATCTGCCATCTTTA
Organism: Cetorhinus maximus; assembly: GCF_964194155.1. Taxonomy (NCBI): domain Eukaryota; kingdom Metazoa; phylum Chordata; class Chondrichthyes; order Lamniformes; family Cetorhinidae; genus Cetorhinus; species Cetorhinus maximus. The sequence continues at coordinate 129,857,751 of NC_135883.1, forward strand.
CCTGGCCTACATATGACTCCAGATCCACAGTGATGTAGTTGAATCTTAACTGCCCTCTGAAATGGCCTAGCAGCCATTCAATTCTAGGGCAGTTAGGGATGGGCAACAAATACTGGCCTTGCCAGCAACACTCACATCCCATGAAAGAATAAATAAAAAAGATTTGGCAGTTTTACGCCCACTAATCAAGTTTTGAAGCTCCACTTAGTAACACATATCAAAGCACCACCTGGAGGCAAGAGTTCTACAACTGCAGCATGACTGGCAGGAAGTTTTTTCCTCATTATAAAAATATTGACATAATGGTGTAAACATTTGTTCATGTAGGCCTGAACAGGTAATCCTGAGGCACATCCAATTCTAATGAGGTTAGTGAAGAGATTTGGTATTGTAGGCTGCTGTGTTATCGGTGACTATGCTAACTGCTTAAAATGTAAGGGAAAGCAATTGAACTGAGGCAACAAGGAGAGGAAGACAATCACGACATTGGGATGAGGGGCATCGATGGGAAGGGGAGGAGGGTTAGATGAGAAGGATGGCAAGCAGGACCAACAGTGGCTCACTGTTTTTATGTAGAGCCTTCTGGTTCCACATTCAGATAAGTATCTTTTGGCAGTGGCTTGCAGCGGTCCCTTTAAGGACCCCAAGTTAGTTGCCCTATAGACTTAATTTTCCTGAACATAACTAGGCCAGCACCAACATTAAGTATTTAAGGCTTCATATTTGTAGGTGCAAACACCTGTTCCAGGCATGAGCACTGGGTACCTTTTTTGCCTTGTAAAGGAACTACCATATTTTCCTGATATTACTGTGGGTTACTTTAAAGCAGGCTTATGTTTATGTGTGGGTATCTTTCTGCGTGTGTGAATAATTTAAGTAAGCTGCAGACTGTTAGACTGCAAGGTTTGAATCATCATAAGGGGTTAGTTGTAAAACAAGCATTTGAAATGGAGATGGGTAAGCTAGGATGAGGTCTCAGCAGATACAGTGTGAATGGAATTTGCATTCTTGGATAGGGACATTATAAGATGTTTACTACTGGCAAGGTAAAAAGGCAGTTATTACATTTATTTTTCCCCAAAGTGCTGGCCATAATGACAACATGAACGATTTTTATATTCCGGGAAAAGTAACTTCCAAAGGCAGGTTGAAATAATGGGATTTACAAATAAAAAAGGAGAAAATATATTTAAAGAAAGATGGAAAGCTGTATGGGGTGCAGTCGTGTGAGATCTTGAAAGGTGCACTGTGTGAAACAGACTTGTGAAAAAAGCCTCTAGCCACCCTGGAGAAGTTTGCTGTTCCAATAATCAAGGTTGTATTAAAAGCCTTTGGGGTTTCATTGTCCAGTGAGAGGGAGCGAGAAGCTCTGTAGTACCTCCCTAATAGAAACAGTGGGTGCTTGTGATAACCTTGCTGCATATTTTATAGATTAAGGATCTATTTTTGACTGTTGCCTGAAAGGGATGTGTAGGTGGTAATCTAGTTAAGCAGACATTTTGGGAGCTGTTATAAAACTAAATAAATGTGTAACTGTAATCTTGTGTGTGTTTAACTTTTTCTTTACTTCTGTTAATAAATGTTTTAATTTAATTTTTAAAATCTCTAAAGGTGGTAGTGGACTCATTACTTCTGACTTCGTAATAAATACAAATTGCAAAACCGTTGTGATAATGTGGCCAAGTTTCCCTCTGGGATTTGGTCAGCCTGGTAAATACCACCTGCCATATCATAACAGTCTACACCAATATGGCAGATAGCACATTTCCATGTTATAATGATTACATGCTTTCACTGTATTGGAAGCTTAGATTCCATTTAGCACCTCAAAAGCAAGCAAGATATTTAATGTAGCACAGATAGATGATAGCTAGGTTTTAGATTAAATGTATCACATTATCATGCAGTACATATGTGTGCCAATGGCAGGTTAAGAAATTCTTGGGCCCTAAGCCAGAAACATGGTTGGGCTCCTTCCGTGACTGCTTAGAAGCTGACTGATATGAATGAGCATGAAAAAGTTGCCTTTAATCAACAACTATGACAACACATATTTTTCAACTCAGATGCTAATGTTGTACCCAAGAAAAAAAATTAATCGGTTTTAAAAGGCTTTCATTGTTTCTTTCTGCCTTGAAAACTCATTGATTGATAAAAATGAAAGCACACATTATTGGAAGTAACCTTTTGACTTAGGTTAAGAATTGGCTGGGAGGAAGGAGGCAGAGAGTGGGAATAAAAAGTACATACACTGATTGATAGGATGTGACAAATGATGATCTGATCTGGGACCTCAGCTTTACACCATACTTATTAATGACTTGGATGAAAGAATAGAGAATTATATAAAAGTAAAATACTGCAGATGCTGGAAATCTGAAATAAAAACAGAAAATGCTGGAAAAGCTCAGCAGGTCTGTCAGCATCTCTCTGTGGAGAGAGAAACAGAGTTAACGTTTCGAGTCCAATATGACTCTTCTTCTGAACTGAAGAGAGGTAGAAATGGTGAGAAACTAGAACCATAAAAGAACAAAGAGATTTGGGTACCCAAGTAGGACTGTAATACAAAGTGTTGGAAGTTATGCTTTATTTGTATAGTTGATCAGTCCCTATCTAGAGTACTGTGATCAGTTCTGGAACCGCATCTCAGGAAGGACACATTTGCCTTGAAGGTGGTGCAGCAGCGTAGATTCACCAACACGAGGTGTAGGGGCTAGAGAGTTAAGTTATGAAGGCAGGTTATATATACAGTTGGCTTATGTTCCTTTGAGTATAGAAGATTGAGGGGTAATCTGATCGAGGTATTTAAAATATTAAAAAGGTTTGACATGGTAGACATAGTAAAACTGTTTCCTCTGGTCAGGATGAAGAACAGATGGCATAATCTTAAAATTAGAGGTAAGCCATTTAGGAGCATTGTTTGATTCACTGCAGTAGTAGATAACTGATATTTTCCCCCTAAAGGACTGTGGATGGTAGAGCAATTGAAGATTTCAAAACTGAGATAGATACATTTTTGCTAGGTAAGGGTATCAAGAGATAAGGAGCAAAGGCAGGCAAATGGAGTAGAGATGCAGCTTGCCCATGATCTAATTGAATGACTGAGCAGTCTTGAGGAGCTGAATGGTTGATTCATGTTCCTTATGTTACTAAGATGAGTTGGTCATATATTGCCCCAAGATACTGCACTTAGTCAGCATTAACATAGGAACATAGGAGCAGGAGTAGGGAACGAGAGGGAAATGGATTTCTGAATGTATGGCTCATAAAACATGTGTGAGCAAAAAGTTGCTCTTCTCTTAAACACTTATTACATGGCACAGGAACTGGCCATTCGGCTCAACAAGTCCATGCTGATGTTTATGTATTCAGAGGTGCCCAACTGTTTTTGCTTTGTATTTCAAAAACTTATTTTAGGTTTGAGACTTTTTCTGAAGGTCCTTGTCCTCATTTATCCCTTTAGTTAATTTGGTTCTTTTTATGTATTAATAGATAGAATGCTGGGCCTAGATGTGTTTAGTGTTAAGGCTGATTTGGACTTCTTGAAATAAACTGTACAACTTCGCTATCAAAGCCATAAAAGGGAAATACTACATGTGGCAGGTTAAGGAAAAGGATGGGAAAAAAATCTCCTGAATTAAATGTAGGCTGCAATTTTCCCATGAGGTTGTGCCAAAGTGATGTATTTTGTCTTTCGTGCTTTGTTATGCTCCAAATAAATTAGATTATAATTCATCTTGCTGCAATGAATTTGTCATTTTCTGTGTTTCTGGGTACTGATGTAAACTTAATAACTGCTTGCCTATAACATTTTTTTGTTCAGAAGAAAAATGTAAGTGTTCCTGAATTTCTATTTTTTAAAGAGCTTTAGAGCTTCTCTTTTGGACCTATAGCAGTGGAGTTGGGTCATGGAATATATTCAAGGCTGAGGTAGACATTTTTTGATTGACAAGGGGTCAAAAGTTATGGGGCAAAAAAGGCAGGAACCTGGCGTTAGGGCCCCAATCAAATCAGCTATGATTTTATTGAATGGCAGAGCAGGCTCAATGGGCTGAATGGCTGACTCCTGCTCTTATTTCGTATGATCTTATGATCTTATTTTCTGCAATCCACATAATCTTCAAAACTAAGAATAAACTACTAACCAAATTTAGAGCTGAGTTGTGCTGTTTCCCTTTCAAAACAATGTTGTTTCTCTGAGGTTCCTCTTCTGCTGAAGAGATCAGGGGAACATGTGAGGAAATCCTCAACATTTCCTAAGCTTATGGTGTGCATGTGCAGAGGTGTAAATGTTAATGGCTGTGCATTTATATTGCTGTTTTAACAATGAGTAATCGTTTTAGGTTATCATGACAGGTAATGAACATAAGATAATCAAGCGTGCCTAAAGCTGCCACAAAGCAGTTTTAAGGGTTTTTAAGGCCAAAGTGGTTGATAAGGTTGGGTGGATTTCTCATTTTTGACATATTTTCCCCAGCAGTCCACTAGAGGGATACATTCATTTTTCCCAGAAATATTGATGGGCCAATTGGTGTATGGTGGATGGAGAATACAGTATGTGGACTGTATCTTCCCTTCACTTGCCTGTACTTTGAGATGGGGAGCATTTGGTGGAAGTCCATATACTCTGACATTCTGGAAGATTCCCCTGCCAAATCCTAGGACTGGGAGAGAGCCTTGACAGAATAAAAATTGTTCTGACATCAAAGTGTTAGGAATAAAAGATCTTTCAAAAGATCTGGCGTTAATTTGGATGCAATTAGTTCTTGTCTTGCCTTCCCCTTTGCATCACAGTTCCTCACAGACTTTGAAATGAGCTCATTTGTGTGTAGCACAGCACAGCTGGCAAAATCTGCATGAACGTTTCTTTAGTAACTTAATTCTGTGCACTTCATATGAGCATCCTTTTCTATAACCTGGCATGCCATAAGGTGGAGCCTTATTTTGACTTTGTCAGCAGTCAAGGACTCACTTTAGATTTACATAGGATATCAGACCTTTGCAATAATCAGTTGACCAATATTTCCTGTCATGAAAGGAAATTAAATTTTGCAAGCCCAGACGGAACATACTGACAGCAAATCTATTGGATGCATAAATATATAGCTTATATTATATTCTGTTCATAAATAACTAACAAAAAATAATAAGGCAGACGCACACAGTGCATAACAATCAGAAAAAAACTGTCACGCAGAACAAACTGTTATTTTTTTCTAATCCCTTTGAAAGTATCACTAACACATAAGTCAAAGGAAATAAATACTGTCATTTCAGGTCTCTAATCCTCCTTTCCTGTTGGATCAGGTTGTGCTTGATTTGTATTGATTTTACCTCTAATTCCTTTAATTTGTGTTTCAGAAATCATCAAGTGCAGCCAGTAATGAAACTGCAGTCAGTGCCTGTAGGTGGCCTTATGTGCAGCAGGCATCAGATTATTTCATTAAATGGAACAGTTGATATACTTTTTCTCTCTCCATAAGAAGTAATGCAAATTAGATTCTTGCTTTTACGCTTCTGCGTTTATCTATTTATTCATTAAGTAACCAAACCACTTAGAAAACTTGCGGGTTTTAAACTAATCATACAATCTGCATATGGAAATAGGTCAAAACTTACATTTGAAACTTGGTTAACTTTAGATGACAATTTTAGTAAACAGCCAAGCAAGTTAGGAGCCTATTCAAAATCTGCAGCTGCAATATAGTACTGATTTCAATACACAATCTGTTTTGCTACAATTATGACGCATTCTTCAGTAGTGATTAGGATCCATCATAGGATCCATCAGATCAAACCCAATTCAGAAAATTATATGTTTTGAAAGGTAAAGAAAAAAATCATAGAATTGCATAGCACAGGCCAGGCCAATCAGCCCAATGCTGATATTTATATTCCACAAATGTCTCTGCCCACTGCCCCATACTCCTCTATCCCATCTCCTTTATGTACGCATCAAGTCTCCCTTTAAACGCATCAATGTTATCTGCTTCAGCTACTCCATGTGGAAGAGCGTTCACAAGCCTCAATGTAAAGAGATTGCTCCTGAAACCTTTATTTGACCCATTCATTTTTTAAAATATATTCGTTCATAGGATGTGGGTGTCACTGGCTAGGACAGCATTTATTGCCCATCCCTAACTGCCCTTGGTTAGAGGGCAGTTAAGAGTCAACCATGTTGCTGTGGGTCTGAAGTCACATGTAGGCCAGGCTTCCTTCCCCTAAAGGGACGTTCGTGAACCAGATGGGTTTTATGGCAATGGTTTCATCGTAATCGTCAGTCTCTCCATTCCAGATTTTTAAAAATTGAATTCAAATTTCACCATCTGCTGTGGTGGGATTCAAACTCAGGTCCCCAGGGCGTTACACTGGGTAAAAGTGAAATACTGTGAATGCTGGAAAACTGAAATAAAAACAGAAAATGCTGGAAAAACTCAGCAGGTCTGGCAGCATCTGTGGAGAGAGAAACAGAGTTAACGTTTCAAGTCTATATGACCCTTCTTCAGAGCTGGGTGTCTGGAATACTAATCCAGGGAAAATAACAAATCATCGCCACCTCCCCTTAGTGGCTAATCTTTATATCTATGGACAGAGTTTTCTGTTTGTCGGGTGGGCACGCGGCTGACCCGAACGAGCATAAAATGACTCATGATGACTTCTGGAGAGTGTTCCAATGTCATCGCGCACTCGCCCGATATTTCGGTCGGCGGGCACGCGCGGGAGTTGGCAGCGAACTAGCCGACAATTAACAGGCCTATTAAGGCCATTAAAAATCTAATTGAATAAAATTTTTCACCGCCCATCCAATCTTGCAGTCGAAAAGGCTAAGCGCAGCCTTTGGATTTTTTGTGAAACTTCATCCACGGGCAGGGATGAGGTTTCGATCTATCATTAAAATAAAAACTCTGACTAATTTCTAACATGTCCTGCTCATGTGTCAGAGTCACATGAGGGGTCATGTTTTTAACATGTTTAAATTCTTTCTTTTTTAGTTTTCATAATCACCATCTCCCTGAGGCAGCTCTGTGCTGCAGGGAGCTTTTCCTGTGCGCATGCACGAACTTGCGCGCTCGGCCTCCTCCCCCATCCCCCACATAGGCAGCGCTGCAGCACACGTTTCACGCTGGGCGGGCCTCAATTAGTCCACCAGTGTGAAATCGCGGTCGGGCCCCAATCGCAGGCGGCAGTTAGCTTCCTGACAGCTCACGCTTGCCCCTGCCGAGCCTGCCCGATGAGGGCAAAATCCTGGCCTATGTCTCCTTGTTCTGGACTCACCCGCACTGAAAGCAGCCTCTCCACATCTACCCTATCATACCCATCATAATTCAAAATGCTTCCAACTGATCTCCTCTTAGTCTTCTCTTTTCCAGGGAAAAGAGCCCCAGGCTGCTCACTCTTCTTGATAGCTACATCAGCTTAATGCTGCTAACATGCTTCTAAATCTTTTTCTATGCTTTCTCCAGTGCTTCAATATCCTTTTTGTAGCATGGAAACCAGACTGCATTCAGTACTCCAGACATGGTCTAATCTGGGTTCTAAATTGAATATAATACAGCATTTTATTAGTCAGGGGTGAACCCATCTCTGCAGGGACAGGATGCCAGAAAGTGATTTTATGGCCATCAGGATGTGAAATGTTGTAAGATGTTGTGGGTAGTGCAGTAGGTTTTATGAAGGGGTTCTCCGAGACTTGTATAGTTTAACAGTAAGTGTTTATTAACTACTTGTAATTATATACATATATACAGTATAAAGCCTAAGCTAGGAGCTGTCTCCATACTTGCCTCTACACACATCCCTGTCCAGTACAAGACTTCCCTCTAGTCTTTGGTCACGTGTTCTTTTACATTACAGTGCAGGTGGTGCTGTACCCAGTCCCACATTAACCATTTCTATGCCAGGCCCTTATACTATACCTCCCCCCAAGTCTTTATCCAAAGTATTTACAATACAGTCCTGTTTAGCCAACATATTTACATTACTTCTACTACCCCTCCCCTCCCACCAAAGTCCCTGTGTTTACAGATTCAGGTGGGTAGGAGCTTTATAATCCTCCTAGTTCTCTCAGATCTTGACCTAACAACATTTGGAGGAGCGGCAGACCCTGTTGTACTGGGTAAACCTTCTTGAATCAGAGATTGTTCTAGATGTGGTCATTCTGGCATTTGATTGGTTGATTTTAATTCTCTTCCTTCATTCTTTGAGGCTGAACGGCTCCTTCTCAGCTCCCAATCTGGTGTTATCAATGGTCATTGAGTTATCCCTTTCCTTACAGGGAGACAAACTCACAGCCCATCTATCGTGCTCTTTCCTATGTGTGGTTCATTGTGATGCAGGTGGTAGTTTACATGTCAAGGATGGAACCATTGTTCCACAACTTTAGCCAAAAATGCAGCAGACAGGAGCTGAGGAGGAGTGGCTCAACTTCAAAGAATGAAGAAAGAGAATTAAAATCAACCAATCAAATGCCAGAATGACCACATCCTAAACAACCTCCTTATTCAACAAGGTTTACCCAGTACAACAGAATCTACCACTCCTCCAAGTGTTATAAAGACAAAATCTGGAAGAATTATAAAGCTCCAGACCACCTGAACCTGTAAACACAGAGACTTGGGGGTGGGGGTGGTGGTGGTGGTGGTGGTGGTGGTGGTGGGGGAGGGGGGAAAGGGGTCATGAAAGTAATGTAAGTATGTTGGGGAAACAGGAATGTATTGTAAACACGTTGGATAAAGACTTGGGGGGAGGTGTAGTTTAAGGATCTGGCATGGAAAGTGCTAATGTGGGACTGCCTACCCCATGCTTGTCGGCTGTGGTGGGCTCACACAGTAATGACGTTTGTAATTTCTGTGTTTTAACAGTCTCAGCAGCAACTCCCTGGATCAATCGTTCTGGGTCTTTCCCACACTATCTGAGGGCCCTAAGGTCCTGAAACTTGATTCTTGGCTTTTGCTGGGTTTTTTTCCCTGCCGGTTAATTTTTAAATGATTATTTTTCTGAATAGAATGAGTTCGGCCGCTATGTGTTCAGGTGCCGACACGGATTGTTTGTAGGGCATTTTAAAATGGCAATTCTGACTGCTGCTGACTTAAAAGGGGTGGAGGTGGGGGCTTAAAATTCTGGCCAATGTCTTCAGGTAAGGCACTTCCACAAGTGCACTTCTTTGCTTCTTCTGCAACCTTAATAAAAATTGACAGAAAATAAGAGAACATTCAATATACTATTGATCATATGGCTGCCTGTTGGAAGCTATATCTATACATAGAAAACTACTGGACTAACTCTGCAACTGGGCTGACAAATTGGCTATTTCTTAATCAGCATAAGCAGCATTAGCAGCTGGATATGCAGGGAGGATGGAAGAGGCAGAATTATGACTAACTTCTTTCTAAGGACAGTCCATTTTATTTTTAAAAATTTGTTTCGTTAAGAAGCTTAATGATGACTCATTAACACAGGTCACCCCCAAGGATGAAAAGAGTTCTCGATGAATCAAACTTAGGTTTAAAAAATCCTGTAGATTGCAGCTGGAAGGTACACTGAAGGGAATTCCACAGCTTGAGGGTCATGAAGAAAGAAGGGTTTGAGTAGAGGAGAATAATGACACAGAGCAAAGGAAAATATTTTACATGTATATTATGATGAAAGCATTATTGTGTGTCAGCTGTGGCTCAGTTGGTAGTACACTCGTCTCTCATTCACAAGCTTTTGGGTTCAAGATCCACTCCAGAGCTTGAGTACAAAAATCAAGGCTAACGCCCTAATGTAGTACTGAGGAAGCATTGCATAACCAGCACTGTTATCTTTTAGATGCAATGTTAAACTGAGGCCCCGTCTGTCTGCTTGGGTGGATGTAAAGAATCCCATGATGCAACTTTGAAGAAATTTTAGGGGAGTTATCCCCACCAATATTCAACCCTTAATCAACATCACAAGAAAACAGATTATCTGGTCATTATCACATTGTTGTCTGTGGGAGTTTGCTGAGTGCAAATTAGCTGCTGCAGTTCCTACATAACAATAGTGACTACACTTGAAAAAAAATATTTAATTGGCTGTAAAAAGAGACACCTGGTGGTTGTGACAAGTGTTGTATAAATGCAATGAGGGATGATCTTATCGAAACATACAAGATTCTGGGGGGGCTTAACAGGGTAGATGTTGAGAAGATGTTTCCACTAGTGGGGGAATCTCGAACTAGGGGACATAGTTACAGAATAAGGGGGCACTCATAAAACTGAAATGCGAAGGAATTTCTTCTCTTAGAGTGCAGTGAATGTCTGGAATTCTCTACCGCAGAGAGTTGTGGAAGCCAGGTCACTGAAAGTGTTTAAAGAGGAAGTAGATAGATTTTTGAAATATCGGGGAGTTGAAGGTTACGAGGAGCTGGCATGAAAGAAGAGTTGAGGCCTGGGGCAGTTTGGCCATGATCTTATGGAATGGGGGTGCAGGCTTGAGGGGCCAAATGGCCTAATCCTTCTCCTATTTCTTAAGTTCTTAAGTCTTTTTCATATAGAATATCATACTTGGAACTTAGGAGGGAAAAGTCAGGTAGTTCAGAGGAGCTTTATTCATAAAACTAAAAGACAGGAAAAGCCTTGATTGAAAAAACAAAAGGCAGCAGTGAATTTGTTTAGCTTTAATTAGTTAATTAGTTATATGCACTACAGCAGTCAGAGTTTGACAAAAAAGACAACAAAAGTCAACAGAGCAATTGTCGCCACCATGCTCCTGAACTGCAAAGGGACTTGGACTGTGTGTCAGCGACACATAAGAGCACCAGAGGAATTCCATCAGCAATGCCTCTGCTGCATCGTCCGAGTTCAATGGGAAGATCATAGAACAAATGCTAGTGTCTTTGGAACCAGGTCCACAGGCATTCAGGCAAAATTTCTGCAAAATCAACATTGATGGACTGGACGCTGTGTCCAGATGGCTAAAACTGTCTCCTCTGCCAGGTTTTGCTCTCTCAACTCTCAAATGGCCAATGTTCCAAGGGAGGACAAAGAAAACTCTTTAGAGACACTCTGAAGATCTCCTTGAAGTGCGGCGGCATTGAGTTTAATGACTGGGAGGAGCTTCCTACCAATCATTCAGAATGGTGGCAACTTGTCCATCAAGTCCATCATTTTGGGTCCCAATGCCTTAATGATGAGGCAGAGCAGTGGCAGAGAATGAAAGAAAAGAAAGCAAATCCTGTATTCCGGATCCCACTCCCTCCATGGACACCCTGCCCCATGTGCCCAAAGATCTGCGGGTCGAAAGAAGACCTGCACATGAAGACACATAGCAGAAATTCACGACCCTGAGTAGACATCATCCTCAAATCGAGGGGCAGCCAAAGACGGCACTTACACCATCTAACTGAACACAGGCACTGTCTTATAGTTTCTGTAAAGATTGAATGCATATTTCACATCAAACGTAACATTTCAAACAAAGTAGTAGTTTTGTTTGGAAAGGGTGGGTTCTTTGTCAGGGTCCAATAAAAATCGAACATTTACATACGTGAATAACTCAGGGACCTTAGACAAGTCTCTATAGAGAATCAGGGACATATGCTGCATTCCAACCTCCAGCCCCTTCCCAGTATTCCACAAGAAAGGATGGTTACATGCTCACCTTTGCAGTGACACTAGTTAGACTTCCCACCTTAAACTAGATTGGTTGGAAGTGAACAAAAACCTCCTCTGTCTATCTACCAGTTATGGTGGAAATCGTTCTGCAATCTCACCCACCATTGTCAGACTTTCCTGATAAACACTGCAGAATAGAAACTACTGTAGGTAATGACAGTCAACATCTGCTTAACACTTTCATATGACATTTCTTTGCTATTTTAACAGAGTTGATAAGCACCACCATCTTCTCAAGGGCAAGTAGGGATGGGCAATAAATGTTGGCCCATCCCGTGAATGAATTTTTAAAAATTAAAATGTGATGCCCATAACAAAACAGACAGAGATATGTTACTGAAATACACCCATCTGCTGTTATTATCACTGGGAAATTTCTACCCTGATGAATTAGTAAGACAATTCACCAACTTATCTTCAGTACTTTTAGGCAAAAGAAACTCGAAAGGTTGACAATCATGAACCTGATGCACTGGAACAGAAAGAGAGAATGCTCCACAGTCGTCTATTCTTGATTTTGGCAAAAAAACATTATATAAAGGTTAGCCTTGCCTAAAAATAAATTGCTCTTAATTCAAAACATATTTTGAGAGTGATGTTGTTCATCACTAAGGAGTCATTTGCACTAAGCCAGTTTCCCTGAATTCCATTTCAAATCAAAGGCTTTATTTAAAAACTTAAAAAAAAAATTAGTTATACTGGTGGAAAGTCCTTTTCATATATTTTCTAAATTGAGATTATTATCCAATTCCATTTAGTAAATTTGCCACAGCGTAGAATCAGTCATGCAGAATGCTTTTAAATATATATAAAATAACAGACGATTACATTTATTATACTTTGGTGATTAATGATCATAGGATATAAAATGTATTCGCAGACTTTCCATTTGCATTTTGCTCATTGCAGATTTGATCCCTAATTTACCTCTCCAGCCTGTTCTTGCTGAAAAAGAGGAGAGTGAAGTTCCCATTTTCAGTTGCAGTGTAAGTGCTGCATCGCAACCTACCAACTCACAAAATCAATGGCCACATATTGGCAGCATATTTGGTGAGATTGTATTTTTCTTATATTTCTTCTTTCTTATGATTAGGGAAAGGTTTTACAATCTCCGGGTAAATCACAAAAAGATGGTGTTTTGGTGGTACAAACGGTATGACCTATGGATTGTTGGGATGTGATTTCACCATTGTGGTTTTCCCGGGAGTATCAATGAAATGCAGAAAGCGATGGAAAATTTGGAGTAGAAACTTAACCTTGTTTTTTTGGGGATTAACATTACAAGTTACACCTGGAAGATATCAGATCAGATATTGGGAACAGCCACTCTTCAGGCATCCCTGGCAGCTCTCTAAAACAGGCCCTTTAGATGTATGCGCCAGCTTGTAGTTTGACCCAGGTCCATCAGTTTCATGGGGCTGGATTTAACGCTCCCTCACTGGCAGGTTTGAAGACTGGGGTCTCGTTAAATCCAGCAGGCGGCCTTGCCCACTACCTACCCACTCGCCCCTGCCACACCGCAATGTTACTAGTGGTGCAGTTGACGTCAGGCATCACATCCGCCAGTGGGTCAATAGCTCATGGAATAAAAGGGACAGTAGTAATGTGTCCTCCTACCGATGTTCATCACTTCATTTGGCTAAGTAATTGGAAACAGAGGGTAATGGTCAATGGATATTTTTCGGGCTGGATGATGGTTTGTAGTGGCGTTCCCCAGGGATCAGCATTGGGGCCCTTGCATTTTCTAACATATATTAATGACTGACATCTTGGTGTGCAGGGGGTAATTTCAACGTTTGTGGATGAGGTGAGGTGAGAGTGACTGCCTTTGACATCAAGGCAGCATTTGATCAAGTGTGGCATCAAGGAGCCCTAGCAAAACTGGAGTCAATGGGAATCAGGGGGGAAACTCTCTGTTGTTTGGAGTCATACCTAGCACAAAGGAAGATGGTTGTGGTTGTTGGAGGTCAGTCATCTCAGCTCCAGGACATCACTGCAGGAGCTCCTCAGGGCAGTGTCCTCAGCCCAATTAACTTCAGCTGCTTCATCAATGACCTTCCTTCCATCATAAGGTCAGAAGTGGGGATGTTCGCTGATGACTGCACAATGTTCAGCGTCATTCACAACTCCTCAGATACTGAAGCAGTCCATGTCCAAATGCAGCAAGACCTGGACAATATCCAGGCTTGGGCTAACAAGTGACATGTAATATTCGTGCCACATAAGTGTCAGGCAATGAACATCTCCAACAAGAGAGAATCCAACCATCGCTCCTTGATGTTCAATGGCATTACCATCACTGAATCCCCCACTATCAACATCCCAGGGGTTACCATTGACCAGAAACTGAACTGAACTAGCCATATAAATACTGTGGCTACAAGAGCAGGTCAGAGGCTAGGAATCCTGCGATGAGTAACTCACCTTCTGACTCCCCAAAGTCTGTCCACTATCTATGAGGCACAAGTCAGGAGTGTGATGGAATACCTCCCATTTTCCTGGATGAGTACAGCTCCCACAACACTGAAGAAGCTAGACACCATCCAGGACAAAGCAATCCATTTGATTGGCACCACATCCATAAACATTCACTCCCTCCACCACCGATGCACAGTGGCAGCAGTGTTTACCATCTACAAGATGCACTGCGTGAATTCACCAAGGCTCCTTCGACAGCACTTTCCAAACCCACGACCACTACCACCTAGAAGGACAAGACTAGCAGATAGATGGGATCACCACCACCTAGAGGCTCCCCTCCAAGTCACTCACCATCCTGACTTGGAAGTATATTGCCGTTCCTTCACTGTTGCTAGGTCAAAATCCTGTAACTCCCTCCCTAACAGCACTGTGGGTGTACCTACAACACATGGACTGCAGCAGTTCAAGAAGGCAGCTCACCGCCACCTTCTCAACGGCAACTAGGGATGGGCAATAAATGCTGGCCCAGTCAGTGAAGCCCACCTCTCGTGAATGAATAAAAAAATATGAAACTTGGAAGCATTGTAAACTGTGAGGAGGACAGTACAGAACGTCAAAAGGACATTGACAAGTTGGTGGAGTGGACAGATAGGTGGCAGATGAAGTTCAATGCGGAGTAATGTGAAGTGATGAACATCGGTAGGAAGATCACGGACAGACAATATAAAATAAGGGTTACAATTCTTAAGAGGGTGCAAAAGCAGAGGACCTGGGTGTACATGTGCAGAAATAATTGAAGGTGGCAAGACAGATGGAGAGAGCAGTTAATAAAGCATATAGTATCCTGGGCTTTATCAATAGTGGCATAGAGTACAAGGGCAAGGAGGTTATGCTGAGCTTACATTAGACATTAGTTAGATCTCAGCTGAAGTATTCTGTATAGTTCTGGGCACCACACTATAAGAAGGATGGGAACGCATTGGAGAGAGTGCAGAAGAGGTTTACAATAATGGTTCCAGGGATGAGAAACTTCAGTTATGAAGATAGATTGGAGAGGTTGGGACTGTTCTCCGTGGAGAGATGAAAGCTAAGAGAAAATTTGATAGAGGTGTTCTAAATCATGAAGGGGCTGGACAGAGCAGATAGAGAGAAACTGTTCTCGCTCGTAAAAGGATCAAGAACGAGAGGGCACAGATTTAAAATGATTTGCAAAAGAAGTAAAAGTGATGTGAGAAAAAGATTTTTCACACAACGAGTGGTTCAGGTCTGGAATTCACTGCCTGGAAGTGTGGTGGAGGCAGGTTCAATCGAAGCATTCAAGAAGGAATTGGACGATTATTTGAATAGGAACAATGGGCAGGATTTTCCCCCCGTTGGGGGGGAAGTTGAAGTGCGGGCGCGCAAGAAGTGTGCCTCCGATTGGCGCTTCCAATCGGGGGCACGGTGCCATTTTACGTGGGCGGGCCAATTAAGGCCCGCCCAGCGTGACGTCCACACGGAAGCGCAGGCAGGGGGGGAAATCCCTAAACCCAAGAGTACGCTCTTTCATGCATGCGCATGAAAGAGCGCACTCATCTCCCTGAGGCTAAGTGCTACCTCAGGGAGATCGGCTCTACTGTCAAAAATATTAAAAATAGAAAAAAAAAATTCCCTGACATCCCCTCATGTGACTCTGTCACATGAGTTGGGACATATCCACAACTTTTTAAAAAACTTTAATTAAAATTTTTAAAACCTACATGAAACCTCATCCCGCCCGTGGATGAGGCTTCATGCTTTTTCTAATGCCCATCAGGGCTCCTGGCCTGCCCACCAACCTTAAGGTTGGACGGGCAGGTCCATTAATTAGTTTAATGACTCTGTCAATGGTCTCAATTGGCCATTGACAGGTCGGCAGGTGTACAGCTGATTTTGCTGAGCCCCCGCCTACCTGAAAATTTAAATGCGGCGTGGTGACATCGGGAGTTCCGCCCAGCATCACTGCGCATCATTTTACACGTTGGTGAGTGGGCCCCGCTCCTCGCTTTCCGACGGGAAAATCCTGCCTAATGTACCAGGGTACAGGGAAAAAGCAGGAGAGTGGCACTAAGTCATAATGCTCATTTGGAGAGCCAGTGCCGATGCGATGGGGCCGAATGGCCTCCTTCTGTGTTGTAACAATCCTATGATTCTGAAGTTGGCAATTAATGTCTACTTAATGTCCTCATCCCACCGCCACCAGTTTACCCACACCAGCCAGTTTCCCTGCATGAGCTGTTGGTGGGGATTCCTGTCCTCTATCGCTTTTCAAATCCCGGCCCTCACCCTCCTTGCCAACCCCCAAACACTTACAGAATTCCAATCCATTGCATTTCACCTCCTCATCACCTATGTGTAGTACTGACAGTGGCCACGGCTCCTGCTGGCGCTATCAGTACTAGAGGGAGCTGCCAGCTTCTGATTGGTCAACAGCTCTCTGCGGAGGGATTACCCAAGGGGTGGAAATCCTGCCTTCAGCGAATGAATGGTCAATTGATCATTAGATGACTGAGTGATAGCTGTTCTTCCCTTGGGCAGTCTCCCTGCTGACTTCTGAACTGGGGGTGGGACGAGGACCATAATGCCCCATATAATTCAACCTCGAATGTCAAAAACTGGTTTAATTTTACCAGGATGCGTGGCCCTTAAACACCAGCATATGGCATGTGATGAAACTAAAATCTTCATTGATATGGTACAAATGTATTATTTCAAAAAGCATTAGACTTAGTTTTCAGTTATAAATCTGCAATCTACAGTCAGAAAGTTTTGTTCAACTGATTCTAGTAATTATAATTATGATTAAGAATATTATTATCTTGTGTTAACTAGTGGGGCCCCTTGGAGAGAATGCAGCCTTGTGTGCATTAGGTGTCATTGAAACTAATGGAACTCTTAATGAAATTTTGGGATTGAGCCCTGATTAACTTTGTTGTGATTCCAACTTTGGCTTGAACTATAATATATGGTATGTTCAGAATTTTGAACTTGTCCAAGTGAGGAAGCACAGTCCTGAAGATGAAACATTGCCAGCTTTTGTTTCCAGTGATGGATGAACCAGAGGCAGCTTAGATAGACTACAAGCTTAAAAAAAATTTCTCTGACTTGGACTGGACAAGAGTCTTTGTTCTGAAGTTAAAAGTACAAACTGTAAAGAATGTAAGCTTGGTTCAGTCAGTAGCACTCTTTCTTCTGTGTCATAAGGTTGAATGTTCAAGCCTCACACTCAGGACCAGGGAGAGAAATCTTGGGCCCTGGTGTTCCTCCTGTTTCCGGGCCCCTTATTCACACCACCACCCACCACCCCCCCACCCCGCCTGGCTTAACCCTCCCCTCAATCTGTACATTAAACACACGTTCAACTGCGCAAGATTGAGGGGACGCAGATTAAAGCCTGTCGCTTTAAAATGGCAATGCTAGTGTCAAATCAGTGTTACTCACTGATTGATGTCATGATCTGCCTATTCTGCATATTTCTGGGAAGCATTAGGTGTGTGCCCTAACAAAAACAGAAAATGCTGGAAAAACTCAACGGGTCTAACAGCATCTGTGGAGAGAAAAAAAAGAGTTAACGTTTCGAGTCCTTATGACTCTTCTTCAGGGCTCTGAAGAAGAGTCATAAGCACTCGAAACGTTAACTTTGTTTTTTTTCTCCACAGGTGCTGTTACACCTGCTGAGTTTTTCCAGCATTTTCTGTTTTTGTTTCAGATTTCCAGCATCTGCAGTATTTTAAAGGGTATACCCTAACCTGTCAGCAATATGGCATCCCGCTGCTGACTGGCAAACTTTGCATCAGAAGTGTGTGCATGTGCCACAAACTCCATTTCAGAACTATAAGGTGCTTCATAGCACCCAATAACCTAATTTCGCCCCGATCCCAACCCCTGGTCCTTCCTGTTTGTGAATCTTACTAAATGCAAATTGGGTGTCAGAATTCTCTACATAACAACATTGGTTTGTAAAGTACTTCACAGTAGCTGGGACTCCTGAGAGAAGGACGTTTGTGAGGTTGTGAAAGGCATTTTATAAAGCAATTGCTAGGCAAAGTGGAACCAGGGCCACACCATCAAGGAAGGAGGTTGAGTTGGGAAGGGCCCGGCCCAGTTCGCTAAATGCTTGATAGATTGAAGTTAACCGATAGAGATTAAATCACCACAGGTTTAATGTTTCACAAAAACTTAACATCAGCTAGGCTCTACTTACAACAGGATTCCATTCAATGTCCAAGATTAAAGTGAACTCAACAAGGCTATTTAAGGTTAGGTTTCTTGTGTAGCTGTCAAGTTAACAGCTTTCAGTATTAAATATGTCCAAGTGAGTTGCAGTCTAATTTATCATATTGTTGCTAGCTATATGGGCTTCACCCTTGGGTGTTGACCCAGTACAATGGAGAACATCTGCTTTTCCCTGGTCACTTGCATTCACCTTGGGACCACAGCAAGGTGCATCCCCCATGTGGGCCACACACCATCAAGAGGGAGGGGGTCAAGTTGGGAAATACCCGGCCCAGGTTCACACACCATCGAGGGACGAAGTTGGGAAGGCTTTCTTGGGGCAGAGGTGAGGCATTAGGCGCTTTACCTCACCTTGCACTCTAGCAGGCTCCGTCCAGGTCTGAACTGAAGAAAGTTCCAATAGAACAGTCCTCATATGAGTACCAGAACGAGGTTCCAGTCCTCATATGAGTACCAGAACGAGGTAAGCAAGAAGGCAGGAACTGCGAATCTGACACATCCTACTTGGCCAACGATTGCTGTTGTTTTGCCTGTCAATCAGGATGGTCTATGCGCCAGATTGGCTAAGGACACTGACCATCCAGATTGACAGGCTACTCAGCCAATGAATCCAGGTCCCCCAGAGCATGGACCCTAGTGATTAGCACCATGTGCACGTATTTCCCCCCACCTCTCCAAGCCCCGCTCACACCGAGGCCTGAAGTATAAAATCCAAGCTGACAGTCCAGTGCAGATATGAGGAAATCTTGCATTATTGGAGGTGCTAACCTTTGAATGAAAACTAAAGTTGTCACTGTTGTAGCGGATGTTAACATTCACACAGCCCACTTTCTGTCATGGTCAAAATTAGCAACAAAAAAAAAGGTTGGTGTAATTTTCACCTTCACCGCTTGGGTGGTAGAGTGACAGAGCAATTGCCTGCCAGCTGTAGATCTATAGGGTTCTATAATGGGCACATAATCCACTCTGTGATGAACCCCTATGAAGTGATCATTTGTCTCGTTGCTGTCTGTGGAACGTTACAATTCAGAATAGTGGCAGTGTGTCCGTCTACATTAACAACAGTTACTGCATTCCAAAATGCAGCCCACTGCATGAGGGCTTTGAGGTGTTTGATGTAATAAGGCGTTCTATAAATGCAAGAGTTATTTGAAAAATATAATCAAGTAGTAAAGCAGAGAGTGAACCTGAACTTGAATTGAAAATCAAATAAAATGATAGAAGGATCGAATGATGCAGCAGAGAAGGAGGTAATTCTGCCCATTGTTCCTGTGCCAGCTCTGTGAAAGAGCTATCCAATTAGTCTCCTGTTTTTTTTTTCCCCACGGCTCTGCAGTCTCTTTCCTTTTAATGTATATATCCAATTCTCCTTTGGAAGTTACAGTTGAATCACCCTTTCAGACAGTATTTCGAGATCATAACAACTGACTGTAAAAAAGCCTCCTCTTGTCTCCCTGCTGATGTTTTCTTTACCAAGTTACCAACTCTTCTGTCAGTAGAAAGAATTTCTCCCCAGCTACCCTGTCATTATGGAGGCATTGTGAGTAGTGTCCCTGCCTCTGAGTCAGAAGCTCTGAGTTTGAATCCCACCCCAGGACTTGACGTCCAAGAATGGTGTGTTCATAACATGGCTAAACAGGCTGAGGGTCAACCTGCAAATCCTTTCCGACACATGCCAAAGTGGGTGGTAAGAATGGGAGAGGGTCAGCCATGTGATGGAAAGAACGCTGGAGCGTCTATCATCACAATCCAAAGCTCTAGATTACAATATACATTGTAAATTACAATGTAAATGTACATGTTGCCAAAGCAACTCAGACACACTGAGTGAATCATAACACACCATCACTGCTTTATCGACATATTTTGTTAAACATTGATCTCTTGCTATCCAGATGAATGCTTAACCACATGACAAATTTGAAATTTTCAGATCATGCCAGTTCCATCCTATTATAATTTTATTCCTAATCTGGGGGGCAGTCAAGGAGCAAATAGCGAGACTACAGGGCAAATATGTTCCCGTAAAGACAAAGTCCGGAGAACCCTGAATGTCAAGGGACATAAAGGTTAAAGTGAAAAAAAAGAGAAGCTTATGTCAGATACCAAGGGCTCAATATGGCAGAGTCCCTAGAGGAGTGTAAAAAGTGTAGGGGGGCGCTTAAAAAGGAAATTAGGAAAGCTAAGAGAGTGCATGAGAAAGTATTGGTGGGTAGAACAAAGGAAACCCCAAATGGGTTTATTAAATATATAAAGAGCAAGAGAATAAATGGAGAAAGTGTAGAGCCAATTAGGGACCATAGAGGAAATCTGTGTGTGGACCTGGAAGGCGTGGGTACAGTCCTAAATGAATACTTTGTGTCAGTCTTCACAATGGAAAAGGACGACGCAGGATAGGCATCAGGGTGGAGGACTGTGAAATATTAGAGGAAATGAACATAGAGAGAGAGGAGGTACTAGCAGGTTTAGTGGCCTTAAAAGTGGATAAAACTGCAGGCCCGGATGAGATGTATCCCAGGCTGTTGAGGGAGGCAAGGGAAGAGATATCAGGGGTGAGGTGCCAGAGGACTGGAGGACTCCTAACATTGTCCCGTTATTAAAAAAGGGAGTAAGGGACATACTAGGGAATTACAGGCCAGTCAGTCTAACTTTGGTGGTGGGGAAGTTACTAGAAAGAATTCTGAGGGACAGAAGATATCTGCACTTGGAGAGACATGGATTAATCAGCATGGATTTGTTAAGGGAAGGTCGTGTTTGACAAATTTGATCGAATTTTTTGAGGACGTAATCAGGAGTGTTGATGAGGGTAATGCATTTGATGTGATCTACATGGACTTTAGCAAGGCTTTTGATAAGGTCCCTCATGGCAGATTGGTCAAGAAAATAAGAGCCCATGGGATCCAAGGCAAAGTGGCACATTGGATCCAAAAGTGGCTGAGAAGCAGTAAGCAGAGGGTGATGGTAAGGGGATGTTTCTGTGACTGGAAGTCTCGTTTCCAGTGGAGTTCCGCAGGGCTCGGTGCTGGGGCCCTTGCAGTTGGTAGTGTACATAAATGATTTGGACTTAAATGTAGGGGGTATGATCAAGAAGTTCACGGATGACACGAAAATTGGTAGGGTGATAAATAGTGAGGAGGATAACTGTTAACAGCAGAGTGATATCAATGGACTGGTCAGGTGGGCAGAGCAGTGGCAAATGGAAATCAACCCGGAAAAGTGTGAGGCGCTTAGGGAGGGTTAACAATGCAAGGGATTGCACTATGAATAGTAGGATTCTGGAAAGTACTGAAGATCAGAGGGACCTTGGTGTGTATATCCATAGATCCCTGAAGGTAGCAGGGCAGGTAGATAAGGTGGTTAAGAAGGCATATGGGATATTTGCCTTTATTAGCCGAGTCATAGAATACAAGAACAGGAAGGTTATGCTGGAACTGTATAAAATGCTGGTTAGGCCACAACTGCATGCAGTTCTGGTCACCACATTATAAGGAGGATGTGATTGCACTAGAGAGGGTGCAGAGGAGATTTACCAGGATGCTGCCTGGGCTGGAGGGTCTGAGCTATGAGGAAAGATTGGATAGGCTGGGGTTGTTTTCCTTGGAGCAGCGAAGGTTGAGAGGGGACCTGATAGAGATGTACAAGATTATGAGGGGCATAGATAGGGTGGATAGGAAGGCACTTTTTCCATTAGTAGAGGGGTCAATAACCAGGGGGCATAGGTTTAAGGTAAAAGGTAGAAGGCTAAGAGGGGAGTTGAGGAGAAAATGTTTCACCCAGTGGATGATGGGAGTCTGGAACTCACTGCCGGAAAGGGTGGTTGAGTCAGAAACTCTTGTAACATTTAAGAAGTATTTAGATAGTCACTTGCATTGCCATAGCTTCCAGGGCCAAGCACTGGAAAATGGGATTAGTGCAGTCAGGTCTTTGTTGACCAGCGCAGACACGATGGGCCAAATGGCCTCCTTCTGTGCTGTAAACATCTCTGAGTCTAATCACAGCAATGAAGTACAAAATCTTCATTGGAATTTAAAATATTCTCGCTTCTTATATCTGTGACAAAATGGCAGATGTTTTCTTAACACAATCTCAGGATAAGGGGCCGGTCATTTAGGTCTGAATTGAGGAGAAATGACTTCACTCAAAGGATTGTGAATCTTTGGAATTCTCTACCCCAGAGGGCTGTGGATGCTCCATTGTTGAATACAGTAAAGGCTGGGGTATACAAATTTTTGATCTCTCAGGTAATCAAGGGATATGCGGAATGGGCAGGGAAGTGGATTTGAAGTCCAAGATCGGCCATGATCGTGTCGAATGGCGGACCAGGCTTTACAGGCTATATAGTCTACTCCTGCTCCTATTTCTTGTGTTCTTGTATTTTTTGTACTCATATAATTTTGACTCAGTGGTAGCTTTCTCATTTGAGGGTTATGGATTCAAGATCCATTGTTGGATCAAAGCACATAATCTAAATTGACACTTAGACTGCCAGAATCCAGTGCTAAGGAAGTGCTGCATTGTCAGAGGTGCCATCTTTCAGATGAGGCATTGAAACAAGGCCCCACCACCCAGATGTAAAAGATCCAAATATTTCAAGCCACTACAATACTTGAAGAACAAGTGAATTATTTCAGTTATCTAGCCAACCAGCATCACTAAAACAGATTAACAGATCATTTGTCCCATTTAAGAGTGGGAGACCTTGATGCACGCAAATTGGCAATGTGTTTGCCTATAAACAGAACTTCAGAAAGGTGCTGTATATTCTTTCGCAAACTTAGCTCATTTAGGAAAGTACTGAGAAACAAATATTAAAAAAAAGAGAATGTTAGCTGTGGGGAAACTGTCTAATGAACATTCCAAGTTGAATGACAGTTAAAGCATTGCCAATGATTTTCTTACTTTTAGACTGCTCTACAGTGAGCTGTTGGAATCCTATTAGGAAAAATAGATTGGAGAATTGAAAAAACATTAAAGGTTATTTTCATGCACAGTGTGGGGCGCCTCTCAGTCCAGTGATTTACTGATGTCTGTTTGTTCCATGCAAGGTTCCGTTCAGTGTGCAAGAACTCAGAAAATCTACAACAACAACTTTTATATAACAACTTTAACATAGCACAAGTGTTGCAAGGTGTTTCACAGGAGCATCATCAGACAAAACTTGATGGATAAAGAGATATTAGGACAGGTGACCAAAGGTTTGGTCAAATATGTAGGTGTTAAAGAGTAAATTAAAGGAGGAAAGAGGTGGATAGGTGTTTATGTGGAATTTCAGAGCTCAGGTGGGGAGGTTGATGTAGAGAATTCTAGAGTTTAGAGCCTAGGCTGCTGAAGGGACAGTCACCAGACATGGAACAATGAAAATTGAGATGTACAAGAGGCTATAATTGAAGGAGAGCAGAGATCTCTGAGATAGGTAGGGCTGGACGAAGTTACAGATTTTAGGAAGGGCAAGACCGTGGAGGGCTTGAACATAAAGATGGGAATTTTAAAGCTGAGGTGTTGCTGGAGTGGGAGCCAATGTAGGTCACTGAGCCCAGGGGTGATGGACAAACAGGACTTAGGGCGAGTTAGGATACAGGCAGCAGAGTTTTAGATGGACTCGAGTTTAATGATCACTTTGAGCAATCCTAATAAATGACTAATTATGTTGCAAAGCATAACCTGCGATGAAATTGCAGGAAATCTCAGTTGCAACACAAACAGATTATGGAAATTACCAGCACATAACACATAGACTTGAAGGAATTTGTCTCATTTTCTGGGGTTTCCAGTTTTTTCACCAAAGTTACAGTAGATGAGCAGGAGAACTCGCTGTAGAGATTCACCCCCTGGACCCACAGAACTCAAAAATAACAGACGAATGTCTCTTTGCAATTTTCAAAACAAGCACATTATCTATCACATGCAAAGGTAATCCTCTGTGACTTCTAAAGCTAAATGTTTGAAAAAATATATGAAAATATGAATTATTGCTGTAAAAAGAGACCCATGTCTCTTTTCATCTTGCACTCATCAGGACACTATGGAAGAATACCAATATAAGGGGAAAACAACAATTTATACTGTATGAGAAGAGAGTGCTGATTTGTTTGGCAAGTGGAGTCTGATTGGTAGAGGTGTTACCATGGAGATGCACCAGTGGTGGTAACTGACAGTTAACTGCCAAGCATTGTTTGACATTTAAAACAGGCAGCGTGACCCTGATTGGTCAAGGCATTGCCCTGAGAAATAAGTCAGCGAATGTCTGTCACTAATTTTGTTTAGCTGAAACAGGCACAATGTGTGTGTGTGTGTGTGTGTTCTTCCTGGCTGCAAAGAACAGGGCCCGGTGTATTCATATATGTAGCTTCCAGTGCAGACAAATGCGTCACACTGTGAGCTCAACTGACAATCTTAAATTGGTTGTCAGCATAATTCTTAGCACATTGAGGATTATTTCGCAAATGTTGTCCAATTGCGGAATCACATCTAATGTTGGGCACTGTGTTTTGAGTTTTGCAGGCACGGGCTGATTAGGTACGGTCTGTACCCTGCCTGTTGCGAACAGTGGCTGGGACTTGCTGTTTGATACGATCTGCGAGGCTTTGGGAGGTACAGCTTACATACCGTATACGAAAATATGAATTAGGAGTAGGAGTAGGCCATTCAGCCCCTCGAGCCTGCTCTGCGACACAAGACACGAGAATAGGACCAGTGAACATTTTAATACAGCTTGCTTGCAATAAACAAAACATGTTAGGGGCTGTGGTTAATCTTCCCTTCTGGTTCAGGCAGCACACTGGTGAATTCTGATTGATCACCCACCATATGTTCCACTCACCCAACCTAGTTCTTCACTGATTGGGGCAGGTTGTTTAATGGGCGGTCAACCTGCAATATCAGTTTACTGCCACGCTGAAAGTGAAAATTCGCACCTCGGAATCTCGTCGTGATTTTGGTTTGGTTGCAATAATACTGCAGTTATTACAGAGAACAGTTAAACCTACTTCGAATACTCTGAACGATGTGACATAATCAAGAACAGGCAATGATTTGTATAAACTTGCTTCTCTATCATTTTTAAATTGGTCCTGTGTGCCAGCTAAAATGATAGCATTAAAGGAATGTAACAGGATAAGACCCTCTCCTTGTCTCTTTCTGGAGATTCCCTTATGAAAATATTGTCATATATATAATGTTTAACTTGCTCATAAATCATTCCATTGGGAGACGACTAAGTACCAACAGATTTGGAAAGTTGTTTCTTAAAAGACAGATTTTCAGCACGGAGTTTTTCATCGCAAAAATAAAATCTTGATGGACATTCAACTTCAGCTGAGAGAGGTCAGATGGATCTCAGTGCATTGCACTTCACCTTATCAATTCTGAATGGACAGAGTACAAAGGATTCCATACACAGTTTTTCATATGGAGCAGAGTGACTGAAAATTCCACTCTTTTGCGTATCAAAATAGCTTTTAAAATGGTTGGTTTTTGATTGACGCTTGCTGTCTGGAAACTTTATAGATCACAGTGTGGAGGGGTGGGAAGGAGGGTGACGTTTAGGTGGCAAGTTAGCCTGAAATGTCATGTTCGGCACATCTGGACTAGCGAATCGGTATAAATCGGCCCAGTCAGAATGTCAGCCATGTGTCACTTTACATCGAAGGTCCATTTTAAAGCCCAAAATAAGTTTTAAAAACAGGCCCATGTTTCTGTAAGGGAAACTCCAAGATAAAATTATTACAATAAAGCATATAGTATCCTGAGCTTTATTAATAGGGGCACATAGGTACAAGAGCAAGGAGGTTATGCTGAATTTATATAAGATACTCGTTAGACCTCAGCTGGAGTATTGTGCTGGAATGCTTCTTTAAAAGGACAGGAAAGTAATATTATAACTAACCAATTATAAGCAATCGACCAGGAGAGATTGCAGTGGGTTAAAAGACTATCTTTTCACCTGCAGGGTCTGGAAAGTGCTACTAATTGTGTGTCTGCATGTAGGAATTTCATAGATTTGACGCAAATGTATTAATCAGTGCAATAAAAATAGTGAACAGGGGATTTCAAAGTTAACAGCTTAGATTTAGCTATTTATTTATTATACCCTTGCATAAATCACATGGCATTACACAACACAACAGTTGTCTTTTAAAGTTTGAACCAATGTGAATACTTTGACTTTTGACTAATTAGAATTGTTTTCATCTCCTTGTGGCTATCATATTTCATGGGGCAGGGTTTTGCCCTTGGCGGGGGTGCTTGTCGGGGACGGGCTGCACACTGTGATTGCACGCGGGCGGGCCAATTAAGGCCCAGCCAGCATGGAACACGAGCGGTGGTGCTCAGCGCTGCCTATGCGGGCGGAGAAGGAGGAGTGCGAGTGGGCCCAGCCTGATCTTCGCACATGTGCGTGAAACAGCGCTTCAATCTCCTTGAGGCACAGAGCTGCCTCAGGGAGATTGAAGCGCTGTGTAAAAAAATTAAAGCAAATAAAATTGTCATAAAACATGTCCCTTTACGTGACTCTGTCACATGAGCTGGGACATGTTTTTAATTTAAAAATAAAATTTTTATTTGATGTTTGTTTGCTTTCGGAAACCTCATCCCCTAAAAAATGTAAAGGCCACTTGCCCTTTTCGCCTGTCCACTAAAAGTTAGGTTGGATGAGCAGAGTAAATTTGAATTTAATTAGTTTCTTAAAGGCCTTAATGGGTCTTTCAATTGTCGAACGAAATATTGCAAGACTGCGCAATGACATCGGGATGCTCGCACAACATCATCGCACGTCATTTTACGCTCGGGCGTGCACCTGCATGCCGAGTGTAATATTCTGCCCATGAAATCATAGAATCCTAGAATGGTTACAGCACAGAAGGAGGCCATTTGGTCCATTGTACCTGTGCCAATTCTCTGAAAGAGCAACTTAGCTAGTCCCACTCTCCGCCCTTTCTCCATAGCCCTGAAATTTTTTTCTCTTCAGATAATTATCCCTTTTGAAAACTATTGTCGAATCTGCCTCCACCAGACCCTCAGGCAGTGTATTCCAGATCCTAACCACTTGCTGTGTAAAAACGTTTTCCTTGTGTTTCTGTCCTATATTTTGCCATATGCCTTAATCAATTTATCCACGTAACTGAAGTCCTTCATCCCTGGAACCATTGTAGTAAATCTTTTCTGCACCCTCTATAATAGCGTCACATCATTGTTAAAGTGTGGTGCCCATAATTGGGCACAATACATGGACAGACAATATAAAATAAGGGGTAAAATTTTGAAGAGGGTGCAAGAACAGAAAGACCTGGGTGTATATGTGGATAGATCATTGAATTTGGCAGGACAGGTGGAGAGAGAAGTTAATAAAGCATATAGTATCCTGAGCTTTATTAATAGGGGCATATAGGTACAAGAGCAAGGAGGTTATGCTGAATTTATATAAGATACTCGTTAGACCTTAGCTGGAGTATTGTGTATAGTTCTGGGTGCCACATTATAGGAAGAATGTGAACACATTGGACCACACAACGAGTGGTTCGAATCTGGAATGCACTGCCTGGAAGTGTGAAGGCAGGTTCAGTCAAGGCATTCAAGACGGCATTAGATGATTATTTGAATAGAAACAATGTGCAGGTGTGCAGGGATAAGGCAGGGCAACAGCTCATAATGGGTCATAATGCTCATTTGAAGAGCTGGTGCAGACATGAAGGGCTGAATGGCCTCCTTCTGTGCCGTTAAAATTCCGTGATTCTGTGATTGAGGCTGAACGAGTGTTTTATAAACTTTCATCATAACATCCTTCCTTTTGTACTCTATGCCCTTATTTATAAAGCCCAGATTCCTGAATACCTTATTAACCACTCTCTTAATGTACCCTACCACCTTCAACAATTTGTTCACATATACCTCAAAGTCCCTCTGCTCCTGAACCCCCTTTAGAATTGTATCTTTTATTTTATGTTGTCTCCCCTTATACTTCCTACCAAATTACATCACTTCACACTTCCCTATCACTATCCTTCTCACAGTTCACAATATTTTCAAAGTTTTATGTAATTTAAAAATTTTGAAGTCTTGCACTGCACACCCAAGCCTAGGTCATGAATATAGATCAAAAAACGGTATGGTCCTAATACCGACCTCTGGGGAACCCCCAATGTATACACTCCTCCAGTCCAAAAGACAACCATTCACCACAACTCTGTTTCCTGTTACTTAGCCAGCTTCGAACACATGCTACTACTGTCCCTTTTATTTCATGGGCATTAACATTGATAAATGTCTATTATGTGGCACTTCCTCAAAAGCCTTTTGCAAGTCCACATACAACACATGGAATTCTACAGTTCAAGTTGATGGCTCACCTCCATTTTCTCAAGGGAATTATGGATCAGCAATAAATGCTGGCCTTGCCAGTGGTGCCCAGAAACGAATTTAAAAAATAATCTCACAGCTCGCACACACAATGAGTTATTTAACAATGACAATCACATCAGCCAAATGGATTATGAACAATGCTCATTGATACATTTCCCTTTTTCCTGCAGCA
Organism: Cetorhinus maximus; assembly: GCF_964194155.1. Taxonomy (NCBI): domain Eukaryota; kingdom Metazoa; phylum Chordata; class Chondrichthyes; order Lamniformes; family Cetorhinidae; genus Cetorhinus; species Cetorhinus maximus. Next base: position 129,886,590 of record NC_135883.1, read on the forward strand.
CAAGGGGACACAAAAGCAGAGGCAGCAGGAGCTAACTGTAGGGGGGTCAGTTCACCTATATATCCTAACCCAGTTAGGATAAGAAGACGGTGCTGGCCATTTTTGTGACACTCATTGCTGAAGCCATGGCAAGGGAGGTGCTGACACCATCGAAGTTGATGGTACCCTCATACTTTTGCATCCATGCCTAGAAGCAACTGGTCTGTGCAGAAGCCTTGAAGTCAGCAAAAATTCTTTGAGCACTTCCTGTGGACTTTGGCAAATTTAAACAACTATAGAAAGCACCAGTCTAGTTGCAGAATTGAAATAACATCCAGAAGAGATCAACCAGCAATTAACCTGAAAGTGCTTGGTCCATTTACTTAGTCCAGGGGTGTCCTTCCTGCTGCTGAATGTGTGTTCAGCTGTACGAGGTAAAGGGAGGCCAATAGTTGGAGTATTGAGCTCCAAATGGCACTTCAGGCATCAAAGCAGTGTAACACACTGATTGACATCATGATCTGCCTGCGCTGCACACACCCTGCCGCCATTCATTGTGTGTATGCTGATGCCTTCACCAATATGGCAGGTGCGAATCATCATGGACATCATTTGGCACCCAGGGCACCCAAAAAATAGGCACTGCTGATCTGAATTTCATGCCGTATATGTCAGGAACCAATGGTGCAAGCACCCTTCTCCAATGTAAAAATACCACTTCATGAGGTGAGCTATGCCAAGATGAAGGAAGGATTGCACCCAAAACTTTATGGAACAACTGTAAAAGGGTTAAAAGGATAGTGATAGACTTCAAGAGGACAAAGACAGGTTGGTGGAATGGACAAAGATGTGGCAGATGAAATTTGATGCATTGCAGTGTGAAGTGGTACATTTTGGAAGGGAAACAAGGATAGGCAATATAAAATTAAGGGTACAATTCTAAGGGGTGGGGATGGTGGGGCAAGAGCAGAAAGACCTAAGGTGGAATTTTCCATGCCTGCTGGCATTGGTCGTGCTTGGTGGTGTGAGCAGACAATATGGCGAGAAAGCCAAAAACTGGTTTCACAACGCCATGAAACCAGTTTGCATTCATCCACTCAGCCCGTTGCTGACAGGCCGCATTTCCCACCAATGGACATCGGGAGCCTCATTTTAATACATTTGCATATCACTGTAAGGCCAGTGCACTGGACTGATCCCCCTGCTGGATCATCTGCCCACATCGGTGTGATTGCATGCCAGTGTGGTTCACAACAGCATATGATATCGCTTCTCGGCCTTTTGGCTAAGATCAAGTGTTGCAGGGGCGACACCATGGTCCTGCCAAGGCAAGGTCGGGATGGAAGGGCGATAACCAATCGCAATCCAAATCCATACCGTGGATTACCTATCACCGTCCGAGTCACGGTGAACCACAGCGAAGGAGGATCACCTATGGATCGGGGCTTCTTCACCAGGAGGATCCTGTTGAAGGCGTGCGGCTTCCAAGCTCCGGAGATCTTCACCCTGCATGACTCCCGCAAAGGTGGTTACTTTGACGTGACGTTCAAGTGGGTGGCAGACTGCGTCCGGCTCCTGAGGGTGTTCGAGGAGAAGAGAGACCTGCCGGAGATGAAGATCCTGACGGCGGAGCCGCACTTTTCTCTGCCGTTGCAACGGGAACGTGTGGTGATGGTGCATGTGTACAACCCCTTCGTCCCTGTCGCCGACGTGGTCACCTTCCTCACCAGGTACTTCGATAAGGTGGGGAGCGGCACCGAGATTCGAGACGACTTGGGGATCTGAACAGGCAAACGCCTGTTTAAGGTCACGCTAAAGACCGATGGTAAGGGAGCCATTTTCCACCCTCCCTCCAGTTTCGCTATCGGGGGAAACCGTGGCTACCTGGTCTACGCTGGGCAACCCAAGCATTGTCGCTCATGCGGCAAGGCTGGTCATGTGGCGGCCAACTGCAGCGCCTCCCTCTGCAAGATCTGCAAACAGGAAGGGCACCAGACAAAAGACTGCAAACAGGCCAAGTGCTGCAACCTGTGTGGCGAGGCAAGTCACCTCTACAGGACCTGCCCCAAACGCTGCCGTACTTACGCACAGGCAGCCAAAGCCGACCAGGGGGAAGCAGAAGAAATGTTTCGTGTCACTCCAACCACCAAGGCCCCCAGGGAGCTCAACGGGACAAAGGAGGACACAGAGAGAGACAAGGTGGAGAAAGAGATTGAGGCAACAGAGAGCCAATCAACAGCACTACCCCCTGAACCTCCCAGTCCTCAGGACAGCGAATCAATGGAGGAGGAGGCAGCAGTGGAAAAGCAGCAGGGGGAGTGGCGGACGGTGAAGAACAAGAAAAGTAAGAGGGAGCGAAGAAGAAGCAAAGGCGTTTCCCAGAGAAGCGGCAAGAGGCGTCTCCCATCCGACACGGATGACAAGGGCAGCAGCTCTTCGGATGATGAAGTGCCAGAGCGGCACCGACAGAAGAGGCGGCAAAGCTCCAGGGCGTTGGAGGACGAGACACCCGAGCTCCAGAAAATTGGAGACAACAAGGAGACCAGCGCACCCCAACTTTGCCTGCAACCTGAGGAGGCCAGTGCACCACAGCCCCTGGAATCTGGGAGCAGTGAGGCAATCATCGCACCCCAGCTCCAGGAAGCAGGGAACAGCAACACCCCAGAGGGGGTGAGTTTTGGAGAAGCTTCTCCAGCAAAGGTCATCTCAAAACCCGCTCTCTACGTGAACCTCCAGATGCCACTGGAGCAGAACACGGCCAAGGAGATCTACCTCAGCCCATCCAAAGTGAAGGAATTTGAGCTCACTACGGGTATGAAGGAGCAGACTAAAGGTCTGGGACTCTCAGAGACAGTGGGTTTGGTAGGAGAATAAATGCTTTAAAATGGGTTTAAAGATTGTATCCATAAATGTGCGTAGCATTAAATCTACTACGCGATGTGTTGCGACCTTGGACTACCTAGCCAAGGTCAAAGCTGACCTGTTGTTTCTGCAGGAGTGTGCGATACCGCACCTCAGCTCCTACAGGCAATGGTCACGATGGTGGTCCCACGGGCCATCGATCTGGTCGGGCGGAAACGACTCTCGTTCCTCCGGCCTGGGTATTCTGCTGCGGGGAGGCAACTTCACCGTCTCCGAGGTCAAGGAGGTGGTGGGCGGGCGACTCCTCGTAGCAGACGTAATGTACAAGAACGCTCCACTCCGGTTAATTAACGTGTATGGCCCGGCACAAGGGGCTGAGCGGCTGGAGGTTTTTCAGCAGCTCCCACTGCTGCTGGCGACCTCCAGGCCGGTCATTCTGGGCGGGGACTTCAACTGCATCATCGATGCGGCTGGACGATCCGGCAGGGCCGGCAGCAGATTGGACGCTACGTCCAGATCCCTGATGGAAACAGTTAAGGATGCCAAGCTGCACGACGTCTTCAGCAACCCTGCAGACGGAGCGCAGCGTAGATACACCTGGTCGCGGCCAGACGGGTCCATTCGTTCCAGGATAGACTTCCTGTTTGTGTCCCGTGCATTCACAGTCAGATCCACCGAGGTCAAGCCGGTGTTCTTCTCTGACCACTGCCTCCTACGGGCGGACTGCCACTTGGAGAAGGACCTGAGGGTGGGCAGGGGGGCATGGAAGCTAAATGTGCAACTGCTGACCCCAGAGAACATTGAGGAGCTCAAGAGGGATTACAAAGGTTGGAGAACCGTGAAACCCCTCTTTGAGTCCCTGACACACTGGTGGGAAGCGATCAAGGGAAGCATCAAGAGGTTTTTCATCCTCAAAGGCACCCAGAAAGCTAGAAAGGAACAGAGGGAAATGTCCCGACTCCAGAAAAAGATGCAGAATCTGCTCCGGCTGCAGTCGATGGGGGTCGATGTCAAGGAGGAGCTCCAAGAGGTGAAGGGCCAGCAAGCCTCGCACTTTGCCTCGGAGGCCTCCAAGATCATCTTCCGTTCCAGAGTCTGCTCCGTGGAGCAGGATGAGACGTGCTCACGTTTCTTCTTCCAAAAGGTACACAGAGAGCGCTCTGTGATCAGCAGCCTGAAGGAAGAAGACGGCTCAGTAAAGTCATCACGGTCCGACATTCTGAGGATCAGCAAATCCTTTTATGCCGGATTGTATGACGTGAAGCCCACGGACAGCACGGCCTCCCAGTCCTTCCTGTCCTCTATCACGGAGGTCTTAGACCACAGTACGCGGGAGAGCCTGGACAAACCGCTAACTCCTGATGAACTGACTAAGGCCCTCGAGTCCTTCGAGAAGAGTAAAACCCCCGGAAGCGACGGCTTGCCGGCGGAGTTGTATTCGGCTCTGTGGGACTTGATCGGCCCAGACCTGCTAGGGGTGTACGAGAGTATGCTCCTGGCCGGTAGTATGTCAGAATCCATGAGGAAAGGCATCATCACCCTCATCTACAAGCACAAGGGGGAAAGGGAGGAAATTAGAAATTGGCGACCCATTTCACTGTTGAATGTGGACTATAAGATTCTGTCCAAGGTCATCGCCAATCGGGTCAAATCCGCTCTGGAATTGGTGATTCACCCTGACCAGACCTGCTCTGTGCCAGGCAGGAAGATCTCTGACAGCCTGGCGCTGCTCAGGGATACGATTGCCTATGTACAGGACAGGGGTGTGGATACCTGCCTCATCAGCTTGGATCAGGAGAAGGCCTTTGACAGAATATCGCACACCTACATGGGGGATGTGCTCTCCAAAATGGGGTTTGGGGAGGGAATTCGAAATTGGATCCAACTGCTCTACACTAACATCAGTAGCGCAGTCTCAATCAATGGGTGGGAAACAGATAGCTTTCCGATTAAATCTGGAGTCAGGCAGGGCTGTCCTCTCTCGCCTGTCCTTTTCGTGTGCTGCATAGAACCCTTTGCCGAGTCCATCAGGAAGGATCCGGGCATAAGAGGAGTGACGATCCCAGGCAGTGGAGGCACTCAGGTAAAAGCCTCCCTGTACATGGACGACGTCGCCGTCTTCTGCTCGGATCCGCTGTCGGTGCGCAGACTGATGCACATCTGCGACCAGTTCGAACTGGCCTCGGGAGCCAAGGTAAATCGTGGGAAGAGCGAGGCCATGTTCTTTGGGAACTGGGCTGACCGATCCTTTGTCCCCTTCACTGTCAGGGCTGACGGCCTGAAGGTGCTGGGGATATGGTTCGGAGGGACCGGGGCATGCGTTAGAAACTGGAAGGAGCGAGTGGCTATGGTGAAAAGGAAACTGGGCATGTGGGAGCGACGCTCCCTCTCCATTGCGGGTAAGAACCTGGTCATCAGGTGTGAGGTACTCTCGCTGTTGCTGTACGTGGCGCAGGTCTGGCCCATTCCAGACTCCTGCGCGACGGCGATCACTCGAGCCATCTTCCGCTTTATCTGGAGGTCGAAAATGAATCGTATCCGCAGGGACGCGATGTACAAGCCTCTAGATAAAGGGGGAAAAAACGTGCCCAACATCGCCCTCATACTGATGGCCACCTTTGTGTGCGGCTGCATCAAGCGGTGCGTAGACCCTCAGTACGCAAACACCAAGTGTCACTACGTGCTGAGGTTCTACCTGTCCCCGGTGTTGCGAAGGATGGGTCTGGCCACGCTGCCGCGGAACGCTCCAAGTAGTTGGACCGTGCCGTACCACCTGTCCCTGGTGGAAAAATTTATGCAGAAAAACACCTTTGACCACAAGTCCATCAGGCAGTGGTCAGCACGTAACGTCCTAGAGGCCCTGAGGGAAAAGGAGAGGGTGGACCCTGTGGGATGGTTCCCCGAGCAGACTGTCAAAGTCATTTGGCAGAATGCCTCATCGCCAGAACTTTCCAACAAGCACCAAGACGTAGCTTGGCTGGTGGTGAGAAAGGCCCTCCCCGTCAGATCCTTCCTACACGCCAGGAGGCTCACCCCCTCTGCACGTTGCCCTCGAGGTGGCTGTGGTGGGGAAGAGACCGTTGTTCACCTCCTTGTGGATTGTGCCTTTGCAAAGAAAGTCTGGAGAGAGATGCAGTGGTTGCTGTCGAGGTTCATCCCGAGCAGTTCTGTGACACAGGACTCTGTGCTCTACGGGCTGTTCCCAGGGACACACACCGAGACAAACATCAACTGCAGCTGGAGGATCATCAACTCGGTGAAAGACGCGCTTTGGTCTGCCCGAAACTTGTTGGTCTTCCAGCACAAAGAGTTGTCCCCGACTGATTGTTGCGGACTGGCACAATCCAAAGTCCAGGACTACGTGCTGAGGGACGCACTAAAGCTTGGGGCAGCTGCCGCAAAGGCGCAATGGGGAAGGGTCGCTGTCTAAGACCTTTCTACCACAGCGCACCGAGAGACTGGGAACTGTTTAGAGCCCCTCGGGCTGTACAGATCAAAATGAAAGGCTGTAAATGATTGTAATATTGTTTGTACTGATGCACCTGGTGATACATTTTGTAAAAGTTTAACCTGGATTGTACCCTTGTAATGTTGTTTTTGAAATGGTTTTGAATGTGATTGAAGATATTTTATGAATAAAGTATATTTTTACAAAAAAAAAAATATGAAAGGCGTGCACTTGGCGGGCTGCACTTTGAGGGGAACTCGGAGGTGGGTGTACAGTAACATTGCGCAGCACTTGCGAGGGATGCCTGTTGGACTTCAAGTTTGAGGCGCATTATGGGGGTAGGGGGGTGGTGGCAAAGGCTGCTCTGCGGTTGAGGTGACTTTGGCTGGAAGCAAAGGCTGCCCTGCGGTTGAAGGTAACGCACAAGCACGTGTGGGGTCAGGGTGGTGGTGGGCAAGAGAAGTGGCCATGCATTAGGGAAACCTTGTATCAACTGAGACGGCTCAGGGACAGCCACATTGATATGACTGGAGTCGGGATTCTAGCTTATCTGCCCACTCAAGCAACACAGCAGCATTAAAGTGACACCGAGTGCTCCAGAGCTTTTCACCCCTCGGGCACAGACTGCAAACTAATGAGCATTTTAGTGGACTGCAGAACAGTTGGATGACTGGGCACGTTGTACAATCTCCTTGCTAAAGCTGGCCATGGAGCAGTGATGGAAGTACTCACAGCCCCTTGCAATGTCAGCATCCTGGTTTGGACCAGCCTTCCCCATGGTTCACGTTAACAGCGCAGCCTTACAGCGCGGGTTAGGAGAATACCTGCGCCTGAGCTGAGAGCACAGCATGCAGTCCAATGGGCAAAGCTGCCGCCAATCGGTCAGGTGGAGTGGGACGGAGGTGGGTGGGGTTTTGGGCAGCCATGCAGCGCACTTTTCTCTTGAACCAACAGAGGTTCTTAGCACACCCATGCTAACCCATGCATCTTTGTCTCATTCATCCTGCAGGAGGAGTAAATCAGGATTCTGGAGCCTGGCAAACTAGCTGTATGTGACTGAGGCGCCTGGCTGCGTGGAGGGAGGAGCAACACCATCTGGAAGAAGGGGTGGCTGGGGCTCCCGCACATGCTGCCAAAGAGCCACAGCGAGTCATTGCTGGTCAGTGCCTAGGTAGACCCAGGATGCCAGCTTGTCCTGCATGAATACAGATGGGGAGAGTGTAAACAGGACACATGCCGGGCCAGATGATAAGTATGCCTCACATGTGTGGGTGGTGACTGGTCCAATGAATGGGATGAAGACAATGAAGGTGAGTGTGAGAGAACGAATGCTGATGTCCCTTGAGTGAGCACCCTGTGGATGTGTGATGGATTTTGAGTGTGTGAGTTGAGAGCAATGAGATGAGTGACTTACCCTAGCGGAACAGAGGAGATCGTTCATCTTCTTGCGGCACTGAGTGGCTGTCCTCTTTTGCATGGCTTTGGCGCTGATCACTGCCGCCACCGCCTCCCAAGCTGGATTTGTGATGTTGCTGCACATCCTGTGGCCAGAGCTGGGGTAGAGGACATCACAACGAGCCTCCACTGCATCCAAAAGGCGCTCGAGGGACGCGTCATTGAACTGGGGGCTACAGACTTCTTGCCTTTCAGACCATGTCTTCCGTGCAGCAGTTGTGGGCTGGAAGCACTGAGAGGTGTGTGTGTGTGTGGCTGTACTCTAGATTGAGAATCAGATGACACAGATTTAGAGTGATTGGCCAAAGAACCAATGGCAACATGAGGAAAAACTTTTTTACGCAGCAAATGGTTGAGGTCTGGAATGCATGACCTGAGAGTGTGGTGGAGGCAGATTCAGTTATGGTTTTCAAAGGGAATTGAATAAACACTTGAAAAGAAAAGATTTGCAGGGCTATGGGGAAAGGGTAGGCGAGTGGGGCTAGGTGAGTTGCTCTTGCAGAGAGCTGGCATGGACACGAAGGGCCAAATGGCCTCCTTCTCTACTTAAACCATTCTCGGGCTCTCAATATAAATCGTTGCAGTCTCAATCATTCAATCACTCTCATTCTCATGAAGTTCTTATCTATTTCCTGTGAAAAATTAAAATTGGTCAGCATCTCTCAAAAAGAAATGCATTTGAATAGGTTAAAAATAATATCCGTGCTATGGTTTAAAGATTATTTTCATTTCAGCATGTGTTGCATTGCAGTACACATTCATGTATAACTGCACACTGAGTTAATATTTTGTTCTGTCAATTATAAATCATGGTGGGAAGTTTAGAAATAGGTTTCCTGCAGACCATCTTACTCAAGTGGTGTATTTATTTTCTTAGAACACAAACTAAAATCCCTAGTTTCTAATGTGGAAAGGAGATGGTGGATACCAATGTTTCCTGAGAAAACATGAGGCAGCCCTACATGTTTAACTGGAGTTCAGTGGGAGATGTTAGTTATACATGTGCAAAGACAATTAGTTTTACAAGGGATGACTTTCCTTTGAGCCAATTATCTAATTACTTAAAATTAGATGCAGTGGCCACAGGGAATACATGAAACACACTAGAAAACAATATTTCATATTTCAACCTAACCAGATTGTATGTCTATTTGCTTGTCTTTTGGACTCCCCTCAAATATGATATGGAACATTATAGTTATCTTTTGATAACATTTGGGTATATGCCACAAATAATTCTTTCCCCATATTATAAACCATGCTACACCCCAATTTATAGTAATCTGATAAACAGCAGGAGCACAGGAAGCCAGGATAAAATACATCTTGCACTTTGTTGTGTAGGAGAAAATTGAATCTGTGACCTAATACTGTGGAACATAAAAGAATGGCTACCCAACTATATTTTAGACATAAATTCATCCAAAAGTGAAAACACAAGTGGAGAGGAGGGTTGGGGGATAATTTCCACAAGGATTCTCCTGTTCATCCACCATAGCTGCAGCCACAGACCAGCAGGAAGACAAAATAACAGTACTAACGAGTGTTTTCCTGGGGCAGGATCTTCCGGTCGGCGAGCGGGGGCGGGGCCCACTCGCTGACACATAAAATGACACAGGATGATGTCGGGTGGAACTCCCGATGTCACCCCGCGCCATTTCCATTTTCAGGTCAGCGGGGGCGCAGCCAAGTCAGCTCCGCGCCCGCCAACCTGTCAATGGCCTATTGAGGCCATTGAAAAACTAATTAAGGTTGTTAATGGACCTGCCTGTCCAACCTTAAGGTTGGCGGGCAGGCCGGGAGCCCAGGCGGGCTTCGGAAAAAGCATGAAACCTCATCCACGGGCGGGATGAGGTTTCAAGAGGGTATTTAAATTTTTAAGAAAGGTTTCAATAAAACCTATGGACATGTCCCAACTCATGTGACAATGTCACATGAGGGGACATGGCAGGGAAAATTTTTAAACATGTTTCTTAAAAGTTTTAAATCTTAGCTGATCTCCCTGAGGCAGCTCTTAGCCTCAGGGAGATCTGTGTGCTCTTCCGCGTGTGCGCCTGCGCCCGCTCCTGCACCTCACCCCCAACGGGGAGAACATTTTTGCCCGCTATTCTGCCAAAGTTATGGCAGACGGGCAAGAAATCCTGATGGTAATTCATCGCAGGGATCTCTAATTATCACTGAACAAAATAAACTTTGGTACTTTAGAGGTTTAATTGGGAACGACTTTCTCTGCCTTTCAATCTAATGTTGCATAATTGGCCAACAACACCACCTCCCAATACAATATATTGTGTTCAATAACTACACAAATTATATAATTAAGCAGTTCGGAGTAAGATGGAAGTTAAGAAGAACATCTTTTCTCCAAAGGGTAATTTGTGGAATAAGATACCATTAGAAATCCGTTTGAGGGAACACTACAATGGGCTCAAGAGATAATTAGCTAGGTGCCACCGGATAAAGTACAATACAAGGGATGACTTTGCTTAGAGCCAATTATCTAATTACTTGAAATTATATATGAAATAGGAGTAGGCCATTCGGCCCCTCGAACCTGCTCCACCATTCAATAAAATCATTGCTGATCTGTATATGTTTTGAATTCCACGTTCCCACTTACCTCTGATAACCTTTGATTTCTTTGCCGAACGAGAATCTATCTAACTTTGCCGTAAAAATATTCAATGACCCACTTCCATCACCTTCTGAGGCAGAGTTCCAAAGTCGCACAACCCTCTGAGAGAAAACGTTTCTCTTCATCTCTGTCCTAAAAAGGCGACCCCTAATTTTAAGATAGTGCCCCTTTCTTTGAATGATTTTTGTATCATCTATAGTTAAGACAGGAGTAAAATATTTATTCATTTCATCCACCATTTCCTTATCATCTGCTGCTAACTCCCCATCCTCACTCTCTAGAGGGCTGACACTCACTTTACTCACGGTTTTCCTTTTTAAATACCTGTAGAAACTATTGCTATCCATTTTTACATTTCCAGCTAGCTTCCCCTCATACTTTAATTTATTTCTCCTGATTAACCTTTTAGTCATTCTCTGCTGTTCTTTATATTCTAACCAATCATCTTACCTGCCACTCATCTTTGTGCTGTTATATGCTTTTTCCTTAAGTTTGATGCTTTCTTGAACTTCTTTAGTTAACCATGGGTGGTTACTGTCCTGTCTTGTATCTACCCCTTGATTTGCTACACATACCCAAAGGTCCTCCCTTTGGAATTTTTCTTTGCAGTAGGAATATACTTATTCTGAGTATTCTGAAATATCCTCTTAAATGTGTAAAGGAAAATCATTTTTTTCTTAAAATCCCTGTGGGATACTGAAGCAGGCTTGTGTGTGTATGTTTATGTGTGTATATGACTAATTTAATTGAACTAAACATGGCCAGACTGCAAGGTTTGAATCACTAAAGGGGTTAAGTGCAAAACAGGCATTTTGAAATGGAGGTGGATGAGCTAAGATGAAGCCTCATCAGAAACAATATGAATGGAATTTGCATTTTGTAGATAAGCTGAGAAGTTGTTTAATTTTCAAAGAGGCATGATAAGATGTTTTACAACTGGCACGATAAATAAGGCCAAGTTATTAAGTGTGTTTTTCCCGAAAGTGCTGGCTGTAAGGACAAAATGAAAGATTTTTATACTCTGGGAATAGTGACTTCCAAAGCAAGGGTGAAACAATGGGATTTACAGATCAAAAGGAAGAAAATATATTTAAAGAAAGATGGAATGGGGAGTGGCCGTGTGAGATCTTGAGAGGTGGACTGTGTGAGGTGGACCTGTGAGAAAGCTGCCTCTAGCCACTGCAGAGAAGTGCTGGCTTGGTCCAGAGTACAAGGTTTTGTTAAAAGCCTTTGGAGTTCCATTGTCGAGTGAGAGGGAGAGAGAAGCTGTGAAATACCTCGCTTATAGAAACAGTAAGTACTTGTTGTAATATTGCTAGATGTTTTCTAGATTAAGAATCTATATGGACTGTTGCCTAAAAGGGGTGTGTAGTTGGGAGTCTAATTGAGTAGAAATCTTTTGGGAACTGTTATAAAACTAAGTTTAACTTTGTAACTGTAATCTTTTGTGTCTAACTTTACCTTTTCTTTTGTTAATAAAAGTTTTAATTTAATCTTTAAAATCTCCAAAGGTGGTAGTAGACTCTTTACTTCTGACTTCAATGTACATACCTTCTCGTAATAAATACAAAGTACAAAATTGTTGTGTTAGCTTGACCAAGTTTCCCTTTGAGATTTGGTCAGCCTGGCAATTACCATCTGCCATATCATAACAAATGGCTACCACTGCGTCTCTGTTGATCTAACCCCTAGCCTAGTATCCCAGTTCATTTCAGCTCAGCTTTCATGCCCACATAAGATAAAGGCAAAAAACTGTGGATGCTGGAAATCCAAAACAAAAGTAAAAATACCTGGAAAAACTCAGCAGGTCTGGCAGCATCTGCGGAGAGGAACACAATTAACTGTGTTCCTCTCCGCAGATGCTGCCAGACCTGCTGAGTTTTTCCAGGTATTTTTACTTTTGTTCATGCCCACATAGTTGCCTTTATTTGAATTTAAAATACTAGTCTTAGATCCACTCTTCTCCCTTTCAAACTGGGATGTAAAATTCGATCATATTGTGGTCGCTGCTACATAGGAATGCCTTCACTCAGAGGTTGTTAATTAATCTTGCCACATTACACGATACCAAATCTAATATAATCTGCTCTCTGCTTGGTTCCAGAACGCGCTGCTCAAAGAAACTATCTCAAAAGCATTCTATGAACTCCTCATCCAGGCTTCTACTGCCAATCTAATTTTTCCAGTTTATATGTAGATTGAAATCACCCATGTTATTGCCATCTCTTTATCACAAGCACCCGATATTTCTCCTTGTACACTTTGTCCTACATTGTGGTTACTGTAACGGGGCCTTTGGACCACTCCCACTAGTGGCTTCTTTCCCCTACTATTCCTCATCTCCACCCAAACTGTTTCTATATCCTGATCTCCTGAACCAAGGTCATCCCTAACCATTGCACCAATGCCATCCTTGATTAACAGCACTACCCCTCCACCTTTACCTGGCTTCCTATTCTTCTTGAATGTCATATACCCCTAAATATTCAGGACCCAACCCTTGTCACCCTGCAGCCGCATCTCCAAAATGGCTATCAGATCAGGGCCTGAATTTTATGGCCCTTTCCACCCGGTGGGATATTACGGTCCCACCGAATTAAATGGAGATTTAAACGGCTAGCCGCATCCACCCAGGTTAGGGGGGGACTCATGCACCACGGCAGGGCCGCAAAATCCTGGCCCATATTTATTGACTTCAATGTGTGCTATCAATTAATTTACTTTGTTACGAATGCTATGCGCATTTAGATACAGAGCTGTTAGTTTTGTCTTTTTGTTATCTTTGTGACATCTAGTCTTGTCCAGTGGTATATTCTTAGGTTTTATCTCTCTGTCCCTTCCTTCCATGACCCTCATTTCCCATGTTACTATTATGCTGTCCTGTCTTGTATCTACCCCTTGATTTGCTACACATACCCAAGCCTGAACCCGCGCCCCTCTTGTTTAATTTAAAACCCTCTCTACTTCCCTAGCTATGCGATTCACAAGAACACTCATCTCAGCATGATTCAGGTGTAAACTGTTCCAACAGTACAGTCCCCATTTTCCCCAGTACTGGTGTCAGTGCCCTATGAACTGGAACCCACTTTTCCCACACCAGCCTTTGAGCCATGTATTAATCTCTCTAATCTTATTTGGCCTTACCAAATTTGCACATGGCCTGGTAATAATCCACAGATTATTACCTTTGAGGTTTTGCTTGTTAATTTGGGATCTAGCTCCTCATACTGACTATGCAGAACCTCTTCCCTTGTCCTGCCTATGTCATTGCTACCTACATGGACCATGATGGCTGGATCCTCCCCTTCCCACTGCAAGTTCCTCTCCAGCCCTGAGCAGATGCCCCGAACCCTGGCAGCGGGCAGGCAACACAGCATTGTGGACTCTCGCTCTTTGCTGCAGAGAACAGTGTCAATCCCCCTCACAATACTGTCCCCTACTACCACTACATTCCTGTTTGCTCCCCCCACTTGACTGGCTTCCTGTACCATGGTGCCATGGCCAGCCTGCTCATCCACCTTACAGAGTCATAGAGTCATAGAGGTCTACAGCACAGAAAAAGGCCCTTTGGCCCATTGAGTCTGCACTGGTCAAACAAGTACCTAGCTATACTAATCCCATTTTCCAGCACTAGGCCCATAGCCTTGTATGCCATGGCATCGCAAGTGGTCATCCAAATACTTCTTAAATGTTATGAGGGTTCCTGCCTCTACCACCCTTTCAGGCAGTGAGTTCCAGATTCTCAACACCCTCTGGGTGAAAAGATTCTTCCTCACATTCCCTCTAAACCTCCTGCCCCTTAACTTAAATCTATGCCCCCTTATTGATCCCTCCGCCAACAGGAAAAGTTCCTTCCTGTCTACCCTATTTATGCCCCTCATAATTTTATACACCTCAATTATTTCCCCTCTCAATCTCCTCTGCTCCAGGAAAAATAACCCTACTCTATCCAATCTCTTCTCATAACTAAAACTCTCCAGCCCAGGCTACAACCTGGTAAATCTCCTCTGCACTCTCTCTAGTGCAAGCACCTCCTTCCTATAATGCGGATTCCAGAACTGAACACAATACTCTAGCTGTGGCCTAACCAGTGTTTCATACAGTTCCAGCATACCCTCCCTACTCTTATATTCTATGCCTCGGCTAATAAAGGCAAGTATCCCATATGCCTTCTTAACCACTTTATCTACCAGTCCCGCTACCTTAAGGGACCGGTGGACATGTACACCAAGGTCCCTCTGATCCTCTGTCCTTCCCAGGGTCCTACCATTCATTGTGTATTCCTGTGCCTTGTTTGTTCTGCCCAAATGCATCACCTCACACTTATCCGGATTAAGTTCCATTTGCCACTGATCAGCCCATCTGACCAGCCCATCTATATCCTCCTGTAATCTAAGGCTATCCTCCTCACTATTTTCCACCCCACCAATTTTCATGTCAGCCATGAACTTACTGATCAACCCTCCTATATTCAAGTCTAAATGGTTTATATATACCACAAACAGCAAGGGACCCAACACTGACCCCTGTGGAACCCCACTGGACACAGGCATCCAGTCACAAAAACACCCCTTGACCATCACCCTCTGCTTCCTGCCACTCAGCCAACTCTGGATCCAATTTGCCAAATTGCCTTGGATCCCGTGGGCCCTTATCTTCGTTATCAGTCTCCCACATAGGACCTCATCAAAAGCCTTGTTGAAGTTCAAGTAGACTACGTCAAATGCATTGCTCGCATCTATACACCTGATCACCTCTTCGAAAAATTCAATCAAATTGGTCAGACATGACCTCCCCTTAACAAAACCATGCTGACTGTCCTTGATTAATCCCTGCCTCTCCAAGTGTACATTAATTCTGTCCTTCAGAATTGCTTCCAATAGTTTCCCCACCACCTTGCAGACCTCACTTTCACCCACACAGGTTGTGAGCATGTCAAACATGTTTGACAATTGCAAAGTCTGAGGCCCCTCCACTACTGTCTTCTTGGTCCCTTTACCTGCCTCACTCAGGGTCACATCCTCTTGTCCCTGACCGCTGACCAAAACAGATGACCCTATTCTAAGATGCGTGACCATCTCCTGGAACAAAGTGTCCAGGTATTTCTCCCCCTTCCTTATGTTTGGCAGTGTCTGCAGTTCAGTTTCCAGATCAATAATCCTAATCCGGAATTCATCTAGGTGCTTACACTTCCTGTAGACGTGTTTGTCATGGATTGCCTTGGCGTCCAATAGCTCCCACATTCCACAGCAGCAAAATAACACCTGTCCTGCCTTTGTTATTTAGGTTTCTTAATTTAATTACTCTCTGGATTAACCTAGGAAAATTCCTATGTACATCACACCTCTTTCCCCCATGCACAGAATTTCCACATGAATCTAATTCGCTACTCACTCCGTCTCCATCTCACTCCGACATAGTTGTCTGTCTCCTCATGTGTGACCATGCAGTTTGAAAAGCCTGTCTCTTTTATAGACCCCATGATGTGTCACTAGCTAGGTTAGCTTCCTGCTACATTAATTAACACAACATGAACCAACTGCTTTCAGATGATTGACGGATAACTGCCACTCCAAGCAGTTCTCTATTTAACAAACCAGCCTAACTTACTTACTATGTCAGATCTTGATTCTTAATCTATTGTTAAAGCTGAAAAAGACTTACCAGGACTTATCTTGTGAACCTAATTTGCTACTCACTCGGTGCCTGTCTCACTCCGGCATAGACGCCTGTCTCCTCGCTCACCCCTTCCTGATTAAAGATGGGAAGGTGGGTAAATAGGATTAATCTATCAAAAAGGTCCTAATATTCTTTGACCATCCCTAAAGATCCTTATCATCTTTACGTCTGATTAACGCTTAAATGTTTATTCCTCCAGCAATGAAAACATGGGCATAATAGTGACATAAAGCAGAGATATGATGGTCACTAATCCAAGTATCTATTTTGAAATCTGATTTGTCACACCCAGCTCTAAGTGGAACTTTGTCTGATTATTTACTAACAGAATATTGAAAAATGATGTAGCCTTAATTAGATGGAAATTGATTAGAGTGAAAAGATGGAAGTCTTGGGCATGGGGAATCCCTTGTGTGATCCAATTTTTTTTTTAAAAATGTGCTTGTTGTGAACATCAGCTCATTAGTAAGAATACCAGAAGTTGGTGTATGACATATTGAAGTGTTGTCGCTGCATTGTAGTTCAGTTTATGGTTAAAAATAAATAAATAAATGCATACCTGGTATTAACAGGGACTTCAGAGTTCCTTACAAGATTTTCAATAGAATTGTCTTGATTTTGTGAGTATTTTTAATTTTAATTTTTATCAATACACACAGCCACACTGTTCCTTTACATTTCCTCTCTCTTCAGTGAACTTTGATGCAAAAGATTGAAGACCACACTTCACCTGCTTTTGGTAGCACTTCTTGCGGAAACCAAATGTAAATAATGTAGAGTTGTTCTGTTCTGGTAACGTAAATGGGAAAATGTATGCATCAATGTGTCTCCCACACCTCACATAGCATAGGAAAATTTTGCAGACTTTCTAATTTACTTGAGAGGAAAATCAATTTTTCATCTCTCGTTTTATATCTGGTAGAGTTATTTTAATTCACCAACAGCAATAACA
Organism: Cetorhinus maximus; assembly: GCF_964194155.1. Taxonomy (NCBI): domain Eukaryota; kingdom Metazoa; phylum Chordata; class Chondrichthyes; order Lamniformes; family Cetorhinidae; genus Cetorhinus; species Cetorhinus maximus. The sequence goes on from NC_135883.1 coordinate 129,903,600, forward strand.
ACTTGTTTTCATAATGAGTAATAAAATGTCCCAAGGTGATTCACAACATTGTAAAGCAAAATCTGACATTGCGGCACATAAGGAGCTATGAGTACAGAAAACCAGAAGTTTTAAGAGGTGTCTTTATACAGAAAAAAGAGGTAGAGGGGTGGAGAGCCGTAGGGAGGGAATTGCTACCAGTTGTGAAGCAATTAAAATCAGGAATGCTCAACAGGCCAGAATTAGAGGAGCGCAGATATCTTGGAAGATTGTGGGACTGGAGGAGATTACACAGATAGTGACCAGGATTTTACTCACATGCTACAAGCCCTGACATCAGGATCAACTGTGAGTCCCAAGCCCACATGGATGAACGGTGGGACCATGGCAGCAATTTTACTGGTGGTAGCCAATTAAAAGCCCATCACCGGCACCGTTGACCCATTAACTTTGGCAGCCTGCCTCTCTGAGCTGTGGGCCCAACAAGAAGGCCGGCAATGCCATCAATAGAGGTGGCCATGGCTGAGGCTGCCAGGGAGAGGGCTCCTCCATACTGAGATGCCATAAGGGGCTGGCATAAAAAAAATTTATTTGCTGGGACCAGGCAGGCAGGCCCAATGACTGGCGAACCCTCCAGGAGCAGTGTCGGGGCTGCAGGGGCAGCTATTGCGGGTCATGGAGCCTCCAGAAAGGAAGATACTTCTATTGCACACCGCACCCACCCCTTCCCCACCCCACCCCCCGCCCCACCCTGGGAAGCTGCTGGGTAGCCCACTTGATGTAGCTGGTGGTCTCCCCGCATGACGGGGCACCATCCTGATGCTAGTGAAACATCAGATTTCTGGTAAAATGCCCATCATTAGGATTATTATTATTATTCAATTGGCTACCCACCTCCAGTCAACAAGCGGCCAAACTACTGCAAGTCCCCACTGCTGGAAGTATCCCCATCACAGGGGAAACATGTCGGGCTGCCCTTCTGATGCCTTCCACCATCATTCATGAGCCGTGCTGCCTCCCTGCCCATTTCCAAAGGGCTGGTAAAATTCCAGCCGGGAAAGGCCAAGGTCATGGTGAGATTTGGAAACAAGGGTGATAATTTTAAAATCTAGCGGTTGCTTAACCAATACCCAATATAGGCCAGTGGGGACAGGAGTGTTGGGTGAATGGAATTTGGTACAAGTCGTGGGGAAAATTCGGAAATGGCTGAAAATCCTAAGTCCCGCCCCCAAACATGAAAATGCATCATTGCTTTTCTCAAGTCCAAGTAGGCAGTAACAAAAACAAAGAATGAAAATACTGTGGAAAATGCTAATAGCACAGATCCTCTGATGAGTGTTATTTTTTTCAAGGGTTACAAAATCACACTTAAATGCAAAGCTTTTCCCTTCTACTTCATGTGAGATGAGGTTGTAACTCTGGTATTTAAATGATACGGTACGAAAGTTGACATTCAAAAATTGTATTGAAACAAATATACATTATCTTATAGTGAATAATAACCAAGTCAACAGCTCTGCTTCTCATGTGAAAACCTTTTTACAGAAATTCTTTTGCAGCAGATACATCAATGCTGCACTGTCACTGCTCTGATTTCTACCAATTGCATGTATTCTATCATTAGTTTTTTTTCTTTTACGCTATTGATATTAAGATAATTAAACTATCTCGTGAAACTTGCTTAAAGCAATTTCCCATTTTAATTTCTATTTATGGTGGTACAAAAAACTCCACTCTCTCAATTCACTTACCTTGTCCCTCAGCGAATGACATTACAGGCAGAATCTTGCTGAGGTGTTGGGGGTCTTGCCTGCCGACTGGACAGCTGGTGGGAAACCCACGCTGTCTCTTTTCGGGAAAATGGTCAAACCACGAGCCAATCAGGTAGTGGAGAGGCCAGCGGCAGTCTTTCCCCATGGCCACAAGACCCAGGGCGGAAGTCTCGTATACTGAGAGCTGCCGGCCAATTAGAAGCCAACAGCTCTTGTGCTCAGCAGCCCCAGTGGGGGGGCCTTGGCTGGTGCTGGAAGGAGAGGCTCTGGAGTCTCAGGATCACAGAGCGATCCAGGCCACAGCTAAGTAATGTGGGCGGGGGTTGGTTTTGCGGGGTGGGGTTTGTGGGGGGAGAGGGATGCAGGGGGTTGGCAGCAAGGGCAGAGGTGGCTCTCAGTGCCCCCACCCCAACCCCCCCCACCCCACCTTCCCATTGTCCAGTCCCTCGATCAGGCACTGAGTGCTTTTGGTCAAGCAATCCCCCTTCACCCCCAAAGGTGACAAGCTGGCTGAACGGTTTTAGCTGCCGTGTACGCCGCATGACGACAGGCCCACCTGCCACTGGGTTGATCCCTGTGGCAGTGGGATAAGGCCCTTGTGGTCATTAATTGGCCACTTAAGGGCCTCAAGAGGTGAGGAAGGAGGGAAGGTCGACCATATGCTTTCCTGCCCAGAACGTAATTCTGGAGGAGGTGGGAAGATGGTGGGGTTCCGGTATGCCACCATCCCACCTATTTACATGTCCTTCCCGCTTCCAAGCTCACCAGCAGCGAGAGCAGAAGAGTCCGCCCTGCGGCTGCAATGGAATCAAAAAGCTTGACATTACTGCTGGTATTAACAGTGAATTACTGTTTTACTCAATCATATGCCATTGCTCTGGTTGCTGTTTAAATATGTAAAACCCTTTAAAATTGCACCTTCATTAAAATGGCACAGAGGAACAGGAAATGAATGCATTAAACATTGGTCCATCAATACGGCTAACAATAATTCCTGGAATATAGTGTTCCATTGCTCATGTCACAAGAAATAATAAAATGTACCCCATAGAGCAAGGAAATTGATGCTTTCATTTTGATCTTTTCGTCTTGTGCTGTGTTTACAATACTTTCTGGTTGGGCAGTTCCATTGCAGATCTATGGTACCTGTAAACAGGAAGATCTCCAGGTTATAAGTAACAGTATAAATTCATCTCACTTTTAAAAGTATTCATTGCAGCGTAGTGACAGCAAGTTATCTTTTAACTGTAATCCTTCTTTTTGTGATGTACTGTTAAAGCGGACAGCTAGATCGATGTGATGAACCACAGAATGTGGTGTTGATGGTCTTTAAGCTTAATATGTTGTGCAACTAAACTTGAACGGCTGTTTTGGCCAATTTCATCACATTGCCAGTCAGTAAATGTCCAGTCAGCTAGGCTTGAGCTTGGGGAAAAGGCAAATGAAACCAAACTATAAGGAAGTCCACATTAGTTTAAAAAAGAGATTTCAGTGTTGCAAGTATCATTTTGTGATATCTTCAGGCTGGAATGTAATTGTTCATTCTGGCTTACATAGATTGTATATTTACTACTTGGAATGTCACATGTTAATTAAGAGAGAGCAAGATTTACACTGTCACTGTTTCTGACTTTTCCCCCTCCTTGGTTGTTTAGGCCAATTTGCTCTGCATTACACATGCCAAATGTGTGTAATTCTTACATTTCCATGTGTTATAAAAAAGGGACGCTTTCATTTGTATGAATTATATCATAGGTTTGGTATAGATCGTACAAAGCAGTTTGGAATAGGCTGCAAACACTTAGCTGTTTATGTATTAAACTGCTATGCAGGTCTCTGCAGTGGGAATAGAAGTAGCTAATTGAGGCAGAGGATTCTGAAAATTTCCCACCTTTCAATAACATCGCATCTACAAGCCTTTTATTTGCTTGTGAAGGTGTGAAATTTAGGCTTAACCTTTTTGTAAATATCTGATTTATCAGGGCAACATACACTTGGAGGAGAAGAAGCAATAGAACAGAGTTTCCCAGATATACCTACAGCTGAGTGTGAACAAGAAGAGTAAACAGGTTGACACTATAGGCACAGCTGAAAGTACTTAATTTCATACAGTCCTGGACAATCAGAGTATTGTTCCAGGGTGCCGTCAGTCACTTTCTTCCTGTGATTGCAGCTAATTTCAGTAAACAGACACACAAAGCACACAAGTGTTTTTATGAGCTATAAAGTTTTGCCTTCGTATTATGAGCTTACTTGAATTACATTGATGAAAATAAAAGGAGAATAAGTTTCACAGATGTTCGATAATCAATATTGTGCCATGAGATGGCCAGTTTATTTAGGTTGGGGTTGGTGAGGTGGTGGTGGTGGGGGAGAGGGGTGTGGGTGTGCCTGGCAACTTTCTTTTACATTTCAAATTCCACAACAGGGGAGCGTTAAAGGGCTGTTTTTCACCTTCGAGGCAAGTGGCAGGAGTCGTGCAATTTCCCAGCTCGGCCCGCACGACTTGGGAGAAAATGCCTACAAAGACGTGATTTTCATTGTGGGGGACACGTGTGGGCTGCAGTCGGACCAGCTGACCTGGGAAAGAGTTTGGCTGCCTCGTGTCGAGGCAGGCTGTTTAAAAGGCTCGTCTTGGTGCTGTGGGACTTCGTTCCTATATAATAAAGAGAGTATGGCCCTATAGGCCTCACTCCTCACCCGCCCTCTCTCTCCATCCATGCCGTCTCATGCCCCTCCACCTACCCCCATGGCTCCTGATACTCTGCATGACACTTCATGACTTCCCACCCACCCCACCATGGCCACACATACCTTCCATGCCAAGCTATGCCCCTCCACCCCTCCACGTGGTCCCTCATACCCTCCATGCCAAGATATGGCACTTGCGTGCCCATTCAACCACTGTATAGACCTAGTGAACCCTATAGTGACAACAGGGTGTGTTAAAAAAGCTTTTTGAAAAAAAGTTAGCATTCATTGATAACTTTGTACTTTCTTTAAAAATACTTCATTCACTACTAAAGAGGTGGCATAGTGGTATTGCCACTGGACTAGTATTCCAGAGAACAAGGGTAATGCTCTGGAGACCCCGGCTCAAATCCTACCATGGCAGATGGTGAAATTTGAATTGAATAAAAATCTAGAATTAAAAGTCGGATGATGACCATTGCCGATTGCCACAAAAACCCCTCTGGTTCACTTTAGGGAAGGAAGTCTGCCATCCTTAGCTGGTCTGGCCTACATGTGACTCCAGGCCCACAGCAATGTGGTTGATTCTTAATTAGGGATGGATAATAAATGCTGGCCTAGGCAGAGATGCCCACATCCCATGAACAAATAAAAAAATACAATAAAAATGTCAATCATCCAGAGCCTTTAAAGTATCAGTAGTAGAATCTACAAGTGCTTGAAACCTCTTTATTTTGCGCAAATAAACATTGTGCAATTGACAGCTTATATCAGAGAGCCAGGGCGATCAAACAATGTTTTCCCCAGGGCTCGGCTGTTTCAGCACTTTAATAGATGTCTGGACTCTCAGCCAAGAATGCATAACAAGGCTTTTGAAGCTTTCCTGACCAACATTGATAGTTTTCTTTTAGGTAAGGGTAATAGAAGATATGACACAAGGGTGGAAAATGATGTGCAGATCAATTATAAACTCATTCAGGATGGAACTGAATGCCCTATTCCTTTGCCTAATGTTTCTTTGTTTCCTAAATATATGGTTTGTGATGATCGATCCTCCTATTTTATTCACTGGTATCTCCAAACCTTTCAATTTTGAGAGTCATGACTAGAATTACATAGGTTTACATCGAACTTACAAATCCAAAACAGGCCATATGACCCAACCTGGCTATCCCAGATTTTATGCCTCTTCCAGCCCTACTGTATCTAACGCTATATACATATCATATAATCATAGAGACTACAGCAAAGGAGGAAGCTATTCAGCCCATCATGCCTGTGCTGGCTCTTTCAAAGGCCAACCCTGTCAACCCTGCAATGCCCTTCTTAATAACTTCTGGGGGCTAGTGGCAAAATTGGGAGAGCTGTCTCACAGACTAGTCAAGCAACAGCCTGACATAGTCATCCTCACGGAATCATACCTTACAGATAATATCCCAGACACCACAATCACCATCCCTGCGCATCTCCTGTCCCACCAGCAGAACAGACCCAGCAGAGGTGGTAGCACAGTGGTATACAGTCAGGAGGGAGTTGCTCTGGGAGCCCTCAACATCGACTCCGGACCCCATGAAGTCTCATGGCATCAGGTCAAACATGGGCAAGGAAACCTTCTGCTGATTACTACGTACCATCCTCCCTCAGTTGATGAATCAGTGCTCCTCCATGTTGAACACCATTTGGAGGAAACACTGAGGGTGATAAGGGTGCAGGATGTACTCTATGTGGGGGACTTCAATGTCCATTACCAATAGTGGCTCGGTAGCACCACTACTCACCGAGCTGGCCGAGTCCTAAAGGACATTGCTGCTAGACTGGGTCTGTGGCAGGTGGTGAGGGAACCAACAAAAGGGAAAAACATACTTGACCTCATCCTCAACAACCTACCTGCGCAGATGCATCTGCCCGTGACCGTATCGGTAGGAGTGACCACTACGCAGTCGTCGTGGAGACTAAGCCCCGTCTTCATATTGAGGATACCATCCATTGCGTTAGCACTACCAGCATGCTAAATGGAATAGATTCCGAACAGATCTAGCAACTCAAGACTGGGCAGCCATGAGGCGCTGTGGGCCATCAGCAGCAGCAGAATTGTACTCGATCACAATCTGCAACTTCATGGCCCAGCATATCCCCCTCTCAAACATTACCATCAAGCCAGGGAATCAACCCTGGATTCAATGAAGAGTACAGGAGGACATGCCAGGAGCAGCACCAGGCCTACATAAAAATGAGGTGTCAACCTGGGTGAAGCTATAATACAGGATTACTTGCATGCCAAACAGCATAAGCAGCAGGTGATAGGCAGAGCTAAGCGATCCCACAATCAACGGATCAGATTTAAGCTCTGCAGTCCTGCCACATCCAGTCATGAATGGTGTTGGACAATCAACCAACTCACTACAGGAGGAGGCTCCACAAATATCCCCATCCTCAATGATGGGGGAGCCCAGCACATCAGTGCAAAAGATAAGGCTGAAGCATTTGCCTCTCAGCTCCTGACCTCATTACAGCCTTGGATCAAATATGGACAGAAGAGCTGAACTCCCGATGTGAGGTGAGAGTGACCACCCTTGACATCAATGCCACATTTGACTGAGTATGGCATCAAGGAGCCCTAGCAAAACTGGAGACAATGGGAATTACTCATGGTCCGGTTGCATGTAGCTGAACTGCTAGTGGCGGGAGTTGGGGGTGGGGGGGTGGGGGGGTGTAGTGGGAGGAAGTCTGTCAATAAAGCTGAAAGACAGCATTACACATTATTCAGTGAAAGTGAATATATTTGCAGATTATGAAGTGGCTGAATGTGTTCACCCGTGCAACCACTTTTGATTAGAATTTCTTAACTTTTCTAGGCCTACCAGGTGCTGCCTGACATCCGCAGCAGGGGTGGAGACAGGCTGTGTAATTGTTGGCCCTGCAGCCTCTGGTGACTTCAGCATGTGTTTCCTTAAGCCGAGGCCTTGAGGGCCCTGGCTTGCTTTGGCTGTCCTCCTGTGGGCCAGCTGCTCCCTCTGCGGTGACAGAGGACGAGGTTGACGGGGGATCACACGCAAAGGGAGCTTGGAGGGAGTGTACAGTCTCTGAGATTCTGAGTGGAGGGCCCAGGGGTCTCCAGCTGCTGCTCCTCCTCCCTTTGGGTGCCTGAGGACCCCGGCCTGACTCCTTGATGGGAAGGAGTGCCTGGAGAGACGTTAAGGTGCCCCGTTTCCCTCTTGCGTTGCTACTTCAGGAACTCACCCATGGCTACTATGATGGAGTGCAGGCCTGTGCGCATCTTCGCATTCTGCTGGACCTCAGCCTCCATGACATCCGCCATCATCCCTACGGAAACCTCCATACAGGCACATGTGAACACCACTTCATCAGAGAGCAGACGGATGCACTCCTCTGACTTGTGTGCCACTCTGTTGAGGTCTTCCAACAGCTCTGTGTGATGTTCCCCTGCGTTCTGCTGACTCTCCACGATGAGTTTGAAGGCCAAATCCAGAGTATTGTCATCTGACTCAGACCTCACAGATGCCTCTTCCCCAGCAGTCCTCCAAGTGCCAGGGAGCTCGTCTGAACCTGCCTCCTCCTGTTGTGGACACATATCCTTGTGGTGATCACCAGATTGTGAACCAGAGCCTCCTTTAGATCTATGTCCCTCGAGGTGTCTGTCTCTGCGCTGGTGGAGGGTGTGGGGAAGCGCTGTGACAGGCTGGTTATTTCCAGCTCTTCAATGGAGGAGGTACCTTCATGGCAGAGGTGAGGTTGTGGATGGAGCTGAGGGACTGGCTGGCTCAGGGCATCGCTTACTTGGCAGAGCTCCCTGTGAACCAAAGTAGAGATAATTAGTGCATGGCAGTGCAGTCAGCACAGGAGAGAGAGCACTCACAGTTGCGTTGAGAGACATGTGGAGTGCTGCAGGATCCTCACCATCGGTGCATGCAGGGTCCACGCCCTCACCAGACAGTGCGATGACACACTCCTCAAAGTGAGTGAGCGGTCTAATATGGGCCACTCCACCTCCGGTCTGGGACCTCTCCCTGCTGTTGGAGATAGAAAGAGTGTTACCAGAACACATGGCATTGCATGGAATGTTTGTGTGGTGAGTGGAGCCATGGACGTGACGATGACTCGGGTTACAGAGGATATAAGCCTAATGGAGATGTGAGGGTGTGTGTGAGAGTTAGTGATTTGTCCCTTGAGGTGTGAGATCCTTGTGGATGTGCGATGGGTTTGTGAGTGCGTGAGTTGAGAGTGATGAGAAGAGTGACTTACCCTGGCGGAACGGATGAGAACATTCATCCTCTTCCTGCACTGGATGGCTGACCTCCTCTGTGCTCCGGTGGCGCTGACGGCCGCTGCCACCACCTCCAGGCCAGGTTGGTGACTCTAGCGGACCTCCTGTGGCCAGGACGGGCATCGAGACATCGCAGTGGCCTTCCACTGCACCCAGCAGGCGCCCAAGGGAGGCATCACTAAATTTGGGGGCTGCCATCTTCTTTGCTTTCGGGGCCATCTGTCAACTGGAGCTGTCCTGGTCTGTAGACATGTAGCAGGTTGAGCTCTGGTGCACTTTAAATATGGTGCCTAGAGCAAGGAAGCGCTGAAGTCATGGCGTGGCGAGCAAATCCAAGCCCACCTTGCAAGCAATCTAACCTGTTTGCTGTGAATGCATTATTAATGAGATGGGATGCGCTGGGAAGGGGACAATTTGGCCCGAAAACCAGCTATTGCAGTCGGCAGGTAAAACATCGTTTATCACGCCTGCCACTGCACTAAGTGCAAATCTGGGACGATTCCCCCCAGTGATGGTGACTGACAGTTAACTGCCAAGCATTGTTTGAAATTTAAATCAGGTAGCTTGACCCTGATTGGAAAAGCCCTGAGGAATGAGTCAGCAAATGGCTGTCACTCATTTTGTTTAGCTGAAACAGGCACAATTGTTTATATGTCCACTTGCCAACCAATCAGCACTCTCTTCTCATACAGTATAGATTGTTGTTTTCCCTTCATGTTGGTATTCTTGAGAAGTGTCCTGATGAGTGCAAGATGGAAAGCTTCAACCTGTGTCTTTTTTCAGAATTCCTTAAGTTCTGTGCTACCAAACGGCTATTTTCTCTTTGAATTTTAATTTACTTTCTCATGCAAGGCACATGAGTTTTGTACGTTTTACCTTTTCACATCAAATAAATATTCCTAGTTTGCACCTGAATTATCTCTTCCCTGAATGTCCTCCCTTGTTCCGTTACTGGTTTACCCTGTAATCACCTTTTCCAAACTGTGCTAAGTCCCTTCTTAAATCACTGAAATAAGCTGTTCCCCAGTTGAGCACTTTTAAGCTCGAATCTTTTTAGTCCGTTTCCATAATTGCGTTAAACTGAAGTACGTTATAATCACGGTTAGCTATGTGATCTCGTACTCATGTGCCCTACTTCATTTCCTACAGCCAGATCCAACACTGCTTCCTTCCTTTGAGAAAGCTCCCTGAATACATATCAGAAATTGCTCTCCTTCCCTATCCCTAGCACTATGTTTTTCCCAGTCTATATAAGGTAATTAAATTCTCCTAGTATTACTACTCTATTTTTGTTACATACCTTTGAAATTTGCCAAAAAGAATTGCTCATCTATCTCACTTTCAGTGTTTGGAGCTCTATATGAAAAACTCTGCATAACATAACAGCTCCACCTCCCCACCTCAACTCTATTCCTCAACTCAAGTCAAATGGTTTCAGTTCTAGAACCATCAGGTATATCCTTTTTATTTAGAACTTGTGACATCATCCTTAATCAATGTGGCCATCCCCGCTCCTCTTTTTCCTTGTCTATCTTTCCTGAATACTTGGAACCAGGAATATTAAAAATCCATTCCTAACCTTGTTTGAGCTGTGCCTCTATTAATGCAACCATATCTTAATCCCATGTAGTAATTTGTGCCTGCAGCGTATTAACCGTAGTTACACTATGGACATTGAAACACATACAATGTAACAATCCCTTTGTTACTTTTGCCATTTTCCTCCAGTTGATCCCTGAAATTTTGTGATATTTTGAATTTTACTGCTTTTTATATCTTTCTGCCCTCTGATCTTATTTCTGCTCCTTTCTTCCATTCTTTTGTTCCCTTCACTCAGTCAAATTAGTTTAAACCCTCCCCAAATACCTTTCTATTACTTTCTCCAGCTTCCCTTTAAATGCATCTAAGCTTTTCACCTCAAATACCTCTCATGGTAGAAAGTTCCACATTCTGAATTTTTGTGTTCTGATGAATTACAATGAGATCCTAGCACTTCAGAGAAAAAAATTCCCTTCAAAGTTAAAGTATTATCTTGTAGGTATTGAGAGATTTGCTTTGCAATTCCCTGGGGTCTTGAACAAGAAGCAACTGCTAACTTTAGTTGCTGTCTGCACAAGCAGCTATTAAACCTAAAATTGGATCATTTTACTGGGGGACCAAGATAAGCATCAGCGTAATCTGCAGCCCCTGCCAATAAAACAATAGGAATCCATCAGAATGGGTGGTCAGGTATGAGGAAGAAAATCTGTCCACAACACTGATAACCCTTTGTTTATCATTAATAAGGTGAAAGCACTGTTAATAAAATTCATTCCATTACAAGAAAGAATAGAGGACTTTAAAATAACAATGTGGGGGCAGAATGAGTAATTAGGGACAGACCCCATCACAAGTGTCCTTTTTACTTATTATTCTTTTTCTATCGAATTCATTTAGCAAGCAGATAAATAATTTGAGGTGGTGATCCACGGATAACTTAGCATTCCAGTGCAAATTTGCATTTATATAGCACCTTTGGAGGAAGCTTCAAGTAATTTCCCATGTTGCTTCTTGCCAGAAGATCAGATGAAATACAATGACCAGTTTTATAATTCCTTTAGGCTTTTTTCTCTATGCATTTTTCCTCACTGATGTCACCTTTTGTTCTCCAACACTCCTGCGAAGCACCTTGGGACGTTTCATTAAGTTAAAGGTGCTTTATCAGTGTCAGCTGTGACTCAGTTGGTAGCACTCTTGCCTCTGAGTCACAATGTTTTGGATTCAAGTCCTACTCAAGTTCTTGAGCACAGAAATCAAAGCTGACATCCTATTTCAGTACTAAGGAAGTGCTGCTCTGTTGGAGGCGCTGTCTTTCAATGCAACATTAAACTGAGACCCTGTGTGTTCTCTTGGGTGATCACAAAAGACCCCATGGCATAATTTGGAAGAAAAAGACAGGGGAATTATCTATGGTGTTCTGGCCGACGTTTATCCCTCAGTCATCATGACAAAAAACAGATTATCTTGTTATCATCACATTGCTGTTTGTGAGAGTTTGCTATGTGTGAATTGGCTGCTGTATTTCCTACATTACAACAGTCACTACATTTCAAAAGCACTTCATTGGCTATAAAGTGCTTTGAGGCATCTGGTAGTTCTCAAAAGGGCTATATAAAGCCAAGTCTTTTTTTTATTTTTTTATATAAATATAAATTGTTGCTGTTGTTGAGAAATATTTCTTTAAATAGTGAATGTAAGTGACATCACTGAGAGAATTAGTTTAAGGGGAAGAGATTTGATGTTTTTCTATTGGTGTCAATAGAACACATGGGATCCGTTACCACCAAGTTTTTGCCAGGTAGTAAAATTTAAAATCTCTGCCATGTAGTTACTAAGCTCAACAGTGAGTTCAGAACTCCGATGGTGAGGCTTAAAAAATCCCATTGGTTAATTTTGGATTAAACTAAATAAATGATAATAACATTTTCAGCCTCCACTCAAAAACTGACAAAGCAGATGCACATCCATGTGATGGCAGCAATATTCCAGGCAGCTTCATTATCTGAATTGCTCTGTGGCAATGGCCAGGACAATTTGTCACTGTTCACATTTGGGCTTCTGTCACCACAATCAGTTCACTTTCAGTCAGGTCTTCATTAGTCTTGTTGACATACAGCAAGTTTACACACAGTGCCTGCAATCAGAGGTCACTCACATCTAGACATATCTTTGCATGAGATAAAAAAAAAGGCCTCGGGTCATGCAAACACTCCACACCAACTTTTCCCAGCAACATTTTACTGCACCTGATCAATTTGCAATGAATATGTTTGCAGCAATTCCTGTTGACTTGTAGCCTTTAGAGGCTTGCTCACATCCTACTCAAACATATGAATAGATGGCAAAAAAGAGGCCACAGGGCTAACCAAAGCTATCCCATTTGGAAGAGGCTGCAATCTTGTACAACATTTACCCTTCGTCGTGCTATCTTGCGGGACAGGTAAAAAGAAAGCAAAAGGAAATAACTATAACCGGTTCAGAAAAAATTCTGGAACATTCCTCTCTGACTCGCTAAAGCAGTCGAGTAATATTCTAGGGGACCCTGGTAACCCATCATGATTGGCTCTAACCAGCAACTTTCCCTCTATACATGTAAATAGCCCTCAGGAGCTTGTCACCATTCCTTTTAAAGGACTGTGCTCTGACAAATCAGCATTTTGATAGTCTGGTTCAGGACATGTGAAAATACAATCTTTCTATAATCTAACCTATCTCTTTGCTTAAGATTTTTATATGCATGCCTGGTTACCCTCACCCATTCAAATGCACCATCTAAAAGGGTTGAGTTCAACCTCCATCATATTGAAGATCTCAATCAGCCTTTTTTTTATCTGTCTTTCACCAAAGCGAAAGCCAAAAAGCTTGGGGTCTAAGTTCAAAACTAGAAGCTGCAACATTTCATATCATCCTGATTACTTTTCTCCAGACCGACAGAGCCTCATTATTATTTACTACATGCAGGAACTAAAACTCCAAGTGCAGGTGTACCAGTGCCTTATATAGTGCATGAAAGTTCATAAATTTCTTAACTTTCAAAAGCATTTCACAAATTACAGGATTCTATGCCTGTTGGATCCAGGTGACCAGTTTGTTGGAACTTAGGGTTGCACGCTTGTTTTGGGCCAAGTTGGTACAATAGACAGAGTTGATCAGCAGACAGTTCTTAGGTGGAACACATTCTGTTTATTTACAAAGATACTCAGCAGCTACACTTGTGTGCTTTCAACTCAACCGCCGTCTCCATACTTCTGACTACTGACTCAGACTACTGACTACAGAGGTAGCCCGCGCTACTCCTCTATTGATAACATAAGATCATGTGATCCTCCTTTATAACATCCTTCTTAAAGGTTTACTACATTGTATAAAACCATAATTACCACATCCCTCGCCCTTTACTCAGAAACACATTTTACATTTACGAGTACAATTTTCTCAAATTAGCAAATTATTTACACAGATGATTAATTTACACATTCAGTCTTTCTGGGGGTTTCCTCATGCATGTAGAATGTCTCAGCTCTACAACTTCAGATGTTTTGTCAGGACCTCCTTTCTGGAGTTGGCTGAACATCAGGTTCTTTGGTGGGCACCTGTAAATCTGTTTCCCCAACTCTTGTAGGTACAACAGACACTGCTGACACATCTGTACAAGGTTGAGTTCTCTCAACAGGAAACATTGTCCCAGTCGTGAAAACTTGTGGAATCACTTCTTGTGATTTGTTTCTTTCTTCTTTAGATGATCCACATGTCTCCGTATGACTCGGCCTTCGACCTTCATGTGGTAAGATAGAGGTCCAGTCACTGCACTTTTTTCACCTGGTAACCATTTTGGTCCTCCAAAGTTCTTCACATATACCACCTCTCCTACAGTAAACTTCCTATCATGACTACGCCAGCCGTGTCTAGTTTTCTGGCTTCCCTGACTCCTTTTCACCTTTCCCCCTAAATTTGGCATTATTAAACTTAATCTCGTCCTGAGATGGCGTTTCATCAATAACTCCGCAGGTGTGACACCTATTGTTGTGTGAGGAGCGGCCCCACAATGGAAAAGAAAGTGTACTAGCTTGGTTGCTATGGAATCGCCAGCTAATTCCTTCATGCTAGCCTTGAATGTTTGAACCACTCTTTCGGTCAGTCCATTTGAGGAAGAGTGGTACTGTAAAGTTTTTACATGAGTGATACCGTTGAGGCTGATAAACCGTTGAAATACAGCACTCATAAATGCTGTGCCATTATCAGATGTGACCACTTCTGGTAGTCCATTAACTGCAAACTTTGACATAGCTTCTTAATTGTAGCAGAAGACATTGGTGACTTCACCTCATATATGTCCATCCATTTTGAATGGGCATCAACAATGAGCAGAAACACTGTTCCCATGAAAGGCCCACATAGACAATGTGTAATCGTACCCATGGCTTTCCTGGCCACTCCCAAGGGTGTAACGGGGCTGTTGAAGGTATCTTTTGCAATTGCTGACACTGCACATAGTTCTTCACTAAGCTCTCTATTTGTCCATCCATCCCAGACCACCACAGATAGCTGCATGCTATGGTTTTCATTCGGGAAATTCCTGGGTGTGCACTATATAATTCAATCAATAATGGCTTTCTTCCCTTTGGAGGAACAATCACTCATGCTCCCCACAATAAGGTACCATCCTGGCTGGTTATTTCATGTCTTCTGTTAAAGTATGGTTTCATTTCATCAGATACCTGCTCTTGTGGTCAACCATGAAGCAGTGTTCTCATACTTTGGATAAGACTGGGTCTCGACTTGTCCAGTCTCTGATCTGTCTAGCACATGCTGGAGATGAATCTAAGAAATTTAACATGAAAACTAGTTCTTCTGGAACTGGGACATCCTCAACTTTTTCTTGTAAGAGCAAATGACACAGTGCATCAGCTTTCCAGGCCTATGGGCGAAAGTATACTCGTATGCTGCCAGAATCAATGACCATTGTTATATTCTTGCTGAGGCTATGGTTGGTATAGCCTTGTCCTAGCAATGGCTTGTGGTCTGAAATGATAGTTAAATGATGGCTTTGTACGTACTGGTGAAATTTCTTGACACCAAAGATGATTGACAACCCTTCTTTTTCTATCTGTAAGTATCCCTTTTCTGCTGTGGTGAGCGTTCTTGATATATATCTATAGGCCATTCTGTGCCATCATCCATTCGATGGGAGAGCACTACTCCCTTTCCATAGGGAGATGCATCATATGTCAACACCAATTCTTTCCTCTGGGCATAATGTACTAATAGGTTGGACAAGTGCAACAATTGTTTTATTTTTATGAAAGCTTCTTTCTGTGATGTCTCCCAAGACCATCATTGGTTCTTCTTGAGTAGGTAATACAGGGATGCCAGTTCTGTAGAAAAATTTGGTAAGAACAGCCTATGATAATTGATCATTCCTAAGAATGATTTGAGCTCTGAGACGTTCTTTGGCACAGGTGCCTCTCTTATGGCTCTCACTTATTCCTCAACCGGGTGGAGGCCCTGTGAATCTACCCGGTGACCCAAATAAATTACATCCATCACTTGGAATGTGCACTTTTCCTTTTTTAAGCACACTCCAGCCTGCAAGAAACATTTTAAGATTTCTTCTAAGTTTGCAAAATGCTCCTTTTCATTGAGTCCTGTCACCAGAACATCAGCTAAATAAACTACAACGTGGGGCAGTCCCTGCAGGAAACTTTCCATTGTTCTCAGGACTATGGTGCAAGCTGAGGAGATGTCAAAAGGCAAACGGGCATAATGGTACAGCCCTTTATGTGTATTAATTGTGACAAATTCCCAGGAGGCCTTCTCTAACTCTAATTGTTGATAATCATGACTCATATCAAGCTTAGTGTAAGCAGTTCTACCTGCGGAGTACCATTTCTGATACTTGTTTAGTTTTTTGGAGAAGTGCCTGATTGGTCTCTTTATCCCTGATTTGTCTTCCTGGAGGAGGACAGCCCCTACCCTGATGTCACTTGCATCGCTGGCTACTTTAAATGCTTCGTTAAAGTTCGGAGCTGCAAGCACAGGCTTGCCTATTAAAATGGCTTTCAGCTTTTCGAAAGCTGCCTGGCCTTTCTCAATCCATACTACCTTTGCTTTTCTCTGTAGTAGCTCTGTCAGCGGGGCAGCTAATGTATTGATGTTTGGGATGAACTTGCGGTAGAACCCTCACATCCCCAAGAACCTCATGATTTCCCATTTCTTTGTGGGAATGGGGAACTGTGCTATGGCTTGTACCTGTGCAGCTCTGGGCAGTAATTGTCCTTGACCCACTACGTGTCCTAGATAGATCACCTGAGACTTAGCAAACTCGCTCTTTGTGAGATTGACCACTAGGTCAGCTGACTGTACTCTCTGGAATAGGGCTTGCAGTTGCTCTAAGTGAGTTTTCTAGGTGTAGCTGTACATTAGGAGGTCGTCTAGGTACACTACACAATTGGCTAAACCCGCCACTACCTGGTTCATCAGCCTTTGAAAGGTGACTGGGGCATTTCAGAGTCCAAAAGGCATGACTCGACACTGGTATAACCCATCCCGAGTTACAGAGTTGGAGATTTCCTTCGTACGGGCAATCAAGGGAACCAGCCAGTATCCCTTGAGTAGCAAAGAATTTACCTTTGTAATGTAGGCTGCTTTACCTACCCTACCTATGCAGTCTTCCAGCCGGGGTATTGTGCAGGAGTTGGCTCTGGTCACTGCATTAACTTTTCAGTTGTCAATACAGAACCTTGTGGAGCCATCTGTCTTGGGCACGAGCACAATCTGGGAGCTCCAGCTACTGTTGCTAGGTTCCATTAGTTGGTGCTTCAGCATGTAGTTAATCTCCTCCCGAACCTGGGCCAGCTTTTCTGGGCCTAGACAATAGGGATGTTGCCTTATAGGAGGGGCCTCTCCCACATCCACATCATGTTGGGCTAGTGTGGTGCAGCCTGGCTTGTATCTGCAAAAACCTTTAAATGCAGTGAGCAGCTTCGTCAAGTCTGCTCGCTGTTCTGCACTTAAGTGGGTGAATAAGGAGTTAAAGTTCACTTGTATCTCTCTGTTGGTTAGCCAGGTAGTAGAGGGTTCAATGTGGGCCTTGCCCAAATCTCCCTCTAATTCATCCACCCTGCTACCCTAATCCTCTAGGTTGGTGGCAATGGGACAGACCATTACCTGCTTGTCCCCTTCTCAGCTGTGTTATTGCTTTATCATGTTGACATGGCACTGCCTTTGCTTTTTCCCCTGATCTGGGGTCTCAATTAGATAGTTTACTTCCCCGAGCTTCTTTGCTACTCTGTGTGGGCCACTGAACTGGGCCTGGGTTCACCTGGTATTGGTAGGAGACATAGTCTCCTGGCTGAAAGATTCGGGCCCTGGCATCTTTATCTGCCTGTTGTTTCAAAACTGTTTGGGAGATTTTCAAGTGTTCTTGGGTTACACCATAGGCTCTCATGAGTTGCTCCTGGAAAATCTCACATAGCCTATCATGGAGATTTCCTCCCTCTGTTCTAAAAACCTCTCCTCGTTTAGTTTCAGAGGCCCTTGCACTTGGTGCCTATAAACTAATTCAAATGGAGTAAAACCATTGGGCTCACTGGGCGAGTACCTGGTAGTGAACAGAAGAAAACCTAGTTCTTTATCCGAGTGATGGGGGTATTCATGGCAGTATGATCTGATCATTGTTTTTAGGGTCTGGTGGTACTGTTATAAAGCCCACTGCGACTGCGGAGGATACACTGAAGACTTCAGCTGGGTCAGGCCCAGATTACCATGACTTCGTGGATTATTTTGGACATGAAATTTGAGCCCTGATCCGACTGGGTCTCAGTGGGCAGTCCATACCTGGTAAAGAATTGGGGCAATTCCCTGACCACTGTTTTGGCAGATATGGTTCTCAGGGGAACAGCCGCTGGGAAGTGAGTAGCCATGCCTATGATGGTAAGGATATATTGGTGGCCCCCTTTGGTTTTGGGCAGGAGCCCCACACAGTCCACTAACACCTTGTTGAATGGTTCCCCAAAAGCCGCCATGGGAATCATAGCTGCAGGTCTTATTGCAGGCTGGGGTTTTCCCAAAACCTGGCATGTGCGGCAGGTTCTACAAAACCTTGCTACATCCCTGTGGAGGTGTGGCCAGTAAAATTGCTGGCTGATGCAGGCTTGGGTTTTGTGTATACCGACATGCCCAGCCATTGGAATTTTGTGAGCTCGCCGTAATATTTCCCTTGTGGCACCACTGGCCACTCCTCGTTTGCAGGTCTGTGAGGGGGTCTCTATTTCCTCATCAGCACCTCATTTTTAATGTGGTAGCATTCAGGGACTGCTTCTGCCTCAGCTTCAGCTTCAGTGTGTGCAGCCTGAGTGAATGTTTTTAACAGCGGGTCAGCTTACTGAGCCGCTAACAAGGAAGATCTATTTATTACCTCCTTAGGGTCTTCTAGACCCCAAAAAAGGTTTCAGATAACCAGACAGTAGGGTCTTCTGTCTGCAGTGCCATTTCACCCTCCACTGATGGAGCTTGTCTGGCAATAGACCGTATTACCAGATAGTCAGGGAAAATGCCTGACCTCAGTGGGCTTCTCTGAGACCACTGCAGATGCCATTACCTCTGATCCCACCATTGCTGAGGAGCAGGGTGACCCCATCCACATGCAAACTGGGGGCGACACCCACGGTCACTGGTCCTGACACAAGGTCACACTCCAGATGCACCTGGTATAAGGGAATGGGCATGTACCCTCCTTCAATCCCCTTTACCAACACCTTGGCACTTACTGCACTCTCTGGTGGGAAGGTCATGCCTTTTCCCAGCAGTAGAGTCTGGCTGGCCCCTGTCTCCCTCAGTATAATCACAGGCTTAATCGCCTCACCCTGGGAAAATGTGGCCATCCTTCCTGCAGATACAAAATCCTTGTAACTCTTAGGGATTTGTTTAACCTCCTCCACACTCTCAGGAAGGCCTCTACAGGGATTCGCAGCCACAGTCAGAGCCATAGCCTGGTCTGCTATGCTTTCTGACTGACTCCCATTCTCTGCACGGGGCGTATGGGCCCCGATAAATCCCACTGGTTTTTCCTATAACCTCCAGCAATTGGCCCGGAGATGCCCTACCTTTCGGGAGTTAAAACACACAGGCTTCTTGGCCTCACTTTTCATCTCAGCACCACCCTTTCTGTCCTGAGGAGGGCACCCAGCATTTCCCTCTCTCCCACGGGTGCTCAGTTTCCTATCACTCTCTCCGTCTCTATCCTTTCCAGATGGTTGGGGATGACTAGGGGAGGGTCTCTTCTGGAACAAGGGTTTGTGGATCAGCTCATAATCATCAGCCAGTGTGGCTGCCCACCTGGCCCCTGTTACCCTCTATTCCTCTAGGCGTGTCCTTATTGGAAAGGGTAGAGAGTTTTTAAACTCCTCAAGGAGAATTATTTCATGGAGGTTTTCTTAAGTGGCTTCTGTTTTAAGTGCCCGCACCCACTGGTCAAAACCAGGTTGGTTAAGCCTTTCAAATTCCAGGTACGTCTGGTCAGGCTGTTTCCTGAGGGTACGGAATTTCTGATGGGACGCCTCTGGCACTAACTGGTGTGCACTTAAAATAGCCATTTTGCTGCCTCATAGTCAGTAGCACTTTCCTCAGGCAAGAGGGAGTAAACCTCGTGAGCTATCCCTGAAAGTTTACTCTGCAGTAATAAGGACCAATGTTGGACTGGCCACTTTAACTGCTGTGTTAACCACACGAAAGAGATAACGAAGTCTTCCATCTCTGCTTCATCAAATTTAGGGATTAAATGACCAAACTGGGTTGCCTCGGCCCTTGATTCTGAACTGGAGGTGTCTTCAAGGGACACAGTAGGATTCCTGCCCCTCCGCACGAGCTGTTTTACTTTAAAAGCAAAGAACTGTGGATGCTGGAAATCCAAAACAAAAACAAAAACAAAAATACCTGGAAAAACTCAGCAGGTCTGGCAGCATCGGTGGAGAGGAGCACAGTTGACGTTTTGAGTCCTCATGACCCTTCAACAGAACTAAGTAAAAATAGAAAAGGGGTGAAATATAAGCTTGTTTAAGGGGTGGGGGGGTGGTGGTTGGGACAAGAAGAGCTAGGTAGAGGGCCAGTGATAGGTGGAGATGACCAAAAGATGTCACATACAACAGGACAAAGAGGTATTGAAGGTGGTGATATTATCTAAAGGAATGTACTAATTAAGGGTAGAAAGCAGGACAAGCAAGGTACAGATAGCCCTAGTGGGGGTGGGGTGGGGTGAAGGAATCTAAAAAGGCTAAAAGGTAGAAATAAAACAATGGATGGAAATACATTTAAAAACAATGGAAATAGGTAGGAAAAGAAAAATCAATATAAGTTATTGGAAAAGGCAAAAAGGAGGGGGAAAAAACGGAAAGGGGGTGGGGATGGAGGAGAGAGTTCATGATCTAAAATTGTTGAACTCAATATTCAGTCCGGAAGGCTGTAAAGTGCCTAGTCGGAAGATGAGGCGCTGTTCCTCCAGTTTGCGTTGAGCTTCACTGGAACAATGCAGCAAGCCAAGGACAGACATGTGGGCATGAGAGCAGGGTGGAGTGTCGAAATGGCAAGCGACAGGGAGGTCTGGGTAATGCTTGTGGACAGACCGAAGGTGTTCTGCAAAGCGGTCACCCAGTCTGCGTTTGCCCACATGTCTGTCTGTGGACATTTCTACACTTTAGTAGTACAGGCTCAAGGAAGCCTTTTTGCAGTTTTTAAAATTGGTTTCAAAGGAACCATTTACTTTCTCCACTCTAACCCTTTAGTTTTGTCTGTGGCAACAATTCCAGCACCGAGCCCCAAATTTGTTACGACTGCTCCCCGGTCAAGGTTCCTCCAATTTGGTATGATCCCGGATGAGCCCCCAGTTTGTTATGATCCCAGGTGAGGTACCCCAAATCATTATCCCAGATAAGGAGGGATGAACTGGCTCCCCTTCTTTATTCAACCCCCTCTGTTGGTCGCAACAAGATTAATTTACAAAGGATCCCCTCCCTCGTGGATACCTTTTCCCAGTCCAAATGTATTTATGTTTTAAAAAGAGTTTATTTAACCAGGCTTTCTTGAGTTAAAGAAAGAGTGAGGTTATTAGTTATTAAAATGCGAGAAAAAAAATAAAAACGCAACACACATACAGGGGTTAGAAATGAAAAGTGAGTCCAGAAATAAAAGTTAAAAAGATAAATGAATCAGCCTTTAGCTGGTCCGTGAGGAGTAGATGATGAAATGTTCTGGCCATTAAGTTGGGTGATTCCAGTAGAGCTGAATTTGCGCAGTTGAGCAGTTGGTTTGGGGATTCTTGGTTCTGCGGGTTAGCTGAAGGGAGTTGCCCTGTTTCCTTTTCGACTGTGGCTTTGCTGACTTGTGACTTGCTTCCAGCAATCAGAGAGAGAGGACTTTTTTAATCTGCAAGTGCAGGGATACTGAGTGGATGTTCTTCAGCTGTGACCTTCACAGCACACCCCCACACACCAGGTCTGGAAGACTAAAACTAGCACACAAAGACCAGGGTTGCAATTGGCTTTTAACCCCTTTTCTTGTGTAGATCCCTGGAAGGGAAAAAAACAAACATGACTTTTACCCAGATCTGCTTTCTTTTCAACTCACATCATGTCCACAGCCTGGGATATAACTCACAGGAGATGGTAATCAGCCTTCATTATCTCCACAATCACAGGAGATTGCAGTTCAGCTTTTGCATTGCATCTTTTCTTTTGAAGCGTCTCTGTCTGAAGTAGGCCTTGACACCTTTTTAGATGTGACAATCCGTTTTCTGGACTAGTTGGTCAAATGTAATCCACAATGGAAAGTTCCAGCAAGCAGTTACTTTGCACTCTCAGCCAGCTTTTACTTGTGTGCCCTATTTTAAAAAAAAATCCATCTCCTACTTAAGAGTTCAATATGTCCGTAAGTAATTCAGGTTATGGTCCGCTGTCATGACAATGGTGACCATAAAATGGTGAGGAACTCATTAGCAGCAATCGTGCCTTTGAAGGTCAAGGGAAGATGGAAGGGCTTTCTCTTGTTCAGAATGGTCATTACCTGTTATTTATGTGGTATGAATGTTACTTGCTATTTAGTTCAAGACTGGGTGTTATCCAGATCCTTATGTAGGTTGGCAGGGGTTGCTTCATTATCACTAGAAATGCAAATAGAACTGAATATCAGAATTTATTACAAACAGCTGCAATCCTGGCCTAATGGTGGAGAGAAAAATCATCTTTTGTTCTATCATTTGGAATTTTCAGATGTTGTGACTCTGTCCTTCATTTCCTTTTTGAAATTTTGAATCGGTTTTTTTTCTAGTTACAGAGACAGGATATCAAATGAACTGTTGAGACAGATTCTCAAGTGAGCTTGCACATGAGCAGGGGAGAGACCTCATCCTGAATGAGACACAGCCAGAGTGAGTGTGGGTATTGGCAATTTGGTGTACAGTGGGAATTCGGTGCATAGGGGAAGAGGTGCTCTTTGCATTTTTTCTTTGCTATCCAACTTCTTAAATCTTCAGAGAGTGGTCTTCCCCTGCTGCAGCAGTAGAGGCTACAAGGGAAAGGAATCACTGGTAAGTAGTGGGTAAGGTCGGGTAAGTATTGACTACTTTTATCGCTTATAGTTTAAGGTCTTTTTGTGGTTTATAGTTAGTACATTCTGTAGTAAGGAGGATCAGGAAAGAGTAGTTGATTTAAAAGGTTTAATTTAAAGGGATAAGTCATGGCAGGAGAGCTCAAACCGTGGTGTGCTCCTCATGCTCCATGTGGGAAGCCGGGAACATTTCCAATGCCCGGGACCAGCATGTGTGCAGGAAGTGTGTCCAGCTGCAGCTCCTGGAAGCTTGGGTTTCAGAGCTGGAACGGCAGCTGGGGACACTGTGGAGCATCCGCGAGTCTGAAAGCATCGTGGATAGCACGTTTAGAGAGGTGGTCACACCGCAGATGAAGGGACTTGAGGAAAGAAGGGAATGTGTGACCACCAGGCAGTCCAAGAGAAACAGGCAGGTAGTTCAGGAGGCCTCTGGGGTCCCTCTCGCAAATCGGCATTCCATTTTGGAGGCTGATGAGGGTGCTGGTTCCTCCAGGGAGTGCAGACAGAGCCAAGCTTCTGGCACCACATGCATCCTGTCTGTACAGGAGAAGAGGAAGAGAGGAAGAGCAATAGTAACAGGGGATTCTATAGTCAGGGGAACAGATAGGCGCTACTGTGGCCATCAACGTAACTCCAGGATGGTGTGTTGTCTCCCTGGTGCCAGGGTCCAGGATGTCACTGAACAGCTGCAGGGCATCCTGAAGGGGGAGGGTGATAAGGCAGAGGACATGGTACATGTAGGTACCAATGACATAGGTAGAAAGAGGGATGAGGTCTTCCATCAAGAATTCAAGGAGTTAGGCAGTAGACTGAAAAGCAGGACCTCTCAGGTTGTAATCTCTGGATTACTCCCACTGCCACGTGCTGGTGAGCACAGAAATAGGAGAATAGCACAGATGGCTTAAGAGTTGGTGCAGGAGGGAGAGTTTTAGATTCCTGGATCACTGGGACTGTTTCTGGGGAAGGTGGGACCTGTACAAGCGGGATGGACTACATCTGAACCAGAGTGGGATTAACATCCTTGCGGGCGGGTTTGGTAATGCTGTTGGGAGGAGTTTAAACTAATTCAGCATGGGGAGGGGACACAGAATGTTAGCAGAATAGGGGCACATCATAATAAAGTAAAACAATCAAGCCAGAGGGAGTACAGCTGCATTAAGTTTCAAGGGAGTAAGGCAAGGCTGGATGGCCTCTACTTTAATGCCAAGAGTATTACAGGTAAAACGGATGAGTTAAGGGAGAGGATTGACATGTGGAATTGTGATATAGTAGCCATCACAGAGATGTAGTTGAGGGAGGGGCAGGATTGGCAGATCAACATTCCGGGATATAGAATCTTCAGGCAAGACAGGGGAGGGCGTAAAAAAGGAGGAGGCATTGCATTATTAGTTAAGGAGTCAGTTAATGCAGTAAGGAGAGATGATATCTTGGAGGCGGCATCGAATGAAGCTTTGTGAGTAGAGCTTGGGAATAAAAAAGGGGCAGGCACATTGTTAGGTGTTTATTATAGACCCCCAGATAGTCAGTGGGAAATTGAGGAGCAAATATGTGCACAATTTGTGGAAGTGTGTAAAAACAATAACAATAGGGTAATTATATTAGGTGATTTCAACTTTCCCAACATTAATTGGGATAGACATAGTGTTAAGGGCTTGGATGGAGTGGATTTCTTGAAATGTGTACAAGAGAACTTTTTAGGTCAATATGTAGAGGGTCCAACAAGGGACGACGCAGTGCTGGACCTGATTCTGGGGAATGAAGCCGGGCAGGTGGCTGAGGTGGTGGTGGGGGAGCATTTTAGTGATAGCGACCACAACATGGTACAGTTTAAGCTTGTTATGGACAAAGAAATAGATAAGTTGCAAAAAAATGTTTTGGATTGGGGGAGAGCGGATTTTAGAAAAATAAGGCAGGATCTGGCCAAGGTAGACTGGAAACAGCTACTTGTGGGGAAATCTACAGAGGAGCAGTGGGGGACGTTCAAAAAGGAAATGGGGAGGGTACAGGCTCAATATGTTCCCTCTCGGGTGATAGGAAGGGGTAACAAGCCCAGAGAACCATGGATGACCAGAGAGATTCAGGATATGATGAGAAGGTAAAGAGAGGCTTTTAGCAGGTACAAGGGGAGCAAATCAGTGGAGGCATTAGTGGAGTACAGAAAGTGCAGGGTGGAGCTTAAGATAGCAATTAGGAGAGCAAAGAGGGGATATGAGAAAGCTCTGGCTGGCAAAAGTAGAGAAAATCCCAAGATATTCTGTAAGTATATCAATGGGAAGAGGATAACCAGGGAAAGAGTAGGGCCCATTAGGGACCAAGGGGGCAATCTATGGGTGGAGCCAGAGGACATCGCTAGAGTGTTGAACCAATACTTCACATCCGTCTTCATCGAAGAGAATGAGGATGAAGGTATGGAACTCGGGAAGAGAGACTGCGAAGTTCTTGAGCAAATTGATATAGGGAGTAACAAGGAAGTGTTGGCAGGCTTAAAAGTGGACAAATCTCCAGGTCCGGATGATTTGTGTCCCAGACTGCTGAGGGAGGCAAGGGAGGAGATTGCAGGGGCTCTGACCCAAATTTTTAATTCTTCTCTGGCCACGGGGGAGGTGCCAGAGGACTGGAGAACAGCTAATGTGGTTCCACTATTTAAGAAGGGTTGTAGAGATAAGACAGTGAGTCTCACGTCAGTGGTAGGGATACTATTGGAGAAAATTCTGAAGGAGAGAATCTATCTCCGTTTGGAGAGGCAAAGTTTGATCAGGGATAGTCAGCATGGCTTTGACAGAGGGAGGTCATGCCAAACAAATTTGATTGAATTTTTTGAGGACGTGACCAGATGTATAGATGAGGGTAATGTAGTTGATGTAGTTTATATGGATTTCAGCAAAGCCTTTGACAAAGTCCCACATGGGAGACTTATAAAGAAAGCAAATGCACATGGGATACAGGGTAATTTGATAAGGTGGATTCAAAATTGGCTTAGTTGTAAGAGACAGAGATTGATGACAGAATGATGCTTTAGTGACTGGAAGCCCGTGTCCAGTGGCGTACCACAGGGATCTCTGCTGGGTCCCCTATTATCCGTCATTTATATAAATGACATAAATGACCTTGTGAGGGGTAGGATTAGTAAGTTTGTGGATGACACAAAGATTGGCCAGGTGGTTAACAGTGAGGTTGAGAGTCTTGGGCTACAGGAAAATATAGACGGGATGATCAAATGGACAGATAAGTGGCAGATGGAATTTAACCCTGAAAAGTGTGAGGTGATACACTTTGGAAGGAGTAATTTGACAAGGAAGTATTCAATGAACGGCATGACACCAGGAGGTTCTGAGGAACAAAGGGACCTTGGCATGTGTGTCCATAGATCTCTGAAGGCAGAGGGGCATGTTAGTGTGGTGGTGAAAAAGGCATATGGGACACTTGCCTTTATCAATCGAGGCATAGATTACAAAAGTAAGGAGGTCAGTTGGCATTGTATAGAACCTTGGTGAGGCCACAGCTGGAGTACTGTGTGCAGTTCTGGTCACCACATTATAGGAAGGATGTGATTGCCCTGGAGGGGGTGCAGAGGAGATTCACCAGGATGTTGGATGGGATGAAACATTTAAGTTATGAAGAGAGGTTGGATAGACTTGGGTTGTTTTCATTGGAACAGAGAAGACCTGATTGAGGTGTAAAAGATTATGAGGGGCATGGACAGGGTGGATAGGGAACAGTTGTTCCCCTTAGTTGAAGGGT
The DNA here is from genome assembly GCF_964194155.1 of Cetorhinus maximus. Lineage (NCBI taxonomy): Eukaryota > Metazoa > Chordata > Chondrichthyes > Lamniformes > Cetorhinidae > Cetorhinus > Cetorhinus maximus. Next base: position 129,930,204 of record NC_135883.1, read on the forward strand.
CAGTCACGAGGCGACATAAGTTTAAGGTGAGGGGGCAGGAGGTTTGGGGGGATGTGAGGAAAAACTTTTTTGACCCAGAGGGTGGTAACGGTCTGGAATGCGCTGCCTGGGAGGGTGGTGGAGGCGGGTTGCCTCACCTCCTTTAAAAAGTATCTGGATGAGCACTTGGCACATCATAACATTCAAGGCTATGGGCCAAGTGCTGGTAAATGGGATTAGGTAGGTAGGTCAGGCGTTTCTCACGTGTCAGTGCAGGTTCGATGGGCCGAAGGGCCTCTTCTGCACTGTGGGATTCTGTGATTCTGATATTCTGTGAAGTCGACTCAAAACAAGTAATTGTTCTGACTAATAAGATGCTAAAACCAAGCAAATATTCCATGTCTTCCACCTCCTCAATAGATTCGGTTGGCGCAGCTTTGATCCAGATGCAGCACAACATGTACATTTACTTTTGGAAGCGAGCTTCATCTCTCTGCTGATATAAAGGCAATTTGATGCAATTGATGTAAAGTTGTTTGGCGCAGTGGAGACCAATTGACCATTGGGTAAACTCAATTGATCCTGCACATTTCAACATATTGATGCATGAAGATCATTTGCATTCTTCTTTGAAAATGGTGTTAGGTCAGGAGAATTTTATAATGACATGTCAGCAGTACAGCATGGATTGTAGAACGTGCGTGCTGATTGAATTCCCAATCTGTGGAGCGATCAGACCGTGTGGAAGGAGGGTTAGAAAAAGGTCATCCTGGCTGTTCTCACTTAGCAGCTGAGTGATAGAGCAGTCTGGGACTTTCAGGTTATGTGGAATTTTGTCATATGTGGAATTCTGTTCCCCAGAAAACTGTCGAAGCCGGGTCATTGAAGGCACAGGTAGACAAGTGAGTCAAGGGTTATGGGTTGCGGGGGGGCAGACAGGAAAGTGAAGTTGAGACCACTACCAGATCAGGCATGATCTTATTGAATGGCAGAGCAGGCCCAAAGGGCTGAATGGCCTGGTTCTGCTCCTAAAACCTATGTTCCTATGTTACCAGTCTAGGGATGGTCCAAGAAATGGAGGAATGGAAAAATAATGAAATATGTATGTTCCAATTAAAGGTCTGGACTGATACCAGATTATAGTGAGACCTGAGTGACATTGCATATTCTTTCTAAGGCCAGTTAGTTAAAGCTCCTCTTTGCCAAGCATATGTTGCATATTGGCTGCAGTACAGCAGTCATTGTGCACATTCTCATTCCTTGCCAAATGATTGCCACCTGCTATTTTAGTAAAGGCTCTTCCATGAGCATCTAAGGCATATCCCTGAAACAGGTATTTGTTCCTTTGCAAATACAATTTGAGGGCCTCACACCTGTTTGAGGCCTCCTTTGCAACATTCGATTGCACATGACCACACCATGGGCTGTACATATTGCATTTGGTTCCTTCAGGTGATTGCAGCAAATTCAGAGGCCCAGGAAGGGACAGGTGAAGGTTGCCATTGGAGAGAGATATTTAAATGTATTGTTTATTAAGGAACCAATATACCTTTAACCTGAATTCCATTAAACATCAAGTAGATAAAAAAAGGCTATAATTATTTATAGTGATTATACTGATATAACAAACGAAACCACCTTCACGAGTTGCAGTATTTATGTGTATCCAACAAAAATGATATTAAATAGAGATTTGTTTCAAGGAATAAATCTTACCCCAGGGCTCAGATAAACTATTAAATCTTTGCTTTTGTGGTTTATTACAATACCTGAACCCTTCAATGAGACTACCACCTTGTAATGACTAACAGTTATCTATAATTCTCTATGTAATTCACTGATAGAAATCATGTTGTTTATAATTTATAGTCTTTAATGAATTTTTAATATAAAACACACTGTGTTTTGTTTTCATGTTCCATTGAATAGTGGCCAATTTTGAATGTACAGAGTTGTTTTAATACTAATGTTGCGTGGTATAAGACCTAACATAATACAGCTATCCCTTATTTTCCACTATCCTGAATGTGTCCCTAAAAACAGCATGCTAAGCGAAAACTTACTAAACGAAAATCACTTTCCCATTAGAAACCATGTATTGAAGATGGATTATGTTCCTGACCTGTAATTTTTATATTAAAAACTGTTTGGCAGCCTTGATCCAAACTGACCCAAAATTCCTCTCATTAACTTACTACTCTCACTACCTCTTATTAACTCTTAACTCTACTTAATCCTCTTCATAACTTAGTACTCATAATACCTTACTACTCTTTCTACTTACCTCCCTCCCACCATTTCTTGCCCCTCTCTTGCCACCCCTCTCGCTCTCTCCCACTCTCTCCTGGCCCCATTGCTCCGTCCCATTCACCACTTCCCTCTCCCTTCTACCCAGCGCTTCCCTCTTCCTCATTCTAGCCACTTCCCTTTCCCTCCAATTTGCTGCTTTGCCCTCCCAACCCCCTCGCTCTCTCCAGCTCACTGCTTCCCTCTCCCTTCCGCCTGCTTCTTTCCTCTGCTCTCTACTTCCCTCTCTCTCCCACTTGCCGCTTCACTGTCCCAACTCCTTCATTCCATCCAATGCTGCCCCTCTCACTGCCTCGCTTGCACCCTCCCATTCACTGCCTCTCTCTCGACCCCGTTGCTGCTCCCCTCTTACATCCCCTCTTCCAACTCTCTGCCTGCTTCCCTCTCACCGCCTCTCACTCAAGTCCCACATTCACAGTGAAGGCTCAGAGAGGGGCTGCGAGTGAGCTGGCAAGAGGGAAGCAGCCATGGTATCGGGGAGATGTAAAGGAAAGAGAGGGAAGTGGTGGGTTTGCCAGTAAATTACAGAACGTGGCACATAGTTTGCTCAATGCGTGGCGATCACCCGAGCCATCGAGTTTGTCTGTAAATCAAAAATGGACTCTGTAGGGACATGACGTACAAGTACTAGACAAGGAGGGAGAAAACGTGTCCAAAGTCGCCCTCATCCTGACTGCCACCTTTATATGTGGCTGCAACAAGCTGTGTGGAGACCCTTGATAGGCAAACACCAAGGGTTGGATTTTACATGCCCGCAGGCCCGTGTTTTTGGCAGGGACGGAACATCAAAAAGGGCGGGTGTCTAGCCAACTACCTTCCCGCCCAACCCCGAGCTCACCCCCATAACATGGTAGGTGGACTGGCGCTGAAATCAGCAGCCTGGCCACCATGTTGAACACTACTTGGAGGAAACACTGAGGGTGGCAAGGGTGCAGAATGTACTCTGGGTGGGGGACTTCAGTGTCCATCACCACGAGTGGCTCAGTAGCACCACCACAGACCGAGCTGCTCACATCCTAAAGGTCATAGCTGCTAGACTGGGTCTTGGGCAGCTGGTGAGGGAACCAACAAGAGGAAAAAAAACATACTTGACCTAATCCTCACCAACCTACCTGCTGCAGATGCATCTGTCCATGACAGTATCGGTATGAGTGACCACTGCACAGTTGTTGTGGAGACGAGGTCCCACCTTTACATTGAGGATACTCTCCATCGTGTTGTGTGGCATTACCACCGTGCTAAATGGGAAAGATTTCGAACAGATCTAGCAACTCAAGACTGGGTATCCATGAGGTGCTGTGGGCCATCAGCAGCAGTAGAATTGTACTCGAACCACAATCTGTAACCTCATGGGCGAGCATATCCTCCACTCTACCATTACCGCTAAGCCAGGGGATCAACACTGGTTCATTGAAGAGTGCAGGACGGCAAGCCAGGAGCAACACCAGGCATAGCTAAAAATAAGGTGTCGTCCTGGTGAAGCTGCAACACAGGACTACTTGCGTGCCAAACAACATAAGCAGCAAGTGATAGACAGGGCTAAGCAATTCCACAACCAACTGATCATATCTAAGCTCTGCAGTCCTGCCACATCCAGCCATGAACAACTCACTGGAGGAGGAGGCTCCACAAATATCCCCATCCTCAATGATGGAGGAGCCCAGCACATCAGTGCAAAAGATAAGGCTGAAGCATTTGCAACAATCTTCAGCCAGAAGTGCCGAGTGGATGATCCATCTTGGCTCCTCCAGAGGTCCCCAGCACCACAGATACCAGTCTTCAGCCAATTCGATTCACTCCACATGATATCAAGAAACAGCTCAAGGCACTGATACGCGGAAGGCTACAGGACCTGACAATATTCCGGCAATAGTACTGAAGACTTTTGCTGCAGAACTTGCCACGCCCTTAGCCAAGCTGTTCCAGTGCAGCTACAACACTGGCATCTACCCAGCTAGGTGGAAAATTGCCAAGGTATGTCCTGCACATATAAAACAGAACAAGTCCAACTCAGTCAATTACTGCCCCATCGGTCTACATGCCATCATCAGTAAAGTAATGGAAGAGGTCATCAACAGCACTATCAAGTGGTACTTGCTTAGCACTAACCTGTTCACTGAGCTTCAGTTTGGTTTCTGCCAGGGCCACTCAGCTCCTGGCCTCATTACATCCTTGGTTCAAACATGGACAAAGAGCTGAACTCCTGAGGTGAGGTGAGAATGCCTTTGACATCAAGGCAGCATTTGACTGAGTGAGGCATCAAGGATCCCGAACAAAACTGGGTTCAATGGGAATCGGGGGAAAACTCTCCACTGGTTGGAGTAAAACCTAGCACAAAGGAAGATGGTTGTGGTTGTTGGGGGTCAGTTATCTCAGCTCCAGGACATCATTGCAGGAGTTCCTCAGGGTAGCATCCTAGACCCAACCATCTTCAGCTGCTTCTTCAATGACCTTTCTTCCATCATAAGGTCAGAAATGGGGATGTTCGCTGATGATTGCACAATGTTCAGCACCATTCGCGACTCCTCAGACACTGAAGCAGCCCATGACCAAATGCAGCAAGACCTGGACAATATCCAGGCTTGGGCTCACAAGTGGCAAGTAACATTCGCGCTACACAAGTGCCAGACAATGATCATCTCCAACAAGACAGAATCTAACCATTGCCCCTTGACATTCAATGGCATTCCATTGCTGAATCCTCTACTATCAACATCCCGGGGGGTTACCATTGACCAGAAACTGAACTGAACTAGCCACATAAATACTGTGGCTACAAGAACAGGTCAGAGGCTAGGAATTCTGTGATGAGTAACTCACCTCCTGACTCCCCAAAGCCTGTCCACCATCTACAAGGCACAATCCAGGAGTGTGATGGAATACTCTCTACTTGCCTGGATGAGTGCAGCCCCAACAACACTCAAGAAGTTTGACACCATCCAGGACAAAGCAGCCCACTTGATTGGCACCATATCCACAAACATTTACTCCCTCCACCACCTCTTAAAGCGAAGATACACTTTGACCACAGGAAGCAGGAAAGATTTGATACTTGCAGGCAGGGCTGCACGAGCCACAGCTGTGTCTGTGCACTGGTTCCCGGCAGGAGTCATGAGCCCGACCTGTAGGGACTATCCCTTGATGTCAAATAGCCTGTCACTGACTTGGCACACTTGTTGGAATAGAAATGGACAGAAGAGTGGCACAGGGTCAGTGAATAATGGCTCTGGTCTCCAACAAGCTGAATGTTAAGGGAATGGGATACTTTCTGATTGTGAAAGATGTTGATGCTGGTGATGCAGAATGTTGTTAAGGTGCATGCAAAACAATGTGAGTGCACTGCATGGCCCTTTGGACCCTGGGGAAGACCGCCATTCTTAGGAAGCCTGGTACTCTCTCACGAACTTTCTTTCACTCACATGGAAGGAGTTGTAGCTGTTCCTCCTGGAGAATGAGGCAGTGAACAGTGATCTGAGAGGTGCTGCTGATCTCACCTGCTATGGCCTGCACCATGTCCACGCTGTATAAGATGAAGACAACAGCATCCTGGACAGCCTTTGGGGCCTGGAGATTGTACATTTTTAAAAATTCTTTCTTGGGATGTGGGAGACACTGGCTAGGCCAACATTTATTGCCCATTCCTGTTGCCCTTGTTTAGAGGGCATTTAAGAGTCAACCACATTGCTGTGGGTCTGGAGTTGCATGTAGGCCTGACCAGGTAAGGACAGCAGATTTCCTTCCCTAAAGGACATTATTAGTGAACCAAATGGATTTTTACAACAACGGGTTCATGGTCATCATTAGACTTTTAAGTGCAGATTTTAGTTGGATTCAAATTTCACCAACTGCTGTGGATGGGATTTGAACCCAGATCCCCAGAGGAATACCCTGGGTCTCTGGAATACTAGTCCAGTGACAATACCACTATGCCATTGTCTCCCCACCACTTAAAGGCAGCCTGCACCTTTTAAAGGGGAGACCCACTTTGGCCACAGGAAGCAGGAAAGACTTGAAACTAGCAGGCTTGGCTGCATTTGTGTCTGTGCGCTGGTTCCTGGCAGGAGTCATGCTTTTCATATCCTGCAGCTGCAGCACGGAACACGGCTCCATTGCAGCCTCTTTGGTGAAACACTGGCACATTATACATTGCTTCTTGACCAGGTTATGAAGACTGGCCCTGTGTCGTGCCCCCTGTGCAATGCCCTCTACTCCTCCATCAACTCCCAGCGGCTCCCGCTCACTGCTGTCTACTTTGGTGCTCTGTCCTCTCCTCCAGCCTCTAGTGTACAGACTGACTAGACACCCTGTGAGTGAAGTGAAATGTTTCCAAGGCAGATAAGCAGTCCAGCATTGGAAAGATTGTTCCCAGAACTCACAACTCAGTCATGGAGTGGAGATAATAGCTCACAATCAGGTCCTTGTATTGATTTACCAGGCAGGATTATCATATGGCACATTGGATGCTAGAGCAGATCAGTTTGACAAAAGGCACCAACTACCAGTGTAGGGCTCCTGTTTTAATAGTTGCTTGGTAATACAGAATTTGAGAATTGCTGAAAAAAAGAGACATGCTGTCAAAGTTTTTTGTCCTCCACTCAGCAGGACAGAATCGCAAGAATACCGCATTTCAAAGGGAACAACAATTTATACTGCAGGAGAAGAGGGCATTGATTGGTTGGCAAGTGGATGTGATTGCACTGGAGAGGGTGCAGAGGAGATTTACCAGGGTGCTGCCTGGGCTGGAGGGTCTGAGCTGTGTGGAAAGATTGATGGGCTGGGGTTGTTTTCCTTGGAGCAGCAAAGGTTAAGAAGGGACCTGACAGAGGTGTATAAGATTATGAGGGGCATAGATAGGGTGGATAGGAAGGCACTTTTTCCATTAGTAGAGGGATCAATAACAAGGGGCATAGATTTAAAGTAAGAGGTAGAAGGTTAAGAGGGGAGTTGAGAAATTTTTTCACCCAGAGGGTGTTTGGAGTCTAGAATTCTCATAACATTTAAGAAGAATTTAGATATTCACTTGCATTGCCATAGCCTCCAGGACTACGGGCCAAGACTGGAAAATGGGATTAGTGTAGTCAGATTTTTGTTGACTGGTGTGGACACGATGGGCCAAATGGCCTCCTTCTGTGCTGTAGAGTCTATGAGTCTATGGACTCTGATTGCTACAGGCATTGCCATGGAGAAGTCATCAAAGGACAATCATCTCCCAAACTTTCATTTAAATTCAAACTAGTCTAGTTGACCCTTTTTGGTTGAGGCATTGCCATGGGAATGCACCAGGGAACAGTTGTCCCCCAAGCTTTTGTTTAGTTGAAAGAGGCGCATTACCTGGTCATTTTCTTTCTGTTTGCAAAGGACAGGGCCCTTCATAAAATCAGCAATACTCTTAATACTATAATGAGCTTCCTGAACATAAAAAGTACACTCCTTGACTTATGGAGTGTGCAATCTAATATTGTAGGTGGTGCACTGTCAGCAAGCATGTACTTCCTGTGATATTGGACCCTTAGGCATCCGTTTCACACCTCAAGAAAGGGTGCAGCATGGTCCTATTTCTAGGCCAAGTGTCATTGTTATTCCTGTGGCACAATATCGTAGAATAGAATTCTTCCAAAAATGACACTAAACTCTCCGCTTGGAAAGAAAACCCAATGTGACAGAGGCCGATTTAGAGAAGTGCCAGATCTGTAGTTAAATTTAAGGCAAAATTCAGCAGCCTCTAAAAACAGGCATGGGGATCTCAATGTGAGATTAATCCACAAACTTTGTTTTGCCTTTTAATTTAAATAACAGCGTTCAGCCCAGTGCTTAATGTGCTCAGTTGCTGCACACCTCAGGAGGGACACAAGTTCATGCGAGGTTAACCGCGTAAAGCCAGCCTGCACCTTTTAAAGGGAAGGTACATCCTGGCAGCAGCAGGTGCTGGAAGTGGCTGAGAAAGAGTGACTGACCTGCAAGAAAAGTGACTATGGTGCAACAGTGCAGAGAGCGTGCTTCAAACTTCTCTAATGCAGCCCTACAGGCCTTGATGCATGAGGTGGATGGGGGGAGCGATGTCCTTTATCTGCAGGGGTCCAGGAGGACCCCTAGACAAGCTTTGGAAAGGCAGGGGGAGCAGAAAGCTATCACTTTAATGACATCAGAGTAGACCTGAGGACTGAGATGCAATGCCGGAAGAAGTTTAGTGACCACGCACGAGTGATCAAGGCCAGTGAATTCATCCTCAAATGTCATTGTTGTGCCCAATACAGGTATGAAGATATTACAAATTTTAAAATTGTATTTTTAAAAATGAACACAACAGCTTTTAAGATGGCTGAGAACACATCAAGTGACTTTGGCAATGTCGGCACCAGACAAGACCTGAATCCCAAGCAAGTGCCTCATTAAAATATGAGCAATCCCAGCCACTTGTGAAACTCACAACTCCTTTTGTTAAGGATGAACTGTAAACAAGCAAAACTTTAATACCAGTCAATGTGTCTTGTTGCTCACCGCATTGAAACTCAATAGGCTGTTAGATGAATATGAAATGAGTCTCATTGATCTTTCATTATATTGTGATGGTCCCTCATCAAAACATTTAAAGTATGAAAGGCCATAACGCAGGATGTGTATTGGCCCAACCCACTACCTCATTTGGGAAAGGTCTTTGGACTCTTGTAGGTCACATGGTTAAGGCAACCATGTTTGTACCTGCTTTTAAAAACTTACAGCAGAGGATGTTCAGGGTCAAAGAAACACCATGAGAGATACCACCTGGAACATCACCCAAGAAGCCATTGAACCAGCTGTGAGACAACACAGCCAAGGTAAAACAGCTATACCTTGCAAGTGGGAGAAGGATTCTCCCCCAGCCCATTGAATCTTCAAGTTCACCTGAGAGCTGACCTCCTGGCAATTCAACTACAAGAAACCTTACAGCTTACGAAGAATCCTCCGCTTTTACCCAACCTCCACTCCAACTACAGCACCAATTGATCCAAGTAACTTCAGGCCGACTACAAAAGAGACTGAAATCATTTCAACTTGAAATTGTATTGTTTTTTTTCCCCTCATCTCTATGTATTTGTTGTGTGTGCTATAATATGTATCAGATACCACGTTAAAACTTCCAGGGCAGGGTAATAATAAATAAGATTCATTATTTTTAAAGTCACAAAAGCTTGCTGCTGGAAATTGTCTAAATTGGGACAAACCTCTCTAAGGCTAAGAACACACATTAACCTCACACATAAAAAAAAATCTCTGGTCATGGGCAATAAGACACAAACTCTATCCATGACAGTTGTGTCCTTAAAGCTGAACAACTAGCCTCGAACATTGCCTCATTCACCACACCCCGATCACTCAGTTACCAACAATCTATATCAATCACAACTCATACCTCACATTCATAGCTTTAACTAACCCACCCACAGCTGCACTGCTGAAAGCCTCAAACCCACATCTCACAGCTTACACACACTGTCAGTTCTTCAACTACAACAAGCACATCACACAAACATACTGTGTGACACACTTACCTCTCTCTTGCACAGCAAGGTGGCACACAAAAAGAGTCAATAGGAGCTAATTGGAGGAGGGCAAATATGGACTTCTGGAGGAGATTATGTTCGCCATCATTGGAGTAGCTATGGCTGAGGCCATGGCCAGCAGCAGGGCTGAAACCATTGAAGATAACAGTGCGATCATACCTATTCCTTTATTTCACATCTCAGAACCCCCTCATTCTACAATCTCTTTTGATTTACAAGCTGCAGTTGGCATTGTGACTAAGAGGACACTCTGATGGTCAGTAACAGAGGGAGGGAAGGCATAGCTCTGAAGGTGAATGGGGAATTGGGGCTGCATTTACTGATAACACAGTCAAATGAGCTAATCACAGACTGCCTAAGGGGCTGTGTTATTTGACTCCTCCCTTCCTCCACCTCTTCCTCCTTCATTTCCTGCTCTTCCTCAGCTTCTTGCCATATTCCTAGTGGCAAAGGCTTTGCTCTCACGAGGTTGTGCAGATTGCAGCACACCGTGAATAGTCATGAGATGCACTCTGGAGAATGCTGGAGATGCCCTCAAGAGCGGTCCAGGTATTGGAAGCATTGCTTAACCATTCCAATAGTCTGCTTGATGTCGTTTCATGTGGCAGCATGGTTTTTACTTTATGCATGTTTCTCATGTGTATGCGAGAGGAGGATCCTGGGACAGGCAGTCAGCAGCACCTAGAGGAGAATGTGAGAGGAGGATACTGGGACAGGCAGTCAGCAGCACCTAGAGAGGAGTGAGAGAGAAGGACCTGTTTCTACCTGTCAGAGCCAAAGTGTGATGTCAAAGGGACACAGGCAGGTGATTGGTGGGTATCTCTTCCATGTCTCTTTTGATTGGCCAAGTGGTTTAAATCAGGAGGCATTATTACAGCTGAAGAGTACTGTTAAGAAATTCACTTTTAAAATATTTAACATACAAAAGAATTAATTAAATAGAATAGAGATGGCTGGGCAGGTGATGTGTTGCAGCTGTAGTATGTGGGAGCAGGTGGATGCCGGTGCAATCCATGGTGACCACATCTGCAGCAAGTGTTGGTTGCTCGAGGAACTTCGGCCCAGAGTAGATAAGCTGGAGTCCGAGCTGTGGACACTACGACACATCAGGGAGGGGGAGAGTTACCTGGACATTGTGTTTCAGGAGACAGTTACACCCCTTGGATTAATTACATCAAATTTGAACCGTGGTCAGGGACGGGAGGGTGTGACTGCGAGTGAGGCAGGTTTGGGGGTCCAAAATTTAGCTTTGGAGGAGCCCCAGCCAGTGTCCAATAGGTTTCAAGGTTCCTGTTCCCTGTGTGGACGAGGGCCCAGACTGCAGAGAGGATGAGCGAACTGACCACGGCACCATAGTACAGAGAGCCATTCAAGTGGGGGGAGAAAAGACAATTGTAGTAGTAATAGGGGATAGCATAGTTAGGGGAATAGATACTGTTCTCTGCAGCAAAGACAGAGAGCTCCAAAGGCTGTGTTGCCTACCTGGTGCCAAGGTTAAGGGCATCTCTTCTGGGCTGGAGAGGAACTTGGAGTGGGAGGGGAAGGATCCAGTTGTCATGGTCCAAGTATGTACCAACGACATAAGTAGGACAAGGAAAGAGGTTCTGCTGAGGGACTACGAGGAGCTCAGAGCTAAATTAAAAAGTAGAACCACAAATGTAATAATCTCCAGATTACTACCTAGGCCACATGCAAATTGGCATAGGGTAAATAAGATTAGAGAGGTAAATGTGTGGCTCAAAGATTGGTGTGGGTGAAATGGGTTCTGATTCATGGGGCACTGGCACCAGTACTGGGGAAGGAGAGAGCTGTTCCATGGGGACGGGCTTCATTTGAACCATGCTGGGACCCAGTGTCCTGGTGAATCGTATAACTAGGGTTGTAGATAGGACTTTAAACTAATTAGTTGGGGGGATGGTTCAATTGAAGGGAAGTTTAAAAAATCAAAAGGAAACAAGAGGCAAACGATAATCAAAGTGTGACAGGAAGGGGCAGAAAATATAAGCAGAAGAGTGCAGCAGAAATCAGAACCAGAATGAGCAATAATAGTAAAAAGTCAAAGCTTAAGACTCTTTATGTGAATGCAAGCAGCATTTGTAACAAGATAGATGAGTTGTTGGCACAAATAGATTTAAATGAATATTACTTGATAGCTATTACAGAGGGCGTGGTTGCAGGGTGACCAAGGCTGGGGACTCAATAGTCAAGGGTATTCAATGTTCTGGAAAAATAGGCAAAAAGGAAAAGGAGGTGGGGTAGCTTTGTTAATGAAGGAAGGTATCAGTGCAGTGGTGAGTAGTGATATAGGTGCAATAGATCATGATGTGGAATCAGTTTGGGTGGAAATAAGGAATAGCAAGGGGAAGAAGTGACGGGTGGGAGTCGTCTATAGGGCACCGAAGAGTTGCCTCACTGTAGGAATATATGAATCAAGAAATAATGGAGGCATGTAAGAAGGGGGCTACAATTGTCATGGGTGATTTTAATCTGTATATTGACTGGATAAATCAGATTGGCAAGGTAACATGGAAAACAAATTTGTAGAATGCGTCAGGGATTGTTTCTTAGAGCAATATGTTGCAGAACCTACCCAGGAACAGGCTATTTTAGATCTAGTAATGTGTAATGAGGTGGTATTAACAAGAGTTATCATAGTTAAGGACCCTCTAGGGGGTAACGATCACAACACGGTCGAAGTTCAAATTCAGTTTGAGGCCGAGCAACTCAGGTCTCAAACCAGTTTCCTCAACTTAAATAAGGGCAATTACAGAGGTATGAAGAAAGAGTTGTCTAAAGCGGGCTGGGAAAATGGATGAAGGGGAAGGTCAGTGGATGCGCAGTGGCAGACATTTAAGCAGATATTTTATAACGCACAACAAAAATTTATCCCGATCAAAAAGAAGGACTCGATGAGAAGGATGAACCACCCACGGTTAACAAAGATGGTCAAGGAGAGTATCCATAGAAACTAGAAGCAGGAGTAGGCCATTCGGCCCTTCGAGCCTGCTCTGCCATTCATTATGATCATGGCTGATCGTCCAACTCAATAGCCTGCTCCTGCTTTCTCCCCATACCCTTTGATCCATTGCACCCCAAGAGCTATATCTAACTTCTTCTTGAAAACATACAATGTTTTGGCCTCAACTACTTTCTGTGGTAATGAATTCCACAGGCTCACCACTCTCTGGGTGAAGAAATTTCTCCTCATCTCAGTCCTAAATGGTCTACCCCATATCCTCAGACTGTGACCCCTGGTTCTGGACTCCCCCACCATTGGGAACATCCTTCCTGTATCTACCCTGTCTAGTCTTGTTAGAATTTTATAGGTTTCTACAAGATCCCCCCTCATTCTTCTGAACTCCAGCGAATATAATCCTAATTGACTCAATCTCTCCACATATGTCAGTCCCGCCATCCCAGGAATCAGTCGGGTAAACCTTCGCTGCACTCCCTTTATAGCAAGTACATCCTTCCTCAGATAAGGAGACCAAAACTGCACACAATATTCCAGGTCTGGTCTCACCAAGACCCTGTGCAATTAAAGCCAATTGAAAACTAAGGCTTACAAAGTGGCAAAAACTAGTGGTAGGCCAGAGGATTGGGAATTTTTTTAGGAACCAGCTGCAGATGACTAAAAAGCTAATAAAGAAGGAGAAAATTGATTATGAAAGTAAATTGGCAAAACATATAAAAACAAACAGCAAAAACTTCCATGGATATAGAAAAAGAGAGTGGCTAAAGTGATCGTGGAGCCCTTGGAGGATGCGACTGGAGAACTGGTAACGGAGAACAGGGAAATGGCTGATAATTTAAACCAATATTTTGCATTGGTCTTCACAGTGGAGGACATTATAAACATCCCACAGATATCAGATAAGCAGGGGCTAATAGGAGGAAAGATCTTGTAACAGTCTCTATCACGAGGGACAAAGTATTTAACAAGCTAATGGGACTACAGGCAAACAAGTCACCAGGACCTGATGGCCTGCATCCAAGGGTTTTAAAGGGAGTGGCTGCAGATATATTGGAGGCATTGGTCGAAATGTTCCAGAACTCACTGGATTCCGGTAGGGTCCCAGCAGATTGGAAAACAGCTAATGTGACGCCCCTGTTCAAGAAGGGAGGGAGACAAAAAGCAGGAAACTATCGGCCAGTCAGCCTAACATCTGTCATTGGGAAAATGCTAGAGTCCATTATAAGGAAGAAATAGCAGGACATTTAGAAAAGCTTAATGCAATCAAATACGAGTCAACACAGTTTTGTGAAAGGAAAACCATATTTGATAAATTTGCTAGAGTTATTTGAGGATATAACAAGCAGAGTTGATAAAGGGGAACCGGTAGATGTAGTGTATTTGGATTTCCAGGAGGCATTTGATAAGGTTCCACATAAAATGTTATTGCACAAATAGGAGCTCAGGGTATTGGGAGTAATGTATTAGCATGGACTGAGAATTGGTAAATACACAGAAGACAGAGGGTCGGGAATAATGGGTCTTTTTCAGGTTGGAAAGACGTAATTTAGTGGAGTGCCACAAGGATTAGCCCTCGGGCCTCAATTATTTATTATCTATATTAATGACTTGGAGGAGGGGGCAGAGTGTAATGTATCCAAATTTGCTGATGATACAAAAATGAGTGGGAGGGCATGTTGTGATGAGGACATGAGGAATCTGCAAGGGGATATAGATAGGCTGAGTGAGTGGGCAAAAACTTGGCAGATGGATTTTAATGTAGGAAAGTGTGAGGTCATGCACTTTGGTAGGAAGAATCAAAAAGCAGACTATTACTTAAGTGGAGAGAGACTCCAAAAAAGTACAGCACAGAGGGATCTGGGTGTCCTTGTGCATGAAACACAAAAAGTTAGCATGCAGGGGCAGCAAGTAATTAAGAAGGCAAATGGAATTTTGGCCCCTATTGCTAGGGGGTTGGAGTTTAAAAATAGGGGGGTCTTGTTACAACTGTACACGGTGTTGGTGAGGCAGCACCTGAAGCACTGTGTACAGTTTTGGTCCCTGTATCTAAGAAAGGATAGACTGGCATTGGAGGCAGTTCAAAAGACATTCACTAGGCTGATTCCTGGGATGAAGGGAATGACTTATCAAGAATGGCTAAACAAGTTAGGCCTTTATTCATTAGAGTTTAGAAGAATGAGGGGCGATCTTATTGAAACGTATAAGATTCTGAGGGGCATTGACAGGGTAGATGTTGAGAAGTTTCCACTAGTAGAGGCATCTTGAACTAGGGGGCATAGTTACAGAATAAGGGGACACTCATTTAAAACTGAGCTGCGAAGGAATTTCTTCTCAAAGGGTAGTGAATGTCTGAAAATCTTTACCCCAGAGAGTTGTGGAGGCTAGGTCACTGAAAATATCTAAATAAGAGGTAGATAGATTTTTGAAATATCAGGGAGTTGAGGGCTATGAAGAGCTGACATGAAAGAGGCCTGGGGCAGATCAGCCATGATCTTATTGAATGGCGGGGCAGGCTCAAGAGGCTGAATGGCCTACTCCTGCTCCTATTTGTTATGTTCTTTTGTTCTTATGTGCCAGATGGTCAGCGAGTGCTTGTTGCCCTCTGATTCCCCATGGTGGTTCAAATGCAGGTGGTACTGCAGATTAGTGCAGAATAAAGGCACCATGACTGCTGCTAAGGTACTGGGTAATGTTTTGGGTATGTCTACACATCAGCTGGACTTTGAGGAAGTGGAACCCTTTCCAGTTGCGGCACATTTTTAAAATTAATTTACAAGACGTTGGCTTCACTGACTGGGCCAGCATTTATTGCCCATCCCTGATTGCCCTAGAGAAGGTGGTGATGAGCTGCCTTCTTGAACCGCTGCAGTCCATGCGGTGCAGGTACACCCACAGTGCTGTTAGGGAGGGAGTTCCAGGATTTTGACCCAGCGATGGTGAAGGAACGGTAATATATTTCCAAGTCAGATGGTGTGTGGCTTGGAGGGGAACTTCCAGGCGGCGGTGTTCCCATGTATCCGCTGCCCTTGTCTCTCCAGATGGTCGTGGTCGTGGGTTTGTAGTGCTGTCCAAGGAGGCTTGGTGATTTCCTGCAGTACATCCTGTAGATGGTGCACACTGCTGTCACTGTTCGTCGGTGGTGGAGGGAGTGAATATTTGTGGATGAGGTGCCAATCAAGCGGGCTGCTTTGTCTGAATGATGTCAAGCTTTTTGAATGTTGTTGGAGCTGCATCACCCTCCTGACTTGTGCCTTGTAGATGGTGGACAGACTTTGGGGAGTCTGGAGGAGAGTTACTTGTCGCAGGATTCCTAGCCTCTGACCTGCTCTTTTAGCCACAGTACTTATATGGCTAGTTCAGTTCAATTTCTGGTCAATGGTAACCCCCAGGATGTTGATAGTGGGAGATTCAGTGATGGTAATGACATTGAATGTCAAGGGGCAATGGTTAGATTCTCTCTTATTGGAGATGGTCATTGCCTGGCACTTGTGTGGCATGAATGTTACTTGCCACTTGTCATGTCCAGGTCTTACTGCATTTGGACATGGACTGTTTCAGCATCTGAGATGTTGCAAATGGTGCTGAACATTGTGCAATCATCAGCGAACACCTCCACTCCTGACCTTATGATGGAAGGATGGTCTGTGATTTTTTTTTTTAAAAGAGTGCGGAAAGCGAGGGGAGTTCATTTTGAAAAGCACGCAGAGAGAGAGGGGAGTTCATTTTGAAAAGAGCACAGAGAGCGAGGGGAGTTCATTTTGAAAAGCGCATGGAGAGCGAGGGGAGTTCATTTTGAAAAGCACGCGGAGAGCGAGGGGAGTTCATTTTGAAAAGCATGCGGAGAGCGAGGGGAGTTCATTACCCAGGGGACAATGTTCGAGGAGCCTCAATCCCTGCAAATGTCCAACAGTTACGAGGTTCTTGCAAGCTGTGTGGATGAGAGCAGGGACTGCAGGGGGGATGACTGAACTGACCATAGTACTGTGGTACAGGGAGCCATTCAAGTCGGGGGAGGAAATAGGAACGTAGTAGTGGTAGGGGACAGTATAATTAGGGGAAATGTACTGTTCTCTGCAGCCGTGAGTATGAGTCCCAAAGGCTGTGTTGCCTGCCCGGTGCCAGGGTTAAGGACATCTCCGCAGGGCTGAAGAGGAACTTGGAGTGGGAGGGGAGGGATCCAGTTGTCATCGTCCATGTTGGTACCAACACCATTGATAAGACTAGAGAGGAGGTTTGCTGAAAGAATTTGAACAGTTAGGAGCTAAATTAAAAAGAAGAACCTCCAAGGTAATAATCTCGGGATTGCTACCTGAGCCACGGGCAAACTGGCATAGGGTAAATAAAGTCAAGGAGTTAAATACGTGACTCAAAGATTGGTGTGGGAGGAATGGGTTTCAGTTCATGGGGCACTGGCACCAGTACTGGGGTAGAAGGGAGCTGTTCCGGTGGGATGGTCATCACTTGAACCATGCTGGGACCAGTATCTTGGCGAATCAAATAACTAGGGCTGTAGAGAGGGCTTTAAACTAAATAGAGTGGTGGGGGGGAGGGTTCCGGAGAGGGGTTACATAGGCTGACAAAGCATAGGGATATGGCAGCTTTGCAGGGCAGCCATTTAGGTCATGATGCCCAGAGTGTGACAGGAAGGGACAGAGTGTACAAACATAAAAAAAAACACAAATAGGGTCAAAGGGGGGAAAAAATGGTAAAAAGGCAAAATTAATGACTCTTTACTTAAACGCACACGGTATTTGGAACAAAATAAATGAATTAACGGTACAAATAGACATTAATGGGTATGGTCTTATAGCCATTACGGAGACATGGTTGCATGGAGATCAAAGCTGGGAACTAAATATTCAGGGGGATGTGACTTTTCAAAAGGACAGGCAGGAAGGAAAGGGTGGCGGGGTAGCTTTGGTGGTATGGGATGGAATAAGTACAATAGCAAGATAATGATCTTGGATCGGAAGATATAGAATCCATATGGGTGGAGGTAAGAAATAACAAGGAGAAGAAGACACTGGTAGGAATAGTCCATAGGCCTCTTAACAGTAACTATGCTGTAGGACAGAGAATAAATCAGGAGATACTGAGGGCATGTAAAAAACACAGTCCATTAATCATGGGTGACTTTAATCTTCATGTGGATTGGGAAAATCAAATTGGCAGAAGAAGCCACAAGCAAGAATTCATAGATTGTATTCGGGACAGTTTCCTACAACAATATGCTGTGGATCCAGCCAGGGATCAGGCTATTCTGGATCTGGTAATGTGTAATGAGGCAGGTTTAATAAATGATCTCAGAGTAAAAGATCCACTAGGAAAAAGTGACCATAACATGGTAGAATTTAGCATTCAGTTTGAGAGTGAGAAAGTTGGGTCGGAAACAACTGGGCTAAACTTAAATAGGGGTAATTACAAAGAAATGAGCGAAGAGTTGGCTGGAATGGGCTGGGAAAGGAGTTTAGCAGAAAAGACGGTTGACGAACAATGGCAGACATTTAAGAAAATAGTTCATGACTCACAACAAAGATATATCCCAGTGAGGCAGAAGGATACCAGGAAGGGGGTGAACCAACCATGATTAATCAAGGAAGTTAAGGATGGTATCAAATTGAAAGAAAAATTGTACAGTGTGGCAAAGATTAATGGTAAGCCAGGGGATAGTTAGAAAAACCAACAAAAGATTACCAAAAAAAAATAAAGAGGGAAAAAATAAACTTCGAGAGTAAACTAGTAAGTAATATAAAAAATGGAGAATAAGAGCTTCTATAAATATATAAAAAGGAAGAGAGAGGCCAAGGTGAACATTGGTCCCTTAGAGAATGAGGCTGGGGAAATAATAATGGGGAACGAGGAAATGGCAGAGGAGTTAAGTAAATACTTTGCATCAGTATTTATGGTAGAAGGCACTAATAGCATTCCAAAAATACTAAATAATCAAGGGGCAAAAGGCGAGGAGGAAATATATACAATAACTATCATTAGAGAAAAAGTAGAGTCACATAGAGTCATAGAGTCATAGAGGTATACAGCACGGAAAAAGGCCCTTTGGCCCATCGAGTCTGCACCTGTCAAACAAGTACCTCACTATTCTAATTCCATTTTCCAGCACTAGGCCCATAGCCTTGAATACCATGGCACTGCAAGTGCACACCCAAATACTTCATAAATGTTACGAGAGTTTCTGCCTCCACCACCCTTTCAGGCAGTGAGTTCCAGATTCCCACCGCCCTCTGGGTGAAAAAGTTCTTCCTCACATCCCCTCTAAACCTTCTGCCCCTTACCTTAAATCTATGCCCCCTGATTATTGATCCCTCCACCAATGGGAAAAGTTCCTTCCTTTCTACCATATCTATGCCCCTCATAATTTTATACACCTCAATCATGTGCCCCCTCAATCTCCTCTGCTCCAAGGAAAATAACCCCAGTCTATCCAGTCTCTCCTCATAACTAAAACTCTCCAGCCCCGGCAACATCCTGGTAAATCTCCACCACTCTCTCTAGTGCAATCACATCCTTCCTGTAATGCCGATTCCAGAACTGCACGCAATACTCTAGCTGTGGCCTAACCAGAATTTTAAACAGTTCAAGCATAACCTCCCTGCTCTTATATTCTGTACCTCGGCTAATAAAGGCAAGTATCCCATGCCTTCTTAACCACTTTATCTACCTGTCCCGCTCCCTTAAATAACCGGTGGGCATGAACACCAAGGTCCCTCTGATCCTCGGTACTTCCCAGGATCCTACCATTCATCATGTGTTCCCGTGCCTTGTTTGTCCTGCCCAGGTGCAACACCTCACACTTATCTGGATCAAATTCCATTTGCCATTGATCAGCCCATCTGTCCAGCCCATCTATATCCTCCTGTAATCTAAGGCTATCCTCCTCACTATTTACCACCCCACCAATTTTCGTGTCATCCACGAGCTTACTGATCAACCCTCCTCCTACATTCAAGTCTAAATCGTTTATATATACCACAAACAGCAAGGGACCCAACGACGTTCCCTGTGGAACCCCACTGGGCACAGGCATCCAGTCACAAAAGCACCCCTCGACCATCACTCTCTGCTTCCTGCCACTCAGTCAATTCTGGATCCAATTTGCCAAATTGCCTTGGATCCCATGGGCCTTTACCTCATTATCAGTCTCCCATGTGGGACTTTATCAAAAGCCTTGTTGAAGTCCAAGTAGACTACATCAAATGCATTGCCCTCATCTACACACCTGATCACCTCTTTGAAAAATTCAGTCAAATTGGTCAGACATGACCTCCCCTTAATAAAACCATGCTGACTGTCCTTGATTAATCCCTGCCTCTCCAAGTGTACATTAATTCTGTCCCTCAAAATTGCTTCCAATAGTTTCCCCGCCACTGAGGTTAGACTGACTGGCCTGTAGTTCCCTGGTTTATCCTTTCCTCCCTTCTTGAATTAAGGTACCATATTGGCTGTCCTCTAGTCCTCTGGCACCTCTCCTCTGGCCAGAGAGGTATTGAAAATTATTGCCAGCGCCCCTGCTATCCCCTTGTCTCACTCAACAGCCTGGGATACATTTCAACCGGGCCTGGAGATTTATCTACTTTTAAGCCTGCCAGACCACTTAGAACCTCCTCCCTTTCTATGCTAATTTATTTAATTATATCACAGTCCTTCTGCCTGATTTCCATACCCAGTCATCCCTCTCACTTGTGAACACCGACACAAAGTATTCATTTAGAACCCTACCTATGTCTTCCGGCTCCACACACAAATTACCACTATAGTCCTTAATGGGCCCTACTCTTTCCCTAGTTACCCTCTTACTCTTAATTTACTTGTAAAATAACTTTGGATTTTCCTTTATTTTACCAGCCAATGTTTTTCGTGCCCCCTTTTTGCTCTCCTAATTTCCTTTTTAAGTTCCCCCCTACACATTCTATACTCCTCTAGGGCTTCTGCTGTTTTGAGCCTTCGGTATCTGCCATAAGCCTCCCTTTTTCTCTTTATCCAATCCTGTATATCCCTCAACATCCAGGGTTCCCTGGATTTGTTGGTCCCACCCTTTATCTTTACTGGAATATGTTGGCCCTGTACTCTCCCTATTTCCATCTCGAATGAGTCCCACTACTCTGACGCAGACTTACCTAAAAGTAGCTGCTCCCAGTCCACTCTGGCCAAATCATATCTGATCTTATTAAAATCGGCCTTCCCCCAATTTAGAACTCTGATTTCTGGCCCATCCTTGTCCTTCCATAACAACCTTGAATCTAACGGAGTTATGATCACCATCTGCAAAATGCTCCCCCACTGATATCTCTACCACATACCCGGCTTCATTCCCTAAAATTAAGTCCAGGACTGCCCCCTCTCATGTAGAACCTTCTACATACTGGCTTAAAAAGCTCTCTTGGATGCATTTTAAGAATTCTGCTCCCCCTCAACTTATCACACTATGACTAACCCAGTTAATGTTGGGGAAGTTGAAATCCCCCACTATTACTACCCTATTATTTTTATATTTCTCTGAAATTTGCCCATATATCTGTTCTTCTACTTCTCTCTGACTGTTTGGGGGTCTATAATATACTCCCAGCAATGTGATTACTCCTTTTTTGTTTTTACGTTCTACCCATATGGTTTCATTTGAGGAGCCTTTGAAAATGTCATCCCTCCTTACTGCTGTAATTGATTCCTTGATCAATGTTGCGATACACCCTCCTCTTTTACTTCCTTCCCTGTCTCGCTTGAAGACCCTATACCCTGGAATATTGAGCTGCCAAGCCAGCCCCTCTCTCTCTCTAAGTATTAGGGAAACTGATGGGGCTAAAGGCTACTAGGTCCCCTGGACGGGATGGGTTGCATCCTAGGACATTAAAGGAGGCAGCTGCAGAAATAGCGGATGCACTGGTAGTAATCTTCCAAGAATCCTTAGATTCTAGAAAAGTCCCAGAGGATTGGAAAACTGCTAATGTAACACCCTTATTCAAAAAGGAAGGCAGACAAAAAACAGGTAACTATAGGCGAGTTAGCTTAACATCTGTCATTGGGAAAATGTTATAGTCTATTATAAAGGATGTAATAGCAGAGCATTTAGAAATGCATGATATAATCAAGCAGAGTCAGCCTGGCTTCATGAAGGATAAATCATGCATGACAAATTTATTAGAATTCGTTGAGGAGGTAACAAGCAGGATAGATGAAGGGGAACCAGTAGATGTAATATCTTCGGATCTCCAAAAGGTGATTAATAAGGTACCCGCACATAAGGCTACTTTAAAAGATAAGAGTCCTTGGTTTTGGGAGTAGCATGTTAGCATGAATAGATGATTGACTAACTATTAGAAGACAGAGAGTTGGGATAGGGGGGGCATTTTCAGGATGGCAAGCTGTAACTGGTGGAGTGCCACAGGGATCAGTGCTGGGGCCACAGTTATTTACAATATATATTAATGACTTGGATGAGGGAAGTGAATGTACTATCGCCAAGTTTGTGGATGCCACAAAAATAGGTGGGGAGGCAAGTGGTAAGGATGACACAAAGAGACTACAGAGGGATATAGACAGGTTAAGTGAGTGGGCAAAAACTTGGCAAATGGAATATAATCTGGGAAAATGTGAGGTTATGCACTTTGGCAGGAAGAATAGAGGAGCTGAATATTATTTAAACGGAGACAGATTGCAGAAAGCTGCAGCACAGAGGGAATTGGGGGCCCTCATGCATGAATCCCAAAATGCTAGCATACAAGTTCAGCAGTTAATAGGGAAGGCAAATAGAATGTTGGCCTTTATTTCAAAGGGAATGGAGTATAAATATAGGGAAGTCTTGCTAAAACTATACAAGGCACTGGTTAGACTACACCTGGAATGCTGTGAACAGCTTTGGCCCCCTTACCTGACGAAAGATGTATTGCTTTTGGAGGCAGTCCAGAGAAGGTTCATTAGGTTGATCCCGGGGATGGAGGGATTTTCTTATGAGGAGAGGTTGAGTCTGTACTCATTGAGTTTAGAAGAATGAGAGGTAACCTTATTGAAACATATAAGATTCTTAGGGGGCTTGACAGTGTAGATGCTGAGAGATTGTTTCCCCTTGTGGGAGAGTCTAGGATGAGAGGGCATAATCTCAGAGTAAGGGGGTGCCCATTTAAAACAGAGATGAGGAGGAATTTCTTCTCTCAGAGGGTGGTGAACCTGTGGAATGCATTGCCGCATTGGTTGTAGAATCTGGGTTGTTAAGCATACTCAAGGTTGACATAGAAAGATTTTTAATCAGTAAGGGAGTCAAGGGCCATGGGGAAAAGGCAGGAAAGTGGGTTTAAGCATTATCGGATCAGCCATGATCTAATTGAATGGCAGAGCAGACTCGAGAGGCCGAATAGCCTCCTTCTGCTCCTCAATCTTATGGTCTTATGGTTTTATGAAGCAGCTGAAGAAGATACAAGGTCCTCACCATGTTCCACGCCACTCCCTATAGACTTGAGCAGCTTTAAATACCTGTGCAATCTTCAAACACTTCTACTAACTCAGCAACAGTCAGCAGAAATCAATCAGAAACTAAACGGAGAGTGGTTGATGACCCCTTTACATAGTTCTGGTGGGGCTGTCCTTGCTGCTGAATGCAAAGAGGGTGTTAGCTGAAGCTGGAGATCAAGGTGACACTGCTACAGTCAAATTAGTGTTGTGTGCTGACTGATATCACAATCTGTCTACGCCAATCCTTCTGGCGCACACTCCCAGCAACCACGCTAATGACCTACCCGAAATGTGGCTTGGTATGCAGAAGTGTACTTGTGCAACGCAGACGCTGTTTAGCGCCTGAAATAAACTGTTGCATCAAATATACGAGCATTACATGTCCAAACTTTATGACTATTATTTTTATTTGAGAGTTCCAATTTAGAACCAAATTATGGTCAATATGTGTTATGGATCCATGTCCAATGTTACCTGGCCTAAGGATGTCAAAACTAATTTTGTACAGGACCTTAGAGCTATCAGAAAGAGGACACTTTCATCCCATTGATTTAGGTTAGATTCAAAACCAGACCCAGTGGTGATCACAGAATAGCTTAATCCATTGAACCTGGTACTCTCATAATCCCTTCTCTAATTTATTTTAATTTTAATTTAGAAATTGACAATCTCAACAGTATAACAAAACAAATAATAATTTGGTAGTACTGTCATGACCACAGATCATCGCCCCAAATTACATATGACATATTGAACTTTTAAGTAAGATGTATTTTTTAAAAGAAGGACATGCAAGCAAAAGCTAGCTGACACTGAAAGTAACCACTCGCTGGAAAATTCCTGTGTGGATTACACTTGATCAGCTAGCCCAGAGAACAGAATGTCACACCTAAAATGTGTCAGCGCCTACTTCAGACAGAGATACTTCAAAGGAAAAGATGCAATGCAAAAACTGAACTGTAATCTCCTGTGGTTGCAGAGATAATGAAGGCTGATTACCACCAGCAGAAATCATCTCCTGTGAGTTATATCCCAGACTGTGGACATGATGTGAGTTGAAAAGAAAGACATGTTTTTTCCCTTCCAGGAATACACAAGAAAAGGGGTTAAAAGCCAACTGCAACCCTGGTCCCTGTGTGCTAGATTTGGTGTTCCAGGCCTGGCATGCAAGGGTGTGCTGTGAAGGTCACAGCTAAAGAATATCAACTAGGCATCCCTGCATTTGCAGATGAAAAAGCCCTCTATCTCTGATTGCTGGAAGCAAGTCACAAGTCAGCAAAGCCACGGTCAGAATGGAAACAGGGCAACTCCTTTCAGCTAACCTGCAGAACCAAGAATCCCCAAACCAACTGCTCAACTGCCTAAAGTCAGCTCCACTGGAATCATCCAACTTAACGGCTGCAACGTTTCATCATCTACTCCTCACGGACCAGCCAAAGACTGATTCATATATCTTTTTATTTCTGGACTCACTTCTCATTTCTAATCTGTGTGTATGTGTGTTGCACTTTTTTCTCTCGCATTTTAGTAACTAATGAATTCAGTCTTTCTTTAATTCAAGAAAGCCTGGCTAAATTGGCTCCCATGAAAACATAAATATATTTGGACTGGGAAAGGGTATCCATTAAAGAAAGGATCCTTTTAAAATTAACCTTGCAACCAACAAAGGGGCTTGAATAAAGAAGGGGAGCCAGTTCATCCCTCCTCACCTGGAAGCATAGCAATTTGGGGTACCTCATCCGGCATCATAACAAATTGGGAGAACCTTGCCTGGGTACTGGTCATAATAGCACAGAACTTGAGTATTGCTGAAAAAGGAGATATGCGATCAAAGCTATATGTCTTGTACTCATCAGGATAGCTCGCAAGAAATTACCAACAGTAATGGGGAAACGGCAATTTATACTGCAAGAGAAGTGTTGATTGGTTGTTAAGCGGACTCTGATTGGTGGAGGCATTGCCATGGAGAATGCAGCACAGAACAATTAACTGGCAAGCTTCGTTCAAATTCAAACCAGGCAAGTCAACTCTGATTGGTCAAGGCATTGCCCTGGTTAATGAACCAGCTTGCAGTGTGGCTCACTTACATATGCTAGAAGTCACATATATTCATTCACAGGGCCCTACCTTTGCAGGCAGAAGGAGCATGACCACCCTTTGTGCCATTTTCAACCAAACAAAAGCTTAGGGAACAATCATTCCCTGGTTCATTCCCCAGAGCAATGCCTTGACCAATCAGAGGCAACCTGTCCAGTTTGAATTTGAACCAAAGCTGGGAAGTTAACTGTTGCATTTTTCATTCTCCATGGCAATGTCTCCACCAACCAGAGTCCACATGCCAACCAATCAGCACTCTCTTCTCAAGCAGTATAAATTGTTGTTCCCCTGTTACTGTTGGTAATTTCTTGTAAACTATCCTGATGAGTGCAAGATGAAAAGCTTTGATAGCATGTCCTTTTTCAGCAATATACAAAACAGGAAATGAAACTCAATTCAACTAGAGGCTAATTTTGGTCGGGCTCTGTGAGAAGCAAGGAAAGTGCTAAAGGAATAATTTAGTATAGTTAAAGATTGAAAATATATGTGTTAATTTTATAACGATATACTGAATTAAAATATCATGAAAAGTAGTGGCTCAAATGTGAGGGACAGAAGCTTTTGTTGTGTGCCATGGTTTATGAGCTGTTGTGAAATATCTTTTTCCGGTGATGGTACTGATTCCAATCTGGTGCTAGGGGTGATAATTGAGGAATTATTATTAGGTGACTCCAGTCACTGTCATTAACATTCAAGATGCTGGTTTCCCTATGAGTACATGCTTATACAGAAATGCTTGTTCTTACAATTAAAAAAATATTCAAAAATAAATAAAAACATACATTCTTTCACCTCCATAATCTAACAATGCACTGACTTTGGATCCTCCCAATCACCCTAGAACAGAGTTCAGCCATTTCAACATTGAAAGCCAATTGAATTCACATTACAATAAATTGCTTCAGCATGCCACTTACTGGGGCCCTTTTGTCCAAAAGGGAGTAAAGGCATACATTAGCATCAGTGTGATTGCAGCCAAGAAGAAAATATTTTAATTTAGCATTAAGTTGAGTGTGAATGAGGTTTTCTATTTGGAATATTTTGTGTACAATAATTGTGGATTCTTTCTCATAGGTGCTCATTTCCTGTTCTATATTTACAACTGACATTAGGCAGTAAAGGTTATACGTTGCCTCCCCTACTTCAGAGTGCCAGAATTATTCATTTCTAACTCATTTTTTACAAGTTTCCTCAAACATGTGGTAAATTTATCAGCTCAAAATCAATCAAACTATTACTCCACCGAATTCAGGGTACTCCAAAATGGATTGATTAGCAAATAGGTTTCGAAGCTTTGTAAAATAAAAACCGTCATAAGGAAATATAAGAACTTAGAGCAAATCAAAGTTATGGAAAACAGAAACTGCTGGAAGATCAAGCACTTAGCTCATTTTATATTGCATTTTTCCATTTCATTTCCCTTCTCCTTCCTTCTTATAGAATCATAGAATGATAACACACAGTGCAGGCCATTCTGCCCATCACACCTCTGCTGCTCCCCTACTATTTCCTTACAATTTTTTTTTTCCATTCATGTATTAATCCAAACCTTTTTATCAGCTGGCATTGACTCCTTGCTGGGGCAGAATTCAGTGGCATCCTTTTACCCTCCAGAGCTTTACCATACTTCATGTGTGAGCTTAAATAAGAAATGCTATTTGACTACAATAGCCATCACAGCTAATGCCGATGCTATCCTGATCCAGCAGTTGCAGATGCACGCAGTCAGACAAACATGCACATATAGACACACATGGAAAGACAAACAGCAAACAAACTTGCAGCAGGAACCACAGAAGACAGACAACCTTGTCTGGTTCCTTTTGGTGATGCATGGAAAGATATATCACAGTCAAGACACTTACACAAAATAAATTCCAAGCAGACTAAAATCAGCTAGAATTCCCACTCCTGCACCTCGATGGAATGTGTAGGCATGTGGCAAAGCAGGTGAAGCAGGATTGGATTTGTCTGTAATGTTCCCCCTCCCCCTAATTAAATAACAACAGCAGTCACAACATCAGGCATGAAGTATGACACAGGAGTTGTCTGCATCTATGCAACTGGGCCCATTACATGAGTTGCAACCTTGAGGTCAGATTGGATAAAAAGAGCACTGGGAGGGTAAAATAATAGAATTTTTTACCCCAAATATAGCTACCCCTTTATTTATTCACAGTGCAGAATTATTAAAAACAGTTAGAAATTCTTTGATTAACGTATTTTTGGAGTAACATGGCCTGGGGTATGTTCCAAATTAGTGAGGGAGAAAGGAATAGAGGGATATGTTGATCGGGAGAGGTGAAGTTAGGCGGGAGGGGAATTGTGCAAAGCATGAACACCAGTGTGGTCTTGCCGGGTCTAATGGCTTGATTCTGTGCTTAAACACTATAGGCGGGATTCTCCCGCCCTGGCCACTGCCGGGATCGTCCAGTCCTGCTGAAAGTCAATGGACTTTTGGCTGGGCCGTTGAATCTCCCGTGGCGGGTCCCACCATGACGGGGCCAGAAAATCCCAGCCAATGTAATTCTGTGCAGCAATCGAAGTGAGGTCACGCTTGTAAACTGAATTAGGTTTTCTCTTGTTACCTGTGTATATATTCTCAAGTCCTCAGTCTGTTCCTGTCTTTTAACTGCCCCATATTTAGTGTCAGAATGATATCAGTTATTATTCTTGTAGTTGAAGAAAATGATTAATTATTTAAAAAATGTGTTCAAAATCATGAAGAGTTTTGAGAGGCTAAATAAAAATATATTCCCAGTGGCAGGACAGTTTGTAACCAGAGGACAAAGATTTAAAGTAATCGGCAAAAAAAAACAAGCGAGATTAGGAGAAATTTATTTTCACAGCGAGTTGTTATGATCTGGAATGTTGATATGATCTTAGAGGGTGTTTGAAGTGGATTCAATAATTATTTTCAATAGAGAATAGGATAAATACTAAAGGGGAATAAATTGCAGTTCTATAGGGACGTGGAATTAATTGAACAGCTCTTTCAAAGAGCTGGCACAGACATGATGGGTTGAATGGCCTCCTTTTGTACTGTATCATTCTATGAATCCATGTAAATGCCAGAGTATTTAAGTACTCAAAGGGTTAAATGAGCAAAGCTAAGAAGCAAGTGTGTGGAATTATGATATTGATTGTATTTTTGAGTTTGTTTTCTTTGATGCACCCTGGCCTAGGCCTTTCTCGCTACAGTGGATGCTGTAATCTACAGGAACTGAGCCTGAAAAAATCCCTAGCTGTTTAACTGCTAGAGGCTTGATCATAAGCTGACACTGCTTTCAAAAGCTATTGATCAAAAACTCTGCCTGCATTCAAAATAGGAGATAGCGGGGAATTAAAAGTAGGACAGGCAGATGCTGACGGGTAGTCCTTCCACAGGCTTAGCTAGCTTACAGTTCTATCTGCTTTGCTTTGCTCAGAGAACTGTCTGATAGCTATTGTTTTATTGTGATGAACTGGTCTCTCCCATTCCCTAAAGGCTTTCTGACTGACTCTGCATGGTAAATATTGACACCTGTAAACCAAACTGGCTATATTCATTGGCTGTCAACCATCCTCCCATCTGTTGCCTAAATAGTTGTAAGCAAAGCATCCTGGGATTCCTGCTCTCTTTTCATCGCAAGCTGTGGAAACTGCTGCCCATAGCTAATCTCAGAACCAAATGGCTGTACGGAGACCCGTAGAGACTAAAGAGAAAACACAGGCTCATGTGCTCAATGCGTACCCCATTGGCCTCTTCTGCCCACTCCTTTCTGTAGTTAACACATGCCAGGGTAATCTGCTTAGTTGCCAAGAGGAGCTTTCTTCCCATTCCCCATGAGATCACACTGAGATCACGATCAGAGTCCAAATGCGTTCTCGTCTGATTCCATTGTCCCCCAGAGTGGGATTAATAACTAATTATGTTGGGTCATTCATCCAGATGGCCTCTCAGATGTCCCATTGTCTTTACCTGACCTTCCAGATGGCCCTTTGACCTTGAGGTTTATCTCCATGGTGACACGAAGCCTCGGTTGCCTTGCAGGGGCTGTGAAGAAATGGCCAAAAGGGAGGGGAGCTAATCTGTGCACACTTTGTATTCGGGTCCCATCTCAAGCCTGTTAAATCCCATGAATGGACAGAAATGCTATCTAATCCCAGCTGAGTGATGACCATGGTCATGATTCTGTATTACACGCTATGTTTTTGAAATCAGCAGATGGCTTTTTACACGGAAACATGAGTTTAATTCAAAGAACATCAATAACCATAATTTGATCTTTTTATGCATTGATGTCAACAATAGGGTAATAGAATGGAATTACAAAATATTACTGTGCAAGGAATACAATTCAGAGAATTATAGGTCCTGAAGCATTCCTTTTTCAACAGCCTGCATGGTCCATTTGCAAAACCTCTAAAAATGTGTTATACACCACAGAGCTGGAGCTGACTGCAGTTTCTTTTATGATTCTAGCAGCTTGGTTTTAAATTTGAACTCCTGTACATCTGTAAGTAAAGCAGTTATTTGGCTTTCCTAAAACATAATTTCCTTTTTTAAAAAAAAAATATACATTTAGAAGAACAAGCAGCGTGAGCAGAATTTGTAACTAGGGATCAGTGCAAAAACCGAAGTGCAAACCCAAAGTGACCTGTATTGATGCATTTTCTGTTTATTCACAAATGCTTCTTTCTGGTGCAATTCAGACCAGTCTGGGTTTGATTGTGATTGCACTGGGTCCACGTTTTTTCACTCTGACCAGAGATCTCACTGCCTGCGTCTGTGGCTGTGGCCATAACAAAAAGGGAATATTTTTGGAACTCTTTTTCAATTTATTTTGGAATATATTAGGGAGGGACTTTCCTGGCCTGCCCCTAAACTGACAAGTACAGCACACCCAAAGTGTGCTGCATCTGTCCAGCCCAAGCTGTGGCAGGTTTTGGAGTTGTGGGGAGGGCCTTTGCCAGACGACAGGTGGAGACTGTTAAGGCTTGGGCCTCATTCCCAACCTGTTTTTTTTTTAAATCCGTTCTGGGCATGTGGGCTTCACTGTCAAGGCCAATGTTTATTGCCCAGCTTTGGTTGGCCTGAGAAGTTGGTGATGGGCCTTCCTTTTGAGCTGCTAATTCTTCGCAGTGATTTGATGCGAATGAGTGGCGAGGGGGGGCATTCGAAAGTCAATCGCGTTGGCTTGGGACTGGAGTCACATGTAGACCAGACACAGTAACAACAATGACTTGCATTTATATAGCACTTTTGATGTAGTTAAAAACACCCCAAGGCGTTTCAAAGGAGATTAACGGACAACATTTGACAATCGAACTACGTGAAGAACTATTACTACAGGTGACCAAAACTTTAGTCAAAGGAATAGTTTTTAAGGAGTGACCTGAAGGAGGAAAGAGAGATAGGAAGACAGACAAGTCTAGGGAGGGAACTCCAGAGCTTAGGTTAAGAGGGGAAAGTTTTCTTTCCTAAAGAACATTAATAAGCATCTCTACTTTGTTTTCCTCCTTTAAACATGCCCCTTAAAACATATCTCTTTGACCAAGCTTTTAGTCATTGACCCTATTCTCCTTGGCCAGGATTTTTAGGATGGTGGGGTTTCCCTTCCCACCACCCATAGAGCCAGAGGTCAACACATCACCACCGACACTGGCCACTCCGCAGCCATTTAAGGAGTGTTAATTAGCTGGAGGCAGGACTTCCGCCCCTCACTTGGGAGGAAGTTCTGCCTCAGAGAGCTGCCAGCCAATCTGATTCCCTGGCAGCTCTCTCATCACAGCAGCACCAGAGGCTGCAGTGGACAGGACTGAGACTACAGTCTCAGTCCCCCCGAGTCCCCCGGGAGCCCAGGACCAGGTAAGTGTGGGCGTGTCAGGGCAGATAAGGGAGCTGAAGCCCGGGGGGATGGTGGGCAGAGGGGAGTGGGGGTGTTGCTGGAGAGGCTGGCGGGGCGTGAGCACCTGCAGGGGCCAGAACTTGTGGTCATTAATTGGCCACTTAAGGGCCTCAATTGGAAAAAGGGCGAATGGGCCAGCCTAGGCCTCGCCTGTCCCACTGTAAAATTGCAGAGTGGTAGGGGCGGTCTGGAGCCCTGTGGGAAGGCCATCTGAGGAATTTAACAGGCACCCACCCCTCTCCCTCACAAACCTACTGTTGGGGGAATGTAAAATTCTTCCCCTTACGTGGTTCAATGTCAAGTTTTGTTTGATAACACTGCTATGAAGTGCCTTGGGACAGTTTACCATGTTAAAGGCGCTATATAATTATAAGTTGTTGTTGGGTTTTTATGCAACCAACAGCTTTATGTTCACTTTTACTCCTACCAGCTTCTTATTTTCAGATTGTTGAGACCTTGAGCCATCGACTGCTGTCAGCAGAAAGTTTAGAAAAAATGGGGATGTATTTATATGTTGGATAACCTATTTGAAAAGATGTTTAATCTCTCGTTGCTTGGCCAGTCATGATGGGCAGAGATGCTGAGGTGGGGGGGTAAGTACGTAGGTGGATTTGAGTCTAGCTTGAGAATTCAGTAGAATTGGTGATGATGCCCTGCTCCGGCAACACTCAGACTCCATTACCTTTGCCAAAACAGGGCTGGAGCAATTTTTATTGAATGATGGGGTTGGGGTTTCAATCTAAGACTGTCATCAAATTTAATTGAAAAATGGCCTCAAAACAGAACACAGAGGGCAGAATTTTCACCTCGGCGTGCGGGCGCACAGCTGACCCGGTCAAACGTGAAAGATGCACGATGACATCGGGCCAGCTTCCCGACATCAATGCGCAGTCACGCGATAGTTCGGTTGGCGGGCGCGCGCGGGAATCAGCAGCGTGCCCGTTGACAATTAGCAGGCCTATTATGGCCATTAATGTATTAATTAACTTAAATTTTTCCTTTGCACTTTTTAGGAAACAGTCGGGATGAGGTTTCTAACAGCAAATAAAATTAAAATAAAACATTTTACATCTCATTCATAACATGTCCCTGATCATGTGACAGAGTCATATGAGGGGACATGTTTTTTGAACACTTAACAATTCTTAGTTTTGTTTTTCAGAACCTTTCATCACCCTGAGGCAGCTCTGTGCCTCAGGGAGCTTTTCCAGTGTGCACCCGCGCGCAGGCGCAAAGTGCCCCACTTTCCCTCCTCCTCCCCCCGCACAGGCAGCGATGAGCACTGCAGCACACATTTCACGCTGGGCGGGCCTTAATTGGCCCCGCCAGCGTGAAATCACGGTCCGGCTCCGATTGAAGGCGGCGGTCGGATTCCCGACTGCTCCCACCAGCCCCCGCCGAGCCTGCCCGAAGTGGACATAATTCTGCCCAAAGTTTCGGAGTTAAGGAAAGTATGTCAGAATGACAGAAGATAGGAAGTAGTTTCCCATAGGGATTCATGCGAGGGCCACTGTTGTTCACAATTTACTTAAATGATTTTGACCAAGAACTTGAGGCAGAGTGTAAAGGGCAACCTGCTGCCTCATTGGCATAAGGCTGTATATGGGAACAGTATACAGCAGATATATAAGGTGAAGGTGAGCTCTCATACCTATGATGACCTGGTATGATCATTGAAAATTTTCCTGTACTGGTTTCAAGTGTCTGATGTGGTTGAGATGGCCTTCACACTGGAGGTAGCTTCTTCTAAATCAATTGTAACTTTCAAAATGGAATTAGATAAAAACTTGAAAAGGGAAAACAAATGTCAAGTTATGGACAGTTGAACTAATTGAATAGCTCTTTCAAAGAGCCGACACAGGCTGATGGGCTGAATTACCTCCTTCTGAACTGCGAGATTCTATGGTTCTATGATTTTCATGTAGCAACCAAGAAGAACCACAAAGGTTCCCTCGGATAACCAGGCAGCGCTATGACTTATTGCACTCCTGTCGCCATTCTTAGCATCTTCCAAATTTTGAATAAAATGGAGATCTGCTGCTTTAAATTCTGCAGTAGCATATGGTTTCCCTGCCTTTCTTCCCACCAGCAAGCTCCCAATGAAAATCATTCTTGATGCCTAGGACTTGCTCACATTGTTATAATGATCCCAACTCTGAAAAGTTAACTGAGGTTACCTCACTGCAGACCATATCTGGAGGCATGGTTAGGGTGTCACCCTACTTGCAGTTAACCTCAAGTGCATGCTGTGTTGTAGGATTGTTAATAATCTTAACCTGGCCAATAGTCAGTCGCAGGTAGCACTCTCGTCGCTGGATCAGAAGATTCTAGTTTCACTCCAGAGACTTCAGCACAAAAATGAAGGCTGAAACTCCAGTCCAGTACTGAGAGCGCAGAATTGTCAAAGGTGCCATCTGTCAGATGAGATATTAAACCAAGGTGTCTTTCAGGTGAATGGAAAAGATCCCATGGCATTGTTTCGAAGATACGCAAAGGAGTCCTCTACAGTATCCTGGCCAATATCTAATCCTCAACCAGCATCACTGAAATAGATTATTTGGTGATATTGTTTATTCTTCATTCAGGGGATGTCAGCGTGCATTGCTGGCTGGGCCAGCATTTATTGCCCATCCCAAATTGCCCTTGAGAAGATGGTGGTGAGCTGCCTTCTTGAACTGCTGCAGTCCATGTGGTATAGGTACACCCACAGTCCTGCTGGAAAGGCTGTTCCAGGGTTTTGACCCAACAACAGTGAGGGAATGGTGATATATTTCCAAGTCAGGATGGTGAGTGGCTTGGAGGGGAACTTCCAGGTGGTGGTGTTCCCATCTATCTGTTGCCTTTGTCTTTCTAGGTGGTAGTGGTCGTGGGTTTGGAAGGTGCTGTGTAAGGGGGGTTGATGAGTCCCTGCAGTGCATTTTGTAGATGGTACACACTGCTGCCACTGTGCGTCAGTGATGGAGGGAGTGAATGTTGGTGGAGGTGGTGCCAATCAAGCGGGCTGCTTTGTCCTGGATGGTGTCAAGCTTCTAGAGTGTTGTTGGAGCTGCACTCATCCAGGGAAGTGAAGAGTATTCCATCACACTCCTGACTTGTGACTTGTAGGTGGTGGACAGGCTTTGGGGAGTCAGGAGGTGAGTTATTCGTGCAGGATTCCTAGCCTCTGACCTGCTCTCGTAGCCACTGTATTTATATGGCTAGCCCAGTTCAGTTAATGGTCAATGGTAAACCCCAGGTTGTTGATAGTGGGGGATTCAGTGATGGTAATGCCGTTGAATGTCAAGGGGCGATGGTTAGATTCTCTCTTGTTGGGGATGGTCATTGTCTGGCACTTGTGTGGCGCGAATATTACTTGCCACTTGTCAGCCCAAGCCTGGATATTGTCCAGGTCTTGCTATGCTTGGGCATGGACTGCTTCAGTATCTGAGTAGTCGCAAATGGTGCTGAACATTGTGCAATCATCAGCGAACATCCCCACTTCTGATCTTATGATGGAAGGTCATTGATAAAGCAACTGAAGATGATTGCGCCTAGGACACTACCTGCAGTGATGAGGAACTCCTGCAGTGATGCCCCGGAGCTGAGATGATTGACCTCCAACAGCCATAACCATCTTCCGTTGTGCTAGGTATAATTCCAACCAGCGGAGAGTTTTCCCCTTGATTTCAATTGACTCCAATTTCACTAGGGCTCCTTGATGCCACACTCAGTGAAATTCTGCCTTGATGTCAAAGACAGTCACTCTCACTTCACCTCTGGAGTTCAGCTCTTTTGTCCATTTTTGAACCAAGGCTGTAATGAGGTCAAGAGCAGAGTGGCCCTGGCAGAGCCCAAACTGATTGTCAGTGAGCAGCACTTGCTAAGCAAGTGCTGCTTGATAGCACTGTTGATGACCTCTTCCATCACTTTATTGCTGATCAAGAGTAGGCGATTGGCCAGGTTGGGTTTGTCCTGCTTTTTGTGTACAGGATGTACCTCAGCAATTTTCCACGTTGCTGGGTAGATGTCAGTGTTGCAGCTGTACTGGAACAGCTTGGCTAGGGGTGCAGCAAGTTCTGGAGCACAAGTTCTCAGTACTATTGCCGGTGTATTGTCAGGCCCCATAGCCTTTACAGTATCCAGTGCCTTCAGCCGTTTCTTGGTATCAAGTGGAGTGAATCAAATTGGCTGAAGACTGGCATCTGTGATGCTGGGGACCTCTGGAGGAGGCCGAGATGGATCTCCCACTCAGCACTTCTGGATGAAGATTGTTGCAAATGCTTCAGCCTTATCTTTTGCATTGATCTGCTGTGGTGCCCCATCATTGAGGATGGGGATATTTGTGGAGTCTCCTCCTCCAGTGAGTTGTTTAATTGTCCACCACCATTCACAACTGGATGTCGCAGGACTGCAGAGCTTAGATTTGATCCTTTGGTTGCAAAATCACTTAGCTCTGTCTATCGCTTGTTGCTTATGATACGCAAGTAGCCCTGTGTTGTAGCTTCACCAAGTTGACACCTCATTTTTAGGTCTGCCTGGTGCTGCTCCTAGCATGCCCTCCTGCACTGGCCATTGAACCATGAACCATCCCCTGGCTTGATGGTAATTGTAGAATGGGGATATGCCCATCCATGAGGTTACAGATTGTGGTTGAGTACAATTCTGCACATTACTACTTTTGGGATCTTCCCTTGTGTAAACTGGCTGTCACGTTTCCTACTTTACAACACTGACTTCAAAACATACTTCATGGTCTTTAAAGTGCTTTAAGACATCCTGATGTTGCGAACAGTGCCATATAAATGCAAGGTTTTTCTTATCCCACTGCTCAGAGTTTAGGACATTATCAGAAGTGCTCATGACATTCTGTTCCTCCACTCTCACATGGATCGGTGCTTTTTAAAGATTTGAGGGATGAGTAAGTCATCATGGTGTCTCTAGCTAGTGCCCATTCCCAAGCTCAAAGAAAGCTGTCCGGAAAGTAAACTCACAACAGTTGGGCATTTTTCAAAGTCCCTTTTCTTCTATGACATCTTTGGATGTGGTTTTAATGGTTAAGCTAATTACAATGAGCACAGAATTACATGCTTTAAATTAACTAGTTTCATGTTTTTAAAACCACAAGAACATAAGAACATAAGAAACAGGAGCAGGAGTAGACCATACGGCTCATTGAGCCTGTTCCGCCATTCAATTTGATCATGGCTGATCTTTGGCTTCAACTCCAGTTTCCTGCCCAGCTCCCCATGCCCATCCCTTTATTCCCTGAGAGACCAAAAATCTGCCT
This sequence comes from Cetorhinus maximus, assembly GCF_964194155.1. Lineage (NCBI taxonomy): Eukaryota > Metazoa > Chordata > Chondrichthyes > Lamniformes > Cetorhinidae > Cetorhinus > Cetorhinus maximus. Next base: position 129,966,717 of record NC_135883.1, read on the forward strand.
ATCTATATATTCAGTGACCGAGTGTCTACAATAGCCTGTGTAGAGAAATCCAAAGATTCACAACCCTTTGAGTGAAGAGATTTCTCCTCATCTCAGTCCCAAATGATAGCCTCCTTATCCTGAGACTGTGCCCCTGTGTTCTAGATTCCCCAGCCAGGAGAAACAACCTTTCGGTATCTACCCTATCAAGCCCCTTCAGAATTTTGTATGTTTCAATGAGATCACCTTTCATTCTCCTAAACTCCAGAGAATATAGGCCCAGTTTACTCAACCTCCCATCATAGGACAACTCCCTCATCCCAGGGACCAGTCTAGTGAACCTTCATTCTACTGCCTCCAATGCAAGTATAATCTTTCTTAAATATGAATTTTAAGGCTGGTAACTTTTGTTCCGCAATGAATTATTAACATTTTTTGATAGGACACTGAGGCACTGAATTCAGTTAACACAGCGGAACTAAAAGAAAGAGCTGTGACACACGGCGTTCATGTGCCTCCTAAAAATGTGAAGATAAACTGTTGGGGTACATTTTAATAACGAGACATTCAGACAGCCAAATCATAACTCCCTGTAGAGTATTCACCTTAACCATTTAGTGTTCTGTGCTTTTGCACTTGGGTGCATTTTTAAATCTGTGCTCCAGTGCTCTATGCTATTTGCCCCTGAACCTCAGGCTCTCCACCAAAAAAACAACCCAGTGCGCCCAGCCACCCTCCCCTCTCCAAATCTTCACAAACCTCAGCGTCGCCCAAATGATATCAAACACTAATCACCAAGTGCTTCCCTCCAGGCTTCATATATCAGCCCCTCCTTTTTCTGCCCCCAAAGATGCTCCGAGTGTTTCCAGGTCTCGTTCCTCATGAATACTCCCAGGATCGAGCTATAACATGACTGAGTAGTTACATGAGCCCCCACCTCACCCAGTTTCTCTCTGAGCAATACCTGGTTGGTATTGATCGAGGCCGATTTCTTGCTTGGATCATTTTGGTTTCCCTCTTGCTGAGCACTATGGTGTTTAAAATAAACCCAAAAGATCAAAATTGATTCCTTTGGTAAATTAACATGAGGAAGGTATAAAGAAAGGTTGGAGACATAAGGGATTGGAGAGAGTGTGTGAGAGCTACAGACAGAGCAAGAAAAAGTGGGCTACAGAGCGAGAAAAAAAACTGAAAAACATATGGAAGGAGAGAACTATGCCATGAGGGATGGGCGGTACCATACAACATATAGATTTTGAGGTTGTTTCCTATAGCTCTAGATTCAAATGACTGTGCAGGGCTTTGAAGAATTGTGTTTCAATAACAGCAGTTATTTTCTCAGCTGTAAATCTCCGTCTTTATGCTGTAACTGCCAGTTCTAATACTAAGGTCAGAAGGGTGTCTTGGTTTAACCTGGGGTTCCTTAGAAAGCAGCCCAAGAGAACACTGAGCTGAGCTTTCTGGGTGTGAGCTAACTTACATTCAATGCATCCCTGTGAAGTTTCTAATTCATTCTTACAAAGCTTAAGAATTTACAATTGGCTTGTATTAATATTGAAAGGGAAAAGTAAACTGAGTGTTTTAAATTCTTAGTTGATATACATGTGGTCAAACAAGGACACACACACAGAAAGTTAACTGCGCAGCTGTGCTTAGATCTTTATTGCATTGTACTGTGTTTTTATTTGCACTATAAAAGTGGGCTCAGTACCCACTGAATATAATAGGACTCAGGGCAACATGAGGCCAAGGAAGTTCCCTAGCAACCACTCGACCTCAGCTGCACAGCTCACTGCATCAATTCTACCTCTCCAGCAACTGGCAGGAAAGGGAATCTTGATTTCATGTGAATTAAAAAGTTAGCACAAAATTTATTAACAATTTATTAATCATGGCACAGTATCAAGACAGAGGTTGGGTTATGGGCATAAGAAACTTTAGAGGGGCAGTAATTATATATGCACCCTAACATTGTTCTTTAGCGACGTGATAAGTGCAGGGAATAATGTGTATATTGGGAAATTAGGCTGCAGAGGCACCTCACACTGGCACCTTGCTTCTGCAGCAAAATCTATGCAAGTATGTGAGCCTGTCTGTGGCAGTAATTGCTGTCAGGGCTAGATACATACTCTCCCTCTATTTGTTCTGCTTGTTTGCTAATGGGACATATTCTAGTTACTTTTAAATTGTGTGTATGGCAGCAAACAAATAAATTAATACAATTATTATTAATCAAAGCTATTAATAAAAGTCTATTCTACGGGGTAGATTTTGACTTTGTGTGATGGAGTAGCATGGTTGACAGAAAATCGACAGCTCATTTTGTACCTGTCCTGATTTTCATTTCCAATGTCTTTAATGGAAAAAAAAAATGAGGAGAAATGTATAGCAGACTGCTGATTCGCTATCACCCACTGTCGCACAAAATTAAAATCCACTCCAATGAGTAGACTGATCATCCAAGCACACCCACATCTGTTGGAGAGGGTTGTCCTATGATGAGAGGCTGAGTAAATTAGGCCTATATTCTCTGGAGTTTAAAAGGATAAGAGGTGTTCTTATTGAAACATAGAAGATCCTTAAGGAGACTGACAGGGTGAACACTGAGAGGCCGTTTCCCCTGGCTGGGGATTCTAGAACACGGTGCCACAGCCTCAGGATAAGGGGCCGATCATTTAGGACAGAGATGAGGAGAAATTCTGTCACTTGTAGGGTTATGAATCTTCAAAGCGGTCTACACCAGAGGGTTATGGATGTTCATCATTTAGCAGTCCGCTATACATTTCCCCTCATATTCAAGGCTGAGGTACTCAGATTTTTGGTCTCTCAGAAAATCAAGTGGTTTGGGGAACAGGCGGCAAAGTGGAGTTGAGCCCAAAAATCAGCCCAGATCATATTGAATGGCAGAGCAGGATCGAGAGGACTGAATGGTCTACTCCTGCTCCTATTTCTTAGGTTCTTATGTTTTGAAGTTGATCTTACACAACACTTGCTTTAATAGCTTAGGTGACTACAGAGCAGCTCTCTGCCATTAAAGAGAAATTCTGTTTATCACAATCTCGTAGTCATTCAGTTTATTCTCAGCCGACTTAATCATGATTTAGCTCAGGCATGTTCAATTATATGGAGCTGGGGCCTGCATGTACCTGGAGTATGTGGAACATATACATGTCTGTGTAGTAATGCAAGGACCTCCAGAGACAAAAGTACAAGGTCCCAGAAATAAGACCACCATGTGCTCAAACTGAGATAGCTTTCAGACACATGAAAAGCTGAGAGCTGCACACACGCAGAAAATATACCCAGAGAAGCTGACCTTCCTGTACACGACTTGGCCTCTATTTTAACTCCGAGTGGGTTTTGAGCAAGTCGGTACCAAGGTGCTTTGGAAACTCACCCACTCACTCCAGAAATGAGGCCAGGTTATTTTAACCTGACCGTCATCATGCAAATTCCGCCAGCCCACTTTCTGTAGGTGGAAAACAGGGAAGGAATTCTTGGCCTCGGGCCATCCACTTGTTGATGCATGCTAGGTGGGACCGATATAGAGTCATAAAGACATAGAGTTATTTAAAGCACAATCCAGTCAGTCCCACTCCCCCGTTCTGACCCATAGCCCTGCCAGGTTATTTCCTTTATGCTTATCCAATTTCCTTTTGTAATCATTGATTGTTTCTGCTCCCACCACTTTTGTGGTCAGTGAGTTCCTGGTCATTACCAATCACTGCCTAAATGTTCTTCCTCGCATTCCCCCTGTATCTCTTGCCCAAAATCTTAAACCTGTGTCCTCAGTCCTTGTACAATCAGCTAATGAGAACACTTTTTCCTTGTCTACCTTATCTAAGCCTGTGCGCCTCTATCAAATCCCCCTCAATCTCCTTTGCTCCAAAGAGAGAAATTCCAGCCTTTCCGGCCTGGTATAAAACTCCCGCATTCCTGGAACCATTCTGGCAAATCTCCTCTGCACCCTTTCAAGGACCCTCACAACTTTCCTAAAGTGTGGTGACCAAAACTGGATGCAATACTCTAGTAGGGGCCTAACCAAAGTTTTATGAAGATTCATCATTTTCATCTTTTGTACTCATGGCTCTATTTATAAAGCCCAGATTCCCATATGTTTTGCTAAGGATTCTTTCAATGTGCCCTGCCACCTTCAAAGTGCACATGCATGTCCAGGTTCCTTTGTTCTTGCACACTCTTCAGAACTGTGCCAATGGGCAGGATTTTCTGGCCCGGCCCACCACCGGGATCTTCCGATCCCACCTAAAGACAATGGGCTTTTGGCTGGCTGCCAAATCTCCCGTGGTAGGTCCCGCCACGACAGGGCCAGAAAATCCTGGCCAAAAAGTCTATATTACTTCTCCCAATCCTTTCTGCCAAAATGTATCACCTCACACTTCTGTTTATCAAATTCCATCTGCCACTTGTCCACCCATTCTGCCGGCCTATCTATGTTAGGCAATTCATATCATCCTCACTGCTTGCTCACTCCACATTTTGTATCATCCGCAAGTCTTAAAAATTTAAGCTGCTTTTCAAGATCAGAGTCATTTAAATATAGTAAATACAGCAGTGGTCCAAGCACTGACCCTTGTGGGACACCACTGCCTACCATCGTTCAGTCTAAAAAATAACCATTTACCACGATTAGGGGCAGGAGTAGGCCATTCGGCCCATCGAGCCTGCTCTGCCATTCAATAAGATCATGACTGATCTGATTGCGGCCGCAACGTCACTATTCTGCCTACCCCAGTTAGCCTTTCACTCCCTTGTTAATCAAGAATCTACCTAGCTCTGCCTTAAACATATTCAATGAATATAAAAAGTATATAAATATAGAAGTGAGTTCCACAAATTTACGATCCTCTGAGAGAAAATATTTCTCCATCTTAAATGGGAGAACCCTTATTTTTAAACTGTGTCCCCTAGTTCTAGTCTCTTCCACAAGGGGAAACATCCTTTCAGCATCCACCCTGTCAAGTCCCCTCAGGATCTTATGTTTCAATATAATTTAATTTAATATAATATAATTTCAATATAATTCAATATAATTTCACTGCTTTCTGTTCTTAAGCCATTTTTTTTATCCAGTCGGAAACTGACCAAAAATAAAAACAAAAAGTGCTGGAAAAACTCAGTAGGTCTGGCAACATTTGTGGAGAGAGAAACAGAGTTAACATTTCGAGTCGGTATGGCTCTTCTGGACACTGACCCTCCAACTTCATGAGCCTTGATTTGGTTCCAGGGTTGTCTCACTGTTGTCTCACATTCAGGAAGGGGTGGGGGGGGATTCCATGGCAGAGGAGGCTTAAACTACTGTTGGGTGGAGGGGAAGGCCTCACAAAGAAAAGAAAAGAAAAGACTTACCAGTTTGTGTCTCTTCTCATCCTGGCTCCTCTTCCTGTTGTCTTTACCTGGCAGCAATGAGGCTGTGGCTTCAATGCTCAAGACAGCAGTTAAAATTACAGCCAAGTCAAATTCTCATTCTTGTTTTCTAATCCCTCCACGGCCTTTCCCCTCCCTACCTTTGTAATCTTCTCCAACCCCACAACCTTCCGAGATATCTGCGCTCCACTAATTCTAACCACTTGTGCGTTCCCAATCATAATTGCTCCACCCTTGGTGGCCATACCTGCAGTTGCCGACATCCCAAGCACTGGAATTCCCTCTCTACACCTTTCTGACTTTCTACCCCACTTTTCTGCTTTAAGCCACTTCCTAGGATCTACCTCTTTGACCAATATCCTTATATGGCTTGGCGTCATACTTTGTTTTATAATGATCCTGTGAAGCACCTTGGAGCGTTTTATTACTTTAAGGCACTGTATAAATATAAGTTGTTGTTGTTGTTCAAGTCCCAACATTTCATGTGGGCTGCTAACCCAACTAAGACCCAGAAGCTGTAATTGCCCAGGCCTCACACTGCCATTTTCAGGGTATTTGACATTTGCCTCAATCCTACCTATCTGATACTGGCACCTCATTAAAATCGAGCCTTCAGATTCAAGGTACGAGCATGATCTTAAGTATACTACAGTGATTGCTTCCCTGCTCATACATTCAATTGGTTAGGTTCTACAATAGGTGGGTGATCCACTCTGTCACATTCCTATAAGATAAAAGCAAAAAACTGCGGATGCTGGAAATCCAAAACAAAAACAGAAATACCTGGAAAAACTCAGCAGGTCTGACAGCATCTGCGGAGAGGAACACAGCTAACGTTTCAAGTCCATATGACTCTTCAACAGAACTAAGGAAAAATAGAAAAGAGGTGAAATATAAACTGGTTTAAGAGGGGGTGGTGGGAGGGGTAGAGCTGGATAGAGGGCCAGTGATAGGTGGAGATAACCAAAAGATGTCATAGACAAAAGGACAAAGACGTGTTGAAGGTGATGATATTAGCTAAGGAATGTGATAATAGGTGACATTAAGGGTAGAAAGCAGGATGAGTAAGGTACAGGTAGCCCTAGTGGGGGTAGGGTGGGGGGGAAGGGATCGAAATAGGCTAAAAGGCAGAGATAAAACAATGGATGGAAATACACATTCCTGCCCAGCTGGAGAATTTTTTTTGTGAAAAATATACTTTATTCATAAAATATCTGGCAGAACATTCCAAAACATTTCAAAATCACCATCACATAAGTACAGTCAGATTCAACTTTTACACATGGATCACAAGGTGCATCAATACAATCCATGAATATTACAATCATTTCAATATGGTCATTACAGACAATCAGACAATGGTATTGGAGTTATCAACATACATCGTGTTACACTCTGAGGTGCTTCAATACAATTATAATACAATTAGTATTCAATGCATACATTCATTTTGAGCTGTACAGCCCGAGGGGCTCTCAACAGTTCCCAGTCCCTCGGTGCACTATGGCAGAACGGTCTTAGACAGCGACCTTTCCCCGTTGCGCCTTTGCGTCAGCTGCCCCAAGCTTTAGTGTGTCCCTCAGCACATGGTCCTGGACCTTGGAATGTGCCAGTCTGCAACACTCGGTCGGGGACAACTCTTTGTGTTGGAAGACCAACAAGTTTCGGGCAGACCAAAGAGCGTCTTTCACCGAGTTGATGATCCTCCAGCTGCAGTTGATGTTTGTCTCGGTGTGTGTCCCTGGGAACAGCCCATAGAGCACAGAGTCCTGTGTCACAGCATTGCTCGGAATGAACCTCGACAGAAACCACTGCATCTCTCTCCAGACCTTCTTTGCAAAGGCACAATCCACAAGGAGGTGAACAACGGTCTCGTCCCCACCACAGCCACCTCGACGGCAACGTGCAGAGGGGGTGAGACTCCTGGCGTGTTGGAAGGGTCTGACGGGGAGGGCCTTTCTCACCACGAGGACACGATCCATTTTCGACCTCCAGATAAAACGAAAAATGGCTCAGGTGATCGCCATCGCACAGGAGTCTGGAATGGGCCAGACCTGCACCACTTACAGCAACAGCGAGAGTGCCTCACACCTGATGACCAGGTTCTTACCAGCAATGGAGAGGGAGCGTCGCTCCCACATGCCCAGTTTTCTTTTCACCATAGACATTCGCTCCTTCCAGTTTCTAACACATGCCCCGGTCCCTCCGAACTATATCCCCAGTACCTTCAGGCCGTCAGCCATGACGGTGAAGGGGACAAAGGGTCGGTCAGCCCAGTTCCCAAAGAACATGGCCTCGCTCTTCCCACAATTTACCTTGGCTCCCGAGGCCAGTTCGAACTGGTCGCAGATGTGGATCAGTCTGCGCACCGACAGCAGATCCGAGCAGAAGACGGTGACATCGTCCATGTACAGGGAGGCTTTGACCTGAGTGCCTCCACTGCCTGGGATCGTCACTCCTCTTATGCCCGGATCATTCCTGATGGACTCAGCAAAGGGTTCTATGCACACAAAATGGACAGGGGAGAGAGGGCAGCCCTGCCTGACTCCAGATTTAATAGGAAAGCTATCTGATTCCCACCCATAGATTGAGACTGCACTACTGATATTAATGTAGAGCAGTTGGAGCTGGGGAAGGTTAAAATGACCTCCACTGTTTTTTTTTTAAACAATTTAACAATTGTGGTGTTTATGTCATGTCATAGATAACATCATGACCATTGATTTGTAGTGACTGTATAACCGATTATAAAAAATGGTATTCTAGAATTTTTACTGCAGCTTTTGAGCTCAAGTTTCATGGCTGCCCATTATTCTATAAAAACTGTAAATAGGTGGCCTTTATTTTATATATCCTTTTCATATGTTAATTTCAGCTTTGAAAATTTTAATTGATCCAGCATCCAAGGGCTTTTGAGGGAGAAAATTCCAGATTTTCATTACTCTGCGAGAAGTACTTCCTGATGTCACTCTTGAATGACTTTGTTTTAATTTTGAAATCATGCACCCATGTTCTGGATTCCTTCACCAGTGGAAGTAACTTTTCTATTTCTAACGTTTTGAATCCTTTTATTATTTTAATCACCTCAATTAAACCATTCCTCAAGCTTCTAAACTCAAGGGAAACAAGCCAAGTTTATGCAATCTGGACTCATCATTTAACTCTCTAAGTCCCAGCATCATTCTGGTGGCTCTGCACTTCCTCCCTCAACTTCAAGACCAATATATCCTTCCAGAGTTGAGTTGCCTAAAACCGAATGCAATACCCCGGATGTGGTCTGCATGGTGGTTTGCAGGATGAACCAGTTAAAGTTGGATATCTGAGTCCAAAAATGGGGTGCAAATGGGGCTGACTTTTGTCAGGGGCTGTAATTTGCACTGAAAACAGATGCCCATTTTTTGCCTTATGGACCCAAAAAGAACAGATTAGAATACTTCCTAAATGATCAAAAGCCAAAACAGTGGAGGTCCAAAGAGACTTAGGGGCCCAGGTACATAGATCTTTAAAATGCCATGGACAGGTATCAAAAATAATCAAAGACTATTGGAACACTGGCTTTTACATCGAGAGGATTAGAATGCAAGGGGGTAAAAGTCATGCCATAATTTTACAAATCTGGGGAGGCGGTGGCATAGTGGTATCGTCACTGGACTAGTATTCCAGAGACCCAGGATAATGCTCTAGGGACTGGGGTTTAAATCCCATCAGAGCAGATGGTGAAGTTTGAATTTAACAAAAAAAACCTGGAATTAAAAATCTGATGATTACCACAAAACCATTGTTGATTGTCATAACAATTGTTAATTGTTGTAAAAACCCATCTGGTTCACTAATATCCTTTAGGGAAGGAAATCTGCTGGCCTTACCTGGTTTGGCCTACATGTGACTCCAGACCCACAGCAAAGTGGTTGACTCTTAAATGCCCTCTGAACAAGGGCAGTTAGGGATGGGAATAAATGCTGGCCCAGCCAGTGACACCCGCATCCCATAAATGAATATAAAAAAAACCACGGACTAATCTGGAAAAACGCAGCAGGTCTGGCAGCATCTGCGGAGAGGAACACAGTTAACGTTTCGAGTCCGTATGACTCTTCAACAGAACTGTTGAAGAGTCATATGGACTCGAAACGTTAACTGTGTTCCACTCCGCAGATGCTGCCAGACCTGCTGAGTTTTTCCAGGTATTTTTATTTTTGTTTTGGATTTCCAGCATCCGCAGTTTTTTGCTTTTACCATGGACTAATCTGTTCTGGTCTAGGCATGAGGAAGTATATATTGGCCTTAGAGGAGCTGCAGCAAAAATTTACTAGAGTGCTACCTGGATTCCAAGGGTTAAATTACAAAGAGAGATTAGAAAACTACGATTGCACTTCCTAGAATTTAGAAGTTTTCAATATTTTAAGGAGAACCGATGGGTTAGATAGAAAGAAACTACTTCTGCTTATTGGGGTACCTAGTCTAAAACTTTGAGCCAGATTTCCCAGTATTGAAATTAGGAAATACTTCAACATGCAAAGGCTGGTAGAAGTTTGGAACTTTTCTCTGCAAACAACTGACGCTTGATCAATTATAAATTTAAAATCTGAGATGATAAATTTAAGGTATTAAGGGATATGGGGTAAAGGTGCGTATATGGAGTTAGGTCATGGATCAGCCATGCCCTGTTACGTCATTCTGGACATTTTGGAGCAAACCTGAGGTGCTGCTGGTCTTCTCCTGGGATTCTCCCTAAAACACATCTGATGAGCCCAGTAGGACTGAGCACTGGTCAGATAATCCAGCTGCCCTTTATGAGAATCCCATCTTAAATGTTTCCATAGGCACCTTCCATTGCAAATGTTGGCATATAAAAAGACTACAGAGAGTAATGTTTTGTAGATTAGATGTGGTCACTATATAAAAGATTTTAAATAATATATAGATAGTTAGGCTTGGATAAAAAATGTGGCATCATTAGGTTTCATAAGTATATTTATTACACCGGATATGCTACACACTATGGGGCATATTTTCTAAAGCTCTGTGCCACTGTTGAGCCTTTTCACAAAGCAAGAGGAAATTGGAAAATGGTGTGTCCTGCTCTCTGTTTTCCAGGCATTGATTTCAATGGACAGAAAACCAGGGCCAATCACTCACGGTTTTCCAATCAATGCTGGCTGGGTGTTAAGCCCTGTCAATGGTGCAAGGTATCAGAATTTCACACCAACTGTATTGATGTGAAGTGATTTTGGCTTTGCATCAAGATAGATTGTACAGTGACTTGCACATGAACTTACCAAACAAATGACAGTTCATTTCAGCAAGGCCCAACAAATTGCTGATACCTGAAGATAAGCTAGACTTCGTTATTCACCTTGTTAAAGTTAAGGATGACCGCCAAAAGTCACCTGACCTTTTTCAATTGCAATGTGGTCAAGCTGTCGAAGACTGCAAGTGGATTACAGGTAGACATATCCAGACAGATGAAAACATTTGAAATTCAATTCCCATTTCCATAAGGATAAACAGAAACTCATTATGGCTTCCTTGGAGAGAGAAACAGAGTTAACGTTACGGACTCAAAACATTAACTCTGTTTCTCTCTTCATAGATGTTGCCAGACCTGCCGAGTTTTCCAGCATTTTCTGTTTTTATTTCAGATTTCCAGCATCCGCGGTATTTTGCTTTTATTTTAGTGGCTTCCCTGGAAGAGTGAATAGCTCTTTCTTATCTCCTCAAACTTTGGAGACTGGGAACCATTCAATTTAATGGCTGAGATATTTAAAAGGTTAAGTATCTTGGCTAAAAATACAAAGCCCAATACTTAATATGGAAGCATAATTCGGCAGTTTGGGTTAGCAGTCATTTTAGGTTTTAGAACATGATAAAATGGCTTTTCTCAGCCAGACTTTGTGTGCAGAACCCCAGGAAGAACTCTGAGAAATAACTTCAGAGAACGTTCCTGGCCAAGGGAGGACAAAGAGGAAGGTGTTAAGAAATAAACTGCTGTTCTGCTGAAAGAGTCCAGGCAATCTGCAAGTGCTGTAACTACAAAACTATTGAGGAATAGGAAACCTTCTCTCTCCCAAAAGCCTGCTGATCTACTGAGTCTGCCCGAAAAGGCAAACCTCTGAAATTTGACTGCAGAAGCCTTTGCAGCTGTTAGACCGAACCTCAAAGTTTCAACCCCTTCACTTCAGAAAAAAGGAATTCAAGTAACGTACCCGCAACAATATCTCAGAGAGACTAACTTAAACTCTCATCTTTAAATACCTTTTTTAAAATCTTTATCTGTTTTTAATCTTTGTAACTGTATTTTAGTTAGTAACTTTATCACTTTTACCTAAGTAACTTTCAGCAGTAGTTTTTGTAATAAACTAACCTCTATTTTGTTTAAGACTAAAGCCTGTCTGCCGGGTTATTTTTAAATTGAACCATTCATGAATTAAAAGGGGGCTACATACAGATGCACACCAATTCTTAGCTCACAGACTACTTTAAGGAAAAACCTTTCACGTGGTCATGACATCTGCAAGAAAAAGCCTGCTGTAGTAACATTAAGGGCAGGATTTTCAGCTTGGCGTGCGGGCACGCACCTGACACACCCGAGTGTGAAATAGCGCGCAATGATGTCGGGCGAGCGTCCCAACGTCATCGTGCACTCGCGTGATATTTCAGTAGGTGGGCGCACGTGAGAGTTGGCAGCATGCCCACCAATAATTAAGAAGCCGATTAAGGCCCTTAAGCTGGTAATTAAGTTGAATTTTTCACTGCCCATCCAACCTTACGATTGGCAAGCGGGCCAAATAGGCCAGGTGGCCATTGCATTTTTTGCCAAACCTCATCCAGGGGCGGGATGAGGTTTCCGTAATTAAATTTTAAAAAATATTTGGGCAGGATTTTAATAACCACCATGTAAATGTGCGTGAGTCCGCTGTGCGGACGTTTTTTCTGAATTTTTAACATCTTTAATTTTGTTTTTAAAAATCCTCAGCTCCCTGAGGCAGTTCTGTGCCTTCAGGGTGATTTCAGTGAGCGCACCCCTGCGCATGCGCAGACTTCAGCGTTCTCGGTCCTCCAGCCCCCACCCCGGCAGCGCTGAGGCTCTCAGAACGCGTTTCAATCTGGTTGGCTGTTAATTGGCCATCCAGCGTGAAATCGCAGTCAGGGCCCCGAGCCTGTGTCTTCCACCGTGTCCCCACCAACAACCCTCACCACTCCTTCACCTGACACTGTCGCACCCTCACCCTCCCACCTTACCACTCCTTCTGCCTCCTGTAATCCTGACCTTTCCCTCATTTCACGCCTACCCTGAGTTCGCTCTCCAGGAGTCAACAGTTGACTCAACTGACCCTTCCCTGTAAGCCCCTTCACACGCCTGGACATAACCCACCCCCTTCACACCTGGACATAACCCCACCACCAATCACTTGTGGACATAACCCCACCCCTTCACACCTGGAGATAACCCCCCCCACCCCCTTTTACGCTTTCACACCTGGAGATAACACCCCCCCTACCTTTTCACACCTGGACATAACCACCCCCTTTACACCTGGACATAATCCACTCCACTCCACCTCTGGGCCCGGCAACCAACACTGCCCTTCCCAACCTTCCCCTCCGTTCCCTCTGCCACCTCACTACACCCCTGTAATACCCTTTCCAGCACAACCAAACCCCAACACCCCCCTCTAGGCCTCCACACCCCCACCCCATCTTCAGTCCTCTCCTAGCCTTCTTTAACACCTGCTTCTCGCCAACGGTCCCTCGCCGCCCAACTGTACCTCCTGCTGCCTCCCATCCTGCAGCTCGAGGATCTGATCCCATGGCAGCATCCGTGGAAGAAGGTCTGAACCCATGGTGAAGTCCTTGGAAGAATGTCTGAAGCGTGAGCGAGGCTGCTGTGTGGAGAGCTCCCACCTTCTGGAAGCTGCTTCCTGGAGGAGCCATGTCGGAGAAGCTCCACCCGCCCTGTACTGTACAAGATTCTGAAGGGAATTGACAGGTTGACACTGAGGCCGGAATTTTCCATCCCCGTTGGCATCGAGCATCATGGCCTGCATGAGTGGACAATATGGCGGGAAGGCCAAAAATCGGCTTCATGACGTTGTGAAACCAGTTTGTGATCATCTGCTGCACCCATCAATGGCGGGCCACGTTTCCCACTGCCGCACATCAGAAACATCATTTTAATACACCTGCATTTAATTATAAGCCCTGCTCTCCCCCAAAGTCAAATTTACCACCCATGTCAGCGGGAAAACATGCTGGCCCAGAACACGTCTTGCCAAGTGTGGAGTGCAGAAGTCGGGACTTACCGTTAGGGTCTTGCTCAGATCGCGGACACCTGAGGAGCAGAAAATGCTGGAGCCCTACAGCTACCGGACCCTGGAGGAACACATGCATCATATGCTGGGTAGATTCCGATGGACATGTTTCTGCCACAAAGCAGCTCACAGAAGGTGGAAGGTCACCATTGATGTTTGGGGTCTGGTTCGGGGCATCAGTGCCTTGCCATGGTCCACTACAAATGATCATCGAGGGGGTGGAGAGGAAGTTCTAGGTATGACTGGGAGAGGAAGGTGTACTGGGATGGGATGTGTGGATGAGGTTGGAGTGGGGCAGGAGTCCAGGGGGAGGAAGGAGTCCAAGGGAATGATGGAGTCCAGGGGAGGAGGGAGTTCAGAGAGTGAAGGAGTCCAGGAGGAGGAAGGATTAAGGATGGAGGAAGGAGTAAAGGTAAAGGAAGGAGTAAGGTGGGGAGAGATAGACATAGAGTCATGGGGGTCATGATGCCAGGGGGGTCAACAGGGGGAAAAGACACAGGTGACTGGGAGAGTGGAAAGGACCAGGGAGCTGAAAGAATACTTAACAAGCACCATGCTTCTAAAATCAAAAGTGAGAGGAGCCTCATGGTGGGCGGGAACATATGCTGCATGGGAGTGTGATCAATGGGTGGGCAGAGTTGCAGGTTGGCCCAGATGGACAACTGAAAGAGAACCCCAGCAGGCAGCATTGAAAGTGGTTAGGAAATTGGGATGAGTGTGATGGAGGAAGGCTCCGTGTGTGTGGGAGAGTGCTCGTGCGAGATTCCGAAAGGCCATGCAACAAACACACTTCTCCCTCCTGAATTACTCATGGTCCAGCTGCATGCAGCTAAACTGCTAGTGGGGAAAGGGATGCAGGGAGAGAACTCAGAAAGCTTGTAAATACACATTATTCAGTGAAAGTGAATATATTTTCAGATTATAAAGTGACAAAACATGTTCACCTGTGCAACCACTTGTGATCAGACATTCTTAACTTTGCTAGGCCTACCACCTACCACTTCTTCTCGGTGCTGCCCTGACATCCGCAGCAGGGGTGGAGACAGCCTGTGCAATGGTTGGCCCTGTTGCCTCTGATGACTTTGGTGTAGCCTTTGGAGAGCCGAGGCTATGAGGGCCCCGGCTTGCTTTGGCTGTCCCCCAGTAGGCCAGCTGCTCCCTCTGCAGTGACAGAGGATGAGGTTGAGGGGGCAAAAGGCAGACAGACTCAGAGGGAGAAGACAATCTCCGAGAATCCTGAGTAGATGGCCCAGGGGTGACCAGCTGCCGCCTCATCTCCCTTTGGATGCTGAAGGTCTCCGGCCTGACTCTTTGAGGGGATGGAGCGCCTGGAGGGTCCATGAGGTGCCCCAGTTCCATCTCACATTGCCACTGCAGGAACTCACCCACGGCTACTGCGATGGAGTGCAGGTCTGCACACATCTCCATGTCCCGCTGGACCAGGGTCTCCACGGCTTCCACCATCCTTCACATGGAGACCTCCATACATGCACACGTGGGCACCACTTCATCAGACAGCAGGTGGATTTCATCCTCTGACTCATGTCACTCTCCTGAGGGCTTCCAACAGCTCTGTGTGATGTTTCCCGCTTTCTGCTGACTCTCCAGGATGAGTTGGAAGGCTCGTCCAGAGTCTCCAGAGCATCCAAAGGCTCGCCATCTGACTCGGACCTCACAGATGCCTCTTCCCCAGCAGTCCAGGGAAGTGCTGGGGAGCTTGGCTGGACCTGCCCCCTCCTGCTGCGGACATGTGTCTGTGTGGTGACCACCAGATTGTGAACCCAAGCCTTCTCTAGATCTAGGTTCCACCAAGGTGTGTGTCTCTGCACTGTTGGAGGTGTGAGTAAGCGCTGTGATGGGTTTTCCAGGCTGTTCATTTCCAGCTCTTCAATGGAGGAGGTATCATCTTGGCTGGAGGTGTGGACCTGAATGGAGCTGAGGGAATGGCTGGCTGAGGTTGTCGGTCACTTTGTAGAACTCCCTCTGAGCCGAGGTAGAGATAACTAGTGCATAGCAGCAGAGTCAAAAGCAGGAGAGAGAGCACTCACAGTTGCATTGAGAGAGGGATGATGTGCTGTAGGATCCTCACGTGGGTGTTCACCACGGACCTCACCATCACTGCAGGTATGGTCCACGTCCTGACCAGACAGCGCAATGGCACGCTTCTCAAAATGAGTGAGGGATCTAATGTGGGCCACTCCACCACAGGTCTGGGACCTCTCCCTGCTGTTGTAAGCCAGCTTCTCCTGCATGAAAACAGATGGAGAGAGTGTGAGCAGGACACAAGGCACTGCGTGGAATGGTTGCATGTTGAGCAGAGCCATGGACGGGAAGAAGTCGCGAGCTCCAGAGGATATGAGCCAGATGGAGATGTGAGGGTGTGTGTGAGAGTTAGCAGTGTTGTCCCTTGAGGTGTGAGATCCCTGTGGATGTGTGATGGGTTTGTGAGTGTGTGAACTGAGAGTGATGAGAAGAGTGAATTACCCTGGCGGAACAGAAGAGACCATTCATCTTCTCCCTGCACTGGATGGCTGTTCACTTTTGCAGGGCATTGGTGCTGACCACTGCTGCCACCGCCTCCCACGCTGGATTGGCATCCTTCCTTGCTGGTCTTCACTCAGAGTGGGGGTAGAGGACTTTGTGACGGGCCTCCACTGCGTCCAGTAGGGTCGGGGGAGGTGTCGCTAAATCTGGGGGCAGCATGTTTCCTCCTTATAGCAGGCATCAGTTCCCAGCAGCTTCCTATTCCTTGAAGAATGCTAGCTCTGTGCAGGGGTGGCCTTTAAATATGGTGCCTAGTTTACTGAAGGCCTGTGGTGACGGCAGGGTGGGCGAATCAGAGGCTGCCCTTCCAGCAACCTGGTGTGTTTCCTGGGAATGCATAATTAATGAGGTGGGAATGGGATGATACAACGTGAAAAGCCGCCATTGTGGCCAATGGGTAAAATGTCCATTTTCCCGCCTTCTACCACACTAAGTGCAAATGTGGGGTAATTCTACCCAAGAGGTGTTTATGCTGGCTGGGGAATCTAGAACATGGGGACACAATCTCAGATAAGGACCAATCAGATATGAGTGAGGAGAATTCATTCACTCAAAAGGTCGTGAACCTTTGGAACTCTCTAATCTCGAGGATTGTGGTTGCTCCATCAGTGAATATATTTAAGGCTGAGATAGACAGAATTTTGTTCCCTCTGGACTTACCTATTCCACAGTGCATTCTTGGCTGGTCTCTCACATTCTACCCTTGCTAAACTTAACATCATCTAAAATTCTGCTGCCTGTTTCCTTACCTAGTTCCATTCCCGTATCACCTCCATGCTTGCTGATCCACATTGGCTTGCACTCAAGCAACACCTTGATTTTAAAATTCTCTCATACATGTTTTCAAATGGCCACACCCCACCCCTCCCACAAACACCGCCCCCCCCCCCCCACCACACCCCACCATCTCTGTAATCTCCCCCAGTGCCACAAATATCCGAGATACCTGCATTCATTTAATTCTGGCCACTTTTGCATCTCTGATTTTAATCGCTCCGTGATGGCCATCATTCAGTTGCCCGGGCCCCAGACTCTGGAATCCTCCCCTTAAACCTCTTCTACTCTCTAACTCTCTTTCTTCCTTTAAGATGCACCTTAAAACCTATCTCTTTAACCAAACTTTTGGTCATCTGCCCTGATTTCTCCTTACTTGTCTTGGTGTTATATTATGCTTTATAATGTTTGTGTGAAGTACCTTGGGATGTGTTGTTATATGTTGAAGGTGTTATGTAAATATAAGTTGTTGTTGTTGGTCAGTTGCAAGAAGTTTTGACTCATCTAAAAGTGTCACTGAGATGGTGGTCGTGTGAAGTCAGGTGGTGGAGACGGAGCTCTAGGTGACGTCAGCAGAAATGACTCTGCCTGCAGCTGCCACCAAGGATCAGCATGTGGGTGAGGAAAAGAAGGAGGTCAAAGATAGATTCATAGGGGTGTCCAGGGATGACAGTGTAGGAAAAGGAAGAAAAAACATTGAAAGGAACCAATGCAAAAGCACCATCACACAACAGAACTGAGATCAACCCTGTTAAACGCAGCGGAAAGATCAAAATGGATAATGCACCACAGTCACGGAGAATGCCAGTCACAACTTTGGCCTAGGCTGTTTCAACACTCTGACATGGAATAAATAAAAATTTTACAAACAAAACTGGCCTCACTTTTATCTTATTAACCTGATCGTTTTAGGAGCTGGCATTCAGAAATAACCCATTAGATCTGTGCTCATTACTCAAACTGTCTATTTTTAGATATTAATTTTAGACTTTTTATCCAGTGAACAACATCCCTTTGTAACCCAGGGGTCATTCACTGGGCCAGAGTAGTTTGTAGTGCAATTAGAGACAGCAAGCAGTCTCTCAGTTTGGGCTGTCTGGCGGTACACTTGTTAATATATTAGTTCAAAGCATTGATTAACTAGCTAATCCAATCACACAGTTTTTATTGATCCTTTATTGAGCACTCTGACAATGAGCACTTTCTGCAGCGGCCCAGTCAATAGCAACCACCAAATAGGCTCTCTCACACCTAATTGGTTTACGGAATAAGCCAAACATTTTGCTTAGTGCTGAATATAAGGATCAATGGAGAGCTTCAGGCTGAATTCAGATTATTCTCCTGTCAAGTTTGTTTTTCGCTTTGCTCAGGTTCACGATGGAAATGAGTAGGGAATGGGGGCGACTTCTCACTCATTCAAAGGCCACATCTGAAAAGCAGCTGCCAGGTCTGAGATGCCAGAACAGCTGTAGAGGATAAATCATTAGGCGAGGAGTTCTGGGTCTGCAAGTTGGCCTGTCAGCCATGAAATGAAGATATTAAAAAAATGTGAGCTCTGGGGCAACTGAGGCCTGTAACAGCAAATGTTGGAATACCGGTAAATTGAACAAGTGGTGAGCTTGGACCTGCTGATCGAGCCATATGGCCTAAGGTGCCACAATCTGTGGTGACAACAACATTTTACTTTCCTGAGTTTAATATTTCTTGCAAGAAACCTTAAACTCTTATACTTGTGGTGATGCCAGTTCCCCTACCGCTCCAAAATGCAAACACACATACATTAATTACCACCTTCTGCCTCAGGATGTCTCACATCAGCTATGTAAAATTAACCCTGATCTTGACGTAGCCTTTTCTAATGAAAAGAGTAAGCCAGTTATTTGGGATGAAACATTATTTTTGTGACACATATCAGTGCCAAGTATTCATTCATCAATCTATCAGGACACTGACTGCTGGCATTAATTGTCATACATGATAATCTGTGCTTCCAAAGATGGATACTTGGCACAGAAAATAATACTTACAGTTGTAAAATATTTCTTTCCTGGCCTTTGCGAGAGTGTAGAACTGATTTATAACACTGTACAGAGTGTAGGTTTATAATATTTGTGTGGGCCTGGACTGATGGACATTTATGTATTCATAAAGTCATACAAAGATAGCAATATTACAACTCCTTATTTCCCAGTCTAATTCTTATTAGAATTTTATCAATTTAAGAAAAATGAAATGCACAACAGAAGTTAACTTTGTGGAGGTCTGTGTCATTCTAATTTCCTTTATGTTGTCTGACTTCAGCTCACTCATTACTTTGGCTTTAGTTATATGCGCCTCACTGTGCAAACACAGCCGTACTGCACAGATCTCCATTTACATGTCGGTGGACAGATAGGGGATGGTGAGACTGAAGGATGTGATGGTGTTATCGTATCAACAAGTGACGAGGGATTTGTATTTGGAGGTGAAACCTAGACATCACCACAAAACTTATATTTAGAAAACTGCAATAAAAGGGGTTTTTAAAGTTAGTGAGTGAGTGTTTTTTTCCTCATTTTAGGAATGTCATAACAGAGGAACAGCAGTGAGCCATTTAGCCCATTGACCCTGTTCTGTCATTCATTGAGTTCACGGCTGATCTGTGACCTAACTCCATATACCCAACTTTGCCCCGTATCCCTTAATTTTTTGGTTAACAAAAATCTATCAATCTGATTTAAAATTAACAATCAATCTAGCCTTAATTGCTATTTACAGAAAAGAGTTCCCAACCTCTATCACTCTTTGGAAACTTCTGCTCTCTTTGGTGGATAACTTGGAGGCGGGAAGGGCATTTAATTAGGTGAAATGGTGGCGTACTGGAACCCTGCAGCCTCCCCAACTCCATCGGAATTAAGCTGTGGGTGGGAAGGCCCATAGTCAAACTTTCCAATCGCCAATTGAGGCCCTAAAATGGCCAATTAAATACCACTTAAGGGCCTCATCCTGCCATTGTTAATATTAACCTAACTGTGAGTTGGCCTGTCACAATGCGGCGTGCACGGAAGCTAAAACCTTTCGCCTGCCTGTCACCTCCTGGAGGGGGAGGGTTCCTCGGTCAAAGGATTCAGCGCTTGATCAAGGGACTCGACATTGGGAAGGGGCCCTGCTGAGATCCACCCTTTGCCCTTGCTGCCAACCCCCTGCACGCTTCTCCCTGCGATCCTCACCCGGTGAAACCACCCTCCACCACAATACTTACCTGCGGCCTGGGTCACTGCGATCCTGGGACTCTGGTGCCTGCCCTTTCGGCAACAGCCACGCTCTCCGCAGTGGTGCTGCTGAGCAGAAGAGCTGCTGGCCTCTGATTTTTTGGCAGCTCTTGATAGGTGTGACTTCACTCTCGGGGTCTTGATGCCAGATGAAGGCCTGCTGTTGGCCTTGCCACTGCCTCATTGGCTTGTGGTTCAGCAGGCCTTCCCGAAAAGAGTCAGCACCATTCTCTCACAGGCTTTCCAGCCGCAGGCAAGATTCCTGACGTCGCCACAGGATTCTGCTGTTTGCGTGCAGAAGTCTTTCTTAATTTCACTCATGAAAGGTCTGGGTGTAAGTTTTACACTGTGCCTGCAGTCTTAGATTCCACAATTAGTGGAAATAACTTCCATCAACCTGATCTGCTCCCCTTAAAATCTTGAAAACCTCAATCAAAACACCCCTTAAACTCTTAAATTCCAGGAGCTACAACCCTACTTTGTGTAATCTCATGTAACTTATCAATGAACTTCCCTCCATCATAAGGTCAGAAGTGGGGAAGTTTGCTGATGGTTGCACAATGTTCAGCACCATTTGTGATTCCTCAAATACTGAAGCAGTCCGTATCTATATCCAGCAAGACCGGGACAATATCCAGGCTTGGGTTTGGAAGTGGAAAGTAACATTCACGCCACATAAGTGTCAGGCAATGACTGAATTATGTTGGTTAGTCTAGCTTTGGATTGATGACTGTGACATTGGCCTGTTCAAACAACAATGTGCAAGGGTATGGGGAAAAGGCAGGGCAATGGCACTAGGTCATAATGTTCATATGGAGAGCCAGTGCAGACACAATGGGCCGAATGACTTCCTTCTGTGACGTTAAAATTTTGTGATTCTGAAGTACTTCATGGGAAAAATGTCCCCCCCCGGGGGGGAAGAGTGCGGGAGCGGGCGCGGGCGGGCGCACCTCTGATCGGCGCCCTCAGTTGGGGACGCACTGCTATTTTACTTGGGCGGGCCAATTAAGGCCCGCCCAGCATGACGTCTGCTCAGAAGCGCTAGGCACTCCCTGTGCAGGCAGGGGGGGGATTCCCTTAGCCAGCAGTGCACTCTTTTGCACATGCGCACGAAAGAGAGCACAGATCTCCCTGAGGCTAAGTGCTGCCTCAGGGAGATCAGCTCAGGTTTACATTTGTAATGCAAACGATAAAAAAAATTCCCTGACATGTCCCCTCATGTGACACTGTCACATGAGTGGGGACATGTCCATAACTTTTAATGAAAACTTTAATAAAACTTTAAATACCCACATGAAACCTCATCCCGCCCATGGATGAGGCTTCATGCATTTTCCGAAGCCCGCCAGGGCTCCCGGCCTGCCCGCCCACCTTAAGATTGGACGGGCAGGTCCATCAATGACTTTAATTAGTTTTTCAGTGGCCTCAATAGGCCGTTGACAGGTCGGTGGGTGAGCAGCTGATTCGGCTGCGCCCCCACCGTCCTGAAAACGGAAATGACGCGCAGGGTGACGGCGGGAGTTCCACCTAATTTCATCCCGCGTCATTTTACACGTCAGCGAGTGGGCCCCATCCCCCGCTCGCTGACCGGAAGACCCTGCCCCATACATTTGCGAAGGGCAAGATTTCTTGCACAGCACAGAGATGGATTGTGATTAAATTCGTACATTCGCTCACAATGTCACGTCTATTCAAAGTTGAAGTTTTTACATGGTTGCACTGGTATTTGCAGCACAATTCGCCCAATATTTGTGCACCAGTGCCAATCAAAGAATTTTAAGTGCCGATTGCGATCAGTGAAAATCGAGTCTCTGCAATTGTTTGCACGAGTTTAAATACATTGCGCTAGAGACTGGCCCACCTACAAAACTGCCTACTCCCCCAGGAGGATTTAATCACCACTAAGTGCACTCATCTGCAAGTCTTCAGGGAAGTTTTAAAGATTAAACTGGCTCTTTTGAGTGCAAGGGTACATAGGTATTCATTATAATTTTTTTTAAACTTACAAATATGCGGACTACTGTCAACCAATATAGCTGCAAAATGTTTAAAAATTCATTTTTAGTAATTCAAAATTGGGTTACTCTGAGTGACGGTATCTAAAAATGTTTATTTTGGTGGTACATTTTTTTGGTCGTGTTAATCAAACTGCACCAAATTACCACTATGAACTGTATCAAGGGAAATTTTAAAGCACTTTTTAAAAATAAAATTACATTTTGAAATGCTGCCTGATTCCACTGGTTCATGGCAGATTTTGTGGTGAACGACTTGCAAATGAGTTTGAGTGGGAACCCGAGAAATATGAAGGGCTGGATTTTTCAGATGGCGGGCTTTCCTGCCCTGCCACCTGAAGAGTCGGCAGGGAACGTTTCCCCGCTGATCACAGCAGCCCCAAAGCCATTTAATGCTCCGAGAAGTGTCAATTGACTGGGAATGGGTCTTCCACCCCTCACTCGGGCGTAAGTCTCACGTCAGAGAGCTGCCAGCTAATTCTGATTGGTCAGCAGCCCTGTGTTCCCAGCAGCGCCAGTAACAGCAGTGGCCAGGACTGGCACTACAAGCAGTCCCCAGATTCTAAGTCCCAGAGTCCAAGACCAGGTAAGAAGGGGCAGTCCCAAGTGGGGAGGGGAGGTGTGGCCTGGGAGAGGGTGGGGGGGAGAGGGGGGGATCTTGATGGAGAGTCTGCAGTGGAGGGAATAAGCACAGGAGACAGAACTTAGGTGGGAGCATCCAGTGTGGAAAGGACCCTCTCTTCCCACCCAAAGCCCGAGTAGGGTGACCATTCGGGCTTTCCCCCCTGTCCCTGATCTGCTCCTACCAGCTGGAAGTGGCCCTTAATTGATCAATAATTAGCCATTTAAGAACCTCATGTGGGGCGATGTCAGGCCTAGGCCTTGCCTATTCCACTAAAATTGAGGACAGGTTAAGGGTGGGGAGCAGGGGAACTTTACCCGGGGAATTTTCCAAGCCTACCCACCTTAAAATCCTGCTGGGACCATTAAATTCTCGCCAGCCACTTCTCAAAATTCAATAGACATCCAGCCAGCGTGAAACGCGCACTGAGAAGCTCAGTGCTGTCGGGGGGGGGGGGGGGGGGGGGTCGGGGAGGGGGGTGGGAGGAGTGGAAACACAAAAGTCTGCGCATGCTCGGGGAAGCGCGCATGGAGCTGAACAATTTTAAACTCAAAAATAAATATTTTTAAAACCTGAAAAAAATGTCCAGACATGGGACTCACTCACAATGACATGAACAGAATAACAATTCTGCCCAAAAATGTATGTTTATTTTTTATTTAATTGTGGAAACCTCATCCCGCCCATTGGAAGGGCAGCGAAAAATATGTTTAAATTAATTGATTTAAGGGCCTTAAGAGGCCTCTTAATTGTCGGCGGGCGTGTTACTGACGTGCACGCACCCACTGACTGAAATATCGTGCGATAATGTCGGGACACTCACCCGACGTCATCGCGCACAACTTTAATCCCGATCGAACCTGGCATGCGCCCACCCGTGGGATGTAAAATCCTGCCCTAAGTTTTGCACACAGCAAGTTAATGGAAACATTGTTATGTAGGAAATAGAAGAGCTATATTGCCCTGGTAACATCCCACAAGCAGTAATGAGATGAATGAACACTTAATGAGGCCTTAATTGCGCAGCAGTTCCAGCAGATCCCTGTTGTAACTCGTGCAGAATAGCCACAAACTCTGCTGATAGCCTGATATACTGGGTCCTGGTCTTAGACATTAGTTCCTGCAGGGCCTTTAGTATAGTGTTCATCACCCTGGTCAGATACACATTGTGGACTATTCAGGTTGAGGGTGTGTCCCCAGGTACCAAAGGCCTACTTTTCCCGATTTCACCTTTTGATCTTTAGCTGAGACCGAAAGAGGTTGTATGGATGCGTTACAATGCAATTGCTCCTCCACAGGCAACACTCTCCTCCACAGGCAAATATGCACAGTGTATTATTCCCCGGCATTGACACAAAGTCCAATGTCTCTGTGCTTCAGATCAATGTGGCACAACAGCACCAGAGCTCAAATCACATGACTCATGTTGCGGGCTTACCATCTACCACTG
Organism: Cetorhinus maximus; assembly: GCF_964194155.1. Taxonomy (NCBI): domain Eukaryota; kingdom Metazoa; phylum Chordata; class Chondrichthyes; order Lamniformes; family Cetorhinidae; genus Cetorhinus; species Cetorhinus maximus. The sequence goes on from NC_135883.1 coordinate 129,991,046, forward strand.
TCTGTCATAACTACTGTAACTGGCCATAGGGAAGCCCATCAAAAAGATTTTAGGTTGATCTACTTCCTAGACTCCACCCTAATATGTTATAAAGGTTGGAGTCTGTTTCACAGATATAAGGCATCTTGGAATTCAAATAATGTTGATAAACTATCCAAACTATGTCAACATATTCAATGTATTATTGCCTTGTAACAAGATCCAGTCGATATGCTGTCCTACAGAAATTATATTTGGACCATAATTCCTAAGGATCAGCCACAAATTATTTCTCAATAAACTTGCTGCAATAATGTCACAATAATCAATCTTTCATTTTGCACATTGTTCATGTGTAAACAACACAACGGGGGCCAAATGTTGGAATCTATACTAAGAGACACTATCAACAAAAAGTAGACTCAAAATTAAATAAAATGGACAGTAAGTAACAGGTAGAATGCAATTCAAGGCTGTAATCTTAGCTTGGAGCTCAGATGGTAGTTATAAACTGATGACCTTTCGCTTATTTACTACATACTTTGAATCCCTGAATCAAGTTACTGAGTGTAAGCTTAGCTCAGTGATCACACTCATGCGTCTGGGTCGGAAGGATATAGGTTTGTAGTCTGACTCCAGGACTTGAACAGTGCGGGTCTGGCTGGCATGCACTTGGCAGGCTGCACTTCGCTCGGGACTTCAAGGTTTGTTTGCCTACCTTGCTTCAGCACTCGTGGTCATCAGCGCCAGGCTTTACAGACAGCGCCACATCACTTTTAGGGGGGCCCATGACAGGTCTCTCCCTGAAAGATCAGGCATATGTGGATGGCTTTTCACTGGCTACAGGGCTAGAGCTTGCTTGGGGAAGGGGGAGAAATGGCCTCAGACAAGAGAAGAGGCTGCAGGGTGAGGGCTGTACTGGGGAAGGGGGTATCCCAGGGTGTGTGTGGGGGCACATGATGATCTGTGCTAGTGGCTTCAAGATGGCTGTATTTTAAATGTGGTGCCTGGCGTGATGAAGTGGCGAGGTGAGGGCGTGGCAGGTGAATCAAAGCCATGGAAGCAGCGTGTATCCCGGGAATGCATAATTAATGCGGCTAGTTTAGGCCAATACAGCGTGAAAAGCCACCATGGCAGCCGGCGGGTAAAAGGTTGTTTCTCCTGCCCGCTACCGCACTTAGTGCAAATCTGAGACGATTTCGCCCATAGAATCATAGAAAGATACAGCAAAGAAGGGGGCCACTGAGCCCATCATGCCTGTCTAGTTCTTTGGTAGAGCTATCCAATTATTCCCACTCCCTTGTGAGGGAACCTGTAGAAAAAATCTGGCAAGTCTCGATCGAATGTCTAGGTCCCTGTCTTCCAAGTGAAAGAAGTGAATATGATGAGTTTAAACTGGTCTGTTCAGATGATGCAAAAGATCCAATGGCACTGGTAGATATTCCTCAACCAAAGGTGGATGAAATGATCACTTGCTGTATGAGACACCTTGTTGTGCGTAAGTTGACGAATGCATTTGTGTACTAAACAACAACGAAAGCACGTCAAAAAGTAATTCATGCATTTTGGGGTGTCCAGAGGATCTGAGAAGTTAATAACTCTCAACTATTCTTTTTTCTTTCAGTTCCATGAGACTGAAGAAGGCCAAACAGCTCCTGGGTCAGAAACAACAGAGGTTTGTGTGGCCAAGACCTCCCTAGTACGGTCAGGTGAGTTGTTGCTAATTCTCAGTGAAACAATAAGGGGAGTAACATGCTGATGCAAGGTGCTTGTCTTGGAGAGAAAACATTGGCATCAGCTGGGTTATTCCCCTTGAATTGGGCCTCTTGCTGGCCAGTCACAGAGCACATTTGATGATGGAGATAAGTCCATAGCCTGCGATGGCTGTAAGTACAATAACAAGAAAGAAACAAGGCAGGGTGGGATCTAAGAAAATATTTGTTTAAGGGCAGAGAATATAACTTTAAGTAGTTAGTGTTTTAGGAAAAATTCTTGTTCGTCTCTTCCAGAGACATTACACAGATTTGTTTTCTGATTGATCATGCAATTAATTAATGTTGAAATGCAGCTGTTCTTTGGCAATTTTTTTTAAAATTCCAAGCTAATTGTTTAATATAAAGAAGATAAATTACATAGGCTGAAGATCTAAATAACAAACGAGGGAGGTAGAAAGAGGGATGAGGTCCTGCAACAAGAATTTAGGGAGTTAGGTAGCAGATTAAAAAGCAGGACCTCAAGGGTTGTAATCTCTGGATTACTCCCTGTGCCACGTGCTAGTGAGTATAGGAATAGGAGGATAGAGAGGATGAATGCTTGTCTGAAGAGATGTTGCAGGAGGAAGGGCTTTAGTTTCCTGGATCACTGGGTCTGTTTCTGGTGAAGGTGGGGCCTGGAGAAGTCAGACGGGTTGCACCTGAACCGGAACGGGACCAACACCCTTACGGGGAGGCTTGCTAGTGCTGTTGCGGGGTGTGTGGTTTAAACTAATTTGGCAGGGGGATGGGATACAGAGTGGAGGTATATTAGGAGGTGATGCACAGCCAAATATAGAAGAGAAACTAAGTCAGTCTGGAAGGCAGAGCAAATATAGACCTTTTAAGGCACAAGGGAATAATGCAAGGCTGGATTACATCTATTTTAACGCAAGAAGTCTTACAAGTAAGACAGATGAGAATTGAGGGTGCTGATTAACACATGGGAATATGATATTGTTACTATCACAGAGCCATGGATGAGGGAAGGGAAGGACTGGCAGCTCAATATTCCAGGGTATAGAATCTTCAGGTGTGACCAGGCGGGAAGGGGTGGGGGGGTGGGGGGAGGTGGTGGGGGGGTGGGGGGGGTGGTGGTGGGGGGGTGCGGGGAGCGGATGTAAAAGTGGAGGCAGCATTGCACTATTAATCGAGGAGTCAATTACTGCAGTGAGGAGGGATGGTATCTTAAAAGGTTCCTCAAATAAGGCCATATGGGTAGGACTTAAAAACAAAAAGGGAGGCAATTACTTTGCTGGGAATGTACTATAGGCCTCCAAACAGTCAGCTGGAGATAGAGGAGCAGATATGTAGGCAAACCTCAGAGAAGTATAAAAATAATAGAATAATAATAGTTAGGGGATTTCAACTTGCCCAATATTAACTGGGATAATCTTAGTGTCAAAGGCTTAGAGGGGGTGGAATTCTTAAAGTGCATCCAGGAGAGCTTTTTGAGCCAGCACTTAGAAAGTCCTACAAGAGAAGGGCGGTACTGGACCTAATCTTAGGGAATGAAGCTGGGCAAGTGGTAGAAGTGTCAGTGGGGGAGCATTTCAGGAATAGTGACCACAACTCGGTAAGATTTAAGGTAGTTTTGGAAAAGGACAAAGATGGACCGGAAATAAACGTCATGAATTGGGGGAAGGCCGATTTCAATATGAATACAGGATCTGGCCAAAGTGGACTGGGAGCAGCTATTTGTAGGAAAGTCTACATCAGACCAGTGGGAGTCATTCAAAAAGGAAATAGTGAGAGTTCAGGGCCAACATGTTCCTATAAAGCTGAAGGGTAGGACCAACAAGTCCAGGGAACCCTGGATATCAAGGGATTTAGAGGCAAAAACAAAAATAGCTAGAAAAACTCAGCAGGTCTGACAGCATCTGTGGAGAGGAAGACAGAGTTAATGTTTCGAGTCCGTATGACTCTTCATCTCAGTCCTAAATGGTCTACCCCGTTTTTGCTAGTGCTTTTATCTAAGGGATATAGGGGATTGGATAAGGAAAAAAAGGAGGATTATGGCAGATAGAGGGCTGAAAACAGTGGGAGCCTGAGAGGAGTATAAAAAATGTATGGGGTACTTAAAAAGTAATTAGGAGAGCGAAGAGGGGGCATGAAAACCACTGGTGGGCAAAATAAAGGAAAATCCCATGGCATTTTATAAATATATTAAGGGCAAGAGGATAACCAGGGAAAGAATAGGGCCAATTAAGGATCAAAGCGGCAATCTGTGTGTGGAGCTGGAGGATGTAGGTGAGGTTTTAAATGATTACCTGATCTGTGTTCACTCTGGAGAAGGACAATGTAGGTGTAGAAATCAGGGAGGGGGACTGTGATATATTTGAACAAATTAACATTGAAAGGGAGGAGGTATTAGCGGTTTTAGTGGGCTTAAAAGTGGATAAGTCCCCAGGCTTAGATGAGATGTATCCCAGGCTGCTATGTGAGGCAAGGGAGGAGATTGCAGGAGCTCTGACACTAATTTTCAAATCCTCCCTGGCCACAAGACAGGTGCCAGAGGACTAGAAGACAGCGAACATGGTACCATTATTCAAGAAGGGTAGTAGGGATAAACCCGGTAATTACAGGCCAGTAAGTCTAACATCAGTGGTAGGGAAACTATTGGAAAAAATTCTGAGGGGCAGGATTAATCTCCACTTGGAGAGGCAGGGGTTAATCAGGGATAGTCAGCATGGCTTTGTCAGGGGGAAATAATGTCTAACAAATTTGATTGAATTTTTCGAGGAGGTGACTAGTTGTGTAGGTGAGGGTAGTGCAGTTGATGCCTGTTTTAGACAGCTGCCAGGGATGCCTGAAAAATTGTTCGTCCCATTTTGTGTTTTTCAGGCATTACTGGGATACAGGGCATTCTTCCCAAATTCGGCCCTTGCTGCTAACGTTTTGTGCCTGACAACAGACATCAATCTTGAGATTTTGCTGTACGATTATTAGCATATGAACATTTAATTACATTTGCTTGTGTTGCTTTTGTGTTTGTTTGCAAATGAGGCATTAACTTTTAAATATTTAACAGGCTAATGCCCTTGTTAAAATAGCAAAGGAAAGCTCATGACCATATTAATCATTTGTACACTATACTCACAATGTGTAATTTGAACGAGTACCACCTTCACTTATGGCAATATCAGTAGATTATTGATTATTTGACTTATTTTGGCGCTTTAAGACATTATTCGATCTAAGATTCATGGATGTGCAAGTTAGCAGAATGTTAGCAGAATTGCGACAAACCAACGTGTAGCAAATTATGAAACCACAGCAAGGGCAGAATTTGGAGGTTGATGGATGGGCTCAGTTGGCAGGCCCCAGAGCGGCTATAAAACGCCCTGCCTTCTGCGATTGGCCACCGAACTCGATTTTACGCTGGTGGGCCAATTAAGACCTGCCCAGTGTGAAACGCGGCTCCTCATTGGTCAGGAAGGGGCGGGTGCCTGTCAGTCACTGGGTCCAATGGTGACCCAGCACCAGTTAAAAATCGCACAGGCACCCCCTGGAAGAATTTCTCCTTTGCATTGTCAATATTCAGGTTATGGAGTCGAGTGTGGCTGGACACACCAGGCGGGAGGGCAGGTCGGGTGAGCACCCGGCTCCCTACTTTTCGGATGACTGCCTCGCGATCCTCCTGGAGGAGGTGGCTGCCAGGAGGGACACCCTTGTTCCCAGAGATGGGAGGAGGCGGCCACTGCACCTCACAGAGGGCATGGGAGGAGGTTGCAGCGCTGGTTAGCAGCCATGATGTGGTGCGGCGCACATGGTTGCAGTGCCGGAAGAGGTTTAATGACCTGCTACGCTCAGGAAGGGTGAGTACCATGTTGGCATGGGTCAGTGCGCAGAAGTGTTAAGGTGTGGCCGTCCCCCCCGTAGACCTCAGGAGTGTTACAGTCTGAGTGCCAATTGTCAATGACGCCAGAGCTGGCCAAGGGGATGTGCCCTGGCTGCTTGGACTGAGTGCCTTGCGGCTCGAGGGCCATGACTTGGATATGCCCTGCAATGTGTCCTTCAGCTATGGCGCTGCAGGTAGAGAGTGGACTAATCAATGCTCCTCTGTCCTTTCAGGAGAAGACAAGCCATAACCAATTGGAGAGGTCACGTACAGGCAGAGGCCCAGCCAACCTGCTGCTGCTGACCAGGTTCGATCAGGATACTCTTGAGCTAGAGAGCTGGCACTCTCCATGTGTAACTGGGCGTGAAGAGGTGAGGGTGCCAGACAAAGGTAAGAGCGCAGTGCACAGAGGTAAGAGTTTCACAACCATTCTAGTGTAGTGTCTTCATTGGTGGCAGCCTCAAACCTGGAGTCCCCATTGACCGTTGAAAGATGATAGCACCGTGATGCAGATCTCCATTGTCTCACCAGGGTGCCTGGCATACACAGTGACAGTGTGATTAATTTAACTAATGACATGTCATTTTTCTCCCTTTTAGATTCACCAGTATGCACTCGCTCTCTGGACCCCGAAGGACCAGCCCTAATGCCAGAGGACCACGTGGGCTTCATTTGCACCCGCTTCACATCCGCTCTCTGAACCAGGCACCAGCGCAGATACCAGCACCTTGGTGGGCATTAGATTGGTGGCTAGAATGTCGGTGCACATTGGTGAGAGCACTTCACCTCGCTTGAGGTGTAGGTGGAGGCAGAGAGTGCCCAGGGCGCCAGCCGTCAGAGGACTGCTGGGGACCAGAACAATGCTGAGTCGAAGGCAGATGATGACCCTCTGGAGTCATCCATTAGGCGGCAGATGCTGGATGTCCAGCGGGATGTGCAGGAGGTTCTGGTAGGGATCCATGAGGATCTGCGTGCCATGGTCTCTGTTGTGGTGGAGTTCATGCAGAGCATGAGCACTGCATTGACCCTCATGGCCGAGTGCACTGCCTCTTCCAATGAGACCATAGTGACTCTCATGGAGAGGCAGCTCCAGGGACAGAATAAAGGGTTCCTGGGGCTGCGCTTGGACCTGCAAGCCCTCACACAGGTAATGACCTCAGGTGGCAGATGGATGAGGCACCCAGTACCCCAGTTAGGTGCCCAATGGTGAGCAGGGAGGTCCAGAGTGACCTCATATTGGCGCACGAGCTGCTTGTCATCTCTGCGGGCTCCCCTCAGGGCTCTCTGGATAAGGGCAGGAGCTCCTCTGCCCCCCTGCCAGTGACCATGGCATCTGATGAGGCTGCGATGACTGGGGAGATGCCAGCTGTGGCATTGGCCGCTCCCTCCCAGGCGGGGCTAGCACAGGCTCCATTGGCCAGAGGACGACCACCAAGAGCATCAAGGCCAACAAGACAGCAGAGTCAGCAAGCTGTCTCCAATGCCAGTGCAAGCGAGGGGGTGGTGGGGTGGCGGGGGAGGGGGCACGGGGGACCAAGACGTTGCACACGGAAACGAAAGTTAAAGGCACCAAGGGCACAAGAGGGACAGTTCACGGGTGGTTTGCTGTTCATTTATGTTTGGTGTATATGTCTGCTGGTGTGGACATCAACACCAGTAATGGTAATATCATTATGCATTCAAAGTGACAATAACATTCAATTTGTTTTGGTTCTGATGGTCTGAGTATGCTTCACCTTTTTCTTTCTGGTGTAGGGTACGCCGGTATGTAATGCTGGACGTGAGTGGCTGGATACTTTATTGCACAGACATTGAGCGGACTTTGGGTGCAAATGAAAGAGTCACTTCAGACAGCCAGGTTAGAGGCAGCAGCCTCTATGTGGTGGAAGCAGATCTTTGGTAGCGTAGCTGAGGGAGCATTGGATCAAGGTGTCCCTGGTGTCCTGCCTCCATGGAGGTTACTGAGGTCTGCCTCCATGCCCTCAGCATTCTCCTCACCGTGCTCCACTTCTGACTCACTACTGGATTCATTTTCTGTGGCCTATGCAGCTGCATCAAGATTTTATTCCTCCAGTGGGACCCCCCTTGCCAGTGCCAGATCGTAGAAAGCATTGCATGCCACCACTATCAGTGCAGTGACACCTGCTCTGGGGGGTATTGTAGTGCACCCCCTGAATGGTCCAGGCATCGGAAGCACATCTTGAGAAGACCTGTGGTCCTATCTACCACCGCCCTTGTGGAGGCATGGCTTGTATTGTAATGCTACTCTGCCTCTGTTCTTGGGTGGCAGGGAGGCGTCATGAGCCACCTCTTCAACAGATAGCCCTTGTCACCCAGCAGCCATCCATCCAGTCGGGCTGGAGCACTGAAGAGCCTCGGCACCTGAGAGTGTCTCAGGATATAAGTATCATGGGAGCTGCCAGGGTACCTTGCACAGACTTGCAGAATATGCATATTTTGATCACACACTATCTCCATGTTCATGGAGTGGAAGCCCTTCCTGTTGACGAAGGCACCTGGTTGACCTGCTGGCGCCTTGATGGCCACATGTGTACAGTGGTACATGTGTACACATGGCACCCTGGACTCGGGGGAACCCAGCAATCGCTGCAAAGCCTCAGGCTCACTCAGCCTGGCTGGCCTCATCTGTACGGTAAAGAATAAAGGTCAGTACCCATCTGAACAAAGCTTCTGTGACCAGCTTAACACAACTGTGGACAGCTGATTGGGACACTCCACACAGATCCCCCACTGAGCCCTGGAAGATGCCGGAGGCATAGAAGTTGAGGGCCACTGTGACCTTTAGAGTCACTGGCATGGGGTGTCTACCCACACAGTTGGAGCTGATCTCAGGCCCAATCATCTGACAAATGGAGGTCACAGTCCCCCTAGAGAGGCGGAGCCTCCTTCGGCATTGCACCTCAGACATATTGAGGTAGCTGCATTGCCGCCTGTAAATCCTGGCAGCAGGATAGTGGTGTCTTTTGCAGCACCTTACACCTTGGACTACCTGCTGGCCCTGCTCCCCATCTGCCTGCACCTCTCCTCCCACAGGTCCCACCCCTGGTGGCTGCACTGGAACACGTGGCCTCCTCTCCCTTCTGCTCCTCTCTTCCTCCTCAGAGGAGGCGCCTCCAGCAGAGACCACAATCCCTATTACCAGGGTAATGGAAGACCGCCTGATACCTGGAAGGGCCCACACGTTCTGAATCCTCCAGGGGCCTTGCAGCTACTAATGAGTCCTGAATTGAATGCTAAGAATGAAGCCCCAAACAGAGATGAAGCCGCCAAGTACCAAGAAGCAACCAGCAGCAAACAATCTCCAAAATTCCTCAGTACTCACAATGGCAATGCTGCTGACACTTTTTATCCCACTCTCGGATGAGATTTTTGATATTCACAGAAGCACAGAATTTTAATGGCACAGGAGGAGACCATTCGGCCCATCGTGTATGCACCAGCTCTCCAAATGAGCATTATGACTTAATGCCATTGCCCTGCCTTTTCTCCGTACCCCTGCACGTTGCTTCTATTCAAAAAATCATCTAATGCTCTCTTGAAAACCTCAATTGAACCTGCCTCCATCACACTTCCAGTCAGTGCATTCCAAACCCTACCTACTCACTGTGTGAGAAAGTTTTATCTCACGTCACATTTGCATCTTTTGCAAATTACTTTAAATCTGTGCCCTCTCATTCTTGATCCTTTTATGAGTGGGAACAGCTTCTCCCTATCTACTCTGTTCAACCCCTCATGATTTTGAACATCTCCATCAAATCTCCTCTTAGCCTTCTCCTCTCCAAGGAGAACAGTCCCAACCTCTGCAATCTATCTTCGTAACTGAAGTTTCTCATCCCTAGAAGCATTTTTGTAAACCTCTTCTGCACCCTCTCCAACGTGTTCACATCCTTCCTATAATATGGTGCCCAGAATTGTACACAATATTCCAGCTGAGGTCAAACGAGTGTCTTATATAAATTCAGCATAGCCTCCTTGCTCTTGTACTCTATGCCCCTATTAACAAAGCCCAGGATACTATATGCTTTATTAACCACTCTCTCCACCTGTCCTGCCACCTTTAATGAACTATGCACATATGCACCCAGGTCTTTCTGCTCCTGCACTCCCTTCAAAATTTCACTCCTTATTTTACATTGTCTGTCCACGTTCTTCCTACCAAAATGCATCACCTCACAATTAAATTGTCGACTGCCTGCTTTGCCCGTGCGACGAGCACAAAATCGCACGGGCAACATAAGATACAGCTTAATTGCCTTTTTAATGGCCTTAACTGGTCTCGTAATTGATGGAGGGCGCGGCTCCGCCTCCCGCTCACGCCTGCCGAGCGAAATATCGCGTGCTATTTTACACTCGAGCATGTCGGGTGCGCGCCCGCATGCTGAGCGAAAAATTCTGGCTCAACATATGATTTGCATTACAGTTTATGAACTTTTTGCTATATCCAAACGTAAATTTTACAAAATCCATTGGACATTGGCATCTACAGAGTCACATCTAAAGATTTAAATTGGGCACCACTAAAAGCCCTTAAAGAGGCAGTCACAGTATTTATTACCATGTGGAGTTCCTGTTTATTTGGTGAGGGTTAAAATTTACAAGAGATGTAAAAGACAGAATACCTAATGGTTCAGCTGCATAAATCACAAGCGCTGATCATGTCTGCGGTCTGAGTGGCACGCTTTATCTCTTACACCAAAATGTAATCCTTTTATGCTGAATTTCCCAATTTCACACATCAGTAGCTGGTTGAACACAGGCTTTGTTTGCGATGTCCCAAATCAATCGAAAAGTAAGGTTTTATTGAGAAAGAAAAAGAAACCTGCTAAAAAGAGGCACCTCGCTGTGTCGGGTTGAAGACACCAATGCACACTGGAATTGATTGGCTGAGTAAACACTGAAGACAATGAACTTCATCTCACTAAACACCTGATGACACTTTAAAGCAGCCCTCCTCATCCCCTCTTTGACAGATTGGTCACAATTAGACCTCATTAGCACTATTAACAGCCATCAATTTTTCCAGCGCCCAAGCTCATTCTTTGTGGTTCTCAATTGCCTTTTGTGTGTGACTGTGAGGTTATCCATATTGTGCATTGAATCCCTTCCTTCAGTGCTTTTATCTCTCTCTCTCTCTCTCTCTCTCCATGTGGCGACAAACTCGAGACTGCAGTTGCAGGGATCTGTGGATGAGCTCCGCGGTTTAAGTGAACGCCTGATCGCACAACCAATTAGGCTCATTTGATGTCACAGAATCGCCTTCTTTGGTGTTAAAACCCCATGTCAAACACAGTGCCTATGCTCATTTGTGGTGCAAAATGAGATTAACAGAACAGCTGCAGCAGGGTGCATGCCTGCTGGACAACTTAATTGTGAAGTTTGAAGGGCCATCATGAACGAGAGTGTGGAGATCTTATCGGGTCTGCTGAATTACAAGTGCTATTTATTAAAAGTAATCCCTAATAAATGACAGCAAACTCCTGTGCAAGTGTAAAATTCAAGCATTGAATAGTCCTTTGAGTTGGGTTGGGAGTGGATAGAAATCAATCAAAACCCAATCTGACAGAAACGAGGAAAGAGGTCAGATCGCTGAGCCACCATGACATACTTTTATGCTGCTTCATTCAAAGAGGATTGCTCCTGTTCTCTGCTTTTAGGGGTGGGGGGACCGGGGAGGGTTGAAATGAAGCCCCTCATTTTATCATGAATTGAACAATGAAAATTCTGCTGGTGATACCGGTGGCCTGTGGTGAGTGCTTGAATGATATGTTATGGATGCATGTCAACAATGATGAGGACGTAGGGCTGGCTGCCAAAGTCAGTAGCTGCATTATACCCTGTGTTTATACGACTGAGCTGCTTACAGTGAAACCTATACTTCTGGATGGATTTGATAGCAGCAGGGGATTGTGCATCCACACAATCTACATATCCGTAGTAACAGACTGTGAATATATAATTAATGCAAAGTCACTTTTGAGATTGTGCTGCGGTGTTTCCCCAGCAGTGCACCAGTGGCCTATGTGGAAAGGCTGCCAACTCCCAATGCCTGTAGCCAGTCCAACAGAAAAGCTTACTTTCTGCAATAATGCTCCTGGGGTGAATTTTATGTAGGAGAGAGGGGGTGTATTGCTCATTGCACCCCACTCCAGCTATAAACGTCAGTCAGTAGCTCGCTGACTTTAAGAAGGGCTGCCCGGCTGCAATAACATGCTGGGGGTGGCCTTAACAAGTCAAGAGAGGAACTTCCACCCCTCCACCACCCGAAGTCCTGCCCTCAAGACCTGCCGGCCAATCTGATTGGCTGTCAGGTGAGCAGCCCCAGCAACACCAAAATGCAGTATATAGCCTCAATAAGCCAAAGCGGGAGGGCTGGCCCATGATATGGGGGTCAGCTCAGGGGTCGGTGGGCAGGCGTTGGGCCAATCACCTGTTTTATTTTATGTGCCCGACAAGAGGCCATAAAATGTACCCCCTCCCTCCTTTCCCCACCATTAAGGTTTCCCACAGCAGTGACTTTTGATAGCTGCTAGCAAGTGGAAAACCTAGTTCCAGGATAGTTTCAAGATTTTGCATAGAATTACATCGAATTTTACAGCAAAAAAACAGACCATTCAGTCCAAATGGCCTATGCCATCTCGCATCCCTCTTCAGCTAAGACTATCAGCCCATCCATCTCTGTCAGAAAGTGTGCCCGATTGTGTACTTACATCACTGGAGTGAGGGAGCAGATACCATGATGGCAACGCCGCTGTTTTCACCAATACACAATGCCAGGGTGCCCTTTTAAGAGTTCTAATGAAGGGTCATAAGACCTGAAATATTGGGCTGGATCTTCCCCTCTGCTTCAAGAAATGCGAGTTGAGCCGTTTCCTAATTTCATAATCCTGAACCTATCACCTCCTCCCTCTCCCACAGAATTTTTGTCTCTGTGTGAGATAGGCAGGCAAGGTTCAGGGCTGCTGCCTCCTTAGGCAGGCCCAAGGCAGTGACGGTAACAGGTGGGTGCTGAGGCAGGCTGATTAGAAGGCCTGCCTTGGCTTCCTGGGACACCAGCCCAATCTTTTCCATGGCTGTTAGTCTCCCTAACCCTCACCCCTCTATCAAGCTCTTAGCCATCTGTTTTTTCCAGATGGCTTCATTATAAATGCTTGGCTGAGCTCCAAGAATGGCTAATGCACTTAGCTCAACATGGATCTGTTGATATATCTTGCAGAGGAGTGCAAGCTTTGTTTGATTGACATCTTTATTACTTTGTAATAAATTCTTTAATGTGCTTTTTCAATGCCCATTTGTTTATTTACAAAAGATTCAGAGGTGTGACAGATCGACAAGCCCACATCGGCAGTGACCTCAGCAGGTCAACGCCAGTGTGAGACTTGGATGAGGCATCTAGTCACTCTGCAAGGTGCCAGTCCATCAATGGTGAGCAGGGAGTTTCAAACCAACCTCATGCTAATGGATGAGCTGCATGTCTCATCTGCAGGCTCCTCTCAGGGTGCTCCAGACAAAAGCAGCAGCTCTCCCACCCCTATGCCTGTGTCCATTGCATCTGATGAGGAAGTGACAACTGAGGAGTGCTCAGTTATGGTGCTGCATACTCCCTCCCAGGTGGTGCCTACACAGACTCAGCCAGCCGGAGAATATCTGCCAAGGTCATCAGGGTTGATAGGACATCACAGTCAGCAGGCTGCCTCTAATGCCACTGCCAGTGAGGGTGGTTGGGTGGGGGTGGGGGGGGGGGGTGGGGTGGCACAGGGGTGGTTGCACCAAGGTGCAGCTCTCGCAAGCAGATGTTTAAGGCACTGTAAACACGAGAGGGGTTTTCATGGGTGATACAACTTCAGGTAATACATGTTCTACGTACAGATTGTGTTAATCACTAAGATTTCACTATGTGTTATGGCCTGAACGTGCTTCATGTTTTTCATAGGTGCTTGGTATGGGAGTGGCTTGTGGCAGACATGAAGGGCAGCAAACTTTGTTTCAGAGCTCATTACTTGAGATAAGGGTGACAGGATGTCTCATCAGGAACATTCAGTAAGGAGGTGTCATCCTTGTCCTCACTTTCAAGCCATGCCTTGGATGCCTAGCTGAAAGAACAGAGAATCAAGGCTTCCCCTATTTCCCTGCCTCCCATCAGGTTCCTCACTTCTGCAGCCATGTCCTCACCTTGGGACTCCTCCGGCTCCTCCTCAAACCCATCACTTGAGTTGTCCTCTGCGGCCTGTGGAGCTGCCTCACTGTCTTCATCCTCCAATGGGATCCCCCTTGACAGAGCCAGATTGTGCAATGCACAGCACACAACGGCAATAAGCGAGACGCGCTCTGGAGGGTATTACAGTGGTCCCCCGATCGGTCCAGGCAGTGGAACCTCATCTTGAGCAGCCCAATGCTCCTCTCAATTACTGCCCTTGCAGAGCCATGATTTCTATTGCACCCCATCTCCACTTCTGTCCTTAGGTGTCTGAGTGGCATCATGAGCCACCTTTTCAGGGGATAGCCTATGTCACCCAGGAGCCAACCATCCAAGCGAGCTGGAGTGACAAAGAGCCACAGGATGTGCACATCATAGGAGCTGCCAGGGTATCTGGCACAGGCCTGAAAAATCTGTGTCCTGTGGTCATGAAAAATTTGGGCATTGGTGGAGCAGAACCCCTTTCTGTTGACAAAAGCACTCAGCTCACCCGCTGGCACCTTTATGACCACATACGTGCAGTCTATGGCTCGCTGAATGTGGGGAAACCCAACAATTGCAGTGAAGCCTCTGGCTCGCTCAGCCTGGCTGGCTTCGTTGGTGTGGAAATGAATGAAGTTATTGACCCATCTGAAGAGGGCGTCAGTGACAAGCTTGATGTAGCTGTGGGCAGCAGATTGGGAAACACCACATAGATCCTCCACTGAGTCCTGGGAAGAACCTGAGGCAGAAAGTTCAGGGCCGCTGTTACCCTAAGAGCCATTGGCACAGGGTGGCCGCCTACACAGCTTGGAGTGATCTCTGGGTCAATCATCTGACATCTGGAGATCACAGTCTCCCTGGAGAGGTGGAGCCTCCTTTGCCACTGGACCTCAGAGACGTTCAGGCAGCTGGAGCGCTGCCTGTAGGCTCTCGCTTCAGGATAACAGCATCTCCTGTGGACCCTTCTGCCTTGCACTTCCTGCTAGCCCTGCACCCCCTCTGGCTGCATCTATCTTCCCACAGGTTGCAATATGGGACGCTGCCTGTGGACAGGCTTCCTTTCCCTTCCGGCCCTCTCCTCTTCTCCAGAGAAGGTCCCTCCAGCAAAGTAGACAATCCCCATTTGCTGAAATAAAGGTGGCACAGGATGTGCACTGAAGCCTCTAAAAATGCTTGGAAGCCAAAGAGTCCTCTAGAAAACACAAAATGTAATGAACTATGTGAAAACACCTCCAACCAGCTCTCACCTAAACTCCTATTACTCAAATTGCCATGGCTCTGGTCGACTTTTATCCCGCCCTGGATTGAGTTTCAGTTAAGAATGTGATGGCTGCCTGGCGAATAGCCCGTGCGCTGACCGCAAAATTGCATGGGCCACGTAAAATTGCTGACAATTGCTTTTTTTTAAGGGGCTTAATTGCCCTTTAATTGTCAGCGGGCGCACTCCCGGCTCCTGTGTGTGCCCACCGACTGTAATATAGCATGACAGCACGATGACATTGGGACGCCCGCCCGACATCTTCTCGCGCAATTTCACCCGAGTTCAGGTCTGCCGCGTGCCCACTCCAAGAGCGTAAAATCCTGGCTTTAATGATCGCTATCATGCCAGGATTGGTGTCATGCAAACTTCCGATGTATGAGTTCTTAATCAAAAGTGACATTGTGTAAACAAGGAGAAATATACATTTCCACCAAACGAGCTCCTCGTTCACACCTCTTTCTCCATTAAAGTGAGGCAAGCGACTGAGCTGATCCGATTGTCAGTGTCTCAAGCACTTCAGCTGATTCAGCTGCTGCTCCCCTCACTCAGCAGCACCGCATACCATTTTGTCAGGAACCCGTTGTTTAATTCAGTCATAGGGAGGATGAGCAGGCACGTGTCAAAATAATGAGAGCAGCAATTTTCTCTAGATATTTCTGCACTTGGTGAAAGGCCATTAGGTCATCTGCTGTGTGTTCTGTAAAAAAAAGTGAGTTGTCAAATTATTTTTTGGTCTGCAGACATTCTATACCATGTTGCATCTCACTCCCCAGCTGTACTAAGCATTCTGTATGCTGCTGAGAGTGGAGAATATTAAAGAAGCAACTGGTCTGAGGGGTCCTCGCCCAGCTGAAGTCTAACATTTTATGGCATGTGCCATAAAATGCATCTAAGTGACATAACATTTTTGGAGCTGTACAGTGGACTGGAATTATACAGCCCATTTGCACTGCTCTATAATCAGCCAAAGCAGAGCTCCTTGCATGAGTGAAGGTAAGAACATAAGAAATAGAAGCAAGAGTAAGCCATTCAGCCCCTCGAGCCTCCCCCGCCATTCAATAAGATCATGGCTTATCTGTTTGTGTTTTGATTTCCACATTCCCATCTACCCCCGATAACCTTTGATGCCCCTGCCTAACAAGAATCTATCTGCCTCTGCCTTAAAAATATTCAATGACCCCGCCTCCACCACCTTCTGAGGCAGAGAATCCCAAAGTCTCACCACCCTCTGAGAGAAAAAATTTCTCTTCATCGCTGTCCTCAGCTCGACCCCTATTTTTAAAACAGTGCCCCCTAGTTCTGGACTCGCCTGCGAGAGGAAACATCCTCCCCACGTCCACCTTGTCAAGTGCTTAAAGAAATAGAACTCTCCTCACTGGCCTCCAACTGCTGCTGAAGTCGTTAAAAGAGTTGACCATCCTGTTAACTGTTTTCAATCATTCAAAACTCAGGAGGAAATTTTATCTGTGGGTTAATGATAATGAAACATGGCATGTGACTAACTTAATGAGTGAAAGACAATTGCACCTGTTCTTCCTGTTCTAAGCTCTGGGGCAGCAATTTCCAGCCCCGCCATGGCGGGGGAGGGGCCGTAGAATGTGGCAAGCCGTCCAAAAGTCCATTGGCTTTGGCTGGACTGTAAAATCCCGTCAGCGTCAATTTCCACTCCTAGTTTCTGTTTTCCTCACAGTCTGAAATGTGTTTAAAGAGAGCAGCGAAGAAATGCTTCTGAGAATTCTGTAATAGCTGCGGAGGCTTATTTAAAGGCCTATGTTGTTTTATTGCAGGAGGTTTGGAAACAAAAGGTGCATCTAAACTCTTGTTCAGGATAGGGGTTAGTCATGTGAAGGAAGGACAAGATCAGTACAGCTAGGGATTGTTTTCGATCAATAATAATTAGCAGATTTATAGCTGCTGCAGGGGATTCACCTGCATTCCCCTTAGTGACTCAAACCTTGATTTCACCCATTTTGCTGGGATTTCTAATGGCTGGGACATTCCACTACGCCTGTGGGTTTCTGAAACTTTGGGGCAGATATTTGCCTTCACTCACTTCACTATCCCTTATAACCTTTGACTCCCTTATCAATCAAGAATCTGTCTAACTCAGCCTTAAAAATGTTCAATGATCCTGCCTCCACTGCTGTCTGGGCAAGAAAATTCCACAGACTAACGGCCAACTGAGGGAAAAGAAATCTCCTCGTCTCCATCTTAAAATGGGTACCGCTAGTGGTGAGCTGCAGGCACCATTCACAGCCTCAGAACCATCTCATTGATCGTGGGGCTGCAGCATGATCATGCTGTCGAAAACATTGAACGCAGTGCTCAGGAGAGTCCTGTGGTGGGGAGTGGGGATGAGCAGAGGCCCTCAAATTTTATGTAGGGTCAGCCTACTGACAGGGTAAGGGTGCAGAGATGTGCTCTACAAGGTGAGGAGAGGCAGTCCACTAGTATAGTGAGGGTAAAATAGGCATATCCTGGAACTCAAAACAAGCTCACATGCTTAGAGGAGAATTATTCATTTGGTTTGTGAAATCAATGGGCTGGAGACTAGGTCAATTCAATAATGGGCAGGCAATCCATTCTGTCAGGTTAGCAGCCAGGCAGTGATCCCACTGTCTCAGTCAATGAATGCCAGTGCTCCCTCCTCTGTTGCTGCCCTTTGTCCAACATATCAAACAAAATTTGTAAAAGCCATGTTGCTGTGTGGACTGAAACACTGTGGGGGTAAATTTCATCTTCACCGTGTGAGTGGTGATCTGGTGAAACGGATTGTCCACCTGTTGTGGAAGCTGCCCGAATTTCATCCCATTGATTCCAAGTTTCAGCTGCTGGAATGCTCCCGTATGATTTCATACTGGCTTCAAGATAAAAGGGGACTGGGTGAAAATGTTGGACAATTTTATAGAATGAAACTGATTTTCCAGATGGATGCATTGAGAGGCCCTGCACAGCAGGACAGTACCAGTGCACCTGTCAGGCTAGTATCTTAGAGTGAACCTGTTACACTTCAAGATCTCGATACATTCAGAACTGAGCCCGATAGACATAATCAAGTGATGCCAATAACTTCAGCTTGACCAACATCATTAATGAGATCCGTAATTACTAAAGGACTGATCTGGAGCAAAAGTATTTACAGTAAATGGTAATTATGATCACTGCCAATAACTAATAAGGATAATGTGTTTTTGCAAGTTATTTTTGATAGTTTTGTTGTGTACATTTTGACACATTGCTGCTTTTTTTAAAACACAGTGCATTATTTTCATCCTCAGAGGATTAACAGCATGTTGTAGAATATGCTGTTATTGTAATAAATATAATTTAAAAAAAATTTTATGTGCTACTAGGCTTTTTACTGACAAAATGCAATTTAATATTCCACTTTTTTTTTTAAAAAACGAAGCAACACACAGTCTGCTTTAAGACGCCTGACAACCTTAGGACTGGATTTTTGCAAAGTCAGACCCTGACTTGGGAGAACTTTAAAAATAGCAGGCAGATACAGAAGACCTAACCCTGTTTCTGACAGGTTTTATTTTTTGCTGCTAGGGGAAAGGAGATGGGGAAACCCAAACTCAGCAGGGTCATGTGAAATTAGTGTTAAGTTGAAACAGACTCCATTTTTGCTATTCCACTGGCCTTAACCCCCAGTGTGGGAGTCACAAATTGATGGAGTAGCCGTAACTACTCTTGAAGGGCAGTTAAGGTCTGTTTAAGTGTCATAATCTGAAGTCTTTTAAATTCATAGCCCTTTAAATATGAAAAAGTAGGTTGAAATCGTCAACTAGAGTTAAAAAAAATGCCCTCTCCTGGACATCTTTAACAGGCCTCTGGTGTAGGTTAGAAATGCCATTGCCACCTGTTCCTGAAGTTTCAGCTGTTTTCTTTATTGACATTTCCCAATGGTTGTTATTACAGTTGAGATCATTATAAATGCTTGGCTGAGTTTCAAAAGTTACAAAAGCAACTATCACAGTGGGGTGGAGCTGAGTTCACATTTTAATTGACAGTTTAAAGAGCCTATTAAAGGATTAGCTGTCTTTGATGTGGTTGCTGAATAGAAGTTTGTTTTTATAACAGATTGAACACTTGGGGGGATTTAAAACATTTGAATAGGTTTCAAGAATGAGAGATTTTTCAATGTCAAATTAATATGAGTGAGAGCACTATTAGATTATTAGAATTTTAGTTATTTTTTCATCTCCACATGGCTCCTGAGGTCTGCCCATTGTGAATACTGGGTGAGTGGTCATGGAGGTGGCTTGGGAGTATGGGGTGGCATGGGTTGGCATGGAGGGAGCATGGGGTGATGGGTGGGTGGTGAGAGAGTATGAGGGATGATGGACAGAGGGCCTAACAGCATCTAAAACAACTGCAACACTGTCACAGAGAACTAGGGTGCACCTTCTAACCAGCCCGCTTCAATACCTGCCCGCCCATGTGGCCATCTATAATCTGCTTCTGAGATCGACTGGCCCAATTCTATCCTGCCTCCTCCTCCCCAGAACAAAAATTGGGGGCAGAATTTTGCCGTCAGTGAGCAAGGGGCGGGGACCGCTCGCTGACACATAAAATGATGCGGGATGATGTCGGGAACCCCTGACGTCATCCCGCCCCATTTAAATTTTCAGGAAGGCGGGGGCACAGCAAAATCAGCTGTGCACCTGCCGACCTGTCAATGGCCAATTGAGGCCATTGACAGGACCATTTAAACAATTAAAGGACCTGCCCGTCCAACCTTAAGGTTGGCGGGCAGGCCAGGAGCCCCGGGGGCAAATAGAGAAAACATGAAACCTCATCCATGAGGTTTCATGCAGGGTTTTAAAATTTTTAATAAGGTTATTAAGTTAATTATGAACATGTCCCATATCATGTGACATTGTCACATGAGGGGGACATGTTAGGGAAATATTTTTTTTCTATTTTTAATATTTTTAAAAGTGTCAGCGATCTCCCTGAGGCAGCACTTAGCCTCAGGGAGATGTGCACATGCGCGAAAGAGCGCACTCTCGCTTTTGGGGAATCCCCACCCCACCCTGTCCGCACAGGAAGTGCATAGTGCTGCCTGCCGGACGCCATGCTGGTCGGGCCTTAATTGGCCTGCCCACGTAAAATGGGGGCGGGGCTCGCTTCTCCAGCAGGAAATGGCTCCCTGCCTGCCGGAGATTGGGTTGGGCTCGCCCGCCCGACAGGCAGAAAATTCTGCCCTGGGTGTAGCAAATCCCTTTAAGCTGAGGCAACTCTGCTGAGTCAGGAAATTTCCTGACTTGAGCAACGCGCCTCAGAAGCAAAAAACCAGCACCTTAAACCTCCCATCTCTTAATAGTGGATATCTACAGTCTGTGCTTAGAAAATTTCGATATCTTCATATCTTCATAAGTTCTTATGGAGTAGGTAGAAACTTCTGAAATGTTTCTACCTATTAAACATATCCTCTTTAGCTTGAAGGTTTATAGAGACAGGTGGAAAAGATGTCAATTTTTCCTCCAGAAAGATCAAATTTCTTGTTGGTTACTCAAAGCTATCATAAAGTGACATCCCTATGTCCTTTGAACTGTAATTTTGTTTCATTCATATTTTATGCTGACTGATAACATGTCCAGCAAAGAGTGAATTCCAATAACTGGCTTCCCTGGAAACATGGAAGGCCATGTGATGAGCTTTTAAGTCTCATCAGAAGCACCAGACAATTAGATTCAGCAGCTGAGTACGCCTCCTGTAAGGAGAAGGGGTTCATTTTTTCCCACATAACAAAAAGAGCTGTCTTACTTAAAGTCATATATGTCTGTTTCTTTTATACCTCACTTAAGTGTTTGCAAGTCCATTAATGTTTGAGGAGCCAAATGGCCTACTCCTGCTCCTAATTTGTATATTCGTACATATATTCTTATGTTCATATGTTAAAGGCACTAACTTTGGATCTAAACAACCTGTTTTTTGGGTGGTACAAGTGCCCTTTGAGCTCCAAAATGGCACCCTAGATGGGCGCAGACCTCTGGAGTGAGTCAGACGGGTTGGTGAGGGCAGTGAGCTTGCACTGGAAGATCACAGAGGAGGCTTATTGTGATGTTAATCAGTGTGTAATGCTGATTTGATGCCAGCACTGCCATTTTGGAGCTCAAAACCCCAGCTAAAGCCCTCGCTTTCAACTTTGCACAGCCCAACTAGTTCAGCAGTAGGAAGGACCCTCCCCAACCCCACCCCCCCAACCCCACTCCATCCCCTCAATGCAGCTGGTGCGGTTTAAAGGGGTCGTCAACTAATCGTAGGTTGTTTGCTGTTTGATTTTTACCGAGTGTTGCTGAACTTGTGAAGTGTTTGGTGCTTTGTATTGTTATTTAAAGCTGCTGAAGCCTACAGAGAGTGGTGTAACAGGTGCTGAAGGATTTTGTCCTGACTTTAAGGCTTCTCAGAATCACAGTGCAGAAGGAGGCTATTCGGTCCATCGTGTCTGCACTGGCTCTCCGAATGCGCAACTCACCGAGTGGCATTCCCTCGCCTTCTCATCATAACCCTGCATATTCTTCCTTTTCAGCTAAAGTCTAATTCTCTTTTGAATGGCTCAATTGAACCTTCCTCCATCACAATCTCTGGCAGTGCATTCCAGACCTTAACCACTTGCTGCTTTAAAAAAAGTTTTTCCTCGTGTCGCCTTTGCTTCTTTTACCAATTATTTTAAATCTCTGCCCTCTCATTCTCGATCCTTTCACGAGTAGGAACAGTTCCTCCCTACCTACTCTGATCAGGCCCCTCATGATTTTGAATACCTCTCTCAAATCTCCTCTCAACCTTCTCCTCTCCAAGGAAAGCAGTCCTAATTTCTTCAATCTACCTTCGCAACTGAATTTCCTCATCCCCAGAGCCATTCTTGTGAATTTTTGCTGCACTCTCTCCAATGCCTTCACAGCTCTCCTGAAGGGTGGCACCCAGAACTGGATGCAATACTCCAGCTTAAGCCAAACTAGTGTCCTTTAGAAGTTCAACATAACCTTCTTACTCTTGTATTCTATGCTCCTATTAATAAAGCCTTGGATACTGTATGCTTTATTAACTGTACCAATTCGGTCACCCCGAAACAAGTGTGTAACCGGATCCTTCAGCCCCAACAAACCAGGACACTGGATCCAACAAACTGGCGACGAGAGTAAAAAGCAAGAAAAGACATGAAAGAACCAGGTAAAAAACAATAAAGAACGAAGGGAATCAGAGGAACCGAAATTGGGCCGTACCCAATTTCATCACATTTCCACTTCTCTTCAGCTCTGAAGAAAGGTCATACAGACTCAAAACGTTAACTCTGTTTCTCACTCCATAGATGCTGCTGGACCTGCTGAGTTTTCCTTGCATTTTCCGTTTTTGTTTCAGATTTCCAGTATCCGCAGTATTTTGCTTTTATCTGCAGTAAGCATCAATTGCTTATGCCACAATTCATTGTTCAACCTATGATATTCCATCTACTTATGAGTTACTTTGATCAAACTCGTCACATTCTTAATAAGAACATTGAACTTTTAAACTATTTCTCTTTACATCCCTGAACATTTAGCCATTTGCACATTATTTGATTATGTTTGCCAGTTGGATAAATAGGTTATGCCACAGTTCCCTATTGCGCATTCTCTGTTGACAGGGGGATGAGGGCTTAAAGTAACTTGCAAGTTATACAGCCAGTGTTTTACAACCTTTGAAACCAATTTAATTAGCCCCTGATGAGAAGAAAATACCCTACATGATCGAAATTACAGGCTGGGCGGAGATTATAAGAAATTAGTTCAGCTTCAGGCATCAGGTAACAAATAAACTACCAGATCTTCACTATAGCTGTTTATGCTGTCACTTGAATCTCTTGATCAGATTACTGCTTCCGTCCTGTATCCTTGATTTCTGTTTACATGTAATGGCCTTAAAATGTTACGATGACTTGCTCTTTTAAAATGAATCTAATTTTTGACATTTAGAAGGCTAGTTTCTTTTTAACTGTGTCTAATTTTGAAACTCCTGCCATGTTAACTTGTAATGAATGTTACACAGAGACAAAAGCAACGTCAATCACGCCCTTTAATGTTCTCTATGGGTCTATAAAACTAAGTCCGGAACTACAAAGACAATTAATATTGAAACATGTTATGGTGAAACCGTAGATACAAAGTAGCATAAAGATGAAATAGGGGTTATTTCCCTCCGAGTAGAAAGTGCAATGAAAAAGTGGACATGAGTAAGTAGGTAAGCAAGACCGGTAATAATGAGAAAGAAAGCAAAAGACCAATGTCTAATGTTACTTTTTTTATTCTTTCATGAGATCTGGGCATCGCTGGCTAGGCCAGCATTTGTTGTCCATCCCTAAATGCACTTGAGAAGGTGGTGCTGAGCTGTCTTCTTGAACCACTGCAGTCGATATGGTGTCGGTACACCCACAGTGCTGTGAGGAGAGGAATTCCCAGGTTTTTGACCCAAAAACAGTGAAGAAACGACGATATAGTTCAAAGTCAGGATGGTGTGTGGCTTGGAGGGGAAATTGCAGGTGGTGGGGTGTTCCCATGCGTCGACTGCCCTTGTCTATCTAGATGGTAGAGGTCGTGGGCTTGGAAGGTGCTGTCAAATGAGGCAGTGCATCTTGTATATGGTACACCTGCTATCACTGTGCATCAGTGGTGGAGGGTATGAATGTTTAAGGTGGTGAATGAGGTGCTTTCTCTTGGATGGTGTTGAGCTTCTTGAGTGTTGCGGGAGCTGCACTCATCCAGGCAAGTAGAGGGTATTCCATCACACTCCTGCCTTCTGCCTTGTAGAGATGGTGGACAGTTTTAGGGAGTCAGGAGGTGAGTTACTTGCTGCAGAATTTCCAGCCTCTGACCTGCTTTTGTAGCCACAATATTTATATGGTTGGTCCAGCTCAGTTTCTGGTCAAGGGTAAGCCCAAGGATGATGTTGGGCTTCAGTGATGATAATGCTGTTGAATGTCAAGGGGTGATGGTTAGATTCTCTCTTGTTGGAGATGGTCATTGCCTGGCACTTATGTGGCACAAATGTTACTTGCCACTAATCAGCCCACGTCTAAATGTTGTCCAGGCCTTGCTGCAAGTGGGTACAGACTGCTTCAGTATCTGAGTAATTGTGATTGTGAGGGAACATTGTGCAATAGTTAGCAGACATCCCCACTTCTGACATTATGAGGGAGAGAAGGCATTGATGAAGCAGCTGAAGATGGCTGGGCCTTGGACTCTACCCTGAGGAACTCCTGCAGTGATGTCCTGGAGCCTAGATGATTGGCCTCCAACATTCACAAGAATCTTCCTTTGTGATAGGTGTGACTGCAACCAATTGAGAGTTTTTCCTCTTGATTCTCAGTTTTGCTAGGGCTCCTTGAATCTATATTGGGTCACATGCTGCCTTGATGTCAAGGTCAGTCGGTCTCACCTCACCTCTGGAATTCAGCTCCTTTGTCCATGTTTGTATGTAATGACCCACATCCTTCTGATTGTGGTGAGAGTGCTGCCAACTGAACCATGGCTGACCTGCAAAGAATTAAAACCCCTGCAACATGGTCTAGAGCTGAGTGGCCACGGCAAAAACCAAACTAAGAAATAATGAGCAGGTTATTGTTGTGTAAGTGATGCTTGATAACACTGTCGATGACACCTTCTATCAGTTTGCTGATGATCAAGAGTAGGCTGACGGGGCAGTAATTGGCTCGATTGGATTTGTTCTGCTTTTTGTGGACAGGAAATACCGGGAAAATGTTTGCACATTTTTGGGTAGATGCCAGTGTTGTAGCTGTACAGGAGCAGCCTGTCTAAAGGCACAACTGGTTCTGGAGCACAAGTCTTCAGTACCACAACCAGGATGTTGTCAAGGCCCATAACCTTTGTTGTATCCCGTGCCTTCAGCCGTTTCTTGATGTCAGGTGGAGTGAATCAAATTGACTGGAGACTGGCATTTCTGATGCTGGAGATTTCAGGAGGAGACTGAGGTGGATCATCCATTCAGCACTTCTGGTTGAAGATGGTTGTAAATGCATCAGCCTGGTCTTTTACACTGACCACCATCATTGAGGATGAGGATATTTGTGGAACCTCCTCTTCTTGTAAGCTGTTTGATTGTCCACTACCATTCATGACAAGAACCAGCAGAAATGCAGAACTTGTGGTGTTGCTTAGCTCTGTCTATCGCACACTGCTTCTGCTTTTTAGCATGCACATTTTTAGGCATGCCTGCTGTTGCTCCTAGTATGCTCCCCTGCAGTGTTCTTTGAATCAGAGCTGATCTCCAGACTTGATGGTAATGGTAGAATTCGACTATGAGGTTACAGATTCTGATTGAATACAATTCTGCGAACACTTATGGGCAAAATTGCCTGATGGTTGCCCAGTTTTAAGATGCTGGATTTATTCTGAATCTGTTCCCTTTTGCACGCTGATCATGCCACACAACACGATAGACAGCATCTTCAGTGTGAAGACAAGACTGCTTCACAAGGACTGTGCAGTGTTCACTCCTACCATTACTGTCATGGACAGATGCATCTGAATAGGTAGATTAGTGACGACAAGGTCTAGTAGGTTCTTCCCTCCTGTTGATTCCCTCACTACCTTCTGCAGACCCAGTCTAGCAGCTATGTCCTTTAGGACTCGGCCAGCTCAGTCAGTAGTGGTGATACTGAGCCCACTTGGTTTTGGGCATTGAAGTCCCCCACCCAGGTCACATTCTGTGCCCTTACCACCCTCAGTGCTTCTACCAAGCAGTGTCCAACATGGAGGAGCACTGATTCATCAGCTGAGAAAGGATAGTAGGTGGTAATCAGAAGTTTTGCTTGCTCATATTTGACCAGATGTCATGAGACTTCATGTGGGCTGGAGTCAATGTTGAGGACTCCCAGGACAGCTCCCTCCTGACTGTATACACTGTGCCTTCATCTCTGCCAGTGGGTCTGCCAGGACATATCCAGGAGTGGTGATGGAGGAGTTTGAGACATTGGCTGTGTGGTATGATTTGGTGAGAGTGGCAATGTCAGACTGTTGCTCAATTAGTCTGTGAAACGGTTCTACCAATTTTGGCACAAACCCCAGATGTTAGTAAGGAGGAATTTGCAGGGTCGACTGGGCACAGTGTGCAGTTGTCATTGCTGGTACCCAGGTCGATGCTGGGTGATCAGTCCAGTTTTATTCTTTTTCAGCTTTTCTGCAGCAGTTTGATACAATAAGTACCTTGCTAGGCCAGTTCAGAGGGTAGTTAGTCTATGCATTGATCCAAGTTTAAAAGGGCTGAAAGGCATATTAATGGAAAAGTCAAAAAAGTGCCTGTTAAGGGGTGTGAGGGTCTTCTTAAAGGCCAATCATGCTAAAGTAATTCAATCTTGTTCAGGGGGAAATGTTTAGGAACAAAAATTGTGCTCTGATCTCCCATTAAGAATGAAAAAACTCAAGACTTGCCTGTATCAGCATAATCGAACAGTGGAAGGTGCAGGGGTAACACAGGGTGGAAGGTGTAGTTGGTGGTGGAGGGGTTAGATGACCAAAAGCTTGGTCAAAAAGGCAGATTTTAATGAACGACCTGAAGGAGGAAAGAGAGGGAGAGAGATGGAATGTTTTAGGGAGGAAATCCAGAGCTTAGCCCCGAGATAGCTGAAGAAATGGCTGCCAGTGATTAAAACCAGGAATGCTCAATAGGCCAGCAGAGCGTTGGAATAATCAAACCGAGAGGTAACAAAGGCATAGACCTGAATTTTTCCCTCGTCGGGCAGGCGGGATCGGCAGGCCCGGGAGTGGTGGGGAAATGGGCCCTGACCGCAATCGGCCCCCGATCGCGATTTCACACTGGCTGGCCAATTAACGGCCAGCCAGCGTGAAACGCGCGCTGAAAAGCTCAGCGCTGCCAGAGTGGGGGTGGGCAGAGGGCGGGCGGTGATGTTTCCGATGGCATGGGTGAGCACTTCCACTGAGCTCCCTGAAAGCAGACAGCTGCGTCGGGGAGCTGCAGCCCTGTGAATAATAAAATAAAGCACAAAAAAGCGGCAAAAAATGTCCATGCAACACAATCAAGCACCTGAAAGCAAACCATGTGAAAATGCTGTCCCCTTGGATGAGGCTTCATCAAAAATGTAAAGGCCGTCTGGCTGATTGGCCCGTCCGCTGACCATAAGGTTGGACGCTCCACAAAAAAATCGCTGACAATTGCTCTATTTATGATGAGGGTTCAGCTGCAGATAGGTTGAGGCAAGGTTGAAGTCAGGAAATGTTACAAAGGTGGAAGTAAGCGATCTTAGTGATGATGCGGATGAGTGGTAGGATCATCAACATACACAAAGGAAGTTAGCAAAAGCTGACCAAAAGCTGCAAAAAAGCTGGCGTAATGCCCAAAGAGATTATAACTCAAGAGTCCTGATTATAATCCTATGACATTTAAAAACAAATGGTTTTATGGGATTGCTGTTTAAGCTATAGGTAAGCTCAATATTGCTTCACTCATGTGACAGGAAAATGATGGGCCCAAAGTTCCTTGGCAAATAGATTCACAGAATCTTACAGCACAGAAGTAGGCCATTCAACCTGTCATACCATGCTGCCTCTTTGAAAGAGCTGTCCACATTAGTCCCACACTCCATCTTGTCCCCAATAATCCGACAAATTAGTCCTCTTCAAGCACGTGTGCAAATACTTTTTGAAATTTCCTATGGAATGTTTCATTATGCTACAGATCTTAACAACCATCTGTGTGAAAAATATTCTCCTCCTTTTTCCTCTAGTTCTTTCCCCAATTATTTTAAATCTATGACCTCTGGTTATGACCCACTTGTCTGAAAGAAAGATTTATGTTTATATAACAGATTCATGACCACAGGACACCCCAAAATTCTTTTACAGACAATGAAGTACTTTTGAAGTGTAGGAATCTAGGACGTGCAGCAGCCAATCTCTAAACAGCAAACTCTGACAAACAACAGTGTGATAATAACAAGAGAAATCTGCTTTTGTCATGTTGATTGAGGGATAAATGTTGGCCAGGACACAAGGGTAACTCCCATGCAATTCTTCGGAATAGTGCTGTGGGATCTTTTACATCCACCTAAGCGGGCCTTGGATTAATGTCTCATCTGAAAGATGGTATCTCCAACAATGCAGCACTTCTTCCGTACTGCTCTGGAGTCTCAGCTTTAATTTTTGTGCTCAAGTTCTGGAACCCACATCTTTCTGATTGAGGTGAGAGTGCTACCAACTGAATCACAGCTGACATGTCAAAGAATTGTTCTATCGTAAAGCATCATAACTTTAATTATTTCTATTAAGTCTCCCCTCAGCCTCCTCTGCTGTAAGGAGAACAACCCCAGCTTCTCTATTCATGTGGTTATTCAGTCACTGAGTACATTCAAGATTGAGATCAATAGATTGTACACTCAGTGAACTAAGGGACATGGAGATAGAGCAGGAATGTGGAGGAATTGAGGTTGAAGATCCATCATGATCTTATTGTACAGCGAAGCAGGCTCAAGAGGTCTATTGGCTACACCTGCTCCGACTTTGTTTGTTCTTGTGTTCTTCAAGTGCCTTAATATAGACTGGGATAAAATAATGTGAAGGACAAGGAGGGTGAAGAATTACTAAAATGTGTACAGAAAACTTTCTTAATTGGTATGTTTCTAGGTCAATGACGAAGGAAGCAATGTTGGATCTAGTTCTAGGAAATGAAATAGAGTAAGTTTTTTTTTCTTCATCCATGGAACGTGGGCATCACTCGCTAGACCAGTATGTATTGCCCATCCCTAATTGCCATTGAGAATGTGGTGGTGAGCCACCTTCTTGAACTGCTAGTAGGAAGGGAGTTCCAGGATTTTAACCCAACAATAGTGAAGGAACAGTGTATAGTTCCAAGTCAGGATGGTGTGTGGCATAAAGGGGAACTTGCAAGTGGTGGTGTTCCTGTGCATCTGCTGCCCTTGTTCTACTAGGTGGTGGAGGTCGTGGGTTTGGAGGGTGCTGTCGAGAGAGCTTTGGTGAGTTGCTGCAGTGCATCATGCAGATGGTGGAGGGATTGAATGGTGGAGGTGATGGATCAAACGGGCTGCTTTGTTCTGAATGGTGTCAAACTCCTTGAGTGTTGTTGGAGCTGCACTCATCCAGTCAAGTGGGGAATATTTCATCACACTCCTGACTTGTACCTTATAGATTGTGGACAGGCTTTGGGGAGCCAGGAGGTGAGTTACTCACTGTATAATTCCAAGCCTGTGACCTGCTCTTGTAGTTATAGTACTTAAGTGGAGTGTGTTTCATTGGGAGAACATCTGGGTAATTGTAACCATAATATAAATATGAAAAAGGACAAAGAAAGCCAACTGTATAAGCTTCCAAATAAAAAAGCCAATTTCAGTGATTTGAGAAGGGGCTTGGCACAGTTGGACTGGAAACAAAAATGGGTCAAGAAAGCAGTGAATGAACAATGGCAGGCCTTCAAGATGGGGATAGTTTGAGTACAAATCAAGCATATTCTCATAGGAAGCAAAGGTAGGGCATTCAAAGCCAGAGATCCTTGGATGGCCATGGAAATAAAGGTTAAAATAAAACAGATAAAGGGAGTTTATGACAAATGTCAGATACAGAGTATTTTGCAGAATACAGAGAGTGCAGAGGGAAAAAGAGATATGGGAAGGGCAAGGAGAGAATATGAGAAACGATTAATAGATAACATAAAAGGGACCCAAAAATCTTTTCCAGGCAAATAAAAAGTAAAAGCATAGTTAAAGGAATGATGGGGCCAATTAGAGATGAAAAAGGAAATCTTGTAGAAGCGAAGTGCAAGTCTGAAGTACAGAATAAATACGTTGCATCTCTCTTCTCAAAAGAAGAGGATGAAATTAACATCACAGTAAACATTGCAGCTGCAGAGGAGGAGGGAGTAGAGATAATGGGTAGGATGAAAGTAGACAGAAAATAGGAGCTAAGTAATTTGGTATCACTCAAAGTTAACAAATCACCCTGGTCCAGGTGGGACATATCCTAGATTGCCAAGGGTAGCAATGGTGGAGATGACAGAAGCTCTGAGCACAAGCTTTCAATCCTCCTCAG
Organism: Cetorhinus maximus; assembly: GCF_964194155.1. Lineage (NCBI taxonomy): Eukaryota > Metazoa > Chordata > Chondrichthyes > Lamniformes > Cetorhinidae > Cetorhinus > Cetorhinus maximus. The sequence continues at coordinate 130,021,137 of NC_135883.1, forward strand.
ATTTTTTTAATTAGTTCCTGGGATGTGAGCATCACTGGCAATTCCAGCATTGTTGCCATTTCCTAATTTTCTTTGAGAATGTGGTGACAGAGGATGGGAGAATTGTTAGACCTCTATTCAGAATTTGGAGAGAGAAACTAATAGCTGCTAGCTGGTCAGTCTAACTTCAGTGGTGGAAAAACTACTAGAGAACATTGTAGAAGCAGTAGGTTAATAAGTGACAGTTGGCCTGGAATTATTAAAGGAAAATTGTGTCTGGCTAACCTGATTGAGTGATGAAGTAACAGAGCTGGTTAAAGGTGTGTTGCAACTGGGTAAGGAGAAGTGAGATGGCTGCCCTTCTATACAGCCCCCTCAGTTAGTCACAACACAAGTTTTAATTTTTTTAGTTTTTCTTTTCCCCTTAAGTACCTTTTCCAATCCAAATGTATTTATTTGTTAATAAGAAGCCAAGCAAACTGGGTTTTCTTGAGTCAAGGAAAGAATAATTTTATTAGTCACTAAACCTGAGAAAAGATTTTAAAAAAGATGTGATGACACACACAAAGAGATCAGAAGTAGGGAAGTTAGGGTCCAATAATAAGTTAAAAGAACATACGATTAGTCCTTTTCTTGTCTTTGAGGCGTAAATTGTTGAATATTGCGGCTGTTTGAAGTTAGTTGATTTCCTGTAGAATTCTCGAGTTGACTTGGTTCAGGTCTTTGTTGAAGGCATTCTTTTAGCTTCAAAGAGATGGAAAGAGGAGGAGATCTTTACTGTTCTCTTCCAGTAGTGTTTTTAGATGACTGTGATGTTTCTCTCTCCTCCTCCTGATTCTGCTTGGCAGAACCAGGTTTTAAGACTCCTGTCTGTATATTCCCAGAAAGGAATTTGATTAGTCAGCTTACAGTCATTGTTACAGACCAAGTAATCCCATCTATTGATCTTTTCATCTCCAAAACTTTTGACAGATTTCAATATAGAAATCAACAGGAGATGGTGTTATTTCTTTCTCCACAGGGGGTTTTGAATGTTTGATGAGTGTCTGGCTAGTTAGCAGTTCCCATTGTCTTGATAGAACTATAGCTGATCAAAGTCCAGCACTTTGCATTTTTAATGCCTTCCTTTCGAGAGAGTCCCTATTTTAAGTGGACCTTGACACCCACAGGTGTAAAATTCACGCAATAGGTCTGCAGTGCAATTCATATAGAAACTTTCCAGAGAAGTGGTCAACTTTACAGTATCAGACATCAAGCAACTCAGGATAGCCTTTTTTTTTGATCGTTATTTTTTTTGTATATTTTTTTAAACAGGTCTCTTTTAAACAGTTTAATATGTCTGTGGTTAGCTGGTGAAGTTGTAGGTAGATCTCACTTAGTCACAGCTTCCTGTCCTCGTAACAAAGGTGATGCAGTACATGTTGTATACATGAATTTTCAAAAGGCGTTTGATAAGGCATCTTATAACAAACTATTGGAATGTTGGTAACTCAGATATGTAATTGCCTAATGGATAAGATGCATGGACTAGTGGTAAATAAACGTTTTTCTAACTGGAGAAAAGTATGCAGCGGAGTCCCTTTGGGGTTAGCATTAGATCCACTACTTCAATTGTATATGAATTGTATAGGGAGGACGATTTCAAATTTTGTGAATGATATAGAACTTGGCAATGTGGCAGTCACCATTAAGATAGTAATCTTTAGGAAGGCATGGACAGACTGATGAAGCGGGTTGACAAATGTTTGATTCAGCTTAATGCTGTAAGTGTAAAGTGATGCACTTTGGAAAGAACAACATGGAGAGGCAGCATAATCTAAATGGTACTAGCTTGAGGAGGGTGAAGGGGTTGTGGGTGGGAGGGTGCTGCAAGAGCAGAGGAACCTGGGGGTACATGTTCAAAAATCTTTGAAGATGGCAGGGCCAGATGCTAAAAACAGTTAAGAAAGCTTATGGCATTCTTGACTTTGTAAGCTGGATACAATAGCAAGGAAGTCGTGCTAAAATTTTACGAATCACTGGTTCGGCCTCAGCTCCTGTATTGTGTATAATTCTAGGCCCTATACTTTTTAGGGAGGTTACCACAGCCTTGGAGAGGGCACTGAGATGGTTTACCAGATTGATACCAGCAATGAGGGACTTCAGTTATGTGGAGAGATTGGAAGCATAAGAACATCTAAAAAAGAATTTTATTGAAAGCTACAATTAATCATTTGGAAATGAATGACTTGTTTTTATATATTTTTTTCTCCCTGTTGCAACAATAATACATTTGCACAGGACCAAAGTCTCTCTAGTCATACAGGAGGAAGAATTGTGGTCAAGAAATTGGAAGTCCAGGTTTCCCTGCAGACAGTGTGTTTTGACCTCACAGCATGCATACTTATTTCCAGCAGATTACCCACAAGCCAACTGGGTTGATTGGTTGGTTCACTATTTGGCGGGGAATGTCCAGAAGAGGCTGCCCAGGAGCCGGGTAGTGGGAACATGGGGTGGGGGTGGGTGTTCCTGGTATAGATGGGGGTCTCTGCTCCTTGGTGACCAGGTATTGTGGGCATGATGTGAGGGGTGTATTGTAGGGTATTGACCCATTGACAAAGAGGCAATTGTGATGTATGTCAAAGTCAAGATTGTGTTTGACTTGGAGGGAAGTTTGGTGGTAAGGGTGTTCCTGTGATATTACTATTCTTGTTGTTCTTGGCTGTAGAGGTCACAGAGAAAGGAGATGTTGTTGGCATAACCTTAGTGAGTTCATATGGTGCATACTGCAGCCAGAATATACTGGTAGTGGAGGAATTAAATACTGGCAGGGGCACAGCGTATGTTGGGCAAATTTGCAGATGATAGCCGGAGGGAGGTGGAGCAATCGTATTTAAGTAATTTGAGACATGACATATGGTAAGTGTAACATGCTTGTGAGGAACAAGTGACTTTGGGCAAACAGTTCACAAAGCTTTCCACCACTGGGATTTCTCTCACCTCATGTGTGTGTCTGTTATAAATTGATAGAGATTGATAACCATGATTAGTCAACAACTCCATTATTGTTATATCATGTGACTACCACAATGGTAGTAGGCAAACTAGAGGGACTGTGGTCCATTATTCATTGAGCAATTCCTACTTTCCTATCCAATGAAGGAGTAAAGGAATCACAGAGGGCCCAGGGCTATGTTTACAAGAAGCAGAACTATGGCAGGTGAAATCCAATACAGATAAATATGAAGTCTTTTGTTCCAGGGGCAAGTGGGGACTTGCCTGGAAGTAGCTAGGTATCAATTAATGGAGCAAACAGAATGTTAAACAATATTACTAAATTAGTACAGTTTAAGTCTGAGTCTCGAGTGTGCTGGTTGGGCCACATTTTGAACATTGTACTCAGTTTTGATCATCAGATCACCAGGGATTTATCCAAACTCTGGAAGCTTTGCAACAAAGGGTGTCAGTGGATCAAACAAGGAGGAAAGCATTGAAAAAACTTGGACCCATTGATCTTGAAAGGAGGCAAATGAGAGGAAATGTGAGATTGTAAGTTTAAAAAAAAAGAAACCCTGGGCATTACTTTAAGTTAAACCTTGACTGCAAGTCAACATAGATGAAAAACTAATAAAAGACAAGTTTGAAACTGATGTTAGGAGACACTTTTCCACACAATGACTGAATGATTTGTAAAATGGATAGGAGAGAAGTAAAGATACTGGAGCAATTTAAGAGACTGTCGTATAAAGGGTTAATGTTAAATATGTAAATATAGTCTACATGATCAGTGATGTAAGATCACATGACAACTGAACATGGAGAGAGATAGTTCTATGTAGAACCCCAATCTGAGTCTATATTGTACATAGTTAGTGTTTATATTAAACAAAAGGGAGTTTACCAAAAGCCTCGCCCTCTAGCAGTTTCAGGAAATGCAGACCACGAACAACCCTTCTAAGACTATCAATGAATGATAACAAAGAGACAATTGTATTCTCAGAGGGTAAACATAGGATTTTATAGAAGGATGACCAAATGCTGCCCATATCTGTACATTTGTATGTAGCTGGGAAGTCAGGTGTGATGCTGCAATTGGCCTCAGGACCTGATGGTTTAGTAGGTAAAACATTAGCCAGGATTCTCAATCCCAGTCGCTATCAAATAGCCCCTGGTGGAAATTGTGCAGGACTAGCCTCAAATGTGATGCCTTCCACAGTTAAGCAGCCTGAAAAATGCTGGCTGGACTCGCACATGCAAAATGAGCTGGTTGAGGTATCTACAGAACTGCCAGTATCTGTGAAGCTGCTACCTTAGCAAAAAATTAAGCCCCTCCAGGAGAGAAGGGAAGAACATTGATTTTCTTAAATACATATGGGGCTTGCTTAAACCAAGCTTGCTCATTGTTTAAGAGAGCGCTGCACATTACGATCAATTGAGTATGAAAAATTACAATATAGTACCAAGATTAATAAACTTAAATAGCACCATTTGGCCTTATGATCATTGCCAGTCCCATGTGTCTCATCATTACTCGTCGCCACTTGGGAGCTGGAGTAATAACCACCTCCCAGCTACTAATGGCCATAATATCCTCCACCATGTTGTAACTGGCACATTAAGGGTCACACTGCTATTTCCTTTTAGTGCAATCAAGTACATTTCACAGCTGCCTGGGTAAATGAAGAACACATGCTGAAGCACAAATTGCAGTTCAATGAAGACTTTCAATGTATTTAAGTATTCAACAAAATATTGAAAATAACCTTCAGATGTACATCGTCAAAAAAAGGGCTTATGTTGTGCAAGTGGTAAGTAGCCTCGAGCAAATCCTGAATCTAGAAATTTTGGCCTGAGCTTCACAATTCTGTTCTTTGGCTCTTTCTCAATTGCCAGCTGAATTTCTTCATCAAATAAACTTCCTACTATGGTTTTACAGAAGGAAACCTGAGGTTGTATCTATCTGCATTAATTGTGTATGTTAGTGAACCCAATTAGATCAAATCTTTCTTTAACCTACAAGTTGAATGTGTTTTCTCTCTCCTTTTTATATATCCCATGCCAGTGATCTTCCCGTCCATCCTGACCTCTACTAATGCTGCCCAGAGAGAGGGACTAGTTGTTGTATGAGAAGCATTGAGATTGACTTGCTGTCTGGTTCTTCCTATCTTGGGAGATAAGGCTTTGCTTTCACTCAGTACTCCTTCTGCTGACATGATGATGAACATGAGCTGGTTTCAAGGGGAAAACTGGATTGAACCATACTCCTTAATCATTTAGATTAATTCCTGCAAAGATGATTTGACCACAGTTTGAGTGCAGACTATGAGATTTTATGAGTAAATATGTAGCTTCCTTTAAAATGTTTCTGCGCTACATTGAATAGGGCCCTAAAAACAGGATTGTGATGTGCAATTAACCAGAACCCATACCTTCTGATGCAGGCAGCAAACTAACTTTGTGCTGCCTGCTCATTATTATATATTTTATATGTCTCAGAGATGACATGAGTTTCTAAGTGTGCAACAGGTTTATTTAAAATTTTATTTAAACAGGTTTATTTTAAGTTTTAAAGTATCTCTACATTCACAAAATATCTACACTCATGCTTACAACTTAGCTTCTAATAGCTTTTGTGGTGTTTTCTTTGCTCAGTGTCCACACCCAGGCTTAACCAATCAAGCACAATGAGCACAGATCAGTTACCAGACTGATATAGCCAAACACAGAAAAACTGAACAATTTAACTCTACACTCATTACCATAATTGTAGCATGCAGCCAGCCTGAAGCACACTGCTGAATGACTGCATATGTGAGCAAGCAAAATTGTGGGAGGCTAGTATCACGTAAAAATATTCCGCACTAAAAGCCAGCCTCTACCAGGCTTGACTGGAAATGACCGGTAAAGGGTGTCAGAACAGGAAGAACACTGAATAATGGTGCAACAGGGCAGAAAGCATACTCCCAGTGTCTTTGACACAGCACAGGAGGCCCTGGTGCAGGTAATGGACAGGAGGAGAGATCCATAGCGTACAGGAGGCCTGACACTGGGAACAGAGAGTCATCAGAGTCAATGCCAACAATCTATCGCTGAGGACCTGGGTGGTGTGCAGGAAGAAGGTGAATGATCTCACAAGATCAAGGACAGTGAATGCATCTTCAAATGACCTAAGGTTAAAAATGAACCACTGGCCTCATACACTGCTCAATTCACCACATGTCCTTTATTCACCTACCAATAGTCTCTCTCACTCGTGACTCATAAGGACTTAAGAACATAAGAAATAGGAGCAGGAGGAGCAGGAGTGCTGCTTTGGGCTGCATTAGAGAGCTTCGGTTGGAGTTTAGTGAGAGAGGGACTTTTAAGTGTTAATTTCTATCTAAAGTTTAATATTTCTGTAATTTAGCAACAAACTAAAAGTTGCTCTTTGGGTTGGGAGAAGGTGTCAGCTGTGGCTCAGTTCATAGCACCCTTGCCTTTGAATCAGAGGGTTGTGGGTTCATATCCCACTCCCGGAAACCAAGAACTGTGATTGTACTTGAAAGAGTTGCAATCTGTGACTGTTGATAACTCAAAAAGAGTTTCAAACAGGGGTTATACAGGCTCTGCTTGCAGCTGCAGCTAGTTAGTTAACTAGCTTAAACAGGTTTTCAGAAGCTAGATTCAGACAGCATAAAAGCAAGTCATCTACAGTGCTGCCTTTGTCTGCACTGGGGTGCTGCTTTGGGCTGCATTAGAGTGCTTAAGTTGGAGTTTGGTGAGAGAGGGAGTTTGCTGAAGAGGAAAGGAGGGATCATTTTATTTTCTACCTTTCCTCAGTAAGAAGAGCGACAGCCTTGGTAAGTAGGACCTGGTGAGTATTTACTCTGTCCTTAATATTCTCTGAACTAGAGGAAGATAAAGTAAAGGGAGTAATTTAAGGGTAAGTCATGGCAGGGCAGCTCAGCCAAGTGGAATGCTCCTCCTGTGCGATGTGGGAAGGCAGGGACTCTTCCAGGACCATCATGTGTGCAGGAAGTGTCTCCAGCTGCAGCTACTCAAAATCTGTGATTCAGAGCTGGAGCTGCGGCTGGAGTCACTGTGGAGCATCCGCAAGGATGAGATCTTCGTTGATAGCATGTACAGTGAGGTGGTCACATGACAGGTAAAGGGTGCACAGGCAGAAAGGGAATGGGTAACTGTCTGACAGAGTAAAAGCACTAGGCAGGTAATGCAGGAGTCCCCTGGGTCCATCTCCCTCTCCAAAAGATTTTCCATTTTAGATACTGCTCGGGGAGATGGTTTCTCAAGGGAATGCAGCAAGAGCCATGCAGGGAAAGATTGGGAGAACAATAATGATAGTCTATCATAAGGGGAACAGAAAGACGTTCCTGTGGCCGCAGACGTGATACCAGGATAGCATATTGCCCCTCTGGTGCCAGAGTCAAGGATGTCACTGAGTGGGCTGCAGGACATAGGTAAAAAGAAGGATGGGGTCCTGAAAGCAGAATATAGGGAGGTAAGAAATAAATTAAAAAGCAGGATCTCAACGGTATAATCTCAGGATTACTCCCAGTGCCACGTGCTAGCGAGATCAGGAACTGAAGAATAGACCAGATGAATGTGTGGCTAGAGAGATGGTGTAGGAGGGAGTAATTTAGATTCCTGAGGCATTGGGGCTGATTCTGGGGAAGATGCGAGCTGTACAAGCTCGACAGGCTGCGCACCAGCAGAACCGGGACTAATATCCTCACAGGGGTATTTGCTAGGACTGTGGGAGAGGGTTTAAACTAGATTGGCAGGGGGATGGGAACCTGAGCGGGGAGAAACAAGAGAGGGAAACAAAGATAGGAATGAAAGACAGAAAAGTAGAAAGCAAAAGTGGAAGGCAGAAGAAACAAGGCCTGTCAGCAAATAGGGCCATAGTACAAAAAAAAGTGTAAAAATGTTAAAAAGACAAGTCTAAAGGCTTTGTATCCAAATGCAGGGAGCATTTGCAATAAAGTAGATGAATTAACAGTGCAAATAGATGTAAATGGGTATGATATGATTGCGATTAAGGAGACATGGCTGCAGGGTGACCAAGGCTGGGAACTGAATATCCAAGCGTACTCAATATTTAGGATGGACAAGCAAAAAGGAAAAGGAGGTGGCATGGCGTTGTTAGTTAAGGACGAACTCAGTGCAATAATGAGAGAGGACGTTGGCTCAGAAAATCTGGATGTAGAACCAGTCTGGATGAAGCTAAGAAGCAACAAGGGGAGGAAAACATTAGTGGGAGTTGTCTGTAGGCCTCCAAACAGTAGCCATAAGGTAGGGGACAGCATTAAACAGGAAATTAGAGATGTATATAACAAGGGTGCTACAGTAATCATGGGTGACTTTAATCTACATACAGACTGGGCAAACCAAATTAGCAATAATGCTGTGGCAGATGAATTCCTGGAGTCTGTACTAAATGGTTTTTTAGACCAGTATGTCAAGGAACTGACCAGGGAACAAGCTATCCTTGATTTGGTATTGTGCAATGACAGGTGGTTAATTAATTATTTTGCTGTGCGGGGCCCTTTAGAGAACAGTGACCATAACATGATGGAATTCTTCATTAGGATGGAAAGTGAAGTAGTCCAATCCAAAACTAGGGTCCTAAATCTTAACAAAGGAAATTACGAAGGTATGAGGCCTAAGTTGGCTAAGATAAATTGGGGAACTTCATTAAAAGGCATGACAGTGGATAGGCAATGGTTAATATTTAAGGAACAAATGTACGCATTGTAACAGCTATACATTTCTTTCTGGCATAAAAGCACAACAGGAAAAGTAGCCCAACCATGGCTAACAAAAGAAATCAAGGATATTATTGGATCCAAAAAGTAGTCATATAAAGTTGCTAGAAAAAGTAGCAATCAAAGAATGATTGGGAACAGTTTAGAATTCAGCAAAGAAGGACCAAGAGATTGATTAAGAGGGGAAAAATAGAATATGAAAGTAAACTTGCAAGGAAAATAAAAATGGACTGTAAAGGCTTTTATAAGTATGTAAGAAGAAAAAGATTGGTGAAGATCAATGGAGGTCCCTTACAGTTTGAAACAGGAGAATTTATAATACAGAACAAGGAAATGGCAGAACAATTAAACAACTACTTTAGTTCTGTCTCCCAAAGGAAGACACAAATAACTTCCCAGAAATACTACGGAACCAAGGGTCTAGTGAGAAGGAGGAATTGAAGGAAATTAGTATTACTAAAACAATAGCACTGGAGAAATTAATGAGACTGAAAGCCGATAAATCTGCAGGGTCCGATAATCTACATCCCAGGGTACTAAAGGAGGTGGCCATGGAAATAGTGGATGCGTTGGTTGTCATCTTCCAAAATTCTATAGATTCTGGAACAGTTCCGGCAGGTTGGAAGGTGCCAAATGTAACCCCATTATTTAAAAAAGGAGGGAGGGAAAAAACAACAAATTGCAGACCAGCTAGCCTAACATCAGTAGTACATACTAAGGATTAGGAACAGGAGTATGCCGCTCGGCCCCTCGAGCCTGCTCTGCCATTCAATAAGATCATGGCTGATCTGAATGTAACCTCAACCACACATTCCTGCCTACCCCCAATAACCTTTCACCGCCTTGCTAATCAAGAAGCTATCTAGCTCTGCCTTAAATATATTCAAAGACTCTGCTTGCACCACCTTTTGAGGAAGAGAGTTCCGAAGACTTGTAACCCTCTGATAGAAAAAATTTCTCCTCATCTCTGTTTTAAATGAGCAACCCCTTATTTTTAAACAGTGATCCCCAGTACTAGATTCTCCCACAGGAGCAAATATCCTCTCCACAACCGCCCTGTCGAGACCCCTCAGGATCTTAAAGGTTTCAATTAAGTCACCTCTTACTCTTCTAAATTCCCGTGGATACAAGTCTAACCTGTTCAGCCTTCCCTCATAGGGCAACGCGCCCATTCCTGGTATGATCTAGTAAACCTTCTCTGAACTGTTTCTAATACATTTACATCTTTCTTTAAATAAGGAGACCAGTATTGTACACAATACTCCAGATTGGATCTCACCAATGCCCTTTATATCTGAAGCATAATCTCCCTACTTTTGTAATAAATTCTCCTCATAATAAATGATAACATTCTACTAGCTTTCCTAATTACCTGCTGTACCTGCATACTAACCTTTTATGAATCATGCACTAGGACATCCAGATCCCTCTGAATCTTAGAGCTCTGCAATCTGTCACCATTTAGATAATAAGCTTCTTTTTTATTCTTCCTGCCAAAATGAACAATTTCACATTTTCCCACATTATACTCCACTTGCAAGATATTTGCCTATTCACTTAACCTATCTATGTCACTTTGTAGCTTCCTTGTGTCCTCTTCACAATTTACTTTCCTACCTACCTTTGTGTCATCAGCAAATTTAGCAACCATTCCTTCAATCCCTTCATCCAAGTCATTTACATAAATTGTGAAAAGCTGAGGCCCCAGCACTGATCCCTGTGGTATACCACTCATCACATCCTGCCAACCAGAAAAAGACCCATTTATGCCAACTCTCTGCTTCCTGTTAGTTAACCAATCTTCTATCCATGCCAAAATGTTACCCCCTACACCATGATCTTTTATTTTCTGCAATAACCTTTGATGTGGCATTTTATCAAATGCCTTCTGGAAATCTAAGTACAGTACATCCACCAGTTCCCCTTTATCCACGACACATGTGACTCCTTCAAAGAATTCCAATAAATTGGTTAAACATGATTTCCCTTTTACAAAACCATGTTAACTCTGCCTGATTGCCTTGAAATTTTCTAAATGCCCTGCTATAACATCTTTAATAATAACTTCTAACATTTTCCCTATGACAGATGTTAGACCAACTGGCCTATAGTTTCCTGCTTTCTGTCTCCCTCCCTTTTAGAATAAAGGAGTTATATTTGCTATTTTTCAATCGAATGGAACCTTGCCCGAATCTAGGGAATTTTGGAAAATTAAAACCAGTGCACCAACTATCTCACTGGCCACTTCTTTCACGACCTTAGGGTGAAGTCCATCCGGAACTGGGGATTTGTCAGCCCGCAGACCCAACAATTTGCTCAATACCACTTCCCCTGCGATTGTAATTTCCCCGAGTTCCCATTGTTAATTCTTATTTAAATACCAATAGAAATTCTTACTCTCCATCTTTATGTTACTAGCTAACTTTCCCACGTACTCTATTTTTTCCCTCCTTATTACTCTTTTTGTCATTCTTTGCTGTTCTTTATATTTTTTTCCAATCTTCTGACCTGCCACCCATCTTTGCATAATTATGTGCTTTTTCTTTAAGCTTGATGCTGTCTTTAGCTTTTTAATTAGCCATGGATGGTGGGCCCTCCTCTTGGAATTTTTCTTTCCCATTGAAATGTATATATTCTGTACATTCTGAAATATCCCTTTAAATGTCTGCCACTGAACTTCTATTGACATATCCCTTAACCTCATTTGCCAGTTCACTTTAGCTAGCTATGCTTTCATGCCCTCATAATTGCCTTTATTTAAGTTTAAAATACTAGTCTTGGACTAGTAGGGAAAATGCTAGAGTCTATTATAAAGGATTTGATAACAGGACACTTAGAAAGTCAATGTAGACAAAGTCAACATAGGTTTATGAAAGGGAAATCATGTTTGACAAACCTACTAGAGTTTTTTGAGGATGTAACTAGCAAAATAGATAAGGGAGAACCAGTGGATGTGATTTATTTGGATTTTCAGAAAACTTTTGATAAAGTCCCACTTAAGAGATTAGTGTGTAAAATTAAAGCACATGGGATTGGGGGTAATAGATTGGCATGGACTGAGAATTGGTTAGCAGACAGGAAACAGAATAGAAACAAGCAGGTCTTTTCTGGTGTGGCAGGTGGTGACCAATGGGGTGCCGCAGGGATCAGTGCTTGGCCCTCAGCTGTTCAAAATATAAATCAATGATGTGGATGAGGGAACCAAATGTATATTTCTAAGTTTGCTGATGACACAAAACTTGGTGGGAATGTGAGTAATGAGAAGGATGTTAAGAGGCTTCAAGGTGATTTAGATAAGTTGAGTGAGTGGGCAAATACATGATAGATGCAGTATAATGTGGGTAAGTGTGAAGTTATCTGCTTCAGTAAGAAAAACAGAATGGCAGAGCATTATTTAAATGGTGATGGATTGGGAAATGTTGATGTACAAAGGGACCTGGGTGTTCTTGTACACCAATCCTGAAAACAAACCTACAGGTGCAGTAAACAATTAACAAGGCAAATGGTATGTTGACCTTCATTGCGAGTGGGCTTGAGTACAGAAACAAGGATGTTTTACTGCAGCTGTATAGGGCCTTGGTGAGGCCACACCTGGAGTATTGTGTGCAGTTTTGGTCTCCTTACCTAAGAAAGGATATACTTGCCACAGAGGGAGTGCAGCAAAGGTTCACCAGACTGATTCCTGGGATGGCAGAATTGTCATATGAGGAAAGATTAGGCTGACAAGGCTTGTATCCACTGGGGTTTAGAAGAATGAGGGAGGAGCTCATTGAAAGGTATAAAATTCTAACAGGAATGGACAGACTGAATAGTTGGATGATATTTCTTCTGGCTTCAGGGTCTAGAACAAGGGGTCACAATCGCAAGGTATGGGGTAGACGACTTAGGACTGAGATGAGGAGAAACCTCTTCACTCAGAGGGTGGTGACATGTGGAATTCTCTACTACAGAAGACTGTGGAGGCCAAGTCACTGAATATATTTAAGAAGGAAATAGATTTCTGGACTATAAAGGTGACAAGGGATATGAGGAGAGAGCGGGAGTACAGCATTGAGATAGAGGATCAGACATGATCATATGGAATGGTATAGTAGGCTTGAAAGGCCCAATGACCTACCCCTATTTTCTATACTTCTATGGCCTGAATTTTTCAGCCGTCGGGCATGCGCGATCCTTGGACCCAGGAGTGGACGGGAAATGGGCCACCAGTCGTGATCGGCCTCCGACCGCGATTTCACGCTGACTGGCCAATTATCAGCCAGCCAGCGTGAAACGCGCACTGAAATGTTCAGCACAGAGTTCATCCGCCCTGGATCAAGGTTTGAGCAAAAATGGGAATGCTGCCTGGGAGAATGGCCCATCTGCCAACCGTAAATGTGGACAGGCCACATAAAATCACTGTTGATTGCATCGTTAATGGATTTAATTACCCACTTAATTGTCAGCGGGCGCGCTTCCAAATACTGCGCACGCCTGCCGGGCGAAATATCGCGCGAGTGCAGGATGACATCTGAACGCTCACCCGCCTGCGGGATGTAAAATTCTGGTCTATGATTCTATACAGTCTGTCGAAGCTCATCCACCATTCAATGTGATCACGACTGATCACGAGCCTCAACTCCACTTTCCTGCCTGCTCTCCATATTCCTTTGTTCCCTGAGACCAAAAATCTCTCTATCTCAGCCTTATGTCATGGACAGATTTTATGGATTTTCTTAGTGTCCATGATCAGTGTGTTTTACATGCAAGGCATATGTATGTAGTCTCAGAGTAGTATCCCAATTTAAATAATTTCAGCAGCAAGGTTTTAGTGAATTTTAAAATAAAGAAGATTATTTATTATCACACACTTGCCTCAGAGGTTTAAAAACATGACATCTCACTCATTTGACTCACCCACACTATCTCTCACACAAAGATTAGATACAGATGAGGAAAAACAATACAATTATAATTTATGATTGACTGAGGCCGGGATTTTATGGCCTTGCCTGCTGCAGGACTGGAAATTCCTGCCTGAAGTCAATGGACCTTTGGCTGCTCCATCAAATTTTCTGTCCTGCCTGTGACAATTCCTGTCATGGGCAGGACTGGAAAATCCCAGCCTCAGTCTCTTTCATTGCAGGCCTGTAGTTTCTTAGATGAGTTGATGTTTTGTTTGAAGTTAAGGTCTTGCAAAACAGAGGATTTTCAGTAAGTCGCAAAGTCTTTTGTAGTCGACTTTCCATGAGGTTGGTTCTCTGGTGAACTTGAAGTTAGAGCAAGTTGTGGGGAGTCCTTCTCCCACTTTCAAAGTATGGTTGTTTATTATCCTGGCTTAGTTGATGTGCAGCAGGTTCATGGCTTTTTGTCTAGGACAGCTTCTTGATGTTTTAAAAGCAGGCAACAAATGTGGCTGTCTTACCATGTGATCTCTTACAAGTCCAAAGTTCTTTTCCAAATAAGGTAGGTGGCTAGGTTGATTATACATCCTGTGTGGTGAATTTGACTCCTTGAGAGTCTGTGACAGCTAGTATGAACCATTCAAGTTGAAATTAGCCTTTTGAATTAGTTTCCAGAAAAGTAATTGAGTCAACGTCTGTCTGGAAAGTTTCTTTTGTTCCCTCTTGATACAGGGGAGTGTTTAAATCCATGAGAAGTCAGATGATCCTCAGGCGGCCATCTTTTTGTAGCTTTGTGTGTTTCTTAAAAATATAAAATATTGACTTAATATCCATAATATATTGGAAAATGACAATTAAATATATTCAATAATGATGCATCCACAACCCTCTGGGGGAGAGAATTCCAAAGGTTCACAATCCTTTGAGTGAAGAAATTTCTCCTCATTCCAGTCCTAAATGATCCCTCCCCCTTATCCTGCCAGAGCTCCCAATCATAGTTTCACCTCACCCTCATACACTGTATTTCTGCAAGGCTAATACACAGATCTCGCAGCTTGTACATACTGCCAGCTATTCAACCATGAAAGCCACATCACCCAGACAGGTTGCACAACACTCACAAACACGCTTCTCTCTTTTGAAGGACAAGGTAGTGCATGACCAGAGGCTGCAGCCCCTGACTGGTGGGGGAGAGGCATACTGCATATGCTCATCCTGATTGAGGAGTCGGTGCTGAGCAATCACCAGAGAGTCCGTGACTAAGGCCATGGCCAGCAGCCTGGCTGAAACTATTGAAGATGACAATATGCTCCTACCTAACCCTCCTTTTCACATCCCACTTCCCCGTCATACCACCATCTCTTCTTATTCACAATCTGCAGCTGGTCTACATCTTGCTTTCCCCAACCCCTCCTCTCCCCTCACCACAACCTTACCCTTGTGAATTTTCTCTTTCAGAAATGAAGAGCTGCAAACTGATGCAGGAGCAAAAAGTGGAAGAGGAAAAGGACGGTGATGATGAAAAGGCACCATCACTGCCTCTCACACTCACAGTCACCAGCTCAAATACTGACACCCAGTCCATGTTTTAAAAGGTAGCTTAGAGGTGGGATTTGCATGTTGTGAGACAGTGGACATGATTGGCCTGCAGCAAGGATAGGGGGAAAGGGTAATGCAGGTGCCAGCTCACCAGAGGGTGAGGTTGCACACGAGTTCTACTGCAGAGGAGTCAGTCGGGGGCTTTGATGGGGCAGCCTCCACACAAAAGCTAATGGGTGTGCACTATGATACATAGGCAGGTATGCAGTCACTCTCAAGGAGCATGGAGGAATCTAGCACCAACTTGCACAGAGCTTTGCCCAGAGATAGAACCCATCCTTTTTGCCAGCTGAATTAGCATACTGGTGGACCAACCATGATGCCATGTCTGATGGCTGATGTCCCAGCATTCATTGCAGAAGCCGCCCAACACTTGGGTACTGCAGTGGAAGCTCAGACTGTAGTCAGTTTGCTGCCATCATAGCTATGGACACCAGTGTGCAAAGGGGCTGGCAGGGTGTCACACTTCAGCAATCTGTCCTCCAACCTGTTGCTAGGATTGCTGAGACACTGGCTCTGAAGAGCATGAACCTGCTGCATTCTCTCAGGATGACATCATTTGTACTCCATCCACTGCCATCATGCTGTCATCTGTCACCCAAGCCAGACCAGATGAGATAGCGAGATGGTCCAAAGACAAGCCTTAGGATCAGAATTGTGCAAAGTCATCCCGCAAGGCCATATACAGCCTCTCCTACAAAAAGACAGCAGCCTTCCACCAGTCATGCTGCAGCTGCTGGGATAACACTGCAAATGATCACAAGGATGGGCAAAAGCAAATGGAAGACAGGCAGCAAGGGAATGCACAAGGGTGATTAATTGACTTTTGTATGGGATATTGGGTGGTTTGATCGATAGCATCAGTTTGGAGTGTTTATTTTGAGTTGTCTTTTATTTTTGCTTCATAGCCAAGCGGCCACTGTGATGGTCAGTAACAGATGGAAGGTAATGTGTAGGACTGTAGAGGATTGGAGAATTGGAATTGTTTTTACTGGTACCATAGTCAGATGAACCAATCACAGACAGCCTGTGCTAAAAGGGCTATGCTGGTTGCCTCCTCCCTTCCTCTCACCCTCATCTGCTCTCTCCCCCATTTCTTCCTACCCTCCTCCTTCTCAGCTGCTTGATGTCTTCAATGTGGCAAGAACTGTGTTGGTGACAGGGGCCAGGTGGCCTTGCTTGCTTCTGCTGCAAGGTTCTCATGGGCACGCTAAATTTCTTTCCCTGATTCTAGAAAGTGGACCCTTCAAAGGAGCAGATCTACTCCTCTGTAGGTGAGCTCCACCTGACTAACGGCTAGGTGTGGGGAGAGGAACGGGGAGAGAAACTGGCCCTTGTAAATCAAAAGAGACTCTCTGGTCAGGCCACACCACGAGGATGCACTAAGTTCTGATTACTAGAGAACAAAGGAAACATCCAAGGACTGAAGAGAAGAGCCATGAAGCTTACTCTCTCTGTCAGAGGGCTACGTTATGAGGAAACTTTAGGGGAAAAAAATCTTAAACCTTCAAAAAAATTCTATTTAAAAATAATGCTTTTATTTCTCTACAACTGAAGATCTGGGCTGTGCGACAAATAGTTCTGTGTTCTGCATGAAACAAGCACTTTAAGCTGGATGCCAAACAGCCCTAGCAATGCCTCGTAGTTCATCTTGCTCATGATGCTGGCTATGAGTCCGCCAGGCACATGCAGCATCTGACCCTTTCCTAGCTCAGATGTCACATGAAGAGAGATAGGCATTCCTGAGGCCTTGTAAGGTGGCATTGGGAACGTGGCTGATGAATTTCTTTTCTTTTTTACATTTCTTTCATTTGCCGTTGACAGATGAGAGGCAGCTGGGCCAAGTAGAAAATGTCACTGCATACAATGTTACACTTCAACTGCCCCAATAGTTTATAATTCATTACTTCTGCAGAATCTTACTGCATCGGTGCTACTAATTTATGGCATTCACGTCACAAGCCAGCATCTGACTAAAGTTTATTCTTCCCAATGATTCATGCCGCACAGCTGCCAAGCATGTTCATCTTAAAATAATAATACAATAATAGTTTTGGTGTCGACTCTGCATTTAATTTCCCACTAGAGTGCTAAATCTAGTGCTCAAAATTATTCCTTAACTTGTTTAAGAAATATTACAAGATTTAACGTGTAGTCATTTTAAATTAAAACTCAATAAAATCCAGTCGTCAGTCAGTTAAATATAGTGCAGCTGAAAAGCTACAGAAGCTAAGATCCCAGGATGTGTAAGTGCTAGGATTCGTCCATCCTTACCTCCTGCAGTGATGGCTTCAAAGCTTGTTCAGGGGAAAGTTTCTTAATTTATATAACAGCAGGCAAAGTATCCCTAGGATTGGATCAGAGGTCCCATCAACCCTTTTTTAAAAAAAAGAGGGGAGAGATTTCTTCCCTGAAATTTCCTGAGGTTTTGGGGTATGGGTCGCAACCCATTCCTAGACCTGAATGGGCCCACTTCTGTATTCGATAGTTTAGTACCCATGATTTCACTTGACATTCTACCTGCCAATACTGTGACCTGCGAGCTCAGGTCTAAGATGCACATAGGATAGTCATAGTGTAAAGGGCAAAGAGGGACAAGAGTTTCTAGTGTGTGTTCAGAAGAATTTTCTACATTAGTATGGTTTCAGTCCAGTGAAGGAGGCATCATTGGATCTTGTTCTTAGGAATGAGGCAGGACAAGTGGATCAAGTGTCTGTCAGGGCTGATAGTGGACAATGATCATTGTACCGTAAGGTTTAGGTTGGCTTTGGAAAAAGACAAGGAGCAATCTGGAGTAAAAATAATTGGGGGCAGGACAACTTCAATGGGGTGAGAATGGATGTGGCCCAGGTAAATTGGAATCAAAGACTGGCAGGCAAAACTGTCATGGAACAATTAGCTGCCTTTAAGTAGAAGACAGTTCAGGTCATGTTATATTCCCATGAGAGGGAAAGGTAGGGTGAAAGAAATAGAGAGTAAGATGAAGCAGACAGATGTCAGATGGGTCATACAATGGAGAACC
Organism: Cetorhinus maximus; assembly: GCF_964194155.1. Classification (NCBI taxonomy): domain Eukaryota; kingdom Metazoa; phylum Chordata; class Chondrichthyes; order Lamniformes; family Cetorhinidae; genus Cetorhinus; species Cetorhinus maximus. The sequence continues at coordinate 130,039,364 of NC_135883.1, forward strand.
AGGCTGAATATGAAAAGTTCAGAGACGAAGTGAATAACAAATACAGAAGCAAAGAGATGGAATCAAGTTGGAATCAAATTTCCTCAGAACGCAGTGGAGGTGTGGTTATTGAATATTTTTAAGGCAGAGGTAGGTAGATTTTTGTTAGGCAAAGGAATCAAAGGTTAATGGAGTTAGATGGGAATGTGAAATTCGAAACTAATCAAACAGATTAGCCATGATCTTAATGAATGGCGGAGCAGACTCGAGGGGTGAAATGGCCTACTTCTGCTCCAATTTCGTTTGTTCATAAGTGGCAAATAACATGCGTGCGACACAAGTGCCAGGCAATGACCATCTCCAACAAGAGAGCCTAACCATGTCCCTTGACATTCAATGGCATTATTATCACCGAGTTCCCCACTATCAACATTCTGCGGGTTACCATTGACCAGAAATTGAACTGGATTAGCCATATAAATACAGTGGCTACAAAAGCAGATCAGAGGTTAGGAATCCTGTGGCGAGTAACTCACCTCCTGACTTCTCAGAGCCACCATCTGCAAGGCACAAGTCAGGAGTTTGATGGAATACTCTCCACTTGCCTGAATGAGTGCAGCTCCAACAACACTCAAGAAGCTTTACACCATCCAGGACAAAGCAGCCCACTTGATTGGCATCACATCCACAAACATTCACTACCTCCAACACCGACGCACAGTGGCAGCAGTGTGTACCATCTAAAAGATGCACTGCAGGAATTCAACAAGACTCCTAAGACAGCACCTTTCAAACCCACGACCACTATCACCTAGAAGGACAAGGGCAGCAGACACATAGGAATACCAGCACCTGGAAATTGCCCGCCAAGCCACTCGCCATCCTGACTTGGAAATATATTACCATTCCTTCACTGTCGCTGAGTCAAAATCCTGGAACTCCTCCGTAACAGCACTGTGGGTGCACCTACGCCATAGGGACTGTAGCGGTTCAAGAAGGCAGCTCACCACCACCTTCTCAAGGGCAATTAGGGATGAGCAATAAATGCTGGCCTAGCCAGCTGCATCTACCTCCAGTGAATGAATAAAATAAAAGGCCACCCCACAGCAATAACACACTGCAGGTGGCACTGAGGTGAGGGTTGGACTTGCGCACTCAGTGGGAGGAAATGCCTCAAGAGCTGCCGACCAGTCAGATTGGCCAACAGCTCCAGCAGTTCCAACAGCTCTATAACTGAATAGAGAGTGAGCTGGGACTGCAAGTAAGCCCCAGAGTGAAGAGGACATGGCCACCGGATTTGGGTATGTCCTGGGTTTTGGATTGGGTGGGATCAGGGATCCTAGGGAGAAGGTTGAGTAGGGTGGAGGTGGGCAGGTTTTGGAGGCCAGGTGGGGAGGAAAAAAGGGGAGGCAACATCTTGGGAGGGGCTACTCCAGATGCACACAGGGCACCTCTCTAAATGACAATACCACCAACCCCCCACCCCCCAATGCCTTTCCCACCTCAAAGTTATTTTAAAAATGGCCATCTGAATCTCACCTGCCTGCCCACATCAACTGTTTAATGGCATGGGCAACGTATTATTTGGGTCAATTGGCATGGTAACAAGATCAATTGCCTGTCAATTATTTTTTAAAATGGTGTTGTGGAGACCGGATCAGGGGTGGGTGGGAAGGTGGTGGGCTAGCCACCCATTATAATTTTATGTGCCCCCACCCACCCCCAGCCAAAAACATGCCATTATCTTCCCTCTGTCACGTTGCACCACTGACTTCCTTCTGTGACCATCACAGCAACAATCGGGTCACGATGCAAAAATAAACGCCACTGCAAAACAACCAATCCAAACCAGTTTCCTAACTCAAACCATACCATATTTCATACGGATGTCAACAAATAATCTTATTGCATTTGCTTAATGTCTTTGCTTGTCCTAGTGCTCCGAAGCAGTGCTACCTCAGCACGGCTGATGCCAGGCTGCTGACTTTCAGTGGGGGAGACTGCAGGTGGCCTTGCAGGGTGACCTCAAGCAGTTCTGGCCCTTGAAGGCCTGTCTTCAGACTGCACCATCACGCCATGGTAGGCAACAGCAAGGGCACTGGCATAGTGGCAGTGATGAGATGGCAAAATGCTGCAATCCTGTGTGTACAGCAGTTTTATGCTCCTTAGAGCCAATGCTAATCCTCTGGGGTGGCACATCAGCAATCCTAGTAATCTATTGGATGATAATTTGTTGGACTGTGGTAAGGGCATGTATGCCTCTTTGAGCACTGGTATCCACAGCCATAATAGCAGCAGTCTGACCTTGAGGCAAAAAGCTGAGCTTGCATGAATTCAGTCTAAGCTTCTAAGCTTCCACTGGAGAACCCAAATGTCAGGTGGCTTCTGCTTGTGCTGGAATGGAAGCTGGGACATTGGCCATCAGACGAAGCATCATGATTGGGTCCACAAGAGTGCTAATGGAGTTCACCGCCACTTGCAAGCTGCAAAAGATTGGCTCCAAACACTGGACACAGCCCAAGCAGGTCTCAGGCTCTCCATATTCCTGACATTGATCATGTGTTTGTTCTGGCCAGTATTCCAATGCACCAAGCATTTCACTGTGTACCAATCAACTTTCTTCTGTAGGCGGCTCGATTGAAGTCCTCATCTGAATCCTCTGCAACTGAACTTGTGTGCGACCTCACTTGTTGAACACCGGCACTAGTCTTGTACTCTGCACTGGCTGCAGGCCACTCGTGCCTGTGCAGAACCCACCTCAAACTATCCTCTAATATAGGTGTAGGGTCAGTGGCTGAACTGATGGCTGTAATTGTGAGAGCGAGTGAGTGTGTTTCTTCTTCTTCTTCTACACTTTTGCATTTATCCACCTCTTGCTCTTCCGGTGCTGCCTGGCCAGTGTTGGATATCTGAAAGGAGAAGGGCACAAGGTTAGCATTGTCATGATGGGAGTGTGGAAAGACCGTAAGACCATAAGATGTAGAAGCAGAAGTAGGCTATTCAGCTCACCGAGTCTGCTCCAGCATTCAATGAGATCATGGCTGATCTCTGAACACTTCACGTCCGTCTTCACCCAAGAGAATGAGGATGAAGATATTGAACTTGGGCAGAGAGACTGCAAGGTTCTTAAGCAAATTGATCAGGGAGTGACAAGGTATTGGAGGTGTTGGCAGGCTTAAAAGTGGATAAATTTCCAGGTCCAGATGATTTGTGTCCCAGACTGCTGAGGGAGGCAAGGGAGGAGATCGCAGGGGCTATGACTCGAATTTTTAATTCCTCTCTGGCCAAGGGGGAGGTGCCAGAGGACTGGAGAACAGCTAATGTGGTTTCGCTATTTAAGAAGGGTTGTAGAGATAAGCCAGAGAACTACAGGCCAGTGAGTCTCACGTCAGTGGTAGGGAAATTATTGGAGAAAGTTCTGAAGGAGTGTATCTATCTCCACTTGGAGAGGCAAGGTTTGATCAGGGATAGTCAGCATGGTTTTGTCAGAGGGAGGTCATGCCTAACAAATCTGATTGAATTTTTTGAGGAGGTGACCAGGTGTGTAAATGAGGGTAGTGCAGTTGATGTAGTTCATATGGATTTCAGCAAAGCCTTTGACAAGGTCCCACATGGGAGACTTATAAAGATGGCAAATGCACATGGGATACAGGGTAATTTGATAAGGTGGATTCAAAATTGGCTTAGTTGTAGGAGGCATAGGATGATGACAGAAGGATGCTTTAGTGACTGGAAGCCAGTGTCCAGTGACGTACCACAAGGATCTGTGCTGGGTTCCAGATTATTTGTCATTTATATAAACGACATAGATGACTATGTGGGGGGTAGGATTAGTAAGTTTGCGGATGACACAAAGATTGAATGGGCGGTTAACAATGAGGTTGAGTGTCTTGGGCAACAGGAAGATATAGCCGGGATGGTCAAATGGGCAGATAAGTGGCAGATGGAACTTAACCCTGAAAAGTGTGAAGTGATACACTTTGGAAGGAGTAATTTGACAAGGAAGTATTTAATGAACGGCATGGCACTAGGAAGCTTTGAGGAACAAAGGGACCTTGGCGTGTGTCCATAGATCTCTGAAGGCAGAGGGGCACATTAGTGGAGTGGTGAAAAAGGCATATGGGACACTTGCCTTTATCAATCGAGGCATAGATTACAAAAGTAGGGAGGTCATGTTGGAGTTGTGTAGAACCTTGGTAAGGCCACAGCTGGAGTAGTGTGTGCAGTTCTGGCCGCCACATTATAGGAAGGATGTGATTGCACTGGAGGGGGTACAGAGGAGATTCTCCAGGATGTTGGATGGGATGAAACATTTAAGTTATGAAGAGAGGTTGGATAGACTTGGGTTGTTTTCGTTGGAGCAGAGAAGACTGAGGGGTGACCTGATCGAGATGTACAAGATTATGAGGGGCATGTACAGGGTGGATAGGGAGTAGTTGTTCTCCTCAGTTGAAGGATCAGTCAAAAGGGGGCATAAGTTCAAGGTGAGGGGCAGGAGGTTTAGGGGGGATGTGAGGAAAAACGTTTTTACCCAGAGGGTGGTGACGGTCTGGAATGCACTGCCTGGGAGGGTGGTGGAGGGGGGTTGCCTCACATCCTATAAAAAGTACCTGGAAGAGCACTTGGCACGTCATAACATTCAAGGCTATGAGCCAAGTGCTGGTAAATGGGATTAGGTAGGTAGGTCAGGTGTTTCTCACGTGTTGGTGCAGATTTGATGGGCCGAAGGGCCTCTTCTGCTCTGTGATTCTGTGTGTGTGAGTAATCCTCAACTCCATTTTCCTGCTTTTTCCCCCATAACCCTTGATTCCCTTACTGATTAAAAATCTGTCTATCTCAGCCTTGAATAAACTTAACAACCCAGCCTCTACAGCCCTCTGAAGTAGAGGATTCCACAGAATCACTACCCTTTGAGAGAAGAAATTCCTCCCCATCACTGTCTTGAATGGGCGACCCTTTACTCTGAGATTATGCCCTCTGGTCCTAGGCTTTCCCACAAGGGGAAACAATCTCTCAGCATCTACTCTGTCAAGCCCCCTAACAATCTTTTATGTTTCAATAAGGTCACCTCTCATTCCTCTAAACTCGAATGAGTACAGTCCCAACCTATTCAACCTCTCCTCAAAAGAAAATCCCTCCATACCTGGGATCAACCGAATGAACCTTCTCTGGACTGCCTCCAATACCAGTATATCTTTCCTTAGAAAAGGGCACCAAAACTGTTCACGGTATTCTCGGTGTGGTCTAACTAGTGCCGTGTATAGTTTTAGCAAGACTTCCCTATTTTTATACTCCATTCCCTTTGAAATAAGGGCCAACATTCCATTTGCCTTCCCTATTACCTGCTGAACTTGTATGCTAGCTTTGTGATTCATGCACGAGGACCTCCAAATCCCTCTGTGCTGCAGCTTTCTGCAGTCCTTCTCCATTTACATAATATTAAGCTCCTCTATTCTTCCTGCCAAAGTGCATAACCTCACATTTTCCCACATTTGACAAGTTTTTGCCCAATCATCTAACCTGTCTATATCACTCCTATATCACTATAGGACTCTGTCATCCTCACCACTTGCCCTCTCAACTATTTTTGTGTCTTCCACAAACTTAGCAATAGTACATTCACTTCCCTCATCCAATCATTAATATATATTATAAATAATTGTGGCTGCAGCACCAATCCCTGTGGCACTCCATTGGTTACAGGTTGCCATTCTGGAAATTCCCCCTTATCCCAACTGTCTATCAATTAGCCAATCCTCTATCCATGCTAATAAACTACCCCAACACCGTGGGCTCTTATTTTATTAAGTAGCCTTATGTGCGGTACCTTATCCAACGCCTTTTAGAAATCCAAATATATTACATCTACTGGTTCCCCTTTATCTATCCTGCTTGTTACCTCCTCAAAGAATTCTAATAAATTTGTCAGGCATGATTTCCCCTTCATGAAGCCATGCTGACTTTGCTTGATTAGATTTTGCATTTCTAAATTTTCTGCTATTACATCCTTTATAATAGACTAACATTTTTCCAATGACAGATGTTAAGCTAACTGGCCTCTCATTACCTGTTTTTTGTCTCCCTCCCAGTTTGGATAAGAGTGTTACATCGGCAGTTTTCCAATCCTCTGGGCCTTTTCCAGAACCTAAGGATTTTTGGAAGATTACTACCAGTGCATCCACTATCTATGTAGCTACTTCCTTTAATATCCTTGGATGCTACCCATCAGGTCCAGGGGACATATCGGCCTTTAGCCCCATTAGTTTTGCTAGTACTTTTTCTCTATTTAGTGTATTTATTTCCTCCCCTACTTTTTCCCCTTGATTATTTAGCATTTTTGGAATGCTATTAATGTCTTCCACCATGAAGACTGATGCAAAGTATCTATTCAACTCCTCTGCAATTTCCTGGTTTCCCATTATTATCTCCCCAGCCTTATTCTCCAAGTTCTATTTTCACTTTGGCCTCTCTCTTCCTTTTTATATATTTAAAGAAGCTCTTACTCTCCATTTTTATACTGCTTGCTAGTTTACCCTCAAAGTTTATTTTTTCTCTCTTTATTTCTTTTGGTCATCTTTTGTTGGTTTTTAAAACTTTCCCAATCTTCCAGTTTACCACTAATCTTTGCCACATTATGTTTTTTTTCTTTCAATTTGATATTATCCTTAACTTTTTCGGTTAACCATGATTGGTTTATCCCTTCCTAGAATCCTTCTTCCACACTTGGATATATCTTTGTTGTGAGTCATGAACTATTTTCTTAAACGTCTGCCATTGTTCATCAACCGTCTTTTCTGCTAAACTCCTTTCCCAGTCCATCCCAGCCAACTCTGCCCTCCTTCCTTTGTAATAACCCTTACTTAATTTTAGAACAATTGTTTCTGACCCAAGTTTCTCAGTCTCAAACTGTAAGCAGTCAGAAAGTAAGCAGTGCAGGGTTACACCATCTGCAACTTGTACGTCAGAAAAGATTGTGGGATGAGGGGGTAATGGGATGTGAGAAGCAGGATTAGGTATGAGAATGTTGCCAATGGTTCAATGATAGCTTTGATGGGTTCAGCTCTGCTGCTGGCCACAGCCTCAGTCATGGCCATTCAAATGATGGTGACCCATGTCTCCTCCATCAGGGTAAGGATATACAACTATGCATGTTCCGCACCAAGTAGCCATTGCTGCCTCTTGTTCACCACCTTGTCCAGCAAGAGAGAGGGAAGCAGGTCAGCGAGTGTAACACAATGTACTTGGGTGATGTGGCTGTCATGAGTGAATAGCTGGCAGTGTGCACAAGCTCGGAGATGTGGTTGTGTGACTTTCAGCAGTGCTAAGTGTGTGAGATTTTGGTGAAGCTACTTATGCGAGGTATGGGCCATGATTGGTAGAGATTATTGGTACATGAGTGACGGGGATATGGTGCATTAGGCAACCTGAAGTTGGACCCTATGGCAGCCAAGAAGGAGAAACCTCACTGAAATTCATCCCCATACTCTTTTCAACTGAGGCATCCTCCAAAATGAAAAGACTCAGCTTTAGCAGATGGGAAGCACTTCCAGTGACTACAGAACAGGAACATATTCTCACACATTAAAGATACACCTGAAGAAGTTGTTTGTGCTGACACTATGAAATAAAAAACAGAAGATTCTGGAAATACTCAGTCAGGCAGCATCAATGTAGAGAGGAACAGTTAACATTGCCGACCCATGGCCTTAGATCAGAAAGTTGTGGTATGAGTTTGATTAGACTTCTAGATGATGACCTGTCAAACAATACAGAGAATTCAATTCCAGGATCATATGTGTTGAATAATCACATTGATTGTTGTGCTGCCAAACATGGGGATGAATACAGGGATGGTGATGAGGTGGGGCACTGGCAGAGGAAGGTAAAATAGGAACAGGAGTAGGAGTATTAGGTTAGGGTCGAATTGTCACCAGATAGACAGTCTGAATGCTTGACAAACTTTGTTTTTGTTTCAGATTTCCAGCATCCGAAGTATTTTGCCTTTGTCCAAAATAGTAGATTGTACATAGTTACCAAACTCAGGTAGCCAAGCAGTAAAGGATAGAATGGAGCTTAGTCTTTACGTGCTTACATCTTTCACTTACAGAGACACATATAATGGGCTGAATCTTCTGTGGAGTAGCAAACACAGTCAGGTTGCCACTCTACACCTTTTCACTTACCTTAGTTTGAAGCTGCATATTTCTTGCCTGAACTTCCGACCCGGACTCTTGGAGGCCTTCAGTGCAGTGCAGGATCATCAGGGCTCATGAAGCCACATCCCTCTTTAACATCACTAGCTGCTGTATTCTAGTAGGTTTAAATGTACCAGCCACTTTGACAGGAGGTGAGGGGGTGAGCCAGGGGTTCAGAGGGATTGTCAGGAGGGGTAGTCACAGCATAGGGTGCAATCAGGGGGTGGGAGAGTAATCATGGGGAACTACTGGAGGGGTCAGTACCACAGTTACTCAGGAGTTAGAAGTGGTTTTAATCCTTCTAACATTTCCTGTGTAACTATTCTGCTAAGAGAGTCAGAACCATCCAAAGTATGTAACTCAAAATTGGGGTTTTGTAGGGTTCCAGACACAGGGAAACTGCCCAAAGGAAGTTGAAACTTCCTTGGCAAGTCCCATGCAGTCCTTGCTTGGGGTCTTCCAAGGGGCTCCCAGCACATTTTCCAGGGTCTGACCCTATGGCTAACAGAAGATCTGGGCCCATATGTCCTGCACCTCCAATCCAACCACCACAGTTTTAGCCTGTTCCTATATATAGTTCTTTTGAGAAACCCGTAACCAATTAAGTGCCTCATTTGAAAGGTGAAACACTACCCCACTGTAACAAAACCAAAAGCTTTACAGGAAACTTAAATTAAAATAACATTCCCATCGCAGATGATATATTCCTACCACCCTCAGGGGCCCACCAATCTGCTCCAATATACACTCTTTTAAGCATAGCAATAAAAAAAGCAACCTAATTAACAAATTAACCAATCAACAGTCCCTTGAACAGGCACCATAACAAAAAGGTAAAGCTTTAAAGGAAATTTAGCAAATCAAATTAAAATAACATTCCCAGGGCTAATGCTGCATTCCTGCCCTCTTTCCAAGACCCACCACAGTGTTCCTATATATATGAGCACAAGTGAATCTCCAGTTAATGTGCACCACCTGAATACAATAAATGCTCAATTAATATACAATTAACACATAGACCTTCAGCTGTGGCTCAGTTCATAGCACCCTCGCCTTTGAATCAGAGGGTCGTGGGTTCATGTCCCACTCCCGGAAAACCAAGAACTGTGATTGTACTCGAAAGAGTTGCAATCTGTGACTGTTGATAACTCGAAAGAGTTTGATAGACCAAATGGTTTTACTCATTCTATGGCTGGGATTTTCCAGCCCTGTTGTGCGGCAGCCGTCATGGGAGATTCAGCAGCCCAGCCAAAAATCCATTGACTTCGGGAGGACTGGAAAACCCTGGCAGTGGGCGGGGCCAGAAAATCCCACCCCATGATTCCATCCCTCATTTTTTTAGTGGACAATGAATCGCATAGCAAATTTGGATACTAAAGGGATGAGCTTCAGTGGCCTGTGCAGGTTATAGGATATCCATCCCCACATCTCTACCACACAGCCTCAACTGACAAGCTTTTCATGTAATGCCTTCCTGTTATGTTCTACTATGGGGTCGCTTTGCTCGTGAACCGGTTGCACACTTATCTGTTGGCAGGTGAGTCAATTACGATATACGGCAGATGCAAAGACCAATATGAAATGAAGCACATGCCATTTATTTACACAGACAACACAGCATTAACATAACGTGTGCTTCTCCAGCCAGACCCTACTCTAGGCTAACATTAACATGGTAGCCTGCGTTACACAGCTATTGGGTCTTACAGTCACGTGGTCAATCTGCTCATAGTCTCTTAAAGGTGTATTGCACCTCAGATTACCACACTTCCCCACCTTCCAGCTCCAGAGCCTTGTAAAATGTTCAGTCATCTCCATCTGTGTTTGTTGCTGTAATCCGCACCTTTCCTTCCTTTATTATCACTTTTGAATACATACAAGCAGCCAACAGGTTCAAAATGTCAACCGGAGATTTTGGCAGATGTTCCACTTTATGTTGCCCTTCCTGCAGCCTGTACTCTGGCTATAGGAAGCACAGCATAAGATACCTCCTCTCCTCAGTAATATCATTGTTCAAGTGTTTCCTCTAGCTGTCTCTAATTTGGCTGGATCTCACGTACTACCTAGAAAACAATGTCTGAATGGCCTAATGCCTAAAGAAATTGAGCAAAATAAAGGCACTTGCATTCTCAGAGAACAATCAATTTTCATTTAAACAGGTTTCATATAAAATAGTTGGGAGTACTCTTGCCTTTTAGTTCTAAAGTTGTAGGCTTAAGACTCACTTAACACCCAGTGTTTGAATATACAGGCTGATAGTGCAATGACATCACGCTGTATGGTGAGAGATCTTGTCCTTCAGGCTAGCTTTTTAAACTGAGGCCCTATCTACCTATTTAAGTGAAGGTTAAATGTGTCTACTCAAGAAGCAAGAAAGTAACTTCTGGTATCGCAGTAATTAAATACTCTCTCAATAAAATACCTGCCTAGAAATTTAATATTTCAAGGGACAGAGCACAAGCTACACATGCCCAGCAACATTGTAAATTTGGAGTTTAAATTAAAATAATTAAAATAATTCTGGTATACATCCAGCACTAGAAATGCTAATCATTGGCCACACAGTGTTGGCCAGGATGGTTTTGGTGGGGTGGTGGGTGGGGGTGTGGGGGTGTTGGGGGGGCATTGTAGACTATTCCTACCACCTGGGTTCGGTGGTCTACTCTGGATATCAATAACCCAAAACTCGAGACTTCGCCCAAAACAACTGCACTTTATTATTTGATTTCTGTTACAGACAGTTCAATAATACTTATACCAGTGACTACACTCCCCGTGCTTTAGTTGCTTGGCTTCCCCGAGAAACAGACAGGATCAGGTGGTTGATCTGTATTTTGTCCATTCTCTGTTCAGATAGCTGACCAGACTAATCCCCCTTCCTTGTCCGGCTGCAGCGATGGCCTCGAGCTTAATGAACACCGTGCTCAAATAGGCCTCTGCTTCCAGCCCTGCCATGGTCCATGATTAGCTCATTTTCACCCCCAGCTACCCTCCCAAGAGCAGGAAGGTCCCAATAGCAAGTTTGGCCAATCCCCTCCTAGATCTGCTTGTTTCAGCACCTCCCCCATCTGTCCCCGGTTCCTGCAAGCAACCATTGCACAAGGGTGATTAACAACCGTCGAATTTCTACTCATTCAATGATATTCTAAACAAACGGCAATCATCAGTTACATTACATTAAGACATTACCTTTTGACCTTACTTTGAGTTTTAAGCAAACAACTTTACACGATATTTGTAATCACAAACTGGGAAAAAAACAATTCTTGCCTGGCCTTTAGCCATTTGTTGCCTGGCCTTTAACCAGTCACCTTCCTAATATTAACACAAAACCATGAACACAGCATAAAGATTTTCTGAAAACTCATTTGCTAAAGTTAGCCTATGTTAGCCTTATAAATAATGTTAAATAGTAATAATAATGTTAAGTGATAAGCTTAGCTTTTCCCTGTATCCATAAAAAGCTTCCGCAATGTAATGACCCTTTTATTGTATTCGAAAAACAGCAGCTGCCCACCATGGGGTGCAGGAAGTTGAGGGGAGCGGTGGGGGTGGCGGGGGGGGTGCATTGGTGGTGGGCATGGGAAACACATTCAGTGTCTGACACTGCTTAACAACAGTGAGCGCTCTGGCTGCAGTCAACAGAGAATCTTCCCGGACTGAAGAAATTAATGGAGGAGGTCTACTATGAGGTTAATAAAGGATAACAAGCATGGACTTGATAAAGCCAAGTCATGTTTGACAAATTTATGAATGGTTTTGATAAAATGAAAAAGGAAAAAAACTGGACAAAATTTTCAATTTCAGCAGGAAGGTGAACCTGGCAGCATTGGATCATTTGCCTGTTTTACAGGTCCACCCAAGTTTCCTTTCCATTGTCTTTAATGTCTGGTACTCCAGTCTGGTACTGTCAGCTTTACCCTCCTACGAGCACTCAAACTTCTGCTCACTATTTCCTCTGGTAGGGCTCAGCGGTGGCAGGGTGGGGAGGAAGTCATCAATTTAAAAATGCCAAGAAGAAAGTGACGAGAGGAAGGCCTGGAGGAATTTCTGTAGGCTGGTGGTTGTTGAAGCATTGAAGACTTTCCCACTGGGGAATGGTTGAAAAGGGGGCCATTAAATCTTATAAGAGAAACCTGGATAATAAAAATTTGAAACAGAGGAAGGTATTGGGCTATTGGGAGACAACAGTGCAGAAGGATAAGTTTTAGATCACTCTCTAGCAAAGAGCCAGAACAGACATTAGGGGCCAAATGGATTCCTTCTGCTCTGTAAACCACCCTTTCCAAAAAAGTTACCATCTCTTTTTTGTGCACTGCTCCTTGCCTGGCTGTACTTGCCCACTGCATGTTGTCACACTAATTTCTCATTTCAGAAGATGAAAGGTCTTTGACCCTATTCAATCTGTCTGAGTGAAACATTATTCCACAACCAGTATTTTAGCAAAATGATAGCATGTGTCACTTCTACTTAAAAAAGTGGTGGGTGGAATTGAGCTTGGTTAACATTTTGGTCTCCTTGTGTTATTGCAATTGCATGCTACTGTACTGCCTTAGATTATTACCAGAGGCACGACAGAGAAAAGGAATCAAGCAATGACTTGAAGGATATCTTTTGTACCTTTTGTTGGTATAATGGTCAGCAGCATTGGAGGATGGTACAAGTCCTCTACTTGGATTGTTTTGAGTTGATAAACCACCATGTTTGACATTCCAGCAATATCAAACGCTCCACTCCAGCATCACAAAAGCACCTAATTTACTACCAAGGGGCATATTTGTTTTTCTCACATTCCAGCCCTTTTTTGAAGGTAAAAGAAGACAAGTATTCTACTAAAGTAACTCCCGAAAGTATCAGCACTATCTTAATTACTGATGAGTTAGGTAGACACATTGAACCTCCTAACAGCACTGTGCGTGTACCCATAACACGTGGACTGCAGCAGTCCAAGAAGGCAGCCCACCACTGCCTTCTCAAGGGCAACTAGGGATGGGCAATAAATGCTGGCCTAGCCAGTGAAGCCCACATCCCATGAATGTATAAAAAGAAAAAATTAAAGTTGTCAAAATAAGTTGAATTTTCAGGGCCTAACTCACACTAATTTAAAAGTACATCTATTTTTAAAGGGGTATCAACTTCCCCAAAAATATGTTTGAGAAACTGTTTATTGTTAGGGGCAATGGAACATCATTTTTCTTCTGTATTGCAAATAGTTCTGGGCATCTTGTTATAAGAATTAGAGTCGCAGAAAGGGAAGCATAAAGATTCATTACTCAGATACTAAGATTGAGAGGTTACCTTTGTGAAGCTGTGTTTGAAAAATCCATGCTTTTTCACTGGAAGAGAATGTTCAGAGGTGATCTAAGAGAGGCTTACAAGGTTGAAATGTTTACAAAAGGCACATGAGGTAACATTGTTTCCATTGGTTGACAAGCAAAGGAACTCAGATTCAGGTTTAAAATCAGGAGATTGAAGAGAGAAGTCATCAGAACTTCTCACACAACAGGTTATTGGAAAATAGGAATTTCCCCTATGCTCACTGACTCTCAACTCCTGGTTAGGCAACAGCTTGATTTTAAAATTCTCAGATTAAAAGCAAAATACTGTGGGTGCTGGAAATCTGAAATAAAAACAGAAAATGCTGGAAAAACTCAGCAGGTCTGACAGCATCTGTGGAGAGAGAAACAGAGTTAATGTTTTGAGTCCGTATGACTCTTCTTCATCCTTGTCTTCAAATCATACTATGGCCTTAACCCCCACCTACCTACCTCTGTGATCACCTCCAGCCTTATAGCACCATTTCCTTCCCCCGAGATATCTGCATCCACCAATTCTGACCTCGTTGAGCATCCCCAACTTTAACTGCTCCAGTAGGTGGCTGGGCCTGTGGCTGCAAAGGCCCTAAGCTCCGCAATTTGTTTTCCAAATTTCTCTGTCTCTCTTTCCTCCTTGAAGAAACTCCTTAAAACCTATTTATTTAACCAAGCTTGCGGTCATCTGCCCTAATATCTCTTTATGTGGTTTGGTGCCAATTTTTTTTTTGATAACGTTTATAAAATGCCTCATGGCATTTTGTTGTTTTGTTATGTTAAAGGTGCTACATAAATGCATGTTGTTGTTTCAGAACAAGTGGGTATTGATCGTAAATTAATTAAAAAAGTAAACAGGGTAAAGATTTCAAAATGAAAAATTATATGAAGACAGAGCAAGGTAATGGGACTGGAAACTTCAAAGTGAAGTGCTAGTACCAACACGGACATCGTGGGCCAAATAGCCAGCTTCTCTGCTGTCATTTCTATTATTCTGTAAGAACTGTCCAATGTTCTTTCCAGCAGCGAGCTTCTTTTTCTTTATTCTTTCTGTGATGTGGGTGTCACTGGCAAGGCCAACATTTGCCCTTGAACTGCGTAGTTGCTTTGCTAGGTCATTTCAGAGGGCAGTTAAGACTCAACCAAATTGCTGCAGGTCTGGAGTCACATGTAGTCCAGACCAGGTAAAGACGACAGATTTTCTTCCCTAAAGGACATTAGTGAACCAGATGGATTTTTACAACAGTCAACAATGGTTTCATGGTCACCATGACTGAGACTAGTTTTTAATTCCAAATGTATTCATTAAATTTAAATTCCACCAGCTGCCATGGTGCTCAGTGTCCCCAGAGCATTAGTCTAGGCCTCCTGACATTACCACTACCAATACACCACAGTCTCCCAATGATCTGTTTCAATGTGCTTTATACAAGTTTATCTGTTAAAAAAAACAATGAAAACCAAAACACCAGGGCAAGGTGAGACGAAGTACTGGTAAATCTTTAAGCCTCTGGGCAGGAATTGAAAATAAACATAATGAAGGGACAAAGCAATCTTTGTATTTGATTTTTGGACCTGCGCAACCATAGCAAAAGAATATTTACTGTTCAGAGAATGTGGTTTTGGGCTTTCTGCTGGAAATGTTGCATTGTTTGTATGATGGTGCTGTGTAGTGATTGTTTTACAATTGAGTGGTTTGCTGAACCACATTAATTTAACCCATTAACTCTGAAGACCAAACTTTTCACTCATTTTTCAGTTGCAGGTGTCACCGCTAAGTCTCGTATTAATGTTCCATCCATAGTTGTCATGAGAAGTTGGTGGTGTGCTTCCATCAGCCCACTTGGTGAAGGTGTCCCTGTTGTTGGGTAAGAAGTATGCTTTGTAAGGGTTTGCTAGACCCCTTCAGGGAGCAGTGAAGAGGCAACCGCACCACTGTGGGATTGGAGTTACATATAAGTCAGAATGGGCATGGGCAGCAGATTTTGATCCCGAAAGGCCACTAATGTATCAACTGAGTTTTTGTAACAATCCAACAACTTTTTAGTAATAGTACTATTTCCAGATTTAGTTTCAAATTCTGGAATTGACAAGGATGGTATTTGAACTCACATTGTCTGTATAACTAACCCAGTAATAAATCTCTACACCACCCAGTGACATTTGTGAAGCCGAATTGCAATAAATTTATACATCAACCCATCAAGAGGCTGAAAATTGAATTGAATTACGTTGTAATTAATGAATTAATACTTTTGCATTTCAATTGGTCAGGTGGAAGATTTTTTTTATATTTTCATGGATGTGGGCATTAGGGGAAAAGCCCAGTATTTGTTGCCCAACCGTAACTGCCCTTGAACTCTGTGGTCATTTCAGAGAGCAGTTAAGGGTCAACCATATTACTATGGGTATTGGGATACCTCAAGGTAAGGAAAGCCCTTTAGGGTGGCCAATTTTCACCCTAAAGGGCGTTAATGAACCAATCAGGTTTTTACAACAGTCAATGATAGTTGTCACCTTACTGAGGCTAGCTTTACGTTCCAGATTCAATCAGAATGAAACCCCACAATGGGATTTGAACCCCCATCCCCAGAGCATTAGCCTGTGCCTCTGGATTATCAGTCCAGTGATATTACCACTATGCCACCTTTGCCTGAGTATTGTGAGCCACATTGTTGGGCACTAATTTTGATAAATAATAGAGATACTTGCATGAGTGTGTCACCAAACCATAAAACCAGCCAAAATTGCTGGGCATAAAGGGTTGGTCACACTAGAGAAAGTGAAGTCAAAACTTTTACAAAATTTATCATTACTCTAGTCATTAACACAGGGCCTCATTGGTCAGATGCTCCTCATTGTATATCTTGTATCTCCCTGACAGTGTGCATGGGGAAAATGGCCAAAGGGTCAGGAGACCACCATAGAGGGTGAGAGAAGGCTGCATCAAACCTTCAATAAATTTTATGGTAGCCTTGCTCTCTTTCCAATAGGTGCCATGTGCCAGTTTCATTCTGTGGTGGCAGCCTGATTTAAATAAACATTCATCATTATTCTTTGAGGTGTGGGTAGCATATCAAGCCCTCACCAACATATCATCTGCCCTAAGAAATGTGACAGATTACACGAAACTGTTGAGTCACACCATTTTTATAACATTGTCAGAATATTTTCCATGGAGCTGCTCCTGATAAATCAGAAGACGTGCAGCTTTATAAGGGCAGGAGGATTAGGTAAAATGTTCCAAGATACCATGCCAACAGTGGGCACTCATACACAATGGGTCACTTATTGGAAAGTTGTGGGTATGGCAGTAATAGTAGTTAGGTTGTGTTAGGAAGGCAAAAGGATACTGGAAAGGTGAAATTAGCGGGAACAAAATGTGAGTGAGGGTTTGAGGAGAGCTCAGTGCGTTTGGGGGTAGAGGTAAGATGGCAACCAATATAGACCAAATTTAACCCTAATTCCCATCTTTAAAGCAGCCATTAGTGGCTTCATGGTTGGCAGGCAGGCGAAAAGGCCAAGCGGCCTTTGCACTTTTTAGGAAACCTCATCTTCGGGCGGGATGAGATTTCCTAAAGCAAATAAAAATAAAATAAAAATTTTACACTTGAATTAAAAACATGTCCCTGCTCATGTGACAGAGCCACACGAGGGGACATGTTTTATGATATTTTTATTTTCTTCATTAGTTTTTTTTAAACATTTACGAAAATTGGAGCTGTTTGAAGGCAGCTACACTTTTACATGTGCGGCTGCCTATGTGAATCGTGGATGTGCAAACTACAACCCTCCCCCATTCCCCCCCACCTCCACAGTGAAAATGGTAGGTGCTGGGTTTAAGGGCAGGATTTCCGGAATCGTGGCTCTGGCACCATTTTGGTAAAGCCGGAGACCGTCTTTGTCTTTATGAAAATTCACTCCATATTCCCCAAATTACTAGTGTAAATTTTCTCCTTTGGTCGACTTCCAGCGATGGGGGTATGGGGCAGGCGATGGGAGGAAGGAAGCCTAAACTGCATTAATTCTTCCCCATTCTTTGTCTAAATCAGTTTCTGTTGCAGCCAGCTTTAGTACTGCATGTGTGCTTCACAGTAGGTTAGAGGCTCCAGTGATGGGGAATTTGTGTGAATTCTGCGGGCCAAGGCATTATATGGAAGCCCTCTAAGTTCCACTTCCCTATCTCTCCTGTCCTCACTTGACTCCCTTTTTCCCAAGCTTTTAAATTTAAAACCCTTGTCATCATTGTTACGCACATAATTTATGTGTTTCTTTTTATTGCCTGTGATCAATATGTTTGTATGTAAAAGGTTTGTGTTTTCTTACCCTCAGAGTGATTGACCCAATTTAAGTATCACAGCAGCAAGCTTTTGGTGAGTTTTTAAATAAAGAAGGTTATTTATGCACACACTTGCCCCGGAACTTTAACACAAGAACACAAGAAATGGGAGCAGGAGTAGACCACATGGCCCATTGAGCCTGCTCCACCACTCAGTACGATCTTGGCTGATCTTGGGTTTCAAATGCATTTTCCTGCCTGCTCCCCATATCCCTTAATTTCCTGAAAGACCAAAAATCTGTGTATCCCAGCCTTAAATGTATTCAACGGTGGAGCATCCACAACCCTCTGGGGTAGAGAATTCCAAAGGTTCACACCCTTTGAGTGAAGTAATTTCTCCTCATCTCAGCCCTAAATCATTGGTCCCTTACTGTGACCCCATGTTTTCAATTCTCCGACCAGTGGAAACAATCTCTCAGCATCCACCCTATCAGACCTCTTAGGACTTTTGTAGGTTTCAATGCAATCGCCTGTCATCCTTCTAAACTTCAGAGAATATAAGCCAACTTACTGAGCCTCTCATCATAGGACAACTCCCTTACCCCAGGGACCAATTTAGCCTCCAGCGCAAGTATATCCTTTCTTAAATGTGGAGACCAAAACTGCATACAGTACTCCGGGTGCGGTCTCACCAAAACCCTGTACAACTGTAGTAAGATTTATTTATTATTGTACTCAAATCCGCTTGCAATAAAGGTCAACATGCCATTTGCCTTCCTAATTGCTTGCTGCAGCTGCATGCAAACTTTCTGCGTTCCTTGGACAAACACACCCAAGTCTCTTTGAACATCAACGCTTACAAATTTCTCACATTTTATAAAATATTCTGCTTTATCATTCTTACGACCAAAGTCGTACTTACATTTCCCTATATTTTACTCCACCTGCCATCTTGTCCACTCACTTAACCTGTCTGTATTTCTTTGTAGCCCTTCTGTGCCTTTCCTGCTTACCTTTCCTGCTAGCTTGGCATCATCAGCAAACTTAGATACATAACTGTGTCTCTTCATTTAAATCATTAATATAGATTGTAAATTGTTGATGCCCTAGCACTGATCCTTGCGGCACTCCACTATTCACTGCCTGCCAGCTAGAAAATGCCCCATTTATGCCCATTCTGTTTTCTCTTTGTTACCCAATCCTCTAACCATGCGAATATATTACCCCCAACTCCATGAGCCCTTATCTTGCCTATTAACCTTTTGTGTGGCACCTTATTGAATGCCTTTTAGAAATCCAGGTATACTACATCTACTTTAACTACCCTACTAGTTACATCCTCAAAAAACTTGAATAAATTTGTCAAATAGGATTCCCTTTTTGTAAAACCATGTTGACTTGTTCTAATCATACTATGCTTTTCTAAGTGCATTGTTAAGACTTCTTTTATAGTAGACTCCAGCATTTTCCCAGCAACTGATATTAGGCTGAGAGTAATTTGGGAGACACAGCAAAAATTCATTCCTAGGAAGAAGAAGCATACTAAAGGGAGGACGAGGCAACCATAGCTGACAAGGGAAGTCAGGGACAGCATAAAAGCTAAAGAGAAAGCATGCAATGCGGCGAAGGCAACTGGGAAACCAGGGGATTGGGAAGCCTACAAAGACCAACAGAGGACAACTAAAAAAGAAATAAGGAGGGAGAAGATTAGATATGAGGGTAAACTAGCCAGTAATATAAAAGAAGATTGCAAGAGTTTTCTTTAGATATATAAAGGGTAAGAGAGAGGCAAAAGTGGACATTGGGCCGCTGGAAAATGACGCTGGAGAAGTAGTAGTGGGGAACAAAGAAATGGCAGAGGAACTGAATAGGTGCTTTGCGTCAGTCTTCACAGTGGAAGACACGAGTAACATCCCCAAAGTTCAAGAGAGTCGGGGGGCAGAGGTGAGTATGGTGGCCATTACCAAGGAGAAGGTGGTAGGAAAACTGAAAGGTCTGAAGGTGGATAAATCACCTGGACCAGACGGATTACACCCCAGAGTTCTGAAGGAGATAGCTGAAGAAATAGTTGAGGCGTTAGTGGTGATCTTTCAGGAATCACTGGAGTCAGGGAGGGTCCCAGAGGACTGGAAAATCGCTAATGTAACCCCCCTGTTTAAGAAGGGAGTGAGGCAAAAGACGGGAAATTACAGGCCGATTAGCCTGACCTCGCTCGTTGCTAAGATTTTAGAGTCCATTATTAAGGAAGAGATTTCAGAATACTTGGAAGTTCATGGTAAAATCGGGCAAAGTAAATATGGTTTCATCAAGGGGAGGTCATGCGTGATAAATCTGTTAGAATTCTTTGAGGAGGTAACGAGTAGGTTAGACAAAGGAGAGCCAATGGATGTTATCTACTTGGACTTCCAGAAGGCCTTTGACAAGGTGCCGCACAGGAGGCTGCTCAGTAAGATAAGAGCCCATGGTGCTAGAGGCAAGGTACTAGCATGGATAGAAGATTGGCTGTCTGGCAGGAGGCAGAGAGTGGGGATAAGGGGGTCCTTCTCAGGATGGCGGCCGGTGACTAGTGGAGTTCCGCAGGGGTCAGTGTTGGGACCACAACTTTTCACTTTATACATTAATGATCTAGATGAAGGAACTGTGGGCATCCTGGCTAAGTTTGCAGATGATACAAAGATAGGTGGAGGGACAGGTAGTATTGAGGAGGCGGGGAGGCTGCAGAAGGATTTGGACAGGTTAGGAGAATGGGCAACGAAGTGGCAGATGGAATACAACGTGGGGAAGTGTGAGGTCATGCACTTTGGTAGGAAGAATAGCATAGACTATTTTCTAAATGGGTAGAGAATTCAGAAATCTGGAGTGCAAAGGGACTTGGGAGTTCTAGTCCAGGATTCTCTTAAGGTTAACTTGCAGGTTGACGTGGTAGTAGGAAGGCAAATGCAATGTTGGCATTTATTGCGAGAGGACTAGAATATAAAAGCAAGGATGTGTTGCTGAGGCTTTATAAGACTCTGGTCAGACTACATTTAGAATATTGTGAGCAATTTTGGGTCCCGTATCTCAGGAAGGATGTGCTGGCCCTGGAGAGGGTCCAGAGGAGGTTCACGAGAATGATCCCAGGAATGAAAGGCTTAACATATGAGGAACGTTTGAGGACTCTGGGTCTATACTCGATGGAGTTTAAAAGGATGAGGGGGATCTGATTGAAATTTACAGAATACTGAAAGGCCTGGATAGAGTGGACGTGGGGGAGATGTTTCCATTAGTAGGAGAGACTAGGACCCAAGGGCACAGCCTCAGAGTAAAGGGAAGACCTTTTAGAACAGAGATGAGGAGAAACTTCTTTAGCCAGAGAGTGGTGAATCTATGGAATTCATTGCCACAGAAGGCTGTGGAGGCCAGGTCATTGAGTGTATTTAAGACCGAGATAGATAGGCTCTTGATTGGTAAGGGGATCAAAGGTTATGGGGAGAAGGTGGGAGAATGGGGTTGAGAAACTTATCAGCCATGATTGAATGGCAGAGCAGACTCGATGGGCCGAATGGCCTAATTTCTGCTCCTATGTCTTATGGTCTTATGGTCTTATAGCTAACTGGGCTGTAGTTCCGTTTTCTCTCTCCCTCCTTTCTTGAAATGAGGCATAACATTTGCCAACTTCCAATCTAGTGGGATTGTTGCTGAATCTGAGGAATTTTGGAAAATCATAGCTGCAGAGATAATGGACGTTCTATCTCTTTTAGAGCCCTAGTGCATAGGCCATCGTGTCCTGGGGATTTGTCGGATTTTAGTCCCTTAATTTTCTCCAATACTTTATCTTTGCTGATATTAATTTCCCTAATTTCCTCACCCTTTTTAGCCACTCATTTATCATCTATTTCTGGTATGGAACTTATGTCTTCTACGATGAAGACATACACAAAATATTTGTTCAATGTCTCCAGAATTGCCTCATTCTCCATGATAATTTTTCCTGCCTCTGCTTCTAAGGGACCAATGTTTACTTTAGCTACCCTCTCCTTTTTATAAAATTATAAAACACTTACAGTCTATTTTTATATTTCTAGCTACTTCACTCTCAACATTTCGGTGACCCTTTGCTGGTTTCTAAAACACTCCCATTCCTCAGACTTGCTATTGTTTTTTGCAACATTGGAAGCCTCTTCTTTAAATCCAATACTTAAATCCATAACTTCCTGACTGGGACACAGATGGGTCTTTCTTGCCGAGTTTTTGTTCTTCAATGGAATGTATTCTTGTTGAACATTTTGAATTGTTTCTTTAATTGTCTTCCACTGTTCATTTACTTCAGTATATTTACTCAAATACCCTTAGCCAGTTCTCCTCTCATACCTATGTAATTGGCTTTGTTTAAGTTAAAGATTTTTGTTTGCAATTGGAATGTAACTTTTTAAAATGTGACATCTCATTCACTCAACTCACACACTATCACACACATAGAGATGTGATCCAGTTACAATTTATGATTGTCTCAGTCCCTTTCATAGCAGACCTGTAGTTTCTTAGATGGACTTGATGTTTTAGATTCGTTCTCAGGTAAACTCAAAGCTGAAACAAGTTGCAGGCATACCTTTTTCTACAGTTTATTGTCTTCAAGATCATCATCTTTCACCACAAATCTCCCTCATTACCTCACTCTGACCACCTCTGCAATTTCTCCCATCCCTACATTCCTTTCCCCACTGTTAGGCTCCAACAGCTGTTTAGAAATGAAGACCGAAACCAAGACAGACTCCTTCAGACAGAGTTTTATTGCAGGCCATAAAACTCACCACAAACAGAACTAGTTTCACCTGTTATACCCTTTTATACAACTAAATGAGGTATTGGGCTGTTAACTAATAATTAGCAAATGAACTCAGAGCCTTCCGCTCTGAAAAAGGGTCATACAGACTCGAAACATTATCTCTGTTTCTCTCTCCAAAGATGCTGCTTGACCTGCTGAGTTTTTCCAGCATTTTCTGTTTTTGTTCCTTTAATGGTTTCCTTCCCCAACACCCATCATTACACTTTCCACATTCCTACTGTGCATTCCCACCACACTCTGCTCCAACATTGAAGGCAGAGCCCCCAGCCATCAGACTCTGGTACTCTATCTGCAAACCCTTCAACCCTGCTTCTACCTTCCCAACTTTCAAAAGCTTCTTTAAATCCATCTCTTTGGCTATCCTTTTGGTAACCTCCTCCATTCCCTTCCTTCTCCCACTTAGATCTGATCCTTTCTGTAAAGTACCTGGGATGCATCTCGACTCCCTCCTAAGGTTTCCAGCATCACAGATGCCAGTCATCAACCAATTTGATTCACTCCACGTGGTATCAAGGAATGGCTGAAGGTATGGCATACAGTGAAGACTATAGGCCCTGACAACATCCAGGCACAAATAATGAAGACTTGTGCTCCAGAACTAGCCGCTCCCCTAGTCAAGCTGTTCCAGTGTAGGTACAACACTGGCATCGACCCAATAATGTGGAAAATTGCCCAGTAATGCCCTGTCCACAAAAAGCAGGACAAATCCAGTCTGGCCAATTACCGACCATCACTGTACACTCGATCATCAGAAAAGCAGACATTGCTGACAGCCATCAAATGGCACAAAGCAATAACCTCACTGATGCTCTGTTTGGGTTCCACCAGGGAAGTCATGGTCCAAAATTGGACAAAAGAGTTGAACTCAAATGGGGAGGTGAGAGTGACAGCACTTGGCATCAAGGCAGCATTTGACCAAGTGTGGCACCAAGAAGTCCTGGCAAAATTGATGTCAATGGGAATCAAGGGGATAACTCACCACTGGTTGGAGTCATACCTAGCACAAAGGAAAATGGCTGTGTTTGTTGGAGGCCAATCATCTCAGTCCCACATCATCACTGCAGGAGTGCCTCAGGGTAGTGTCCCAGGCCCAACCATCTTCAGCTGTTTCATCAGTGACATTTCTTCCATCATAAAATCAGTAGTGGGGATGTCACTGATGATTGCACAATGTTCAGTATCATTTACAGCTTCTCAGATACTGAAGCTATCCGTGCCAATATGCAGCGAGACCTGGACAGCATTCAGGTTAGGCTGATAGTGGCAAGTAACATTTCTGCCAGGAAAGTATCTAACCATCTCCCCTTGATGTTCAGTGGCAATATCATTGCTAAATCTCCCACGATCAACATCCTGGGGGTTACCATTGACCAGGAATTGAACTGGACTCGCCATTTTGTATTGTGACAACAAGAGCAGGTCAGAGGCTCGGAATTCTGAAGCGAGTAACTCATCATCTGACTCCCCAATGTCTGTCCACCATCTACAAGGCAAAAGTCAGGAGCGTAATGGAATACTCCCCACTTGTATGGATAACTGCAACTGCAACGTCACTCAAGAAACTTGACAGGACAAAGCAGCTGCTTGATTGGCACCCTATCCACGAAATTATGCATTCACTCCCTCTACCACTGACCCTCAGTGGCAGCAGTGTACACTATAATCAAGTTGCAGTCAAAAACTCACCAAGGCTTCTTCGACAGCACCTTCAAAACCCATGACCAATACCACCTAGAAGGACAAGGGCTGCAGACATGGGAACACCACCACGTGGAAGTTCTCCCCCAAGCCACTCACCATCCTGACTTGGAAATATATCACCATTCCTTCAATGTCAGCGGATCAAGATCTTTGAACTCCCTCCCTAACAGCCCTGTGGGTGTACCTACCTACACCACCTGGACCGCAGCTGTTTAAGAAAGCAGCTCACTATCACCTTCTCAAGGGCAATTGGGATAGGACAACAAATACTGGCCTTGTTAGCAACGCTCACATCTCATGAAAGAATTTTTAAAAGTTTGTGAAGCTGAAGCTTCTTTGTAACTGTGAGGTGTAATTGAAAATAATGGAGGCAATTCTTGTGGGGTTTCCATAAACTTTACAACACTGCAAGGTTGTATAAATCTACAAGCTGTCCAAAACATTCCTTACGATTAAAAGCCTTTGATTTCTCATATTCCTCATATGTTTGTTGTGACAACCTGAGGAACCATCTTAAAAATGATGAGATTGGCAAACTTCTTTGATAGTTACCAGACCCTGGAGGAACCAATGCATTGCATGCTGGGTGGACCCTCATGCACACGGTTCCGCCTCGAAGCAGCTCTCGGAAGGTGGCAGGTCTCCACACACCAACTTTGACTTTGGTGAGGCTTCGGACCTTCATCGACTTTTCCATGGGCTTGCACCACCTTCCATGGTCTCTGTTAATGCTTCGGGCCTGCTTTGGAACTTCACAGGCTTCGCCATGGGCTGGTATGGATGATTGGTGAAGGTCGGGGGGGGGGTGGTGCTAGTGGGAGAGGAAGGTCTAGGTGTGAGTGGGAGGGGAAGGCGTACAGGTGTGGAGTGGGTGAGGTTGGACGGGGGGGATGAAGGTGTCGGAGGTGGTGAAGTTGGGAGGGGGAAGGAGGGTTTCTGGGGAGGAGGGAGTACAGGGGGAGGAGGGAGTACAGGGGAGGAGGGTATAACGGGGCAGGGAGTAGTTTGGAGGGGGGAAAGTGCCCAGGGGGAGGAGGGAATTCAGAGGGGGGAACATGTCCGGGGAGGAGGGAGTTAAGCGGGGTAAGGCATCTGGAGGGAGGAGTAAGGGTGGGTGGGAGGTGGGGGGGGTGGATGGAATGTCCAGGTGAACATGAGGAAAGGAGTCTGTGGAGTCAATGAGTATCCCCTGGGATGCGAACTCAGTGGACATGGTAGGAGGGTTTGGTGAGTATGAGAGGGGGCAGAGGGAGCTAGTAGGGTGGGAGGGTAAGGGTGCATTGGTACTGGTAGAAGGGGCAGCAAGGGTGGTTGTTGGGGGCAGAAGCAAATTCAGACCCTGGGGGTGGGAAGGAGGAGGTCGATGTGGATTGGGGCAGGGTTTTCAGGAAGGTAGGGATTGTACACGTTCACCTGGACATCCTGGAATGACAAGCGTTCAGGCTGTAGGGTAACAGTGGGGAGGTGGAAGGTGATGTCAGTGGGTTGAACTGTGATTGGGGAAAGGACATGGATGACTGGGGGAGGGGAAACTATGGGGAAGCTGATCAAAAACTTAACGACTACCATGTGTTAGACGGATACAGGTGCTGCATGGGAGTGTGAGCAGTGGGTGAGCGGAGATGCAGGTCAGCTCAGATGGACAACTGAAAGGGAACCCCAGCAGGCAGCATTGAAAATACTCGAGACAGTGAGATGTGTGTGATGAATGAAGGCTCCGTATGCGTGGGAAAGTGCTTACGCAAGGCCCTGAAATGCCCTGCCACACATGCACATCCCCCTCCAGAATCACTCATGGTCTGGCTGCATGCAGCTGAACTACTAGTGCGGGGGATGCAGGGAGAGGACTCGCGAAGCCTGTCCATAAAGCTGAAAGACAACATTGCACATTCTTCAGTGGAAGTGAATACATTTTCAGATTATAAAGTGACTAATATGTTCATCTGTGCAACTATTTGTGGTCAGAATTTCTTAACTTTTCTAGGCCTACCATTTCTTCTAGGTGCTGCCCTGACATCCGCAGCAGGGGTGGAGACAGCCTGTGCAATGGTTTGACCTGTTGCCTCTGATGACTTCAGGGTGTGTCCCCTGGAGAACCGAGACCTTGAGGGACCCGGCTTGTTTTGGCTGTCCTCCTGTGGTCCAGCTGCTCCCTCTGCAGTGACAGAGGATGAGGTTGAGGGGGTCACAGGCAAAGGGGACTCAGAGGGAGCGGACAGCCTCTGAGATTCCTGATTGGATGACCCAGGGATGTCCAGCTGTCGCTGCTCCTCCCTTTGGGTGTCCAAGGGCCCTAACCTGACTCCTTGAGGGGAAGGAGCACCTGGAGGAACGTTGAGGTGCCCCGTTTCCCACTTGCGTTGCCTGTGTAGGAACTCACCAATAGCTACCATGATGGAATGCAGGTCTGTGCACATCTCCACGTTCTGCTGACCTGGATTCCCATGGCATCTGCCATCCTTCCCATGGAGACATCCATGCGCACACATGTGGGCACCACTTCATCAAAAAGCAGGCAGACGCACTCCTCCAATTTGCATTCCACTCTGTTGAGCGCTTCCAATAGCTCTGCGTGATGTTCCCACGCTTTCTGCTGACTCTCCACGATGAATTGCAAAGCCAAATCCAGAGGCTCATAATTTGACTCCAACTTCACAGATGCCTGATCTCCAGTAGTCCTCCGAGTGCCGGGGAGCTCGGCTCCTGCCTCCTCCTGCTGTGGACACGCCCCCGTGCAGTGACCACCGGATTGTGAATCTGAGACTGCTCTAGATCTAGGTCCCTCGAGGTGTGTATCTCTGCACTGGGGGAGGGTGTGGGTAAGGACTGTGACGGGTCTTCCAGGCTGCTTATTTCCAGCTCTTCAAAGGTATCCTCACAGCTGGAAGTGAGAACGTGGAGAGAGCTGAGGGACTGTCTGGCTGAGTGATTCATCACTTGGCAGAGTCCCCTCTGAACCAAAGTAGGGATGATTAGAGTATGGCAGCAGAGTCAAAAGCAGGAGAGAGAGCACTTACAGTTACATTGACAGAGGGATGATCTGGTACAGGGTCCTCAAGTGGATGTCGACCTCACCGTCACCATAGGCACGGTCCGCGTCCTCACCAGTCAGCACGATGGCACGTTCCTCAAAGTGAGTGAGGGGCCTAATGTGGGCCACTCCACCCCTGGTCTGGGACCTCTCTCTGCTGATGTGAGCCGGCTTCTCCTGCATGAAAACTGCATGGAATGTTTGTGTGGTGAGCGGAGCCATGGCCTAGATGAGGACACGAACTCCAGAGGATATGAGCTTGATGGAGATGTGAGAGTGTGTGTGAAAGTTAGTGGTGCTGCCCCTTGAGGTGTGAGACCCCTGTGGATGTGCGATGGGTTTGGGGGTGTGTTATGAGAGTGATGAGGTAGTTGACTTACACCTCCAGAATGAATGAGAGCATTCGTCCTCTCCCTGCACTGGATGGCTGACCTCCCCTGTGCTGCAGTTGCACTGACTGCTGCTGCCACTGCCTCCCAGACCGGATTGGTGACTCTGGTGGATCTCCTGCAGGGCCATCCGTCGCCTGGAGCAGTCCTGGTCTGTAGACTTGAAGTCGGCTGCGTTCTGGTGCACCTTAAATATGGTGCCCGGAGTTAGGAAGCGCTGAGGTCATGGCGTGACGGGAAAATCTGAGCCCTCTAGCCAGCATTCCAGCAAGCTTCCCATGAGGCAGGACACTCCAGAAAGGGAACAATAGAGCCTGAAAATCAGCCATTGCAGCCAGAGAGTAAAAGATCTTTTTTCATGCCCGCTACCACACTTAGTGCAAATCTGGGACAATTCCGGCCTTTGTATCATTTTGCTTTCTTTCCAATGTGCTTTCTCTTGTAAATGTGTTTCTGCTGCTTACCAACAACACCTTTATTTATATAGCACCATTAACATAAAATCATTCTGAAACAAAATTTGACACCGAGCCACATAGCCAAATATTAAGGACATAAGAACTAGAACATAAGAACTAGGAGCAGAAGTAGGCAATTCAGTCCCTCGAGCCTGCCCCGCCATTCAATAAGATCATGCCTGATCTCATTTCGGCCTCAACTCCAATTTCCTGCCCTCTCTCCATAACCTTTCAACCCGTTACTAATTAAAAATCTGTCTATCTCCTCCTTAAATTTATTCAGCATCCACTCTACTCTGAGGTAGTGAATTCCACAAATTCACGACCCTTTGAGAAAAGTAATTCCTCCTCATCTCTGATTTAAATCTACCACCCCTTAGCCTAAAACTATGGCCTCTCATTCTAGAATGCCCCACAAGGGGAAACATCCGCTCCACGTCTACTTTGTCTATCCCCTTTAGCATCTTATTAACCTCAATTAGATCTCCTCTTGTCCTTCTAAACTCTAGCGAGTATAGGCCTAAACTGCTCAATCTTTCCTCATAAAACAAGCCCCGCATCTCTGGAATCAATCTATTTGAACCTCCTCTGAAACGCCTCCAATGCAACTACATCCTTCCTCAAGTAAGGGGACCAAAGTTGTGCGCAGTACCCAAGGTCTCACCAATGCCTTGTACAGTTGCAACAACACTTCCCTATTTTTATACACTATTCCTTTAGCAATAAATGCCAGGTGACCAAGAACGTAGATGAGAGTAGTGCAGTGGATGTAATTTGTATGGATTTCAGCAAAGCCTTTGACAAGGTCCCACATGGGACTCTTATAAAGAAGGCAAATGTACATGAGATACAGGGTAATTTGATTAGGTGGATTCAAAATTGGCTTAGTTGTAGGAGACAGAGGGTGATGACAGAAAGCTGCTTTAGTGACTGGAAACCAGTGTCCAGTGGTGTAATACAGGGATCTGTGCTGGGTCCCCTATTATTTATCATTTATATAAACGACATAGATGACTATGTGGGGGGTAGGATTAGTAAATTTGCGGATGACACAAAGATTGGCCGGGTGGTTAACAGTGAGGTTGAGTGTAAAAGCAAAATACTGCGTATGCTGGAAATCTGAAACAAAAACAAAAATAGCTGGAAAAACTCAGCAGGTCTGACAGCATCTGCGGAGAGGGACACAGTTAACGTTTCGAGTCCGTATGACTCTTCATCAGAGTGAGGTTGAGTGTCTTGGGCTACAGGAAGATATAGACGGGATGGTCAAATGGGCAGATAAGTGGCAGATAGAATTTAACCCTGAAAATTGAGGTGATACACTTTGAAAGGAGTAATTTGACAAGTAAGTATTCAATGAATGGCATGACACTAGGAAGTTCTGAGGAACAAAGGGACCTTGGCGTGTGTGTCCATAGATCTCTGAAGGCGGAGGGGCATGTTAGTGGGGTAGTGAAAAAGGCATATGGGACACTTGCCTTTATTAATCGAGGCATAGGTTACAAATGTAGGGAGATCATGTTGGAGTTGTATAGAACCTTGGTAAGGCCACAGCTGGAGTAGTGTGTGCAGTTCTGGTCGCCACATTATAGGAAGGATGTGATTGCATTGGAGGGGGTGCAGAGGAGATTCACCAGGATGTTGCCTGGGATGAAACATTTAAGTTATGAAGGGAGGTTGGATAGACTTGGGTTGTTTTCGTTGGAGCACAGAAGACTGAGGGGCGACCCGATCGAGGTGTACAAGATTATGAGGGGCATGGACAGGGTGGATAGGGAGTAGCTGTTTCCCTTAGTTGAAGGGTCAGTCACAAGGGGGCATAAGTTCAAGGTGAGGGGCAGGAGGTTTAGGGGGGATGTGAGGAAAAACTTTTTTACCCAGAGGGTGGTGACAGTCTGGAATGCGCTGCCTGGGAGGGCGGTGGAGGCGGGTTACCTCACATCCTTTAAAATGTACCTGGATGAGCACTTGGCATGTCATGACATTCAAGGCTATGGGCCAAGTGCTGGTAAATGGGATTAGGTAGGTAGGTTAGGTGTTTCTCACGTGTCGGTGCAGACTTGATGGGCCGAAGGGCCTTTTCTGCACTGTGTGATTCTGTGATTCTGTGAAAATTTCATTTGCCTTCCTTATTACCTGCTGGACCTGCATACTAGCTTTCAGCGAATAGAATGGGAATAGAGGGATACGGACCCCGGAAGTGCAAAATGTTTTAGTTGACGGGCAATATGATCGGCACAGGCTTGGAGGGCCGAAGGGCCTGTTCCTGCGCTGTACTTTTCTTTGTTCTTTGATTCATACATGAGGATACCCAGATCCCTCTGCACTGAAGCATTCTGAAGTTTCTCTCAATTTAAATAGTCAGTCGCCTTTTTATTTTTCCAACCAAAATGGATAACCTCACACTTGTCCACGTTAAACTCCATCTGCCAAATTTTGGCCCATTCACCTAACCTGTCCATATCCCTTCGTAAATTTCTTATTTCTTCATTGCAACTTACTTTCCCACCTATTTTGGTGTCATCTGCAAATTTAGCTATAGTACCTTCTATCCCTGAATCCAAGTCATTAATATAGATTGTAAATAGTTGGGGCCCAAGGACTGAACCCTGTGGCACCCCACTAGTTACAGCTTGCCATCCAGAAAAAGACCCATTTATCCCGACTCTCTGCTTTCTGTTGGTTAGCCAATCCTCTATCCAAGCTAATATATTACCCCTAACTCCATGTGATCTTATCTTGTGTATTAATCTTTTGAGCAGCACCTTATCAAAGGCCTTCTGGAAGTCCAGATATACGACATCTACAGGATCCCCATTATCCACTTTTCTTGTCACATCTTCAAAGAACTCTAGCAAATTAGTCAAACACGATTTACTCTTCATAAAACCATGCTGACTCTGATGGCTTGCATTTTGAATTTCCAAATGCCCC
Organism: Cetorhinus maximus; assembly: GCF_964194155.1. Taxonomy (NCBI): domain Eukaryota; kingdom Metazoa; phylum Chordata; class Chondrichthyes; order Lamniformes; family Cetorhinidae; genus Cetorhinus; species Cetorhinus maximus. Next base: position 130,070,464 of record NC_135883.1, read on the forward strand.
ATTATTACTTCCTTAATAATGGATTCCAACAATTTCTCAACGACGGACATTAAACTAACTGGTCAATAGTTTCCTGCTTTCTGCCTCCCCGCCTTTTTAAATAAGGGCGTATATTAGCAATTTTCCAATCCACTGGAACCTTTCCAGAATCCAGGGAATTTTAGAATATTATCGCCAATGCATCCACTATCTCTGCTGCCACTTCCTTTAAGACCCTGGGATGTAGGCCATCAGGCCCTGGGGACTTGTCACCCTTTAATCCCAATAGTTTGCTCAGCACTTTTTCTCTAGTAATGGTGATTGTTCTAAGTTCCTCCTTCTCTATACCCTCTGCACTACCTGTTACTATCGGGGTGGTACTAGTGTCCTCCATCGTGAAAATTAAGACAGGTGAGCAAAGGTTTCATCAAAGGTTTTATGGAGTATCTTAAATTAAGTGACAGGTAAAGAGGTAGAAAGCTTTAGGAATGGGATTCCAGGGATTAGGGCCTAGGCATCTGAAGGCACAATCACCGATGTTGGAGAGATAAAAATTGGGGATGTGTGAGACCAGAATTTGAGGAACACAGAGATCCTGGAGTGTTTCAGGCTGAAGGAGTTACAGAGATGGAGAGGAGCAAGGCCATGGAGAGATTTGAATACAAGGAAGCCAATTTTAAAATTGAGGTATTGCTAGGCTAGGTTGGCAGCAGTGCCCTGGATGACAGACCAAGGAGATGTGAGTAACAGAAGCACTGTACAGACAAGTGACAGGCATGCATGCGCAAACATGTTTTAAAGTATCAATGCCCTGAAATCTGTGGTATCCTCTGTGAAACACATTCCATAAAGAGAAAGAGACTCGGGACAAAACATAAATTGGAAAATAAAATGAAAGAAGAGTTCTCCCTAGAGATCAGTGGTAAATTCATCAAGGTGTGTTCTAGAGAGACATTAAGGGAATTTGCAGGTTTAATTCCTGGTCACTGTTAAAGTAACTGAGTCAATCATGGCCTAGCAATCTCTGTATCCCTGGGCTGGGATATGAAAAAAATTTGGCATCACTAATATTGGAAAGTGTGCATGTAAGAGCGGGTTGGGTTATTGCCCACAGTGAAAGCAGACTTTTGTACTTTCCAAGTCCAAATATTAAAAAAAATCACATAGGTGAAAGAGGAGTTATCTTTGGAACTGTACTCTGCAAGCAAAATAAAAATTACAAGAAGAGAAAATTAGGGGATAAAATCATATTGAGGGTAAATATTCTGGACCTTAAACCTCTGAAAAGTACAACATAATGTGTAACATATTTTCCTGTATTTTACCTTGAAAGGAAATTACTGTACAGTCACATAATGGCACAAACCTTCAGCTCTTGTTTGTGGGGTTTTTTATGAAACAAAATGAGGCATTTTAATATACTCTCACCTTCTGCACAATTTTTGGCTTCTTGTACCATGTACAACCTAGGGTGTGAGCCTATTCCAGTTGAACGTATTCCTGGAGATTTCATCACATGATCTCCTGCTCCCTTTTCAACTGCACACGCTCACCATGGGTTGCCTGACACGTCCATCCTCCAGGTGCATTGCTTTTTCCACAGCAGTTGGAAAGCAAAAAAACTCTTCATTAGCCAAATGGGTGGCTCATAGTGCCCTGAAGATTAACCTTCAATTCCTATACTCCCCAAGTCAATCCTGGAGAGTTGGCAACCCAAGCCGGGAGGGATGAGCAGGGAAGACCATCTGCTTCAGGCTAGTGAGCCCATTGTATGTGAGTACTCTTGCGCTCAGAATGATACCTGGGGGATCGGTGGGAGTTGTAGCTTTTTAATTGTTCTGTGACATACTAATGTTCTAATAAGTATGCATGATGGAATTTGTTTAACAGCCAATGTAAGAAACTGATAGCAGACCTATCTTGTCCTGAGTTTATGTGCCTGCTTAGTTACTGCATTTGTACTGAAGATAAGCAAACATGGTAGGTGGGTGGAGGCGATGGGAGGAATGGGAAGCATTGAATGACATCCCTTGCATCTGACCTTGGCAGAACTTGAAGTGTTATGTTAAATGAATGCAACATGCCTTTCAAAGTGTTGTAACCCTTCAAAGAATAAAACGAACCCTGAAGTTTTTGAAATTATAATTGCATTTTAATGGTCTGCCCTTGCCCTGCGCAACCTTTTTAACTTCTTTGCATTTTTATGGTTTGGTTCACCATGAGTGCTCCAAGCAATATCAGCAGGGGTGGGGTATGGAAATCAGAAATATTGCATGTGTTTGACTTTTTTAAGCTTTCTTGGCACTGTTGTTTTGGCAACAAAAGGACACTGTTTTACTTGTGCCTGCTAGCTTTCTGTACATGTGGGCTATTTTTCTCTTTCTTACTTACATATTTAACAACTTAATCATTCCATTAACAAACAAGCTTTTGCATTATTGCCTTTTGCCTAATGAAACAAACCATTCAAAGAGTACTCGCCACACACACTGCCCCTCCATACCTCCGAACCAATCCCAGTGAGAAAAGTAAATGATTAACTATAACACAGCGGTGTATGTAAACTGGGGCTAGCCAGCGAGCATCAGGTATTCTCCAGAGTTATTTTAAACTGTGACAGTTTTACATTACTAATACATAAGTGTATATACTACTTCAAAATTCCATGTACAAACACATAGGAAGTAGAGGGCATTTGGTGATTTAAGCCCCAGTCATCTTATTAGATCATTTATCTAGGATTTATAAAATGCCCAGGTCATTTAGAAAAAAAACTACAATATTCATTGACTGGTTGAAATCTGAATGCCTGATTCTGTTTTAGCTCAATTTTTTTGGGTTGCGGTTTTATGGTTGATTTTCATCTCATCGCATTTCTTCCTCTTCTACTTTGATGCACAATTCGGAGCAGAGGACAATCTTCTGCCTGACCTCTGTTGGCTCTGAAAGCGGCTGGAAAGAAGCAACTGGAATTATACGCATGCCAGTTTACCACCTCCAGACTCAATGCCTCATTTTAACTCAGGGAGGGAATCATGTGGGTGGGTAAGGGCCTGAGCAGGCTGGGGTAGATGGTCCTGACATCAGGGACATGAAGCCCAGGAGATTTTAGCTCCCGGGCTCATCTGCATAGGAACAGCCATATGAATACTGTGGCTACAAGAGTAAGTCAGAGGCTGGAAATTCTGCAGAGTTAAAGGATGTCATAATAAGCCCAGCAACTACAGACCAGGCACTTTAGCCTCGATGGTGGGGAAGCTTTTAAAAAGATAATTTGGGACAAAATTAATAGTAACTTGAACAAATGCAGGTTAATTAAGGAAAGCCAGCATGGATTTATAAGGGCAAACCACATTTAACTCATTTGCGTGACATTTTGATGAGGTAACAGGGTTAAAGAGGGTATTGATGTTGATGTAGTGTACATGGACTTCTGCAAGACATTTGATAAAGTGCCACACAACAGACTTGTTAGCAAAGTTATAGCCCATGAAATAAAAGGGACAGTAGTAACATGGATACAAAATTGACAAGTAAAAGAAAGTAGTGGTGAAGGAAGGCTTATAGTGGAGCTCCCCAGGGGTCAGTGTTGGGGTCGTTGCTCTTCCTGATATATATTAATGACCTAGACCTTGATCACTAAATTTCTTGCATGCCCACATGGCTGTTAATGTTTCCTTTTCAATTACTGAATAACTCTTCTCTGTATCTGTTAATGACTGTGATGCGTAATAATCTGGTCTACGTTGCCTATATCTTTGTACCTGAAAAAGTACTGCACCCAATCCTGTAGAGGATGCATCTGCTGCTATTACTGTAGGTAACTCCAGATTGTAATGTGCTAATATCTCAGCCTCTCATTGATTTTTTTGAATGATTTCTGATTTGCTTCTTCCCAACATCATTCATTATCCTGGTGTAACAGCTGATGAGCTTTGTTCAGTTTTTTTTTAGAAATGTTGCCACTTGATTCACCATTCCCATGAACCTTTGTAAATTCATGATGTTCCTTGGAGCTGGAAATTCTTTAATGACTCTAGTCTTTGGTGGATCAACCTTTATTCCTGATGTCCCTCACTATGTGACCAAGAAACCTGATTTTTGGCTGTGAAAAATTGTACTTATCATTGAGTGTCAGTCCTGCCTCTTGTAGTCTTCTCAGCATTGCTTTCACTGCATCAGTTTGAGTGGACCCATGTTTCATACAAACATACAAATTAAGAGGAGTAGGCCATTCAGCCCCTTGAGCCTGCTTCACCATTTAATGACATCATCGTTGATCTGACTGTGGTCTCAGCTCCACTTTCCTTACTACCCCCATACTCTTTGACTCCCTTGTCAATCAAGAACCTACCTAACTCTGCCTTAAAAATATTCAATGACTCTGCCTCAACCACACTGGGGAAGAGAGTTCCACAGATTTGCAACCCTCTGAGAGAAAAAGTTTCTCCTCATCTCCGTCTTAAATGGGTGACCCCTTATTTTTTAACTGCATCCACGAGTTCTAGTCTCTCTCACAAGGGGAAACATCCTCTCAGCATCCATCCTGTCAAGCCTCCTCAGGATCTTACATGTTTCAATAAGATCACCTCTCATTTTTCTAAACTGCAAGGATATGGACCCAACCTGTCCAACCTTTCTTCATAGGATAACCCCTTCATCCCATTTTCAACATGTCATCCATGCAGCAAACAACTCCATGGAAGCCCTTGAAAAATTTTAACATTGTCCTTTGAAAGATCACTGGAGCTGATGTTATTCTAAAGGGTAAATTGTTAAAAAGAATCTTCCAAATCGTGTTGTGAAAGCTGTGAGAAAAATTAACTTCTCTTCTTGTGGTATTTGCTGGAATCCGCTGTTAGTGTCTAGTTTAGAGAATATTGAGCTCTTTCCTATTTAAAAATAAGGGGTCACACATTTAAAATGGAGATGAGGTGAAACCTTTTCTCTCAGAGGGCCATCAGCCTTTTGAACTCTCTTCCTGAAGAGGTGGTGAAAGCAGTCTTTGGATATTATTAAGACCGAGGTGGATAGATTCTTGGTAAGTAAGGAGGTGATAGGCTATCAGGGGTAGATAGGATGCAGATTTGAGGTTACTATCAGATCAGCCATGGCCTTATTAAATGACAGAGCAGTCTCGAGGGGGTGAATGGCCTACTCCTGCTCCTTGTTCATATGTTCATAAACTCACATCTGCTGATACCTTTGGATTGACTCCTCTTTTAACAGTTTTATTGAGCTGTGTGTGATCAACACAAAGTCTTATGGAACCGTTTGGCTTCAGAACTGGCACCATCCCTGAGCATCAACTGGGTGGCTCTTTTATGGGGAAATAACTCCTTGTCTTACTGTTGAGTCAATTTCTTTTTTTTTACCTTTGGAATTAATGGGGGACCTTTCTGGGTGTATATAAGCATATTGGTTTTGATTCTGGGCTTAGTGTTATCCGATACGCTGTTTTTAGCTTTCCCAATCCTGTAAATAATTTTAGAAATTCTGCTCTGAAGTCTCCTAACTGACCTTAATCATTCTTTATTTCTTCTATTCAGCAGATTAAATTCAATTCCATACATGCCTATCTACTTAAAAATAAACAACTCTGATCTTGAATTATGTACAGTACATGAGTAATTACTTTCTCTCTGTGCTATAAAGTAGATGTTAGTTCACCCAGAACCTTCAGCTATGTTCCTTCTGGTCTGTATAGCTTTTTGTAGGGTGGTTTGAAGAACTCTCTTGTTTAACAATGTTTCAGCACCTGGAAGAATTGAAACTGCTGCTCCAGTATCTATTTTAAAATGTGTCCTGTGACCTTGGACCAGGATCTCAGCAGTCCAATAGTTTCCACATGTTTCTTTAATCTCTCCTAAAAAGGATATCTCAATATCTCGTGAATTTTGCAACTTCATGATTTCTGTTTCTTTTCAAAACTGTTTTCTTTTTAAGTGTTCTGCCCATTTTTTCTACTGCGACATAAGTTCTGAAAATGCCCCATCTTTTTGCCCCAGTGACATTGCACGTCATTGGTGGGACAATTCCCATGCCTGTGCCTTTCTTTTCTGCATCAGCAACAGCTGATCTAGGTTGCTGCTGTTAATTGCTTTTCATTTCGCACATCTCTCCTTCTCTCTATTTTCCCTTTGCATCTGTTACTTTGGGATTCGGGCTGCCTGTCTCTCCTCTGACTACCAATAGGTTCTGTCTCCTGACTCCTACTCTTGCCTACTTAGTTGAATTGCCTTTGCCGGCATCAAGTCTTCTCAGGGCTGCAAATTATCTGAAACTGCATCATCCACTATTCCAACAACGATTCTGTCGCAAATTAGCTCCTCTTTCAGATTACTGTACTCAGAGTCTTCAGTTAATCGGTTTAAATCATTAAAAAATGTGCCGATGCCTTCCCTAACTCTCTGATACGTTTATTGAAATTTGCACATTCCACGATGGTGTTCTTGCTGAGGTTGAAATATTTCTCCAATGCATCAATGACTTTGGCATATGTGGCTTTACCCTCATCAATCCCCAGGGTAACTAAAATGTCATTCTCACTGTCAGCCATTGTGTACAAAAGTGTACTGACTTGCTCACAGCCTGGCTTCACTGCGAGATCTAATGTGATGCAAAATTTTGGCCATCCTTCAGCCTGATTTAGGCCTGCAACTTTCTTGAACAATCTGAGAATGTTGCAAGTTAATGTTTAGCCAACATATTGGACATAAAAGTAACCATGACAGCTAAATTCAGTGTGAGACTGAACTCCCAGTGGAAGAACAGGGAAGAAGGTACCTTGTGTGGTATAACAGAGTATGTTAGACTAAGTCCCACAAAGGGTTACCTGTAATAGTCTGTAATAAGACACCCAATATCTTCCAAGACAACCCAACAACAACAGATGGTGACATTGGTGACCACACCCAAAAAAACACAGTGTAAAATGGCAGGAAACAGCCTGAGGAGAAGCCCAGCAGCAGCAGAGGGAAGCGGATGAAGGACTTGGAGGCTTACCCAGCAGTTGGAACAGAGGGGAAAACCACGAGGACACCTGGCGACTAACACAGAGAACAGCGCAGGAAATAGAAACCTCCACCAAGGGTGAGCAATGAATTTCACCCTATCTCTCCCAAAATTGTTCCAGAATGTAGAGGGGCCCAGACAAGCTGAGCAAAGGCAAAACTGGAGAAGGCATTTCACTTATTATAGAAATGCTTTGGGTCTCGCAAGTAAGACTAACAAGGACCAGGTTAATACCTTGTTATATGCTGTTGGTAGCATCATAGATGACATGCTGGTGAGGCAGGAGGTGAACAAGGAGGCAGCCTCCTACAAAGATGTCATCAGAACCTTTGGCTCATATTTTGGTCTTCATCAAAACACTATCATAGAACTCTTTTGTTTAACCATGGTTCAGCATGGGCAAAGTTCAACCATCGAAATCAAAACCAGATGAAGGAATCAATCCATTTATAAATGATCTCTATCATTTGGCTGACAATTGAGTATGGAAGGTTAAAACATGATTTAATAAGAGACAGAATAGTGATTGGTGTTTTGGAAGAAATCCTGTCAGACTTTCTACAATCTAGAGAAGATATGATGTTGAGCAAAGCAGTACAACTGACCAGACAGGATGAAGTGCGAAAGCAAAATCAAGTCTTTGTAAGGGGGTGAGCGTGAAATCCTGTGGGAAAAACCATTTGAAGCCACTCAATTTGTTGGGTGCAAAGCTGAAAGCGCATCGCGGCAGCGACCAGGGAAGTGCGCTGAGAGAGTGCCAACAGCCATTTTACAATTCCCCGCTGTGGCAGGAAGAAGGTTCACAACATGAAGAATGCTTCCCCCTCATCATGAACCACAGAATGCCATGGATACAGCAAAGCCAATCATTTTAAAACAGAGTGTTGTTCAAAAAACCTGTGTTTGCAAAGCAAAAAGAAAAATCTTTTAAAGGAAGCTCTATACAAGAAGTACAGGAAACAGACAGCCAGGAAATTACTTTTCTCAGTGAAATGAAATAGAACAAAAGCCAATACTGGAGAGCAAACATTGAAGTCAATGGACATCATACAGAATTTAAATTAGATACAGGAGCTGGAGTCTCTGTCCATTGTTCTCACACCTCTTTGAAACTCAAACCCTTCCAAATATAAGATCTTTCAGGTTTCCATCTTGTCTTTGCTTTTGGGTCAATAAAATATACTATCCCAACTACTATTTACCTATGGAACTTCTGCAAGATGCAAACATGTTTCTTGTTACCTCTGACTCCCATTTGATATTCAAACAAACTCTCAACTTGTCTAAAATTGCAAATTTATGTTAGATCTAACCTATTTACACAAACTTAACACTTCTATCCCTTTTCATGTTTCAAACCCCCCAGACAACCCAAATCCTATCAATCTCTTGCCCAGCTTAATTAAATCTCACACACACACATTGTCACCCATCCTTCTCTACAGAATAACACAATATTCCCCAAAATATTTTTTAAAATAACATCCATTCTCACAGTGTGGTAGGAGGAGGTGGTGAGTATGAGAGGGGGCAGGGTGAGCTGGTAGGGTGGGAGGATGAGGTTACGTCGGTTGAGGTAGAAGAGATGGTGAGGATGAGGGACTCGGAGGCAGACATGGACCTTGGGAGTGGGAAGGAGGGGGGTTGGGAGATTAATGTGGATGGGGTTGGTATTCTCAGGAAGGTAGGGAACATGCACATTTACTTGGACATCCTGGAATGACAAGGTTGGTAGGTGATGGTGGGGAGATGGAAGGTGCTGCTAGGGGGGTCAACAGTGATGGGGGAAGGACATGGGTGACTAGGGGAGGGGAAAGGACAGGGCAGCTGATGATACATTAGATCATAGTTGTCAAAATCAAATGTGAGAGCAGCTTCATGTTGGACAGGCACAGGTGCTGCGTGGGAGTGCACTCAGTGAGTGGCAGAGATGCAGGTCAGCTCAGATGGACAACTGAAAAAGAACCCCAGCAGACAGCATTGAATATGCTCGGGACAGTGAGATGAGTGTGATGGATGGAGTCTCCCCGTGCTTGCATGAGGCTCTTAAAGGCCCTGCTACCCACACTTCTCCCTCCAGAATCATTTGTGGTCCAGCTGCTTGCAGCTGAACTTCTCATTGGGAGGATGCAGTGTGAGGACTCGCGAAGCCTGTCAATGAAGCTGAAAGACAGCATTACACATTAATCAGTAAAAGTGAATATATATTCAGATAATCAAGTGAATGTGTTCATCACTGCAACAACTTGTGATCAGAATTTCTTAACTTTTCAAGGCCTCCCATTTCTTCTAGGTGCTGCCCTGACATCCACAGCAGGGGTGGAGACAGCCTGTGTAATGGTTGGCCCTGTTTCCTCTGATGACTTCAGCATGCGACCTCTGCAGAGCCAAAGCCTTCAAGGCCTCGTCTTGCTTTGGCTATCCTCCTGTGGGTTAGGCGTTCACTCTGTGGTGACAAAGAACGAGGTTGAGGGGGCCACAGGCAAAGGGGACTCGGAGGGAGTGGACAGCCTCTGAGGTTCCAGATTGGATGATCCAGGGGTGTCCATTTGTCACTCCTCCTCCCTTCGGGTGCCCGAGGGTCCCAGCCTGACTCCTTGAGGGGAAGAAACACCTGGAGGGTCATCGAGCTGCCTCATTTCCCTCTCACATTGCCACTGCAGGAACTCAACCATGGCTACTGCGATGGAGTGGTCTGCCACAACTCCGCATTCTGCTTGCCCAGGGTCTCCATGGTATCCGCCATCTTCCCCATGGAGACCTCCGTGCACATACATGTTAGCACCACTTCATCAGAGAGCTGGCGGATGCACTCCTCCAACTCACATGCCATTCTGTTGAGGGCCTTTAACAGCTCTGCGTGATGTTCCCACGCTTTCTACTGACTCTCCATGATGAGTTGGAATGCCAAATCCAGAGGCTCATCATCTGACTCCGACCTCACAGATGCCTCTTCCCCAGCAGTCCTCTGAGTGCCAGGGAGCTCGGCTGAGCCTGCCTCCTCCTGCTACCAGATTGTGAACCCAAGCCTGCTCTAGATCTAGGTTCCACCAAGGTGCGTGTCTCTGTACTGGTGGAAGATGTGGGTAAGCGCTGTGACAGGTTTTCAAGGCTGCTTATTTCCAGCTCTTCAATGAAGGAAGTGTCCTCTTAGCTGGAGGTAAGGACATGGATAGAGCTGAGGGACTGGTTGGCTGAGTACGTCGGTCATTTGGCAGAGCTCCCTGTGAACCAAAATAGAGATGATTAGTGCATGGCAGCAGAGTCAAAAGCAGGAGAGAGAGTACTCACTGTTGCGTTGAGAGAGGGATGATGGGGTGCAGGATCCTTACGTGGGTGTTCGCCATTGACCTCACTGTTGCCCCAGGCATGGTCCAGGCCTCACCAGTCAGTGTGATGGTACGTTCCTCAAAGTGAGTGAGGGGCCTAATGTGGGCCACTCCACCCTCGGTCCGGAACCTCTCCCTGCTGTTGTGAGCCAGCATCTCCTGCATGGAAACAGATGGAGAGAATGTGAGCTGGACAAATGGCACTGCATGGAATGTTTGTGTGGTGAACTGAGCCATGGAAGGGATGAGGATGTGAGCTCCAGAGCAGATGAGCCTGATGGAGATGTGAGGGTATATCTGAGTAAGTGGTGTTGTCCCTTGAGATGTGAGATCTCTGTGGATGTGTGATGGGTGTGAGATTGTATGAATTGAGAATGATGAGGTGGTTGACTTACCCTGGCGGAACAGATGAGAGCATTCATCCTCTTCCTGCACTAGATGGCTGACCTCCCCTGTGTACTAGTGTCCTTGACAGCCACTGCCAGCTCCTCGGTTTGGTGACTCTGGTGGACCTCCTGCGGCCAGAGCAGAGTTAGGGGACATCACAGCAACCTTCCACTGCATCCAACAGGTGCCCCAGAGAGGCGTCATTAAATTTTCGTGCCATCCGTAAACTTACTGATCAACACTCCTACATTCAAATCTAAATTGTTTATATATACCACAAACAGCAAGGGACCCAACACTGATCCCTGTGGAGCCCCACTGGACAAAGGCATCCAGTCACAAAAATACCCCTCAACCATCACACTCTGCCTCCTACCACTCAGCCAATTCTGGATCCAATTTGCCAAGTTGCCTTGAATCCCATGGGCTCTTACCTTCGTTATCAGTCTCCCATGTGAGACCTTATCAAAAGCCTTGCTGAAGTCCAAGTAGACTACATCAAATGCATTGCCCTCATCTACACACCTGGTCACCTCTTCGAAAAATTCAATCAAATTGGTCAGACATGACTTCCCCTTAACAAAACCATGCTGACTGTCCTTGATTAATACCTGCCTCTCCAAGTGTAGATTAATTCTGTCCCTCAGAATTGCTTCCAATAGTTTCCCCACCACTGAGGTTAGACTGACTGCCTGCAGTTCCCTGGTTTATCCCTTCCTCCCTTCTTGAATAACGGTACCACATTGGCTGTCCTCCAGTCCTCTGTCACCTCTCCTCTGGCCAGAGAGGTATTGAAAATTATTGCCAGTGCCCCTGCTATCTCCTCCCTCGCCTCACTCAACAGCCTGGGATACATTTCGTCCAGGCCTGCAGATTTATCTACTTTTAAACGTGCCAGACCACTTAGAACCTCCTCCTTTTCTATGCTAATTTATTTAATTATATCACAGTCCTTCTGCCTGATTTTCATACCCACATCGCCCCTCTCACTTGTGAACACCGACACAAAGTATTCATTTAGAACCCTACCTATGTCTTCCGGCTCCACACACAAATTACCACTATGGTCCTTAATGGGCCATATTCTTTCCCTAGTTATCCTCTTACTCTTGATGTACTTGTAAAATAACTTTGGATTTTCCTTTATTTTACCTGCCAATGTGTTTTCATGCCCCCTTTTTGCTCTCCTAATTTCCTTTTTAAGTTCCCCCCTATACATTCTATACTCTTCTAGGGCTTCCGCTGTTGTGAGCCTTCGGTATCTGCCATAAGCCTCCCTTTTTCTCTTTATCCAATCCTGTACATCCCTTGACATCCAGGGTTCCCTAGATTTGTTGGTCCCACCCTTTTTCTTTACTGGAATATGTTGGCCCTGTACTCTCCCTATTTCCTTCTTGAATGAGTCCCACTGCTCTGACCCTAATTTACCTAAAAGTAGCTGCTCCCAGTCCACTCTGGCCAAATCATATCTGATCTTTTTTAAATCAGCCTTCCCCCAATTTAGAACTCTGATTTCTGGCCCATCCTTGTCCTTTTCCATAACAACCTTGAATCTAACGGAGTTATGATCACTATCAGCAAAATGCTCCCCCACTGATACCTCTACCACTTCCCCAGCTTCATTCCCTAAAATTAAGTCCAGAACCACCCCCTCTCTTGTAGGACCTTCTACGTACTGGTTTAAAAAGCTCTCCTTGATGCATTTTAAGAATTCCGCTCCCTCTAAACCTATCACACTATGACTAACCCAGTTAATGTTGGGGAAGTTGAAATCCCCCACTATTACTACCCTATTATTTTTACACTTCTCTGAAATTTGCCTACATATCTGCTCTTCTATTTCTCTCTGAATGTTTGGGGGCCTATAGTACACTCCCAGCAATGTGATTGCTCCTTTTTTGTTTTTAAGTTCTACCCATATGGCTTCATTTCAGGAGCCTTCTAAGATGTCATCCCTCCTTACTGATGTGATTGATTCCTTGATCAATATTGTGATACCACCTCCTCTTTTACCTCCTTCCCTGTCTTACCTGAAGACCCTATATCCTGGAACATTGAGCTATCAATCTTGCCCCTCTCTCAACCATGTCTCTGTGACAGCAATTACATCATACTTCCATGTGTTAATTTGTGCCCTCAACTCATCTGCCTTATTCGTCAGACTCCTCGCATTAAAATAAATACCATCCAACCTTGCCAAACTCCCTTGTGCCTTAACTGGCCGATAATTCCCATGCTTTCCAGACTCACTTGCTCTCTCTTCTAATTTTGGCTGTGCATCTCCCCCTGCTGAACCTCCTCTCAGGATTCCATCCCCCTGCCAAGTTAGTTTAAACCCTCCCCCACAGCACTAGCAAACCTCCCTGAAAGGATGTTGGTCCCATTCCAGTTCAGGCGCAACCTGTCCGCCTTGTACAGATCCCACCACCCCCGGAAATGGTCCCAATATCCCAGAAATCTAAAGCCCTCCCTCCTGCACCATCTCTCCAGCCACGCATTCATCTGGGCTAACCTCCTATTTCTATACTCACTAGCGCACACTAGTGTATACTCACATTGTCATCTCTGACAATGGACCACAATTCCCCAACGAATCTTTCCAACCCTTTGCAGCTTCATATGGATTTGTCAATGTTGCAAGTTCACCAAGGTGCCCTGAGGCCAATGGAGAGGTAGTGAGTGGGTTATATATCATTTAAGGCCTCCTTAGCCCTGCTCAGCTACTGCTCTACACTGCTGCAGAATGGCTTCACCCCATGCAAGCTTTTGACGGGCCACAGACTAAGAATCCAACTTCCTTCCCTTGCTCACACATTAATGACTGTGCCCGACAGAAGGAAGAAGGTTATAGCGCAGTCCGAGCCCGCATTTTCAACCAACAACACAGGGCTCACAACTTGCTCACACTCGAAAGGGGAGAGATGGTGTGGATTAGGGACCAGCAGCGATCAGGGAGAGGTTGCAACAACCAAGATCATATGTTGTCCAGATAGAAACCGACATCATCCGAAGAAATAGGAGTGCCTTGATTTCGATGAACAAAAATCCATTAGCTGGATGGGTTGTATACCCTGATCATCTGGAGGAAACCATGATTATGGAACCAATAACAATGGAAACAAGAAATGACAACCCTCAGAGAATGAATTTGGAGCAAGCAGATCCTCAACAACCTCAAAAAGAGCACTGTACACATCTTGGGGGGATTGGTGAAACCAGCACAAAGATTATCCCTGTAACAGCAGAGACGTTGAGGGGGAGACGTAGGAGGATGTGTACATTGCATGTAGAGATAAAGACTTGGGTGGGGGGAGCTGTAGAGTAAAGGGTTAACTCTAACACTATAACAATACTGAGCATAACAATGTCACGTGGAAGAAAATGAAGAAAATCTGAGAGATGAGCAGCGGCTCTGTCCTAGTGCATTAAAGTCCTGTAAATAGTGGAGTAAGTAAATAAAGGTGACTTTGAAAAAGGACTTTTTCCTCCAGGCAGATCTCTTGCTAAGAATAGGACACCCAACAACAACAGAGATGTATGGCTGTCATTAATAAATGTAGTGAAAAAATGAGCCCCCAACTCAGATCCTTGGGGAATAACACTAGTCACTTCCTTTCAATTTGAATACATGCTCATTATCCCTACTCTCTGTTTTTTAACGCATAAACAATCTCCTAGCAAAGTCACTAATAGACGGTCAAAGCCATTGCCTTTGGCCCACACTACAAACTCAATTCCCTGGCCACCAATTCTATCCAATTCCCCGACCACTGTCTCAGGCTGAACCAGACCCTTCACGCCCCCAGCATCTTAATTGTTCCTGAGATAAGCTTCCAATCTTATATGCTCTCTATCACAAGGACAGCATATTTCCACCTCTGTAATATCACCCACCTCTTCTCCTGTCTCAGCTGATCATCTGTTGAGAACTTTATCCATGCTTTGGTTACCTCGAGGCTCATCAGTTCCATTGCTCTTCAGAATCACAGAATTATTGCAGCACAGAAGGAGGCCATTTGGCACATCGTGCCTGCACCAGCTCTCCGAATGAGCAATTCTCAACTTCTCCCCATAACCCTGCACATTCTTTTTTCCCCCTCCTCGTACGATAATTATTTTGTACATAAATGGGTATTAATAAATTGCTATATAATTTTAATGCTTTTAAACTCAAAATGGAATAAGGCATTTTAACTGTTTTGTTTCTTGCCAGATGTTTTGTGCGTTTTTTTTTCACATTTCTCAGCATTCAAAATCCACCTGAATAATTAAATCAAGAAGATTCTGTTTTCATGTTATGGTGCATTTTCAGCAACAAACCTCAGGAGAGAAAGAACATACAATGACCATCCAATTAAGCATTAAACTGTTTCCCCTCCTCCTCCTGGATCATTAAACCTCCCATTAAATCAATTAACAAACAAAGCCTCAATTGATGTCAATCAACTCTTTACAGCATGATACACAGCTTACAAGGTATCCCTCCCTCCCCCTGGATATTTTCAAAGTTCAGACTTTCAGCTGTCTATTTACTTTGTCAATTGTGCCCTGATTTCACTTTATAGCCACATTTTTGTGCAATAATTATAATATAAAACCTTTGCAATTCCAAATTGCTCTGTGAACTCCCAAGGATTTTAGTTTGCAATTCTGGAAACACACTTGACATAGAGTAATTTGGGGTTAAAATTAGACTTTGTTGAAAAATAAGAACAATGAGGCCAATTTTGGGGACCAATTTTGAGAAATTGCATGCACTCTGTGGTCGATTTTATTCATTAAGCTCTTAAGGATCTCCGAAGACCGATTGCTGTTATAATATTGCTGTTGCTACATTATCACTACTACAATATTATCACTATCTCATATCCCCCCTTCAGTTCCTTGAATTTACTGGTTCAGGCAATCTGGAGGCCTTATAACTTTTCAATATCTCCTTCACTGTTCTGTCAGAGGAGTGGTAGGCTCTGTTAGTTCTGGTTCTTGTTCTTGGCTTAGAGGTTGGACTGGCATTCAGGTATTCTTTCATTCCTTTCCTCCATTGCTTCATGTTGAACAGCAGTTGGTCGGTTTGGCGGTTGTGTTGATCAGTGGTTGCTGCTGCTCTGAATTGTTTCTTGCAAGGTTGATGAACATTGAATTTGTCTCTTTCATCGTGTGGGCCATCTCAACATATATGGATGTTCATGTTTCAACAATGGAACCTTCATTAGCACCTATTTCACAATTTTAGCCAATTTTTTTGATTACATTCTTCTTTGTCAGTTGTTTTTCAAGCTTACAAGTATTTTCATTTGGCTTGGCAACTACCCTGGTGAGTTGAATTGTCTTTGCTTCAGAGTTGTCTGCCGAACTCTTATATAAGTTTGACAACTTCACCTGGGCATTTGCTTCTGTCCTGAATGTTTCTTGCCTGGTCAGTGACTGCTGTTTAGGCTATTTCAATTCATTCGTTTCTCAGAGTTCTCTTTCTCTACTTTGAAAGTCCGGATTTGCTGTTCCATCCTACTCATCTTGTCCATCATGTTGTTCTGGTTTGATCAGTGTTCAACAATTTTATTGGTTTTGATTATTAATTCTGCATTGAAGGAAATGTTCTGCATCTTCAGCAATTCCTTCTCCTTTCTCACAATGTTTACCAGACATGTCTGATGCTTGAAATTCATCAGGTTTTAATTGAAGGTCTACATTTGTTGAATTTGTTTGTGCAAGTTCATAATTTAAGCATTTCAAGTCCTCTTTTACTTCCTGTGAACAACACTCCAGTGTTCGCATCAGTCCTCACTTCTCCTTAACAAGCTCATCATTTGTACGTAAAAGCTGATTCTCAACACCGATCAGTTTTTCCTGAAACACCTCCCACTCTTTAATGAGAGCTTGCACCTTCACTTGCCCTCTTATGTTCTTGATTTTCATCACTTCATATCTCTCATTGCAAATGTAATGTTTTTCCAAGGTTTATTCTAAATGTGCAACTATTTCCTTCAGCGCTGCAGTCACTTTCCTCGACCTTTCAGCTTCCTCCCAGAATATTGAACATTCTGAGTCTTCTCTGAAAACTGGTTTGTTAGTTCTTTCAGAGTGACATTAAATTAATTTTGTTTCACTTCATAATGTTCCAGAGGAACAAACTCTGACCTGAGGATCCTTGTAGCATGGGAAGGTCCTTCAGTAGGTTTTCCTTCTTGTTGTGAAGAACAATTACTTCGTCTTTTAATTTACCAGAGTCTCATTGAGTTTGTTCTGCTGTTCTGCCATTCTGCTGCTCAAGTTATTCTTTATTCTGTCATGCTGCTGAAGGGTTCCATACTGTTTTTGAATCTGATCCTGAAGGACAGTTAGTTGTTCTTTCAACTGTTTATTTTCTTGGTCGGCTCTTGTCTTTTCACTCTGCGTTTCAGTGCATTGCTTTGTCAATACTGATAGCTCCAACACAGCTTTCTCTGAAGTAGCATTCGATGTCGTTTTTACCTCCTCATGTTTTTTCAGGGGGGCATGTATTGGTTCTTCAAAGAGATTTTCAAAGCCACAACTTCATTGAGTACCTTTTCTTCCTGCTTTTGTGCCTGGCTATACAGCTGGTTGAGTTTTCCCAACTCCTGCTTTGATTTGCCAACCACGGAATTGAGAGTAGTTATTTCCTCCTGTACCTTTGTGTCATCTCTGAAGTTTGTTTTTCAGATTTCAAACAGTTTGGCTCATTGAAGACTTTAGTTTATTGTGGGTTTTCAAAGGTATATACTCAGCTTGAATCAAATCTTCTTGCTCCACTTTGATACGAGCATTGTCTGACTTTACTTCTGGTTTTTCTTGCTCTATCTGCCACAGGGCTTTTCCCTTGTCATTTGCTACCAGCTGCTGGTACAGTCATGGAGACATGTCTGAGTCTTCAAAAAGGTATTCATTTGGGATTTCTATCTCAGGGTTCCAAAAAAGATATATTCCTGGGACTTCCGGAAGGTCCCCTGCCTTTCTGGCGCCCTCATGTGGTTTGCTCAGATACTGTCTTTAACCTTTCATCACTTAGCTGGTGGTTTTCTCTGCCTCTTTTTAAGCCCTGCACTGTCCTCAGCTTGAAGACAAAAATATTCATTAAAGATTGTTAACAGTTCCTCAAGGCAGGTTGCGGATTCATCAATGCATTGCATCAGGATGACATGGTTTGCAAGATCCTCAGATACTGAAGCAGTCCATGTCCAAATGCAGCAAGACCTGGACAATATCCAGGCCTGGGCTGACAAGTGGCAAGTAACATTCATGCCACACAAGTGCCAGGCGATCACTATTCCCAACAAGAGAGAAAAAAACCATCACCCCTTGATGTTCAATGGCATTGCCATCACTGAATCCCCCACTATCAACATGCTGGGGGTTACCATTGACCAGAAACTGAACTGGACTAGGCATAGAAATACTGTGGCTATGAGAGCAGGTCAGAGGCTAGGAATCCTGCCATGAGTAACTCACCTCCTGACTCCCCTAAGCCTGTCAAGGCACAAGTCAGGAGTGTGATGGAATACTCCCCACTTGCCTGGATGAGTGTAGCTCCCACAACACTCAAGAAGCTTGACACTAACCAGGACAAAGAAGCCCGCTTGATTGGCACCACATCCACAAACATTCACTCCCTCCACCACCGACGCACAGTAGCAACAGTTTGTACCATCTACAAGATGCACTGCAGGAATTCACCTGAGACTCCTAAGGCAGCACCTTCCAAACCCATGACCACTACCATCTAGAAGAACAAGGGCAGCAGATAGATGGGAACATCACCACCTGGAAGTTCCCCTCCAAGTCACTCACCATCCTGATTTGGAAATATATCATCGTTCCTTCATTGTCGCTGGGTCAAAATCCTGGACCTCCCTCCCTAACAGCATTGTGGGTGTACCTACACCACAGGGACTGCAGCAGTTCAAGGAGGCAGCTCACAACCACCTTCTCAAGGGCAACTGGGAATGGGCAATAAATGCTGGCCCAGCCAGCGAAGCCCACATCCTGTAAATGAATAAAAAAATCAACAAACCAGTATAAAAAGACAATAATATGGTCTTCCTCTGATCATTTTCTGAAACCTGATGTGAAAAGTCACTTCTTAAGGTTGTCACTTTTCCTGTTGGATTTGGCCCTTGGGTTGGTCCAAATTGAGTTGGAAGTGTTGAATTGTGATCCATGTTGAAGATTTTTAATGCTTACAGGCTTTCAAGAAGGTCTTGCTGTTCACTGCAATACAAAGGATTTCCCACGCTTATCGGTTTTGGCGGGCTCCACAAAATGGCGATGGCGCACCTGTTGTAGGAAAATTTCTAACAAGTTTCTTGGATCAGCTCTCTGCCGACTTCTTTTGTTCAGTGGTTTGCTTTTCCAAGTAACCAGGTATTCAAATTTAAGTGTTAGTTTGTTGTTTTCTAAGTTGAACAGTCACGCCATTTCCAAGGGATGTAACTTTTTCTTGATCTTACACGCTCAGTGGCCACTTATTTGGGGCTCTGACTAGAAATTGAGTTTTAGCGTCAGGTTTCATTCAAACGGCGCTTCTTACGCCGGATTGGTGAAAGGGTTCTCAGGACTAGCTGCAGCCTGGAGCTTTAAAAGAATTAGCTCACCCTTACAGACTCTGTGGAGTCTGTGTTCTGAAGGTGGAATTCCAAGGGAAATTCAATGGAGTATTCTGCTGCAGTCAAAATATCTGCCTTCTGCTTCCAGGCTCATTTCTCTGGAGTGTTTTTTGGAGATTTTTCCCCTGCGCTCTCTGCTTTTGGAAGCTTTTTTCAAGTCAGAAAGCTTTATTGAAGTTTTGCTTCCTCTTCCAGCATTTCAGTTTGTTTCAACATTTTAGCAAATTTGTGGGTTTTGATCCCCTTCTGCCACCATGTTGGAAGGATGTTGGTTATAGGATGGTGTCTCTTTAAAGAAGTCTTTTTAGTCTTCAGTAGATTAACAACAAATCTTTATTAACTACTTATAACTATATACATATAGACAGTAAATGGTACAGCTATCTCCATATCTAGTTCTGCATACGTCTCTGCTCAACACCACACTGACCCTAGGTCTGTGTCATGTGCCTTCTTACATCACTGTATGGGCGGTGCTGTACTCAGTCCACATTAACGCTGTGCATGCCAGACCCATATGCTACAGCATTCAGTAAGGTATCTCAGAGGAGGCATATAATAAAAATTCAGGCATATGGTACAAATTGAAATGTAGCAGCATGAATTGAAAATGAATAGGAAACAAAAGGTAAACAGGCAGGTAGATTAAAGAGGTTTAGAAATGGTGTACTAAAGGAATCAGTGCTGGCTCCAAAATTGTTCTCAATGCTGTCATGAAGAGATATTAATAGATATAATGGTTATTGGAATTTTTTTTTAAATAGAGGTTCAGCCTGTGTGTGTGTTAATTGGATGAAAGCCAGCTGGTCTGGGTGCTTTGATGTATAGTAGTTTTGAGATGTAAACAGTAAGGTAGAGGGTACATATGCATTTTGTTGAATAGAGCATTCAAGAGTGGGAGTGAAATCTTGCACCTAGCTAAGAGACACCAAGCAATGTTTATATTACTAATAAAATTGGTACTGTGAAAGGGATTCAAAGGGCCTGGTGATACAATGAGAATTTACATTCAAAGAGAAAGGCTGGGTATAACAGAAAGGAGTCTGTGTGTGCAGGTCAGAGGCGTGTAAGATCTAAGCCTGTAAGCCTACCACTGTGTCTGCAAAGGAACAAAATTGAAAGGGACTTTGTTTTGAAGTTGTAAGGTGAAAAATGCTTTGCCTGGTGTCTGTTTAAGTCTATTGGTTATTGTTGCCTTATTGGAGATTAATTTGGGAATCTGTTAAAAAGTTATGATAGTAGTAATTTGTAGCCATGTGCATGTGTTTAATTTGTTGTAATATAGTAAGTGTTTCATTTAGTTTGAAATAAAAAACTCTCGACGCTTGGTGGTCTTATTCCTGAATTTAGAGCTGCAACTTAAAACATACCAATTGAAAATATAGCTTATGACAGTTGTTTAAAATTTCCCTCTGGGATTTTAAATAAATCAGCCTTTAACAACTGCTTTGTCATAACAGAGTTTATATATAATTTAGGCTTGGACATGAGGAATGTGTATGATTTCAAAATTTGCTGATGCCAGCAATGGGGAGATGGCAAGGTAATGGAATTGGCAAGGTTCAGATTTATTCTTTATCAAGCAGCATCCTTTCGTGCTATAAACTTTGATGGCTCCTCCTGTATTTCGAGCTTGGCTGAGCAAAACAGGCATGGGGGCCAAGAGCTAGCAGTGGGGGAGTGGCACATGTGCATAGTATCAAAGATTGGCCAGAATTTTGTCCCGTCAAGCCGAAGTGGGTCTCACCACCAGTTGGATAACATGTGGGGAACACCCCTGTCAGCTCCGTGGGGGAGGACTGATGGAATCAAATGCCCTTCAGGCACTTATGAGGCCAGCATTGGGCCATCTCCATGTAGGAGGACCCTGGCAACAGAAGCCCTGCTTGCCGGGAGCTGTCAGCCAATCAGAGGCTGGCTGCTCCTCAATCTCCCAGTGCTAGTGGGAGTGGTGGCTGCTGGAAAGGGCAGTAGTATTCAATGGCCACCACCTGCCCACTGTCAGGTCCCTCTGACTACGAGGAACCATGCGCCCCCCCCCCCCCCCCCCCAATCCCGGGACATCGCCACCACTGAATTGCAGTGGGCACAGAGATAATGGGCATCAATCGGCTTATTGACAAGTCTAATTGACATTCCACTGGCGGTGGCTAGGAACCCTGGGTCAGCCTCTTCCGCTGCTGGGAGACTGATGCCGGGCCTCTCCCATGATTATGTGGGCCCATGATTATGTGGGCCCGGCCGCTTTGTTTCCTGCTGCTACTGGCCGCATTAAACCCAGCCCACACTATTCAAAACAGAGGTGCACAGCTCAAGACTGCTGAGATTTTTTTTTTACTTTATCTGTTCAAGCGATGTGGGCATCACTGGCAATGCCACCATTTGTTGCCCATCCCTAATTGCCCTTGGACTGAGTGATTTGCTAGGGCAGTTAAGAGTCAACCACGTTGCTCATGTAAGGCAGACCAGGTAAAGATAACAGATTTCCTTCCCTAAGGGGCATTAGTGAAACAGATAGGTTTTCACAGAATCGATCATGGTCACCGCTACTGAGAGTAGCTTTCAATTCCAGATTTCATTAGTTGAATTCAAATTGAACCCATGTCCTCAGGGCATTCGCCTGGACCTCTGGAGTTCCCATCTCCTCACAGATATCCAGTGCAAGCAGACACCAGGTGGGAGAAAAACAAGGGGAAAAGGGATAATCATGAAATAAGCTTTCTGAAAGAAAATCAACCACCCCACCCAAACTTTCTTAAAAATGTCAATGGTCCAGCAGGTGTTTTAAATGGGGTACTAATAAAAAAGCACAGCGCCTATCCACCCAACATGCTTTTTTTCCACCCTGTCCTGAAGCAGCTGTGCCATTTATCAATCAACCACTTGTTATATAGGGTAAAGTCAGTTGTCCCTCATTCATAGTGGGGAATCATGCTTGAATGGGATGCTGTTAGAAGAAGCAGCACTACAAGGCTGTAATCTTAGCTCTGACCCATGCTCCCTCTCTCAGCATGGCTTCCTGCTAGGAACACTAAATTTCCCTCTGCGTTTCGCAGTCAGTGATGATAGTGCACCACAGGCAGTGTCAAAATTTGCAGACTGCTGCTAAATATTCTGATAATGAGACGGGAAGAGCTTTTTCTTTTCAGCTAGGGAATGTTGCGATTGAGCAATTCAGTCTTTATTTTGTGACTCCAGGCCCTGTTGCATCTCTGGTGGAAGAAAGGAGAAGTGTTAAAGGAAGAACTTGGCATGGAAAACACATGCAGAACATCTAATTTGATGATAAAAGCAAAATACTGCGGATGCTGGAAATCTGAAAGAAAAACAAAAATTACTGGAAAAACTCAGCAGGTCTGACAGCATCTGTGGAGAGAAAGACAGAGTTAACGTTTCGAGTCCGTATGACTCTTCTTCAGATTTGTAATTTCTGACCCTAGATCTGGATCATTGCCTTCTCACATCACTGTGTGGGTGGTACTTACTCAGTCCCACATTAACCCTGTATATGTTATTGATCCAAGAGGAGAATAATATACACAGTCACAAACAACCTGTGTACCTTTCCCAAATTGTTGCTCGCAGACATTTGGCAGCACTAGTGCTTCAGTTTATGGATTGATGAGATTGCCATGGCATTCTTTGTCCCCTATTCTTAAAGGTGCTGTTTTAATTTAGGCTAATCATATTTAACTTATATTATGATTCTCTACAATGGAACATTCTGTCTTGGTCCACTACACTGTTGCTGAAAGGAAAAAACCTCGCAGGAAGACCAGTAACTGATGAAATCTCCACCAGGGATAAATGTACAAGCATTATTTAGGACATTAAATATTTATTGAGGAGGAAGCATGTGACAATAACCTGCTCTGTCTTCTGCTGTGCATTCATCTCTGGGATTTGCAGTCTAAAGTTTGGCCTCTGCTCTGTTTTTTTGAGGATATTCAAATGCTCCATCAAACACTGCATGAATATATGCAGAGCATGCTGGTGAATATTTGGAGCTTGTTTCTTCCCGCTTTTATTTGGCCAATAATTTCATTTCAGCCAGCTCCTGTTTCCTCTTCCTGCTTTCTTGTTAAAGTCTGACTTCCAAATATTGGTGTTACAGGAAATTTGAGGGCTGATTGAATGAAAATCTGCTGTCCAGCCACTTCTTATATTGGCCAAAATCTAATGGGATTTCCTGGATATACACTTCTGTTGGGCAAGGCTTCACACTGGGAGTGTTCATTTGTAAACTCAAAGTTCTGTTGTTTGAGGCCTGTGCCTTTGTTGGGATTTGGAGTGTTTTGTCGGGTTTAAGACTTCGGGTTGATCGGAGACCGATCACAATGTAAAACTTCACATCCATTCGATAAAGACTTCGGGGGAGGTGTAGAAAAAGGGTCTGGCATATACAAGGTTAATGCGGGACTGAGTAAGTACCACCCACACAGTGATATAAGAAGGCAATGATCCAGATCTAGGGTCAGTGTGGTGTTGAGCAGAGACATGTGCAGACCTAGACATGGAGATAAATCCTTGCCTGTACCCTTTACTGTATATACGTATATAGTTACAAGTAGTTAATAAAGACTTACTGTTAACCTACTGAAGAATATTTAGACTTCTTTAGGAGACACCGTTCTGTAACCAACATCCTAACAATAAATGCCTTAAGGAAATTCACATATATCACATCTAGCACATCACTTTCCCATAGTATAATAACAATGCAAAATGATTTCCAAGCTAATGGTCCATAGAAAGTAGTTCCTTCACCTACTGTTTATCATTAGTTGAATAACAAACAGTTATAAATGTGCTTAAACAAAAATGTTGCCTACTTGTTGACCATTAACTTTAGCTGCAAAGCACTGGTCTCCAGATCAGAGACTCAGATTTTAAAACCCACCTCAATTAACATCCAAACTTTGCAACAATCTTTGGGCAAATTCCAAAAGCTGGTAGCTGAACCATTGAGGTGGACCAATTTAAAGCAACAGAAATTGGGAAGAAAAGCCAAAAACATAAAGTTACTCCACTTGTTGTAGTATAAGGGGTTAATAGATGGGCTATGCTAATGTATGACATAGATGATGATGTATTACTGACATCAGTCAGTCATGTGTTAGACTTAAGAGAGAGAGACTGGAATCATGCCTAGGAGCTACGTGCTTATTCTGTAACATGTTTAGATATCACACTAATAGACAAGTGTTAAGCAGATAGCAGAATATGTCTACAGTCTGTCTAAGAACTAAGTCCAAGCTGGAGTCCAAGGTAGAAGGACCCATCTCAGGACACTTGTCAGATGATTGTTGGGCAGCATTGATGTTGTTCATGGTGTACAGTTACTGGACCACTTACCTGGCATCCCAAAATCCACAAGGACCCAAAAACCAGCTCCATTTGAAGCTAATGCCCTGGTAGCAATTTGAATAAAACCCTTTTATTTTTTACTTTTCATATAAGTAATACTAGGTCTAGGACCCAAAATCTGTAAAATCCCCAAATCCAGCACATATCCAGTCCCGAACTTCCAGATACAGGATCCGATACCTGTATAGCAAAGTATTTACAGCACAGAAACTGGTCAATGCTGGTTTATATGTTCCACGCAAGGCCCCTCCCACTCCTCTTCATAGAGTGAAGTAGAGTCATAGAGACTTGAAACATTAACTCTGTTTCTTTTTCCACAGATGTTGGCAGAACTGCTGAGATTTTCTAGCATTTTCTGGTTTTTTTTCATGTTTGGATCAAGACTATAATGAGGCCTGGAGCCAAGCGGCCCCGGCAGAACCAAAAGTGAGCACCAGTGAACAGGTTATTGCTGAGTAAGTGCTGCTTTATAACGGTGTTGATGACACCCTCATCACTTTGTTGATGGTCGAGAGTGGACAGTAATTGGCTGGATTGAATTTGTCCTTTTTGTGAACAGGACGTAACTGGGCAATTTTCCACATTGTCAAGTAGATGCCAGTATTGCAGCTATACCAGAACAGCTTGGGTAGAGGCACCGCTAGTTCTGGAGTGCAAGTCTTCAGTACTACAGCCAGGATGTTGTCAGGGCCTATAGCCTTTGCTCTATCCAGCGCCTTCTGTCACTTCTTGATATCACATGGAGTGAATTGAAGTGGCTGAAGATGGCATCTGTGATACTGGGAAACTCAGGAGGAGGCCGAGATAAATCAGCCACTCGGAGCTTCTTCTGAAGACGGTTGCAAATGCTTTTGCACTGATGTATATTGAATATGGGGACGTTTGTGGAGCCACATCCTCCAGTTATGTTGTTTAATTGACCATCACCATTCAGGACTGGATGTGGCAGGGCTGCAGAGCTTTGGTCCGATCCGTTGGTTGTGGGATCACTTAGCCCTGTCCATTGCATGCTGCTTCCTCTGTTTGGCATGCATGCCGTCATGGGCTGTAGCTTCACGAGGTTAGTGCCTAATTGTTAGGTATGCCTGGTGCTGTTCCTGGCATGCTTTCCTGCACTCCTCATTGAACCAGAGTTGGTCCCCTCGTTTGATGATAATGGCACAGTGAGGAACATGCCAAGCCATAAGGTTACAGATTGTGGTTGAGTATAATTCTGCTGCTGATGGCTACAGTGTTCCATGGATGTCCCATTTTAAGCTGCCAGAACTGTTCTAATTCTATCCCATTTAGCACAGTGGTAGTGGTGCATAACGTGATGGAGGGAATACTCAGTATGAAGACAGGACTTCGTCTCCACAGGAACTTTACAGTGGTCACTCCTATCAGTGCTGTCATGGACAGATGCGCCTGCGCAGAGAGATTAGTGAGGGCAAGGTCAAGTAAGCTTGACATTTCTGGTGCCTAGGTCAAAACCAAATTGAACATCCAGTTTTATTTTTATTCGACTTTACTGCAGTGGTTGGATATAATGGTGAGCCATTTCAGAGGGCAGTCAAGAGTCAACCACATTGCTGTAGGTCTGGATGTACATATAGGCCAGGCCAGGTAAGATAGCAGATTTCCTTCCATAAAGGACATTAGCGAACCAGATGAGTTTTATGACAATCTGGTAGGTTTCATGGTCAGCATTACTGAGACCAGGTTTTCTTTTATTCCATATTTATTAATTAATTGAATTCAAATTCCACCAGCTGCTGTGGTGGGACTTAAACTCACGTTTCTGGAGTATTAGTCTGGACCTCTGTACTGTAGTCCAGTGACAATACCACTGTGCTACTGTTACCGTGGTGATGGTGAGATTGTTGATTGTGGATATGTTCAAACATATACTTTTCCCCTATTTTTTTCTCAGAATTTTAATTTTAAAAATGTTTCCATTAATTATGGAGAAACAAAAAGCTGTTAATTGGGTTAACGCTTTGATTGGTAATGGGTTAGAATTGCTGTAGTCAATTCAGGAGTCAATGCTGAGGCCTCTTTTGCCCTTAGTATTTAAGGAATAACTTGGAATTGGGGACAAGGGGCATTATATCAAAGTTTGCTTATGACACAAAAGCAGGAGCATTTTTCAAACTGCAAATTGTGCAAAAATGTCTCCCAAAATGTGAAACATAATACATAATTAGGAAGCATTAGAGTGGTCATGGAAACCGTGACATGTGACAAAATCTGGCGATGTGAAGGAATGTGGTCATCAATCATATTTACTGTGCACAGAGTTGGTAAATAAATTTTCCCATAACAAAAATGCACCTTGTATTATAACACATACCAACATTCAAAGGCATTTGACCCAATGGCTGGGTCAAAATCCTGGAACTCCCTTCCTAACAGCACTGTGGGTGTGCCTACAACACATGGACTGCAGTGGTTCAAGAAGGCAGCTCACTACCACCTTCTCAAGGGCAATTAGGGATGGGTAATAAATGCTGGCCTTGCCAGTGAGGGCCATATCCCGGGAAAGAATAAATAAAAATAATGGACTGTAACAATCATCATGAACATAATACATGAGATATCTAATATCGTTACAATTAGTATTTTGGTGCAGAAA
Source organism: Cetorhinus maximus (assembly GCF_964194155.1). NCBI lineage: Eukaryota > Metazoa > Chordata > Chondrichthyes > Lamniformes > Cetorhinidae > Cetorhinus > Cetorhinus maximus. Next base: position 130,097,775 of record NC_135883.1, read on the forward strand.
TGAACTTACCAATGTTGTTGTGTGAACATTTAGTGCACTCATATCAAATTTGCAATCATTTTTTCCATTAAGATCAAAGTCAAAATTAGCAATAATAATCACTAGATAACAGAGAGGAATACACTGGCTATTCTCTCTCGAAACAAAATGTTCATGATGATTGTTACAGTCCATTATTTTTATTTATTCTTTCCCGGGATATGGCCCTCACTGGCAAGGCCAGCATTTATTACCCATCCCTAGTTGCCCTTGAGAAGGTGGTGGTGAGCTGCCTTCTTGAACCACTGCAGTCCATGTGTTGTAGGCACACCCACAGTGCTGTTAGGAAGGGAGTTCCAGGATTTTGACCCAGCCATTGGGTCAAATGCCTTTGAATGTTGGTATGTGTTTTAATACAAGGTGCATTTTTGTTATGGGAAAATGTATTTACCAACTCTGTGCACAGTAAATATGATTGATGACCACATTCCTTCACATCACCAGATTTTGTCACATGTCACGGTTTCCATGACCACTCTAATGCTTCCTTTGGCTCATTTCTATTAATAGTGCTGCTATGCATTGTAACATTTTATTTTGTTATTGTGCATATTTAATCAGCATAGTTCCTCAGTTTTCAATGGAGCTTCTTTTACCAGGAGGACCTGGTAAAAAGGTAGAGAAAAGATAGTGAGAGGTTTTGGGCACGTTATAAAAATCCTTAAATTATTGTTCAAAATAACAACTAATGGTTCTGTGACTATGGCCTCCAAATATTTCAGCGATGTGTCATTTTATTATTTTGAGGTTTAAAACTGCTTATGCATGAAAAAAAACAAAAATAGCTGGAAAAACTCAGCAGGTCTGACAGCATCTGCAGAGAGGAATACAGTTAACGTTTTGAGTCCGTATGACTCTTCATCAGTTCTGATGAAGAGTCATACGGACTCAAAACGTTAACTGTATCCCTCTCTGCAGATGCTGTCAGACCTGCTGAGTTTTTCCAGCAATTTTTGTTTTTGTTTCAGATATCCAGCATCCGCAGTATTTTGCTTTTATCTTATGCATGGAAAAACTTTGTTTCAGAAATTTAGAATGGTGCATGTCCATTCGTCAGCCACTAAATGGATGCCTAAGCATCACTATAGGGCAAGCAGGAAATGTCTTCTCATTACAAGTGCGCCACCTTCCACCCCTTCCATAATGATATAGGCAGAAAAACAGGGATCAATCCCTTTGCAAATACAAATACGGGGGGCTTCACAGCTGTTTGAGCCCCCCCAATACAGCAAAATAAAACATTCGGGTTTCCAATCTGAAACTCTGACCCTCCACCTACATACTCTGGGCCTGTTAATGTCCGCCCATTGTTTCCAACTGGGAGAAAATTGCTAACCTTATTCATGCTATTTCCAAAAAAAAATTAACAAGAGGGGGAAAAATAAATTCAGAGGTGCAAAAATAAAAATCTATCAGAGAGGAAAAAATGTCTTCAATATGCAATTGAGAGGAACAATGGGAGGGAGATTTGAAAAATTGCAAAGCCTGGCCTACCACTCCTGAGGGCAAGATGGCTCAACTATTCCCCTCCTCTTATTCGCTGGTTTCTGATAAAGGCCGGAATTTTACAGCCCCTGCCATCACCCCCCGCACCCCCCCCTCCCTCCCCAACATGGCGGGTTTCCCCACGGCGGGGCCAGCGAGACATTGAAATCTCCGTTCACGTTTGCCTGAGGAGTCGAAGATCCCGCCGACATGAAGAAAATTTGAGGGAAGATTCATTCAAAAAGTATTCATCACTAGCATCTGCAGAATGAAGTGCACTGCTAGACAAACATAAGTTAAATATAACTGTGACCTTTTGAGAAACAGTCCCTGAGGTTAACAACTAACGTCATTTATTTTATGCAAGATATTTAAAAGGCCCTTGTGCAACTTTAAATTTCAATAACTTTGGATATGCATATGATAGAAGCAAACTGCAAATGACATACAGAAGCATAGTTCATTACATTCTTTCGTGTTACATTTTGTTGTTAATGCTACATTAATGATGCTGAAACTGATTGAAAATGGCAACAGTGGAAGAAATGGTGGACTTCTGGAAAATTGGATTGAACAATGTATCACAAAAGGTGGCAGTGATATTGAAACCTATAAATTTCAACTATATTGTCTTAAAACTGAATGAATTTTGTTTTCACGTGCCCTTTACAGTTTGCTTCTCTCATACGCAAAAGTTGCGCAACGACTTCCTAAAGACCTTGTACAGTATTAATTGAAATTGTGTTGTTAATTGAAATTTTGCTCTGTTCACATTATTGGAATCCCAGTCCCTGTACCTAGTTTAAATCTATACAAATGACATGGTGAATGTACAACTACATTGAATCTACCAGGAAGAGATGGTATGAACCTGGAGAATCCATCAACACTGGGGACACCTTCTAGGATGTAAACTCCGGTTAACTAGGTTTACTGCGAATTACAGCAGAGGAAACAGCTTCGGGGACTTTACTTTTCCATTTCTCCAGTTATTTTCTTTTCTGCTGTTTCTCTGATTCTATGCCCGCTTCTTATCGCATTGATTTCTACCTTAATCCTGCTCTTGTTCTGACTTGTTTCCTTACACCCCTCCCTCCCCCATTCTGTATCATTATTCCACTCCCAGAAGTCTCCAAAAATGATTCATATACACTTATAACCACATATCCTCCAGATAAATCAGTGAAATATTTGCAAACAAGAGAAGTCTCAGCTAACAATGTGCACAAAAGACTTACAAATGAATACATTAAACGGTTACATTATGTCCTTTAAAAAAATGCTAATTTCAAGCTTATGTTTACTCGAGCAGAGGAGATTAAAGGTCCCACTGAGGCATTCAAAATTCTGCAGGGTTTGACAGACTAAACAGTAGAAAATACTTCCAGAGAGCAGGGATCATGAGCTTAATAAATATTTGTACTAGAAGTATAATGGGGAAGAGGTAAGAATGGACCATTTTACGGAAAGGATTATTTTGACATTGAGTGGATATTGGAGATAAATCAATCAGAAAATATAGGGCTGAATTTCCCCTTTGGCATGCGGGAGCGGGCCCCACATGCCCGTACATAAAATGACGCGAGGTGACGTCGGGCAAGCATCCTGATGTCACCACGCGCCATCGTGATATTTCACTGGGCGACCACGCGATGATGTCCGACGCACGCCCGGCATTAATTAACGGGCCAGTTAAGGCCCCTGAGGCACCAATCGACGTCAATTTTTCAGTGCCCGTGCAATCTTTGGCTGGCGCATGGGTGCAACAGGCAGAAGGGTAGGACACATTTGTATTAGTCTCATCCACGGGCGGGATGAGAGAGCTCACTGGGGTCGCGAGTGTGCACAGTCAAGTATTGATTTCTGAAAGTTTTTGAAACTTGCCTGTGTGATCTGCAATACTTCAAAACGCATTCCAGCTGCTTTTTCTGGACTCTTACCCTTCAGGTCAGCACTCTGCAGTGAGTAATCTTTTCTGGGCCTGCAGGTTTCAGGAAGCCTTCCCTTAGCCAGGGAATGGGAGTTGAACTGTCCACTGGAGGCAGCTCCTCTGAGGAGGAAAGGAGGGTTGGAAGGGGGACGAGACCAGGAATGCACATTCAGCCTCCAGGGGAGCTACCTTTGGGAGTACAGGCACAGACACAAGGGGTGCAGGGCCAAGAGGTAGTCCAAGGTGGAAAGGGCCGCAGAAGACGCCACTATCCTGCTGCCAGGGTGTACAGACGGCAAAGCAGCTACCTCAATATGTCAGAGGTATAGTGCCGAAAGAGGCTCTGTCTCTCAAGGGAGACAGTCAACTATGTCTGTCAGGTGATTGGGCCTGAGATCTCCACTAACTGTATGGGTGGACACCCTATGTCAGTGGCTCTGAAGGTCACAGCTGCCCTTAACTTCTATACCTCTGGCTCCTTCCAGGGCTCGGTGGGTGATCTTTGCGGTGTCTCCCAATCAGCTGTGCACACTTGTGTCAAGCAGGTTACAGACGCTCTGTTCAGGTGTGCATTAACCTTCATCCACTTCTGCTGCGACCAGGCAAGCCAGACACAGTGAGCCAGAGGCTTTGCAGCCATTGCTGGCTTCCCCCGTGTCCAGGGTGCTATAAACTGTACACATGTGGCCATCAAGGCACCAGCAGGTGAGCCCGGTGCCTTCGTCAACAGGAAGGGCTTCCACTCCATGAACGTGTAGATAGTGTGTGATCACAGGATGCTGATTCTACAAGTCTGTGCAAGGTACCCAGGCAGCTCCCGTGACGCTTACATCCTCAGACACTCCCAGGTGCCGGGGCTCTTCAGTGCTCCAGCCCGGCTTGATGGATGGCTGCTGGGTGACAAGGGCTATCCCCTCAGAAGGTGGCTTATGATGCCTCTCCACCATCCAAGAACAGAAGCTGAGCAGTGGTACAATAGGAGCCACGCCTCCACAGGAGCTGTGGTGGAGAGAACCATCAGTCTTCTCGAGATGCATTTCCAAGGCCTGGACCATTCAGGGGGCGCATTCCAGTACCCCCCATATCATGTCTCGGTGATAGTGGTTGCATGCTGCGCTCTCCACAATCTTGCGCTGGAAAGGGGGGACGCAGTGGATGATGATGACGCCAACGCAGTGGCTGCGGCTGCACACAATGAGTCCAGCAGTGAGTCTGAGGATGAGCACGCACAGGGAAATGCTGAGGGGGTAGACGCTGACCCGAAAATACTCCAGGGAGGCAGGGAAACCTGGGAGGCTTTAATCCAATGAACCTTCAACTAGCCCACCACAGATGGACCACCAGGACAAGCCTGGGCTGTAGGCTTCATACTCGACACCTAAGTGCAAAATCTGCCAGGTTAGGAACAGTCACAAAGGGCCTTGTTAATAAAACTGAATGTCCAACAAAGCACTCATTACAGTTTTGGAAACCATACACATGCAGAAGAAATAAGGCATCCTCAGCAATGGTGACATATCTGAATTTAATATGTCAAGCAAACCAACTTATTCCAAAAAAAAGAGAATAGTGTTACTAATCAAAACAAATCATAAGGACCTCATCTTGGGCCAACACAAAAGCACCAGTGAAAAACCTGTGGTGTACCTAAAGTGCCTTATGTTTACGTTTCCGGGTGCTGCGTCTTGGTGCTGCCCCATCGCTGGGAGTGGCATCTGAGACAGCCTGCTGACTCTGCTGTCCTGTTGGCCCCCATGACCTTGGCAGTAGTCCTCTTGCCCGTGGAGCCTTTGTTGGCCCCGCCTGGAAGGGAGCTGCCAGTTCTACAGCTGGTATCTCCCCAGTCACCGCAGCCTCACCGGATGCTGCGGTCACTGGGAGAGGGGCAGAGGAGCTGCCGCCCTCATTCAGTGCACCCTGAGAGGAGCCCGCAGAGACGCCAGGCAGCTGCTGCACCGACATGAGGTCACTTCAGACCTCCCTGCTCACTGTGGATGGATGGACACCAAGCTGGGAAAGTTGATGCCCAAATCACCTCCCACACTGGCACTGACCAGCTGAGGTCAATGCTAATGTGAGGGCTTGCTGGTCAGAGCACATCCCCAGAAAGTCCTGATGGGTCTCCTGGAGTAGCCTCTCCACAAGAGTCACCACTCTCTCCATGGAGGAGGCATGGTGCTCGGACATGTGGCTCATTGCTTCGGCGAGCATCCGCATAGACTCCTCCACCACGGAGGCCAAGCCAAGCATAGCCTCATATATCTCCCCCAGATGCTCCCACACATCCGGCCACATTTCCTGCCTCTGCTGCTTCGCGGACGACTCCTCAGGCACATCATCAGGCACCGACTGAGCATATGCCTGGTTCCCTGCAGTCCTCCGACTGCTGGCGCCATGGGCACTCTCTGCCTCTGCCAGCTCCTCCAGTGACTGTGAAGTGCCCTCACCACTGTGCCCCGGGAAACTACCAATGATCTAATTCTCACCGAGGTGCTAGTATCTGCGCTGGTGCCTGCCTGGCAGAGATGGTGTGACGCTGGTGAGTCTTCAGGCCCCTCAGGTGTGAGAGGGGGCCTCTGCTGCTCCTCTTCCCAGTCCTGCTCCGCTGATGCTGAAAGGAAGAACAAGGACATTGGATCAGTTAACGTGGAGACAATGACAAAGTGTATCCCTGTCCCCCGGATCATTATGCGCTCATCCTCCCATAACCAATGGTTGAGCCATGTTGCAAAATTAAATCAATTAACATTAAGCAGTGCTATGGCTGTTGGGAGAACAATGCTGACCTCACTGCTGGCCATACATACCTGGCCGTGGCACCCCAGTCTCACCAACACCAGTGGACATGGGCGCAAGGCGCCTCTCCAAATTCAGGGCTCCTGCTTGAAGCGGCTAAGGATGGCGATCTGCGCCTGGCCGCCACCAGTCCTCACACGCTCTGCCACGTTATGAGCATTCTTCTCCTGAAAATGAGAGAGAAGAGCATTGATTAGTGAAAATTGCACATGGACTCTCTTCACACACAACCTACCCCAACCAGAGTGGGACATATCAGGGCGACAGACCCCCCTCACCCCGCTGCTGACGAAAACTCACATGAAGATGCTGTTCTCCATCCCCCACTCCACCCCACCACTCGGACACATGCTGCCTACATCACATTAGGCACCACACGGTATATCCTTCCATAGCAAGGAGGCACAAGCACGTGGAGCGCAGAGGACAGCAGATGGTCGTTGCTACACCACCTTGAAGCTCCCCTCCCAGCACGTCATCACCCTGACTTGGACATGTCCTGGAGTTCAAACACAGCACCTAGGTGCACCCCTGCAGGTTGCCCCCACACCAGTCATGTGGGTCTCAGCGTAACACATGCTGCGGGGGCAATACACATCTCTTCATCACCCTCTCAGGCTGATCACAGCAAGGGGAATCTCTGCAGGCACACCCAGCAAAAGACAAATGCCGTCAATGATTCAATGTAGTCCCTACACTCAAGCTTGGGGAGGGCGGTGTGGGCAGCAGGGGGGGTAAGCCGACCTGCTGGGTTACATGACCAATGCCAACATAGTACACACCCTGCCAGAGCGCAACAAGTCATTGAAGCGCTTGCGATACTGGATCCAGGTGCACCGCACCACCTCGCGGGAGCTCACCACCTCCACCACCTCCCCCCAGGCACTTTTCGTCATGTGGGGGTGGCCTCCTCCTCCCACCCTGGGAAGCAGCATCTCCAGACGTGCTGCCACCTCCTCGAGAAGGGCAGCAAGGCAGTCATCTGAGAAACTAGGGGCACACTGGCCCCCAGCCCTACCCTCCGGCCTGGCCTGTCCCGTCCCGCTGCCCTACCCTCCAGCCTGGCCTGCTCACCAGAAGCCCTCTGGTGAGCCTTTCCACTTGCCATTGGGAGCAGCCTTGTAAAGGCTGCCAGCGCTTCTGATAAACAGGCCGCCGGATCGCCATTGGACCCGGCGGACAAATCAATCCCACCGCCGCTCACCCACTCCCGCTGTCCTCAGGAGTCGCGCATTACGCTGGGCGGGCCTTAAATGGCGGCGCGGACCCGATCGCGGATGGCAATCGAGTCTGCGCCCGCCCACGCCTACTCCCGCTCCACCCCCCACACCCCCAAACAGAAAATTCAGCCCATAAGGAGCAATTAGTTTGATCATTGAAATGGAAAAATATTAAGAGATGCAGGGAAATAGGATTAGAGTAGAAAGTTTCAGTAGGGAACTTAGCAAAGTGCAGGCATGCTAGACCTCCTGTATTGGACTTTCTATAAATCACTAAAATAAAGTTTAGAACTAAATCATGTAACCTCGCAGCTTTCTGAATCAGAGTCAAACAGAAAAAAAACCCCAAAATAACCCTTGCAAATAGTTTACATTTCTAACAAATGATGGCAATTTCAAGACAAATTACATCTTTAGATGAAAATGGCATTTATTCCCTTGGAGACCAAGCTATCCCACCAGTTAACTGCTGATTTCCTTGGTAATTTTGTTCTTCAGTGGGTGTATCATGCAGACCTCTAAGAGCCAGGGTCTTTATTTTGAAAACAAATCCATCAACGAACCTTTATTAATAAATGCTCCTCGTTTCCCACCAACTGGATGAGAAACTGAGGCTGGGATTTTCCGGCCCTGTCGCGGGCGGTACCCGCCGTGGGCGAGGCAGTGCCCCAGCCGGAAGCCCATTGACTTGCGGAGGGACCGGGAGATCCCAGTGGCAGGCGGGCACAGAAAAGCCCGCCGTAAATTACGTGTTTCCTTGCCTTTTAAGGACAATTGCATTCTTATCTTGCAATCAATTACATAAGCAACAATGGGGCAAGCACTTGTCTGCTTGTGCTCGATAATCACATTGTTAATATGTTCGTGAAGATATCCTTTCTTTGGCATTTCTTGAGAAATCAGGAATACATCTTGAAAGAACACATTTATGATTTGTGCTGTATTTTGCGAGACTGAGGCATCACGTTGCCTGTTCTGGTGCTTCAGGTATTGGGCTGCAGGGAAAAGATGCGCATGTAGACCTTAAAGCGTTAAGATCCCCTGGAATAATCTGAAGAAGGCTTTAGGAGATCAAGCTTCTCCCCGGGCTTTAGCCAACAATTTTCTCTCAAGCTGCACCGCCAGAAACAGATGAGCTGACCTGTACATTCATATCTATTTACACTAGTGGCCCTCAAACTAGGGGTCCCCAGAAACCTTCCGGGGTGTCCCCAGTGCAGGTAAGGGAGGGTACCATGGTCAAGAGGAAGTGAATGAGTGGTAGCCGAGGGGCGGAATTTTCTGTGCCCGCTGGCAGGGGGTGTGATCGGTGGCGTGCACAGACAATATGGCACGATCGGTTACACGACAGCGGGAAGGCAGGTCGCGATTGTTCCCTCGGCCCACCGACAGCGGGCCATGTCTCCCACCAACAGTGGCCGGGGAGCTCATTGTAATGCATCAGCATATCATTAAAAGGCCATCCCGCCAGGCTCTTGGAGCCCGCCGGATGGTCCGTCCACGTCAGCGGGAAAGCACACCGACATGTTTCACAACATCGTGCAAGCGACGCGTGCTTGGCGGCCTTTACTTTGGGGGAACTGAGGTGAATGAACAGCATTGTTTTCCACAGCTCGCCAGGGTCGCCTGTTGCACTGCAGCCTTCAGGGGCGCTGGGGGGCCTGGGTGAAGTGCCGCCCTGCCATGGAGGCGACTGTTTTCGGGAGGGCGGTTTCCAGCAGCAACTGCTGCCCAGCCTCAGCGGCGACTGTTGTTGATGGGATAGGGGGGGCAACTGCTGCCCTGGCGTTGGACCCTGTGCACAAGAAATCGAGGTGGGGGGCAGGGTAGGTGAGGGAAGTGGCCACGCGGTAGGGACACCTGTATAAAGTGACCATTCCTCTGCAACTGAGATAGTTCAGGCGCAGCCACATTGATATGATTTGGGTTTGGCTCCTAGAATGTCCACCCATGCAAGCAACGCAGAGGCACCAAAGTGCCACCAAGAGCTCCAGACCTTACCCCCCTCCCCCTACCAGCCCCCTACCACCGCCCGCCCCCCACCCCGGCACAGACTGTGAGTCCGCCACTACTTTATTGGACTGCGGATCAGTTGGGCTGCACACATTTACAATCTCCTCTCCAACGCTGGCCATGTAGCAGTCACTGCTGGAGGTGCTCACAGCCCCTTTGCAATCTCAGCATCCCGATTAGGTACATTTTCCCCATGTCGCAGGCTGACAGGGCAACCATGCAGCTCACTCATCTCTGGCCATCCGAGGGGTAGCCAGCACTCTCCAGGAAGCATTAAGGTCACACTGATGACACCCGTGCGGCAGCCTCAGACTGCAGCAGAGTGACACTATAATGAGGCCCATGCAGCAACTCGCAACTTGGTGGAGCAGACCATCGAGATGCTGAAGATGCTGTTCTGGTACCTTGACCAGTCTGGTGGAGCCCTGCAATACAGTCTGCAGAGGGTGTCACACATCGTCGTCGTCTGCTGAATCCTTTACAACCTGGCGCTCCAACGGGGTGAGGAGCTGGCTGAGGAGGAGATGGAGGAGCTGCACGTCTCCTCTGATGAGGAAGACGCCGACAGGGATGAGGCCGAGGAGGTCCTCGGAGGCAACGATGATGGAGATGAGGCCCTCGCATTGGCTAGATGAGGCAGGCACACTCGGGAGGCCCTCATAGCTGCTAGATTTGTGGAGGATAATGACGACATGCAGTGAGGTGACCCCATAGATGCTTACATCGCAGTTGTGAACGTTTGACTCCAGTCTGGCTTATGGCAGCACGAATACCCTCTGTGAGAATGCTCCTGTCATGGAGATGCAGTGGAGGCTGTAATAGTCACTCGATTGCAGGAGGATGATGACAACAGGCAGTGAGGACACTCCATACATCTTCACATAGTCTCTGAGAATATCTGACTCCTGTCTGGCCGAGGGCAGCTCGCTTGCGCTCTGTGATCAGGGTCATATCATAAAGACGCAGGCATGAAACTAGAAATTCTGATGCTTTGTCCACCTTCAGCATCTCAGTCCTTCAGGAGCTGGAGCACAGCATCAGTAGTCACAGATGCTGGTGTGATGGGGGCCAGCACCACCTTAAAGGTGCTGAGAGCACACAGAGACTATGAGAGAACTCTGTGGCGCCTGTCCACGACATTCTGGCAGCAATGACCAGCACTACTGAGGTGCAGGCATCAGTAATGTTTCCAGTGAGTGTGAGGCTGGACTATCACTTTGGTCTGAAGGCTGCACAGAGCACAGGGGAGAGGCCCCGGACTGCGTCACCTGCCTTTATCCTGTGCAGAAAAGTTTCACATCTGAGTGACAAGGATATTGCTCAGGACAAGGAGCCATAAGCAGGGAGACATTCTTAGGAGTCTATTGACAATAGTGAACAGTATTACAAGTGTTTAACACCCATGCACATGCCGTGCAACTAATTCTCCTTATCTTTCCTAACCCTGCCTCTACGTCTTGGTGCTCCCTGGACATACACAGCGGAGGTGGAGGCAGCCTGCTGACTGCGACACCCTGTCTGTGTTAACTTTGGCAGGTGTCCTCTGGGGGCCGAGAATTGGAGGGCCCCAACCTGCATTTGGGGTCCTGCTGTGTGGCAGCGGCACCCTCCTCAGCCTGCGAAGCTGGAGCTGCTGATGTCACAGGAGGAGGGGATTCGGATGGGCCGGTCACTCCTGGAGTCACCTGGGCGGATGATGGACCTGGAGTGTGCACCTGCTGATCCTCCTGCCTTTGGGTGCCCGCAGGCCCCTGGCTGACTCCTTGAGGGGAAGGGGTAACTGGGGTGAGACCGAGCTGCCATGCAACCCTCTCGCGTACACACTATTGGAGGCCAACTATGGTGCCAGCGATGGAGTTGAGCCCACACAGCAGTGCAGGAGCGACGTCCTGGACCAAGGTCTCCATGGCGACTGCCATCCTACCAGTGTTGACCCTAGTGTGCTGACATGCCAGCGCTATCACCTCAGACTGAAGGCGGACGGACTCATCCATCGTGCCTTGCAATCTGAGGAGTGCAGCAGACATCCCTTCCCGATGTTCCCAAGCTTGCCTTTGCAGCTCTAGCAACTGTGATGTGACTGAGTCCAGAGGCTTGTTACCTGACTCGGACTCAGCAAATTTCTGGCCTCCAGCAGTCCTCCAAATGCCGGGGACCTGAGAAGTCCCTGCCGCCACCTGGTACTTTGAGGAGGGTGCCTCCAAATTCCCCTTCGGAGGTTTCTTCAGGGCTTGATTGGAGGCCCTGGGTCATGGACTCTGTTGGCTGTTTGGCAGATATGCCTGCGAAAGCAAGGAGAGATAATTAGTGCATGGCAGTGGCCTATGAAACAGGACACATCACTCACAGCATGTTTGTCTGATGGATGTTGCACTGCTGGGTCCTCACTTGGTAAAGCAGCACCGTCCTCACCGTCAGCACAGGACCGGTCCAGATTCTCACCAACCAGCTGGATGGCTCTGTTTTCAAAGCCTGTGAGGACCTTGATTTCGCACATTACGCCACCGGTCTGCGACTTCTCCCTCTTGTTGTTTGCCAGCTTGTCCTGTATGGATAGAGATGGAGAGAGTGTAAGCAGGCTGCCTGCCAGGCCAGATGATAAGTATGCCTGGCCCGTGTGGGTGGTGAGTGGTCCCATGGACGGGCTGAGGACAATGACGGTGAGTGTGGAAGAGTGAATGGTGATGTACCTTGACCTGGCAGTGAGTGAGGGCCCTGTGGATGTGTGCTGGGTTTGTGAGTGTGTGAGTTGAGAGTGATGCAAACAGTGACTTACCCTGGCGGAATGGAGCAGATCATTCATCCTCTTGCGTCAGTGGCTGGCTGTCCTCTTCTGAAGGGCGTTAGCGCTGACCACCACTGCTATCGCCTCCCAAGCCGGATTGGTGATGTTGCTTTCCATCCTGCGGCCAGAGCACCCCACCAGGACATCCCGGTGGGCCTCCATGGCATCCAGCAGTCACTCGATGGACCCATCATTAAACTGGGGGGCTGCAGTCTTTTTCCCTTTACTGACCACGTCTTCCGGGCAGCGGCGGTGAGCTGGTAGCGATGAGTGAGGTGCTGGCGGCTGCCCTTTAAACATGGCGTCCGGCGTGCTGCAACAGTGGAGTGATGGCGGGAGGGTGAATGAGAGCCCGCCCACCATGGAAATGGCGTGTTTCCTGGGAATGCATAAATAATGAGGTAGTTCTAGGACGATACAGCGTGAAAACCCACCATCGCGGCCGGTAGATAAAACATCGTTTTACCCGCCCGCTACGGTATTTAGTGCAAACCTGGGAAAATTCCACCTGAGGTGTTTTCTGTTGCCAGGCACCCCACCCCCTCCCCCAGCTACTGCTCTCTCGCACATCTTCTAATGCTCTCTCCATGCTCTAATCCCTCCCATGCTCCTGCTCTTTCCAGGTTCCTGCTCTCTCCATGCTCTGCTTTCACAGTGCCCCTGCTTTGCCCTATTCGCCTGGTACTTGCTCTGTGCTCCTGACTGATTATGCAGTGAGTAGCAGGCACACCCATCCCACTGATATCTTAAAGCAATACCTGTTTTCTTAACAGCATTGTTAAAATACTCTTTAAATGCAGCATGTTCAAATTATGAGTACCATATAATTTAGAGGGTGGGGGGGGGGGGCGTCAGTAATTATAAAGCCAATTGAAGGGTCCTTCAAGCAAAGAAGTTTGAGAACCCACTGATTTACACCGTTGCTTCAAGGTATCCGTTAACTTTCTGCTGGAGTTCCAGTGGGAGATTCAGGGAGCCTCCCAGGAATCCTATTACCGACAGTTTAAGAGTTGCTGAGAATTCCTGAAGCTAAAATACCACACACTGGCAGTTATACATTAAAATCACTCTGTTTGTTTTCTTTTGTCTTTATGTAACCTGCAGACCTCCTGTATAAACTTAGAATACTGCCATAATAAGCTCGGCTGCGGCAATCAACTTTGAATGTGCCATCAAAGCTCTTAGCAGTAATTAGTAAAGAAGGAAAACCTGGTAAGGATATTTTCCGGATAAAGTTGCTTCAGTAGTCCCCCCCACACCTGCACTTCCAAATTAAAATCATGGGGGAGTATCCTACAGGTCCACTGCACGGTCAGAAATACAGAGGGTCAGAACTTTCATCCACAGTTCTGTCTCTGCCATGAACCTGTCTGAAATCCTCAAGGCGGAATCGTTAGGATAATGAGGTCAGCACACAATCCTGGTGTCACATAATGGCGGGGGAGCGGCGGTGGGGCGGGGAGGTCATGGGAGTTGCGGCGGTGGTGAAGCAGCGCCCGCATTTGTTGCCTATCCCTAACTGCCCTTGAAGGGTGGTGGTGAGCTGCCTTCTTGAACTGTTACAGCCCATTCAGTGTGGATACAGCCACAGTGCTTCTGGGAAAGATGCTCCAGGATTTTGACCCAGGGGCAGTGAAGGAACGGCGACGTGAGGCAGAATCTTCTGCCTGTCGGGCGGGCCGGTCGGGAGCGGGCACGGGCAGGCGCAGAGCCGTTCGCCACCCGTGATCGGCTGCACGCCACCATTTTACTTGGGCGGGCCAATTAAGACCTGCCCAGCGTGACACGCATCCGGTAAGGCTCAGTGCTACCTTCACGCTTGCGTGCAAAAGAGCACAGAAATCTACCTGAGGCACGGAGCTGCCTCAGGGAGATTAAATTCAAATTGAAAGTTTAAAATAAAGAAATATTGAAATTATTTAGACATGTCCCGTCATGTGACAGTGTCACATGAGCTGGGGCACATTTATGAAATGTGTACAAAATATTTATTAATTTAATAAAACCTTCATGAAACATCATCCCGCCTGTGGATGAGGTTTCATGACAAATGCGAAGGCCACCTGGCCTTTTCGCCTGCCCGCCAACCTTAAGGTTCAAATCCCATCACGGCAGCTGGATTAATAAATTAGTAAATCTGGGATATAAAAGCTAGCCTCAGTAATGGTGACCATGAAACTATCATTGATTGTTGTAAAAACTCATCTGGCTCATTAATGTCCTTGAGGGAAGGAAATTTGCCATCTTTACCTGGTCTGGCCAACATGTGACTCCAGATCCACAGCAATGTGGTTGACTCTGAACTGCCCTCTGAAATGGCCTAGTAAGTCACTCAGCTCAAGAGCAAAAAGGGATGGGCAATACATACCCACTTGCCATGAAAGAATAAAACAAAGGTTTTGGGGAGTCAGGAGGTGAGTTACTTACTGTACAATTCCCAGCCTCTGACCTGATCTTGTAGCTATAGTATTTGAGGAGCCGTCCAGTTGTTTCCCAAGGATGTTGAGAAAGGGGAATTCAGTGCTGGTAATGCCTTTGAATGTCAAGGGGAGATGTTTAGATTCTCTCTTGTTGGAGATGGTCATTGCCTGGCATCCAGCCTGACTAACCTTCACCACCTGACTACATCCTCCAACCACCACATCCCCCCACCCTGCAACCCCCCTGTTTATCCCCAACCAGATCTCACTAGCCCCCACCACCTGACTTATCCCCTAAGTTGTTATGTATCAGTCCAAGCCTGAATGTCGTCCATGTCTTGCTGCATATGGACATGGATTGCTTCAGTATCTGAGGAGTCACGAATGGTACTGAATATTATGCAATCATCAGCGAACATCCCCACTTCTGACTGTATGATGGAAGGAAGGTCATTGATGAAGCAGCTGAAGATGGTTGGGCCTAGGATATTACCCTGAGGAATTCTTGCAGTGATGTCCTGGAACTGAAATGATTGAACTCCAACAACCACAACCACCTTCCTTAGTGCTAAGTATGACTCCAGCCTGTTGAGAGTTTTCACCCTGACTCACATTGACTCCAGTTTTGCTGAGGCACCTTGGTGACATGCGTAGTCAAATGCTGCCTCATTATCAAGGGCAGTCACTCTCACCTCACCTCTGGGGTTCAGCTCTTTTGTCCATGTTTGAGCCAAGGCTCTAATGAAGTCAGGAGCTCAGTGGCCCTGGCAGAACCCAAACTGAGCATCAGAGATCGTTGTTGCTGAGTAATCTCTCAGTCATCAGCAAAGTGATGGAAGGTGACCTTAAGCCACCGGTAGGACCCGTTGATGAGTGGTTCAAGGAGCCAAATCTTCACCAGGGAGGGCACAGAGGTTGTTCATTGTCTCCCTTCATCTGAAGTTTCCTCCTGCACTGGTGCTCCAATATTTTCAGGCAGGTGAGCCTGATGCAGGACACAAATCATTCAGGGTGGTCTAGGCTCCTTCTCACCCTCGGTGTTGGCTGCTGAGGTTGTGATTTTGCTGCCTGGGGACTCTTCCTCATGGCACGCGAGACTGCTGCTGCAGCTGCTCTGCCTGGCTGGCCTGCAGGTGAGAGCAAGCTGCACCCATGTCCTGTGGCAGACTTCCTTGCTTGGAGGATAGATTACTCAGGCCTGACTGAATGGACTGATGCCCTGTTGGGACGAGATTTATGCAAAGGCTCTGTGCGTTCAAAGACTACACCCCTGCCCCCTCTACCCTTCTTAGTGCAGATTCAGGACCTTTCCTAAGGCTTTTATGGTTGAGGTAATGCAAAACCATGCCCCCTCTTTATAGCACTAGCTGTTGTATTCTGTCAGTAAAGAACTTAAATATCCCAAAGCTTCTTTCAAAAGCTATGGAGAGAGGTTAAAGGGGTGGGTTGTGGAAGGTAAGTGGTTAAGGGAGTAGCGTGGGTAAGGTAAGTTGTTAAGGGGGTAGCGTTGGTAAGGTAAATGGATAATGGATAAGTAGGGTGGGCAAGGGTAGGGTGTGGAGGGTGGTGAGGTCGGGTCAGGGGGAATGAGGACGTCAGAAGGGGAGTAGGTGGTAGCTCGGTAGTCGGGTGGCAGCCTAGTCTAGGGGGTCATGGCAGGGGGTCGGGGAAGAGTCAGGTGTTCGCAGGGGGGGTGCCAGGGGTGGGAGTTGGGGGTTCAGTGTGACTAACCGGCGGGGGCAAGTCACACAGGTGTTAGATCAGCTTTTAATCTGGCTGGCATTTCCTGCGTAACCACTCTGGTAAGTAAATCGGAACTGTCCGAAGTCCCCAACTCTAACTCAGAGTTGGAGACTTTTTCTGGGAATCCCAGGGAGCAGGGGAATTGCCCATTAGAAGTTCAAACTTCCCAGGGAATTCCCATGGAGTCATTGTGTTTGGACTTCCGAGGGGTCCCATTGCGTATCTTGGGGGGTTACGCCACGTCTCCGATGATCCGAAGAGCAGACGATCTGGGCCCTTGCCAATATTGCTTAATTTGCTTAAAGTTCTAACCACAAACTCTTAATTGCAATGATAGTAACCCATGAAACGCAGACTAGAACTGTTGTAAGTGCTGAACTCCACAAGAATTTATAGTGCCATAGATACAGGTAACCTAGACAAGGTGGCTAAAAGGGTTAAAGAATGTCTTTTTTATAAATTCCATGTTGTGGCTTCCCAAAGCTGAAAGTTGAAGACACCTGGTGACTAAGATTATAAACTGAAATGAAGATTGGCAGGTAAAGAAGATTTACTTGATAAATTGCAACGCATTCCAGATTCTGGAAAATAAGTGTTACTAAGTGGCATTGAATAAATATGCAGAACTGCATAATAATTTTTATTTCTGGTTCTCAGCAAGATTTTTTAAATACCCTATAATCTTGTTACTTTCTGAAATGCTACTGCAGTGTTCAGGTAATTAAGATGATTTACTATTGTGTTGTAGTGTAAATCTTGGAGCTAATTATAAATCTTTCTGAAATACCCACATAGTGAGAGAGTATATATAGGTAACAGGTATCACTAACCAGGGACATTCTTAGAGAGAGAGCAGACTACAGCTACTCTGAAATTCACTGCACATCCCACTCTGAAAGTAGCTCCTTCAGTTTGTAATCGCTGTTGTTAACTTGTCATGTAAAACTTTGTTTTACACAGAAGGCTAGATCTGAAAAATGGTAGTCTGCTTCAACCAACCAGCCCTGACCTCTGTCACTCCCAGCACAGTTTAGCAGTCTGTCTCGGAATGTTTCTGGGCTAACCTGGGAATCATGCTAGATGATCAACAAACACCAACAGCCTATATATCCTGGCGGGTATCGCTCCCCCTGATATAAGAAGAACGGTAGCCAGCAAGAAAGAGCGACTCCGTCAAACATCAGATGAGAGGCACCCTCTACATGGTCATACACCTACACCCAGTCGCCTAAAGTCAAGGAAGAGCTTCATGAACAGTGTTGTTCCATTACAATCAACCCCATCTGAAGCCCGCATCGCCTTGTGGAAAGACCAGCTCGCCAGTCTCGAACAACCCCCAGCAATGGAAATTCTACCGGATGAAAGCCTTCATCCAGGAGCTAATTGTAACTGGGCAACCTGGAAGTGCCTTAACAGACTTAGGACTGGTGTAGGTTGTTCAAAGGTGTCACTAAGCAAATGGGGATATATAACCTGCCTGACAAATTGTGAATGTGGAACTGAGCCACAGACTATGCAACATCTCCTGCAATGCCTATCGCAAGAGGAATCCTGCACTGTTGCAGATCTTGCCGAATTCAACAACAAGGTGCAAAAATGTGTCTAGTTCTGGCTGGGCCGCGTATAGACTGTCCGGACACGATAAGAAGAAGAAGATCCATCTTGACTTCCCCCTAAGGCCCCCAACATCACAAATGCCAGTCTTCTGCCAATTCGATTCACACCACACGATATCAAGAACAGCTGAAGGCACTGGAGACAGCAAAGGCTATGGACTCTGACACCTTTGCCACTGTAGTCCTGGAGACTTGTGCTCCAGAACTAGCCACTCCCCTGGCCAAGCTGTTCAGGTACAGGTGCAGCATTTGCATCTATCAGGATTGGCAGCTCAACGTTCCTGGATACAGAATCTTCAGGCGAGACAGGGGAGGGGGTAAAAGAGGAGGAGGCATTGCATTATTAGTTAAGGAGTCAGTTAATGCAGTAAGGAGAGATGATAGCAGGTACAAGGGGCGCAAATCAGTGGAGGCATTAGTGGAGTACAAAAAGTGCAGGGTGGAGATTAAGAAAGCAATTAGGAGAGCAAAGAGGGGATATGAGAAAGTCTCTGGCTGGTAAAAGTAGGGAAAATCCCAAGATATTCTATAAGTATATCAATGGGAAGAGGATAACCAAGGAAAGAGTAGGGCCCATTAGCCAGAGGACATCAGTAGAGTGTTGAACAAATACTTCACATCTGTCTTCACTCAAGAGAATGAGGATGAAGGTATGGAACTCGGGGAGAGAGACTGCGAGGTTCTTGAGCAAATTGATATAGGGAGTGACAAGGTATTGGAGGTGTTGGCAGGCTTAAAAGTGGACAAATCTCCAGGTTTGGATGATTTGTGTCCCAGACTGCTGAGGGAGGCAAGGGAGGAGATCACAGGGGCTCTGACCCAAATTTTCAATTCCTCTATGGCCACAGGGGAGGTGCCAGAAGACTGGAGAACAGCTAATGTGGTTCCACTCTTTAAGAAGGGTTGTAGAGATAAGGCAGGTAACTACAGACCAGTGAGTCTCACGTCAGTGGTAGGGAAACTACTGGAGAAAATTCTGAAGAAGAGAATCTATCTCCACTTGGAGAGGCAAGGTTTGATCAGCATGGCTTTGTCAGGGGGAGGTCATGCCTAACAAATTTGATTGAATTTTTTGAGGAGACCAGGTGTGTAGATGAGGGTAGTGCAGTTGATGTAGTTTATATGGATTTCAGCAAAGCCTTTGACAAGGTCCCACATGAGAGATTTATAAAGAAAGCAAATGCACATGGGACACAGGGTAATTTGATAAGGTGGATTCAAAATTGGCTTAGCTGTAGGAGACAGAGGGTGATGACAGAAAGCTGCTTTAGTGACTGGAAGCCAGTGTCCAGTGGTGTACCACAGGGATCTGTGCTGGGTTCCCTATTATTTGTCATTTATATAAACGACATAGATGACTATGTGGGGGGTAGGATTAGTAAGTTTGTGGATGACACAAAGATTGCCCGGGTGGTTAACAGTGAGGTTGAGTGTCTTGGGCTACAGGAAGATATAAATGGGGTGGTCAAATGGGCAGATAAGTGGCAGATGGAATTTAGCCCTGAAAAGTGTGAGGTGATACAATTTGGAAGGAGTAATTCGGCAAGGAAGTATTCAATGAACGGCATGACGCTAGGAAGTTGTGAGGAACAAAGGGACCTTGGCGTGTGTGTCCATAGATCTCTGAAGGCGGAGGGGCATGTTAGTCTGGAGGTGAAAAAGGCATATGGGACACTTGCCTTTATCAATCGAGGCACAGATTACAAAAGTAGGGAGATCATGTTGGAGTTGTGTAGAGCCTTGGTAAGGCCACAGCTGGAGTACTGTGTGCAGTTCTGGCCGCCACATTATAGGAAGGATGTGATTGCACTGGAGGGGGTGCAGAGGAGATTCACTAGGATGTTGCCTGGGATGAAACATTTAAGTTATGAAGAGAGGTTGGATAGACTTGGGTTGTTTTTGTTGGAACAGAGAAGACTGAGGGGTGACCTGATCGAGGTGTACAAGATTATGAGGGGCATGGACAGGGTGGATATGGAGCAGCTGTTCCCCTTAGTTGAAGGGTCAGTCACAAGGGGACATAAGTTCAAGGTGAGGGGGCAGGAGGTTTAGGGGGGATGTGAGGAAAAACTTTTTTGCCCAGAGGGTGGTGACAGTCTGGAATGTGCTGCCTGGGAGGGTGGTGGAGGCTGGTTGCCTCACATCCTTTAAAAAGTACCTGGATGAGCACTTGGCATGTCATAACATTCAAGGCTATGGGCCAAGTGCTGGTAAATGGGAATAGGTAGGTAGGTCAGGTGTTTCTCACGTGTGGGTGCAGACTCGATGGGCCGAAGGGCCTCTTCTGCACTGTGTGAATCTGTGATTCTGTGACAGCATTTTCATCATGTATATGTTCAGGTGACTGATTGTGATGCTTGCACTTTTTTTACTTATTTTACAAACTGTATTTAACTGATTTCAAGTCTTCAGATCCCTGAGACAGCTCTCTGCCTTCAGGGTGCTTTCATTCAGCGCTCGTCCGTGCCCGCACTTATGTCAGTGTTTGCCCTCCTCCCACCCCCCTCCCCGGCAGCGCTGAGCATTTCAGGGTATGATTCACCGGGCTGGCTGTTAATTGGCCAGCCAGCGTGAAATCGCAGTCGGGGATCCATCGCGGTCAGCGGTCCATTTCCCAGCCGATCCCGGACCCACCGATCACACCCGCACACCGACCTAAAAATTCTGCCCCAAGTCTGTTTTCGATTTCCTCAGCTGCACTCAGTTTGCCTTGAACCCATGTCCCAAAGTATTAACAAAGTATTAAAGAAAGGCACGGAGATCATCAATATAGGATAGTCACCAAGAAACCCAAGATGGAATTCAGAAGAAACTTCTTTACCCAAAGGGTGGTGAGAACGTGGAACTCACTACCACAGGCAAATATTGAAGCAAATTGTATAGATGCATTAAAGGGGAAGATAGACATGCATATGAGGGAAAAGGGAACAGAGGGTCCCACTGAAGATTTAGATGTGAAAAGATGGAAGGAAGCTCAGGTTTATGCTGAAGCTTAAATGACAGCATGGACTAGCTGGGCCGAATGGCCTATTTCTGTGCCGTATATCTTATAGAATCCTATGTAATACTGCTGACATTCTGAATATTGGTCATGAAGTAGGCAGTGGGGTTTCTCACACATGCACGAAGAAAGGATCAAGGAAAAGTATTGCAAGTTTCTAATGCAATCTCATGTAATGTGCAAAAGAAAAGGTGTCCCAATTCCAGCAATAGTACTGGAGGCTTATGCTCCAGAACTTGCTGTGCCCCTAGTCAAGCTGTTCCAGTACAGCTACAACATTGGCATCTACCCGGCTATGAGGAAAATTGCCCAGGTATGCCCTGTACACAAAACGCAGGACAAATCCAACCCAGCCAATTACCGCCTCATCAGTCTACTCTCCATCATCAGTAAAGTAATGGAAGGGATTATCAACAGTGCTATCAAGTGACACCTGCTTGGCAATAACCTGCTCACTGATGCCCAGGTTGGGTTCCGCCAGCGCCACTCAGCTCCTGACCTCATTACAGCCTTGGTTCAAATATGGACAAAAGAGCTGAACTCCTGAGGTGAGGTGAGAGTGACTGTCTTTGACAGCAGCATTTGACCAAGTGTAGCATCAAGGAGCCCTAGCAAAACTGGAGTCAATGGGAATCAAGGGGAAAACTCTCCACTGGTTGGAGGCATACCTAGCACAAATGAAGATGGTTGTGGTTGTTGGAGATCAGTCATCTCAGCTCCAGGGCATCACTGCAGGAGTTCCTCAGGGTAGTGTCCTCGGCTAACCATCTTCTGCTGCTTCATCAATGACCTTCCTTCCATCATAAGGTCAGAAGTGGGGATATTCACTGATAAGTTGCATTCACAACTCCTCAGATACTGAAGCAGTCCATGTCCAAATGCAGCAAGATCTGGACAATATCCAAGCTTAGGCTGAAAAGTGGCAAGTAACATCCATGCCACATCTCCAACAAGAGAGAATCCAACCATTGCCCCCTGATGTTCAATGGCATTACCATCACTGAATCGCCCACTATCAACATCCTGGTGGTTACCATTGACCAGAAACTCAACTGGACTAGCCATATAAATACTGTGGCTACAAGAGCAGGCCAGAGGCTAGGAATCCTGTGACGAGTAACTCACCTCCTGACTCCCCAAAGCCTGTCTGTCATCAAAAGGCACAAGTTAGGAGTGTGATGGAATATTCCCCACTTACCTGGATGAGTGCAGCTCCCACAACACTCAAGAAGCTGGACACTGTCCAGGGCAAAGTAGCCCGCTTGATTGGCACCACATCCAAAAACATTCACTCCCTCTACCACCAACTAACAGTAGCAGCAGTGTGTACTATCTACAAGATGCATAGCAGGAATTCAGCGAGGCTCCTTCGACAGCACCTTCCAAACCCACAACCACTACCATCTAGTAGGGCAAGGGCAGCAGATAGATGGGAACACCACCACCTGGAAGTTCCCCTCCAAGTCACTCACCATCCTAACTTGGAAATATATCACCGTCCCTCTACTGTCGCTGGGTCAAAATCTCTCTCCCTAACAGCACTGTGGATGTACCTACACCACATCGACTGCAGCGGTTCAATAAGGCAGCTCACCACCATCTTCTGAAGGGCAGCTAGGGATGGGCAATTAATGCTGGCCCAGCCA
This sequence comes from Cetorhinus maximus, assembly GCF_964194155.1. Classification (NCBI taxonomy): domain Eukaryota; kingdom Metazoa; phylum Chordata; class Chondrichthyes; order Lamniformes; family Cetorhinidae; genus Cetorhinus; species Cetorhinus maximus. Next base: position 130,120,469 of record NC_135883.1, read on the forward strand.
GTGAAGCCCACGTCCTGTGAATGAATAATAAAAAATATTGGAAAGGGGGTATACTGTACAAAGTCAATCAGCCTTCATCAAGTTGCTCCTCCGTCAAGTTGCTCCTACAGCAGGAAGGCAGAGTGTAGGATCATAGAACGATTACAGCACAGAGTAGGCTATTCAGACCTCCCTGCCTGTGCCAGTTCTCTGCAGGAGCAGCTCAGCTAGTCCCATTTCTCCACTCTTTCCCCGCAGCCCTGCAATTCATTTTCTCCGCTGGTGCTTATCAAATTCCTGTTTGGAAGCCTCAGTTGTATCCTCCTCCCCGATACACTCAAGCAGTGCATTCCCAACCACTATCTGTGTAAAAAGGTTTTTCCTCATTTTGCTTTGGGTTCTTTTAACAATCACCTTAAATCGATGTCCTTTGGTTCTTGACCTATCCATCAACAGAAAAAGTTCCTTGCTGTCCACTCTGCCTAGACAGCTCATGATTTTCTACACTACTATTAGATGTCCTCTCAACCTTTCTTCTCTAAGGAGAACAACCCCGACTTCTCCAATCTATTCACGTAACTGAAGTTCCTCACAACTGGAACCATTCTCATAAATCTTTACTGCACCGTCCCTAAAGCCTTCACATCCTTCCTAAAGTGCAGTACTTCAGAATTGGACACAATACTCCAGTTGTGGTTTAAACCAGTGTTTTATAAAGGTTCATCATAACAGCCTTGCTTTTGTACTCTATGCCTCTATTTAAAAAGATCAAGATCCCAAACACATTTTTAACCACTTTTGCAACTTGCACCTCCACCTTCAACGATCTGTGTACTTATATCCCCAGAACCCTCTGTTCATGCACCTCCCAGGAGAACTCTTCAGGATGGAGAAAGACAGCTTCATTCCACTGAGATTACAAACTGCCATTTTAATGTTTTAAGCCTATTTGTAGATGGCAAAGGCTAAGGTCTACTAATTCTACTGCTAGTCTTATTTAGCCTGAAATTTTATTAAAACACTTCTTAAGCATATAATATTCCTTAAATTTTTTAAATAATTTTACATCGGCCAGGGTTTTACGGCCCCACCATTGTGTGTCTCCCCACCCCGCCACAGCGGGTGCAGTGAGCCATTTAACTCTCCATTCAGTTCGTTGGGACCATAATATCCCACCGGGCAGGAGGGGCCGTAACATCCTGGCCATAGTTATCCAATTATACTTTATAGAACCTACAAACATATGAACTAAGAGCAGCAGTAGGTTATTTGGCTGCTTGAGTCAGTTCTGTCATTTGATAAGATTATGGCTGATCTGATTGTGGCCTCAACTTTATTTTCCTATCTACCCCCTATACCCTTTGACTCCCTTGTCAATCAAGAATTTACCTAACTCAGGCTTAAAATTATTCAATGGCCCTGCCTCCACTGCTCTCTGGGGAACAGAATTCCACAGACTAATAATCCTCTCAGAGAAAAAATTTCTCCTCATCTCTGCCTTAGATGGGAGACCACTTATTTTAGACTGTGTTCCCTAGTTCTGGTCTCTCCCAATAGGGGAAACATCCTCTCAGCAGCCACCCTGTCAAGCCCCCTCAGGCTGTTTCATGTTTCATTAAGATCACTTCTCATCCTTCTAAACTCCAATAGATACAGGCCCAACCTGTCCAACCATTCCTCATAAGGGAATACTGTGGATGGGCGGCTAAGAGATCTTCCCCCACCTGAATTGATGTTCACATGTGATCTGATTGAATTTAGAGGACATTATAAATTATGAAATTAAGAATGAGTGTTCTAACCCCAGCTGATGTTACTATTGGACAAGTCGGATCCCAGAGGGAAACCTAGCTTGATCGATCCTAACTTTATTTTTCTTAGAAACCATGGAGGTAGGTTACCGGACAAATTCATGGGAGTCTGCTGATGAACCTTTAACACAAAGAATAAAACATTTATCAAACAAGGAAAAATGAACTATCTTACATCAGACAAAAAAGTTGGAAAGATCTCCATGCAAACAAGAAAATGATTCAAATTTTCACTTTTCATCACCCCAGCTATATCTTTACAGACACATACAAATTTGAAAAGATAAAACAATTTACCATATCTATCTTATACTCTGATATTCTGGATAAGTATGTAGTACATGTGAACCAACTGGCGAGCTATGGTCAGACACACCACACTCCACAATAAATGACAGATGCGACCAAAGCAGATTCTATGGATTGCTCAACAACCCACCCAGACACTTGTCACACCATGAGCCAACAGGTTTCACTAAAACTCTGTCTCTCTAACAAGGATTTCCAATCTCCACATCTGAAGAACCTGCCTTGGGATTCTCTCCAAACATTGGTCCTTCTTGGGTGGTTTCAACAAGGATCCACCTCCAGGGTTTCAATCTCGCCTTCTGGGATTCCTTTCCCCTGGACATCCGCGTATACTCAAGCTTCACCTTCGCTTTCAGATCTTCAGCCATGCCACGCAGAACACCACTACACCCCTACAGCCCACAGCACAGTGTCATCAACCTTTGTCTGCCCCCTTGGATCTCCAGGGCTTCTCTCAAGCCCACTTTGCTTCAAATCTGCTCCCCACAGCTTTTTCTTTAACTTAGAGCCTTTTTCTCTGCTCCTTTCATTTATCTTGACTCAATAGGATCTATCTCTGATCCCTGTCTTTGGCCCTACCTGCTACCTTCTTCTGGGACCTCTTTCTGTCCCACTCCCTGGTTTGAGACCTTCTTCTTGGTTTGGGACCTTCAGCCTCTCCCCCTCCCCGCGTCCTGCTCCCTAGGACACCTTCTGTCAAAGGGCGCTCCAGTTCAGGTCACCTGACCTGCAGTTTCAGGCCATTTCACTACTTTTTTTTCTTTTCCTTCTGCACATGTGCGCAGGGCAGGACCGGTTCCTGGCCTGAAGACATGAAAATAGACAAGCTGCACATGTACGGTCCTTTCCTGGCCGGCACATAGGATAGGAGACCCGAGTTCTCATCCTAAAGGTAGTAAAAGACACCACATCTTTCCAGCTGGCACATGAGCAGAAGTCCCGAAGCCCACCGGGAACTGTAGTTCTCAAACCGTGACTTCAATCTAAACCTAAGGTAAGCGTATGAGTTCGTTCCTTGAGACAATGTGAATGGCTCACGCAGGTGGAGAACTGGATGCACCATAAATCCATGAAAACGTCAGTGTATACATTTGCCATTGGATTCAGGGAGTTGTTCCATGAAAGCGAAAATGAGGAACCAATGGACCACAATTCCACAGACAAATTAACACTACACTCAAAATGTGATATATTATTATTGAAAACTTGGATCACCACATTCACAGCAGTACCCAACTGTAAGAGTAAAAGGGGAGATCAATGCATGATAGTCACTGTCCACTGAGAGGAACAGAAAGAACATAGGAGCATTAGAAATAGGAACAGGAGTAGACCATTCGGCCCCTCGAGCCTGCTCCACCATTCAATATGATAATGGCTGATCTTTTTGTGTTTCAAGTACCACATTCCCATCTAACCCCGATAATCTTTGATTCCTATGATAACAGGGATTATAAATAGGCTTTGAATGTTATTGTGTGGCAAACACACAGGTTAATGTAGAAAATGTGCCGACCAATTACATCCCATCTTAGAACAAATCTATCGGCATTGGACGCATGTAGCTGAACTAGTGCTACAGCATATGGGAAATGTGTAATGAATCATTCGGTCTAGATGATAATCTTGAATTTTTATAGACCAGACTCTATGGCTCCAATATTACAGGAAGATTTGGGGGCAGAGTGGGGGTGGGGTGATGGTAGGTCAGGTGTAGGGGAGTAGGAGTCCAACTTGTGGGCAAAGAATCCAACAAGACTCGAGACGGGGAGACCTTAATGGGAGGGCCTTATTGAAATAACTCAGTGCAGTCTCCCGCCCAGCAGCTAGACAGGTTAACTGTCTAGTCAGCTGGCAGGAGCAGTAATAAGCAGTAGGAGGCAGCACCAGGGACCCAGTTTGAGTAAATACTCAACAAGCGGTGCAGGGAGGGGGTGAGGGGGAGGGAGAGCGGTGGGCCAAGAGGGATCTTCAAAGACCAGGGTCCAGAATGGGAGGTGGGAGATCAAGAAAAATTGGACCTACAGTCAATGGGATGGCAGGACAAATGCCTGCTCCTCCTGCCCCACAAGGAACATAAAAACAGGCAAAGTCTGAAAACTTACCTGGGCCTGGTTCCGGCCTACCGACACTTTCTGCTTTGTTGCTGTTGTCAGACAACAGACAATGTGGGATTACCCTTGCGGTGGAGTTAAAAATAAGTGGTGGCGCCGATGATATAATTGAGCTATGACTTTTGGTATCAACTAAGACCGCTGCCTGCTGTTAGAGGGATCGAGCCTCGTCCAGGGCCTGAATCACTATCATAAATATTATGGCAGCCGGATTGCGTTTACTGAGTCTCAATATTTTAACATCCCCCACCCGGACCCTCTTCCGCCAATCAGAGGGCTGGGTGGGGAAGGGGGCTGGTGAGTTAAAATCGAGGCCTATCTCAGCCATGTCAACCAAGTTATGTGTGCAACTTTAAGAATCTGTATTATTTTCCATAAAAATACAGCCATCTGGCTCAGCTTTCTACTTTCAGAATTCTGCCAGCGCTGATCTACAAACCTTTTCAGCACCTCCTTTGCAAATGTACAATGCAAGCGCTCTGCATGTAGCCTAGTTAGTACAATAAACAACTCAGCGCGCACTGTTTGTACAGGTGAGATCTCCTGCTGACAGCCCACCCATAAATCAGGATCAGTTAGAAATAGTGAAGCAGGGGGGGAATAGAAAAGGTAAAGTCAAATGTAGAGAAAAAAACATGAAGAACAGCATGTGGCCTCCCTTGAACTGAGGGTCACCAGCCTGCGGAGAGTAAAATGTTAGACTGCGGTAAGTTTTGTGGCACGGATGCAATTGAAACTATCAGATCTAATGGTCCTCATCAATCTCCCAGGTCTTCTAAGTATGAAGAGCAAACTTGGTATTCCAGATGCATGTGAAGTAATTGAGAGTTAACTGTGGCTGTCTGTTAATTATTCTGCATCTTAATATATTCTTTTTCCCTAAATGAAGCAGTGCCAAAACATTTAGCCCCTGTTGGACACAAACTCCTGAATTAATATTTTTGAAAAGTGACAACTAAATGCAAGACAAATGCTGCACGAGTAACAATGGGAGTATGAATGACTTTTATTCTGTCTGATTAATATACGCTTAAGTATGCTTACCATGTTAGCTAATTGCTTGTTTTCCGAATTTGTAATGAGGATTTTGTTGATGTGTTTTGTTTGGTCATGGTACTATGTTAAACTGGAGATTAATTGATAAATATATTCACATCTCTGAATTAAACATTAAGTGCAGCCAATAGCTTCAGTCGCTGGTGCTAAATATATAACATGGTCATTTCTAAACATTTTCTTCAACTGTCATTCAAATTTAATGAGCAAGAAATTAATGTTGTGCAATATTGCTAACAGCACATTGAAATACAAGTAAATTAGTTAAAATAAACAATTTAATGACTCTATTAAAATAGTAGACAAATTAATTTCATACTGATTGTTAATATTACTCAGCATGAGTTCAACACTTGAAATTTTATAACTCCAAGACCTAGACCCATGGTTGCACTATTTCAATCCTCATTTCCTGCTGTTACACATATGATTGCTGACTTGTAGTCACCCATTCAATAATACTGTAGTAATTATGGTTTTATTTAGTGTGTAATGTACCTTTAAGAATAATACTTGTTAGGCAAGATCATATGATCTGTAGTAACCAACAGGAGAGTAGCATGGGCTACCTCAGGCAGTCAGTGCAGAGACAGAGTTGGAGTTGAAAGCACACATGTAGCTGCTGCTGAGTATGTAGTAAATAAACTTAAAGTTTCCACCCAAGAAATGCCTGTTTATCAACTCTATCACTAATAGTACAACTTGGCCACCCTACAACAAACTGATGACAAGGATAAAACAGAAATAAACAGAAGAAATCAAGTTAAAAAGAAATCGGCACTGTACCTCAGCCAGTGATTATAACTAGCAAGCTCCGTTAGAATTGAAGAAGTTATCCTCTCTAAAAATGCCACAATTTGGGATAATTGATCCTTTTGAACCAGCCACAGACAATTAGTCTCAATACATTATTTTTTCAAGCGAACGAGATTGTGGGGTAATAGAAGAGGCGAGCAATCCTCTTGAGTACTTGTGGGGGCAAAAACCTACAGTCTGATTCGAAGTTTGATGGCACCCGGTGCCCCAGATTCAAAGAATTTCAATGAATTGGTGGACCTCGTGAAGGGTCATTTCCAACCCAAGCCCTCAGTCATGGTGCAGAGGTTCGAGTTTAATTCACGAGGTGAGACAATTGCATGCTACATGGCAAATTTGAAGCAGCTAACAGAACATTGTGAGTTCAGTACAACTCTGAACAACATGTTCAGATATCATTTAGTGTGTGGCCTGAAAGGGGACTCTATTCAGAAAAGATTATTGTCCGAAGTGAATCTGGATTTCAAGAAAGTGCTAGAGATAACGCTGGCCATGGAAAGCGCAGTAAGAGATTCAAAAGCAATACAGGGTGCGCAAAAAGGCATTGTCCTCCACAACAGGTGGGAAATCTCAGCCGAAAGAGGCGTGAGAAAGCGAGACTCCACTGAGAAGCGGGAAATAGTACCCGTTAGCTGAAGAATAAAGAAAAGTAACTTAGCAGCGAAATCGAAGAATAATTTTAATAGAGGTGGAAACAATCAGTCTTTTAGTGATTGGCAGTTTAAAAAAATCAAATGCTGCTATTGTCACAGAAATGGACATATGATGAGGCAATGCAAGGAAAGATTCAAGCAGGCTTGTAAACTAAAGAATCCCAATGAAATCTACAATGTAGAAGAGGCTGAAACAACAAATTCAGACATTTACTCATTGTCTAATCTGAAAGTTGGAAAAACAGAACCAATATTTGTCACAGTGAAAGGAAATGGCAAACCTGTTAGAATGGAAGTGGACCCAGGAGTTTCCACTACAGTTATTGGGGTACATAGCTTTAGGTATTTGAATAATGATGAACATCAATTAAGTTTAGAAGAAACAGCCACCAAGCTGAAACCATATACGGGTGAAGACATTCAAGTAAAAGGCATAAGCAGAATAACTGTCCATTATGGAAGCCAATCGGCAAAGTTACCCTTGATGATGGTAGCAGGTGAAGGGCCAAGACTCCTGGGACAAAATTGATTAAAGGAGATTAAGTTAGATGGGCTGAAATTTTCCAGTTGAGAGCAAGTGGGCTACCAGAGCTACTTAGAAAGTGCGCCACCATCTTTAAGGACAAACTTGGGAAAATCCAAGGCTTGCAGGCCAAGATTCATGTGGATCCAGAAACAACCCCTCGCTTCATGAAAATGAAAACGGTGCCATATGCCCTGCGAGATAAAGTCGACATTAACTGAACAGACTAAAGAAACTGGGCGTTACACAACCTGTTCAGTTCTCAGAATGAGCAGCACCTATAGTCCCCATCCTTAAACACGACCAAAGCTTCCAAGTTTGTGTAGACTACAAACTGACAGTTAATAAAGTAGTTAAGTTAGACAGGCACCCCATTCCAAAATCTAAGACCTGTAGTGGTGTTTAAGAGGCAGCTTGACAAATACATGAATAGGATGGGAATAGAGGGATAGGGACCCCGGAAGTGCAAAATGTTTTAGTTGATGGGCAATATGATCGGTGCAGGCTTGGAGGGCCGAAAGGCCTGTTCCTGTGCTGTACTTTTCTTTGTTCTTTTGTTCTTTATGCCAAGCTGGAAAGAGGGACAATGCACACAAAGCTTGACATAAGTTGGATAATGCCTCCCAGGAATTTGTCACAATTCATACCCACAAAGGGTTGTACCAATATACATGATTGCCTTTCAAAGGTGTCTCCTCTGCTTGTGCATTTTTCAGAGAACAATGGAAAGCTTACTGCAGGGACTGCCCCAGGTTGTAGCCTATTTAGATGATGTATTGGTGACAGGATTCACTGAAAAAGAGCATTTGGCAAACTTAGAAGAAGCCTCAAAAAGTTTCTTGCAAGCTGGAGTGCATTTAAAAAAGAAAAGTGCACATTCCAAACGAGGAATTGGGTCACCAGGTAGATTCACAGGACCTCCACCTGGTTGAGGAGAAAGTGAGGGCCACCTGTGCCAAAGAACGCCTCAGAACCCAAATCATTCCTAGGAATGATCAACTATTACAGGCGGTTCGTACCCAATTTGTCCTTGGTGCTGGCACCCCCTGCATTCTCTAATCAAAAAGAACCCCCTGGGGGAAGTGCCCCAGAAAGGAGCTTTCATAAAGGTGAAACAGTTGTTGCACTCGTCCAATCTAATAGTGCATTATGACCAGATGAAAGAGTTGGTGCTAACGTGTGACACATCTCTCTATGGAATGGGAGCAGTGCTCTCTCATCGGATGGACAATGGCACAGAACGGTCAATAGGTTACGTATCAAGAATGGTCACCACAGCGGAAAAGGGATTCTCGCAGATAGATAAAGAAGGCCTGTCCATCATCTTTGGTGTCAAAAAATTTCACCAGTCTGTACACGGCTGCCATTTTACAATTGTTTCAGACCACAAACCATTGCTAGGATTGTTTAGTGAGGACAAGGCTATACCACCCATAACCTCAGCATGAATGCAACAATGGGCTTTAATTCTGGCAGCATACGAATACACTTTCGTACATCGGCCTGGTCAAACAATGAGCATGTCCCAGTTCCACAGGAACTTGTTTTACTGTTAAATTTCTTAGGTTCCTCGCCGGTATGCGCTCAGCAGATCAGAAACTGGACAAGTCAGGACCCAGTCCTATCTCAGGTATGAGAACAATTGATATGTGGTTGGTCACAGGAGCCTGTACCTGACAAAATGAAACCATACTTCAACAGAAGACATGAAATAACCAGTCAGGATGGCATCATATCGTGGGGAGCACAAGTGATAGTTCCTCCAAAGCGAAGGGAACCACTTTTAATGAACTACACGGTGTCCATCCAGAAATTTCCCGAATGAAGACCATAGCACGCAGCTATCTACGGTGGCCTGGGATGGATGATGAAATAGAGTTTAGTAAAACACTGTGTGCAAAAGTTGCCAGTGACAGCTCCATTACACCCATGGGAGTGGCCAGGTTACCCTGGATGCGGTTACACATCGATTACATTGGACCTTTCCTGGGAACGATGTTTCTGCTCATTGTCGATGCCCATTCAAAATGGTTGGACGTATATGAGGTGAAGTCACCAACATCGGCCGCTACAAATGAGAAACTACATCAGAATTTTGCCATTCACAGACCACCAGAAGTAGCCGTTTCCAATAATGACATGGCATTTGCGAGTGCTGAGTTTCAATGATTTATCAGTCTCAACGGTATCACTCATGTGAAAACTGTACCGTACCACCCTTCCTCAAACGGGCTGGCCGAAAGGGCGGTTCAAACGTTCAAGGCAGGCATGAAAAAGTTAACTGACGTTTCCTTGGCAACTAATTTAGCATGCTTTCATTTTCATTACAGGACTACCCCTCACACAACAACAGGTGTCACACCTGCGGAGTTATTTTTGAAACGCCGTCTCCGGACGAGATTGAGCTTAATAATACCAGATTTAGAGGGGAAGGTGGCAAGGAGTCAAGGAAGCCAGGAAACTAGATATGACTGGCATAGTCATGAGAGGAAATTTATCGTGGGAGAACCGGTATAGGTGAAAAATTTCACGGAGGGACCAAAGTGGATACCAGGTGAAATAAGTGCGGTGACTGGACCTCTATCTCACCATGTGGAGATGGAAGGCCAGGTCATCTGGAAACATGTGGACCATTTAAGGAAGAGAGAGACAAATCACCAAGATTTAATTCCACTAGTAATCATGACCGGGTCCGCGTTTCCTGTTGAGGATACTCAACCCAGGACTGACATGACTGATGTTCCTGTAAGAGTTGAGGATACAGAACTGCAAGTGCCCACCGAAGCACCTGATGTTCAGGCAACTCCGGAAAAGCAGGTTCCTGACAAAGAATCTGAAGCTGGATGAAGTGGAGCTGCGATGTTCCACATGTACCAGGAAACTACCTGAAAGATTGAACTTGTAAATTCCTTACCCAGTGTAAATATTATGCTGTCTTGAAAAATATGTACTTGTCAATATAATATGTATAGCCGAGTTAAAGGGGGAGGAATGTAGTAACTATGATTTTATTTGGTGTATAATGTACCTTTAAGAATAATACTTGTTAGGTAAGATCAGATAATCTGTAGTAACCAATAGGAGAGTAGTGTGGGCTACCTCAGGCAGTCAGTGTGGAGATAGAGTTGGAGTTGAAAGCATACATGTAATTGTTGTTGATTATATTGTAAATAAACTTAAAGTTTTCACTCAAGAAGTGTCTGCTGATCAACTCCATCATTACCAGTACAACTCAGCCACCCTACACAAATACTTACAATAATGCACAATTATTTGCTCATGCACTGAGTCACAGGTTCAACTGTTGCTCCGCTCATATCACTGACCTGTTACTCACATACTGACTGACTGTTGCTAACCTTTTTTAACAATGTTTCGTTTTACATATGCGCAAGAGGTGTATTTTGTGCATCTCATGTTGTAAAACCATATATGCATTCTTTATTAAACATTCAACTTCATAATACATGAAGGAAAGTTCCCCAGAGCGTAGAGTAATCAATAAGAATGTGGCAGACGTTTCAGTAGCCTTGGAGAGATACACATTGTTGTGGGAGTGTTATTTCAGCCTGACATGCTGTTACACTACAGTGGAGCTGGGAGGTCATCAGATTGACCCTGCCTAGCTACATCAGCCCAGATAGATATGAATCATGTAATACTTATTGTGCTGCCTCTACAAGCAGATGCTTTATTTAAAAAGAACATGGTATTGGAAAGCAATGCTGGGGATGAATGCCAATCAGTTATGTAATGAAATATGTCCAAAACATAAGCAAGTGATAAAAGCTGCTATTGGTGGAAATATTATACAATGGATACATAATTGGTTGACTGATAGAAGCTAGGGGGTGCTAGGATTATCATCAATCTGAGAGAATGTTACACTGCGTACCACAAGAGTTTGTGTTTCGTGTCTCTTTTGTTTAATAAATGATATGAACCTAAGAATTACAACACAATGTCTATATTTGTAAATGATACAAAGCTAGTGTTACAGACAGGAGGGGAATTAATTTAAATAGCCCTGATTTCTCCACTTGCCTGTCCATAAACAGAAAGGTGTTTTTGATTTTTGATTTCCCCTTTTCCCCAAACCTTCAGTTTTGGAGTTATCCAATCCTCTATTAATAACCTCACAGCAAACTCGAGATAAGGTAAAATAAGAGGGGTAGTTTATTTTGCACACACACAAAACATTGAAAGGAGTTTCGCAAAATCCACCCCTTTTGCATTCATATATTAGGAGAAGGATAAGGAAAAGTTTAAGGTAAAGACCACAATAAAAATAAGAATTATTGTTTCATGTGAGTCCAGAGTCCGGAATCAATGTCCAGCGAAGGTTCTTTCAGGTGGCTTTGTCTGTCAGAATTCCTGGTCTTGGTCCTAGGAACGTGGTTGCAGGTTGAGTCCGTTGAAGATACAGCAAAGTATTCTTGTATCCTGGAAATTAGTTCACTCTGTAGGCGAAATACAAGGTTTTTCTGGAAATCAGACTTGGAGAGAGATGGCAGTTAAAGGCAGGTTCTCTTCGGAGGTTAAACCACTACTGAAGATAAAATTCAAAAGCTGTATAATTAAAGGAATTCAAACAGCTCAAGCCTCAGTCATGAGACAGGGTGGTTTCGGGTCGAGCCAGTCAGCTAAGCACACTTGTTAAAACCCATTGGGCAGAGTTTCCCATTTGTCAGGCAGGCGGGCCGGACCCAATCGCGGGCGGGCGCGGAGCCGATCAGGGCCGCACCACCATTCTACGTGGGCGGGCCAATTAAGGCCCGTCCAGCGTGACGTCCGCCGGGAAGCGCTATGTGCTCCCTGTGCAGGCGGGGGGAATCCCTGAAATCAAGAGTGCACTCTTTCGCGCATGCGCGCGAAAGAGCACGCATCTCCCTGAAGCTAATTGCAGCCTCAGGGAGATCGCCTCGACTTGTAAAAATTTTAAAAATAAAGAAAAAAAATGTCCCCTCATGTGACGGTGTCACAGGAGTTGGGACATGTTCATAATTTACAGAACAACTTTATTACAATTTTTAAAACCCTGCATGAAACCTCATCCCGCCGCTAGATGAGGTTTCATGTTTTTTCTATTTGCCGCCGGGGCTCCTGGCCGACCCGCTAACCTTAAGGTTGGACGGGCAGGCCCTTTAATTGGTTAATTGATCCTGTCTCGGGCCTTAAGTGGCCATTGACAGGTCGGCGGGCCCGCTGCTGATTTTGCTGTGCCCCCGCCTTCCTGAAAATTTAAATGGGGCGGGGTGACGTCGGGGGTTCCGCCCGACGTCATCCCGCGTCATTTTACGTGTCGGCGAGCGGGTCCAGCCCCCTGCTCGCCGATAGTAAAATTCTGCCCATAAGTTTTGAGCAGGTAATTGAAGAACCATTAATACAGCGCTGGAGAGGGCAAGTCCCAACAGCTCTGTCTTTGTCCAGAGCTGGCTGGTACAAACATATCATCCACAAATCCTTTTGTGTTGGCTTGGCTGGAATGTTTATACAAGTATCAGGAGGATGATGAGGTAGCCTTTGCCATTGGAACAGCTTAGAATCTTCCAGAACTATGAGCATGTGGTCAGCTGTGGCCATTTTATCAGTCCAGCCATTGGTCCATTTTTAAATAAGTAATATGTTTGTAAAGTAGCCACGGTGATATATATTTTTTCTTGTCTTTTGATCAAGACACTGGCCTAAATAGCCTGATAGGATAAATTACAGGGGATTTCAAGGTACCTGAAAATTGCGAAAACAGATGACAGATAGCATGCAATGCAGAGAACTGAAAAGTGTTTCACATGGGGACAAAAAAAATTGCAGGAAAGGGCTATTTCGTCAATGCGAAGAATATAATGTGTATGAGCTTTGACAGTCCTGATTTATAATAGATCAAAGCTATCGCACTATTCTTTACAGCACCTCACAGACTGTGATCTAAGCCACATGAGAAGGACAGGGGTTGCAGGTATACGAGAGCACTACCATCTCCAAATTCCCCTCCAAGTCACACATCATCCCAATTTGAACATCTATCACCTTTTCTTCATTGTCCCTGCATCAAAATCTCAGAACTCCCTACCTAACATCACTGTGGGAGTAACTTCACCACACGAACTGCAGCAGTTCAACAAGGTGGCTCACCAACTCCTTCTCAAGGGAAATTAAGATGAACAGTAAATGCACCCTCTTTACCAGTGATGCCCACATCCCAAGAATGAATAAAGAAGCAATGTTTGTTGGCAGTGAGTATATCAGGTGTTGGTAAATATAAAAAGGTGACTATTGAGCCAAAATAAGGAGCTAATTCTCTGACTTCATAAATCATTGATGGAACCACACTTGCTTACCACTTAAGGCACCACAGTATGCAAAGAATACTGCATCTAATGAAAAGATACAGAAGGGGGAACCAGAATGATAGGATGGCAAGATTTAGATTATGAGGATAGATTTTTTTAAATGGGAACATTCTCTCTAGAAAAAAGGTTGAGAGATTAGATTACTGTTGCTTTTAGGATTCTAAAAGGCATCAGATAATATAGATTATGACAAGCTGTTTCACCTTGCCAGCATAATAGAACATGACCTTCATTTGAACTTAAAGCAAATCTGTGGAAATACTACTAAAGTGATTGAGTAATAAATCAATTGAACAGACTCCCAATGGAGAACGTGGAAGCAGATAGTGTTGATTCATTAAAATACAAATTAAACTGATTTCTTTTACAAAACAATATTTTTGGGACACAGTACATAAGTAATTTGAGACAGAACATGTAGTAAGTTTTTTTTATTCATTTACATGATGTGGGTGTCACTGGCTAGGTCAGCATTTATTGCCGATCCCTAATTACCCTTGAGAAGGTGGCAGTGAGCTGCCTTCTCGAACCGCTGCAGTCCATGTGGTGTAGGTACATCCACAGTGCTGTTAGGAAGGGAGTTCCAGGATTTTGACCCAGCAACAGTGAAGAAACGGCGATATAGCTCCCAAGTCAAGATGGTGAGTAGCTTGGAGGGGAACATCAAGGTCCTGGTATTCCCATATGTCTGCTGGCCTTTACCTCCTAGGTGGCAGCGGTCGTGGGTTAGGAAGGCACTGTTTAAGCAGCCTTGTTGAGTTCTTGCTGTGCATTTCGTAGATGGTACACACTGTTGCTACTCTGCGTCAGTGGTGGAGGGAGTGAATGTTTGTCGAAGAGGTACCAATCAAGTGAGCTATTTTGCCCTGGATGGTGTCAAGCTTCTTGAATGTTGTTGGAGCTGCCCTCATCTAGGCATGTGGAGAGTATTGCATCCTGACTTGTGTCTTGTAGACGGTGGACAGGCTTTGGGGAGTCAGGAGGTGAGTTACTCACTGTAGAATTCCTATCCTCTGATCTGCTCTGCACGATTCTTAGCCTCTGGCCTGCTCTTGTAGCCACAATATTTATATGGCTAGTCCAGTTCAGTTCCTGGTCAATGGTAACCTCCAGGATGTTGATAGTGGGGGATTCAGCAACAGTAATGCCATTGAGTGTCAAGGGGCGATGGTTAGATTCTTCTTATTGGAGATGGTCATTGCCTGGCACTTGTGTGGTGCGAATATTACTTGTCACTTGTCAGCCCAGGTCTGGATATTGTCCAGGTCTTACTGCATTTTGACATAGACTGATTCACTATCTGAAGAGTCGCGAATGGTACTGAACATTATGCAATCATCAGTGAACAACACCATTTCTGACCTTATGATGGAAGGAAGGTCATTGGTGAAGCAACTGAAGATGGTTGGGCGGATCTATTAGACCCAAAGTTTTCCTCTATTAGGGGTTTTCCTGAGCTCGTGTCTAGGTCTGTTGTAGACCAAGTGATAAAAATTGATTGCTATGATTAGTCAACATCTCTACGTCATTGCACTACACAACTATTAAGGTGGATCTTGGTCTTTTCTTGTCTAGCAATTATTATGTTGCTATATTGCTATGAGATACGTTTTCTTGTATTGTGCTGAATGTTAAATCTGGTATTGCTAGAATACTTTCATGTTATACGGCATGTCTTCAATATCTCTATTGACTGTTCTGGCTGATCTAGACAAAAGATAGCCATTGCACAAAGTGAGTCAAGACCAAGTGCAAAATTTTACACCAGCGGGATTTTACAGTCCCACTGAAGTCAATGGACTTTTGAATGGCTTGCCGCATTTTACAGCACTGACCCTGGCACATCGAGTCCATAAAATTCTGCCCCAAGTCTAACGGGGTTAGATAGCGGCTCAACTGGATGAGGGCATACAGATATAATTTAGCACTCATTTTAAGTCATATTTTCAGCCCCTATTTTTATTTAATAATTTAATTTGATGTTATCTATAGTTAAATAGTGGAACTGATAGCAATTTAGAAAGAAGAGCAGATTTGGCTGCATCAAATATGTTTCTCTACAGTGTAAGATGAGGAACCGAGAATTGCAAAATATATGATCATATGAAAATGGTAATTCTTTACTCAGAGGGTGGTGAATCTTTAGAATTCTCGAACCCAGAGGGGTAGGCTCAGCCAATGAGTATGTTGAAGACGAAGATGGATAGATTTCTAATTATTAAAGATATCAAGGGATATAGGAATAGCGTGGGAAAATGGACCCCCTAAAAGTGATGTCATGCTATCTGTGAAGCCTGGCACTGATGACTTTGAGTGCTGACCGAAGCAAGATAGGCAAACAAACCTTGAAGTCACAAGCGAAGTGCAGCCCACCAACTGCACACCTTATATTTGCTGTTGTGAAACACGTCGGCTTGTTTTCCCGCCAACGTGGGCGGATGATCCAGCGGGGGGGATGAGTCCAGTGGGCTGGCCTTATAATGATATGCTGACGTATCACAATGAGGTTCCCGATGTCCGATGGCGTGTAACGCGACCCACCATCAATGGGCTGAGCGGACGATCGCAAACTGGTTTCACGCCGTCTTGAAACTGATTTTACGCTCACGCCACCAAACATGCCCAACGCCAGTGGGCACGGAAAATCCCAGCCAAAGTCTCTCAAAATGCAGGATTGATGAGATTAGATTAATCAAAGACGTTTAACCAGCACCTGGTGAAAACTGTACCAAATGCAAAATGGTTATCAGAGTTATTTAAATCTCAAAGGTTCTGAGGAAACTGCTTGGGTTTATCTCTCAAGATTCAGGACATCATTAGCCTGCTGTGAATTCAATTACCACATTGTATTTTAATGATAGTCAACTGTTATTGTCCACTCTTCTTCTCCCTAATTCTAACATCTCAGTTTAATATGGAAGCAGGGTTTCTTTCAGCAATATCACCCCATGATTTGATATGTCAATCGTTACACTTGGTGTACTCAATTGGTTGAATAAATTAGCTTTTGGAATTGGCTTACAGTCAAGCTGAGGCTACTATTTTTATGAAGTTGCACCCACCTCCAAATTGGATCATGATCTCAGGAAGAACTTATTATTATAATTCAAAAATTGTTAGGCAGTGGGCAGCATTGGATATATTGTATATTAGCAGGAGGAAGTAAAGTTAAAATAATGAAAATTGAATGGTTAAAACATCAAACAGAAAACAGTGGGAAATGAAAGACTGGCAATGAAAGACTGGCTAATCAGGAATAAGGGCATTGGAATACTTTGGCCCTTCTGGCAATCTTGCATCATAATTCAAGTTGGAGGACAGCAGAAGGGATGTAAACTAGATTGGGAACCAACCATGTTAGGGCTCATTTTAACTCAAGACGAGAATTGGAAGAAAGGAAGTAGGGAGAAGTGAACAATGAAATGTCCAGACACCACTGGGCAACAAGGTGTGAGAAATTCTAGCTCTCAATATTTTACCCCTTTTTTTTATTCATTCACAGGATGTGGGCTTCGCTGGTTGGGCCAGTATTTATTGCCCATCTCTAGTCACCCGTGAGAAGGTGGTGAGCTGCATTCTTGAGTCGCTGCAGTCCATGTGGTGCAGGTACACCCGCAGTGCTGTTAGGAAAGGAGTTCTAGGATTTTGACCCAGAGACAATGAAGGAATGGCAATATATTTCCAAGTCAGGAATGTGAGTGACTTAGAGGGGAACTTCCAGGTGATGGTGTTCCCATGTATCTGCTGCCCTTGTCCTTCTAGATGGTAGTGGTCGTGGGTTTGGAAGGTGCTGTCTAAGGAGCCTTGATGAATTCCTGCAGTGGATTTTGTAGATGGTACACACTGCTGCTGTTGGAGAGAGTGAGTGTGGATGTGGTGCCAATCAAGTGGACTGCTTTGTCCTGGATGGTGTCAAGCTTCTTAAGTGTTGTGGGAGCTGCACTCATCCAGGCAAGTGGGGAGTATACCATCACACTCCTGACTTGTGCCTTGTAGATGGTGGACAGGCTTTGGGGAGTCAGGAGGTGAGTTACTCATCGCAGGATTCCTACCCTCTGACCTGCTCTTATAGCCACAGTATTTATATGGCTAGTCCAGCTCAGTTTCTGGTCAATGGTAACCCCCAGGATGTTGATAGTGGGGGATTCAGTGATGGTAATGCCATTGAACATCAAAAGGTGATTCATTGACACTGTTTCTGCTGTCGGAAGAGGGTTGGGGTTGGAGTTTCCTCTGCCCTTTGATGAATGTGGAACATTTGTCTGTCCCAGGGAAGTCCATTGACTTTACGAAAGGGAAATTATGTTTAATCAATTTATTAGAGTTCTTTGAAGAGTAACATGCGCTGTGGATAGAGAGGAGCTGTACTTGCATTTCCAAAAGGCATTTGATAAGGTGCCACATCAAAGGTTATTGCAGAAAATAAAAGCTCATGGTGTAGGAGGTAACATATTAGCATGGATAGAAAATTGGCTGGCCAGCAGAGAACAGAGAGTATACATAAATGGGTGTTTGTCTGATTGGCAGGATGTGATGAGTGGAGTCCTGCAGGGGTCTGTGCTGGGGCCTCAACTTTTTGCAATTTATATCAATGGCTTAGATGAGGGGAGTGAAGGCTTGGTAGCTAAATTTGAAGATGACCCAAAGATAGGTAGGAAAATATGTTGTGAAGAGGACATAAGGAGTTTGCTGACAGATATAGGTAAGTTGAGTGAGTGGGCAAAAATCTGACAGATGGAGTACAATGTACACTTTGGCAGGAAGAACAAAAAAGCAGAGCATTACTTAAACAAAGAACGACTGCAGAATTCCAAGGTGCAAAGTGATCTAGGTGCTCTTGTGCAAAAAGCTTGTAATCAAGAAGGTTAATGAAATGCTATTCTTTATTACAAGAGGAATTGAACATAAAAGTAAGGATGTCATGCTTCAGTTGTACAGGGCATTGGTGAAACCGCATCTCAAATACTGTGGGCAGTTTTGGTCTCCTTACTTAAGGAAGGATGTAAATGAGTTGGAGGTGGTTTAGAGGTTTGCTAGATTGTTACCCAGAATGAACGGGTTGTCTAATGAGGATAGATTGGATAGGCTGGGGTTGGTTCCACTGGAGTTTAGAAGAGTGAGGGGTGACTTGATTGAAGTATATAAGATCCTGAAAAGCCTTGACAAAGTGGATGTGGACAGGATGTTTCCTCTGGCAGGTGAGTCCAGAGGACTGTTTTAAAATTAGTGGTCGCCCTTATAGAACAGAGATGAGGAGAATTTTTTTCTCTTTAGAAGGTTGTGTGACTTTGGAACTCTGCCTCAGAAGGCATTGAAAGCAGGGGTCACTGAATCTTTTAAAGTCAGAGGTAGATAGATTCTTTTTAGACAAGGGAATTAATGATTGTCATGGGTAGATGGGAATGTGGAACACGAAACACAAACAAGTCAGCCACGATCTTATTGAATGGTGGCGTAGGTTCGAGGGGCCGAATGACCTACTTCTGCTCCTATTTTGAATGTTTATATGTTCATTGGCTCAGGAGCAAATGATGCCAGGGTTAGAGCCTCTCAAGTTTGAGTTCCCAATCACTCAAAAAGAGGGCAGAAAGGACACATATACTAATGGCGTATGCAAGGACCATGTGGGAGCCCTAGCTTGGATTGTGGCTTGGATCTCAGAAGGAAAATGGTTCATTTTATGAAAAAACTTTTTAATGTGGAGTCATAACAAAGCAAGTCAATGGGGCATGATTTCTATCCTGTAGGGCAGTTGGTCTCCTCCCATAGCTCCTTCCCTGCATAACCCCACCCCCTTCCGCCAACCCAGTACCAGGAGCTGTAAATTGGATTGTGTGTGTAATAGTGTGTGTGTGAAAGTGTGTGTGTGTGTGGGAGAGTGAACATGTGTGTGTGGGAGAGTGAGCGTGTGAGTGTGTGTGCGTGCGCAAGTGAGAGTGTGTGTGTGTGCGCGCGAGTGAGAGTGTGTGTATGTGGGTGGAATTTTCCACTATGGAGACTAAGTGCGGTAGTGGGCGGGAAAGTTGGCATGATTATTTGATTCACTCATGGAATATGGGCATCACTTGCTAGGCCAGCATTTATTGCCCATCCCTAATTGCCCTTGCGGAGATGGTGATGAGCTGCCTTCTTGAACCGCTGTAGTCCATGTGGTGTAGGTACACCCAGAGTGCTGTTAGGTAGGACGTTTCAAGATTTTGACCCAGCAACAGTGAAGGAACGGCGATATATTTCCAAGTCAGGATGGGTGGCTTGGAGGGGAATTTCCAGGTGGTGGTGTTCCCATCTATCTGCTGCCCTTGTTCTTCTAGATGGTAGTGGTCGTGGGTTTGAAAGGTTCTGTCTAAGGAGGCTTGGTGAGTTCCTGCAGTACATCTTGTAGATGGTACACACTGCTGTCACTGCGCATTGATGGTGGACGGAGTGAATTTTGTGAATGGGGTGCAAAACAAGCAGCCTGCATTGTCCTGGATGGTGTTGAGCACATTGTGTGTTCTGGAGCTGCACTCATCCAGGCAAGTGGGGAGTATTCCATCACACTCCTGACTTGCGCCTTGCAGATGGTGGACTGACTTTGGGGAGTCTGAAGGTGAGTTACTCACTGCAGGATTCCTAGCCTTGACTTGCTCTTGTAGCCACAGTATTTATATGGGCAGTCCAGTTCAGTTTCTGGTCAATGGTAACCCCAGGGTGTTGATAGTGGGGAATTCAGTGATGGTAATGCCATTGAATGTCATGAGGCGATGGTTAAATTTTCTCTTCTTGGAGATGGTCATTGCCTAGCACTTGTGTGGTGCGAATGTTATTTGTCACTCATCAGCCCAAGCCTGAATGTTGCCCAGATCTTGCTTCATATGGACAAAGACTGCTCCAGTACCTGTGGAATCGCGAATGGTGCTGAACATAGTGCAATCATCAGTGAGCATCGCCACTTCTGGTTTTATGATGGAAGGAAGGTCATTGATGAAGCAGCTGAAGATGGTTGGGCCTAGGACACTATCCTGAGGAACTCCTGCTGTGGTGTCCTGGAGCTGAAATGACTGATCTCCAACAACCACAACCATCTTCCTTTGTGCTAGATATGACTCCACCGAGTGAAGAGTTTTCCCCTTGATTCCCATTGACTCCAGTTTTGCTAGGGCTCCTCGATGCCACATGCAGTCAAATACTACCTTGATGTCAAGGACAATCACTCTTACCTCACCTCTTGAGTTCAGGGCTTTTGTCCATGTTTGGATCAAGACTGTAATGACATCAGGAGCCTAGTGGCCATGGCAGAACCCAAACTGAGCGTCAGTGAGCCGGTTATTACTAAGCAAGTGCTGCTTGATTGCACTGTCGATAACCCCTCCCATCACTTTGATGAGGATCAAGAGTAGATTGATGGAGTAGTACTTGGCCAGGTTGGTTGCCAGTATTGTGGCTGTACTGGAGCAGCTTGGGTAGGGGTGCGGCAATTTCTGGAGCACAAGTCTTCAGTACTATTGCTGGAATATTGTCAGGGCCCATAGCCTTTGCAGTATCCAGTGCCTAGAGCTGTTTCTTGAAATCACATGGAGCGAATCAAATTGGCTGAAGACTGAGATGCGTGATGCTGGGGACCTCTAGAGGAGGCTGAGATGGAGGATCCATTTGACACTTCTGGCTGAAGATTTTTGCATATACTTCAGCCTTATCTATTGCCCAGAGGTGCTGGGCTCTCACATCATTGAGGAGGGGAATATTTGTGCAGCCTCCTCCTCCAGTGAGCTGTTAAATTGTCCACTACCATTCACAACTGGATGTGGCAGGACTGCTGAACTTAGACCTGATCCGTTGGTTGTGGGATTGCTTAGCTCTGTCTATTGCTGCTTGCAGCTTATGCTGTTTGGCATGCAAGCAGTCTTGTGTTGTAGCTTCACCGGGCTGACACCTTATTTTTAGGTATGCCTGGTGCTGCTCCTGGCATGCCCTCCTGCACTCTTCATTGAACCAGGGTTGACCCCCTGGCTTGATGGGAATGGTAGAGTGAGGGATACACCAGGCCATGAGGTTACAGATTGTGGTTGAGTACAATTCTGCTGCTGCTTATGGCCCACAGCACCTCTTGGATGCCCAGTTTTGAGTTGCTAGATCTGCTTGAAATCTATCCCACTTAGCGCAGTGGCAGTGCTGCACAACACGATGGAGGGTATCCTCAATGTGAAGGCAGGACTTGGTCCCCTCAAGGACTGTGCGGTGGTCACTCCTACCGATACTGTCATGAACAGATGCATCTGCGACAAGTAGCTTGGTGAGGACTGGGTCAAGTAAGTTTGTCCTTCTTGTTGGTTCCCTCACCCACTCATCACAGACCCAGTCTAGCAGCTATATCCTTTAGGCCTTGGCCAGCTCAGTCAGTAGTGGTGCTACTGAGCCACTCTTGGTGAAAGAGTACATTCTGCGCCCTTGCCAGCCTTGGTGCTTCTTTCAAGTGATGTTCAACATGGAGGAGTCACTGATTCATCAGCTGAGGAAGGGGATGTGGTATGTCGTAATCAGCAGGTGGTTTCCTTGCCCATGTTTGACTTGATACCATGAGAATTCATGGGGTCCAGAGTCAATGTTGAGGACTGCCAGGGCAACTCCCTCCCGACTATATATCACTGGCCCATCACCTGTAGTGGGTCTGTTCTGCTGGTGGCATAGGACATACCCAGGGATGGCGATGGTGGTGTCTGGGACATTGTAAGCTATGTTTTGGTGAGTATGACTATGTTAGAGTGCTACTTGATGAGACTATGGGATAAATATCCCAATTTTGGCACAAGCCCCCAGATATTAGTGAGGAGGATTTTGCAGGGTTGACAGAGCTGGGTTTGCCATTGTCATTTCTGGTGCCTAGGTCAATGCCAGGTAGTTCATCCAGTTTCATTCTTTTTAGATTTCCTAGTGGTTCAATACAACTGAGTGACTTACTAGGCTATGCTGGAGTCTTCTCCCCACTATGATCAAGTTCCTCTCTGGATCCACCTTTTCGCCTGTTGTGTTGTTTTGCCACCGCTCCCTATTGTGCCTGTGTAGAATTGTTGAGCTGCAGTAGTTGCCCACTCTTGGGGGCCCATTTTCCCATGGCTTGTTCATGAGGCCTGGCCCTCAAAATGGACCATTCCTCCTATTGGAGGGATTTAGCAATCAGTCTGCACACACTCCAGACCATTTCCCCATTAACTCAAATCAACTCTTTAATGATTCAAAATCACAGAATTTTAACAGCACAGAAGGAGGCCATTCAGCCCATCATGCCTGCACTGGCTCTGCAAATGAGCATTATGACCTAGTGCCATTGCCCTGCCTTTTCCCTGTACCCTTGCACATCGTTTCTATTCAATTAATCATCTGATGCCCTCTTGAATGCCTCAATTGAACATGCCTCCACCACACTTCCAGGCAGTGCATTCCAGACCTGAACCACTCGCTGTGTAAAAAAGTTTTTTTCTCACATCACATTTGCTTCTTTGGCAAATTACTTTAAATCTGTGCCCTTTCATTCTTGACCCTTTTATGAGCAGGAACAGCTTCTCCCTATCTACTCTGTCCAGCCCACATGATTTTGAACATCTCTATCAAATCTCCTGTTAGCCTTCTTCTCTCCAAGGACAACAGTCCCAACCTCTCCAATCTATCCTCATAGCTGAAGTTTCTCATCCCTGGAACCATTCTTGTAAACCTCTTCTGCACTCTCTCCAATGTGTTCACATCCTTCCTGTAATGTGACACCCAGAACTGTACACAATATTCCAGCTGAGGTCTAACGAGTGCCTTATACAAGTTCAGCATAGCCTCCCTGCTTTTGTACTCTATGCCCCTATTAATAAAGCCCAGGATACTATAAGCTTTATTAACTGCTCTCTCCACCTGAAATACCACCTTCAATGATCTATGCACATATACATCCAGTTCTTTCTGCTTCTGCACCCCCTTCAAAATTTCACCCATTATTTTATATTGTCTGTCCATGTTCTTCCTACCTACTTCCTACCACCTCACACTTCTCCGCATTGAACTTCATCTGCCACCTATCTGCCCACTCCACCAACTTGTCTATGCCCTCTTGAAGTTCCACACCATCCTCCTTGCAGTTCACAACACTCCCAAGCTTCATATCATCTGCAAACTTTGAAATTGTACCCTGCACACCAAGATCTAGGTCATTAATATATATCAGAAAAAGTATGGGCCCCTGGGGAACTCCACTACAAACATTCCTCCAGCCTGAAAAATATCCATTGATCATTACTCTCCGTTTCCTATTTTTCAGCCAATTTTGCATCCACATTGCTACTGTCCCTTTAATT
The DNA here is from genome assembly GCF_964194155.1 of Cetorhinus maximus. Classification (NCBI taxonomy): domain Eukaryota; kingdom Metazoa; phylum Chordata; class Chondrichthyes; order Lamniformes; family Cetorhinidae; genus Cetorhinus; species Cetorhinus maximus. The sequence continues at coordinate 130,144,396 of NC_135883.1, forward strand.
CCCTGAGCAATAACTTTACTCACAAGTCTGTTGTGTGGCATTGTGTCTAATGCCTTTTGAAAGTCCATGTACATCACGTCAACAGCATTACCCTCATCAATCTTTTCTGTTACCTCTTCAAAAAACTCCAGCAAGTTAGTTAAACACGATTTCCCCTTTAGAAATCCATGCTGGCCCTTCCTTATCAACCCATATTTTCCACATGACTACTAATTCAATCCCAGTTAATTGTTTCTAGAATCTTCCCCACCACTGAAGTTAAACTGACTGGTCTGTAATCGCTGGGCTTAGCCTTCCAATCTTCGTTGAACAAGGGTGTAATGTTTACAATTCTCCAGTCCTCTGGCCTGGCCCCTGAGACGAGGGAAGACTGAAAAATTATGGCCAGTGCCCCTGCAATTTCTACTCTTATTTCCTTCGATATCCTTGGATGCATCTCATCCAGTCCTGGTACCTTGTCAATTTTGACCACCGACAGCCTATTCAACATTTCCTCCTTATCAATTTTGAACCCTTCTAGCAACAGAGTTTCCTCGTCTGTCACCATGGCCTAGGTAGCATCTACCTCCTTGGTAAAGACGGATGCAAAGTATTAATTTAATACCTCAGCCATGGCCCCTTTGTCCTTGTGTAAATTCCCTTTTAGGTCCCTAATCGACCCTACTCCTCCTTTTACCACCTTTTTACTATTTATATGCCTATAGAAGATTTTGGGAACCCCATTACGCTGGCTGTCCGTCCTTTCTCATAATCCCTCTGCTTTTTCACCTCCTCTCTGAATCTTCTGTATTCCTTTTGGTTCTCAATTGTATTTTGTACCTGACACCTGTCATAAGCACACTTTTTCTTCTTTATCTTAATTGCTATTTCCTTTTTCATCCAGGGAGCTTTGGATTTGTTTGTCCTACCTTTCTCTTTCGATGAAATATACCTTGACTATGCTGAAACCAATTCTTTGTTGAAGGTAGCCCATTGCTCAGCTGCAGTTTCTCCTGCCAATCTTTCATTCCAGTCTATCTGGACCAGTTCCGTTCTTGCCCCATCGAAGTCGGCTCCAATCCAGTTAGTTATTTGTACTCTGGATTGTCTATCATCCTTTTCTATCATCTCCTAAAACGTATAACACAATGATCACTGTCTCCTAAATGTTCCCCCGCTGACACTTGATCTACTTAGCCCACCTCATTTCCAAGAACCAGATCCAACAGTCCATCTTTTCTTGTTGGATTGGACATATATTGCTGTGGAAAATTCTGGTGAACACAATCTAGGAACTTATTCCCCTCTCCACCCTTTACACTACCATTATCCCAATATACATTTGGGTAATTAAATTCCCCCATTATAACCACTCTATATTGCCTGCATCTCTCTGTAATTTCCCTGCAGATTTGTTCTTCTACATCCTTCTCACTATTTGATGGTCTATAGACTACACCGAGCAATGTAATTGCACCCTTTTTATTCCTTAGTTCTAGCCAAATTGATTCTGTCCTTGAACCCATTGGGACATCCTCTTTCTCCAGCACTGCAATGCTCTCCTTAACCAATACCACCACCCCTCCTCCTTTCCTTCCTTTCCCACCTTTTCTGAACACCTTGTACCCAGGAATATTTAACACCCAGTTCTGCCCTTCCTCTAGCCAGGTCTCTGTTATTGCCACAACATCATATTTCCACATGGAAATCTGCACCTGTAACTCCCCAATCTTATTTACTATACTCCATGCGTTCACATAAATGCATAGTAAACCTGATTTAGGTTTTGTTACTTTCTCCCTCATCCCGACTTTACCTATTAACTTCCTATTCTCTATACTAGTGCTATCTGTCCCTCCCGGTATTTTGTGTACCTTGGTATTCCTCTCTAGTATTTTCTCTTAGTTCCCACACCCCTGCCGAGTTAATTTCAAGCCCTCCCAACAGCACGAGCAAAACGCCCCACAAGGAACTCAGTCCCGGCTCTGCTCAGGTGCAACCCGTCCTGTTTGTACAGGTTCCATCTCCCCCAGAGCCAGTCCCAGTGACCCAGGAATCTAAAGCCCTCCCTCTGGCACCATCTTTCCAGCCACGCAATCATCTGCCTTATCCTCCTATTTCTGTACTCACTGGCATGTGGTACAGGCAGTAATCCGGAGATTACTACATTTGAGGCCCTGCTTGCTAATCTTTTACCTAGCTCTCTAAATTCTGATTGCAGGACCACATCCCCCTTCCTACCTAAGTTGTTGGTACCAATGTGGACCATGACCTCTGGCTGATCACCCTTCCCCAGAAGGATGTCCTGCAGCTGCCCTGTGACATCCTTGACCCTGGCACCAGGGAGACAACATACCATCCTGGAGTCACATCTACGGCCACAAAAATGCCTGTCTACTCGCCTAACCAATGAACCTCCTATCACTATTGCTCTTCCTTTCTTCTTCCTCCTCTCCTGTACAGCCGAACCACTCATGGTGCCACAAACCTGGCTCTGACTGCACTCTTCTGAGGAATAAGCGCCCTAACCAACTTCCAAAATGGAAAACCAATTTGTGAGCAGGAGAGCAGGACCCCACAGAACTCCTGCACTACCTACCTACCTCCCTTCAACTGCCTGGTTGTCATCCATTCCCTCCCTGTCTCCAGGCCCTTAAGCTGCAGTGTGACCATCTCTCTGAACATGCTATCCACATAGCTCTCAGCCTCACGGGTGCACCACGATGACTCTGACTTACCAAGGCCGCCACTCTTCTTTCTGAGGAAAGGTAGAAAAGGAAAGGAGCACCTCCTCCCTCCTCACCGAACTCCCTCAGTCACCAAACTCCAACTGAAGCATTCTACTGCAGCCCAAAACAACACTCCAGTACAAAGTCAGCACTATAGCTAGTCTACTTTTATAGTTTATGAACCTAGCCTCTAAAAACCTGATTAAGCCAGTTATTCCTCACATTTATAAACATAGGAGCATAGGAACATAGAACTTAGGGGCAGGAGTAGGCCATTCAGCCCTTCAAGGCTGCTCCACCATTCAATGTGATCATGGCTGACCTGGTTGTGGTCACAACTCCATTTTCCTGTCTGCCCCGCCCCCTCCCCCACCCCTCCGCCATGACATTTGATTCCCTTGTCTATCAAAAGTCTGCCTAACTCTGCTTTGAATAAATTCAACCAACCTCCACTGCTCTCTGGGGAAGAGAATTCCACATACTAGCAACCCTCTGAGAGAAAAAAAATTCTCCTTATCTCAGTCTTAAAAGGGAGGTCTCTTATTCCCTAATTCTAGTCTCTTCCGCAAGTGGAAATGTTCTCCCATACCTACCCTGTCAAGTCCCCGCAAGATCTTATATGTTCCAATAAGAACACCTCTCATTCTTCTAAACTCCATTGGGTATAGGTCTAACTTGTTCAATCTTTCTTCACAGGATAAGCCTTTCATTCCAGGAATGAGTTGTGTGAACCTTCTCTGTACTGCTTCTAATGCTATTATATGCTTCTTGAAATAAGGAGACCAAAACTGTATACAGTTTAAAGATGTGGCCTCACTAAGGCCCTGTACAGCTGAAGTATAACTTCTGTACTTTTATATTCCATTCCCCTTGCAATAAATGCCAATTCCATTTGCCTTCCTAATCATTTGCTGTACCTGCATGCTACATGTACCAAGCATGCCACATCTACAGGCTCCCTTTTATCCACCTTGCTTGTTATTTTCTTAAAAAAGCTTAGCTTTAAAACACGATTTCCCTTTTGCAAAGCTATGTTATGGATATGCAGTTCTTTCATTAAATATGAATAAAATTGCAACTGGAATCATAGGTAGGTACCTAATTTGTATAATTCAACAACCCCCTGCCTGCTTTGGGCAGAAATTCTTGGTCACTACTTTAAAGAGATGCCTGTAAACCTAATCCGGCTGTAAATAGATGCCTAAGGATCCCACGAGAGTTTCTTCTGCCTTTGCCTATTCATCATGTGAGAAATAGGCAGCTTGTGGTTGAAAACGCAATTCCTCCACAGATAGTACAGAAAGAGTATTCTTCCCTCTGGCGAAGCTTGAATAAAGTAATAGAATTGGAAATCGCTCAAACATCACAGTTGAAAAATCAGTATAAAAGCTTCCAAGGGAGGATTTAATTGAGTTCTCAATGAAACAAAAGAGCTGCCTTCCTGAGTCACAGACTTGATTAAAAGTTCCTTCGCCTTTGTGAAACAATTACCCACCTCATCGGCAAATTTCATAATTCACTTCCATTTCCAATCCCCTGTTGATTATAACTTCAGGGAATTTCTGAATAGTCCCTTCCCTGTTCACTAAATTTATGAACGTCCCCTGAATCTATGAAAAACGGAGTGCTTCGTTCAAACAATTTATAAGAAGCTCAACTGAACTGAGAATTGACTATCTTATCCCATCATTTCTGAGGACATTTTTCACCTCATTAAATCTTCACATTTTGCAAATGGGTTCCTTCAAGAAATCAGGAAGACAGAAATCTCCAGGACTAAAGGGAAAAGCTGGCCCTATGGATATGGCAGCAGCCCTGGGATGGGGTTTAAAATCCAGGAAGGAACAGTCAGATGAATGTTCCTCTTTTAGCCATAAGGGGCAAGATTTTACCAGCCGACAGGTCAAAGGGCGGGGAGGATAGGAGGCAGAGTAGGGACCTGTAAAGTGCGGGTGAGCCACATTGGGAGGGCCTCTCCCTGGAGTTCTGCCACTGGGGCATGTTCCCAGTGGCAAGAATGACAGTGGTTCGGGCGCCCACCAACCAGAAGTGGGCAGACAATTTAAACAAAGGGCCAATTGACAGCCATGTTCCCAAGAAATGCTGGCAGCAGAGTGACTCTCTGTCGCATAGAGAGCATCAGCTGCATGGAGGTGGCTTCCCAATGGCTTCCTGGGCCTGAGGGGCAGGGGAGGGCACCATCAAACCCAGAGACTCCATTGCCCAGGAAGGCATCCCAAAGCAATTGAAGATGTTTCATCTCTGATCACCAGGACCTGCCTCCCTGGCCCCAAGACAAAATCAGCTTTTTCACCTCCCCTGTGAGGGTGCCTAAAAATGGAGGCGACCTCTTGTTCTCTTTAGCAGCCTCAGCAGTGGCCACCTTTATCAGTGGCATTGCCAAGAACGCAGACCTATAGCCCTCTGGGCCAGCAGTGTAGACAGCCAGCATACCATCCTCAATTGGACAATGGGCCCAGTAGCAGCCCCTTCGTTGGCCGCTGCCGGGAAGATTGCTGCTGCAGTCCTGCTGGCCATCCATGCAGGCTCAGGACATGCATATGGCCCCAACCCCTTGCCGGGAAAATGCTGGCCAAGATTGCTGTGAAATGACATTAGGTCGTCTTGTCCCAAGTCCTAGCAGCCTGGGTTATCAGGGCAGATCTCTAATTTTGGCACTTGGAGATAAAAACTCCACTGCATCAGGATGTCACAAAGCTCAACACTAGCTGCAATTTTACATTGGTTACTGTTAATTGTCACTGGACTAGTATTCCAGAGACCCAACGTAATGCTCTGGGGGCCCGGGTTCAAATCCCACCATGGCCAATAGTGAAATTTGAATTCAACAAAAAAATCTGGAATTAATAATCTGATGGTGACCATGAAACAATTGCCGATTGTTGTAAAAACCTATCTGGTTCACTAATGTCCTTCAGGGAAGGAAATCTGCTGTCCTTACCTGGTTTGGCCGACATGTGACTCCTGACCCACAGCAATATGGTTGACTCTTAAATGCCCTCTGAACAAGGGCAACTAGGGATGGGCAATAAATGCTGGCCTAGCCAGAGACACCCACATCCCATGAATGAATAAAAAAAATTTTTTAAATAATGGATCCAAAATGATGAACTGAAAATATGCAGCACCCAATCACAGCACAGCAAAATATTTACCCTTAATTTGGTAATCATCCTCAGGAATGCTGCAAGCCAAATGACTCATTGGTGCAATAGGTGGGTTTCCTCTGAGACTGAGGCTGAGGCATGGCCCTATTGTTAGGATGAAGTGCTCTGCTTCCAACACTGTTGTGGAATTCATGTGGTGTAGGTACACACTGTGGGTATACCTGCACCACATGGACTGCAGCGGTTCAAGAAGGCAGCTCACCACCACCTTCTCAAGGGCAACTAGGAACGGGCAATAAATGCTGGCCTAGCCAGCAACGCTCACAAAATCTGAATGTTTCTGATCCCATTTATGTATCTGTCTTGGTTTTTTTCTTTCTTCTTTCATGTGATGTGGGTTTCATTGTCAAAGCCATCATACTTGCCGTGTTGAAGCTCCGAGTAGAGCACTTGTTTCTGGAGTCTCGTGTCAGGCATGTGGACAATGTGGCCTGCCCAGCGGAGTTGATTGAGCATGGTCAATACTTCAATGCTGGGGATGTTGGCCTGAGCGAGAACACCGACATTGGTGCGCCTATTTTGCCAATGGATCTTGTGGAAGCAGCGCTGGTGGTACTTCTCCAGAGTTTTGAGATGCCTGCTGTACACAGTCCACATCTCTGAGCCATATAGGAGGGCATGTGTCACTATTGCTCTGTAGACTGTGATCTTAGTGCCAGGTTTGAGGTCCTGGTCTTCAAACACTCTTCCTCAGGCGGCCGAGGGCTGCGCTGGCACACTGAAAGCAATGTTGAACCTCTTTGCCGATGTTTGCCCTTGTTGACAGTAGGCTCCCAAGGTATGTAAAGAGGTCCACGTTGTCCAAGTCCTCAACGTGGATTTTGATAACTGGTAAGGGGGGGGTCAGTGTGGTGCGAAGGGGTCAGGTTGGGAGAGGACTTTGTCTTTCAGATATTTAGCATAGGGCCCATGCTCTTGTACGTCTTGGTGAAGGTGTTAATGATGACTTGGAGCCCAGCCTCCGAGTGTGGGCAGACACAAGCATTATCTGCATACCGTAGTTCAATGACAGAGGATCGGACGACCTTGGACCTGGCCTCCAGGTGGTGGAGGTTGGCCATGTTCCTGCTTGTTCTGTAGTTTAGCTCCACTCCAGCAGTGAGCTTGCTGAGGGTGAAATGGAGCACTGCGACAAGGAAGATCGAGAAGAGTATCGGGGTGATGACACAGCCTTGCTTGACCCCGGTCCAAATGTTGATTGGGTCTGTGGTGGATCCATTGGTCAGGATCATGGCTTGCATGTCATCGTGGTGCAGGCGGAGGATGGTGAAGGACTTTTGGGGGCAGCCGCAACAGAAGAGGATGCTCCATAACCCTTCATGGTTGACAGTTTTGAAGGCTTTTGTGAGCTCAAAGAAAGCCATGTATAAGGGTTGGTGTTGTTCCCTCCATTTCTCTTGCGGTTGCCATGCGGTGAAGGTCATGTCAGTTGTGCCCCTTAGTGGTTGGAATTCACATTGCGACTCTGGGAGGAGCTTTTCAGCCACAGCCCCTCGAGGCCTCCATAATCAGCACCTGCGAAGAGACACTTAGTCACTTGACCAGGAAACAGCAAGACTGGTTCGTTGAGAACAACCAGGAGATCAAGGGGCTGATAAGCCACAAGTGCAAGGCATTTCTGAACCTGAAATAGCAACCCAACTCGAGAGCAAGCAAGCAGCTTGATAGACTGAAGGCTGAAGTCCAGCAAAAAACCTGCGACCTAAAGAACAGATGGTGGGTGCAGAAATGCAGAAGATCCAACAGGCAGCCGACAACCATGACGTGCGAGGTTTCATTAGCACAGTGAAGACCACCTACGGTCCAAACACCCAAGGCCCCACTCCACTGCTGGCCAAGAGTGGAGAGGTGCTCATCAAGGACAGAAAGGCAGTCAGTGCCCACTGGAAGGAGTACTTTGAAGATCTTCTTAACAGACTCTGTCTTCAACGCGAGTGTCCTCAACTCCATCCTGTAGCCTGCTACCAGCCACCATCTCAGCACAACCCCAACCCGGCACGAGGTAGAAAAGGCCATTCGACAGCTAAAGAGCAACAACGCATCAGGAGTATATGGAACCCCCATCAAAGCCCTAAAGCATGGTGGAGAAGAACTAATGGTGCAAATACAGGCCTCATCTCCCTTATCTGGAAGGAGGAGAGCATGCCAGGAGATCTCGGAGATCCTGTAGTCGTGACCGCCTTCAAGGAAGGTCACAAGTCCGACTGCGGTAGCTATAGAGGAATCTCCCTGCTGTCGGCCTCAGGGAAGGTCATCGCAAGAAACCTCCTATGTGGAAGTCCATGTAGATCACATTCCCTTATCCATCATGTTAGCTATCGCCTCCAAACATTTTACTAAATTCATCAGTCATGATGTACCCGTCACAAATCCGTACCATCTCTCTCTAATCTGTTCATATTTTTTTACGTGTTCACTCTCTCCCTAGTGCAGAATTTCCCCATGACTAATGTTAGACTGCCAGGTGTGCAGTTATCTGGTTTCTCTCTCCAATCTTTCTTAAATAGTGGAGTTGCATCCGCAATGTCCTCACCTCCTTCTTTAAATGCTCTGGGAGGGAAACCATCCGATGTTGGACATTTGATTATCTTAAGTCCCATTATTTTATCTATTGCATTTTTCTTACGTTAATTTCAAAAACATTCTCCCTTGACTTATTTTAGTTCCCTTTGTACCACTGATATTTTGTTCTCTTCTTCTGTTGCAAAGGTGAGTGTAAAATATTAATTTAACAAGTATGATATTTCCTTACTAATGATTACAGTATTATCCAAGTATGTTTCTAATAGCTTCATATTTTTCCAAGCAACTTCTTTTTCTTAATATATTTACAAAAGCATTTACTGTTAGCATTGATATCTCTTGCAAAAGGTTGAAATATAATGAAGAATCATTCGAGTTTTGTTATAATTAGGCTCCCCCATCTCACTCAGAAAGGTCACTTAATCAAAAATACTCCATCATTTTGCATTTTAATGTTTGTACTGAAATGCAAGTAAGTTTAAAGGTATTGTACGAGGCTTCACTTAATAGTAAAAAAAGAGGAAGTACCTAATAAAAGTGACTTCAGTTAAAAATAGTTAATTGTGCACTTCCACTTGCTGTTACTGTTAACTGTCTGTACTCTTTTCAACTCAGATCCTAGCGTATTCAACTGAACCAGAGGTCAATACTTTGATGTACTAGCCAACGTTGTGATGATAAGTCCCGTTGATAATCAGTGAGATGCCAGTAGGGATGTTCTTGCCAGTGAAAAAAGCTGACAGCTAGTACTTCACATAAGAGCCTCTATCTAACGTATCCCCTTTTTCTCCTGGTACATCTGTTGCACAGCATGAGGCCAAAAAAATAACAAACAGAAGATTGGTGTCATTTTCTTGGCTGAAATGGCAGAGATCAGAAACACATGGAGTAAGTCGAGGTGAATTAACTTTACGTTGTCCTGTTTGGAGGCTCTTTTCATATTTTTCTTTACTTCTTGACATTATTTGACTCAATTTGCATTCAGTTTTAACTGTTGCACATTTTTGTTTCATGTAGTACTAGCAGGAGAATGCAAGGATCCATTATTCATTATATATTGGATTAACTGACACCATTATACACATTTGTGTTGCATTGTGCAGAGAGGTCGGACACCTTAAAAGCAGAGGTCCAAGATATGGGCTGGCAAGGGGTGTTATGCAATGCCTTACAATTGAAACAGCCATTCAATTGTAATACATTGCATAACAAATCTTCTAGGGAACAAATTCCTTCTAGGGATACAGTCAAGACATAAATGTTGATCCACCTTTATCATTACCTCTGTGGAAGCCTTCTGCATTTTTTATTGAGAGGTGAAATAAAAGCAATGAGGAGCAGTGGTTGGCTAAAAAAGCAGCTAAGGATTGATAAATCATTGTATAACCTACAAAACCAAAGGTTTGCAGTTCAACATCAGTGCAGTTTATTTGTCAAGGTAATTTATTTAGCTTATACTAGATATTGCGTAGTTACTAGCTTGAGTTAAGAAAGACTAAAGGCATGAATTTGTTTCTTTTAAATTAATATGATGTGCAGAGGCAGGGGATGCATTGTTTCACAGAGGGATGATGTTCACTAAAAATATTGGGCCTCAATTTAAATTTTGTTACTGGATGGATACAATGAGAGACGGTGATCTCAGGTTGAGAGGTACAGACCTGCTGAAACTGGAACTGAAGCTCTTAGACAATGAATGCTGATAAACCTAAACAGAATGCTGGAGAAACAGTTAGGATATAAATTCAGGGACAGCCATGTGATGAAAATTGACAGGTTAGCTGCAGAGAGGCGTAATGTTAGTTATGTGGCATCAGCACCATACTAAATGGGATAGATTCAGAACAGATCCAGCAACTCAAAACTGGTAATGCATGAGACACTGCGGGACACCAGCAGCAGCAGCAGCAGAATTGCATCCAATCACAATCTGTAACCTCATGGCCCACATATGCCTCAACATACAAACATACGAACTTAAGAATTAGGAGCAGGAGTAGGCCACTCAAGCTCTCGAGTCTGCTCCGTCATTCAATAAGATCTTGGCTGCTCTGAATGTAACCTCCACTCCACAGCCTGCCTACCCCCGATAACCTTTCACTCCTTTGTTAATCAAGAATCTATCCAGATCTGCCTTAAAAATAGTCAAAGACTCTGCTTCCACCGCCTTTTGAGGAACAGAATTCCAAAGACTCACGACCCTCTGAGAGAAAAAATTCTCCTCATCTCTGTCTTAAATGAACGACCCCTTTTTTTCAAACTGTGACCCCTAGTTCTAGATTCTTCCACAAAAGGAAACATCCTCTCCATATCCACTCTGCCAAGACTCCTCAGGATCTTAAAGGTTTTAATCAAGTCACCTCATTCTCCTCTAAACTCCAGTGGCTATAAGCCTAACCTGTCCAACCTTTCCTCATAACACAGCCCGCCCATTCCTGGTATTAGTCTAGTAAATCGTCTTTGAACTGCTTCCAACACATTTACATCATTCCTTAAATTTGGAGACCAATATTGTACACAATACTCCAGGTGTGGTCTCACCAGTGCCCTACATAACTGAAGTGTAACCTCCCTACCTAATCCATTCCCCTCACAATGAATGATAACATTCTATTAGCTTTCCTAATTGCCTGCTGTACCTGCATAGTAGCCTTTTGCAATTCATGCATTCGGGCACGCAGATCCCTCCAAATCTCAGAGCTCTCACCATTTAGATATGAGCTTCTTTTTTATTCTTCCTATCAAAATGGACAATTTCACATTTGCTCACATTATACTCCACTTGCCAGATCTTTGCCCACTCACTTAACCTATCTATGTCACTTTGTAGCCTCATAACGTCCTCTTCACAATTTACTTTCCTACCTACCTTTGTGTCGTCTGCAAATTTAGCAACTATGCCTTCAGTCCCTTCATCCAAGTGTTTTTTAAACTCGCTCATGGGATGTGGGCGTCACTGGCTAGGCCAGCTTTTATAGCCATCCCTAGTTGCCCTTGAGAAGGTGGTGGTGAGCTGCCTTCGTGAACCACTACAGTCCATGTTGTGTAGGTACACCCACAGTGCTGTTAGGAAAGGAGTTCCAGGATTTTGACCCAGCAACAGTGAAGGAACAGATATATATTTCCAAATCAGGATGGTGAGTGGCTTGGAAGGGAATTCCCAGGTGATGGTGTTCCCATGTGTCTGCTTCCCTTGCCCTCCTAGATAGGAGTGGTTGTGGGTTTAGAGGGTTCTGCCTAAGGAGGCTTGGTGAGTTCCTGCAGTGCATCTTGTAGATGGTACACACTGCTGCCACTGTACATCTGTGGTGGAAGGAGTGAATGCTTGTGGATGTGGTGCCAATCAAGCGGGCTGCCTTTTCCTAGGCAGTGTCAAGCCTCTTGAGCTTTGTTGGAGCTGCACTCATCCAGGGAAGTGAAGAATATTCCATCACACTCCTGACTTGTGCCTTATAGATGGTGGACAGGCTTTGGGGAGTCAGGAGGTCAGTTACTCGCCGCAGGGTTCCTAGTCTCAGACCTGCTCTTGTAGCCATATATGGCTAGTCCAGTTCATTTTCTGGTCAATGGTAACCCGCAGGATTTTGATAGTCATTTATATATTATTTATAAATCATTTATATAAAGTGTAAAAAAGTTGAGGCCCCACCACTGATCCCTGTGGCACACCACTTATTGCACTCTATCATTACCATCAAACTAGACAACCCTGCTTCAATCAGGCATATAGGAGAGCATGACAGGTGCAACACCAGGCAGATCTAAAAATAAGTTGCCATGGTGAAGTTACAACACAGGACTACCTGCATGCTCAACAGAGGAAGCAGCATGCAATAGACTGATCTAAGCAATCCTAAAACCAACGATTCAGATGAAAGCTCTACAATCTTACCACATCCAGTCACGAATGATGGTGGCCAATTCAACAACTAATGGGAGATAGAAGCTTCACAGACAACCCCATCCTTACTGATATGTGAGCCCAGCAAATCAGTGCAAAAGAAAAGGCTGAAGTATTTGTAAATATCTTTAGTCAGGAGTCCGAGTGGATGATTAAACTTGGCCTCCTCCTGACGTTCCCAATGTCACAGATGCAGATCTTCAGCCAATTCAATTTACCCCGCATGATGTCAAGAAACGACTAAGCAAACTGGATAGAGCAAAGGCTATGGGCCCTGACAACTTTCCCGAAGTAGCACCAAAGACTTCTGATACAGAACTAGTCATGTCCCTGCCAGACTGCTCCAGTACAGCTACAACACTGGCATCTACCCAATGTGGCCAATTACTGCTCCATCAGTCTACTATCAATCATCAGCAGACTGTTGGAAGGTGTGGTCAACAGTGCTATCAAGCGGCACTTATGCACTAATAATCTGCTAACTGATACTCAGTTTGGGTTCTGCCAGAACCAATCTACGCAGAACTCATTAGAGTTTTGGTCCAAACATGGAAAATGGAGCTGAATTACTGAGATGAGGTGAGGGGGACACCAAGGCTGCATTCAACCGTGTGTGGCATGAAGGAGCCTGAGTAAAATTGAAGTAAATGGGAATCAGGAGGAAAACTCTCCACTGGCTGGAGCCTTCAGCACAAAGGAAGATGGTTGTTGTTATTAGAGGCCAATCATCTCATTCACAGGACATCACTGCAGGAGCTCCTCAGGATAGTGTCCTAGGCCCAATCATCTTCAGCTGTTTCAGCAATGACTTTCCCGCCATCATAAGGTCAGCAGTGGAGATGTTCATTGATGATTGCAATGTTCAGTTCCATTTGTAACTCCTCAGATACCGAAGCAGTCCGTGCCCATGTGCAGCAAAACCTGGACAATAATTGTGTTTGGGCTGATAATTGGCAAGTAATATTTGCACCTGGCAATGATCATCTCCAACAATAAGAGACAACCTAACCACCTCCTCTTAACATTCAACACCATTACCATCGCTGAATCATCCACTTTAAACATCCTGGGTGTTACCATTGACCAAAAATTTACTGTATCAATCAAATAAATATTGAGGCTATAAGAAAAGGTCAGAGGTTATGAATTTGTTTTTTCATTCGTCCTTGTTGTTTATCCCTATTCCCCCTTGAAAAAGGAATGGTGAGCGCCTTTCTTGAACTTCTGCAGTCCATCTTCTGTAGGTGCATGCACAGTAGGGAGACAGCGGTATCGTGGTAATGTCACTGGACTAGTGACCCAGAGGCCCAGGTAAACATTTTGTGGACAAGGGTTGAAATCCCACAACAGTAGCTGGTGAAATTCAAATTCAATTAATAATGTGGAATTAAAAAACAAGTCTCAGTACTGGTGACCGTGCCAACTATAAGCAATAGTTGTAAAAGCCCATCTGGTTTGCTAATGTTCTTTTGGGAAGGAAATCTACCATCTTTACCTGGTCTGACCTACATGTGATTCCAGAACCACAGCAATGCGGTTGACTCTTAACTGCCCTCTGAAATGGTGTGGCAAGCCACTCAGTTCAAGGGCAATTAGGGATGGGCAACAAATGCTGACCTTGCCAATGATGCCCACATCCCATGAAAAAAAAGTGCTATTAGGGCAATATAGCTCCAGGTCAGGACGGTATGTGACTTGGAGAGGAATTTGCAGGCGATGGTTCCTCATGCATCAGCTCCCTCTGTCCTTCTAGACGGTAGAGGTCGTGGGTTTGGAAGAGGCTGTTGAAGGAGCCTTGGTGAGTTGCTGCAGTGCATCTTATAAACACTGCTGTCACTATGGGCCAACGGAGGAGAGAATAACTCTTTAAGGTGCTGGATGGGTGCCAGCCATGCCGGCTGCTTTGTCTGGATGATGTTGAGGGGTGGCATACTTATTGAATTTACCCCTCATGCAGACTATGGTTCACAACACCTCTGAGGTGCCGTGAGCCACGACTCTTTGAAAAGTTGACCATGAAATTTGCGGAGGATGAGGACATGCCTATCTCCCCACTGGAGGTTGGGAGTGCAGGGTGCGGGCTCACAACCTGACCCAGCCTGTACCCCAGGAATGGGGTTGGGAATCCTGGAATCGGGTCCCGGCTGCCACTTTCACCCCTCCATGGAGCCTCACTGGCTCAATGAAAACCCAGTCCATAGGACACAAATTGAGGTAATTTGGCTTCTTGTTGTCAAATGTAATCCTGTAATTTGCATTTAATTGTTATATGCCCACCCATATATGAGCAGACATATTTTACACCCAATGCTATTCTCAGTGGGAACTTCCAGATGTGTCATCAAGCAGCATGAAGAGAGCAGCATGACTCTCCACACAATCTTCCTCCTTGCCCACACAAGTTGGAGGGTATTAGGCCCTTGATTGTTTAATAGTGAGAGGAATGTTATGAAATATCATTCATTGTACAATGTAATATAACCACAAGCACTGAAAAATCTCTCCCCACCTTACATCAATATAATTGCTATTACTTGGAAATTTCTATTCAGACAGACATTTATTTAAACCCTTTGGAATCTAATTCTGGAAAATCAGAGGCGAAGGTCATTCCATCGAGCCAAGACAAATTACAAAACAAAAACCCAAAAATCCAGTCATTATTTTGGCACCAGATTGAAGTTGCCTCTGACCAGATCAGTTACAGGTATTCGGATCCCAACTATCGCACACAATATTTTCATTACAAAGCAGTTACAGATTCCCAACAAAACACCAAAGTCAGCCTAATGAGGCTATTGTTTGCCCAAGGAAAGAATGACTATAGCTTTGGTTCAGATAATAATTTCATCAGCGCAATGGGAGCCCTTCAGAATTTTAAGAATGTCCTTCAATAAAATGCAATAAAAGTGATTCCTGCTGAACCCAATCTGAACACACGATCTGCCAAACATACCAAAAAAGTTAAAGTATTGGTTTCAACATTTCCATCTCCACCCATTTTACCTTTGAGACGTGCAAGTTAGCCATATTGGAAATTGGCTTTATTCCCTGTACTGCTACAAAATCCAACACAAATAAATTATTTTCCTGTGATGGGTGGTGGAGGCGGGGGGTGGAAGAGAGAGGAAAGTTTTATTATTTGCAGCAACAATCTGTTTTACAGTCCCAGCCTAGAAGGATTACAATGCATAAATCTTTCAACAGTTTACACACAGAAAAAAAATCAAGAAAGGAAGGCTTGCATTTCTGGAATGGCTTTTAAGTTATTTACAACCAATGAAGTACTTTTGAAGTGTAGTCACCGTTGTAATCTAGGAAATGTGACAGTCAATGTGCACACAGCAAGATCCCACAAAGAGCAAAGTGGCAATGACCTGATAACCTGTTTTACTGATGTTGATTGAAGGGATAAATATTGGCAGGGATGCCAAGGATAACTGCCCTGTCCTTCTTCAAAATAGTGCAATAGGATTTTTTACGTCTGCCTGACAGAGCAAACGGCCTCGGTTTAATGCCTCATCCAACAGCGCAGCACTCCCTCAGTACTGCATTACAGTGTCAGTCTAAGTTCTTGTGCTCAACTCTGGAGTGGGACTTAAAGCCCCAGCCTTCTAAGCAACAGCTGACATGATTCCAAAGCAAGAGCATGCACCATAATCCCAAGTATGACTGAGCCCAAATGAATAGAGCAAGAACAGCTTGTATTTATATGGCCTGTTTAATGTTGTTTTAAAACGTCCCTTGTTGCTTCACAGGAGTAACACAAAATATGTGACACTGAGACACATAAGGAGATATTAGGGCAAATGGCCAACAGCTTGGTCAAAGAGGTAGATTTTAAGAAGCATCTTAAAGGACAAAGAGAGGTGTAGAGGCAGAGGTTTAGAGTTGGAATTCCAGAGCTTAGAGCCTTGGCAGCTAAAGGCACGGCCACCAATAGTGGAGCAATTAAAATCAAGGATGCTCAAAAGGCCAGAATTAGAAGAGCGCAGACACCTCAGAGGATTGTGGAGCTGAAAGAGGTTACAGGGATAGGGAGGGATGAGGACATTGAAGGATTTGAAAAAAAGATGACAACTTTAAAATCCATGCACTGCTTAACTGAGAGTCAATGTAGATCAGCGAGCACAGTGTTGATGGCTGTAAAGGTTATGTAGCAAGTTTTGACAAGGGCAGGGGAATTTTGGATAATCTCAAGTTTAAAGAGGATTGAATGTGGGGGACTAGCCAGGACTGCATTGGAACAATCAAGTCGATGGTAACAAGGTATAGCTGAGGGTTTCAGCAGCAGATGAGCTGATGCAAGGGCAAAATCAGGCAAATGTTACAGTGGAAATAGACGGTTTTAGTGATGGCACAGATTTTTTTCTATTCCTTCATGGGATGTGGGCATCGTTTGCTAGGCTAGCATTTATTGCCCATCCCTAACTGCCTTCGAGAAGGTGATGGTAAGCCACCTTCTTGAAGCTCTGCAGTCCACGGGTATTTGGTCAGAAGCCCATCTCAGGGTCAAGTATGACTCCAAGGTTGCAAACAGTCTGATTCAACCTCAGAGAGTTGCCAGGCAGAGAAATGGAGTCAGTGGCTAGTGAGCAGAGTTTGTGGCGGGACCAAAGACAATGATATGGTCTTCCCAATATTTGGAGGAGATTTCTGCACATTCAGTACTGGATGTCAGACAAGCAATCTGATAATTTAGAGTGAAGGGGTCAAAGAGATAATGGAAACAGATGTGTTTTCAGATTATGGTTCCAAAGAACAGCATGTAAAAGAGGTATAGGAGGTGGCCAAGGATAGATCCTTGGTTGGGGGGGGGCACCAGATATAATGGCATGGGAGCATGAAGAGAATCCAAGTGATTCATTGGCTATGATTACTTGATTTAGAGGGGAAGTACAGTCCCACTAAGATGGATGACAATGAAGAGGTGTTGAAGGAAGATGCTGTGGTCAACCATGTCAAAGGCTGCAAACAGGTCAAGAAGGACAAGGAGAGGACAAGATCCTGAGGGAACTTGACAGGATGGTTGCTGAAAAGATGTTTCCCCTTATGGGAGAAACTAAAACTAGGGGGCACAGTTTAAAAATAAGGGGTCTCCCATTTAAAACTGAGATGAGAAGAACATTTTTTCTCTCAGAGAGTTGTGAATCTTTGAAACTCTCCTCCCCGGAGAGCAGTGGAGGCAGGGTCAATGAATATTTTTAACACAAAAGTAGATAGATTCTTAACTAACAAGGGAATCAAAGGTTATCGGGGTAGGCGGAATGTGGAATTGAGGCCACATTCAGATCAGCCATGATCTTATTAAATGGTGGAGTGGGCTTGAGAGGCCGAATGGCCTACTCCTGCTCCTAATTTGTATGTTCGTATGTTTGAGGGACGTTTACCTTTCTCACATTAATAGAGGAGGTGTCATTTGTGATTTTATTAAGAGCCATTTCAGTGCAGAAATCTGACCCAGCTCAGGAGGAAGGAAGGATGGAAAACTCCATGATAACATCCAGAGTTCGAAAACAATAACAGACAAAGGAAGTAAAAATTAACAATAGAAACATAGGGGCTGCTAACCAAAAATAAACATTGGTCCATCGAATTTGTCTTTTAACATCCTAGTAGCCACGTAGTACAACAATAAAGGAACTGTTGACTGGAAATGGCAATCAATGTCTATCATTTAGAGATGGAGAGAGAACCAGGCATAAACCAAGGAAAACCTAGCCTCAGTGATTGGGATCACATTGTTGCAAATGGAGTTGCAAATTCAGTTTGTACAGGTAGATCGTGAGTGATGGCGGGGGAAGGCCGTTCCAATTATTGCTGATGACTTTGATAATGTTGGCTACCCCTGTTGGCCCTCAGTTAGTTGAGGATGGAAGATTCTACCGTACTACTCTTTCCTTGTAGTCATGTATCTCCCTGTGCTTCAAATATCTAACCAATTTTCCCTTTAAGGATGCAGTGGAGCCTGGACAGACAAGCAGAAATAGGGTACATATTCCATCACTACAGATAAACTGAATTACCCACTAGAATGGTGGCCAGCAAGTATCATAACAATAAAGAAATGTAAGTTTAATAATGTTCTTTTGCTGCTCTGGCTTTAGTGAATGAGCTGGCATTTGAGAGAAACCATGTGAAATCAGGGTATGGCCACACAGAGGAATAGAAAGATGCTCATTTACTTTTCATAGATTGGGCAAGACAAACCCAAATTGTAAAAGGTTTAGCTAAATACATGTGCACCAATGGCCCCAGATTGGATTAGTTCATGGAGTAAGTTTTGACCTTATCTTTATTCCCCCATGGTGTTCTGTATTAGCCAAGAGAAATCATGCTGCTTGGAGCAAAGCATCAATTCATCGCGACAATTCTCTTCTGAAGTATTCTGCAGGTGTGAGATTGTCTATATATACTCAGGACCAACCAGCCCTTAGAGAATTCTGACTATCAGCAAGTGCTGAGATTGAAACTGAAACTCTTTTAAAATCACACTAGAGTTACTGAGCTAATTGTTTACATGTAGCAAACTGGTACAACTCAATAAGACAGATACGCTGGAGCCCTCAAAGAACTTTGATACATAAAGGATTTGTTGGAAAGTACAGCCAAGGAATAATGGTTAATTTGAACTTTGTAATGCGTACCTCAGCGAGTTTTATTTTCCATCCGAACATGGGGAATTTAACTGAGTTTAGAGTTTCTGAAGAGAAGTCATATGGACTTGAAATGTTAACCCTGTTTCTCTCTCCACAGATGCTGCCAGACCTACTGAGTATTTCCAGCCTTATCTGTTTTCATTTCAGATTTCTAACATCCTCAGTATTTTGCTTTTATATTGGAGTTTCATTTGCCCAGCCATGAACTCAAAGCCCCCAGTTTATGGATTCCAAGGTCTAGAATCGTTAACCTAATGGCCCAGAGGTAATAGTACTTAACTTAGCACAATGAACAGTAAATGATTTGGAAGGTGTAACACACTTTTTCTCATAACAAAGCAATGAATAACTAAAACATGTCATGGTTTGATTTACTTTTTATTGCCCTTTAAGGAACCCAAGTCTTGAACAATACAGCCGATGGCTGAAACCTGCTAGAATGCCAACTTAGGAAAATTATGTCAACACAACACTGCCAGTAGTTCACTAGGTCATACTTTATCTCCGATGGTGCAGAACGAGAAGTCAGACAAAGCTGTTCCTTGTAGTGACTTATAGCTGAATCATCTTCAGTCCTGCATACACACAGCTGGCAGCAAGGTGTGGACCTTTTAAGACTTGGAGGCTAAAACGGATAAATGTCTACGAAGGCAGTTGCTCATGAAATACTTTTTAAGATATTGGTAATGTGTCTGAATAGATGTGGATATACTGTCTAAGACATTTTCTACTAAGGATTTTACCTCCATTATCAAACTGGTGTTAAAGGAGGAATTTCTTTCAATGTATCTTCAAGCACATACTTTTATATACTTCTGAACACTAGTAGGACTCCATGGATAAACAAAGACATGAAGGAGCAATTGAGGATTAGGAAAGAGGCAGACATTAAGTACATAGACAGCAGAGGAGTGCATGATATGAGAGATATGAAGAGATGAGGAGAAAACTCAAAAAAAATTAGGAAGGCAAAGAGAATTATGAAATTCAATTATCAAGGAACATAAAGCAAAATAGTAAAATATTTTACAGACACAACAATGAAAAATGAGGGGTGAAAAGGGGATAGGGCTATTAAGGGATAGTCAGAATAATACCACAGGTAATGACAGAGTGATGGCAGAAATGTTAAATAATTAAATAATAGTATTTATCGGGAAGATATAACAGATCGACATGACATTGAATGATAAAATGAGAAATAAGATAAGTGCACTTGAAATTTAAAAAGGGGACATCTTGAATAAACTAAACAAACTCAAAGAGGACAAAACCCCTGGTCCAGATAGATTGTATCCGTGTATTTTCAAAGAATCTAAGGAAGAGAGAGCAGCGGCATTACTGCTCATATACAATAATTTGTTAGAAAAAGGTTTAGTGCCAGAGGACTGGCAGGTAGCTAATGTAATTCAGATATTTAAGAAAGGAGACAGAACATGTCCAGGGAATTATAGACCAGTCAGCTTAATATGAGTGGTAGGAAAAGTAATGGAATCTTCACTTAAGGGGAGAATAGAAGGACATCTAGAAATGAGGAACATAATAGTGAATACTCAGCATGGATTTCAAAAGGATTTTTTTGTGGAGGTAATAGGGAGAGTAGACAATGGTAATATAGTAGATGTCATTTATCTGGACTTTCAAAAGGCCTTTGATAAAGTGCCCCATAATGCACTAATGAATACCATCAGGGAATGTGGAGTGGCAGAATGTATTGTTAGTTGGCTTCAAGACTGAAAGCAGAGAGAGAGAATAAATGATAGTTATTCAGTGTGGCAGAAGTTGGGAAGTGATGTTCTACAAGAATCAGTGCTGGGACCATGGCTATTCACAATTTACATTAATAATTTGGACTTTGGAATCCAAAACACAATTCCTAAACTTGCCGATGACAAAAAAATTGGGGGATAGTCAATATTGAGGAGGAATGCAACAAACTTCAGGAGGACAATAATAAACTTGCAGAATGGGAAAATAGTTGGCAAATGAAGCTCAACACAGATAAATGTGAGGTAACGCATTTTGGTATAGAGAATAGGGAGTTCAGTTCTTACTTGGAAGGTGTAAGTCTAAGTGGGGTAGAGTGCACAGTAAGAAGTTAACATCAGAAGCATACATGATGTTGATGTACTAATGATGTCAAATCACATGACAGAGAAGTAAGAAAGACCTGGAAGGAGGAGAAGCTCCAACCTCAGGTAGAGATCCAAATGTGTAAATAAAGAGTAAAGGTTTTGAGAAACTATAAACTCAAGCAGTATACTTTGGGAGAATAGACAATCCCCAAAACCTCCATCTAGACCCGCTCCACAAAACAAAACAAAGACGAACAAAGGAATCTCAGAGTAAAATACACCAACCACTAGAAGTTATGCCACAGGTTTGCAAGGCCTTGAGAAAAGCTAACCCCTAGAGAAATTAAATTGAAAATTGGCACAGTTATGCTAAACCTGTATTGAACCTTGGTTCATCCACGCTTAGAGTATAGTGTGCAGTTCTGGTTGCCATATTTTAGAGAGGATACAGAAGCACCAGAGGGGATTTGCAAGAATGACGCCAGAAATACGTTGGTATACATATCAGGAAAGGATTGACAGTCTGGGCCTCTTTTCTCTTGAAAAAAAAAGGCTGAGTGGTAACCTAATAAAGGTATTTAAAATCAATAGGGTGGACACAGAGAGAAAGTTTTCTCTTGTCGGGGAGAGCATAACTAGAAGCCATCAATATAGGATCATCACAAGAATTCCAATAGGGAACTCAGGAGGAAATTATTCACCCTAAGAACACAGGAATGTCAGACTTGGGAGCAGAAGTAGGCCATTCAGCCCTTCGAGCCTTCTCCATCATTTGATAAGATCATGGCTGATCTGGTTGTGGTCTCAACCCCACTTTCCAGTCTACACCCCCCCACCCACCACCACTGCAATAACCCTTGGCTCCCTTGTCTATCAAAAATCTACCCCACTTAGCCTTGAATAAGTTCAATGACTCAGCCTTCACTGCCTCTGGGAAAGAAAATTCCACAGACAAACAATGTTCTGAGAGAAAAAAATTCTCCTCATTTCCTTTGTAAAAGGAAGACCTCTTACTTTTAAACTGTGTCCCCTAGTTCTAGTCTCCCCCACAAGAGGAAACATCCTCCAGGTATCCACCATATCAAGTCCCCTCAGGATCAATAACCCCTCAGGATAAATGTTTCAATAAGATCAACTCTCATTCTTCTAAACTCCAATGGGCGTAAGCCCAAACTGTCCAACCTTTCTTCATAAGGTAAGTCCTTCATCCCAGGAATGAGTTGAGTGAATCTTCTCTGCTTCTAACGCATTTATATAATCTCTTAAGTAAGGAGACCAAAACTGTACAGAGTATTCCAGATGTGGTCTCACCAGTGCCCTGTACAGCAGCAGTAAAACTTCCCGACTTTTATTATTCCATTACCCTGTAATAAACATTAACATTTCATTTGCCTTCCTAATCACTTGCTGTACCTGTATACTTGATTTTTGTGATTCATGTACCAGGACACCCAGATCCCTCTGTACCACAGAGTTCTGCAATCTCTCTCCATTTAAATAGTACACTGCTTTTCTATTTCTCCTGCCAAAGTGGGCAAATTCACATTTTCCCACATTATACTCCATTTGCCAAGTTTTTGCCCACTTACTTAACCTGTCTATTACTGTTTGTAGAGTCTTTACCCCCTCGTGACAAATTACATTCTTACCCATCTTGGTGTCTTTGGCAAATTTAGCTACCATACATTTGGCCCCTTCATCCACGTCATTGATATAGTTTGTAAATAGTTGAGGCTGCAGCACTGATCCCTGTGGCATTCTGCTAGTTACAGCCTGCCAACCCAAAAATAACCCATTTATCCCTACGCTCTGCTTTCTGTTAGCTAACCAATCTTTTATCCATGGTAATATGTTGCCCCCTACATCATGAGCTCTTATTTAGCATAGTAACCTTTGACCTTATTAATTATTAATTGCCTTTTAGAAGTCCAAGTACATCACATCTACAAAGGCGATGTTAAATTCCATTTCTCTTTCGTAAACCCATGTTGGCTTTGCCTGGTCCAATTATGATTTTCTCAGTATTCTGCTGTCATCCTTAATAATGGATTCTAGCAATTTCCCTCTGAAAAATGTTAAGCTAACTAACCTATAGTTTCCTGCTTTCTGTTTCCCTCCTTTCTTGAATAAAGGTGCAACATTTCCTATTTTCCAATTCATTGCGATCCTTCCAGAATGTAAGGAATTTTGGAAGATTATAACCAGTGCTTCTACTATCTCTGCAGCCACTTCTTTTAGGAACATAGGATGCTGGCCATCAGGTCCCGGGGACTCATCAGTCTTTAGGTCTAATAGTTTTTCCAGTGCCTTTTCCCTGGCGATGGTTATTGTTTTAAGTTCCCTCCTCTCTTTCACCTCTGGATTTTCTTTGGGAAGTTTTCTAAGTCTTTGACAGTGAAGACAGGCACAAAATACCTGTTCAACATTTCCGGCATTTCCTTGTTTTCCATTATTAATTCCCCAGACTCACTCCCTAGAGGACCAACAATTGCTTTAGTTGCTCGTTTTGATTTCAAATAATTGTAGAAACCCTTACCATCTGTTTTTACATTTCTAGTGAACGTTCTCTCACCCTCTAATTTGTCCCTCTATTTTTTTTTCATCATTCTTTGATGGTTCTTAAAATTTATCCAATCTTCTGACCTGCCACTAATCTTCACATAATTGTTCGATTCTGAGTGGTAAGAATGACTGATAAGAGTGATAAGAATGTGGAACTCACTACCACAGGGAGTGGTTGAATAGTATAGACGCACTTAAAGGGAAACTGGACAAGCATATGAGGGAAAATAAAAATAGCTGGAAAAACTCAGTAGGTCTGACAGCATCTGCGGAGAGGAATACAGTTAACATTTCGAGTCCGTATGACACTTCATCAGAACTGAGGAGAAATAGAAATGAGGTGAAATATAAGCTGGATGAGGGGTGGTGGGACAGGTAGAGCTGGATAGAGGGCCAGTGATAGGTGGAGGCAAAGAAGAGATTGCCAAAGATGTCATAGACAAAAGGACACAGGGGTGTTGACGGTGGTGATATTAGCTAAGAAATGTGCTAATGGTGACATTAAGGGTAGAAAACAGGACGAGCAAGTGACAAATAGCCCTAGTGGGGGTGGAGTGGGGCGAAGGGATCGAAGTAGGCTAAAAGGTGGAGATGAAACAATGGATGGGAATACATTTAAAAATAATGGAAATAGGTGAGAAAAGAAAAATATATTTTAAAAATATAAATAATTAGAAAAAGAGGGATCAAAAAGGGGGTGGGGATGGAGGAGAGAGTTCATGATCTGAAGTTGTTGAACTCAATGTTAAGTCCGACAGGCTGTAAAGTGCCTAGTCGGAAGATGAGGTGCTGTTCCTCCAGTTTGCATTGAGCTTCACTGGAACATTGCAGCAAGCCAAGGATGGACATGTGGGCATGAGAGCAGGGTGGTGTGTTGAAATGGCAAGTGTCAGGGAGCTCTGGGTCATGCTTGCGGACAGACCAAAGGTGTTCCGCAAAGCGGTCACCTAGTCTGCGTTTGATCTCTCCAATGTAGAAGAGACCGCATTGGGATCAGCAAATGCAGTAGACTAAATTGAGGGAAGTGCAAGTGAAATGCTGCTTCACTTGAAAGGAGTGTTTGGGCCCTTTGACGGTGAGGAGGGGGGAAGTAAATGGGCAGGTGTTGCACCTTCTGCAGTTGCCTGAGAAGGTGCCATGGGAGGGGGTTGAGGTGTAGGGGGTGATGGAGGAGTGGACCAGGATGTCCCGGAGGGAACGATCCCTGCGGAATGCCGCCGGGGGAGGGTGGGGGGGGGGGGTGAAGGGAAGATGTGTTTGGTATCATGCTGGAGTTGGTGGAAATGGCGGAGGATGATTCTTTGAATGCGGAGGGTGATAAGTGAGGACAAGGGGGACCCTTTCATGGTTCTGGGAGGGAGAGGAAGGTGTGAGGGAGGATGCGCGGGAGATGGACCAGACACGGTTGAGGGCCCTGTCAACCACCGTGGGTGGAAAACCTCGGTTAAGGAAGAAGGAAGATTGTTTTGGAAAGTGGCATCATCAGAACAGATGCAATGGAGGCGAAGGAACTGAGAGAATGGGATGGAGTCCTTACAGGAAGCAGGGTGTGAGGAGCCATAGTCGAGGTAGCTGTGGGAGTCGGTTTATGAGGGAGAATTGAGTAGATGGTTACAATGGTAGGTTTAGATGGTAGAACACTAGAGTGGACTGGTTAAGCCGAAAGGCCTGTTTTTGTGCAGCATAGCCCATGCAATCCTACATAATATTCAGGATCTGTAAAATGGACTTTGCAAATATTCCAAGGTCTGGTTCAAAGGACAAGATATGTTGGTTCTAGATAGATAGTAGGGGACCATGTCAGCATGGTAACTCCAAATAGTAACAAAGAGGTTTTCAGAGTGGAAGATAAAAGGTCTCAGACATTGGATGGCACAAGACTGTTCTTTAGGAGCTAAAGGGGGGTTTCAGATTCCAAAACAAAAACAAAAATAAAAATACCTGGAAAAACTCAGCAGGTCTGACAGCATTGGCGGAGAGGAACACAGTTAAGGTTTCAAGTCCGTATGACTCTTCAACAGGACCTGTTGAAGTTCTATTGAAGAGTCATACGGACTCGAAACGTTAACTGTGTTCCTCTCCGCCGATGCTGTCAGGCCTGCTGAGTTTTTCCAGGTATTTTTATTTTTGTTTTTGTTTTGGATTTCCAGTATCCTGAGTTTTTTGCTTTTGTTTCAGATTCCAATGTAGCGTCCAGAAGCACATGCCCATTACATGCCAAAAGTGCATCACTCACCATATTGGTGTAGGCAAAAAAGCTTCCAGGGTCTGCATCTGAAACAAACATTCGACTCTTTGCCTAGATGTAAAAGCCAGTTAGCGCCAGCTGCAGCACTGCTCCAGGCACAAGCTGGAACTAGATTTAGTTTTACATTCATGGCTCCCAAAGCATCTTCATTTAATATTTCAACATAAAGTTTCTGGTCAAACTAGCAAAAAATCAGGATTGCTAATGGTAACAGGAGGCAGCTCATGTCATTCTGTAACATAAATTAATATCAAAAATTGGTTCAAATGTAGCCAAGTACTACAGCTGTGTCTCTATAAGGTTACAAATTGAAATAAGTGCATCCTTGAGGATGGGACATGAATCTCCATGTGGATTTGCTTCTCTGGAAGCAACTCTGTACTTCATTTCCAATTGTGGAGAAAGTAAAGAGTATTTCTGAATGATGTCAGTATTTTGTACTTTGAGGTTTGGTCTTGAATTCGATCTTAACAATACTTTTTTAAAAAGTTTCCATGCCTTTACATCAAAGATCACCTAAATTTTGAATTGATTTCTATGATAACGTTGACCATTTTGGATGTAGGCCAATTGCTGGTGCAAGTGCTGAAAACAATGAATCTTAATCCATAAAGGGAGTTGACCCAGTTCACTTTAGAAAGCTAATTTGTCGATTTTGAACACGGTGCTCTAGCTTCCTGCCATTGAGCGACATTGATGTTGTTTACTCAGTAGAACTGACAGAAATCCACAGGCAAATCAATACCATGCCTCCTTGTTCTGTTCACTATATGCATGAGAGCTGATTAAAAATAAATTGCCTCTATGCTTGTACATTTACATCTACATTACGCACATTACCTGTCCACTTGAATACATACTAGGGTTAGAATTTACAAGTTTTTCAAATAGGTTTATCAAGCCTAAATAATCTTTTCCTTGCCCCAGTGATTTAAAATCATTGAATGTGCAGCACATGAGGCCACTTGGCCCATTGTGCCTGTGCCAGCTTTTTGAAAGAGCTATCCAATTCATCCTATTCCCCTGCCCTTTCTCATAGTCCAGCATGTTTTCCCCTTTTTCATAAATAAAAGTCACAATACTAGAAGTTTTTTTTTGCTGTAACTGTTATAAACATTTATAAAGTAGGGAAGTTTTATCAGACAGCATCATCTTCAAGAAACATTAAATGTTACTATTCATGGAATAATGAAGCAATTCTTGTTCAATTTGGATGTTAGATACAGCCAAGAAATTTGATTGGAGCATTGGGGATTAATCAACAGTCCTTAGCTTAAATGGGTCAGATAGTTCGAGGCTGATTATGGCAAAAAACCTTTTCCTGTCACGTCAACTCTGTTACACAATCTGTGGTATTGTGACCATATAAATAATTACATTTGATGATGTGGACAGGGCTATTCCTGCGCTGATTCATACACAGTTCGCAAACACATAGCCATTTCACTTCCTTCAAGAACTCAGGGATGTTTCCATGGGCCACGATCAAATCCCATAAGAATCAGAAAATCATATATGAATATAGCGCGAAAAGATGCCATTTGGCGCACCATGCCTGTGCCAGTTAGGTGGTGGAGCTATCCAATTAGTTCCACCCTGCTGTTACTTTTCATAGCTATTTTTTCCCTTCAAGTATCTATTCATTTCTTTTGAATGTTACAAGTGAACATGCTTCCACCACGCTTTCAGGAGGTGCATTCCAGGTCACATTGCTGCATGAAAATGTTATTGCTCATTTTGCCACTAGCTCTTTCGCCCATTATTTTCAACCCTGACCCCTCTGTTACTGGCCCTTCTGCCACCGGAAAGTTTCTCCTTATTTCGTCGATCGAAACCCTTCTTGATTTTTGAACACCTCTATCAAATCTCCTGTTAATCTTTTCTGCTGCGAGAACAACCCCAGCTTCTCCAGTCTATCCACAAAATTGAAATCCCTCAACCCTGGTGCAGTACCATTTCACTAAGTCTTCTCTGGCATCATTCCTAAAGTGTGTTCGAAATGATCTCACCATTTTACACAGATATAGGAGCTGACACTAGAGGCATGGATTTTACGGTCCTCAACTGGGCCTGTTTTCGATGGGGAGGTGGGGGGTGGTGGTGGAGCGTGCGGGCATGTAAAATACGAGGGGTGGAAACCCCTCTACCTTCCCGCCCACCCCTGAGCTACGCCCCATGATATGGTAGGTGGGTGGGTGCCGAAATCAGCAGCTCACTTGCCATTTTTAATTAAATAATTAACAGTCAATTGAGCTTGTTACCAAGCCAATTGACAAGTATGTAAGGCTGCCATGCCATAATATGGCGTGGGCAGGCAGGTTGGAGTAGGCAGTCCATTTACTATATGCAATGTAGGGCGGGTAGGGAGGGGGCACGTCCCTTGTGGGGGTGGGGGGGGGGGGGGTGGTGGGTGCGGGTGCCTTGTGCACATTGGGGGCACCTCTCCCAAGATGTTACACCCTTTTGTTCCTTCCCACTTGGCCTCCTAAGCCCACCCTCCCACCCCCATCACCCCCTCCCCATCAAGTTGCTCGATCTGTTCCAGCCCGAAAAGCCCAGATGTCATCGCTCTTCCTCGTAGGTACCCTTACAGTTTCAGCAGCACTCATTACTGAGTTCTGGCAATGCTGAAGCTCCTTGAGCCGCTAGCCAATCTGATTGGCCAGCAGCTCTGGAGGGCGGGGCTTCTTCCCATGGAGGGGCAGCAACGGCACAGTGGTAATGCTTGTGCAGACTTCAGCGTTCGCCCTCCTCCTGCCCCCACCCTGGCAGCACTGAGCCTTTCAGCCGTTAATTGGCCAGCCAGTGTGAAATCTGGGTTGGGGGCCGATTGCGGGCGGAGGGCCGTTTCCCAGCCATGCCCGGGCCCGCCTGCTGTGCCCACCCGACGAGCTGAAAATCCTGCCCATTGAAAAATAGAAGCAGGAGTAGGTCATACGGCCCTTTGAGCCTGCTTTGCCATTCAGTATGATCATGGCTGATCCTCTATCTCAACGCCATACTCCCACTATCACCCCAAACCCTTGATGCCTTTAGAGTTTACAAATCTATCTTTCTCCTTCTTAAATATATTCAGACTTGGCCTCCACAACCTTCTGTGGTAGAGAATTCCACAGGTTCACCACCCTCTGAGTGAAGAAGTTTCTCCTCATCTCAGTCCTAAATGGCCTACCCCATATCCTGAGATTGTGACCCCTTGCTCTAGACCCCCCAGCCAGAGGAAACATCATTCCTACATCCAGTCTGTCCAGCTAATCAATGCTCCTCTGTCCTTTCAGGAGAAGACGGCTCATAACAACATTGAAAGGCTGCGGACCGACGGAGGCCCCCAAAACATCCTAATCCACACGTGGTATGAGCAGGATACCTTGGAGATGGAGAGCCAGCACGCACCTCGGTCAACTGGTCACAGAGAGGCTGGGGTGTCAGGCGAAGGTAAGAGTGCACAGAGGTGAGAGTTTCAGATGGTGCAAACACGCTTGTGTAGTCTCATCATTGATGGGAGCCTCAAAACTGGATTCCCCATTGATCATTGAAAGACGATGGCAACATGATGCAGATCTCCACAGTCTCACCAGGGTGCCTGACATGCACAGTGACAGTGTGATGACGTAAACTAATGACATGCCACCACATACCCAATTGCAAGGCCCCAAAGAGCCACCTCTGGCGCCAGAGGACCACCAGGCTCCAGATGCACCTGCGCCACACCCTCTGTCTGAACCAGGCATCAGCGCAGGTACCAGCACCTCAGTGGGCGTTAGATCGGTGGCTAGAAGGTCGGTGCACAGCGGTGAGGGCACTTCACACCAGCTTGAGGTGCAGGCGGAGGCAGAGAGTGCCCAGGGTGCTGGCAGCTGGAGGGCTGCTGGAGATCAGGATGATGCTGAGTCGAGGGCAGATGATGAGCCTCTGGAGTCATCCAGTAGGCGGCAGATGCTGTATGTCCAGCAAGATGCACTGAAGGATCTGGTGGAGATCCATGAGCATATGCATGCCATGGTCTCCATTATGGAGGAGTCCATGCAGAGTATCAGCACTGTGTTCACCCTCATGGCCAAGCACACTGTCTCTTCCATTGACAGAATGGCCACTCTCATGGAGAGGCAGCTCCAGGAAGAGAATCAGGGGTTCTTCGGGTTGAGTTCAGACCTGCAAACGCTCACACAGGGACTGACCTCAGCTGGTCAGTGTCAGTGTGGGAGATGGATGAGGCACCCAGTATCCCAGCTAGGTGCCCATCCATCGATGGTGAGCGGGGAGATCCAGAGCGACCTCACGTCGGCGCAAGAGCTGCCTGTCATCTCTCTGTGGGCTCCTCTCAGGGCACTCTGGATGATGACAGCAGCTCCTCCACTCCCCTGCCAGTGACCGTGGCATCTGATGAGGCTGCGGCGACTGGGGAGATGCCAGCCGTGGCACTGGCCCCTCCCTCTCAGGAGGGAGCAGCACAGGCTCCACTGGCAAGAGGATGACAGCCAAAGTCATCAAGGCCAACATGACAGCAGAGTCTCCAATGCTGGTGCCAACAAGGGCTGGAGGAGGCACCAAGTGTAGCACTCATAAACATAAGTTTAAGGCACCATGAGCACAAGAGGGGCTGGCCACATGTGATCTTCTGTTGTACAATGTTTTGTTTATGTGTATTGTTCTGGGGTTGATGACCAGAGAAGGTCCTGTTAATTTGTTTGGACTGTCAAAATGAGATAAATTTTCTTTTGTTGTAATTACCTGAGTATGTTTCGCCTTTTTTATTTAATGTGGTGCAGGGTACGCTAATATGTAATGCTGCATGTGCCCAGCTCTAAACTTTATTGTACATGCACTGAGTGGACTTTGGGGTCAAATGAAAGGGTCATTTCAGACATCCGGGATGAAGGCGGCAGCCCTGGCATGAGGTGGTAGCACTTATTTGGTGGCATAGCGGAAGGATCGTTGGACCAAGGCGTGCCTGTTGTCCCTGCTTCCCTGGAGGTTACAGATTTCTGCCTCCACGCCCTCAGAATTCTCCTCACCATGCTCCTCTTCTCACTCACTATTAGACTCATCCTCTGTGGCCTGCGGAGCTGCGTCAAGGTCCTCTTCCTCCAGTCGGTTCCCCCTTTCCAGTGCCAGATTGTGGAGAGCACTGCATGCAACCACGATCAGTAACACCCACTCTGTGGGGTATTGTAATGCATTCCCTGAACGGTCCAGGCATCGGAAGTGAATCTTCAGGAGATCTATCACCGCCCTTGTGGAGACATGGTCCCTGTTATACCGCTGCTCTGCCTCTGTTTTGGGTGGCGGAGAGGTGTCATAAGACACCTTTTCATTGGATAGCCCTTGTCACCCAGCAGCCATCCATCCAGTTGGGCTGGAGCACTGAAGAGCCTCGGCACCTGGGAGTGTCTCAGGATATAAGCATCATGGTAGCTGCCAGATTACCTTGCACAGACTTGCAGAATCTCCATCCTGTGATCACACACTGGCCAGGAATTTCCCCTCGGCGATTTGGGGGCGGGGCCCGCTCACCGAGGGGAAGATTATGCGGGATGACGTCGGGAGGAATCCCCGACGTCATCCCGATCCATTTAAATTTTTAGGACAGCGGGCGGACAGCGAAATCAGCTGTCCGCCCACCAACCTGTCAATGGCCAATTGAGGCCATTAAAGTACTTAGAGGCCTGCCCGGCCAACCTTAAGGCTGGCGGACAGGCCAGGAGCCCCAGCGGGCTTCTGATTATTCATGAAACTTCATCCACTGGCGGGATGAAGTTTCATGTCTGTTTTGTACAAAATTAATAAAGTTTATGCGTTCTTTATTAATGTGTCCCATCTCATGTGACATTGTCACATGAGGGGGACATGTTAATAATTTTTTAACGTTTGTATTTTTAAAGTTTTTTCCACTGTCACTATTCTCCCTGAGACAGGACTTTGCCCCAGGGAGAAGTGCGCTCTGTCATGCGCATACGCGAAAGAGCACACTTTGACAGCTGGGGAATCCCTCTCCCCCCACCCCCCGCACAGGAAGCGCATAGCGCTTCCCGTTGGGGATGCCACTGGGCGGACCTTAATTGGCCCGCCCACCTAAAATGGCGGCGGGTCCCGTTTCAGTGGCAGGGGTCAGCTGCCCGCCCGCCGCCAAGCCAGTAGGGCCTGCATGCCATCCGAGGGCAAAATTCTGCCCACTTTCTGCACATTCATGGAGTGGAATCACTTCCTATTAACGAAAGCACCTGGCTCACCCACTGTCGCCTTTGTGGCCACATGTGTACCGTCGGTTGCAACCTGGACGCCGGGGAAGCCAGCAACACTGCAAAGCCTCTGGATCGCTCAGCCTGGCTGGCATCGTCCATAAGGAAGTTAATACCCACCTGAACAGAGCTTCTGTCACTAGCTTGATGCAACTGTGGACAGCTGATTGGCAGACTCCACACAGATCCCCCACCGATCCCTGGAAAGAGCCAGATCCATAGAAGTTGAGGGCCACTGTTAGCTTCAGAGCCACTGGCATGGGGTGTCCACCCACACAGTTGGAGGTGCTCTCAGGCCCAATCAAGGGAAACAATTTTATCCTGTTCACTCTATCTATTCCCCTCATAATTTTGTACATCTCAATCATGTCACCTCTCAGCCTTCTTTGTTCTAAGGAAAGTAACCCCAACCTATCCAATCTCTCCTCATAGCTACACTTTTCTAAGCCTGGTAACATTCTTGTAAACCTCCTTTGCACTCTCTCCAGAGCTATTACGTCCTTCCTGTAATGTGGTGACCAGAACTGCACACAATACTCCAGTGTGGCCTCACCAGTGTTTTATACAATTCCAACATTATATCCTTACTTTTATATTCTATACCTCTGCCAATGAAGGAGAGCATTCCATATGCCTTTTTTACAACCTTGTCTACTTGAACTGCTGCCTTCAGGGACCTGTGTACCTATACCACAAGATCTCTCACTTCATCTACCCCTCTTAGTATATTCCCATTTATTGTGTAATCCCTGTAACTGTTTGAGCTCCCTAAATGTATGACCTCACACTTCTCTATGTTAAAATCCATCTGCCACTTTACTACCCACTCCACCAACCCATCTATATCGTTTTGGAGATTATGGCTATCCTCTACACTATCCACTACTCAGCCAATCTTTGTGTCATCTGCAAATTTCCCAATCGTGCCCCCCACGTTCACATCCAAATCGTTAATTTATAACACAAACAGCAAGGGTCCCAACACCGAGCCCTGTGGAACACCACTTGAGACAACTTTCCATTCGCAAGGGAACCCATCGACCATTACCCTTTGTTTCCTGTTACAAAGCCAACCTTTTATCCAGTTTGCCACATTATCCTGAATCCCATGGGCTTTTACTTGCCTGACCAATTTGCCATGTGGGACCTTGTCAAATGCCTTGTTAAAATCCATGTACACAACATCCACTGCACTCCCTTCATCAACCCTTCTTGTCACTTCCTCAAAGAATTCAATCAAATTTGTGAGGCAAGACCTTCCTTTAACAAATCCATGCTGGCCATCCCTGACTAGTCCATGCCTTTCCACATGACAGTTAATCCGATCTCTCAGGATTGATTCTACTAATTTGCTCACCACCGATGTAAGACTAACTGGCCTATAATTGTTTGGCATTTCCTTTGATCCCTTTTTAAACAATGGAACTACGTTTGCATTTCTCCAGTCCTCCAGTACCTCCCCTGTATCTAGTGAAGATTGGAAAATCATCCTCACAGCATCTGCTATCTCCTTCCTGACTTCCTTCAGCAGCCTTGGAAACAATCCATCTGGCCCTGGTGACTTATCAACTTTCAAGGATTTCAATCCTTCGAGTACTTCCTCTCTCTTTATGACTATCCCGTCCAATATCTCACAGTGTTCCTCCTGGACTACTATATCTACATCCTCCCTTTCCTTTGTAAACATGGTGACAAAATATTCATTCAAAACCCTTCTCACAGCCTCTGCATCTACACACAAGTTTCCATCTTCATCTCTGATAGGTCCCACTTTTTCCTTAACTAACCTTTTAGCATTAATGTATTGGTAAAACATCTTTGGGTTATCTTTAACTTTACTTGCTAATCTTTTTTCATGCCCTCTCTTTGAATTTCTTATTTCCTTTTTTACTTCGTCCCTGCACTTCCTATATTCGTCTAGGCTATCTGCAGTGCTTAGTTCTTTTGCCTATTGTATGCTTTCTTTTTCTGTTTGATCTTCCCCTGGGAAGTCTAGATTTGGCAGTACCACTCTTATTTTTGTAGGGGACATGTCTACTGAAAACTTGTGCTCCAGAACTTGCCACGCCCTTAGCCAAGCTGTTTCAGTACAGCTACAACATTGACATCTACCTGGCAATGTGGAAAACTGCCCAGATATGTCCTGTACACAAAATGCATGACAAATCCAACCTGACCAATTACCGCCACATCAGTCTACTCTCGATCATCGGTAAAGTGATGGAAGGGTTGATCAACAGTGCTATCAAACGGTGCTTACCCAAAAATAGCCTGCTCACTGACACTCAGTTTGGGTTCCGCCAGGGCCACGCAGCTCCTGACCTCAATACAGCCTTGGTTCAAACATAGACAAAAGAGCTGAACTCCAGAGGTGAGGTGAGAGTGACAGCTATTGACATCAAGGCAGCATTTAAGCAAGTGTGGCATTAAGGAGCCCTAGAAAAACTGGAATCAATGGGAATCAGGGGAAAACTCTCCACTGGTGGGAGTTATATCTAGAAAAAAGGAAAATGGTCGTGCTTGCCAAAGGTCAATCATCTCAGCTCCAGGACATCATTGCAGGAGTTCCTTAGGGTAGTGTCCTCGGCCCAACCATCTTCAGCTGCTTCATTAATGACCTTCCTTCCATCATAAGGTCAGAAGTGGGGCTGTTTGCTGATGATGGCACAATGTTCAGCACCATTCTCAACTCCTCAGATGCTGAAGCAGTCTGTGCCCATAATTAGAAAGCCCTGGACAATGTTCAGGCTTGGGCTGATAATTGACAATTTACATTTCTGCCACAGAAGTTCCAGGCAATGACCATCTCCAACAAGGGAGAATCTAACTACCTCCCCTTAACATTCAACGGCATTACCAATGCTTAATCGCCCAAAATCCTGGGGTTTACCATTGAACAGAACCTGAACTGGATCAGCCATATACACACTGTGACTATACAGCAGGTCAGAGGTTGGGAATTCTTCAGCAAATAACTCATCTCCTGACTCCCCAAAGCCTGTCCGCTATATACAAAGCACAAGTCAGGATGTGATGGAATACTCTCCGCTTGCCTGGATGAGTACAGCTCCCACAACACTCAAGAAGGTCAACGCCATCCAGGGCAAAGCAGTCCGCTTGATTGGCACTTCATCAACCACCTTCAACATTAACTCAATTCACCACCAATGCACAGTGGTTGCAGTGTCTACCATCTACAAGATGCATTTTAGAAACTCACCAAGGCTCCCTCAACAGCACCTTCCAAACAAGTGACCTCTATCATCTAGAAGAACAAGAACAGATGCGTGAGAGCACCACCACCTGAAAGTTCACCTCCAAGCCACTCGCCATCCTGACTTGGGCTATATTGCCATTTCTTCGCTATCACTCCCTTCCTAACAGCACTGTGGGTGCATGCACACCACATGGACTGAAATGGTTCAAGAAGGTGGCTCACCAGCACCTTCTCGAGGGCAATTAGTGATGGGAAATAAATGCTGGCTTATCCAGCGATGCTCACATCCCATGAAAGAATTTTTAAAAATGATAACATTGTTGCTCAGTACATTGACTGTGGTGCACTGGTGAGTGACAATATTCCTCCTAAATCTTTTCGCATAATATAACAACGTAACATCCCTCTTTCTGAAAACAAATAATGCCTCTATGTATTACAGCCTTAGCTGAGGGATGGACAAAAGAGCTGAACTCCAGAGGTGAGGTGAGAGTCACTGCCCTTGACATCAAGGGAGAATTTGACTGAATGTGGTATCAAGAAGTCCTAGCTAAACTGGAATCAATGGGAATCAGGTGGAAAGCTGTCTGCTGATTGGAGTCGTACCTAGCACAATAGGAGATGGTTGTGGTTGTTGGAGGAAAAGTACTCAGCACTAGGATATCACTGCAGGGGTTTCTCAGGGTAGTGTCCTCAGCCCAACCATCTTCAGCAGCTTCAGCAAAGACCTTCTGTAGTAATTATGGTTTTATTTAGTGTGTAATGTACTTTTAAGGAAGATCACATGATCTGTAGTGACCAATAGGAGAGTAGCATGGGCCACCTCAGCAGTCAGTGTAGAGTTAGAGTTGGTGTTGAAAGCACATGTGTAGTTGCTGCTGAGTATATTGTAAATAAACTTAATGGTTGCACCCAAGAAGTGTCTGCTGTTCAACTCTATTACTAATAGTACAACTCGGCCGCCCTATAACAAACTGGCAATGAGAATAAAACAGGGTTGAACAGAAGAAATCAAGTTAAAAAGAAATCAGCACTGTACCTCACCTGGTGATTGTAAGCAGCAAGCTCCGTTAGAATTGAAGAAGTGATCTTCTCTTAAAATTCAACAATTTGGGAGAATTGATCCTTTTGAACCTGCCACAGGCGATTGGTCTCAATACATAGAATGCCTCACATTCCTTTTTCAAGCGTAAGAGATTATGGGGGAAGAGAAGAGGCAAGCGATCCTCTTGAGTACTTGTGGGAGAAAAACCTATGCATTGATTTGAAGTTTGACGGAACCCAGTGCCACAGATTCGAAAAATTTCGATGAATTGGTGGACCTTGTGAAGGGTCACTTAGAACCCAAGCCCTCAGTCATGATGCAGAGTTTCAGGTTTAATTCACGAAATAGAGCCCCGGGTGAGACAATTGCATGCTACGTGGCAAATTTGAAGCAGCTAATAGAACATTGTGAGTTCAGTACAATTCTGAATGATACGCTTGTAGATTGTTTAGTGTGTAGTGTGAAAGAGGACACTATTCAGAAAAGATTATTGCCCGAAGTGAATCTGGATTTTAAGAAGGCGCTAGTGATGGCCATGGAAAACACAATAAGAGATTCACAAGCAATACAGAGTGCGCAACATGGTACAGTCCTCCACATTAGGTGGGAAACCTCAGCCGAAAGTGACGCAAAAAAGCAAGACTCTGCCAAGAAGCAGGAAACAGACCCCGCTAGCTGAAGAATAAAGAAAAATAGCTTAGCAGCAAAATCGAAGAATAATTTTAATAGAGGTGGAAACAAACAGCCTTTTAGCAATTGGCAGTTTAAAAAAAAATCTATTATCACAAAAATGGACATACGATGAAGTAGGACAAGGAAAGATTCAAGCAGGCTTGTAAGCAAAAGAAGAAGCCCAATGAAATCTACAATGTAGAACAGCCTGAAACAACAAATTCTGACATTTACTTATTGTTTAATCTGAAAGTTGAAAAGACAGAACCAATGTTTGCCATAGTGAAAGTAAATGGCAAACCTGTACGGGGGGCATTTTCAGGATGGCAACCTGTAACTAGTGCCACAGGGATCAGTGCTGGAGCCACAATTATTTACAATATACATTAATGATATGGATGAGGGAAGGGAATGTACTATCGCCAAGTTTGCAGATGACACAAAAATAGGCGGGAAGGCAAGTGGTGGGGATGACACAGAGTATGCAGAGGGATATAGACAGGTTAAGTGAATGGGCAAAAACATGGCAGATAGAATATAATGTGGGAAAAAGTGAGGCTATGCACTTTGGCAAGAAAAAGAGAGGAGCTGAATATTATTTAAATGGAGAAAGACTGAAAAAAGCTGCAGCACAGAGGGATTTGGGGGTCCTCATGCATGAATCCCAAAAAGCTAGCATACAAGTTCAGCAGGTAAGGTAAATGGAATGCAGGCCTTTATTTCAAAGGGAATGGAGCATTAAAATAGGGAAGTGTTGCTAACACTATACATGGCACTAGTTAGACCACACCTAGAATACTGTGAACAGCTTTGGTCCCCTTATCTAAGGAAAGATATACTGACATTGGAGACAGTCCAGAGAAGATTCACTAGGTTAATCCTGGGGATGGAGGGATTTCCTTATGAGGAGAGGTTGAGTAGGTTGGGCCTGTACTCATTGGAGTTTAGAAGAATGGGAGGCGACCTTATTGAAACATATAAGATTATCAGGGGGCTTGACAGGGTAGGTGCTGAGAGGTTGTTCCCCCTGTGGGTGAGTCTAGGACCCGAGGAAATAATCTCAGAGTTAGAGGTCGCCCATTTAAAACAGAGATTAAGGGGAATTTCTTCTCAGAGGGTTGTTAATCTGTGGAATTCTTTACCACAGAGGGCTGTAGAGGCTGGGCCATTAAGTATATTCAAGGCTGAGATAAACAGATTTTTAATCAGTAATGGAATCAAGAGTTATGAGGAAAAAGCAGAAAAGTGGAGTTGAGGATTATCAGATCAGCCATGATCTCATTGAATGGTGGAGAGATTCGATGGTCCGAATGGCCTACTTCTGCTCCTACGTCTTATGGTCTTATGGTCTGTTAAAAAGAAAGTAGACAGGAATTTCCACTACAGTAATTGGGGAACATACTTTCAGATATTTGAATTGTGGTGAACATTCATTAAGTTTGGAATGAACAGTGGCCAAGTTAAAAGCATACACAGGTGAAGACATTCAAGTAGAAGGCATAAACAGAGTAACTGTCCATTATGGAAGTTAATCGGCAAAGCTACCAGTGTTGGCATTGAGAGGCAGAGGACCAAACCTTCTAGGGCAAAATTGGCTAAGGGAAATCAACCTTGATTGGTCACTGAGATTCCAAAAGGAAGCTGGAAGTGTTCCTGTTTTGAAAAAGGAGTGTGTAAGGACTCAACAACCTGAAGAAATTCTGGCTTCCAGCCAAAGCCTGGAAGAACAGCAGAAGAAACTCAAAGGGACCCTGCTTGATGACAGAGTTTGAGACGAGGTGAGCAACCTTCGCAGGAAAAAAGAAAACCTCTTGAAAGACCTTCACACACTACAAGAAACTCCTAGTTTCTATGTTTCTATAGGATTCCCTCAGGTCAAAGTTTGTACCTCTAGAAAATTATGAAGAGAAACAGAAAGAATCCAGCACCTCTCTGAACAAACTGAAGAATTAGTTGGCAGAGAAGACACAACAATGTTCAATTTTCCAGGAGGCAGCAAACAAATACAAAAAAGAGATGGAAAAGCTGAAGAATCAGCTAAATGAAGCCAAAGAGGCTTTGGACGCAAAAGTCGCAGAATTTTCCAAGAAGCAGACAAATCATGAAATTTTGGGAAACTCAGCCATTGAGCTCAGATAAGTTGAGCTTGCATCTGAGAGAAGTCTGGCCAATAGTGAAGTCAAAAAGAAGGCCGAGATTAAAGTCTACGCTAGAAAGAAGGTGGCACATAGAAAGAAGACACAGAAGTACTAATAGGGCTTTAATTCTGGCAGCATACAAGTACGCTTTCGTACGTAGGCCTGGCAATCAAATCACAAACGCCGCTGCACTTAGTCATTTGCATTTACAAGAAAATGATGAGTGCGTCCCAGCTCCATTGGAACTTGTTTTACTTTTAAATTTCTTAGGCTCCTTGCCGTTATGTGCTCGACAGATCAGAGACTGGACAAATAGGGACCAAGTCTTATCTCAAGTACGAGAACAAGTGCTACATGGTTGGTCACAGGAGCCCATATCTGGCAAAATAAAACCGTTCTTCAACAGAAGGCATGAAATAACCAGCCAGGATGGCATCTTATTGTGGGGAGCACAAGTGATAGTTCCTCCAAAGGGAAGGGAACCACTTTTAATTGAACTGCGCAGTGCGCATCCAGGAATTTCCCGAATGAAGACCATATCTATGCAATTATCTATGGTGATCTGGGATGAATGGCAAAATAGGGGGTTTAGTAAAACACTGTGAGCAATGTCAGCAACTGCAAAAGTTGCCAGTGACAGCTCCATTACACCCATGGGAGTGGCCAGGTAGACCCTGGGTCCAGTTACACGTTGACTATGTTGGACCTTTCCTGGGAGCAATGTTTCTGTTCATTGTCGATGCCCATTCAAAATGACTGGACATAGGTGAGATGAAGTCACCAATGTCGGGCGCTACAATTGAGAAAGTACGCCAGAATTTTGCGATTCACGGACTACCAGACATAGTCATTTCCGATAACGACACAGCATTTACGAGTACCGAATTTCAACAGTTTATCAGCCTCAACGGTATCACTCGTGAAAACTGCACCGTACCACCCTTCCTCAAACGGACTGGCCAAAAGGGCGGTTCAAACGTTCAAGGCAGGCATGAAAAAGCTAACTGGCGATTCCTTGACAACCAAGCGAGCAAATTTTCTTTTTCATTACAGGACTACTCCTCACACAACAACAAGTGTAATAATGCTAAATTTTAGAGGAGAAGGTGGAAAGGGTCAAGGAAGCCAGAAAACTAGACACAACTGGCATAATCGTGACAGGAAACTTACCATGGGAGAGCCGGTATACGTGAAAAACTTCAGGGAAGGACCAAAGTGGCTACCGGGTGAAATAAGTGCGGTGACTGGACCCTTATCTCACCATGTGGAGGTGGAAGGCCAGATCATCCATAGACATGTGGGCCATTTAAGGAAGAGAGAGACAAATCACCAAAATTTGGTTCCACCAATGGAGTGACAACGACAGAGTCTGCGTTTCCTGTTGAGGATACTCAACCCAGGACTGACATGTCTGATGTTCCTGTAAGAGTTGAGGATACAGAACTGCAAGTGCCCACCAAAGCAACTGATGTTCAGGCTACTCCGGAAATGGAGGCTGCTGACAAAGAATCTGAAGTTGTGGAGCTGCAATGTACCAGGAAACCATCTGAAAGACTGAACTTGTAAATTCCTTACCCAGTGTAAATATTATGTTGTCTTGAAAAATATGTAGTTGTAAATATATGTATGGCCGAGTTAAAGGGGGAGGAATTTAGTAATTATAGTTTTATTTAGTTTGTAAGGTACCTTTAAGAATAATGCTTGTTAAGGAAGATCACATGATCTGTATTAACCAATAGGATAGTAGCACGTGCTACCTCAGCAGTCAGTGTAGAGCTAGAGTTAGAGTTGAAAGCACACATGTAGTTGCTGCTGAGTATATTGTAAATAAACTTAATGTTTCCACCTAAGAAGTGTCTGCAAAAGTACAACTCCGTCACCCTTAACACATTCCTTCTATCATAAGGTCAGAAGTTGGGATGTTCGCTGATGATTGCACACTGTTCTGCACCATTTATGACTTCTCAGATACTGAAGCAGTCCATGTCCAAATGCAGCAAGACCTGGACAATATCCAGGCTTAGGCTCACAAGTGGCAAGTAACATCCATGCCACACAAGTGCCAGGCAATGACCATCACCAACAAGTGAGAATCTAACTATCGCCCCTTGAAATTCAATGACATCACCATTGCTGAATCCCCACTATAAACATCTTGAGAGTTACCATTGACCAGAAACTGAACTGGACTAGCCATATAAATACTGTGGCTATAAGGGCAGGTCAGGGACTAGGAATTCTGCAGCGAGTAACTCACCACCTGACTCCCCAAAGACTGTCCACCATCAAAAAGACACAAGTCAGGAGTGTGATGGAATACTCCCCACTTTCCTGGATGAGTGCAGCTCTCACAACACTCAAGAAGCTCAACACCATCTAGGACAAAGCAGCCCGCTTGATTGGCACCACTTCCACAAGCATTCACTCCCTCCTCCGCCAATGCACATAGGCAGCGGTGTGTACCATCTACAAGATGCATTTCAGGAACTCGCCACGCCTCCATAGACAGCACCTTCCTAACCCACAACCTCCACCATCTAGAAGGACAAGGGCAGCTGACACATGGGAACATCACCACCTGGAATTTCCTCTCCAAGTCACTCACCATTCTGACTTGTAAATATATCACCGTTCCTTCACTGTCACTGGGTCAAAATTGTGGAATTCCCTCCCTAAGAGCACTGTGGGTGTACCTACACCACATGCAATGCAGCGATTCAAGAAGGCAGCTCACCACCACCTCACAACGGCTATTAGGGATGGGCAATAACTGCTGGCCAAGCCAGCGATGCCCACATCCCATAAATTTACACAAAAAAGTTTTTATTATATAATAGGTCTAAACTACAGAAGATTAACAATTGACTTTTGTAATTAAACTGTACACCTTAAGCATTTTTTATAGGTTGTTTCCTTTTCACAAAACATTATTCACGGTATCACTTAGGTGAGAGAATGTTGTGCCTCCATTTTGTGGATTTGGTATTCATCGCTCTCAGTGATGAGTTGGCACGTTGTAATGGAAACTTTATACATGTTGCTCCCGGTGTTGTAGGAGTTGTGCTTGCTGTTGCTGATGTTTGTGTCTCTTGTTGTTGCTGTTGCACTGCTTGTCAGTGATGCTGTAGATGTTGTCTCTTTTGTTAGTGATGTTCCTGGCATTGTTGATAATCTTTTCTGCTTTTCCATCTTAAGTGTGACTGAATACGGACTCTGCTCCTTCTTATTTACTTACTGGTTTCAGTCTCAATGATGTATGACCTTGGAGTCTCAGCTTCACCAACAACTTTTGTTGGGTTCCAGGTTTTCAGGAATGGATCCTGTACATGTATAGTTTGTCCTCTCAACAACTCAGGCAAGGATTTGGCATGCTTGTTGAAGTGTTGACTTCCTTCTACCTGTATATGGGTGAGTTGTTATTTTACTTTCTCCTGGTTATTTGGAGAGTGTATCTTGCTTAGCAAAGTTGAATTGTACTTTCTGCTATTGAGTAGCTCTGCAGGCAATTTCATGTCAGCCTTGAAAGGTGTAGCTCAGAGTGACAATAAGGCAAGGTGTGGGTCTTCCTTTGTCTCTTGGCATTTTATAAAGGTTGTCTTGAGCATCTGGGTGTGTTTTTCTATAAAACTTGGGTAATTTGGAGGTGAATGATGATGTTGAACCCATACTGTTCAGCAAATTCCTCAAACTCTCAGGGGGTGATAAAAGGGAACTTTGAGTAATAACCTGCTACTGCGAGATGCCATTCTTTATTCTTGAGAATAAACAGACTCCCACAGTACACCGTAGTCCGGGTGGTACTTCAGTAGCTATCGTCTCCTCTTTCTGCTGTGTATTTTTATACTTAGAAGAGTTCAAGGCAATTGGGAAGAGTCAGCATGGTTTTGTGAAAGTAAAATCATGTTTAACCAATTTATTGGAGTTTTTTGAAGAAGTAGCATGTGCAGTAGATGAGAGGTAGCCTATGGACGTAAAGTACTTGGATTTCCAGAAGACATTTAATAAGGTGCCACATCGAAGATTATTATGGAACATAAAAGTGCATGGTGTGGGGATAACATATTAGCATAGATAGAAGATTGGCTGGCTGGCAGAAAGTAGAGAGTATGCATAAATGGGTCTTTTTCAGATTGGCAGGATGTGACGAGTGGAGTCCTACAGGAGTCTGTACTGGGGCCTCAACTTTTTATGATTTACATCAATTACTTAGATAAGAGGAGTGAAGACATGGTAGCTAAATTTGTAGATAACACAAAGATAGGTAGGAAAGTATGTTGTGAAGAGTACATTAGGTGGTTGCAGATGGATATAGATAGGCTGAGTGAGTGGGCAAAGATCTAACAAATAGAGTTTAATGTGGGAAAATGTGAAGTTGTTCACTTTGGCAGGAAGAACAAAAAAGCAGGGTATTACTTAAATGGAGAACGGCTGCATAACTCTGAGGTGCAGAGGGATCTAGGTGTTCTAGTACATTAGTAATAAAATGTTAGTATGCAGGTACGGCAAGTAATTAAGAAGGCTAATAGAATACTATCCTTTATTACGAGAAGGATTGAACATAAAAGTAAGGATGTTATGCTTCAGTTCTATAGGGCATTGGTGAGACTGCACCTCGAATACTGTGTGCAGTTTTGGTCTCCTTATTTAAGGAAGAATGTAAATGCATTGGAGGTGGTTCAAAGGAGGTTTACTAGATTGATAACTAGAATGAGTGGGTTGTCTTATGAAGAAAGATTGGACAGACTGGGCTTGTTTCCACTGGAGTTTAGAAGAGTGAGGGTTGATTTGATTGAAGTATACAAGATCCTGAAAGGCCTTGACAAGGTGGACATTAAAAGGATGTTTCCTCTTGTGGGTGAGTCCAGATCTAGGGAGCACTGTTTTAAAATTAAGGGTCACCCTTTGAGGATGGAGATGAGTAGAAATTTTTTCTCTAAAAGAGTTGTGTGACTTTGGAATTCTCTGAATCAGAAGGTGGTGGAGGCGGGGTTATTGAATATTTTTAAAGCAGAAGTAGATAGATTCTTGTTAGGCAAGGGAATCAAAGGTTATCGGGGTTAGATGGGAATGTGGAAATCGAAACACAGGAAGGTCAGCCATGATCTTATTGAATGGAGGAGCTGGCTCGAGGGGCTGAATGGTCTACTCCTGTTCCTATTTCTTATGTTCTTATGTTCTTAAGTACTTCTGGCATACAATGAAAAACTGGCTTTATGTCATCTTCACAACGCATTTGTCTGCAACTAGCTTGATCCCAGCTTTCCTGGTTCTCTCCATAGCTTTACGTAGATGCCAATCAAGGTCTTTCCATCTACACCATAGACCTGGATATCATCTGCTATGCCAACTGCTCTTTTGCATCACTTGTATGTCTCATCTACTTTCTGCTGGAATACATCCTGGCTCACATTAAGACCAAAAGGGAGATGCAGAAATTTGTACTGTACAAAGGGTGTGCCGAATGTTGTCAACAGCAAAGACTCTTCAGCAAGCTTCATATTCCAGGAGCCATTTCTGGCATCAAGCTTGCTGAAAACTTTTGTCCTTGCCAGTGCTGGCATGTTCTCTTCCAATGTTTGGAATTGAATAATGATGCCTCTATATTGCTTGATTAAGATCTTTGAGATCCAGGCAAATTTGTAGCCCTCTCTCTCACAACAATGCAATTTACCCAATCTGTAGACTCTGTGGCTCTGGTGGTCACTTTCTTTTCTTCCATCTCATGGAGCTCTCTTTCAAGCTTTTCTTTCAGCTCTATTGGGGCTTTATGTGGGGGATGAATCA
Organism: Cetorhinus maximus; assembly: GCF_964194155.1. NCBI lineage: Eukaryota > Metazoa > Chordata > Chondrichthyes > Lamniformes > Cetorhinidae > Cetorhinus > Cetorhinus maximus. The sequence continues at coordinate 130,189,355 of NC_135883.1, forward strand.
TTAGTTTCTTTTCTGGATCTATGGTAACACGATACTAAAAATCTTCAAAGCATCCAATTGTCTTAGCAAAACACTCTGGGTACACTTGGACAAGATCTTTCTTGCTTCTGATCGGAGGGCATTTTCCAAAGGGTGTTCTACCTTCAGCCCTTAGTGATACTTCCTTCATCTCATTGTTTGCTGAGATGATTTGCAGCTCTACACACCAGCTTAGCCCCCAGGATAACAGGACCATCTGTTTCAGTGATGTAAAATGTGCAGTTAATGTCTTTTCCTTTGTGTGTCCCACTGATTTGGGTCATTCCTAGCTGTTGACTCTCAGCTCCACCATATGCCACCAGCTGGTTGATTTCAGAGCATCTGATCTTCTGGTATCGTCTGAATGGGATGATGTTACTGTGTGCTTCTGTATCAAGCTTCAGCTTCAGATTTATGGGTGTGGGCTTATTTCTCTTCTTCTTCCTGACCTGAATGGTAATGTGAATTTCTTTTCTCTAAGAACTGTCACATCCCAACATTACTTACAGCCTATGTCTTTTTTTATTCATTCACAGGATGTGGGCTTCACTGGCTGGGCCAACATTTATTGCCCATCCCTTGTTGCCTTTGAGAAGATGATGGTGAGCTGCCTTCTTGAACTGCTGCAGCCCATGTGTTGTAGGTACAACCACAGTGCTGTTAGGGAGGGAGTTCCAGGATTTTGACCCAGCAACAGTGAAGGAACAGTGATATATTTCCAAGTCAGGATAGTGAGTGACTTAGAGGGGGACTTCCAGGTGGTGGTGTTCCCATCTATCTGCTGTCCTTGTCCTTCTAGATGGTAGTGGTTGTGGGTTTGGAAGGTGCTGTCAAAGAAGCCTTAGTGAATTCCTGCAGTGCATCGTATAGATGGTACACACTGCTGCTACTGTGTGCCGGTGGTGGAGGGAGTGAATGTTTGTGGATGTGGTGCCAATCAAGTGGGCTGCTTTGTCCTGGATGGTGTCAAGCTTCTTCACTGTTGTAGGAGCTGCACTCATCCAGGCAAGTGGGGAGCATTCCATCACACTCCATTTTGTGCATTGTAGATGGTGGACAGGATTTGGGGAGTCAGGAGGTGAGTTAGTCATCGCACGATTCATAGCCTCTGACCTGCTCTTGTAGCAATAGTATTTATATGGCCAGTCCAGTTCAATTTCTGGTCAATGATAATCCCCAGGACATTGATAGTGGGGGATTCAGTGATGGTAATGCCATTGAACATCAAGGGGCAATGGGTGGATTCTCTCTTGTTGGAGATGGTCATTGCCTGACACTTGTGTGGCATGAATGTCACTTGCCACTTGTCAGCCCAAGCCTGGATATTGTCCAGGTCTTGCTGCATTTGGACATGGACTGCTTCAATATCTGAGGAGTCACAAATGGTGCTGAACATTGTGCAATCATCAGCAAACATCCCCACTTCTGGCCTTATGATGGAAGGAAGTTCATTGATGAAGCAGCTGAAGGTGGTTGGGCCTCGGACACTATCCTGAGGAACTCCTGCAGTGATGCCCTGGAGCTGAGATGACTGACCTCCAACAACCACAACCATCTTCCTTTGTGCTAGGTATGACGCCAACCAGCGGAGAACTTTCCCCCGATTCCCATTGACTCCAGTTTTGCTAGGGCTCCTTGATGCCACACTCGGTCAAATGCTGCCTTGGTGTCAAGGGCAGTCACTGTCACCTTACCTCGGGAGTTCAGCTCTTTTGTCCATGTTTGAACCATGGCTGTAATGAGGTCAGGAGCTGAGTGGCCCTGGGCAAAACTGGGCATCAGTGAGCAGATTATTGCTAAGCAAGTGTTGCTTGATAGCACTGTTGATGACCCCCTCCATTACTTTACTGATGATGGAGAGGTAATTGGCCAGGTTGGATTTGCCCTGCTTTTTGTGTGCAGGACATACCTGGGCAATTTTCCACATAGCCAGTGTTGTAGCTGTAGTGGAACAGCTTGGCTAGGGGTGCGGCAAGTTTTGGAGCACAAGTCTTCAGCACTATTGCTGGAATATTGTCAGGGCCCATAGCCTTTGCAGTATCCAGTGCCTTCAGCAGTTTCTTGATATCATATGGAGTGAATCGAATTGGCTGAAGACTGGCATCTGTGATGCTAGGGACCTCCGGAGGAGGCAGAGATGGATCATCCACTCGGCACTTCTGGATGAAGATTGTAGCAAATGCTTCAGCCTTATCTTTTGCACTGATGTGCTGGGCTCCTCCATAATTGAGGATGGGGATATTTGTGGAGCCTCCTCCTCCAAAGAGCTGTTTAATTGTCCAACACCATTCACAACTGGGTATGGCAGGACTGCAGAGCTTAGAACAGATCTGTTGGTTGTGGGATTGCTTAGCTCTGTCTGTCACTTGCTGCTTATGCTGTTTGGCATGCAAGTAGTCCTGTCTTATAGTTTCACCAGGTTGACACCTCATTTTTAGGTATGCCTGGATGCTGCTCCTGGCATGCCCTCCTGCACTCTTCATTGAACCAGGGTTGATCCCCTGGCTTGATGGTAATGGTAGATATGCCAGGCCATGGGGTTACAGATTGTGCACAAGTACAATACTACTGCTGCTGCCCCACAGATGCCCAGTCTTGAGTCACTAGATCTGTTCAATATCTACCCCATTTAGCACAGCAGCAGTGCCACACCACATATTGAAGGGTATTTTCATCTCCACAACAACTGTGCAGTGGTCACTGCTACAGATACTGCGGCAGGCCAGTCGGTGAGTTCAAGTATGTTTTTCCCTCTTGTTGGTTCCTTTACCACCTGCCACAGTCCCAGCCTAGCAGCTAAGTCATTTAGGACTCAGCCACTAGTGCTACCGAGCCACTCTTGGTGATGGGCATTGAAGTCTCCCACCCAGCATATATTGGTGCCCTTGCCACCCTCAGTGCTTCCTCCAAGGAATGTTTAACATGGAGGAGCACTGATTCATCAGCTGAGGGAGAGGCAGTACATGGTTATCAGCAGGAGGCTCCCTTGCCCATGTTTGACCTGATGCCATGAGATCCAGAGTTAATGTTGAGAATTCCCAGGGCAACTCCCTCCTGGCTGAATACCATTGTGCCACCACCTCTTTCCTGCCAGTGGAACATGACATACCCAGGGATGGTGATGGTGGAGTCTGGGACATTCTGTGAGGATGGCTATTGCTTGACTAGTCTGTGAGACAGCACTCCCAATTTTGGCACTAGTCCCCAGGTGTTAGCAAGGAGACTTTGCAGGGTCAACAATTACCATTGTTGTTTCCGGTGTCTAAGTCAATGCCCAGTGGTTCATCTGGTTTTATGTCTTTGTAGCAGTTTGTTACAACTGAGTGGAGAGGGCATTTAAGAGACAGCATGGAGGCCAGGCCAGGTAAGAACAACAGATTTCCCTCCCCTAAAGGGCATTAGTGAACCAGATGGGTTTGTACAACAAAGGTCATCATTGGACTTTCTAATTCCAGATTTTTATTGAATTCAATCCCATGGTGGGATTTGAACCCCAGTCTCCTGAGCATTACCCTGAGTCTCTGGATTACTAGTCCAGCGACAATACCACTACACCATTGCTTCCCCTCTATTGTATCTTCAAACTATTCATCGTCTTCCAGGGTATGGTTTGGTTTCTTATCATTTTCATTTTCTCTTGCACTGCCACTGGTAACTCCTTTACCATCTTCTTTCATTGTTCAGCACATCTTTTCCCAATGTTTGGGCTTTCAAGCTCTGCAGTTTGATCCGTATGCGGGTCATTTATTTTTGTCTGTGTGCCCATGTGGTTGTCTTTATCTCTGTCGGGTGTGCATTCTTTTGTTGCTGTTTCATTGCATCGACCCTTCTGCCTTTCCCTTGACTTAACCGAAGGCTAGCCATTTGGGTAGTCAGTATCTTCATCTGTCTACTTGTGGTTTCATGTGCTCTGGCAGTGTCTACAGCCCACGATATGGTGAGCTTGTCCTTTCCAATCAGAGATATCTGTACATCAGGATGTGCTGTGCCGCACACAAGATGGTCCACCAGCCTTCCATCTGTTTCTCTACATATATACTTGCTTGCTACATTTTTCAATCTCATTAACAAATTGTCAATAAGCTCACCTGACTCCTGCCTCAGGCTCTGAAATTCATATCAGTGGATCTGATGGCTCAACTTTGGCAGCACCTATGTGTTAATTTTCTCAAAAATGTTGCCTTGGTTTTTATTGTCATCCTTACAGAGCTCCCAGCCATTAAACAGATCTAAACCTTTCTTTCCTGGCCACAAGAGGATTTGCTGATCCTTTCCTCTTCACTAACACCTTTTAGAAAGCCGCTGAACGTGAACATTCTGCACTTCTCAAATGCCTCTATGATGTCATCAGCCTCCCAAATCATCCTGAGCTGGAGCTGTGCTGTGTTAGTTGCCATTTATTTTTTTCACAAGATTCACTCATTTTTCTCTCTCCCTCTCTCTTCAGGTTGGTTCTTCTCAGCCTAAGTCAGCATTTATTTTATTTACAACACTTGGTTTTTACTCACCTGCTGCCACCATGTTCTGTTTTGTGGTTTCCAGAAGTTAGAAATAATTACACTATTTTACACCAATCCCGGAGCTGGCATTGAATATATTTCTCAGATCTCACCATGTGCTACGGAATGTTACATTGTTGCTCAGCACACTGACTGTAATGCAGTAATGAGTAATGTTACATTCTGGATATAAGCATGTACACATGTGCACAAAAATATAGTTCCTAACTCTTTTCTAATAATATAACAGCTGGCTACAAAAGTGTGACCAGAGCTTAAACAGTGTTGTATAAAGGTTTAGCCTAACTTATTTGCTTTTTACAAAAGCAAAATATTGAAGATGCTAGAAATCCAAAATAAAAGACAGAAGATGCTGAAAATACTCATCAGGCCTGGAAGCATCAATGGTGAGAGGAACAGAGCTAACCTTACAGGTAGATGACCTTTCAAACCCACTTTGTTGCTTTTATACTTTATGGCAGTGATACTTACAAGGAGTCATATAGCATGGGAGTCAGCGAAAATGCCAGGAAGACAGATTCAGCAGTAGGAGTTCATTAGAGGATTGATGGTTGGCTGGCTGCTAAGGGGGAAAGCATGAGGTACAAGGCAGGATGCAGGGACCACTGGTTATGATCCAGTGCAGCAGAAATGAGGGAAGGAAAGAGGGAGAGATCAGCTGGGGTTGTGGGGTGATGCCTGAATATTACGGGCAGAGTGGGTAAGGATAGGGAGGGAAGAGTTTGTGGCAGATTTGCTTGAGGAGCTGAAAATGCAAGCACTCCTGGCCCTCAAGCAAAGTTGGAAAAACATTTACCTGCTGGACCTGACAGCTCCTGCCTTGTTTCAGCTATTGGGTCTCCTGCTAGAGGCATTAAATCCAAATCACTAGCAAAATCTGAGACATGGAGCCTTATTTAAATATTATAATTACTGACCGACCTCTCAAGTGAGTTATTCAGTAATCCAAAATCTGCCCAAGTAATCCCAGGAGTAAGTGATTTTTTTCTTTATTCTTTCATGGGGTGTGGGTGTTGCTGGCAAGGCCAGCATTTGCTGCCCATCCTTAACTTGCCCTTGAACTGAATGCCTTGCTAGGACACTTCAGAGGGTAGTTAAGAGTCAGCAACATTACTGTGGGTCTGGAAGTACATGTCAGCCAAACCAGGTAAGATGGCAGATTTCCTTCCCTAAAGGACATTAGGACACTATGCTGCCATCTCCCTATAAAATGTGTTTGTGACAGGTTGTGATTGGGTTTCCCATGTTTAACACTGTTTTGCCTGTCCTTGTGCTGGGGGATGGGGGAGGAGGTGGGCCAAAGTTACTCCCTATGCCACTATTTATAAAGTCAAGCATCCCGTATGCTTTTTAACAGCCTTCTTAGTTCATATCGCTCTCCTTATTTGTCATTCCTGAAGCAATGACTTCATTCATTCCAAAGTGCTACTAATTTTTTTTTAAATGAAGCTAGACCCTCACTCTTCTCATGATCCCAATAATATTTAGGCTATTAAATAATTGTCTCATATGGCTTTTAAATTTGCACATTTTATTTACTTAGTTACGTTGAAACTTAATTTTATGCAACAATTATGTGTTGTGTGCTTCATTTGAAATAAGCATTAATAATTTTTGTGTTAACACTGGCTAGTTATTCCTTTTAAGAACATGATGTTCTAGCTACTTATGACTCAAAGTTCTGATATTTGCAGTAAATAATTAAAGCAATGCCTGAGTGAAAATTTTTGTCTGTTCATCATGTTTGTACAATGGAATGGGTGGAGTAATAGAGTAACAGATAGAGATCTGTATGCTTGAATGAGGTTCTTGTGGCCCTCAAGTCAGTCTTATTTATTGGAAGACTCACACTGCACACCTTGATTTCCCTTTGCAAAGCTTGATAATGTGTAACATTGTCACATTACTTGGGAAAATGAGTCAATTTTTTTTCCCCTCCCGCCCAATGCTGGAAATGTTTCCATGTCTTGTACTGATGCAAGCTTTCTTGTCAATCCCATGACATATTAATCAATCAAGAACCAGAGCCATTTACTCTCCGCTAAACACCATTTCAAACTATAATAGCATGCAATAGCAGTCTATGGCCTTTGAGCAGGTCTCAAATCTAACAGGATCCTGGTGTAAATTCAGCAGTGAATAAACAAATTATATATAGGGAAGAACTATTTGCTGATATGATGACGTCCTTTGATATTCCATGTGTATTAGGTTTGATACAAGCCAGGGTTTGCCTGGAGCCACATCTTTTAATTGCAAGGCTGGTTATCTGTCATCAAGTAGAGAATGGCAACCAAGCAAAACAAGGGTAACTCCCCACGCTTGAAATAGAAAAAGAAGAAAGAGAGCTTAATGAACAAGACAGAAAGAATGCCAGAAAATGAGTTCAGTTTTGTGGAGTGTTTATCGTAGAAATGGCTGATCCTAATTACACAACAGACTGCCTCCACACCCATCACCATACCAGAATCTAATTTAGTGGCATTCTTAAAGAAAACTTAACCTTACATTTGCACAGTGATTGCAGTGATCCATGAATCCAGAGCAATTTATCATATGTCAAGCTTGGGCTGACTAAAGCAGTCAGAAGTCTTATCATTGAAACAAACAGCAGACAGGAAAGAAATAAGACAAACAATTCACTGTTGTCGTACCCATTTATTGGTGAGCGTCCAGTATGGCAGGCATTATGCGCCTGCACATTCCACACCAGAAGTTTGCCACCTGCCATATTGGTAAAGGCTGAAGTAGAGATTTCCAAGGCTCACACCTGAAACAGGTGTTTGCTCCTTTATGTATGAAAATGAGGGCCTAATGTCTGTTTACAGGACCACTTCCCAAAATTGAACCAAAAAATGTTTGCATGCAGCTACAGCAACTAATTAGGAAGGCAAATGGAACTTTGGCCCTGATTGCAAGTAGAATGCAGTATAAAATTAGGGAAGGCTTGATACAAATGTACAGGACATGGGTGAGACCACACCTAGAATGCTGTGTACGTTGGCCTCCTTATTTAAGGAGAGATATATTTGCATTGGAGGCAGTTCAGAGAAGGTTCACTAGGTTGACTCTTGGGATGAAGGGGTTATTGTATGAGGAAAGATTACATATGAACATACGAATTAGGAGCAGGAGTAGGCCACTCGGCCCTTCAAGGCTGCTCTGCTATTCAATAAGATCATGGCTGATCTGATTGTAACCTCAACCCACATTCCTGTCTACCCCCGATAACCTTTCACCCCCTTGTTAATCAAGAATCTATCTAGCTCTGCTTTAAAAATATTCAAAGACTCTGCTTTTTGAGAGTGTTCCAAAGACACACTACCCTCTGAGAGAAAAAAATTCTCCTCATCTCCGTCTTAAATGAGTGACCCTTTATTTTTAAACAGTGACCCCTAGCTCTAGATCACCCACAAGAGGAAACATCCTTTCCACATCCACCCTGCTAAGACCCCTCAGAATCTGAAAGACTTCAATCAATTCATCTCTTACGCTCCTAAACTCCAGTGGATATAAGCCTAACCTGTCCAACCTTTCCTCATAAGACAACCCGCCCATTCCTGATATTAGTCTAGTAAACTTTCTCTGAACCGCTTCTAACATATTTACATCTTTGAGCAGGTTGAGTAGGTTGGGTCGAGACTCAATGGAGTTTAGAAGAATGAGAGGTGAACTTATTGAAACATATAGGATTGTGAGGGGCTTGACAGCATGGATGCTGAGAGGATGTTTCCCCTTGTCGGAAAATCCAGAACTGGGGGCACAGTTTCAAAATAAGGGGTCTCCCATTTAAGACAGAGATGAGGAGGAATTTCTTCTCTCAGAGGGTTGTTAATCTTTGGAATTCTCTACCCAGAGAGTAGTGGAGGTTGAGTCATTGCATATGCTTCAAGGCTTAGTTAGACAGATTTTTGATCCACAAGGGAATCAAGTGTTTTGGGGGTAGGCAGGAAATTGGAGTTGAGGCCATGATCAGTAAGATCTTATCAAATGGCAGAGCAGGATTGAGGGACTGAATGACCTCTGCCTGCTTCTATTTCTTATGTCTCTTATGTACTTGTGTGAGAAGGAGATAAATTTTAAGGGGACATAGGCAGGCTGGCAGAATGGGCGGACAAACAGCAGATTAAATTTAATGCAGAGAATTGTGAAGTGATACATCTTGGTTGGCAGAAAGAGGGCACAATTCTAAAGGAGGTACAGAACTGAGAGATCTGTGGGTATATGTGTACAAATCCTTAAGGGTGGCAGGGCAGGTTCAGAAAGCAGTGATAAAGGAGTACAGGATCCTGGGCTTTATAAATAGAGGAATAGAGTACAAAAGCAAGGAAGGTATGATGAACCTTTATAAAACACTGGTTCAGCCTCACCTGGAGTATTATGCCCAATTCTGGACACCACACTTTAGGAAGGATGTAAAGGCTATGGAGAGGGTACAGAAAAGACTTATGAGAATGGTTCCAGTGATGAGAGGTTTCAGTAACATGGATAGATTGGAGGAGCTGGGTTTTTTTCTTGAAGAAAAGAATATGAAAGGAGATTTGGTAGAGATTACAAAATCCTGAGGGATCTAGACAGAGTAGGTAGAGAGAAACTGTTCCCATTGGCGGACGGGTCAAGCATCAGAAGACACTGATATCAGGTGAATGGCAGAAGAACCAATGGTGAAATTAAGAAAAACATTTTTATGTAGCGACTAGTTTGGGTTCAGAACGCACTGCTTCATTGAGTGGTGGAGACAGATTCAATCATGGCTTTCAAAACAGAATTTGATAAGCACCTAAGAAAATATTTGCAGGGCTATGTGGAAAATGCAGGAGAGTGGGTCTAGCTGAGTTGCTATTGCCGAGGTCCAGCAATAGGGGATGGTACCCTTCTGTACTGTAACCATTCTAGGATTCCTTATCACCGTGGATTATGCGTTACATGTCTAGGAATTGAAACTGGACCTCATTTAATCCATTTGAAGAGTGTAAAACTGCACAATGGCCATTATTAAGCACCAATGCCCAAAGGATGCCTGAAAGACAGCTGATCCAATATTTGGTTGAAAGATTTTTCCAATGTCCCTGGTGGCTACTCAAAACAGCCGTTAGTGCCATCACTTACACATGTAAGGGACTGAACACCTGTATTAGCCCCTGCCCCCTGCACACCCTCCCCAAACTCTGTTAAATTTGATATTGTAGATTGGGGAGCAGGAGTTGAACCTGTTCAGGATCCCTAAGTAATGCATGGATGACAACCCCGAAAAACTATATTTTTTCAAATAACTTGCTTTTTAAATCATTGCTACAGAATCAAGAGGAGCAAGAGTGCTTCAGTTACATAGAGTGCAACAGCACAGAAACAGGCCAAAGTGTATACAGAAGCCTGCTTGCACCCGTCTTCACCTAAGCCTATCAGTATATCCTTCTAGTCCTTCTCCCTTTATCTAGCTTCCTCTTAAGACACACCTATTAATTTCTTTAACTGGTCGAACTGGTGGTGCAGGCAAGGCAGGCACAAGCTGCTTACCCAATTAGTAACAATACTGCTGAAAAAAGACATTTTATTGAATTTTTTCATCTTGCACTCAGCAGGACAATCGCAAGAATACCGGTGTCAGTGGAAGCAGCAACTTTATGCTGTATGAGAAGAGAGTGCTGATTGGTTAGCAAATGGACTCTGATTGGTAGAGGCATTGCCTTGGAGAGTGGACCAGTTAGTGGTGGCTGACAGTTAACTGCCAAGCATCATTTGAAATTTAAATCAGGCAGCTTGACTCTGATTGATCAAGGCATTGCCCTGAGGAATGAAGCAGTGAATGGCTATCACTTATTGTGTTTAGCTGAAACAGGTGCATTGTGCGTACATGTTCTTTCTGTCTGCAAAGAACAGCGCCCTGTGTATTAATATATGTAGCTTCCACTACATGCAAGCGCATCACACTGCGTGCCCACTTGCTACAAGAGCCGGTCAGAAGCTAGGAATCCTGTGTCAAGTAACCCACCTCCTGACTCCCCAAAGCCTAACCACCACCTACAAGGCACAAGTCAGGAGTGTGATGGAATAGTCCCCACTTGCGTGGATGAGTGCAACTCCAATAGCACTCAAGAAGCTTTGCACCATCCAGGACAAAGAAGCCCACTTGATTGGCACCACATCCACAAACATTCACTCCCTCCACTACTGGTGCACAGTGGCAGCAGTGTGTACCATCTACAAGGTGCACTGCAGGAACTCCTTAGACAGAACCCTCCAAACCCTACAATCACTACCATCTAGAAGGACAAGGGCAGCTGACATATGGGAACACCACCAACTGGAAGATCCCCTCCAAGCCACTCACCATCCTGGCTTGGAAATATATCGCCATTCCTTCACTGTTGCTGAGTCAAAATTCTGGGACCCTCTCCCTAATAGCACTGTGGGTGTACCTACACCACATGGACTGCAACGGTTCAAGAAGGCAGCTCACCGCCACCTTCTCAAGGGCAATTAGAGATGGGCAATAAATGCTGGCCTAGCCAGCGATGCCCACATCCCATGAATGAATATAAAAAAGAAGATGGCCTTAAAAACAGCTTCATTGGTGCAGGATCAACAACAATCCTGATTTTTGAAAATTTTGTAACAGCTCATTAATGTTGAGTAGCTGTTTGATGCATTCCAGAATTGAATCTTCACGAGTTGTAAGGTGATTGCATTAGACAGCCACTGTTTATATGGTCAACAAAATCAGGTCAGTAGTCTTGTCACAGAATCACAGAATCACAGTGCAGAAGAGGCCCTTCGGCCCATCGAGTCTGCACCGACACGTGAGAAACACCTGACCTACCTACCTAATCCCATTTACCAGCACTTGGCACATAGCCTTGACTATTATGTTGTGGGTGAGATGACATATGAAGTCTCTATAGAAGCAGGCCACACTGCTGCAAGGTCATAAAATCAGTTAGCTTCAAGAAGTTAAACATTCCAGGTTGGCATGAGAAAATTCTTTTGTCAAAATTTGATCCTGCCCAGTGAAACTTGTTATGACTGCAGCATAGGATGGTGGACATTGATGCAGCATTTACAGAAAACTGACCCAGTAGTTAGCCGAATAGCTGGTCTTGTTTGGAGGAATGAATTCTCCATCTGTGAAAGCTGTTTTAAAATGACTATCCTTGTTTTCTTGAGATCCTTTACCTGAAATCTTGCATTCCTGTGAGACAGTTTTTCCAAGTCTATTAAAAGTGAACAAAGAATTTGAGGGAATGAGTCAAACATATCCTCAAAAAGAACAGTAAAAACATTCTGTTGCTTCTGAGATGAACATGACAGGATAGGACCATTTGCCATTCGGTCATTTGGGAGGTGCACCCATCCCAGCACATCAATCTCTTCGCATGAGTTCTACGATTCCTACGACACATCAAGCACATTAAGCAAACGTGAGACAAAATAGAGGCAAATGCACAAACAGGTTAAGAGGAAGGTGAGTGGGAGGAGGCTCATGAGGAGCATAAAAATGGTCCAGTTAGGCCCTTTGGCCTGTTTCTCTGCTGTGTATTCCATTCAATCATAGTAATTGGGAAACAGGATTTTAAAAATTCACCTAAAGAGCCATCTTGGTTCCAGTCGTATTTTTTAAAATTAATTGCTTACAAGATCCATCAGAAGGTTTATACATTTTTGTTTCTTCTGTCTGTTTATTGATTTGAAGGAATATTTCTTGCTTTTCTTTCCCATTGACCATTTTTTTTTTACAAGTATACAAAAACACTTTGATGTTCCTAACAACGACATAGGGATCAAGTTGTTGCCTAACTGGGAGCCAATGTAGGTCAGTGAACACTGGGGTGAAGGGTGAACGAGACTTGGTGCAAATAAGGACATGGGCAGGGCAGCAATGTTTAGGATGATCTCAAGTTTACAAAGGGGAGAATATGGGAGGCTGGCCAGGAGTCCACTGGAATTGTCAAGTCTAGAGGCATGGACACGGGCTTCAGCAGCAGATGAGATAAAGGAGGTGTGGAGTCAGGTGATATTATGGAGATGGAAATAGGCAGTCTTAGTGATGAGTAAAGTCAACATAAATCAAGGATAATTTTGACTTTGATGGTGGTGTAAAACAGGTGATAACAATTCAGCCGCCTGTTAACCATCTCCCTCGATTGGCATATGCAGTGACTTCAATCATAAGGGCAGCTGCCAGGGCCTGTAACTGTGCCACTGGTGCACACACTTCAGTTGAGTGTAGGGCAAAATAAGCATAATTTTTCTTCACTATAGCATAAGTGAGCTTGCAGTGCTGGGTCAACATTTTTTTCTATTTAAAAGAGGCTCGTTTTTAAATTGTGCCAGTAAGCTTAGAGTTCAGGGAACCTGGCCATTTCAATCCACCGCTCACTACCCCTCTGTCTCCCTGAGCAACACCGAATGCCACATAAGTGCAGGCATCCTCTGAGGCCAGCATTGCCAGGTCATAGATGACAGGAAATACAACGTATGATGTATTTTCTGTAACATTCCTTCATTATAATGTGTCCATCCATTATTTGGATGGATATATAATGTCACTTCCAACAGAAAATGCCAGAGGTGTTGTTGACGGGGCACTTTACTACAAGCAGCCAGGAAATCTGGCCGATTCTCATTGTATTAATGGAAAAATACTAACACATTCACCTGGCAATTCCCAGCGTAAAATTTTATTGAAGACACTAACTCATTCATTTTAAGTGGTTAATGCCTACAAAGGATTGCCACTGCCTAGTACATGTTAGTCCATTGACATCACCAATGATAAATGTTAGCTTTATAAAGAGAATACCCATACTGTTTAAAATTGTCCTCAATAATTAGGCTTCTCCAATCTACTTTCACTCTTGCTAAAGGAGGCGGGGTTGTACATATTAATGCTTTTTATACTGAAGTACATCTTCAAAACTTCAAATTACACAATTCTCTGCAATTTCTAGAGACTATCTTTGCTATTTTCAAGCCCATAAATGAGCAGAAAAGGTGAATTTTCAGGCATGAGGGTTATTTGCACTTGTCTTCGCTCGGCATCAGTCTTTTTGAAATGGCAATTAAGTCGAATCGTCACTCCACTCAAAGTTACCTACCTGGAAATCCAGGCCCTCCTGTCTCGCCTGACCTTCCGACTCAGGCCGGGTGAGATCTGTATAGCTCAGTGGGTTCCCATGGTCTTCTGTCCAGGATTGCAGTATCAGAGGGAAGGAGGATATACCCCATTTTTTTATGGCACTCGCTACTGTGAAGCAGGCCAGTTTAAAGGCCCAGCTGCTTTGAGCTGCCAGGGGGAAGGTAAGTGGGCAGGATTGGCGGGGGGGTGGGGGGCTGGTTGGTAGGATGGGTTGGCAGGGAAGGGGTTGGGTGGCTAGTGGTGGGGGTGGGGGTGGCAGTGGGGTGGGGGGTGGAATCAGAGGATGGGAAGGGCAGTCAGGTGGTAGGGAGTGTAGTTGGGGGGTGAGGTGGGCAGTCGGGAGGTGGGTTGTAGCCAGAGGGTCCCATGGGGGGTTATGGGGTTCTGTGGATGTTTGGGGTGTGGGGGTGTACCTGGAGGGGGGTAGTTGGGATGTCGGGGTGGGGGGATGCCCGTGGTGGTCAGGGTAGTACTCGGGAAGAGGTGAGGGGTAGTGTGGGGAGTCCCATGACCCGAGAGGTGTCGGGGGGTCGGTGGGTGAAGTCCCACGGGACGTAGGTGTGGGTCAGTGCTATAGCTACCCAGAAGCTAGAAGTGAATTTAATTCTTCTAACTCATTCTGGGTAACTGTTACTGTAACAGAGTTAGAACCATCAGACTCTTGCAATTTAAATTGCATTATTGGATAGTTCACAGTGCAGAGCAATTGTCCATCGGAAGTTTGAACTTCCCGGGCAATTGCCGTGCAATCCTTAGCTGGAAACTTCGGTCATTGTGGGCGGGGTGGGGTGGGGTCCCTAGCACATCTTTGGGGTGCCTCCCAGATACACTGCCCCGGAGCATGGTAGTTACAGGCCATTTTCTTAACAAATGCAACACGTCGTTTCAGGAACATGCCAACCTGCAAGGTAATGGGCTGGATTTTCAGCTGCTCTTCTGCCCAACTCTTCAGTCCCTTCAAGTGCACGACTGCCTCTTCTGCCCAGCGATGAAATCTGATCCAGGAAACTGGAGCAGGACTGCAGCGGTGTCAAAGAGATGGATGAAAGCCTTGCCCCGCTGCCGGGAGGAAAATCAAGCACCATAAGCTTCTGACCATTACTTTGAACAGTTACAGGAGTCAGGTATAGCAAGTGGCAAATGTCAAGTGAACCTGCTTCTACTCTGCTGTAGCTCTACGCCGTAGCCCTTGGCTAGGGTGGATCCTTCAGACAACAACAGTGCAGGTTTTTCAACTTGTCATATTGCCTCTTTCAAACTCCTTGAGTTAGATTGTCAATTTGGTGCAAAATTAGAGGCTGTTTTCTTTCCTGTGGACTCATTCTCAGTTCAGGTTCAGTCAAATTCATTTAATTTAAGACCCTTACTGCCGCCAGTCAGAAGATGCTTCCATTTATTTGCAGTCGGTGTCATCATCAAGTGCTCCCGGATCACTGCATTACAGAAAGCTGCAGAGGAAAAACTCCCTCTACTTTATCCCGAAATAAGTATCAAAAAGAGAGCTACTGATACATGTATTGGTACCTCTCAGTCAACTCACCACAAGAGAAAACAGCTTAGTGATAATTTTTCAGCCACACACTCATAGCAGGGAGCCTCAGCCACTGAAAGCACGTTTGAATTTCTGATACACAAAAAACCAGTGTGGAGGAACATAAGAACATAAGAAATTAAGGAATAGGAACAAGAGTAGACCATTTGGCCCTTCGAGCCTGCTCCACCATTCAATAAAATCATGGCTGATCTTCTGATATTTCTATTTCCACATTCCCATCTAACCCCGATAACCTTTGATTCCTTTGTCTAACAAGAATCTATTTGCCTCTGCCTTAAAAATATTCAATGACCCCGCCTCCACCACCTCCTGAGACAGAGAGTTCCAAAGTCGCACAACCCTCAGAGAGAAAAAATTTGTCTCAGAGAGATGAAGTAGACTCGGCAGTAAAGCAATGAAACAACCCAGCATTGAACCTGCTGACTGGTGGCTCGTGAAATGAGCTCAGTGGCATGGCACTCGTTGGCATTCCTGGGCACCATCTTTATTGGGTTAACATTGCAGAATGGGTGTATGGATGCAGAACAGATTATTGAGGCCACAGCTGATTGACATCAACAATGCCTGCACATATGCTTATTGACATCTGGTGGGTGTGCTGGCTGTTGATCCTCTGGTATGTATTCAAAATCACTAAGGCAAAATTTTAAGTATGAGCGGTGGACATGTGTCCCAAGTGTAATCTCACAGCTGGGGTGGGAAGTATCTGCCTTAGCCATCAGCTGACTTAATTCCAAGTCAGGATGGGTTATATAAGGATTGCCTCTGCAAGCACCCAGTCTCTGTGGGCAGGAAAAATTGCTGCTGATTGGAAGAAGTGATTATCCACCTTCAGGGCCCTCTGGAACATTTTTACATGATTTAAAGTCTCCAACAACGCCCCCCACCCCCCTCCTCCCCTTGACACCCTCAATCAGTTGACACCCATCACTTCCCCCCCTTTCATACAAACATATGAACAAGGAGCAGGAGTAGGCTGTTCGTCCCCTTGAGCCTGCTCCACCATTTCATAAGATCACGGTTGAACTGATAGTAACCTCAACTCTGCATCCCACCTACCCCCGATAACCTATCATCCCCTTGCTTACCAAGAATCTATCCATCTCTGCCTTAAAAATATTCAAAGACTCTGCTTCCACCACCTTTTCAGGAAGAGAGTTCCAAAGGCTCAAGATCCTCTGACAGAAAAAGTTTCGGCTCATCTCCGTTTTAAATGGGCAACCCCTTATTTTTAAACAGTGACCTCCTAGTTCTAGATTCTCCTACAAGAGGAAACATCCCCGATACATCCCCCTTGACAAATCCGCTCAGGACCTTATATGTTTCAATCAAGTCACCTCCTACTCTTC
The DNA here is from genome assembly GCF_964194155.1 of Cetorhinus maximus. NCBI lineage: Eukaryota > Metazoa > Chordata > Chondrichthyes > Lamniformes > Cetorhinidae > Cetorhinus > Cetorhinus maximus. The sequence goes on from NC_135883.1 coordinate 130,205,933, forward strand.
TAAACTCCAGCGGATACAAGCCTAGCCTGTCCAACCTTTCCTCATAAGAAACCCCGCCCATTCCAGGTATTAGTCTCGTAAACCTTCCCTAAACTGTTTCAAATGCATTTACATCCTTCCTTAAATAAGGTGACCAATGCAGTACACAGTACTCCAGATATGGTCTCACTAGTGCTTTGTATAACTGAAGCATAACCTCCCTACATTTGTATTTAATTACCCTCGCAATAAATGATAAAAGTCTATTCGTTTTCCTAATTACTTGCTGTACCTGCATACTGGCCTTTTGCAATTCATGCACTAAGATACCCAGAACCATCTGAATCTCGGAGCTCTGCAATCTCTCATAATTTAGATAACATGCTCTCTTTTATTCTTCCTGACAAAATGGACAATTTCACATTTTCCCACATTATACTCCATTTGCCAGATCTTTGCCCTCTCACTTAATCTATCTATATCTTTTTGTAGCCCCCTAATGCACTCTTCGCAAATTACTTTTCTACCTATCTTTGTGTCATCAGCACATTTGGCAACCATCCCATCCATCCCTTCGCCCACGTCATTTATATAAATTGTAAACAGTTGAGATCCCTGCACTAATCCCTGTGGCACACCACTCGTTACATCTTGCCAACCTGAAAAAGACCCATTTATGCCTACTATCTGCTTCCTGTTAGCCAGCCAGTCTTCTATTCATGCCAATATGTTACCCCCTATACCATGAGCTTTTATTTTCCCCAATAACCTTTGATGTGGCACTTTATCAAATACCTTCTGCAAATCGAAGTACAGTACATCCACAGGTTTCCCTTTATCCACAGCACATATTACTTCCTCAAAGAACTCCAATAAGTTGGTTAAACATGACTTCCCTCTCAAAACCATGTTGATTCTGCCTGATTACCTTGAACTTATCCAGGTGCCCTGCTACAGCCTCTTTAATAATAGCATCTAACATTTTCCTTATGACAGATGTTAAGCTAACTTGCCCACTTTCTGTCTCCCTCCCTTTTTAAATAATGGAGTTACATTTGCTACCTTCCAATCTAATGGAACCTTTCCCGAATCTAGGGGGTTTCAGAAAATTAAAACCAATGCATCAACTATCTCACTGGACACTTCTTTTAAGACTCTAGGATGAAGTCCATCGGGACCCGGGCACTTGTCAGCCCACAGCTCCAACAGTTTACTCAGTACCACTTCTCTGGTGATTGTAATTTTCCTGAGTTCCTCCCTCCCTTCAATTTCCTGATTTATAGCTGCTTCTGGGATGTTACTTATATCCCTATAATGAAGACTAATGCAAAATACCTGTTTAATTCATCTATCATTCCCTTTTTTTCCATTATCAATTCTCCGGACTCATTTTCTGTAGGGCCAAAACCCACTCTGTTAACTCATTTCTTTTTTAAACGTTTATAGAGCCTCCCGATCGTTTTTTATATCTCTGGCTAGCTTTCTCTCCTATTCTATTTTTTCCCTCCTTATTAATCTTTTGATCATCCTTTGCTGTTCCTTAAATTCAGTCCAATCTCCTGGCCTTCCACCTATCTTTGCGCAATTATATAATTTTTCTTTAAGTTTGCTACTATCTTTAACCTTTCTAGTTAACCATGGATGGTGCATCCGTCCCTTAGACTTCTTCTTACTCGTTGGAATGAATCTATTCTGTATATCCTGAAATATCCCCTTAAATGTTTGCCACTACATCTCTATTGGCATATCCCTTAATCTAATTTGCCAATTCACTTTAGTCAGCGGTGCTTTCATGCCCTCATGATTGCCCTTATTTAAGTTTTAAAAAGCCTTGGACCCACTCCTCTCTCCCTCAAGCTGAATGTAAAATTCAAGCATATTATGGTAGCTGCTACTTAGGGGTGCCTTCAACATGAGATCATTAATTAATCGCATCTCGTTGCACAATACCAAGTCTAGTATAGCCTGCTCTCTGGTTGGCTCCAGAACATGCTGTTCTAAGAAACAATCCTGGAAACATTCTTTTTTTTTCATGCACGGCATGTGGGCTTTGCTGGCTGGGCCACAATTTATTGCCCATCCATAGTTGCCCTTGAGAAGGTGGTGGTGAGCTGCTTTCTTGAGCCGCTGCAGTACATGGGATGTAGGTACACATACAGTGCTGTTAGAGAGGGAGTTGCAGGATTTTGACCCAGCGACAGTGAAGGAACGGTGATATATTTCCAAGTCAGCATGGTGAGTGACTTGGAGGAGAACTTCCAGGTGGTGGTGTTCCCATCTATCTGCTGCCCTTGTCCTTCTAGATGGTAGTGCTCATGCATTTGGAAGGTGCTGTTGAAGGAGCCTTGGTGGATTCCTGCAGTGTATCTTGTAGATGGTACAAACTGCTGCTACTGTGTGTCGGTGGTGGGGGTTGGGGGGTGAATGTTTGTGGATGTGGTGCCAATTAAGCGGGCTGCTTTGACCTGGACAGTGTCAAGCTTCTTGAGTGTTGTTGGAGCTGCACTCATCCAGGCAAGTGGGGAGTATTCCATCACACTCCTGATGTGCCTTGTAGATGGTGGACAGGCTTTAGGGAGTCAGGAAGTGAGTTACACATCGCAGGGTGCCTAGCCTCTGACCCGCTCTGGTAGCCACAGTATTTATATAGCTAGTCCATTCAGTTTCTGGTCAATGGCAACCCACAGGATGTTGATAGTGTGGGATTCAGTGATGGTAATGCGACTGAACATCAAGGGGTGAAGGTTGAATTCTCTCTTGTTGTAAATGGACATTGCCTGACACTCATGTGGCATGAATGTTATTTGCCATTTGTCAGCCCAAGCCTGGATATTGTCCAGGTCTTGCCGCATTTGGACATGACAGTCATGAATGGTGCTGAACATTGTGCAATCATCAGCAAACATCCCCATTTCTGTCCTTATGATGGAAGGAAGGTCATCAGTGAAGCAGCTGAAGATGGTTGGGCCTAGGACACTACCCTGAGGAACTCCTGCAGTGATGTCCTGGAGCTCAGGTGACTAACCTCCAACAACCACAACCATCTTCCTTTGTGCTAGGTATGACTCCAAGCAGCGGAGAGTTCAACCCCCAGGTCAGATGACCCCGTATATAGTACAGAGTACCATATAGTGTCTAATACTGGAATCCACAACTACAATCAGCTATTATCATGACAAAGAACACCCACTGTCATTTACCTCTCCCTCATCCTCCACCAGTGCATTTACACTGGTGTGGTTTTCCGATGGTTTGTGTGTAGAATTGGGGTCACATGCTGGTGATCATTTCCCAGGCATGCCCCAGTAGCTGAGGGAGGTTGAACCAGCTGAGGTCCCTGATAGTGGTAGGACTATTTGGGTCCAAGCCCACAAAGAGACCCAGGCTAATGACAAGCCTCTAGTCTCAGCCACAATAAACCCGCTGGAGATGCAGAGCCAAGCAGGGGAACATCTGGTGGAAGTGACAGAGACTATGTGTGGATGGTGGAGGAGTCCAACCATGCCTTGAGTTCTGCAGTGACGGCAGCATGTGAGTGCATGGCTCCCTCCATGGAGAGGTTGGCGACTGCCATGAAGAACCATGTCTAGCATAAGACCCATAAGCCCAAGGATGTGCATTTAATTGCTCTGGTCATGGATTCAGTACAGTAGTGGCTAGTCGAGAGTGGCATGAGGCACTTGGACCACCCTCCAGGTCCCTTTTCCTCTCAGGGATAAAGGGACAAGCCATAGCATACTGCAAGGGAGGAGGAGCACCAGACAGCTCCCCTGGGGCATCCTTTCAGGGCACAACCAGGGTGAGCAGCTACTCCTCATCCCCTCTGTTGGTGAACCCAGAACTTCCAATAGGAGAGGCCGAGGGAGGCACTCCTGCACCTGTGCAGGAGTTTCCCAGTAGGATAGGGCCCTCAAGGCTCCGGACCACCAGAGAGCGTGTGCGAAAGCGGCACAAAACGGGAAGCGTTCTGATTTCCACTTCTGATGTCAGGTCGCACCAAGTCGTAGTGGTCGTAACAGGAAAATTAACAAGTGTGAGGGTACAATGGTGGCATGTGTGTTCAGACACTCCTATGGTTTGCACATATATATCATAATATATTTTGTTCACTTGATTATTGTGTGCATTATGTGTATTTGTTGGGACGTCCTCCATCACATGGCATATTGCACTGTTATACTTTATTTTTGGCAGTCATTGCAAATGAAGGGGACTGAAGGACATCTCACTTGTGGTGTATCAGAGGTCAGTCTTTATTGAATGGTAATGTGTGTGGTGCGATTTGTATTCTCAAAGCAGTTTGACATGGCTGCATATGCAGCGTCTGATGGCCTCCCCAAAAATGACTTGCCAAGGAGATTGACTAAAGTCACTGACGTGTAGGAGAAGTGAAGTACTGGTTGTGTAATCATGGACTTGACAATGCGGACAAGGAGCAGAGAGATGGCTCATGATGTCTTCATCGACTTAAGAAAAGTGTGAGGTGATGCACTTTGGAAGGAGTAATTTGACAAGGAAGTATTCAATGAACGGCATGACACTAGGAAATTCTGAGGAACAAGGGGACCTTGGCGTGTGTGTCCATAGATCTCTGAAGGTGGAGGGGCATGTTAGTGGGGTGGTGAAAAAGGCATATGGGACACTTGCCTTTATCAATCGAGGCACAGATTACAAAAGTAGGGAGGTCATGTTGGAGTTGTATAGAACCTTTGTGAGGCCACAGCTGGAGTACTGTGTGCAGTTCTGATCGCCACATTATAGGAAGGATGTGATTGCACTGGAGGGGGTGCAGAGGAGATTCACCAGGATGTTGCCTGGGATGAAACATTTAAGTTATGAAGGGAGGTTGGATAGACTTGGGTTGTTTTCGTTGGAGCAGAGAAGACTGAGGGCCGACCTGATCGAGGTGTACAAGATTATGAGGGGCATGGATAGGGTGGATAGGGAGCAGCTGTTCCCCTTAGTTGAAGGGTCAGTCATGAGGGGACATAAGTTCAAGGTGAGGGGCAGGAGGTTTAGGGGGTATGTAAGGAAAACCTTTTTTACCCAGAGGGTGGTAACGGTCTGGAATGCGCTGCCTGGGAGGGTGGTGGAGGCAGGTTGCCTCACATCCTTTAAAAAGTACCTGGATGAGCACTTGGCACGTCATAACATTCCAGGCTATTGGCCAAGTGCTGGTAAATGGGATTAGGTAGGTAGGTCAGGTGTTTCTCGTGTCGGTGCAAACTCGATGGGCCAAAGGGCCTCTTCTGCACTGATATTCTGTGATCCTCTGAAGTGCCAGTGCAAAGCTGGTATCCTCAGGGGCAGTCATCTCTTTTCATCTCATTTGATGATGGTACACGCCTCTTGGCCTTCTAACGGGTTTAGGATGTGTGTAGTGAGGTAGATCGGAAAGGAGGCTGGCAGAGGTGAGCACACAATCAGAACAGGCAAAGGTTTGCAGGTGAGGAAATGATGGTCAGATAGGTGCATCACTCATGGTCAAAATGATAAAGCTGAGGTTGTGTCTGATAGCCCTGGCAGGTCTCTGCATGGCCTTGGCATCTGGGAGCACTGCCACGAGATCTCTGTCCTCTTCCTCATATTCCTCCCTGTCATCCTCATCTGCGGTGGTTAGCAGCCCCACCAAGGTGATGGTGTGCGCTGTGGTGGTCAACCCTGTGTTAAGCGTTACTTGGTGTGGCTCAGGAGCCCCACATGGCATGACAGTCTCTGTTGCATTTGCTGCGGAGAAAGACAGTGTGCTGAAAGTGTGCATGATTTACTGGCCTCTGTTTTATCTGGGCCCTCTTCTTGGCCAGCTGAGCTTTTTGTTTCTGCTCAGCTCTTCCAATGTCCTTCCAGACAGTCAGCCTCCAGAGATCACAGCTGTTAACATCTGTCTCCCAGCTGTGAAAGTCAACGTCCACCATCGTCATAACTTCCTTGCGTGTGTCACATTGTTGTGTCACATGCGATAAAACAGAGTTGAACTATTGCAGAATTGGACACAGGTCTATAAAGTTAAATCACAGACATTTAATATTTAAACATAATACTGGAATGCTGAAAGCTGACTTTTCATATTATTTTGAAACGTTGAAAATGGGGACTTATATACCATAATATGTTAGGATATGATTGTTTTATACAGGTTCGAATGCAGTCAGTATGATGAGATGAAAGTATGTTCTCCCTCTGCTGAATACATGGGCCCTATGCCAGAGGTATTCCTAGGAGTATGAGGCATCTCTATGGGGTACATGGGAGAGATTGTCTAATGGTGGATATTATTTATTAATTATCTTATTTACTTATTGCACTTTAATAATAGGCTACTTCGATGAAGCTTTAAAACTCTTTGAGAATTTGTTATATAAACTAGCTAATTTACTTCAAGGTGTACCAATGAGAGGATATGTTTACCTTAATTTTAAAATCTTTATTTTGAATGTTAGAAATCCTCAGCTCCCTGAGGCAGCTCTCTGCCTTCAGGGAGTTTTCACTGTGCGCTCCTCCACGCCTGCGCTGACTTGGGGCTCGCCTTCCTCCCCCCACCCACCCAGGCAGCGCTGAGCGTTTCAGCGCGTGATTCATGCTAGCTGGCTGTTAATTGGCCAGCCAGCGTGAAATCGCGGTCGGGGCCCGATCGCAGGTGGCGGTCAGCTTCTTAGCCACACTCAGGCCCGCCCACCAGGCCCGCCCGACAAGGCAAAAATCCTGCCCTATGTGCTTTCGGTTGCCCAGCAACCATGCATCCTAAATCAACTCAGAATAAGTCAGGATTTTTACTTGTTTGTATGTGCTGCATTATATCTGCCAGGACATGGCAGTGAAAAATAGACAGATAGCTAAAGTCAGGTCAAGAAGAACTCACAAAATATCAGTGCACATGCTAAAATCTCTGTTGAGATAACAACTACTGTCTCAACATGCAAATCTAAGCCAGTGAAGTGAAATATTGACATCAGACACAAAGCAGGATCTATATCAAGGGGACGTAAATATGACAACTGATTCCCAAACCTGTTGCCAACATTTAAAAGGGACCATTGAAACTCTTGAAAAAAATGGTGGCTGAGTCGGGTCCTCTCTGGGGCTGCCCTGCTTTGGGTCTGCCGATTGAGCCTCCAGTCTTCCACCAGAAGAACCCCATTTCCTGGCAGCCTGGCAACGAAGTCACAGTTGCAACAGTGGATCATCCCCACCTCCAGATTCCCACTTCCAATGGCAAAATCTAGTTCCAGCCAAGGAATCGGCGTGATTGCATCCCACCAATGCCGGCATCCCTGCAGCTATTTAATGCTCCAAGGAGCGTTAATTGGCCGGAGGCAAGATTTTTGCCCCTCCCTTTGGGAGGAAGTCCTGCCTCAGAGAGCAGGGACACAAAGTTTTGTTGATTGATGGGCAAATTCATTCAATGAGCAGGTGTGGCCCAAATGTGGGAAATGGGCATCACATCAGCCAGCAGGGCTGTGTGGCGCCATGATATCATCAGTTCTATTGCTTTCAGGTGTCACAGAGAATGCCTGCCAGACCCCCATCCCAAGATGGTGCGCAGTGCAAGCTCTGTTGGAGGCAGTTGGAGGTCGCACACCCTGCAAGCGCCTAGCGTCATCTTCAGCAGCTCTATGGTTTCAAAATTTGTGCCTGGCGTTAATTGTAACAAAGACATTAACTTGCTTAAAATAAGTGGATAGATGCCAGACAAAGGAATTTCATTCAAATGCGTTAGTTTATATAGTACCATGTGCACTGCATTCCCAAGGCCAAAACACATCAAAATAACGCATTAAAATAATTCACAGGCAAACTAGAAAAATAAGGGTTAAAAACCCTGAAATAATCCAAGACATCTAAATTTACAGCAACATCTAGTGGGTCAGAAAGAGAGCCTGTATTTTTCAGTGTTGATAGCACATCTGTTAATGTTTTAAATGCCTTCCTTTAGAAATCTATAGAAAACGCAAGCAGCATTCTTTGTAGGAAATTGTAATAAATACATTTGCACAAAATGAGTCTCCAGCGAGCAAACACCAGATCTGTGAAATCAGAGGTTCAAACTTGAACCATCTGTCTATATTTAAAATACAACACCCTAAGCTGGCCCAGAAAATGATACACAGAGCTAGGTTTCACTGTAAGGCCGTGCATCGACACTTCAACAACATTGGCGGTGGGAAAGGGTATTAAGGTTTGCCGCAGGAAATCTGCACTTTGTTTACAGAATGAGTCCTGAAGGAAGGGACGAAATGAGAAAAACGAGTTTCGAGGGAGACAACTCGTTTCACAGCCGAGAAATTGTGACAAAAGCAGCAGTCAATCTTGCAAAGAGAATTTCAAGGGGAGGGGAGTTAAAAGGAAAGCGTATACTGCAGGCTTATCGAGGGGAGAGCAGAAGCCCCTGCTCTCGAAAACTATTTGGACTATTGCTGAACTGGGTGGACATGGTTGCTGCAGTGAGCAAAAACTGGATCACATCCGTGGATTTGAATGCCTAATGTTGAGTAAATTCATTGCAGCACCTGAATGGGACTATATAATTCCTTAGTCTATATTCTGTATTGTTGGTAGGTAAAATACTTCTGATTCTATTTTATAAACTCGCTAAATTAGAAATATATCGTGATCAAATGCCCCTTGTGTCCAAATGGCCAGCACTTGTATCACTCCTTCAAGTTCTCAACATTAATTCAAACTAGTCAGTTAAAGGCAGTTTAACACTCCTGCACACAGTATTAGGCTCACAGAGGCGAAAAACCCACACTTATCACAGACCTCCTTGAAGGTCTGGCACAGATCAGAAACATTGGGGTGGGATTTTCCACTCAGTGCACTACATGCGGGGGTGGGCGTGAAAAAAGGCAAATTACCCACCAGCCACAATGGCAGGCTTTCGTGCCATATGGTCTGCTTCCCTTCACATTAATTATGCACACATGGGAAACACGCCGGATCACAGGCAGGCAGCCTCTGATTCGACCGCCCCTCCGTGAACTCACCACTTCCTCACCCCGGGCACCATATTTAAGCTGTAGCCACACACAGTGTTGTCAATGCTTGCAGCCCAGGGCTGCTCCACTGATGACATGGCCCCAAAAGCCAAGGAGACGGCAGCCCCCAAGTTTAGTGATGCCTCGCTGGAACACCTGCTGGATACTGTGAAAGCCTGCCGCAATGTCCTCTACCCTCGTGATGGCTGGAGGAGGTCCACCAACCTCACCACTCCGGCTCGGGGGCTGTGGTGGTCAGTGCTAATGCTGCACAGAGGAGATCAGCCATCCAGCGCAGAAAAAGGATGAATGATCTCATCCATTCTGCTGGGATAAGTCGACCATTTGATCACTCTCAACTCACACATTCACAAACCCATCACACATTCACAATGGTGTCACACACTGACAGCTCAAGTGACATCACGACTCATACTTACGCTCACCCACACCCTCCACCAGCGCAGAGACACACACCTTGGTGGGCCTAGTTCTAGAACATTCTCAGGATCACAATCTGGCGAGAACAGCACACAATCTTGTGCACAGCAGGTGGAGGCAGAGACTTTCGAGGTTGCTGGTACTCAGGGGACTGTTGGAGGCCACAATTCTGCTGAGTCCGTGTCAGATGATGAATCCCTGGATTCGGCCCGAAATGAGTTGGTGGAGCAGCAACGACAGTCAAGAGAATATCAGGAAGGAATGTCAGCTGCATGCTTCAGATTGCAATGTACAATGGAGGAGTCTGTCCACATTCAGTATGAGGTGATGGCACCGGCATGCCAGCGCACCGAGGCTGTTAGGATAGCAGCCACCATAGAGACCTTGGTTCAGGCCATCGGTCCAGCACTGCTGCAGGAGCAGCACTCCATCACTATGACCATTGGTGGCATCCATTAGTGTCAATACGAGAGGGGTGTGGGGCACCTAGATCTCACTCCAACTGTTCCTTCTCCTCAAGGAGTCCGCCAGGGCTCCCAGGCACCCATAGGAAGGAGGACCAGCCGCTGGACACCCCAGGGCCATCCACCCAGGTGACTCTTGGACTGTCCAGCCAATCCCAATCTCCCTTCCTGTAACCCCATCACTTCCAGCTCCACAGGCTGAGGAGGGTGCACCTCCCCCACACCAAGACACCCAAAGCAGGCCAGGGCCCTCTGGGTCTCGGCCCTCCAGCGGACGCCCGCCAAAGTCACACAGACAACAGGCGTGGCAGTCAGCAGGCTGCCTTCACCTCCGCTGTGGATGTTCAGGATGCAACCAGATGTAGCAGTAGGGTTAGGAAAGTTAAAAAAAATTAGGAACACAGCAGTGACACGGGTGTTCACAACATGTTTATAATGTTAACAAATGTGAATTGAATCACACCAAATTCACATCTCCTCTTGTGCATGCCTCCTTTTTATGATGAGCTGTGTTGCCATGGTGCCTCCCCCCACTTATTGCAGATGTCACTGTCACGGGCCTCTCGTCTATGTAGTGTGCTTTCGTATCACCACAGTGTGTGCCCCATTTTCAGATCATTCTCAACATCAGTGGCACCTTGACTTTAATGTGAAGTGTGCTTGTAGAAGGAACCTCGTTCACATGCTCTGCAGGGTCATGTCATTTTATTCTTAGCTGTGTAAGGCTGAGGTAAAGGTGTTCTCCCATCTCGTCTGCATTCTTGAAAGGTGAAGGTGCAGTGTACAAGGAGAGATGTGTTAACGCATGGAAAAGGGTCATATATCCTGCAACTCCATGTGTTCTCTGTCTCTCGGCAGGATTTTCATATTATGAACCCATACTCAGAGCTCGTGTGTGCTTCTGTCTGCCTTTCTAACTTTTTGAGTGTACATCTACTAAGCTCACCAATAAGTGGGAGCACCTTAGCACCTTAAGATGCCGGAGCTCTGCTCCTCTTAGCCACATTATTGCCCTGGCGCTCGAACCTACAACCTTGATCGTTTATCAACCTATAATTGTCTGTTTTGCGGCCACAAGGCTCTCGTTACAATGTTGGGCTGCAACGCTGTGCGTCCCATCACCTAAACGCTTGCCGAGACATGTGATGCGAATTGCAAATGGTGAGTTTTGGCAGTCAACAGAGCCTTTGAGCAGGCTCTGGAAGTGCACATCGTAGCTTTAGACAATGTTGAGGGGAGCAATGGAATAGGAACAAGAATGTACTGAAGCTGAAGTCTGCTCTTTATCAGCAACAACGCGTCACCTTGAGGACCTTTTGGTGTCTGAGCATTTTACAGTTCGCAAGAGTCAGGGCTCGCCATGTGTGTCTTAAAGAGGAGGCATTTAACGTCTGGCATGCAAGTGATTGAACGTTGTCATCTTCAGGTGCTCCACATGCAGAGTAAGATGAGGATAAAAGCGTGTCAGCATCCCTGAGAGTGCCAGATGCTAATGTGATAGTGAAGAAGGTGACACAGGGGATTGGGTCATCTCTGATTAGATGCATACCTACAGAATGTCCTTGGCTGCCTTGGCCCAAGAGTTTGAAGAGTTTTGTCAGATTGAAGGTGTACGGCTACAAGCCCATTGAGGATAGTGGAATAGCTCCCGGCTCTTGTAGGCTGCCATTGTGACTGGGTTGCTGGAGAGATGCTTGAAGAGGCAGCATCCTCTGATTACGGACTCCCTCCTCCAGTTAGTATCTCATCTCAGCAAGGACACATGCTGCCAAGGGTTCATCATCCTTCAAAGGATCAGGACAATGTGAGCCTGATGTATAACTATTCACTTCATATTGAAGGGCATGGGTGAAATGAGAGGAATAGCAACGCTGGTATTCATGCTGGCCCATTAAGGAGGGCTCATGTTCACAAGGATACTCACTGCAACATATCACCCTCCTTGTGGAATCTGGTGGCTGTAAGGGCCTCACATGCATGCCCAGATTGTCCAGCCCATGCTAAGGTCTCTTCCCTGCAGCCTCGGCTTCCTTGAGTTCAACGCCCCCATCCCCTTCAATATCCTCCTCATTGGAGAAACGTGCAGCCCCTCCATATCGGCATCTGGCAAGTCCTGCCCCCTTTGCAGACCCAGGTTGTGCAGTGCACAACAAGCCACGATGATCTATGAGTCCCTTTGGGGACTGTACTGGAGCGCTCTGCCAGATCTGTCCAGGCATCGGAATCGCATCTTTAAGATGCCTATGGTCTGCTCCATCAATGTTCAGACAGCAGCATGAGCTTCATTTTACTTTCTCTCTGCAGGATTCTGTGGCTGCCGCATCAGCCACGTCTTTTGCTGGTACCCCTTGTCACCAAGGAGCCAACCCTGGATCCTGTGTGGTCCCTCGAAGGTGTCCTGGGTCTGCGATCTACTCAGGATGTTTGAGTCGTGGACGCTTCCTAGGTATCTGTCCCAAACCTGCATGTTAAGTTTATGATGGTCACAGGCCAGCTGGTCATTGAGCGATGTGGAAGCCTTTCTTGTTTATGTGTGGGAGTGCCCATTGCCAGGGAGCTTTTATAGCCACACGAGTGCAGTCGATGTCACTCTGCACCTATGGGAATCCGGAAATCGCTGCAAAGCCCAGTGCTCTAGTGTCCTGGCTTGTTTGGTTTCTGTCGAAGTTGACGTAACTGTGGGCCTTGGCAAAAAAGGCATCTGTCACCTCATGTATGCTTTTGTGAGTGGATGCTTGAGAGATCCCACAGAGGTCCCCAGCGGAGCCCTGGAAGGAGTCACTCGCATAGAAATTCAGTGTGGTGGCTACTTTAACAGCCAATGGCAATGAATTCCTGCCCATTCCCCATGGCGCCAATTCCTGGAGAATGTGGAAAATTTGAGTCGCCAGATCCCTAGACATGCAGAGGCATTGGCAACACTGCCCCTCGTGCATCTGCAGATAAGACATGCGAGTTCTATACACCCTCATTCTTGAGAGGCACCTACGCATGACGTCTCTGTAAGCACCAACCTCTGCGTCCGGAGGGGGGCCTGCTACCCCTTGGTCGTGAGCATTTAGCTCCCAAATTCGGGGAACCTAGCATCTCTGTCACAATCTTCTCCTTCTCCCCTGCCTGCATGCAATTATGCAGCAGCAATAAATCCAGGCTCCATCTTCCTGATGGTCTCCTCTCTGCAGCACCAATGAGAAACAGACATTTTAATTAATTTACTGGATATGGGCATCGCTGGCTGGGCCAGCATTTATTGACTATTTGTAGTTGCCCTTGAGAAGGTGGTGGTGAGCTGCCGTCTTGAGCCACTGCAGTCCATGTGGTGTAGGCACACCCACAGTTAGGGAGGGAGTTGCAGGATTTTGATCCAACAGTGAAGGAACGGTGATATATTTCCAAGTCAGGATGGTGAGTGGCTTGGGGGAGAACTTCCAGGTGGTGGTGTTCCCATCTATCTGCTGCCCTTGTCCTTCTAGATGGTAGTGGTCGTGGGTTTGGAAGGTGATGCCTAAGGAGACTTGGTGAGTTTCTGCAGTGCATCTTGTAGATGGTACACACTGCTGCCACTGTTCGTCAGTGGTGGAGGGACTGAATGTTTGTGGAAGAGGTGCCAGTGAAGCGAGTTGCTTTGTCCTGGATGGTGTCAAGCTTCTTGAGTGTTGTCGGAGCTGCACTCATCCAGGCAAGTGGAGAATATTCCATCACACTCCTGATTTGTGCCTTTTTGATGGTGGACAGGCTTTGGGGAGTCAGGAGGTGAGTTACTCTGTGCAGGATTCCTAGCCTCTGACCTGGTCTTGCATTTATATGGCAAGTCCAGTTCAGTTTTTGGTCAATGGTAACCCCCAGAATGTTGATATTGGGAGATTCAGTGATGGTAATGCCATTGAATGTCAAGGGGAGATGGTTAGATTCTTCTCTTGTTGGAGATGGTCATTGCCTGGCACTTGTGTGGGACGAATGTTACTTGCCACTTGTCAGCCCAAGCCTGGATATTGTCCAGGTCTTGCTGCATTTGGACATGGACTGCTTCAGCATCTGAGGAGACATGAATGGTGCTAAACATTGTGCAATCATCAGCGATCAGCCCCCTTCTGACCTTATGATGGAAGGAATCAGCATCAGCTTGCAAAGGTCTTATTTCTGTCAATGACTCATTGGTGAATTGTGGGTTCAAGGGCTTTGTTCCGGTGTCAGGATCTAATAACCCCAAAAATCCAGGGGAAAGCAGGGTTCATTTCAAGATGCGCCTCCCCCACCCCACCCCCTTTACCTCGCCGACTTCTGTGAGATTGCTTTGGCCAGGTACTTGGATGTGCTGCTTTCAGCCCAGGCGCTTGGATCCTTATTCACTGCACTTTAATACCACACCCTTTGGAATGCACATGAGGGAAAATGTTTAGTCAGGAACTGAGATTATTTGAGGGGGGCCTGAGGCTTCTCTTCTATGAAGCTGCCAACATGCATTGTAACACGCACCTGGAGCTTGTCCAGTCGCCCAATTGCTCTGGAGCACGTTACCACTCTGGGGAATCTCCATTCTGTGAACAGACAGTTAATACAAGGAGATCGATTAATGCCAATTTGCAGGGTTAGACTCGCATGAAAGCACTTCATAGCTTTACTTTCCTGATCCCCTGCATTGTCATTGAAAGACTCCTAACATTTCTCAGCTTTGCACTTCTCCTTATTTTGGAATGAACAGTTTACTTGGGTGCCTCTTTAATCAGCCCCCCAGTGCATGCACCTGCTCTCCAATCGGCCCTCAGGGCCCTCACCAGCGCAGCGTCTCCTCATTTTAGTTTTACACTGCACCATCACTGCAGGCTGGAAGATGGTATTGCTGAGGTCTCACTACCAGACCCACTTGGACTTTCCCTGTGAGAGCATGGAAATCCCTCCCATCGTCCTGCAGGAGCTTAATGTTCAGGTTTGCTCCCTCCAAGAGCCCCTCAATCCTCCCCCTGTATTCCTTGATCCCATCATGATTGTGGTGCATATCCCTTTGTTACCCCTGGAACATGGTGAGGTAGATGTGCCTATGCCCCGTGTGGACCTCACCCCTCCCCACCTTAAGGACACTTGCACAGTCTGATATATACCCCAACCTTCCAACACCCTCAAAGGCTCCCACAATACCTTTTCCCCATCTAAAGGCTGCCGATGCCTCCCCTGACTGAGCATGCCATCTACAGCCCAGTATGATGCCAAAAAACCTCCCAGACCAATGCTTGTGATGTTACAACAATGCACTGCACACAACAACCTGGGAATCCCTGAGGCTGGACTGACATGCCCCCCACCCCCTGCCTTGACTGGGACAAGGGCAGCCTTTGCAAGCTCAAGATTGAAGCGCATCTTCAATCAGCGATCCGCCCATCCTGACCCAAAGTCACTTATGTCATTCTGTAACCCACTGTCTCCCCATCCTGGCGCTGAGCCCGCTTCCCCGCTTCCCCCACCCCACCACCCCCCCACCCCCCAACCCCCTAGCCATTTGTCTGAGTGCAACCTTCCCCACTCTTATTGTGAAGCCCTTACTCTGCAACACATTCCCATGCTTCAGGCCAATTCTCCCCAGTGGAGACCTTACCCAGCAGCCCCTTCCATGTACTGTACTTAGAATTCCAGAAAGCATTTGATAAAGTTCCATATCAAAGGTTATTGTGAAGATGAAAGCTCATGGTGTAGGGGGTAATATATTGGCATGGATAGAAGATTGGCTGGCTAACAGGGAGCAGAGGGTAGACCTAAATGGCTCTTTTTCTTGCTGGCAAGGTGTAACAAGTGGTGTGTCACAGGGATCAGTGCTGGGGCCTCAACTTTTTATAATTTATATAAATGACTTGGATGAAGGGACCAATGGTATGGTTACTAAATTTGCTGATGACACAAAGATAGTTAGAAAAGTAAGTTGTGAAGAGGGCATAAGGAGGCTACAAGGGGGCATAGATAGGTTAAGTGAGTGGACAAAGATCTGGCAAATAGAGTATATGTGGGAAAATATGAAATTGTCCATTTTGGCAGGAAGAATAAAAAAGAAGCTTAATATCTAAATGGTGAGAGATTGCAGAGCTTTGAGATGCAGGGGGATCTGAGTGTCCGAATACATGAATCACAAAAGGTTAGTCTTCAAGTACAGCAAATAATGAGGAAAGCTAATAATGTTATGTTATCATTTATTGTGGGGGAAATTGAATATAAAAGTAGGGAGGTGAAGTGTACAGAACGCTTGTGAGACCACATCTAGAATATTGCGTACAATATTGGTCTCCTTATTTAAGGAAGGATGTAAATGCATTAGAAGCAGTTCAGAGAAGGTTTACTAAACTAATACAAGGAATGGGCAGGTTATCTTATGAGGAAAGATTGGACAAGCTAGGCTTGTATTCGCTGGAATTTAGAAGAGCAAGAGGCAACTTGATTGAGACATATAAGATCCTGAAGGATCTTGACAGGGTGGATGTGGAGAGGATGTGGGAGAATCTAGAACTAGGGGTCACTGTTTAAAAATAAGGGGTCGCTCATTTAAGACAAAGATGAGAAGAAATTTTTTTCTCTCAGAGGGATGTGAGTCTTTGGAATTCTCTTCCTCAAAAGGCAGTGGATGCAGAGGCTTTGAATGTTTTCAAGGCAGAGGTAGATAGATTCTTGATAAACAAGGTGTGAAAGGTTATCAGGGGTGGCGGGAAGCTACAATCAGATTGGCCATGACCTTATTGAATGGCGGAACAGGCTTGAAGAGCTGAATGGCCTACTGCTGCTCCTAATGCGTATGTTAATCCCACCCATTGGGTGGGATTTTCTAGTCTAGCCAGCAGCAGGCATTGTCATGGGCAGGGCGGGAAAATTTGGAAAGCTGCCAAAAATCAGTTGACTTTTGTCCACTCTCCCATATTTCCCGGCCTGCCCACAGCAATGCCCGCCGCCTGCAGGACCAGAAAATGCCGGCCATTGGGTTTTATAAACATCCATTGGTGGGTTTTATTTCATTAGGGTACTTTTTGATGACATGATCAGGATCCTGTTCCATAGAAGAGTTATATTGGACTCAAAACGTTAACTCTCTTTCTATCTCCACAGATGCTGCCAGACCTGCCGAGATTTTCCAGCACTTCCTGTTTTTATTTGTGATAGGGAGCCTTGCCAGCTACCAGCACTGCACTCCCACTGGCCCTAGTGCCCTAAAATAATGTGAATGGATGTACACTTCATCACACTATATCATAGAAAATGTCCAGGCTGAAGCATTCTGATTGGCTCAGTGTCAACTTCCATGTCAGCATTCTGATGGCACCAAGTAGCCACTGTGAAAAGCAACCAGAAACTCAGGGTATGTGTGTTTCCTTTTGTTACTCCTGAGTTTCTTAAAACATTGATTCTAGATTTCCACAAACTTGGAAGTTCGAAGGCAGCCATTATACTTCCACGCCAGCCACAGAACATTGAAGTAAATTGGCCTAACTGTAAGCGAAGTTATTGGCCCAGGATTTCCAATTTATGGGAGGTCGTACCCAGGAGGTACAGCGAATGATGTGTTGGGACCCCCACCCCAGAAGTCCTCAAGCAAGGGCTGCACAGCAATTGCACAGGTAGGTTAAGCTTCCGATGGGCAATCATCCTGCACTGGAGTCTTTGGGTGGTTCCGACTCTATTAGCAGAATAATTACCCAGTGGAGATGAAAAGAATCAAAACCACTTCTAACTCCTGGGTAACTCCTCTCAACCACTTGCCCAAACACAACACCCCACCCCCCACCCTCCAATTACCCTCCCGACCCTACCCAGCACCCCCTCTGACCACTCAAACCCTCTCCCCCTGACCACCCAACTCCCCGATCCAACAACCCTAACCCCTCACCCACTTACCTTACCCACTTACCTTCTGCCTGACTTCTCAAAGTGGCTGGGACCTTTAAACTTACCTGTTTTACGGCAGCTAGTGACGTAAAAAGGGAGGGTGGCTTCACTTCCCCCGAGGGTGCTGCCCTGCACTGGAAGGACTCCGGAACCAGGCACACTGCACATTTCTCACCAGGCCCAGGATGGAAGTCTGGGTGAGAAATGTGCAGTTCCAGACGAAGATAAGTGAAAAGGAGCGGAGTGGCAATCTGAGTGTGATTGCCACTCCGTGGGAGTTCTGGCATTCAAAGTTGAAGTAACTGTGACCATTTAGCAATACAAGTTCTAACTGAGGTTTTAACTAAGCTGAATGCCTGACTACATAGGGCATAAGAGCAGGAGTAGGCCATTCTGCCCATCCAGCTTGCTCCACCATTCAATTAGATCATGGCTGATCACCTACCTCTACGCCACTTTCCTGCATTATCCCCATATCCCTTGGTGTCATTAGTATCCAGAAATCTATCGATTTCTGTCTTGAACATGCTCAATGATTGAGCTTTCCCAGCCCTCTGGAGTAGAGAATTCCAAAGATTCACCACCCTCTGAGTGAAGAAATTCCTCCTCATTTCAGTTTTAAATGGCCTCCCCCTTATTCTGAGACTGTGTCCCCTGGTTCTAGGCTCACCCACCAGGAGAAACATTCTATTTACATCCTCCCTGTCATAACCTGTAAGAATTTGGTAAGTTTCAATGAGATCACCTCTTTTTCTTCGAAACTCTAGAGAATAAAGGCCCAGTTTCCTCAATCTCTCTTCATAAGACAATCCCGCCATCCCAGGGATTTGCCTGGTGAACCTCTGTCACACTCCTTCCATGGCAAGTATACCCTTCCTTTACTTAAAGTATTTAAAGAGGAGGTAGATAGATTTTTGAGATATCGGGGAGTTGAGGGCTATGAGAAGCTGACACAAAAGAGGAGTTGAGGCCTGGGGCAGATCAGCCATGATCTTATTGAACAGCAGGGCAGGCCTGAGGGGCCGAATGGCCTACTCCTGCTCCTATTTCTTATGTTCTTATGTTCCTTTGAAAAGGAAACCAAAACTGTACACAATACTCCAGGTGCAGTCTCATCAAGGCTGTATACAATTGCAGCAAGACATCTTTACTCCTGTACTCAGATCCCCTTGTGATGAAGGCCAACATATCAGTTGCGTTATGATTGTGATCTGTGGCAAGTCTGAGACTTAAATTATGAGCAGCCCCAGTTAGAGCTGTCAGCAACTGAGTGTTCCCTCAATGCTTCTTTTCTCAGTCTGTCCAAGGAAGATCAAGAGTGGTCACCAAAAATGGTTCTGAAATTGCATAATAAATTAGAATGTCATAGTTAAGGTGCTAACAATACTTCTACCATTTTCACCAGCTTAGTTTCAATTTGTAACAAATTTAAAATATTTATTCTTCTTCCAGAGTTTCTTTCCCCCCGCCTCTAATCTCCCTCCCAGCTCTTGTATACAATGCAGGTTTCCATCCTTATCACACAGGCGAGTATGAATTGTTATGAAACAGCTTGACTAGGGTAGGGGCTAGTTTTGATGGACAAGACTTCAGCAGTGCACCTGAGATATTGTCAGTCTTTCCTGTACACAGTGTCCTCGGCTATTTCTTAATGTCATCTGGACTGAATCAAAAGGGCTTGATGTTCACACCTTTGATGGTGGGGATCGCTAGGCGAGGCCAACTAGGATCATCCAGTCAGCAATTTTGGCTGCAGATGCTTACAAGCACTCCAGTCTTGTGCCTCAACTTGTGTGCTGGGGTCCTGCAAGGTTGTTGGTGCGGATCTTTGTAGCGCCTCCTCCTCTTTTTAGTTGCCTGGACCACCATTTTCGAATGAATATGGGAGGTCTGTAGAGCTTTGCTGTGACCCAATGGTTTGGAACTCCCCAGTATTGTCTACAGCCTGCCCCTTTTGTTGTTTATCTTGCAGGTCACCCAGTGTAGTAACTTCATTCGATTGGTACCTCATTCTAGGCTACTAGATCTGCATTTAATCCATGAAATTTAGCATGGTAGCTTGATGAATTAGTTCCTGGGCAAGGAATGCAATAAGACTGTGATTCCTGCACTTTTGTGGCTTGCCTTCCTGTCTACTCCATCTGTTCTAAAGTTCTATTCAAATACTGTATGCGTTGTGGAGAGATGGTGGCTTTTGCAGCTTTTGCGGTTAGTCTTTTGGAGCAAATTCAAGAAGAGAGTAGATGATATGCATTTATTCAGCTGAATACTATTAATCAGGATGGTGATTTTGCAAGCTGTTATGGTTTACATTCTGAGTTGTATAATTCCCAAATATTTGATGAGGGTACAGCTGCAGAATAAAGCAACCCCACTATACTGCTTAAACGACATGGCTTAACCTCCAAATGGGTAAAGTGCCTTGCAGCTGACATTTCGATTTACTCACATCAGGCACCCTTATGATTTGAGTGAGACTGCCAGTTTACTGCTGAGCTACAGGTGCTTTGTGCTGTACTCGTGCCAGTCTGCAATAACATGAGACTGTCCAAGCTCAGTTCACTTGATCTTTATGAGATCAAGTTGACCTTCAGCACTTTCATTTGGGCTGGTTTCAAACCCGGTGCTCTAACTTTCGACATCAATCGCAAAAGGGCAGAGATTTCTAAAAACATTTTTTTTTTAAAAAGCATGAAGGTCCTGACACGGGGCTGTAAAACATATAACACCAAGGCCATTATACAAATCGTCCAATACTTCTTTCAGTTATCATCCATGTAAGTGAGATATTACAGCTGTTTCCAGGCTAAATTACAGACACAGACTGTACTGGTAGGTCCCTTCATGCTTCACTAACACAAAGGAAGGAAAATTACAGTTCTGTAACCGAAGATCAGCATGACATGGGAACCTGCACTATTAATAGACTACTAAAATGATTATGCTAGAAGGCTGTTGAGATGTTGGGCTGAGGAAATTACTACCAAATGTGGACAAGGCACTAATATGTGGCACTAAATGCCTTACAGATCGTGAAGCTCAAAAGTAAATGTATTTCTATAAGTAAGAGGGGCATGAAATTTTGTCACTCTGGATGATTACAGTCCACTGGTCCAGATTCCTGACTCCAGATATCCAGGTGTTAGTTAATGATCATTTTAAATAAATCAACATACTACATTTTTAAAAAATGAAGTAAAACACATTCCTTTCTACAAACAATGGGCAGAATCGTCCCAGATTTGCACTAAGTGCGGTAACGGGCAGGAAAAACGACGTTTTACCCGCCAGCCACAATGGCGGCTTTTCACACCGTATCGTCCCAAACCCGCCACCTTAATTATGCATTCCCGGGTTACATGTCATTTCCATGGCGGGCGGGCTCTAATTCGCCAGCCACACCATCACCTCGCCGCTTCATCACACCATGCACCACATTTAAAGTACATCCGCGCTCAGTGCTTCCAGCCCAGGACTGCAGCAAAGAAGACATGGCCCCGAAAGGCAAAAAGACTGCAGCCCTCAAGCACCTTTTTGATGCCATGGAGGCCCGCGGTGATGTCCTCTACCCACGCTTTGGCTGCAGGCGGGGCAGCAACATTACCATCTGGCTTGGTAGGCGATGGCAGTGGTGATCAGTGCCAATGCTGCACAGAAGATGTTGGCCATCTGATGCAGATAGAGGATGAATGATCTCATGTGTGCAGCCAGGGTAAGGTAACCATCTCATCACTCTAAACTCACACATTCAAGCCCAGCACACATTTACTGGCATCTCACTCACTGCCAGCTCAAGGGACATCACCACCCATTCTCTCACACACATACCCTCACATGTCCATCTGGCCTCATGTCCTCTGGAGACTTCCTCCTCAGCCCTTCCCATCCTGAGACCTCTTGCACGGATCAACACGTGCCCCCAGAGACACCCTGGGATACCCTCCTTCCATAGTACAGCTATCGTCCTGTGGCCTGTTCCCTTGCCTGAGGCCACTTCAGCCCCTTTCCCAAACAAACCCTATCCCTGCAGTCGTTCAAAAGCCATGCCTTACCACTGGTCTGGTAGATAGAGACCTGCCCATAAGACCCCCTAAAAGTGATGTGGTGCTGTCTGTGAAGCCTGGTGCTGATGACAGCGAGTGCTGCCCGAAGCAAGGTAGGCAAACAAACCTTGAAGTCCCAAGTGAAGTGCAGCTCGCCAAGTGCACGCCTTATATATGCTGTTGTGAAACACATCGGCATGTTTTCCCACCGGCATAGGCGGACGTTCCAGCGGTGGTGGGGGGTGGAGTGGGGGGGTGCGGTGAGTCCAGCGGTCTGGCCTTATAACGATATGCTGATGTATTGCAATGATGTCTCACAGCGTTGAACATGGCCCGCCATCGACAAGATAAGCAGACAATCACAAACTGGTTTCACAACACCGTGAAACCGATTTTTGGCCTTCTGGCCGTATTGTCCGTTCACGCCATCAAACACACCCGGCGCCAGCAGGTACAGATCCCAGCCAATGTCTTTAATCAAACAACTTTGAATTCCTTCTAATACATTGATCATAAACATACGATAAAGGAGCAGGAGTAGGCCTGCTCCGCCATTTAATAAGATCATGGCTGAACTGATAGTAACCTCAAATCTGCATCCCACCTACCCCGATAGCGTATCACCCCCTCGCATACCAAGAATCTATCCGCCTCTGCCTTAACAATATTCAAAGGCTCTGCTTCCATCGCCTTTTCAGGAAGAGAGTTCCAAAGGTTCACGACCCTCTAAGAGAAAATATTTCGCATTATCTCCGTTTTAAATGAGCGACCCCTTATTCGTGTACAGTGACCCCTATTTCTGGATTCTCCCACAAGAGGAAACATCCTCCCCACATCCACCGTGTCAAGTGCCCCCAGGATCTTATATGATATATAAAAGTTGTCCTATTCCAACAATAAACAATTTGCTTCCCCTTGGGAACTTGCATTCACATAGAATCATACAGCATGTAAGGAGGCCATTTGGCCCATCATGCCTGTGCTAGCTCTTTGAACAAACTACTAATTAGCCCTACTCTTCCCTGCTAACCCTACATTTTTTTTCCCTGTGTAAGTGGAGATCCAATTCCCTTTTGAAAGTTACTATTAAATCTGCTTCCACAATCCTTTCAGGCTGAGTGTAGAATGATCATTGAACAATAAGACCAACATTAAATTACATTCTCCTTCAGAGAATGTACATTTATATTTAAATCATCAGAGTTGAAATTGCAAAGCAATATTACTGTATGAATGTTGAACTTATTTACATGGAATTCTTTACGGTTTTAACGAAGGCGTTGACCTATTTATTTTTAAATGCCCTTTTAAAGTAGCAACAAAGGAATTTATTATAAACATATTTAATAATCATATACTAATATTGGATGACACACCTTTCAATCCAATATATTTTTGGCATATTACAAAATTACAAACCACATTTTTAATCCTAAGGGGCACTAATCTTAAAGGGCAAGCCATTGTTTTTATTAAAAGATGCTTGCACACAAGATGTGTCAATTTGAAAATGAGTAATTAACCAGGAAACAGAAAATCAATCAAACCAGAAACAACATATTTAAAATTCATTAACTCGAGGATCTGAAGCAATTAACTCCTTACTGGAACAGGAGTATTTAATGGCACAATTGAGCAGGTGTAGAAGTAAGATGAAGCAGAAAAAGTGTGCGTATGACAGATGTCAGGTTGATAATATAAGTGAGAACCAGGCTGAATATAGAAAGTTCAGAGGGTAAGTGAAAAAGGAAATAAGAGAGGCAAAGAGAGTATGAGAAGAGACTGGCAGCTAACCTGAAAGGGAATTGTCCTGGACAGAATTTGTGTGTTTTATTGTTGTCCATGATCCAAGTGTTTTACATTTGAGGTTAGTGCGTTTTCTTACCCTCAGAGAGATTTGTCCCAACTTAAATGATCTTCAGCACCAAGCTTTTGTGAATTTAAAAATAAGCAAGATTATTTATGAACACACACTTGCCCCGGAGGTTTAAAATGTGACGCCTCACACACACACTATCGCACGCATAAAGATTAGATACAGATGAAGAAAAAAACAATATGATTACAATCTGGAATTATTTGAGTCATTTCCATAGTAGTCCTGTAGTTTTTTTTTGGATGAATTGATGCTTTAGCTGGAGTGGATGTCTGGTATAAACAGAGGATTCTCAGTAAACTGTGAGGCCTCTTGTAGTTGAATTTCCAGGGGGTCATCTCTCAGATGAACTTTAAATTAGAATAAGCTTAGGGGAGTGTCCTTCTCTCATTTTCAAGGTATAGCTGTATATTATCTTGGCTCTGTAGTTGTTTTGCAGGTGGCTCAATGGTGGTGTTTCTGATGGTATCTGTTCCAGAACAGCTTCTGCTGTTATTTTTTAAAAACAAATAACAAACAAGCCTTACCCATGTGACCTGTTTCCAGTCCAAAGTCTTTTTCCAAATAAGGTGGTGTGTTAGGTCAGTAAAACATATCCGGCGTTATGGGTTTTCATGTTTTCAGAGCTTGAGTCCAAGTTCTTTGTGTTTGGATGGGAAGACATCACAATACAATGAAAGATCAATGGGATCCATTTCATATTCATCTACCAATCATGAAGTTTTGATGTCTTTTCTATCCCTGGTGAAACATGGAGATGAGTTGTTTGCAAGCCCCATTTTTTTTGTTATTTTTCTTTCATGGGATGTGGGCGTCGCTGGAAAGGCTAGCATTTTGGTGTCCAACCCTAATTTCCCTTGAACTGAGAGGGCAGTTAAGAGTTAACCACATTGCTGTGGGTCTGGAGTCACATGCAGGTCAGCAGGTTTCCTTCCCCAAAGGGACATTAGTGAAACAGATTGGTTTTCAAGTCACCCATGATTAATGTATTGTCTTTTTTACCTGTCCTCATTATCTCCAGATTTAGTCTCTGTCCTACAGTATAGCTACTGTTAGGGGGCCCATGGACTACTCCCACCAGTGTCTTCTTCCCCTTGTTATTTCTTACCTCCACCCATATGGATTCTACATCTTCCGATCCAAGATCATTTCTTGCTATCGTACTTATTCTGTGTCGTACTAACGACGCTACCCCACGAACCTTTCCTTCCTGCCGCTGTTTCGAAAAGTCACATGCTGCTGAATATTTAGCTCCCAGTTTTGATCTCCTTGTAACCATGTCTTTTTAATGGCTATAAGATCATACATATTAACCTCTATTTATGCCGTTAATTTGTTTATTTTGTTCTGAATACTACGTGCATTTAAGTAGAGAGCCGCTAATTTTGCCTTTTTACCATTTTTTCCCCCTTTTACCCTATTTGCTGCTCTTTTTTATGTTTATACACTCCATCCCTTCCTGTCCCACTCTAAATAGCTGCCCTGCAATGCTGCCATATTCCTTTGCTTTGTATCCCCTCTCCAGAACCCTCCCTCCCCTATATTTAGTTTAAAGCTCTCTCTACAGCCCCAGTTATTCAATCCACCAGGATACTGGTCCCAGCACTGCTCAAGTGAAGCATGTCCCACCGGACCAGCTCCCTTCTGCCCCAGTAGAACTGCCATGTGTGAGAGGCCTCCCAATCACATGATTCCATTTGCCTCCACTGCCCTCAAGATTCTCTGGAGAGACCTTGTCACAATGGAAAGACTAACCACATGAGCCCCTGTCAGGCAGGTCCATTCCCTTGGGAGCATGGAGGTTTGCAGTTGTGACTTGTCTGCCACCCACCTGCCTACCCCTTTTGGGCATCTCCCTCCCTCCCTCCACCCCACCCCCAACCTTCTTCCCTAACTCTGCTTGGAGCCGATTTTCAGTGGCTCAGAGTGAACAGCAGCTCTACAGCTTGCTGAGATCTTGTTGTCATGAGAATCCCCTGGGCCAGACCTGCTGCCTTGTGGCCTTCACCAAATAGTAAGGAACAGCAAATGAGAAAGCTCTCATACATTCTCCACATGTTTATTAGTGCTTCCCTTTAGTTGTCCAATTGTGCTGACCTTCTGCTCCATCCCCTGAACAGACCCTCCCCTCAGCGATGTTTTGCAGCTCGATATCGAGGGCGTTGCCTTGGCCTGGAGCTGGCTCTGTCTCAGGATGGTGCATGTTTCATTTCAAATTGTTTACCCAACCTTTTACCCTCCCTCTGTCACCCACCAACTTCTCCCCATCACCGTTGAACCCCATGATGTCACCTTCGCCCTCCCCTTGGTTACCCTTGAGCCTCCCCCCGATCACCCTGGACCCTAACACTGTTAATCTGCAAATGTCTTCCCTCCCCGTTGAGCCCACCATAGTCGCCATTCCTCTGCCCACCCCAATCCTCCCCACTCCCGTGATCCATGTTACCTACCTTTCCCCCTCAATGACCCCCAGATGAGAAAAACACCCGCCACACCCAGACCCTGACCCTTCCACCCTACCACGTCCTACTTCCCCTCTCACAGTCATCATCCCCTCATATCACCAGCACCCCCAGTCCTCCCCACAGGATCCCAACATAGACTCGACTGACCCCCTCCCTCTGAAGCACTCTGGCCCCATCCCACCGCCCTTCCCTTCCCGTTTCATGTCTTCTTTCCCCCCTTCCACTTAGTACCTTCCTTCTCCCGCTCCATCCGGACCCCTCCCACACTTATTCTCATCTGGACCCTTCCCACCCTTATACTCCACTGTCCCATCCTTCTTCTTCTCTTCCACCCCCCCATTTTCTGTCTTGCACCCAACACTGTCTCATCTTTGTGTCTTGCACCCAACAATCCCCCATCTTCATGCCTTGAACCCAACAATGCCCCACCTTCATGCCTTGAACCCAACAAACACCCATTTTCATGTCTTGCACCCAATACTCCCCCACCTTCATGTCTTCTCCGCACCATACCTACGGCCAGCTCCAGTGGTGCAGCCAGCTTCAACTCCATGCAAGGGCTTTCAAATTGCCCCTCTCTGGGTGCAGGTCACCTATGTCCGGCCGGGTTTCAGAACAGTGTGAGTTCCCGTTGCCGGGGCGGAAGATTTGATGGCGGTGCACGATTCCGATCTGTTGTGCTTTTAATGAGCACGCATGAGATACAAAGTGGGTTCCCGTGGAGCTTCAATGGGAGACATTACCTGCCATCAACCCACCATGAATGTTGGGAGGGGGTGATCCCAGCCTGGTTTCCTGACATCGGGAAACCGATTTTTCACTCCCTGCCATATCTTCCGTCCCCGCCCACCACAAATCTCACTGATGGTGGCGGGGGTGGGGTGGTGGGGAGGGGGGCTAGATTCTGTCCACTGATATAATCAAAATGCATTGCAGGTTTGTCAAAGCACTTACTGTATGTGAGCAGTAATGGTTTCCTCAACAAGCATTTGCAATAGCAATAGAATTCCTTGTTAATGAAGAATAATTGGCAGCTGTAGCTAATTCCACCATGCAATTATATCAGCCATGACGTAACTGGATGGTGGAACAGGCTCGAAGGGCTGAATGGCCTGGTGACTTCAGCTCAACTTGAATGCACTTCCTGTATAATTTCTTTATCCTCCCTTCCTTATGTTCCAGGCCTAACTAAGGTAGAGTTTTCATTCAGACCTCTTTGAGTGTTTTTCTCAATGACAGATTTTGTTGCCTTGACCTCACAAAGGAATGTAAATAATTCCATGGCAATTGCCTGGGCTGGAATTCAAGGGAAGTATGACTGACATCTAGCACTACAGCACAAATCAACATGGCAAAAGCTGACACCTCATGCCAAATGGTTGAGATTATGGAACAGCTACAGTCACACAATGAAATGGCTAACACTGGTTTGTGGTTGTAAATCAGTCGAGGCTGAAATAGTAATGCAAATCAATGCATTGAACAGCTAGATGCCACTCTAGATTTCCTAAATGTTAGAGGCAGAAAATTTATCAATTCGGGCCTTTCCAAAACTCAACAAG
Source organism: Cetorhinus maximus (assembly GCF_964194155.1). Lineage (NCBI taxonomy): Eukaryota > Metazoa > Chordata > Chondrichthyes > Lamniformes > Cetorhinidae > Cetorhinus > Cetorhinus maximus. Next base: position 130,233,595 of record NC_135883.1, read on the forward strand.
CAAAGAGGATAAAATTTAGTTGGATTGAAACCGAAAGGTATAGGATAGGAGATTTTTTTTCCCAAATTTCTCACTGTAACCTTATTCTGGGAAAATGAGATGATGTTTAATAGTTAATTACCTTGGTCTAAGAATCCTCTAGATGAAGCATCATGGAGCAGGAGCAGAAAAATGCGCCCTTCTCAAAGCTAAGGAAAATAAAGTCCATCATCAAAGCAATATCTGGATAACTAACTGGGAGTTGTAAGCAAGTGAAGCCTGATTTCTATCAATAGCCTTGGTTCATTCGTAGCAGACTCACTTTATAGTCAGAAGGTCAAGATTTCAAGTCGCTATCCACAAACTTGAGCATAGAATCTGAGCTAACACTTCAGTGTAGTACTGAGGAAGAGCTACACTGCTGTAAGTTCCGTCTTTCAGGTAAGACATTAAACTGAGACCATGTCTGAGTAAACATGAAAGATGCCGTGATATGATTTGAAGAAGATCAGGGGAGTTCTACCAATGTCCTGTCCAATACTTATCCTTCGACTAACATCACTAAAAAGAGAATAACTGGTCATGTATCTCATTGTTTTCTGCTGTGTGAGAATCGGCTGCCATGTTTCCTCATAACACAATTGTGATCATGCTTCAAAACATACTTCATTGCCTGTGAAGTGCTTTGGGATGTTCTGAAGTTGGGAAGGTCACCATATAAATTTATTTTCTTTCTTCCTTGGACAAGTAACAAAGTAGTAATCTACATTTTTTTAAAAATCAGTGAACCATTGAGGCATATTTGCCTACTTTTCCTGATGAGGTGTGAGCCAGCCCAGAAGTCCAGAAGTAAGAGTAAATTGCATTATTGTGTTAACATTCCCAGCCTCACACTAATTTTCAGCCTCTAAGATTTTTTGAGTGAGCTGCAGTTATTGTCAATGCCAAGGTCAATGTTAATGAGGCATGCACCACTTTAGGGGTAGGAAATAGAAAGCTGCTGTGAGATTTAAAAGGCCTACAGCAGCTTAAAGGGGTAGGCATAGTTATCACCATTTCTGTACAGGGAAAGGAGATGTATTTTACAATTCTAGAAAGACTGCCAGGCCTCCCGGAGACCAGAGAATTTCCAGTTTTTCTGGTAGGCCTGTGCAGAGGGGTGGTGGAATGGGAGGGGGTTGAAGATTAATTGTCTGTGACGTCAAGCAATGTAGGGTCTCAAAGAAGTCTGCCCAGGGACAATGGTAGGAGGTGATCTGCAGTGAATGACAACTCCAGCAGCCTCCCTCCTCCTCCACTCATCCAGCCAGTGTAAGAAATATCACTTTACCAGGCCAACCATGTTAAGGGAAAAGACCCACACTTTCCTAGAATATGCTGTAATAAGGCCATTACAATAACTTCCCCATCACATTGCTAAATGCTTTATTCTCTAACTAATCATTTGCTTTTTTGAGACCTTTAGGAATTGGTACTCCAATAAAATGTGAAAGCTCCTGCTATGATATCATCCAAAACCCACAAAACTTCTCGATAAAAACAAAATACTGCGGGTGCTGGAAATCTGGAACAAAATAAAATGCTGGAAAAGCTCAGCAGGCCTGGCAGCGTCTGTGGGGAGAGAAACAGAGTTAACGGTTCGAGTCTGCATGACTCTTCTTCAGAGCCTCTGTTTCTCTCTCCACAGATGCTGCCAGACCTGCTGAATTTTTCGAGCATTTTTTGTTTTTGTCCCACAAAACTCCTCATTTGTTTAGATAGGCACTCTCTTAAATGTTAAATTTTTATGTGTTTACAAATAGCTGATGCAATATTGATATAAAATGCATCATAATTATATTATGATGACAAGTACATCCAACATTTCTTTTACCTGAAATAAAAGAAGAGATCCCAATGAAGTTTTCATGAAAACCATGTTCCTTTACAGTATCAAAAACAAAAAATGCTGGAAAAACTCATAAACAATAAAATGCCAGATGGTAAAAGTGAATTCACACACATGTCCAGGTCCTTCATTGATCTTGGACTCGTGTGCATAAGTGGTACCTAAAATTGTCATGCTGACATACATGTATTCAATGCAGCCTTGACAAGCTATTGTTTTGCAACTAATTTACACACATGCACTATCATAATTCATTAAACTAGCACATTTTTGAATAGCGCCTTGCAGCACAAGGCTAAGGAACTTGCAAAATGTTGTGTTCCATAAACATGAATGAGTAGCCAAAATAGAGACCAATGGTTGAACTGCTGAACATAAGTTAGGACATATTTGCTATGTTTGATGCCATTTTGTGCTGTTAGGCTGGATTGGTTGCATCAACTGTATTGTTAAGCTTCAGTAAACTTATTTACCAATGAGGCACACTGAAAAGGAAAAGGCAAAATAAAGGCAAAATACTGCAGGAGCTGGAAATCTGAAACAAAAACAAAAAATGCTGTCAAAACTCAGCAGGTCTGACAGATTCTGTGGAGAGAAAGACAGAGTTAACATTTCGAGTCCGTATGACTCTTCTTCAGAGCTAGAGGGAAGTAGAAATGTGGTGAAATATACACTGTTTAAGGGGGGAGGAACAGGTAAAGAACTGACAGGCTGAGTGGAATACTTTGGAAAGGGAGGTGCTGATGCCACAGGCTGAGGGTCATACATTGACACACTAAATCCAGGACCAGCAGCCAGGGACATGGTTAAGAATCAGATCCAAGGAGATCACGCACCCAATATTTTTGGGCGCATGAGCGGTGCTGAGGGAGGCAGCTGCAAGCACCCCAGATCTCCGGCTAAAATTACAGTGGATGGTCAGGAGAATCCTTGCAAAAATGAATGGCGCTTGTATCTTCCTGAATGTATGATGTAGTGCTCCAATTAAACTATAGAACTTCTGACCAAAAGCCTAACGCATAGAAATCTATGAGAAGTGCCAACTAGTGATTTGGGGTTAATTTACTACCTATGATACAAAGGGTCTCCTGGCATGATTTTTCCGATATGCCAGGTTTGTTTTTGATTTACTTCTGATATTCCATTGTGCACCAATCTATCCTGCAAGAAAATCGAGTGAATAAAGACAAGGCTTGCAGTTGAGAAGTGTGTGCCAAATGGCAAAAGGGAGGGATTAAATAAAGTATATGGCAGTATGAGACTGATAAACTGGAGGAAGGCATTTTAGGGTGCCTGTAAGTAATTGCTGTGAGGGGAGCTAGGATAAGGGAACCAAATTTAATATTTCCAAGTTTGCTGATGACACAAATCTAGTTGGGAATGTGAGTGGTGAGGAGGATGTTAAGAGGCTTCAAGATGATTTGGACAGCTGAGTGAGTGGACAAATACATGGCAGATGCAGTATAACATGGATGAGTGTGAGGTTATCCACTTTGGTAGGAAAAACAGAATGGCTGGCACTGTATTATTTAATTGGTGATAGATTGGGAAATGTTGATGTGCAAAGGGACCTGGGTGACCTTGTACACCAGTCATTGAAAGCAAGCATGCAGGTGCAGCAAGCAGTTAAGAAGGCAAATGGCATGTTGGCTTTCATTGCAAGAGCATTTGAGTACAGGAGGAAGGATGTCTTACTGTAGCTCTACAGGGCCTTGGTAAGACCACACCTGGAGTACTGTGTGCATTTTTGGTCTCCTTACCTAAGAAAGGATATACTTGCCATAGAAAGAGTGCAGCGAAGGTTCACCAGACTGATTCCTGGCTTAGCAGGATTGTCATTTGAGGAGAGATTGGCCGACTAGTCCTGTATTCACTGGAGTTTAGAACAATGAGAGGAGATTGCATTGAAACATATAAAATTCTGACAGGGATGGGCAGACTGGATGCAGGGCTGATATTTCCTCTGCCTGGAGGGGGGTCTAGAACAAGGGGTCACAATCTCAGGATAGCGGGTAGACCATTTAGGACTGGGATGAGGAGAAACCTCTTCATTCAGAGGGTGGTGACCCTGTGGAATTCTCTACCACAGAAAGCTGTGGAGGCCAAGTCGCTGAATATATTAAAGAAGGAAATAGACATTTCTAGACCCAAAAGTCATCAAGGGGTATGGGGAGAGAGCAGGGGTATGGCAATGAGATAGAGGATCAGCCATGATCATATTGAATGGCGGAGCAGGCTCGAAGGGCTGAATGACCGACTCCTGCTCCTATTTTCTATGTTTCTATGGAACACACATGTGGTGCTTCTATTCCCCAAATGAAGTAAAAGTTGCATCTGGGATTGGAAGCATCATTTGCCTTCATGCTTGAGATGGCGCAGTTTTAAGGAGTATGCTCTTGCAAAATTGTTTCCACACCGATTACGATGAAAACTATTTTACATCTTCAAATGTCTTGCTTTAATAAATTAACATTGTCTGTTCGTAGATGTTGGGGGATTATTGAAGAGTCCCACTCTTGACCAAATTTTAGAATTGAGTGAATAGCTCATACAGGCGCTTGCCAAGAGTGGTCTTCCATGTGTTAAAGATCAATTCTGTGACTGACTGGAACTGGCATTTACTTTGTCCTCTAAATAGCATTTGGATATGTATTTTGCACAAATATTTCAGAAGTGAAGTTAACCAATATTTTGAATGCTTGATGAGAAATTTGTTTAGGCCAGATTTTGGCCACCAATTGGGCATCAGGAATTATCTCTTTTCCAAAAAACATAGGCTGGAGGATCATGAGAAATTGGCCTTTGAGCTTTGCAATAATATTGGCAACTGTCACAACCTACAGAGTCAGCTCAATAACATGTGCTGGGTGCCTAACACATGTTTAAGTCCATCTGAATATTGTCCAGACATATGCAGGGTGCAGGACACACAGCTCCACAAAATCTTTGGTTCTTCTTGCTCCTATTTCACATCCATAAAACAGGTGCAACTAGAATCAATTTCTCCCCATGCAAGGGGCCTAATACGTGGCCTCCCACTGACTTCGCCTCTCATTCAGAAATACATTGAGCTCTCCCAGATGGCCTCCAATGTGTATAAGCACAAGCTATTAATCTGCAGCCTTTATTCTGTCCTCAAAGAAGAGGGTGGTTCTCTGAATTTGGAACGGGAATCATGTCTCTCCCTAATTATGACACAGGATCAATTTTTCCGATAAACCCAAATTAATTAGGCTCCTTAGGGGTTTCAACTCACAACCAGGATAACTGAGTATTGCCTGAGGTCATTATCATTCATGTATGGGAGCTGGTGGTGGTGTGTTACATCACCCAGGGAGTCCAGGTTACTAGGACAACATTCACTTTTACATGCATGTTGTAGTCTGGAGCTATGGATATTGGTGGTACAGGCTCTCTTTCCACACATGACTGACCAGAAATTTCTCCCACTCTTACCACCTGTCATTGGCATGTGTTGAAACAATTTGCAGGATGATAATCAACCTGTTTGGCTGCATTGTGGCAGCTTCCTTGACCATCAAGTCCCAGGACTTCTGACTCAGAAGCAGCCACGCTACCCACTGCGCCACAAGATGTGATGTGGGAAGTGTCTTTTCATAAATGGGTCACATTGCCTCTGTTTTCCACCAGAAGAACGGGTGCATCACAGACCACGTTCTCTCCTCCTGCTTCTTAAAACAATCAAAATGCATTCATTTTTATTACTGAAGGTTTATTTAAAAGTCATTTTTCGTTAATTCAGTTTCCAAGCTCTATTTGCTGCAATGTTGGCACCCTAGTTACTGTTTTTTCTGGTTCCTCCTGTCCCTGCTGTACTTACGCTGAAGTCAGCTTACCTTGTACCAGATAATTCATTAATATAATTCAACACAGCAACCTCCGTTTGCCAGATATTTTGATTCAGACCCTTTAAATCAGCCTGATAACATAATCACTGTTTGCAGTTTTTAAATATGATGCATTTCTTTCAAGTCTGAAAATACCTAGGCAATGCAACATAATCTGTTGATGAATTTTTATAGTCCTATAAATTAAATCAGGTTCATACATAGTAGAATTGTACATGCAAGATTTATACCAAGCATTAGTCTAATAGCATGGGAGGTTTAAACACTACTTCAAATGTGAGTTATAGTAAACCTATTTAGCCCATAGAAAGAGTGGTAAATGACAGCTTGGCTTACTTTAATCAGGTCCTCTCCTTAATTGGTGTTTAATCATTGTGTGCAATAAGAGCTGTGTTTAATTCAATTTACAAAATTATAAATATATCCTCATTACATCAAGAGGAGAATGATAACAACCACCCTGCTATGAATGATAACTGGCTAGCGATGCTGTGCCAGGCAGGAGGGCCCTGGGTTACATATTTTTAGACTTGAGTTCCTATTTCTATACAGGTTGATAATATGTTGACACCCTTAACCCTTACAAGAATTAACTCTCTATTTTTGTTCAGATAGGAAATGAATGTTATGGTTTGTATCATCTCCCGGTATTCATTACTCACACTTGCCAGTTAAAGACTTCCATAAGCAGTCCCCTTCCAAATTAAATGTAGTCATGCCGTGAATTGGATGTGATGTGCCTTAGAGCGAATAATTTACCCACTGTCACTAGTTGTTGCATATAACAATAGCTTGAATTTATATAGCTGTTTTAACGTGGTAAACATTCCAAGCAGTTACCAAACAAAATTTGATACTGAGCCATGTAACATAATAAGACAAGTGACCAAAAGCTTTGTCAAAGATTTCAAGGCGTGTATTAATGGAGAAGAAAGAAATAAAGAAATGGAGGGGTTTAGTGAAGGAATTCCAGAGCAAAGGCCTAGACAGCTGAATGCAGGGCAACGATGGTGGATCAGTGAAAATCAGGAATGTGGACTGGGCCAGAATTGGAGAAGTACTTGGAGAAGTGTTGCAGGCTGTCAGAGTTACAGGGCTATGGGTGAGTGAAGCTATGGAGGGTTTTGACAACAAGAATGAGAATTTTAAATTGAGGCATTACCAGATGGACAGCTAATGTGGGCCAGGAAGCATAGGAATGATGGGTAATTAGGACTTGGTGCAAGTTAGGAGATGGGCAGCAGAGTTTTACATAAGCTTTAGATTACTGAGGTTGGCGGTTCGGAGGCTGATCAGGAGAGTATTGGAAGAGTCTCAAGGTAATAAAGGCATGGATGAAGGTTTTAGCAGCAAATGGGGATGCAGTAGCATTGTGCTATTGTCACTGTACTGGTAATCCAGAGACCCAGGGTAATACTCTGGGGACCCGGGTTTGAATCCCACCATGGCAGATGATAGAATTTGAATTCAATAAAAATCTGGAATTAAAAGTCTAATGAGGACCATGAAACCATTGCTGATTATGGTCAAAACCCATCTGGTTCACTAAATGTCCTTTAGGGAAGGAAATCTGCTGTCTTTACCTGGTCTGGCCTACATGTGACTCCAGACCCACAGCAATGAACAAGGGCAATTAGGGATGGGCAATAAATGCTGGCCTAGCCAACGATGTCCACATACTGTAATGAATATTAAAAAAATGAACTGAGGATGGCTTGGAGATGGGTAATGTTGCAGAAGTGGAAAAAGGTGCTCTTGGTAATGGAGGGAATATGCGGTCAGAAGGTCTGTTCAGGGTCAAAGAGGACACCAATGTCACAAACGGCCTGGTTCAGCCTCAGACAGTGGCCACAGAAACGGGATGCAGTTGATGGGTACGGAACAGATTTTGTGGCTGAACATGTGGCAGGAAGGACCCTCTACCAGTGCCATTTAAAGGGATCATGAACTACATGCAGGTCACTTGTTGGTTGATTTCACCTGGTTGTTGCTTTGATTCCAAGCATTTTTTGTACTTTACAAGGTTACAAATTTTAGAAGTCTGAAGGGAGCAGTGCAGCCGGTGCTGAAGTGCTTTTTGCTGACTTGAAGGCGACCCAGCTGCTCCCTGATTATGGGTGCACTAGTAAGCCTCCCTCTTGGAATACAGCAGGATTCAGAGAGGTTGCTGGAAGATGCAAGGGGAGGAGGGGTAAAAGGTGTTCACCAGGCAGTCATACCTGCTTAGGGTGTTCAGGAAGCAATTCTGCTATTTGAACCTCAGTGAAGAACAAAGTGTGAGACATCCATACTTCACTAAGGATATCCCCACTGAAATCTGCCAACTACTGTAGCCACAACTGCAGAGCAAGGATGACTTTGCCAATGCTGTGAAGTTGACCATGGCTGTGTACTTTTATGCATCTGGCTCCTTTCAGGCTGGTTCTGGAGATATTAACAACATCTTGTAGTTGCCATTGCTGTTGCAGAGGGAGATCATTGAAGGTCTCTATTCAAGGAGTGCTAACATCATTTCATTCCCTCTTCCCAGAGACAAGCAGACAGAGCAAACATGAGGGTTCAGAAAGTTTGCAGGCTTCCCCATCTATATGCTCATAACTTTGTGGATGTTGCAAACAAAATGTGCACTATACCAGAACCAAAACTGATTCCACTCCCTCAACGTCCAGCTGGTGTGTGAGCATAGGCAGCGCATCATGAAGGTCAATGCCTGCTACCCTGGCAGCCTTCATTCGCCTTCATTTGCAGCAGTCCCACTGTGCCAGCTACATTTCAGTCACTATGGCAATCAAAGGGGTGAAAAGGGTTCTCTGCTGACGATATGGCTGATGACTCCGGTGTGCAACCCACACATATATGCGCAGCATGCATATAAGGAGACAATGCTGCCACATGAAATCTGATAGATCAGACCATTCATCAGCTCCTTGGATAAAACATTTTGCTGCCTGGACCACTCTGGAGGAGCCCTGTGGTACCTGGCTAAGCAGATCTCAAGTTGCAGGATGGTATAATACGCACGCTACACAATCTTTCTGTCATGCGGGGACAGCCTTTTCCACCACTACCAAGTGGGAAATTGAAGAGCAGGAATAGTGAAATGGAGAAGGAGAAAAGAGAGGAGAGGGTGGAAGAGGAGGAGGTGGAAGAGAAGGAAGAGGAAGAGAGGCAGTGACCTAGACAAACCCTTTCTGGGTGGGTTTTCTGTGAAGGACTAATTCAAGTGCGATACCAATAACTGCAGCCCCAATCCCCTATTCACCAACAATCCCTCACTCCTTACCTTCCCTCCCTCACAGGCCTTCACTTCATCATCTTGGCTGCAATATTTAAATAAAACCAGCACAAAATAACCATTCCAAATCAAATGTGCCATGCCACATTGCATGCAAAAGTCAACTCATCATTCCTTACATTCGCTTAGTGCATATCCTCCATGTGCCTTTGCCTGTACTCATACTCCGATGCAGTGCTAGCCCAATGGTCGCAACGTAGCTGGTGGAAGGCTGCTGACTGTCAGTGGAGGATACTGCAGATAGCCTCGGAGGATGACCTCGAGAGGCTTTGGGCCTAATAGGGTTGCTACATACTGCATAATCGCTGCATGGGTGGTAGTTGTCTAGGCTGACTGGTTGATGGGCAACAGTGAGGGTAATGGTGAAGTAATAAACTGGGAGGATGAATGCTGACTTCCTGCGAGAGGACATCAGGTTCATGATCGATGGAGCCACTGCCACTCCCCTATGGTGGCACCTCAATGATCCTAGTAACCTGGTGGAGGACAGATTGCTGAATGTTGTTGCACCCTGCAAGCCCCTGTGCACATTGTAATCTACAGCCATAATGGCAACGGTTTTATCTTGCAACAAACTGGGCTTGCATAACTGTTAAGGTTTTCTGGCAGGAATCCTATTGCACTAAGAAAATCATGGAACTCCCTTCCTAACAACACTGTGAGTATACCTACACCAAATGGACTGCAACAGTTCAAGAAGGGAGCTCTTGAGCAATCAGGAATCTGCAACAAATGCCGGCCTTGACAGCGATGTTGGGGGAGGGGTAAGGGATGGTTGCATTTTATTCTCACTACCCTCAACTCTGAATTTGTAGGCCAAATCAATCAATCAATCAATTGATCGATCGATCCATTAATCAAGCAATCAATCCTAGAAACTTTCAGATTCTACAGGTTAAATAAACTGAATACTTATTTGATGCTTCTTCCCAATTTATGGTACTTCACTTCTTGAAGCAAAATAAAATCGTAGCACATCTTCACTTCGCTACTTGGATCTCTAATCCAGATTTGTTGAAGAACAATCAGATCAGTAATAGAAAGTCTTAAAGTAATGAGCACTTTGGTAAAAATACAGGCACTTATCTGTAGGGCAGCAGCCACTCATTGAGTAAAGGTATCAACATTCTGACTCCTTTTCCAAGCCATAGGTATTTTTTATTTTATTTTTCATCTCCAACTATTGCTGTTTTTTTCTTTAACAAAGTTGAACAGGAAGTATTGACCCTTTTATTGATTCCTGAATAAGTGTGGCTGGTGACTGATTCAATGCTGCATGTTTCATCATATAGTTTGATAGATCAATGGATTGCTTTTTTTTCTAAAATGTTTTCCCAGACAGGAAAATATTCAGAGCAAAATGCCTCATCTTCACGCTTTAATGTTTTGCTGTTTCCAATTACATGCTCATAATTCATTAGATGTATTCACGGCATAAATTATAAATAAAAGAATTTGGCATCAAAGAATCATAGAATGGTTACAGCATAGAAGGAGGCCATTTGGCCCATCAATTCTGCACTGATTCTCTACAGGGAGGGAGACAAAAAACAGGTAAATATAGGCCAGTTACCTTAACATCTGTCATTGGGAAAATGTTGGAGTCTATTTTAAAGGATGTAATAGCAGAGCATTTAGAAATGCATAATATAATCAAGCAGAGTCAGCAAGGCTTCATGAAGGGGAGATCATGTCTGACAAATTTATTAGGATTCTTTGAGGAGGTAACAAGCAGGATAGATAAAGGGGAACCAGTAGACATAATATATTTGGATTTCCAAAAGGTGTTCGATAAGGTACCGCACATAAGGCTACTTAAATAAGATAAGAGCACTTGGTGTTGGGGTTAGTATATTAGCATGGATAGAGGACTGGATAACTAACAGAAGACAGGGAGGTGGGACATGGGGTGCGTTTTCAGGATGGCAACCTGTAACTAGCGGAGTGCCACAGGGATCAGTGCTGGGGCCTCAATTATTTACAATATATATTAATGACTTGGATGAGGGAAATGAATGTACTATTGCCAAGTTTGCAGATGACACAAAAATAGGTGGGAAGGCACAAAGAACCTACAGAGGGATATAGACAGGTTAAGTGAGTGGCAAAAACGTGGCAGATGGAATATAATGTGGGAAAGTGTGAGGTTATGCACTTTGGCAGGAAGAATAGAGGAGCTGAATATTATTTAAATGGAGAAAGACTGAAGAAAGCTGCAGCACAGAGGGATTTGGGGGTCCTCGTGCATGAATCCTAAAAAGCTAACATACAAGTTCAACAGGTAATAGGGAAGGCAAATGGAATGTTGGCCTTTATTTCAAAGGGAATGGAGTATAAAAATAGGGAAGTCTTGCTAAAACTATACAAGGCACTAGTTAGACTACACCTGGAATACTGTGAACAGTTTTGGCCCCCTTATCTAAGGAAAGATATACTGGCATTGGAGGCAGTCCAGAGAAGGTTCACTAGATTGATCCCGGGGATGGAGGGATTTTTTTATGAGGAGAGGTTGAGTGGGTTGGGCCTGCACTCATTGGAATTTAGAAGAATGAGAGGTGACGTTTTTGAAACATAAAAGATTCTTAGGGGGCTTGACAGAGTAGATGCTGAGAGGTTGTTTCCCCTTATTGGAGAGTCTAGGACCAAGGGCTGCAGAGGCTGGGTCATTAAGTATATTCAAGGCTCAGATGGACAGATTTTTAATCAGTGAGGGTATCAAGGGTTATGGGGAAAATTAGGAAAGTGGAGTTGAGGATTATCAGATCAGCCATGATCTCATTGAATGGCGGAGCAGACTCGATCGGCCTAATGGCCTACTTCTGCCCATACGTCCTATAGTCTTAAATCCTTTGCTTTTTTTTGACTCCGACCTTAAATCTGTGTCCTTCGGTTCTCAGCCCTACCACCAAAGGAAACAATTTCCCCTTGTCTGCTCTTTCTAGATCCTTCACGATTTTGAACACCTCTATCAAATCACCTCTCATCCCGCTCTTCCCGAAGGAAAACAACCCGAGCTTCTACAATCTATTCACGCAACTGATGTCCCTCATACCTGGAACAATTCTCATTAATCTTTTCTACGCCCTCTCTAAAGCCATCAAACACTTCCTAAAGTGCAGTGCCCAGAATTGGACACAATGCTGCAGCTGAGGCTAGCCAGTATTTTATAAAGCTCCATCATAACTTGATTGCTTCTGTATTCCATGCCTCAATTTATAAAGCCCAAGTTCCCATATGCCTTTTCAATAATATTTTTAACCTGTCCTGGCCCCTTCCATGATGTATGCACAGTTACCTACATGTCTTTTTGTTCCTACACCCCCTTTAAAATTGTACAATTAAATTTATATTGCCTCTCCTTCTTACTAAAATGTATTACTTCACATTTTTCTGCATTAAACTTCACCTGCCATGTGTCCGCTCATTCCACCAGTTTGTCCCATGTCCTCTTGACATCTATCACTGACCTCCTCACATTGTGCAGTACTTCCAAGTTTTTGTGTCTTCTGCAAATTTTGAAAGTATGCTTTTATCTAAGTGTAAGGCCTAAATTTTCACAAAGTCGGAAAGGAACTTCGCCTTAGCCAAAAAGGTGCTGGAGCCCCAATTCCGGAAATCCCACCCCAGAACCATTTTTGTTGTTGGAGGGATGGTGGTCACAGTGTCGGGACGTATTTTGCACATCTGCAGTTCACGGAGGCAGTGACACATTTAAACTTGCAGCTGCCTTCAGTTAGAAGCAATTTTCATTATTGACGTTTCTGAAACACGACTCATAAGATTTACGAATTTAAGGAAAATATCTCAGCCTGCCAGATTTCTTTGGAGAAATCAGGACCCTTTTGAGGAGGTTTTGGCACCCATTTTGGATTTATAAGAGTAGACATGAATGTGTGTAACAAGTGGATAAGGTCTGTGTAACTGTCAAGCTGTCTAAACATTTAAATCTCCTGCTCCTTAAATTTGAAAAAAAACAGCCTGCAATTGCAAAAAAAAATCAGTGCTTGCAATTTCGATAGATGTTTGTTGAAATAATCTTGATGGTTATCTTTATAGGATTAGTGTTGCTTGACTGCTTTCACACCCTATCATTATCATCACATTGAGGGGAGTGGTGCTTGTAAATTCACTGTTTGATTGACAGCTCCAAGTGGCTATAAAGGGATTAGCTGTCTTTGATGTGGGGATATGAATACAAATGTTTGATTTTATGGGGTATTAAGCACTTGACGGAGTTTAAATTTATTGAATGTATAATATAGTGAAGCCTGTACTTAGAACATTATTTTACTTCATCTCAGTATGGCTCCTGGTGTGGTGGGTGGGGGAAATGGGTTGGCATGAGTTGGCACTAAATTGGCACAGGAGCTATAAAAGGCTGTGGGATGGGTATCAAGGCATGAGGTGGCATGGAGCGTATCAGGAGCCATGGGGGTTGGTACAGGGGCATAGGTTGGCATGGTCAGTATGAGGGGACATGGGGGTAGTTGAGGGCATGAGATGGCATGAGTTGGCATGGATGGAGCATGGGGGGTATGCTGGAGGGAGTAAGAGATTGTGAGGGGTGAGGGCTGGAGGACTGTTTTTTTGTTTTATTGTTTTTATTATAATAGAGACAAAGTCCCAGAGCACGGAGACAGACCTTTTGAGCACCCACCTTAGCATCCAGAAGCCCCCTCGGGCAGTGGGCCTGAATCCAGTTATCACCCATCCCCCTCCCTCAGATGAAAATCCGAACATTCAGGCAAATTTCTCCTGAGTCAGGTTTGGGGAGCTGGGGGTTTTCTGCATGCCCAAAAGTTCTGCACATCTGACTGGGGAGCAAAAATTCGGTCCCATGTCATTAATATTTCCCAAAAGTGCAGTGGTCCTAGTAGTGATTACTGGGAAACCTCCAGTCCAAAAAATAACTATTCACCATATTCTCTGTCATTTAGCCAACTTCATATCTATGTCGTCACTACTGCTTTTATTCTATGGGATTTAGCTTTGGTGTCAAGCCTATCATGTGGCACTTTATTGAACACCTTTTGGAAGTCCATACCACATTGACCACACTGCCTGCAAGTTCTCCTCCAAGTCATCACTATCCTGATGTGGAAGCATATCACCGTTCCTTCAAAGTTGCTGGGTCAAAATCCTGGGACTCCCTCCCTAACAAAACTGTGAGTATAAGCACCACATAGTCGGCAGTACTCACCAGGACCTTCTCAAGGGAAATTAGTGATGGGCAATACCAGCCTTTCCAGTGTTAAAAAAAACCCCACAGAGTTTAAATTAGACACAGGGGCAGGTGTTTCAGTCTTAGCTGATGAAGGGAATTGGCTGAAGCACATTACATTACAGCGATCATCCATCCAGTTACAAGGTACAGGTGAGACTATACCAAAAGTCATAGGGCAACACCTGGGGCATAATTTTGCCCTCGTTGGGTGGGCTCGGCGGGGGCAGTCGGGAGTCAGACCACGATTTCACACTGGTGGGCCAATTAAGGCCTGCCCAGCATGAAATGCGGCTCATCATTGGCCGGGAAGGGCCAAGCAGGGACAGGGGCCTGTCGGCCATCAGGTCCAATGGCAACCTGGTGGCCTGTTTATAAACAGCCTAGGCAGCCCCAGAATGGCTGCCAGGGAAGGACATCTGTCTGCCGTTGCAAGGATGGAGTCGATGCAGCAGCAAACGCCAGGTGGGAAGCCAGGCCCCGGTGGGCACTTGGCCCCCATTTTTCTGACAAGTGCCTCACTACCCTCCTGGAGTAGGTGGCTGCCAGAAGATGGCAGCCATAGATGGGAGGAGGAGGCCATCGCACCTCACGAAGAAGGCATGGTAGGAGGTGGCAGCCTGGGTGAGCAGCCATGATGTGATGCGGTGCACCTGGGTGCAGTGCCAGAAGCACTTCAATGACCTGCTGTGCTCAGGAAGGGTGAGTACCATATTGGAATAGGTCAGTGTGTTGAATTGTTTTAGGCTGGCAGTCCCCCGATGGAGCTCAGGGGTGTTAGAGTCTGAGTATCAACTGGTCAATCACGCCGGAGCAGGCCAAGGGGGTGAGCCCTGACTGCTTTGACTGAGTGCCTTGTGGCTTGAGGGCCAAGACTCGGATGTTCCCTGCAAGATGCTCCTCAGCTGGGGTTGGCCAGGCTGCAATGGCACTGCACGTAGAGAGTGGACGAATCAATGCTCCTCTGTCCTTTCAGGAGAAGACATCCCATAACAATATTGAGAGGTCGCGGACTGGTGGAGGATCCCCACACCTCCTCACCCTCTCCCAGTACGAGCAGGAGACCTTGGAGCTCGAGAGGCGCCATGCACCCCGGTCAAGCAGCCGCGGTGAGGCTGGGGTGTCAGGCGAAGGTAAGAGTGCAATGCACTGAGGTGAGAACTTCGGCTTATGCAACCATCTAGTCTAGTCTCTTCATTGATGTGAGCCTTGAACCTGCAGTCCCCATTGATCATTGAAAGTCGAAGGCACATGATGCAGATCTCCATTGTTTCACCAGGGTGCCAGGCATGCACAGTGACAGTGTGATGACTTTAACTAATGACATGTCCTTTTTCTCCCCTTTAGGTTCGCAAGCAGGCGTTCACTCTTCTGGGCCACCCCTGACACCGGAGGACCACCATGCTCCCCAAGCACCTGTGTCACACCCACCCCCTGAAACAGGCACCTGCACAGATACCAGCACCTTGGTGGGCATTAGTTTGGCAGCTAGTATCTCGGTGCACATTGGTAAGGGTACTTCACACTCGCTTGAGGTGCAGGTGGGGGCAGAGAGTGCTCAGGGCGGCGGCAGTCGGAGGATTGCTGAGGACCAGGATGATGCTCAGTCGAAGGCTGGTGATGAGCCTCTGGAGTCGTCCATTAGGCAGCAAATGCTGGATGTCCAGCGGGGTGTGCAGGAGGATCTGGTGGAGATCCAACAGGGTATGCGTACCATGGTCTCCGTTATGGAAGAGTCCCTGCGGTGCATGAGCACTGAGTTGACCCTCATGGCCAAGCACACTGCCTCCTCCATAGAGAGAGTGGTGGCTCTCATGGAGAGGCTGCTCCAAGAACAGAATCAGGGGATCCTGGGGTCACGCTCAGACCTGCAAGCCCTTACACAGGCACTGACCTCAGCTGGTCAGTGTCCATGTGAGAGATGGATGGGGCACCCAGTATCTCAGCTAGGTGCGCATCCATCAATGGCGAACAGGGAGGTCCACAGCGACATCACTACCTGTTGTCTCTGCGGGCTCCTCTCAGGGCACTCTGAAAGATGACAGCAGCTCCGCCGCCCCTCTGCCAGTGACCGTGGCATCTGATGAGGCTGCGGTGACTGGGGGGATGCCAGCCGTGGCACTGGCCACTCCCTCCCAGGCGGGGCCAGCACGGGCTCCACTGGCCAGAAAACGACTGCCAAGGTCATCAAGGCCAACAGGACAGCAAAGTCAGCAGGCTGTCTCCAATGCCGGTCCCAGCCAAGGGTGAGTACCTAGGCGTGGCACCCGTAAACGTAAGTTTAAAGCACCTTAGGCACATGAGGGACTGCTCACGGGTGATCTTTTGTTCCCCCATTTTGTTTTTCTTTTTTTAATGGTGCGATTACCAGCACCGTTTTTTTTCGTTCAAGATTATGTGAGTTCCAACATTAAATTACATTTGCTTTTGTGTTATTGGCTTAAGTATGCTTCATTTATTTTGTAGGGGCAGGGTGGGCCAATATGTAATGCTGGACGCGGGTGGCTCGAACCTTTATTGAACAGGCACTGAGTGTATCTTGGGGGCCAAGGAAAGGGTCATTTCTGCGATCCAGGATGGAGGTGGCATGAGGTGGTAGTTCTTATTTGGGAGCCTAGCTGAAGGAGCGTTGGACCAAGGTGTCCCTGGTGTCCCTGCCTCCCTGGAGGTTACCGAGGTCTGGCTCCATGCCCTCAGCATTCTCCTCACCGTGCTCCTCTTCTGACTCACTATTGGATTCATCCTCTGTGGTCTGTGCAACTGTGTCAAGATCCTCTTCCTCCAGTGGGCCCCCCCTTGCCAGAGCCAGATTGGGGGCAGAGCAGCATGCAACCACTATCAGTGGACACCCGCTCTGGGGGGTATTGCAGTGCACCCCCGATCAGTCCAGGCATCAGAAGTACATCTTCTTAAGACCTATGGTTCTCTCTACCACCACATTTGTGGAGGCGCAGCACCTATTTTACCGCTGCTCTGCCTCTGTTCTTGGATGGCAAAGAGGCGTCATAAGCTACCTGTTCAAGGGATAGCCCTTGTCACCCAAAAGCCATCCATCCAGTCGGGCTGGTGCACTGAAGAGCCTCGGCACCTGGGAGTGTCTGAGGATGTCATGGAAGCTGCCAGCGAACCTTGCACAGACTTGCAGAATATGCATCCTGTGGTCACACACTATCTGCACGTTCATGGAGTGGAAGTCCTTCCTGTTGACAAAGGCACCCGACTGACCCACTGGCACCTTGATGGCCACATGTGTGCAGTTGATGGCACCCTGGATGAGGAGGGAACCCAGCAATCACTGCAAAGCCTCTGTCTCACTCAGCATGGCTGGCCTTGTCCATATGGAAATGAAGAAAAGTCAATACCTGCCTGAACAGAGCTTCTGTCACCAGCTTGATGCAAGTGTGGACAGCTGATTGGGAGACTCCACACAGATCCCCCACTGAGCTGAGGAAAGAGTCATAGGCATAGAAATTGAGGGCCACTGTGACCTTCAGAGCCACTGGCATGGGCAATGTTAAATCGCTGTCAATTCAGTTGTCAAGGGCCTTAACTGGCTTGTTATTTAAGGGCAGGCATGACTCTGACTCCTGTGCGCACCTGCCAAACAAAATATCACGTGAATGTGCGATGATGCAGGGGGACTCGCCTGACGTCATCACATGCCGTTTTACACTTGAGCAGGTTGGGCGCCTACTCAGCGAAAAATTCTGCCCCTGGTAAAATTAAAATACAAGGATAGAGGAGTCATTGAACATTCATATGGCATACAGAACCAAGAACCACCATTATTAAGCAGGAATATATAGTTATAATTGGAGCTGATGTATAAAGTTGATGAAGTTGCTGACGAGCAGCACAGAAACACATTCAGGAATGAATTTTCAAGTTTACTTACAGGCTTGGGAAAACTGAAGACTGAATACCACGTTACCCTAAGAGCTGATGCTAAACCAATTTGCTTCTTCACATCGAGGAGGGTCTCTCACCTACTCATGGACAAGGTCAAGGGTGAAATTGAGCAAATGCTACAGCAAGGGGTTATCTCTCCAGTAAAAATACAACAAAGCAGTGTTATGAAACAGTCCAAAAGCCAAATAGCTCAATTAAAATCTGCATGGACTTGACTTTACTAAACAAATCAGTGGAACGTGAGATCCACTCGATGGCATCTGTGGATGAGAGTCTTGCCAAACTAGCTAAAAGTACCCTATTCACCAAATTAGATGCAAACAGTGGATATTGACAATTGCCTCTAGACAAAGCATCCAGACTGCTGCCCACATTTATAACACCATTTGGTCATTATTGCTTTAATAGATTAGCATCTGGACTTGCGTCTGCGCCAGAAATATTCGAGAGAATGATGTCTCAGACCCGAGAATGCATGGAAAGAGTAATATGCCACATGGATGACATACTTGTACATAGCTTCAGGAAGGAACAGCATGACCCTCGAGTGAGAGCAGTCCTGAAAGTTCTACAAGATGCAGGTTTGATATTGAACGAGAAATGTGAATTTCCAAAACCTTTAATTAAATTTGTAGGGCACATCGTGCAAGCCTCAGGAATAATAGCCAACCCACAGAAGACAAAGGAGGTTAGAGAGTTTCCACCAGCCAGGAGCATTACAGAGGTATGGAGATTCCTGGGAATGGTCAGCCAAGTAGGCAAGTTCCTGAAAAAAAACAATGAACCATTGAGGCAGCTGTTGAGACAAGTCAACATTGATACTGAAATGTGGACCAGCAAAATGCTTTTGAGGAGATCAAAAATGTTCCAATTTCTCCTGAAATTTTAGCATAATATGATCCGGAACTGCCCACCATAGCAGTAGCAGATGCATCATCTACAGGTCTGGGTGCAGTTTTATTCCAAGTACAAAGTGATAGTAAATGTAGACCATTTATTTTGCCTCAAAATCACTCACAGGCACAGAAAAACAATGTGCTACAATTGAGAAGGAAGCATTGACAGCAACATGGGCATGCAAGAAGTTCTCAGACTACGTGATGGAATTGCAATTTAAAATTGAAACCAACTACAAGCCATTAGTCACTCCTCTGAACATGAAGGAGATGCCACTTAGAATTCCACGTTTCAAACTGAGGTCAATGAGGTATGACTCGATAGCTGACTACATTCAAGGGAAGTGCCAGATAACAGCAGATGCATTATCAAGAATAGCAGTCGAAAGAACCAAAATAGAGGGCTTGAATTTTGTTGAGGAGGTGGGAGTGTATACATCATTCATTACCAAACACCTACTGGCTACTGCAAAGAAGCTGCAGGAGATAAAACAAGCACAACAGCAAGAAGAAGAGTCATACAGACTCAAAACATTAACTCTGCTTCTCTCTCCACAGATGCTGTCAGACCTGTTGAGTTTTTCCAGCATTTTATGTTTTTATTTCAGATTCCCAGCATCCACAGTATTTTGCTTTCGGCAAGATGACAATTATGTCCAGATAAAAGTACACTGTCTGGAAGTAAGGCCGAACTATACTCCTAAGAACCCAGTAAAGAAAAAGCACCTCACAATCACTGATGATCTCTTAGTTTTTAATGACAGATTAGTCATTCTGAGAACACTTTAGCTTGATATTCTCCAAAAAATTCATTCAGGTCATTTAAGGATAGCAAAATGTTGAGCAAGAGCCCAGTAATCAGTCCAGTTGCCAAACATTACTCATCCTATTGAAGAACTAATTTCCAATTGCCTTACGTGTGCAGTGAACAACCAAGAGCAAAGAGAACCACTGTACATTTCCATCAAGGCTGTGGGAACACCATGGGATGGATTTATTTGATTTTAAAGGCAAGTTATTTCTTATTGTCATTGATGACTACTTCAGATGGATTGAAGTGAACATATTTCACAGCATCACAGTGGAAGCATTCACTTACTGAAGAGAATCTTTGCAACACATGGCATTCCGAACATTGTACTATCAGACAATGGTCCACAATTTGCGAATGAATTATTCAACAATTTTGCCAAGGAATATGGATTCATTCATGTGACAAGCTCACTTCGACATCCTCAAGTGAATGGAGAAGCTGAGAGAGGTGTTCAAGCCATCAAAGACTGGCTGAATTAAAATGAAGATCTTAACTTAGCCTTTCTTAGTTATCGAACTTCATGGGTACAAAATGGGTTCTCACCATCAGAGCTGTTAATGGGAAGATGACTGAAAATACAACTTCCAGCTATGCAACAGAAACTAGAACCAAATATCATCTGGAATGACTGCGAGAGAGTTAAAAAGTGTGAGGAAAAACACAAACACAAACAAACTCATAACTTCAACTTCAACACAGAGCACAAGACTTGTCAGTGCTGCAGTTGGGGAGAGAGTACGGATATGAGAACAACAGAAAGAAAGCATAATAATAGGAAAAGCTCCCAAACTGAGATCTTAGATGATTGAGAAGGACCAGGGAAGTAAAGGGAGAAACTGTAGCACCTTTAATATCCTTGGAAAGAAAACCAATAGAAACTTGGGCTTATGATTCAGATCTAGATGAAGATAAGGAACAAGAAAAAAGACAAAGCTGTACAACCACCCAGGAGAAGGACAATCATATCAAATGAAGGGAGAGTGCAGAATCTTGCTCGAGATCAAAACAAGATCAGGAAGATTAGTCAAGGCAATTCAGAGACGGCGAAGTTTGAGACTTTGGGGGGAGATGTAGGATGCTGCATATAGTTGGGATAACGACTTGGTGGGAGATGTTGAGTAAAGAAGTACCTGATGCTAATGTAACTATGGTGTCATGACACATAACTAAGTAACCAAGATCTGGAGGGAGGAGGAGTCCAACCTCGTGCAGAGTTCCTAAGATACATGCAGCTGTAAATAAATGATAATGGTTTTAACAAACTACAATTTCTTTTATTTGTTCATGGGTGAGCACCACTGGCTAGGCCAGCATTTATTGTTCATCCTAATTGAAGAGTCAACCACATTGCTGTGGATCTGTGAGTCAAATGTAGACCAGACCAGGTAAGGATGGCAGATTTCCTTCCCTAAAGATGGGTTTTTACAACAATCGACAATGGTTTCATAGTCATCATCAGGTTTTTAATACCAGATTTTTATTGATTTCAAATTTCACCATCTGCCAAGGTGGGATTCAAATCCGGGTCCCCAGGCCATTACCCTGGGTCTCTGGAATACTAGTTCAGTGACAATACCACTATGACACTGCCTCCCCCAATTGTGATTATCTTCCTTAAGGAAAATAGACAAACTCTGAAGAACCCTATCTAGACCCAAACACACGGTGAAACAACAAAGGCCTTAAGGGTAACAGGGGACAAGCAGGAAAGTGGAGTTGTGGACACAATCAGATCAGCCATAATCTTATTGAATGGGAGCAGGCTTGATAGGTCGAATGGCCTACTGCTCCTATTCCTTATGATCTCACAATCTTATTTTATCCCTCCATGGGAGTCTCAATTTTGAGGAGCCCCCAAGGTCACCTGCCTGTCTCAGGAGTGCCTCCATCTCCCAGTGGGGCTGCAAAACCACCTAATTGGGCCATAACCATCAGGAGCCCCCATGCTGTCTTTAATAGGATGGTGAGCTTGGAGTCAGCAAATTAGGAGGCCACCTCTGGGAATATCATTGTGCCAGCCTCACTCCCAAAAAGCAAGAGCTTGGGACCCCCTTTCAGTTCTGATGGCAAAATCCCAAACCTATTGAAAAATCCTGCCCTATGTTCCTTAATGATGAGTAAATTCTATTTTTAATGTTTCATGAAACACAACCTGTCTCACTGACCTAAATACCTGAGTTGCCTTTACCTAAGCATAGGAGAGATGGTGGCATAGTGATAATGCCACTGGATTAGTAATCCAGAGGCCCAGGCTAATGCTCTGGGGACTGGATTCAGAGCCCACCATGGCAGCTGGCAGATTTGAATTCAATAATAAAAATCTGGAATATAAAGCTAGTCTCAGTAGTGGTGACCATGAAGCTAGCATCAAATGTCATAAAAACCCCTCTGGTTCACTAATGACATTTAGGGAAGGAAATCTGCCATCTTTACCTGGTCTGGCCTATACGTGACTCCAGACCCACAGCAATGTGGTTGACTTTTAATAGCCCTCTGAAATGGCCTAGCAAACCACCCAGTTCAAGGGAAATTAGGGATGGGCAACAAATGCTGGCCTTGCCCACAACGCTCATATTCCATGAAAGAATGAATTTTTTTTTTAAATCCATTTTCAATTCCCATAACTACAGTAAATGCATTCCAACACACTGTTCGTTACACTTTAGGGAATCTCTGGCAGACAACGGCACAAATAAATCATTCAGAATCTGACAGCATTAATAATCTGAACAGCATCATTTAATTTCATCCTTAAACTCGTCTTGTACCAGAACACCTCCACCCCCTCCCAATAAAACACCTTTTTGTTTTATTATCATCCCAGTATACAGTGTGTACATGGGATATTGGACAAGCTCACAACAGTCTGCCAGGTTAGTCTTCAAGACTGTTCAGCACGAGCTGAGGACTGTGATAAAACAGAACCAGAAAGGGGTGAAAAGATTGATCACAGGAAAAGTAGTTTGTCAGTTTAAAGGCTGTTTTATTAGTATCAGCTGGCTTCCAAGGCCCTATCTGAGACTGATAATCATTTCAATCAACCAGTGTTTTCACACACACGCATTTCTTCTCGTCGGTGGTGGATGCAATGAACGCTGAAGTCTGAATATTTCAGAGAAAGGATTTTTTAAAGGACTGTGCTATAATTTCTTTTGTGCACACATAAGATAAAATGGTGCTCTTTTGAAAGAACTAGCCTTCTTGATAATTCCATTGGAATATGCAGCTTTGATTTATCAGGTCTAACCAGGCTGGGAGGTCAGCCACTCAAACTGTTCAGCTGCAAAACTTGTAATCATTACATCTCCCGGCCCCTTCCCTCCTCCACCCCACCCCACCCCTCCCCTCCCCCACCCCCTCCACCACCAATCTAGACCACTCACATCTATGCAGCACAAATACCTGTAAATAATTATATTCCAAACAGAAGCAACATGTGTTAGCCAGTGCTGTGGTTATACCAAGGCACTGCATTATCCTCCTTTGGAAATGTGCTTAGTATTCAGCTGTTTAACCTCTGAAGGTCAGCTGCAGCCAGGCTGTGGGCCTATTTCTTCTCTTGTTTTTTTTAACTGTTTGTGTGTGTGAAAGAGAGGAGGGAGAATGTTAGACTTTGGTAAAACAGATGTAGGAAAGTTAGTTAAAGTGAAACACAAAGAAAAGTATCTCCCTTCTTTTTAAGCAGTCCTTCTGGATTGAGGATGATTTACTTCCTCTCCGGTTCAGTGGCTTCAGAGATGGCTGATAAGTCCAATGTGTGATTTGCAGACTCTGCCACATGCTGGGTAGGTGGTGCTTGAAGGTTCGGGCAGGTGAGGTATTTGTAGGTTTGCGTAGTCTCACCAACCCCCTCAATCTTGCCTTCGTGTGCTTCCAATGAAGTCTCTTGTTGTGTTCAGGGCCTTCCCGAATGAACCTTCTCCACTGATTGGACACAAGCCAGGGAGGCATGTGAGTCGGCGCGGATGTTTGATCTCTTCAGCTGGACTAAAATAACACTCTTCAATTGATTAATTATACATCAATAAGGGGAGAGGTTGGGGTCTGGTGGTAATAACACTGGACTGATAATCCAGAGGTCCAGGCTAATGCTCTGGGAACATGGCTTCAAATCCCACCACAGCAACTGGATTGGAATTTAAATTTAATTAATAAATCTGGAATTGAAAGCTAGAGTCAGTGATGGTGACCATGAAACTATCATTGATTATGTAAAGATCCATCTGGTTCACTAATCTCCATTAGGGGAGGAAATCTGCCGACCTTACCTGGTCTGGCCTACATCTGACTCCAGACCCACAGCAATGTGGTTGCCTCTTAATGTCCTCTGAAATGGCCCTAGCAAGCCACTCGCTTTAAGGGCAATTAGGGATGGGCAACAAATGCCAGCCTTGCCAGCAGCTCCCACATCCCATGAAAGAATAAAAAATATATACACAGATAACTTTTAAAAATGCAAAATGTAATGCTCCATTTATGATTTGACTAATATGCTCTATATTGAGTGAATAATTTTGAGGCTCAGGAATCATTCTTATTTTAATAATCTTTGTTGAAAGTTCTTTTTAAGGAGGATATAATAACTATGAGCAGAAGTGGGCCATAAGAACCCTCATGCATGCTCTACCATTTAATAAGATCATGGCTGATCCATGACCTCAACTCCACTTTTCTGCCCAATCCCCATTTCCCTTGATTGCCTGACTGTCCAAAAATCTATTGATCTTAACCTTGAATATACTCAATGCTGAGCATCCGAAGCCCTCTGGGATAAAGAATGACAAAGGTTCTGAATGAAGAAATTTCTCCTCATCTCAGTCCTAAATGGCCAACCCTGAGACTATACAACCCATAGACTAAAGAGTCTTTATCGCATGATGGACTCTGTGCAGGGAAGATTAGTGAATATATTCTATATCATAAAGACATACTTAGCATTTGGGGCATTGGACCCAGTCATGCCTCTTGTGATGAGATCAGCATGGAGGGGAGTGCTGATAAGAAGTGTCTCTCCCAACTTCCAATGGAATTTGCAAATTGCAACAAAATGAAGACTTTTATTCATGATGTACTTCTCATGGAAGCTCTTACCGATATTTGGAGTATTGTTTGTTCATTATGAAATAGGAGGACTTGTTGAAGTTAATTAATTTACTTATCTCAACCTTATCTATGCTGTTTTAATGTTTTCCTCTGAATCTGGGATTGGAACTTCTAAGGGGTTTTTTTTTGGCAGGAGATCGTAGAAATCTCTGTAGAAATAGTGCTGATGGCTAAAAATGGCTTTTTAGACAATTTTATGGGGATTCCACTGATCTTCTAACAACATTATGACAGGGGATTGGGAGAACCCTGCAGAAATTCAAGGTCCTAATCTTCTTCAGTAAATCCCTTCAGCTAAAAACACTAATTCATACCTTTATTGCCGTCAGTCTTAACTATTCGAACACAGTCCTAGCTGGTCACCCACATTCTACCCTCCGTAAACTTGAGGTCATCCAAAATTGTTTTGACTTTCTCCTTACACACACCGAGTCCCATTCATCAATCACCTGTGCTCTCTGGCCTATTGTGGCTCCTAGTCAAACGAAGCCCCAATTTTAAAATTCTCATCTTGGTTTTCAAAACTACCATGGCCTTCCTCCTCCCTTTCTCGGTAATCTCCTCCAGTTCCCAACCTTCCGAGACAACTGGTCTCCTCAAAATATGGCCTCTTGAGGATCTCCAATTTTAATTCCTCCACCATTGATGGCCATGCCTCCAGATGCCTTGGCCCTAAGCTCCCCAAATCTCTCTTCCTCTCTACCTCTCTTTCCTCCTTTAGGATGCTCCTTAAGACCTATCTCTTGGACCAAGCTTTTGCTCATCTGCCCTAATATCCCATTACGTTGCTTGGTGTCTAATTTTTCTTTACAATGCTCCTTTGGAGCAGCTTGGGATGTTTTATTACATTAAAGGTGCTATATAAGTTGTAGTTACTCTTGAAAATATAACATAGTCACTTGGGGGATTTCTTCATAACTTAAGACATGAAATCATCCTGGTCCATAATGCATCCTTTTTTTTTGAGATAGGCTAATCACTGATTTGTAGAATGTCAACTTATTACAATGTGTAATGCAATGGATCCCAGTGCCTAATTTGTTTTATTGATTACTGCTTCACGTTCACCAGGGGCTTTCATGATGTGATTGATGATCTTTCTCAGATCCTTTTCTTTTTCAGTAGAGATCTTTATCTGTTACACACGTCCCCACTGTTCCCATGTGCATTACGCTGCATTTATTCACGTTAGAATCTATCTGCTTAATCACTTCTCATCCGCCTAATTGGTCTACGTCTTACAGAAGGTAATCACCTTTTTATTCATTACCTGCTAACATATCCTTATGTTACTGTTGTTATTTTAATCACTCCAAATTTGGTACTTCTGGCTGCCCTGATTCTCTACCTCTCATTCTTCTTAAAACCCACCTCTTTGCTCCTGGTCATCTGTCCTAATATCTCCTTCTTTGATTTGGTGTCAAACTTTGATTGATTACGCTCTTGTGAAGCACCATGGAGCATTTTGCTACGTCAAAGGCATAAATGCAAGCTGTACATACATTTGGTAATATTTTTGCAGATACCTGTTTCTTTTTATTCTTTCATGGGATGTGGACATTGCTGACAAGGCCAGCATTTGTTGCCCATCACTAATTACCCTTGAACTGAGTAGCTTTCTAGGCCATTTCAGAGGGCAGCTAAGAGTCAACCACATTGCTGCGGGTCCTGAGGCACATGTAGACCAGACCAGTAAGGATGGCAGATTTCCTTCCCTAAAGGAAGAAATGGTTCCATATAATTGATGAATATTAGGAAAGCAGGCATACAAGGACCAACCTCTGTTATTCTTTAATCAAGCAGTTTTTTTTATTTATCACCAGCCCTTGTCTTCTGGTGCTAAACTAATTCTCAATCTATCTGCACAATATGTCAATAATTCCTTAAGCTTTAACTATCTCTACCAATCTAATTGGTGTGACTTTGCCAAATGCCTTTTAAAAATCCTTTTGAAAATCTACTGGATTACTCTCCTCCACTCACTGCTGGGAGTTCATTTTGCTGCCATATTGTGGCTCTGGGGATCAGCATCTTCTTGGCTTGTCAACCCATGGAGGAGAACATGAATAGGGGCTTCCAGAAGATGACCACATTCCTTGTTCACATGCAGAGCAGAGGGAATGTAGAGGCTCAGCTCATGACGGTGGTATTGGCTTATTCTGTCCTCTCTTTGGATAACAGTATTCCAGCTCTCCTTCCAGTCTCTGACCCAATGGGCAGAATTTAATGTTCTTCTGCATGGCGAGTTTGTTGGCTGGAGTCATTTAATAGGCTGGGAGACTGGCAGGTGGGGACGCCACTGTCTTCTGGCCTCTGCCCCAATTAAGTCTGTGGCAGGAAGGCTCAAAAATAGCCTTCCTGCCCTGCTGCCAATTGAGGCCAGTAAGTTGGCAATTAATGCTCTATTTAAGGGCCTCATCCTTGCCATTGGTATTCACCCAATAGTGGGTGGGGGGACTCTCCATGCAGGAAGCATAAAAAGCAAACTCTGATCAATGCCTGAAGGGGGGATCTGCTGAGAGCCACTCCCTGCCCTTTTGCAACCAACCCCACGATCACCACCACACAATCCCCTTCCCGCCATCACTCACCTTTGGCCTGGGTCCCTTGGCCATCCTGGACCTAGGGCGGGTGCATTACTGGCAGGAGCCACCGCCTTCCCAGTGGTGCTACTGAGCAATGATGAGCTGCCTGCCTCTGATTGGCCAGCAGCTCTTGCGAGGAGGACTTCTCCTCCCTGTGGTTCTTAATTCCAGGGAAGGCCCACTGCTGCCCAGTTAAGTGCCTAATTGGCACTTAATGTGGTGGGCCTTCCTGAAAAGAAGCAACATGGGGCTCGCACTGGCTGTTGGGTAAGAGCCCTATTGCCTACATTAAATTCCACCCAATTAGTCTAATTTTAACCTAATTCACTGGCTGGAAAATCACTGGGAATGGGTAGCACACTCGACAAAATGGAGAGTAAAATCAGGCTCGGTGTTAAACCAGCACATACCTGATCCCGTCAATTTCCCAACAAGTGGGTTAGGTTAAAATAACTTGATAATAATTTGGCAATCCTCCTCCCACATGATCTGTGGATGGCAGATTGGTTAGTGGAGTGTGCTGCAAAGGATCCTCATCTGAGGTTAGGACCAAAACATTCTACTGGAGCATAGTAAAAGGACAATTAGTCTACAGCTAACCCACGTCATATCTGATCTTCAGAGTGTCTTAAAATCAGTTGATGAAAGTGAAAATAGTGTCTAAATTCCCAAACACAGACATCCTTCACATTGATGAGCACATTTGCCCTCCCAAGAAAGTCAACAACTTTCAATCCTTCACAGAAAAAAGTCTCTACATTGTTAATTCCTGGCCACCCCCATTAATATGTCAACCACAATGCTAACATCATCCAGAATAGTCTCGTAGAAACAAAAACCTGTTTAATTGTAACTATATTTCAAAACCCAAAACATTCTTTCTTCACATAATAAATACATTTTATGCACATGTACTTCAAATGTTAGAACTATTTACAATATAAATAAATCTAACAGGAAACACTTTACAGGATCTTAGGGATTAACTATACAAATCATAGTCTTCTATATGAATACACAAAAGGAACTTGGCACCATTTTACAAATTGTATTCACATCAACATGTACTACAAGGCTACCATCAACTGTACATTGTTAAGTGGAGGGTGCAGGCAGAATTTAATCAGAACAGTAACATTTCCAACAGAATATCACCAGATTTTTTTAAAATCAGGACATCAAGACAGAGAAAGCAAGGCAGACCCCGATCTATCCAGGTTCAAGCACCCCAGCCTCCTGTATAAACAGAAACTCTATACTGTTCAGAATATCAAATGCCATGACTGGTGCTTTAAGGGCTGTTTCATGGTCCAGATTTCTTGTCATGTGATTTCTTGTCATCCTTTGTGCAGTAGTTTGTGACCTGCTGTGGTATAGGGCTGATAAACTATGCCTTTGTTTAGCTACTGAAGCTAGAAAGAAATTAATTGCGTGAGAAAATTAACTCTCGGTAGGACAATAATTTAATCACATACATCTCGTTCCAGTTTCAGTTCAGGGTTCCAGTTTTTTTTTGTTATTATTGGCAAGTCAGTAAGTCATGTTTTCTGGGCTTTGACCATAGCTGTAATCTCAAGTCATGCACTCAATTATTTATGGTTTCATCTTTAAAACAATAATGGAACAAGCCAGCAACTGTACAGTTTAAAGGCAGAACACCTGCCAAGACATGGAGGTAGCTGATCAGTGGAACCTAGCAAAAAAAAAAATGAAGGTATTCAATAGGGTCTTAGTTAACTGAAAGCATCATATTCTCAAGTATATTCTTGATTCTTCAATGGAATATTGGAGGGATGGTCCAACTCACTTGCTTTATAAGTGGAGTTCAGTATAGCTTCAGTCAGGTAGAGAAAGCTGTTAAGGCAAGTTGTTAAAACTAACCAAAAATGCACCAAAATACTCCTCTGACGTTTAAGCATAAATGGTTTCCTAGTGAGAAAGCCGCTTTCCTTAAGAATCAGAATACTGTTCTGAAGCATTCTTTACCTTAGTCATTTATATCAACCCATTAGACTTGTTCCTTTTCAGACCATTCTTACCTGCTGTTATGTCAAACTGAGCGGACATTCTGGAGGTAGAGAAACACAGGCTAATGAGTTATTTTACCAGCCAACAGGCAGGCTTGTCAATCAGGCTGGCTGCTCTTACCGAAAGAGTTTTGCAAATTCACCACAAGGTTCCTTAGATACAAGGCATGTGATTTTTAAAATACTAAAAACATGATTTCGCCAGCTGCAGGTCTGAAAACCTGTCAGAATATTAAATTTGTGAGTAAATTCCTTTTTACTTCATCGGGCAGAATTTTTAGGTCGCTGGGCCCGGGATCGGCCAGGGAATGGACCGCTGACTGCGATCGGCCCCCGACTGTGATTTCACGCCAATTACTGGCCAGCCAACATGAAGCGCACGCTGAAATGCTCAGCGCTGCCAGGGTGGGGGGCAGGAGGAGGGCGGGCGCTGCGTAAGTGCAGGCGCAGGCGAGCACTGAGTGAAACCTCCCTGAAGGCAGAGAGCTGCCTCAGGGAGCTGAAGACTTGAAAACAATTAAATAAAGTTTTAAAATCAAGAAAAATGTCCAAGCATCACAATCAGTCTTCTGAACATATGCATGATAAAAATGCTGTTCATAGGTTTTTGTTATTTAATAACGGAAATCTCATCCTGCCCTTGGATGAAGTTTCATGGAAAATGCAAAGTCCGCCTGGCCAATTCACCTGTCTTCCAACAGTAAGGTTGGACAGACCACGAAGACCACGGAGACAATTGCAACTTTAATAACGCTAATTGGCCTCTTAATTGTCGGCAGGCGCGCTTCCGACTTTTGCGCGCGGCCGCCGACCGAAATATCACATGAACGCATGATGACTCCGGACGCTCGCCCGACATCATCTTGTGCGGTTTCCCGTCCGATCGGGTTGGGCACGCACCTGCCCGCCAACCTAAAAATTCTGTCCATAGGATAGAAATTCTCTTTAAAACTGACAGTTTCACAAGTGCATAATTGGGCTTGTATACTTATGGAAAGCAGATACTTATGGATGGACACTTGTAATAGGAACAAAGGAGAAAAGGACTCATTGGTGCAGGTGTTTCACTATCTTGAGTACAACCAACGACACCAAAGGAAAAAGTGTTTTTAAGAAATATATGCAATATGTTATCACATGTTGGTCTGAAGCTTTCTTCTGTTAATTGCTTGGACCACCATGCTTGCTGTAAGAGCAGTCCAGCAAAAGAAAGCAACTGCCTTGCAAAATGTGTTAAATGCCTTATAAAAAACCTGCTGTGTGCCATGCATCTTTGATTCAATTTGATTAGCTGGTTCACTGAATTTGTTTCTCCAATTGCAAACAGGAAGTTTTCTGTCCTATAAATAAGCATTTTGGTACAGCTGAAAAGTGAAAGGAGCCAACGTATGAATGTTAACCCCAAGCGGCCATCAGTCTTCACTGCTAACACAGGCTTTGATGCCAGCGTTCAAACTGCTCTTTGATACATGAAAGCTTTCATAAATCTTTTCCCTTCCATGTTAGCTCTGTCCTTTTTAAGCAACACGTAGCTGATACAACATAATTTAGCCTTCTAGGTTCAGCTGTAAGTGACTTATGTGAACTAACTTATTGATACTAGGTATTGACGACCAGCCAACTATCCATTGTGATATTGCCTTTGGGCTAGTCAGCTAAATGTAATTCCCATTCTACCATTTACCACAACCAACACTTTTTTTTAAATCAGGATTTACTCCACTTAAATCCATGCATTTTAGAAGGTTAAATTGCTCACCCCGTTCTTAACACTGCTGCCAGAATGCTTAATGAAAACTGTTCATTAAATGTGCTGAAATACAAACAAAAATAGACCCTATACCCTGGTTTATATTTAACTCTGCTGTAACTGACTAACCACTTAATGTGGATTTTACGATGAGGGCGGGGTGGGGGAGGGAGGGGACAAACTTTGTTTGCTGGCATGTAGCAAAATTGTAAACAGCTTGGCAAAGAACACATTTATGACTTTGCTACAACCAGCAAAGAGGTAAGCTTTCCTACCCCAGCCAGCCCATATTGATTCACCTTAAAGACTCTGCAGTGCACTCTGTGTATCAATGCGTAGTGCATACACTGGGCCGACTGTCAAACAGAGCAGAGTGGTAAACCCAGTTCAGTGACTACATGTGCAAGCTGGCACTGGGAATACAAGTGCAGCTTCAATATTTCCTTTAAATCCAAGCTACTGCACTCTTTCTGCTTGTTATCTTTCACCATAACTTCTATTACAATGAAACATCAGCTTCCATTGGTAATAATAACCGTGGTGCCCTTGTGTGCATGGGTTGGGTCCTGTTGCATTCGGAAGTGAGAGGTCACGTCAATGTGAGTGCCGTTGCAGCCCAGAGAGTAGTTTTTAATGGCTTCAGTATCATACAGGTGCTCAAAAGCATAGCCAGTCAGTGCATATGCATGTTTATCAAAGTACTGTCGATGATGGGTGGAGTAATAGTTCGGGGATGATGCACAGTTTCCCCCTGTTTGATGAGGAGACATGTCTGAAGCTAGGTAGTCCTTATTTAAGGCTACACTTGTCTTTGAAATTCGGTCGGAACTAGGGCTACTTATTCTAGAGAGTGAAATGGGGCTGCCGTTATATTCATTCTCATGAGGGCTCATGATCTTCCCATCTCTTTGTTGGAGGTGATCACAGCGAGAGGTGTTAGTCATTGGCGGAGCACGGCACACAACACTGGTCATTTGCTGTTGTTGGTAGCTCACATTAAAGCATGCGGCATGGAGCTTGCCTACACCGTTCATTGGTTGCAATTGCTCCGAGGTAGTTTTTCTCATTTGCAGCCTGCTCTCCTCCTCTTTGATCATTTGCTGTGTTGCTCTTATCAGAGTCTCGATTTTACTCGGTTCATGCGGACTGCTCTGGTACCTCTCATTGTGGTACCTGTCCCCCGACTCACTGGCAGAACAAGGGTCTGGTGAACTGACAACACTGTCTTCATCCCAGTGTCCTCTTCCTGCATTGAAAGACGAAAAGAGCAAAATAAATCATTTCTCCAGAATAAGCCCGGAAGCCACTGTTGAAAATATTAGCAGATCAATGTTTAAATGCCATTGGCACTTTTGGCTCTCCTTCGTGCAGTGTTTTTACTGAGACACTGAATTATTTGTTTTAAAACAGCAGATAGAGAAAGTGCCACGAGAACATGTTAAACATCTGTCCACTAGTATTATCAGCAGCAATACTCGGCCGTATTGTCTGAATGCATTTATTCCGTGTGTGCAACTACTAGTTAGTATCACTTAAAAGATACAACTTAATAAACAAAGGAACTTGACTTTCTCCACCATTTGACAAAATTGTGCAGCCAGTGTGCTGCCCTAATATCCCTCAAGGGAGAAAATCTATGCCCAGAATTTGCTGAAGCAGGGAATCTCTTGGCCTGCCCTTTTTAGTTAGACTTGTTCCTGCATCCTTCAGCTCAAAAATGTTTTGCTCACAATGTTGTTGGAAGTGTGAGCAGGTTAATGGCACAGCAAGGGCAATTGGGATCTGGAACCCTGGTGAATGACCAACAGTGTATCTTTTTTTTAAAATTCATTCATGGGGTGTGGGCTTCACTGGCTGGGCCAGCATTTATTGCCCATCCCTAGTTACCCTTGAGAAGGTGGTGGTGAACTGCCTTCTTGAACTGCTGCAGTCCATGTGGTGTAGGTACACCCACAGTGCTGTTAGGAAGGGAGTTCCAGGATTTTGACCTAGCGACAGTGAAGAAACGGCAACATATTTCCAAGTCAGGATGGTAAGTGACTTGGAGGGGAACTTCTAGGTGGCGGTGTTCCCATCTATCTGCTGCCCTTATCCTTCTAGATGGTAGTGGTCATGGGTTTGGAAAGTGCTGTCGAAGAAGCCTTGGTGAATTCCTTAATAGATGCAGAAAATGCTAGAAATACTCAGTAGACCGGACAGGATCAGCAGGAGATGAAGAGACCTGAAACGTTAACTCTGTTTCTCTCTCCACAGACGCTGCCTGACCTGCTGAGCATTTCCAGCATATTTCCGATTTCTAGCATCTGTGTATTTTGGCTTTTGCATTAGTGTATCTCCTGAACCATTGAGATTTGAGGGTTGAGAATCAAAAGAGAAGGAAATTGAGGAAGAGAGATTGAGGAGGAGGGTGAATTAGAGTGGATGAATTCAACATCAAATCAAGCATGGAAAGAAAAACTGAAATAAGAGAAAGGGAAAGCAAGAAAAAATCTAAATTTGAAATTTGTCATTTTTTTTCAGATCTCCTAAAACAATTCACTCACTGTCTGAAGGAATGAAACTTCCCAGTTTAAATTGTTCATTCTCTGGGCAAGAGAGGTCGATTGGTCATCATTAACAATTATCACACTGCTAAAAGGGTACTTAATGCTGTTAATTTCTAAATTTAACTTTCTGTGCCAGATTTAAAGGGCAATGAGCGTGCAAATGAAGCAACTTCATGAAAATCAGAGGGAGGTTGAGGGCAAGATGCTATTTCACAAGTGACACAAACGAGCCAGCAATCTGTCGCAATTCATAATTCATGGGGTATCTCTTCCCCTCTGTTTAGGCAGATTTGCATATTCATAATAGCAATATTAATATAATAATAATGCATTGTTCAGACATTGTTATTTTTACAGCTAATTCTGACTCACTGTAGCACAACTGGAAAGAGGTAATTACAGTTTCTCTCTCAGCACTAAGCTGCTGCCATCCAACTATCACAGCAGCGCTGATAAACTAGTCTACTGTTATATAAATATGAGACATTTTACATCATTTCAATTATGTTGATTATTATCATATTCACACCAGCCGTATCACATGATGAAATGCACCGTAATTGTGCAGTGACACATTAATTCAACCCATCAGCCTATGTACTGTCTTCTGCATCATTCACTGAAGAAACAGTTTAGAGGCTGATGGGTTCAATTTACTTTAATGATTCCCCCTTAGCTCAAGGTTTCAAATTGTGGTACATGTAAACAAAGAAACTGATAATATAATAGCACAATTGGGTGTATCGTAATGTGGTGAATGCAAAGAAAGAGGCTGTATCCAAAACTCATTAAGGTCCCAACTGTGCTGTAAATTCTGTGTAATTATCATCATTGATAAAGCAAACTGTCAAATCCAATTGGAAAAATATCATCTGGCTTGATCAGCAGATTTTTAAAGATACCTTTTTCAACTCTTTTCAAGAATAAAGACAATTTACTGTTTAATTCTATTTAAACTGCCTACAGATTCCAATCTGTAACCCTGTACACTGGCACCTAACATCCCAATGGTTTTAAATAGGTTAACATCTCTGTTAAAGTAGCACAAATGAATTTTATCTAAATGCATTAAGCATTGCTAAGTTAATATTCACACAGCCCAATTTCAGATCACAATTAAAATAATGAGCCTTTCTATTAATTGCCATGGAAAGACCTGTCAATAAAGTTGGTTTTGGCCATGGTGATCTTATAAGTCATGCACTCAATTATTTACAGTTTAATCTATTGAAACAATGATGGAAGCAGCTAGCAAGTTTACAGTTTAAAGGCAGAACAACTGCCAAGATACGGAGGTATGGGCTGAGCCAGCATCATATTTCAGAAGCAACAATTTGCAGTTTTGTACCACCTTCCACATAATGAAACATTTCATGGTGCTTTACAGAGATGACCTGAGAACGACAAGAGAGAGAGCTTAGAGACAAGGTCAAAGATGTTATCAAAGACATAGGTTTTTAGGAGGAGTTTTAAAATATAGAGAAAGATTGCAAAATAAAAAAAAGTTCAGGAAAATAATTCTACAATGCAAGATGTGTTACAAAGAATTACATAGCATATACAGTGCAGAAACAGGCCATTCTGCCCAATTAAATATGTACTGGTGTTTATATTCCACACCGGTCCCCTCTTAGCCTTTTAGCTTATCTTTCGATAGGTTTTTTCTTTCACATACTCTTTAATTTCCTTTTGAAAGTGCCTAAGTTATTTGCCGCAATCACTTCCTGTTCCTCTACCATTCTAACCTTTCTCTGAGTGAATAAGTTTCTCCTTGTTTTCCTTTCGATTTGTTCATAACTATCTTGTATTAATGGTTCCTGGTTTTGGGTTCTTCCACAAGTGGAAACATCCTTTCCACGTCTACCCTATCCAACCCATTCATCATTTTAAAGAACTCTATCAGATCATCTCTAAATCATCCCTTTTCTAAAAAGAGAGAACAAAAAAGCAACCTGCTCATTCTTTTATGATAGTTATGATCGCTCAGTTGTAGGGTGTAAATCTTCTTTGCACTTTCTCCAGTACCCCTATGACCTACCTCCGGCATGGAGACCAGAACTGTGCACAGTACACCAAATAAGGCTTGATCAACATCCTACCTAAGTTTAACATAACTTCACTACTTTTGAACTCTCTATTCCTAGAAATAAATTCTAGTGTTTTAATACCATTTCAAAACTTTTTTTGACCTACAATGTTGCACTTAATGATTATTCATCTGTATCCTGAGATTTCTTCGCTCTTCTAACCCATTTAGCTCCTTATGTTCTAAGTGGAGGCGATTTTTATATTTTTCCTACCAAGTGCATCACCTCACATATAACTATATTTTTCACTTAACTGCTCACACAAGTTTTCTAATGTCTTCTTTTATAGGATTCTTC
Source organism: Cetorhinus maximus (assembly GCF_964194155.1). NCBI lineage: Eukaryota > Metazoa > Chordata > Chondrichthyes > Lamniformes > Cetorhinidae > Cetorhinus > Cetorhinus maximus. The sequence continues at coordinate 130,269,861 of NC_135883.1, forward strand.
AGTGTTAGCTACACACCCTGGTTTGGTACCATCTGCAAATTTCGATGTCGACTTATTTGCTCCTAAGTTCAAACCATTAATATAATTTATGAATACCAGTTGTCCCAGTACTGATCTTATACAGATCCACTTTCTACCTTTCTTCAATCAGAATAACTCTTACACAAAGCAAAGTATGTGAAGGGTGGAAATCTGAAATAAGAACGCTCTCAGGCAATGCATTCCAGATCCCAGCCACTTTCTGTAAAAAGGCTGTTTCTCATGTTGTCTCTGGTTCTTTTGCCAATAAGCTTAGATTGATGTAAAAGCAAAATACTGCGGATGCTGGAAATCTGAAACAAAAACAGAAAATGCTGGAAAAGCTCAGCAGGTCTAGCAACATCTGTAGAGAGAAAGACAGAGTTAACGTTTTGAGTACATATGACTTGAAACATACGGACTCGAAACGTTAACTCTGTTTCTCTCTCCACAGATGCTGCTAGACCTGCTGAGTTTTTCCAGCATTTTCTGTTTTTGTTTAAGAATAGATTGGTGTTCATTTGGGACCAGTTGGAATAGAAACATAGAAACATAGCAAAAAGGAGCAAAAGTAGGTCATTCGGTCCTTTGAGCTTGCTCTGTGATTCAATATGATCTTGACTGATTCTCTATCTCAACGCCATACTCCTGTGAACTCCCAGTACCCCTTGATGCCTTTGGAGTCCAAAAATCTATCTATTTCCTTCTTAAATATATTCGGTGACTTGACCTCCACAGCCTTCAGTGGTAGAGAATTACACCTGTTCACCATCCTCTGAATGAAGAGGCTTCTCCTCATCTCAGTCCGAAATGGCCTATCCTGTATCCTGAGACTGTGACCTCTTGTTCTGAACCCCCCAGACAGAGGAAACATCATCCCTGCATCCACTCTGTCCATACCTGTCAGAATTTTATACGCTACAATGAGATTCCCTCTCATTCTTCTAAACTCCAGTGAATACAGGCCTAGTTGACTAACCTCTCCTCATACAACAAACCTGCCATCCTAGGAACCAGTCTGGTGAGCCTCTACTGCACTTTCTCTATAGCAAGTCTATCGTTTCTTAGGTAAGGAGACCAAAATTGCACACAATACTCCAGGTGTAGTCTCACCAAGTCCCTGTACAGCTGTAGTAAGACATCCTTGCTCCTGTACTCAAGTCCTTTCTCAATGAAGGCTAACATGCCATTTGCATTCTTAACTGCTTGCTGCACCTGCATGTTCACTTTCAGTAATTGGTGTACAAGTGCACCCAGGTCCCTTTGTACATCAACATTTCCCATCTATCACCATTTAAATAATACTCTGCCATTCTGTTTTTCCTATCGAAGTGGACTTCATGCTAATCCACGTTATACTGCATCTGCCATGTATTTGCCCACTCACTCAACTTGTCTAAATCACGTTGAAGCCTCTTAACATCCTCCTCACTGCTCACATTCCCAAAGGTTTTGTGTCATCAGCAAACTTGGAAATATTACATTTGGTTCCCTCATCCAAATCATTGATTTATATTTTGAATAGCTGGGGCCCAAGCACAATTCCCTGTGGTACCCCACTAGTCACCGCCTGCTACTCCGAAAAATACCCATTTATTCCTACTCTCTGTTTCCTGTCTGCTAACCAATTCTCAATCCATGAGAACATATTATCCCCAATCCCATGTGCTTTAATTTTGCACACTAACCTCTTATGTGGGACTTTATCAAAAGCTTTCTGAAAATTCAAATACACTGCATCCACTGGTTCTTCCTTATTCCCTATTAGTTAAGACCTCAAAAAACTCCAGTAGGTTTGTCAAACATGATTTCCCTTTCATAAATTCATTTGACTTTGTCTAATCTCATTGTTATTTTCTAAATTTCCTGTTATCACATCCTTTATAATAGACTATAGCATTTTCCCTACTTCTGATTTTGGCTAACCGGTCTGTAATTCCCTATTTTCTCTCTCTCTCCTTTTTTAAGTAGTAGGGTTACATTTGCAACCCTCCAATCTGCTGGGACTGTTCCAGAATCTATAGAATTTTGGAAGGTGACAACCAACACATCCACTATTTCCACAGCCACCTCCTTTCGTACCCTGGGGTGTACATTATCGGGCCCTGGGGATTTATCGGCTTTCAGTCCCATTAATTTCTCCAGCACAATTGTTTTATTAATACTAATTTCCTTCAATTCCTCCTTCTCACTAGACCCTTGGTTCCCTAGCATTTCTGTGAAGTTATTGGTGTCTCCCTCTGTGAAGACAGAACTAAAGTAGTTGTTTAATTGCTCTGCCATTCCTTGTTCTCTATTATAAATTCTCCCATTTCGGACTGTAAGGGACTTACATTTGTCTTCACTAATCTTTTTCCTTTTACATATTTATAGAAGCTTTTACAGTCCCCTTTTATGTTTCTTGCAAGTTTCCTCTTATATTCTATTTTCGCCCTCTAAATCAATCTCTTGGTCCTCCTTTGCTGAATTCTAAACTGCTCCCAATCCTCAGGCTTGCTACTTTTTCTAGCAACTTTATATGGCTCCACTTTGGATTGAATACTATCCTTAATTTATTTTGTTAGCCATAGTTAAGCTGTTTTTCCTATTGTGTTTTTGCACCAGAAAGGAATGTATAACTGTTGCAATATATACATTCAATCCTTAATTGTTAGCCATTGCCTACCTACCATCACGCCTTTTAATGAAGTTCCCCAAGCTACCTTAGCCAACTCATGCCTCATACCTTTGTAGTTTCCTTTGTTTAGATTTAGGACCCTGGTTTCGGATAAGACTACTTCACTTTCCATTCTAATGAAGAATTCTACCATGTTATGGTCACTGTTCCCTAAAGGGCCCTGCACAACAAGATTATTAATTAAAAGCAAAATACTGCGGATGCTGGAAATCTGAAACAAAAACAAAAATAGCTGGAAAAACTCAGCAGGTCTGACAGCATCTGCAGAGAGGAAGACAGTTAACGTTTCGAGTCCGTATGACTCTTCGTCAGAAGATTATTAATTAACCCCTTCTCATTGCACAATATCAAATCTAAGATAGTCTGTTCCTTAGTCAGTTCCTTGATGTACTGGGCTAAACAACCATCTCTTACACATTCAAGGAATTCATCCACCAGAGTATTATTGCTAATTTGGTTTGCCCAGCCTATAAGTATATTAAAGTCACCCATGATTACTGTGGCATCCTTGTTACTTGCATCTCTAATTTCCTGTTTAATGCCATTCCCCTACCTTACCTACTGTTTGGAGGCCTATAGACAACTCCCACTAATGTTTTCCGCATGTTGTTGCTTCTTAGCTCCACCCAGACTGATTCTACAACTTGATTTGCTGAGCCAATGTCCTCTCTCACTATTGCACTGATTTTATCCTTAACTAACAACACCATCCACCTCCTTTTCCTTCTTGCCTGTCCTTCCTAAATATCGAGTACTCGTGGACATTCAGTTCCCAGCCTCGGTCACCCTGCAGCCATATCATATTGTACCTATTTACATTTATTTGAACTGTTAATTTAGGGGGAGGCGATGACATAGTGGTATTGTCACTGGACTAGTATTCCAGAGACCCAGGGTAATGCTGTGGGGACTTGATTTTGAATCTCACCAAGGCAGACAATGAAATTTGAATTAAATTTTAAAAATCTGGAATTAAGAAATCTGATGACCACAAAATCATTGCCGATTGTTGTAAGAACCCATCTGGTTCACTAATGTCCTTTAGGGAAAGAAATCTACTGTCCTTACATGGTAGCCAACATATGACTCCAGACCCAAAGCAATGTAGTTGACTCTTAAGTGCCCACTGAACAGGGGGCAATTTGGGATGGACAATAAATGCTGGTCTAGCCAGCGATGCCCACATCCCATGACTGAATTTTTTAAAAAATTCATCTACCTTATTGCAAATGCTGTTTGCAGTCAGATACAACTTGCCTTTTTAACATTTTTACAATTTGTTTTTGTACTATGGCCCTATTTGCTGCCATCCCTTGTTTCCTCTGCCTTTCACTTTTGGTTTCTACTTTTCTGTCTTTCACTGCTACCTTTGCTTCCCTCTCTTGTGTCCTCCTGCTCAGGTTCCCATCCCCCTGCCACTCTAGTTTAAACCCTCCTCCACAGTACTAGTGAATGCCCCTGTGAGGATATTGGTCCCAGTCCTGCTGGGGTGCAACCCATCCAGCTTGTGCGGTTCCCATCTCCCCAGAATCAGTCCCAATGCTTCAAGAATCTAAATCCTTCCCTCCTGCACCATCCCTCCAGTCACGCATTCATCTGGTCTATCTTCCTATTCCTGATCTCACTAGCATGTGGCACTGAGAGTAATCCTGAGATTACTACCTTTGAGGTCCTGCTTTTTAATTTATTTCCTAGCTCCCTGTATTCTGCTTTCAGGACCTCATCCCTCTTTTTACTTTGTCATTGATGCCAATATGGACCATGATCTCTGGCTGTTCACCTTCCCCCTTCAGAATGTCCTGCAGCCGCTCAGTCACACCCTTGACCCTGGCACCAGGGAGGCAACATACCATCCTGGTGTCACATCTGCAGCCGCAGAAATGTCTGTCTGTTCCCCTGATGACAGAATCCCCTATCACTATTGCTTTCCCACTCTTTGTTCTCTCACCACACCCCCCTCTCCCTCCCACCACCACCCCCACCACCCCCCCCACCCCTTGTTGCAGCTGAGCCACCCATAGTGCCACGGGCTTGGCTCTTGCTGCATTCTCCTGAGAAACCATCTCCCCCAGCAGTATCCAAAACAGATAATCTGTTAGAGAGGGAGATGGACCCAGGAGATTCTTGCACTACCTGCCTGGTGCTTTTACTCTGTCTGGTAGTCACCCATTCCCTTTCTGCCTATGCACTCTTTACCTGCCTCGTGATCACCTCACTGTACGTGCTATCCACGAAGATCTCACCCTTGCGGATGCTCCACAGTGACTCCAGCCGCAGCTCCAGCTCCAAAATGCGGGTTTCAAGTAGCTGCAGCTGGAGACACTTCCTGCACACATGGTCACCCTGGACACTAGAAGTGTCCCTGAATTCCTATATCACACAGGAGGATCATTCCACTTGGCCAAGCTGACCTGCCATAACTTACCCTTAAATTATTCGCTTTACTTTTACTTCCGCTAGTTTCAAGAATATTAAGGACAGAAGAAATACTCACCAGGTCCTACTTACCAAGGCTGCCGCTCTTCTTTCTGAGGAAAGGTAGAAAGTGAAATGATCACCTCCTTCCCTCTTCACTGAACTCCCTCTCTCACAAAACTCCAACTTAAGCACTCTAAAGCAGCCTAAAGCAGCACTCCAGTTCTATGCCTGCTATTCACCTTGTTGATTTGATTATATATTTCTTTCTCCACTTCCCTTCCATTATGTGCTAATCTATCGTATACCCCTAATCGGCGATGGATCCCTTCTTATCTTTTAACTCAATCAATGTGAATTCTGTATCTAAATATCTGCTAGTTACAGCCTTTTTTTGACTGCCATTATGTTACCTTTAACTAGTACAGTTATTCCACCACCCCTCCTTCCTTTCCTTTCTTCCTAAATGTATTATATCCTGCAATATTAAGTTGCTAATCTTTAACTAGATAGCCATGTTTCAGTCATCCCTATTACATCCCAATCCTGACAATAAATTATTGCCTCCAGTTCATCCAGTTTCTTTTCAATATGATGTACATTGCTGTACCAACAATTTTAATTGTTTTCATTATTCCTCTTTCTTTGTATTGAGCAGTTATTTTAATTTTATGCTCTATGACTGTATTTCATTTCTGGTCATTCATGTTGTCCTTATTCCTTCCTTTAGTTTCACCTTAACTTTCTTTTTCTCATTCTTTTACTATTAGGCTTCTGCAATTGCTAGCAGCTCCTTCCCCACATGTTATTAGTTTAAAGTTTTGTTTACAGCCCTATATCCTTTCCTCTAGGACCTTGGTCTCAGTCCACTTCAGGTGCAGCTTTCCCAACAATGCAGCTCCATCGTGTTGCAGGACAAGTTCCAGCGTTCTGTGAAATGGTACCCGTCCATTCCATGCCAGCTGTTAAGCCACATGTTGGCTTTTGTAATTCATTTGTCCCTATGCCAATTTGCACATGGTAATAATCTTGAGATCCTACTTTCAATTTAGCTCCTAACACCTGAAATTCCCTTAGCAAGACCCCTTCCTAATCTTTCCTATGTCATTGGTTTTGACATGAGCCACAATTACTGGAACATTCCCTCCATTACCACATTATTTTCCAACCATTTCAAGATATCCATCACCCTCATACTGGGTAGCCAGCCCACTCTTCAGGACACTTGGTCCTGACTGCAAAGCATACTATCCACCCCACTAATTAAAGAAACCCCTATAATTACAACATTTCTACTCCACACCTCTGCTCCTTGGACAGCCACATTCTCCATGGGGCCTTGGTCTTTCTCTTTATCTTCACAGCTATTGAGTGCTTCATGCCTATTGGGTAGTAACAGTGTCTGTTGGACGTCCTTCACTATCTCTCCTACATTCTCCTATCTGGCTGACTGACAGTCACACTCTCTCCTTCCTGTACCTGTGCTTTCCTCTAGTGTATGGCTGTTCTCTGGAGTGAATTATCCAGTAGTTTCTCCTCTTTCTCTATAAGTCACAGTGCCTCTAGCTCAAACTTCAGCTCAATGACTTTGAGTTGGTTAAAGGTTCTGCCATTGATGGTGAGATAAAAGAAAGGGGAATATACAATAGTTTAGAGTCAGAAGAATGGGCATTGCATGTTGGAGAAGAAAGCAAGTGGAGAAGGTAGAAATTGTAAAGCCATTTGAAAACAAGTACCAGGATTTTAAAGCTGATGGGTTGAAGGTTGAAAGTGGATGGAGGTTGGAGATCACATGGTCACAGAAGTATGGTATTTTGTGTGCGACAGATACAAGCGGCAGAATTTGAATGAATCACAGCTTATATGATGTACAGCTTGGGTGACCAACAAGGAAAGCATTGCAGGGTGAAGTAGGGATATAAGCAGGTCAGGGTTTGGGTATTCTGTGGTGATTCACCAAAGCCTTTCCACCATCGGTAAGGCACAAGTCAGGAGTCTGATGGAATACTCTCCCCTTGCCCGGATGAATGCTGCTTCAACAACACTCAAGAAGTTCAACATCATCCAAGACAAAGCAATCTGTTTGCTTGGCATCCCTTCCACTACCTTAAACATTCATTGCCTCCATCACCAAAGTGCTATGGCTGCATTGTGTACCATCTAAAAGACACACTGCAGCAACTCACCAATGCTCCTTCAACAGCATCTCCAAAACCTGCGACATCTACCACCTAGAAGAACAAAGGAAACAGGCACATGGGAACACCAGCACCTGCAAGTTCCCCTCCAAGTCACACACCATCCTGACTTGGATATATATTGTTTTTCCTTCAGTATCACTGGGCCAAAATCCTGGAACTGCCTAATTAACAGCACCATGTGTGTATCCGCACCACACAGAATGCAGCCATTCAATAAAGTGGCTCAGCACCACCTTCTCAAGGGCAACTAGGGATGGACAATAAGTTAGAGTGCCTCTAGCTCAAACTCCAGCTCAACGACTTTGAGTTGCCAGTGATGTCCACATCCACTGGATGAAGAAAAAAGTGATATTCTGAAGGTGATCTTGTTGATGAACAAGATGCAAGATCAGACACTCAGCTAGGATCAATCAGGACATTGAGATTGTCTACTGTCAAACGGAGTGTTATCTAATTTATCTTTCTCTGCTTTCATCTTATTTACCTCCACTGAGTCATCAAATTTCATAGATATCTCAGCAAACTTCGACAAATATCATGCAAGCAATGCAAATAGGAAGAAATCTTTCAGCGTTTCACAAATGTTAATGTAGAAATGTTTCCACATACAACACCAATAGAGGTACAGTGACATTTTAACCAAGTGCCAAGTAAACACAAAAGTCAAAGATTGAACATAGATTTGAGTACTTGGCATATAATCAAGCAACAGGTTAAGTATTCCTTTGGTCACTTTGTGTAGTGGCACTGCAAAATGTATTTGCATATGATTCTTCTGTTCATGGTTTGTGCAAAATCACAAGCATGAGTATAAAGAATATCTTTTATGATATTGCTAGACATAATGACCAAAATAATTCTTACTCCAACACTAGACATGGTCACCATTTTGATGAAAAATATCGACTCAATTATATGACAGGAAAAGATGTTAATCATGAATTGTCAAACTCTGCTTGATGTTTATATAAACATCTCATTTCTAATGTCTTGAAAATATCCTCGAGCCACAGCAACACAGATCTGGAAGAGATCCAGCCTTATTATTAATTAAGTAGAAATGAACCAGAAAGTGTTCATTATGTTAGATAGCGTCAAACAGAATCAGTGTGAGAATAAGTCACATCCAGCTGGTGTGAAAGTCAGCCAAATATTGTGCCAGCTTCAAGGAGCTAGTGCAGATCTGGTACAAATGTACACTTAGGAGAGCTGGACCAGCTTTTTGTCATGTGTCCAAAGACAACAAAAGATTAGCATTCCCCATTTTCTTTAGAACAGGCTGTAAACAAAGACCTGCTCCATTTATTTTGTAAAATTTATACCTAGTTTTTAATCACACATTTGACAGGTATTACAGTTGTTTTAGAAAAAAGTTGGAAAGAGGGTTTGAAGTACTTAAGAAGCAAACTGCATTTATATAACACTTCTCAATTTCTCAGGAGATCTCAAAGCACTTTTCAGCCAGTGAATCACTTCTAATTTGTAGTTAGTTATGTTTTATAGGCAAATTCAACATAAGAATGAACAAAAGAACATAAGAAATGGGAGAAGGAGTAGGCCATTTGGCCTCTTGAGTCTGCTCCACCATTCAACAAGATCATGGCTGATCATGGACCTCAACTCCATTTTCCACACTATCCCCATTTCACTTAATTCCCATTGTATCCAAAAATCAATTGATCTCTGTCTTGAATAAACTCAATGACTGAGCATCCACAGCAGAGAGTTCTAAAGATTTGCAACCCTTTGAGTCAAGAAATTTCTTCCCATCTCAACTCTAAATGGCTGATCCCTTATTCTGAGACTGTGAATCTTAGTTCTAGACTTTCCAGCCAGGGGAAACATCCTCCCAGTATACACCTGTCAAGCCCTTTCAGAATTCTACATATTTCAATTAGATCACCTCTCATTCTTTTAAATTCTAAGGAATATAGGCTTAGGTTAGGTAACGAAACCAAAGCTGTACAGAGTACTCCAGGTGTAGTCTCACCAAGACTGTATATAATTGTAGTAAGACTTCCCTACTCTTATACTCCAAGCTCTTTGTAATAAAGCCTAACATACCATTTGCTTTCCTAATTGCTTGCTGTACCTCCACGTCAACTTTCTGTTTTGTGTAAAAGGACATCCAGGTCCTTCTGAATAGCAATATTTTCCAGTTTCTCACTATTTAAAATAAAAATTCTGCTTTGCTATTTTCCCTACCAAAGTGGGTAATTTCACACTTCCTCACATTGTATTCAATCTGCCATTTTCTTTCCCACTCACTCAACCTGTCCATATCTTTTTGCAGCCTCTTTGCATTTTCCTCACAGCTTACTTTCCCACCTAGCTTTGTATCCTCAGCAAACCTGGATACATTACATTTAGTCAACACATCTAAGTCAATGATATGGATTGTAAGCAGCTGAGGCCCAAGTACTGATCCTTGCAGTACCTCACTAGTTACGGCCTGCGAGCCCAAAAATGACCCATTTATTCCCGTTCTCCATTTTCTGTGTTATTCAATCCTCAATCCATGCTAAATATATTACCTCCAATCCATGAGCCCTGATTTTATGTGCAACATAGGAATGTCCATTTAATCTGTTTTTGCGGTGCTGGTTGATGAATGAATGTTAACCAAAACACCATTTCCACGGAATGAAAATTCAGCAGGTTTTATAATTGGTGGCTGACCCTCTCCACTATATTATTACCCAGGTGGCGAAGGCCAGAATTTACCACTTCATTTCAAACAAGAGAAGTTTAACTCTGTTAAGCAATTATCTTTCTTTCCACTATTAATTGAGGGAAGGTCAGATTAGTGAATGTGGATTTTACATGCGACAGATTTTGCTTTAATTTTCAGAAAGGTATATTGTGAAGAGGTCCAATTTTAACCCACTTGAAACTCATTCATTTAAGCAGAGCTAAAATCAGGCTTTTTAAGGTTTCTCTGTTTGATAGCATGTGGTTTAAGAGCAATTTAGCCGCATGTATCGGGTCTCAGATTACTTAGTTACAGTAAAAAAGCAAATTGCTCATTGAACAATTCATGAAATAACTATTTCTTTACCTTGTCAAAGTTAATTTAATCTTCCATTGAATTGATTGCTTCCTACATTGCAAATTTCCCAATTACTGGCGTTCCTTCCTTACAGTTATCTTACCATGAATACCGGGAATAGAAGCTATATGTGGCATGCTGCTTTCATATCCCTCTCTGCTTTCCGGAGATGACTTAGCCAGAGCCAGCGTCATACGGGAGGAGTTCCACCAATTTTCTCTTCCAGATTGCGAGCCCCCAAGGAAATATCTGCCTGCCTCACACCTTCCTCCCTCACACGGCGATGTGTGGAAATGGGACTGTCTTTCCTCCACTGATCTGGAGTGCTCGAGGGCAAAGCCGTAGCACAGAGAGTTTCTATCGGAAAACTGTCCATAGGCACAGGATATAATGTCATGTTGGGAATGTGGCTGTGAGCCTTCTGTATGATCCAGCAGTTGTGGGGAAGCATGGTCTGTTAGTGGACTTCCTCCCCATTGGCTCTCATGGTCCGATTCAGATCTTTCTGTGTGGAATCCGGAATACTGCAGTAGAAGGGAGGAGAAGAGAAAGGAGAAAGTTACTGAAAGGATCACAAATCTGCATTTGGGTTTAATTACACTAATCTTAAATAATAAAAAATCATCTTCAATCATTCTTGTTCCTGCTGAGCTCCACATATGCCATCCTTCACAACCTTCATTCTTCCTGCGTTTTCAAACGTCATAATCGGCCTTAATTACTTTGTTTTCTACTCTTTCCCAATATCTAAAAACTGGTACCTCTCATAATGTCATAGTCAGGGAGGCCCCGCTAAGAGGGGGAGGGGGCTTCAGGTTTAAAGGGCAGGCAGGAATCTTCATGCGTGGGTGGCCCTTGTCACCAGCAACTCTCTCCATTGGGCACAGGCTTCCCAAGAGGGAAGGGGCTCCCCCAATTGTCATAGGATCAAGCAGATTAGAGAATTAAACGCATGGCTCAAAGAGTGGTTTGGGAAGAATGGGTTTTGATTCATGGGTCACTGGAACAAATACACATAAAAAAGGGAGCTATTCTGTTGGGATGGGCTCCACTTAAACCAGGCTGGGATCAGTGCCCTGGTGCATTATGTAACTAGGGCCATGGATATGGCTTTAAACTAAACGAGTAGGGGAGGGTTCAGATGAAGGAAGATTTAGGAATCTAAGGAGAAAACTTGAGACAATAGAACAGTATGTCGATTCGGATGAAGACAGATAGAGGGAACAGGAGGGACAGAGTGTTTAACAGTAATAATGCATCAGTGAACAAGAGCCATGTAAATAAGAGATGTAGAAAATGACACTAAACGTTCTTTATCTAAGTGCGCAAAGCACTTGCAAAAATTAGATGAACTAGTTACTGACAGGAGCGGGTTTAATTTAAACAATCCTGAGTTCTCTTCTCTCCACCTGCCCGTAAACAGCAGAAAGCTGTTTTCTGATTTTTGATTTCCCCCTTTATAACTGGTGGCATATTTTTCTATCCTCTCAGTTTTGGTGTGATCCAATTCTTTATTAATAACCCCATAGCAAACTTGAGATAGGATGAACTAAAAGCGTTAATTTATTTGCACACACTCAATGCGAGAGGAGAGGAGCAATTTGGCCTGCTTTTCATTCATACAATAAAGGTGGAATAGAGAAAAGAAAGAAGTACAGGGCAAAGACCACAGGTAAAATAAGAATTAATGTTTCACATGAGTTCAGAGTCCAGAATCAAAATCCAATACTGTATTCTTTCAAGGAGTCGGTAGGTTGAAGACCAATGCTGGATAATTCACTTTTTTCAGTAGAAATGACTTCCACAATGAGATGGACACACAGAGGCAAATTAGTCTTGCAGGCACTGGCACAGAAGTTCAAAAATTCCAGTAGAAACAATGTAGATGGAGAGGCAGATATTCAAACATTTACAGAACCCTGGTTCTGAGCTGCTGCTTGGTTCAGGGAAGATAGCAGTCTGAGCTTTGCAGCTCCACATGGCAATATTACTGGTTCCAGCAGTTTGCTGTTGGGGGGGTTTGGGGAGTCAAGTGACTCCCACCTCTCCACTGTGGCTTGGACAAGGATGTATATTCCTTAGTCTGGATTCTTGAGATTGGTAATGTTACAACCATTAATAATTTCAAAAGAGGTTTCACAGTCCTTTGTCCTATCAGAATGGTCATCTCCATTGGACAGGCCCTGGCCTTAGAAATGTAGATGGTGGTTGTACAATTTCTGTGGATCTGATCTCTGCAGTCACAGGGGTCATTAGCACCACTTAGGGATAATGAGGTGTCAGCTTCTCAGAATGCCAGAACGTTCCTTTTGTTTGAGTCATGGCCAGCCATGGCTTCAAGTCATTTAAAGCCTTTGTCCAGTATTTTTAAGATATTTATAAATTAGCCATGCTGATATTTATATATTTTATAAAAATATAGAATGAGGTCTTAGCTCCAGGACAGCCACAAAGAGAGATAAATGGTTTAGATAAAATCACCATTCCAGAGACATGGAGCGGAATCATCCCGGATTTGCACTAAGTGTGGTAGCAGGCGGGGAAAATGACGTTTTACCCACCGGCCGCAATGGTGGCTTCTCACGCCGTATCTTCCCGATCCCACCCCATTAATTATACATTCCCGGGAAACAGGTCATTTCCATGGTGGGCAGGCTCTCATTCACCTGCCTCGCCATCACCTCGCCACTTCCTCGTGCCAGGCGCCATATTTAAAGTGCATCCGCGGGCACACCTCTCAGTGCTTCCAGCCCAGGACGGCTGCAGGGAAGACATGGAGAAAGACAAGAAGACTGCAGCCCTTCGGTTTAATGATGCATCCCTCGAGCGCCTTTTGGACGCAGTGAGGCCTGCCATGATGTACTCTGCACCCGCTCTGGCCGCAGGAGGGGCAGCAACATCACTAATCCAGCATGGGAGGTGGTGACAGCGGTGGTCAGCATCAATGCCCTGCAAAAGAGGACAGCCACCCAGTGCCAAAAAGGGATAAATGATCTCCCTTCCACCAGGGTAAGGCACTCTTCTCATCATTCTCAACTGACGCACTCACAAACCCATCACACGTTCACAGGGATCTCACTCACTGCCAGTTTAAGGGACATCACCATTCACTAAATACATACATTCTGTCTTCACAAAGGAGGACACTAATAACTTACCAGAAATGTTGGGGAACACAGGGTTTAGTGAGAGGGAGGAACTGAAAGAAATCAGTATTGGTAGGGAAATGGTGCTGGGGAAATTGATGGGATTGAGGGCCAATAAATCCCCAGGGCCTGATAATCTACATCCCAGAGTACTTAAGGAAGCGGCCCTAGAAATAGTGGATTCATTGGTGGTCATCTTCCGAGATTCTACAGACTCTGGAACAGTTCATACAGATTGGAGGGTAACTAATGTAACCCCACTATTTAAAAATGGAGGTAAAGAGAAAACAGAGAAATATAGACCAGTCAGCCTGATATCGGTAGTAGGGAAAATTCTAGAGTCCATTATAAAAGATTTAATAGCTGAGCACATGGAAAACAGTGGCAGAATCGGACAGTGTCAAGCATGGATTTACAAAAGGGAAATCATGCTTAACAAATCTACTGGAATTTTTCGAAGATGTAACTAGTAGAGTTGATGAGGGGGAGCCAGTGGATGTGGTTTATTTGAACTTTCAGAAGGCTTTTGACAAAGTCCCACAAAAGAGATTGGCATGTAAAATTAAAGCACATGGGATTGGGGGTAGTGTATTGAAATGGATAGAAAACTGGTTGGCAGACAGGAAACAAAGAGTAGGAATAAACGGGACTTTTTCTGAATGGCAGGCAGTGACTAGTGGGGTACCACAGGGATCGGTGCTGGGACCCCAGTTATTCACAATATATATTAATGATTTAGATGAGGGAACTAAATGTAATGTCTCCAAATTTGCAGATGACACAAAGCTGGGTGAGAGGGTGAGCTGTGAGGAGGATGCAGAGATGCTTCAGTGTGATTTGAACAAGCTGAGTGAGTGGGCAAATGCATGGCAGATGCAGTATAATGTGGATAAATGTGAGGTTATCCATTTTGGTAGCAAAAACAGGAAGGCAGATTATTACCTGAATGGCTATAAATTGAGAGAGAGGAATGTGCAACGAGACCAGGGTGTCCTGGGTATACACAAGTCGCTGAAGGTAAGCATGCAGGTGCAGCAGGCGGTAAAGAAGGCAAATGGTATGTTGGCCTTCATAGCCAGAGGATTCGAGTACAGGAACAGGGATGTCTTGCTGCAATTGCACAGAGCGTTGGTGAGACCACACCTGGAATATTGTATGCAGTTTTGGTCTCCTTATCTGAAGAAGGATGTACTTGCTATAGAGGGAGTGCAGTGAAGGTTTACCAGACTGATTCCAGGGATGGTGGGACTGACATATAAGGCGAGATTGAGTCGGTTAGGATTATATTCGTTGGAGTTGAGAAGAATGAGGGGGGATCTCATAGAAACCTATAAAATTCTAACAGGACTAGACAGGGTAGATGCAGGAAGGATGTTTCCGATGGTGGGGGAGTCCAGAACCAGGGGTCACAGTCTGAGGATATGGGGTAGACCATTTAGGACTGAGATGAAGAGAAATTTCTTCACCCAGAGAGTGGTGGGCCTGTGGAATTCGCCACCACAGAAAGTAGTTGAGGCCAAGACATTGTATGTTTCCAAGAAGGAGTTGGATATAGTTCTTGGGGCGAAAGGGATCAAAGGATATGGGGAGAAAGCGGAAGCAGGCTATGGAGTTGGATGATCAGCCAAGATCATAATGAATGGTGGAGCAGGCTCGAAGGGCCAAATGGCCTACTCCTGCTCCTATTTTCTATGTATGTTTCTATGTATTCTCTCACACACACCTTCATTGTCCTCATCCCGTCCATGGGACCACTCACCACCCACACATGCCAGGCATGTTTATCATCTGGTCTGGCAGGTGTCCTGCTTACACTCTCGCCTTCTCTATTCATGCAGAACAAGCTGGCATACAACAACAGAGAGAGGTCGCAGACTAGTGGAGGAGTGTCTGAAATCAAGGTCCTCACAGACTTTGAGAATAGAGTCACCCCGCTGGCCGGTGAAGATCTGGACCAGTCCTGTGCTGACGGTGAGGTCAGTGCTGCTCTACCGAGTGAGGATCCAGCAGTGCAACATCCATCAGATAACCATGCTGTGGGTGATGTATCCTGTTTCACAGGCCACTGCCATGCACTAATTATCTCTCCTTGCTTTTGCAGGCACAACTGGGAAACAGATGAAGGGGTCCACGACCCAGATCCTTGACCCAAGCCCCAAAGAAACCTGTGAAGAGGAATCTGAAGGCACCTTCATTGAAGATCCATCACAGCATTCACCCATACCCTCCACCAGCGCAGAGACACACACCTCAGTGGGACTTGGTTTTAGATTAGCCTCGGGATCACAATCTGGTGAGCACATTGCACAGTCTGATCCACAGCAGGCGGCAGCAGGGACTTCCCAGGTCTCTGGCACTTGGAGGACTGCTGGAAGCCAGAAATTTGCTGAGTCTGAGTCAGACAACGAGCCTCTGGACTCCGTCATACCTTAGTTGCTGGAGCTGCAAAGACAAGCTCAGGAACATCAGGAAGGGATGTCCACTGCACTCCTCAGATTCCAAGGCACGACGGAGGAGTCTGTCCGCCTTCCAGCTTAGGTAATAGTGCTGACATTGCAATACACCAAGGTCAACACTGGTAGGATGGTGGCCATCATTGGGACCTTGGTCCAGGACATTGCTCCGCGGGTTCAACTCCATTGCTGACACCATAGTTGCCCTCCAACAGTGTCAATGCGAGAGGGGTGCGGGGTAGTTTGATCTCACTCCAGCTACCCCTTCTCCTCAAGGAGTCAGCCGGGGTCTTTGGGAACCCATAGGGAGGATCAGCAGGTGCACACTCTGGGGCCATCCACCCAGGTGACTCTGGGAGTGTCTGGCTCATCCAAATCCCCTCTCCCTGTAACCCCAGCAGCTCCAGCTACAGGTGGAGGAGGGTGCCACTGCCAAGCAACAGGCCGGTGCCCTCCAGGTCTCGGCCCTCAAGAGGAAGCCCATCAAGGTCATCACAAACAGGGCGTAGCAGTCAGCAGGCTGCCTCCACCTCTGTTGTGGATGTGGAGGGAGCAACAAGATGTAGCGACAGGGTTAGGAAGGTTAAGAAGGTGTAGTTGCACAGCCTGGGCATGGGTGTTAATCTGTTCACTATTGTAAATAAACTCCCAAGAATGTCTCCCTGCCTATGGCTCCTTGTTCTGATGAGCAGTGTTCTTGTCACTCAGATGTGAAACCTTGGTTCCTGCACAAGATAAATGCAGGTGTCTCAGTCCAGGGCCTCTTCCCTGTGCTTTGTGCAGCCTTCAGACAAAAGTGATGATCTGGCCTCACTCTCCCAGGGCATATTACTAATGCCTGTACCTCGATGGTGCTTTTCATTGCTGCAAGAATGTCGTGGGCAGGCATCACAGAGTTCCATCATTCTCTGTGTGCTCTCAGCACCTTTAAGGTGGGGCTGGCCCCCATCTGTTCAGCATCTGTGATTATTGACGCTGTGCTCCTGAAGCGGTCAGGTGCTGAAGGTGGACTTAGGATCAGATTGTTCAGTAGTTTCATGGCTGCGTCTCTATGATATGACCCTGATCACAAAGCACAAGCGAGCTGCCTGGGGCCAGACAGGAGTCAGATATTCTCAGAGGCAATGTGAAGATCTTTGGAGTGTCCTCACTGCATGTCGTCATCCTCCTCCTGCCATCGAGCGACTGTCAGGGCCTCCACTGCATCTCCATGACAGGAGCCTTATCCCAGAGGGTATGTGCACTGCCGTTAGTCACACAGGAGTCAAACGTTCACAGATACAATGTGGGGATCTATGGTGTTTCCTCAATGCATGTCGCCATCATCCTCCCCAAATCTAGCAGCTATAAGGGCCTCCCAAACATGCCTGCCTCATCTGGCCAGTGTGATGGCCTCATCACCTTCATCGTCACCTTCGAGGACCTCCTCACCCTCATCCCCCTCGACGTCCTCCTCATCGGACCTCCAGCTACTCCATCTCCTTCTCAGCTAATTCCTCTCCCCATTGCAGCACCAGGTTGTAAAGGGCGCAGCAGATGATGACAATGTGTGACATCCTCTGTGGACCTTATTGCAGGGCTCCACCAGACCGGTCCAGGCACCGGAAAAACATTTTCAGCATCCCGGTGGTCTGCTCCATCAAGTTGCAAGTTGCAATATGAGCCTCATTATACCGTCACTCTGCTGCAGTCTGAGGCTGCTGCACGGGCGTCATCAGCCACGTCCTCTGTGGGTAGCCCTTGTCCCCGAGGAGCCATCTCTGCAGCTTCTGTGGACCCTGGAAGACGTCAGGGATTGGTGACCGACTGAGAATATAAAAGTTGTGCACACTCCCTGGGAACCGAGCGCCGACCTGCAGGATGCGTTTGTGCTGCTTGCACACCAGCTGCACATTCAGTGAATGGAAGCTCTTGCAATTGACATAGTTGACCTTTTATTGCGACGGAGATCTGGGCACCATGTGAGTGCAGTCAACAGCACTTACACCTGTGGGAAACTTGAGATCTGGGCAAACCCAATTGCTCTTGCATCCTGGATCTCCTGGTCCTGGGTGAAATGCACAAAGTTGTGTGCCCTTGTCAAGATGGCATCCGTGACCTCATGGATGTATTTGTGGGTAGAGGCTTGTGGGTCCCACAGAGGTCACCTGTGGAGCCCTGAAAGGAACCACTGGCGTAAAATTTGAGTGCCGCGGTCACTTTCATGGCCACTGGCAGTGGATGCCCTCCATACTCCTGTGGCACCAAATCCTGCAGCAGCTGGCAGGTGTGACCAACCAGATCTCTAAATATGCGCAGTCTTCGGTAACACTGGCTTTCGATCATCTGCAGGAACGAAATGCGGCATCTATAAACCCTGGGTCTAGCTAGGCATCAATCAGCAATGGCTCCCTGTGGCTCTCCAGCAGCGTGTGCAGGAGCCCCAGCCGCTCCTTCTTCTGTACAGCCAGGCACCTCAGTCACTCTCTTCTCCGTCATCTCTGCTCTCTGTATGCCACGAGGTATATAGCTAGTTCACCAGGCTCCATGCTCCTGATGTACTCCTCCTGCAGGATGAGAGAGAGAAAGAGAGATGCATGGGTTAGCTTTGGCATTCGAAGAACCTCTCTTGGTTAAGTCTGAAGGCCCCTTAATGCATCCAGGAGAGTGCTGGCCACCACTTGGATGGCCAGAGATTAGTTTCTGCATGGCTGCCTGAAACCTCACCCTCCTCCCCACTCCACCTGACCGACTGGCAGCAGCTTTGCCCACTGGGCTGCATCCTGTGCTCTCAGCTCAGGTACATGTATTCTCCTAACCCACACTGCAAAGCTGCACTGTTAGCTTGAACCATGGCAGAGACTGGCCCAAACCAGGATGCTGACATTGCAAGGGGCTGTGAGCACCTCCACCAGTGACTGCTCCATGGCTAGCTTTAGCAAGGAGATTGTACAACGTGCCCAGTGGTCCAACTGTTCTGCAGTCCACTAAAATGCTCATTAGTTTGCAGTCTGTGCCTGAGGGGTTAAAAGCTCTAAAGCACTTGTTGGCACTTTCATGCCTCTGCGTTGCTTGAGTGGGCAGATAAGCTAGAGGCCCCCCACAAGCATGTCAATGTGGCTGCATCCGAACTGTCTCAGCCCTGGAGGAATGGTCACTTTATACAAGGTTTCCCTGGTGCACGGCAGCTTCCCTCCCCCTCACCCTGCACATGCTTGTGCACTTCCATCACCCGCAGGGCAGCCCTTGCACCGCCCCCCCCCCCACCCCCCCCACCCAAGTCACCTCAACCACAGGGCAGCCCTTGCACCCCCCCAACTCTCCTCAACATTGACGTCCAACAGGCAACCCTCGCGAGTGCTGTGCAATGTTACTGTGCACTCACCTCCGAGTTCCCCTCAAAGTGCAGCCCGCCAAGTGCAAGCCTTATATATGCTGTTGTGAAATATGTCGGCGTGGTGCTCCAGCGTGGGGGGATGATTCTGGCAGGCTGGGCTGATATGGAGATGCAGATGTATTACAATGAGTTTCCCGATGTCTGATGGCAGGAAATGCGGCCCAACATTGACAAGCAGAACGAATGATTGCAAACTGGTTTCACGATGTCTTGAAATAGATTTTTGGCCTTCTCGTTATATTGTCCGTTCACGCCGCTGAACACACCCCACGCCAGCGGGCATGGAAAATTCCACCCATGGCTAGAAGGTGACCAAGTTTGGGAAATAAATATCCCAGGGTTCACAACATGTTGGAAAGACAAACAAAATGTAAAAAAGAAAAGGGTTCACCCTGATAGTTAAGAATGACATGAAAACATTAGTGAAAAAGGATTCTGGCTTGGAAGATCAGGAAGTCTTCTTTTTAGGCAGTCAATTCGAGGATGACTTGCTTCCACTGCGGTTCAATGAGTTCTGAGATGGCTGACAAATCCAATCTGCAATCTGCAGTCTCTGCCATATGCAGGGCAAGTAGTGCTGGAAGGGTTAGGTAGATGGGTTGTTTGGAGGTTTGCATGCTTCCTCCAATGCCTCAGCTTCACCTCTGCACATTCCCAACAAAGTCTCTAGATGTGTTCGCTGCCTTCCCAAATGAGCCTTCTCCATTTTGGACAGTGACAAGCCAGGGACTCCCATGAGTCGAGTAGAATCAGTATGGGTGGAGATTAGAAATGAGAAAGGTCAGAAAATGCTGGTGGAAATCACTTATAGGCTCCCAAACAGTAGTTATACTGTTAGAGAGAACATTAAACAAGAAATAACTGGAGCTTTTAACAAAGGCAATGAAATAATTGTGGTAACTTTAATGTTCGTATGCACCAACAAAGGTGGTCTGGAAGATGCGTTTATAGAATGCTTTTGTGACAGTTTTCTCTAACTGTACAATGTGGAAAAAAATAGAATATGAAAATAAACTATCCAGAAATATGGAAACAGATTGTAAGAGCATTTACAAGCATCTAAACAGGAGAGTAGCTCAAGTAAACTGGTCCCTTGGATGGAAAGGCAGCAGAATATCATCATGGGGAATGCGGCAATGGCAGAGACATTGAACAAATATTTTGGTCCAAATTTTCATTGAGTCAGGAGGGCTCCATGCCTTAGCGAAAATAGTGCTGGAACCCAGAATCCAGAAGTCCCGCCCAGAACCACAACACCTACAGTTTTCTACAGGGAGTTGTGAGGGGAACAGGGGTGGGCTGTATTTCACACATCAACAGTTCAAAGAGGCAACTACACATTTAAAAGTGTAGCTGCCATCACACAGATCCAATTTTGGGCACTCAAATTTCTCAAACATGACTCATGGGCTTTAGACATCTGAGGGAAAGGTCTAAATGCGCCATAGTTATTTGGAGAGGTAAGGTACCCTTTTGAAGAGATAGGGTACCCCTTTTGGAGATGTCGGGTACTCTTTGGGAGAGGTCAGGTACCCCTGTGAAAATGTTAAGAGTGGACGTGAATGTGCATAAAATTGAATGAGTCTTTGGAACTGTCAAACTGTCAAATCATTCAAACACCTTGCCCTTTAAATTAAAAAAAGCCAGCCTGCAGTTGAAAAGAATCAGTGCTTGCAATTTCAATAGAAGGTTATTGACAGAAGCCTGAGGGTTATCATTTTAGGATTAGAGCTGCTTGACTGCTTCCACAACGTATCATTATCACAGTGGGGGGGCCTGTAAATTCACAGTTTGATTTACAGCTCAGAGAAGTTATAAAGGTATTAGCTATCTTTAATGTGGGCCTATGAAAACAAGTGTTTGTTTTAGAGGGGAATTAAGTACTTGAAGGAAATGTTTGTTTTTATAAGGGGTTAAGCACTTGAAGGGACTTGAATGTATTGAATGGGCTTTTATCAGTGAGAGTCATTTGATTTTTAATATAGGCAAGTCCATAATAGATACTTAGAATTTTATTTTATTCCATCTCACCAGGTTTGCTCTAGGTGAATACTGGGTGAGTTGGCATGGAAGGTGTAAGGGAGAAGGGTGGTTGGTGGAGCATGGGTTGGCATTAGTTGTCACTAAGTTGGCATAGGAGCTATAAAAGGCTGTGGGAATTAGTAGGGAGTCATGGGTTGGAAGGGGTGACCATGGAGGGGGAGCACGTAGAGGGGCACAGGTTGGCATGGAGGTATGGGGGACATGGAGTGTAGGTAAAGTGGCATAGGTTGGCATGGAGGGTATGAGGAGCCATGGGTGGTGGGTGGGGGGGCATGAGGTGGCATGAGTTGGCATGGATGTGGCATGGGGAATGTGTGGGAGTGAAAGGGTGTAAGAGGTACAGTGCTGTTTTTGGTTTTATTGCTTTTTTCACAATTGGGATGAAGGCGAGCCTTTTAAACAGCCCGCCTTGGCACCCAGCAGCCCCCATGGCTGCCTCCAAAATCTTTCCTGGGGCAGTGGGCCTGACTCCAGTTAGTACCCACACCCCTGGAATGAAAATCCAACCGTTTGGGGCATTTTCTCCCAAGTCGGGTTTACGGAGTGGGGGATTTTTCTGACTTGGGAGCAAAAATTTGTCTCATCGTGTCTGCCTTCACAGTAGAAGACACAAATTACATACCAGAAACAGAGGGTAACCAAGCGGCTAATAAGAGTGAGGTACGTAACATTATTAATACCAGCAGGGAGAAAAAGTATTAGAGAAACTTAAGGGACTAAATCTGACAAATCCCCAGGACTTGATGGCCTACATCCTGGGGTTCTAAAAGAGGGAACTGCAGAGAGAGTGGATGCACTGGTTCTGATTTTCC
Source organism: Cetorhinus maximus (assembly GCF_964194155.1). Lineage (NCBI taxonomy): Eukaryota > Metazoa > Chordata > Chondrichthyes > Lamniformes > Cetorhinidae > Cetorhinus > Cetorhinus maximus. The sequence goes on from NC_135883.1 coordinate 130,292,051, forward strand.
AAAATTTCATAGATTCTGGAATCGTCCTTGCAGATTGCATGTTGACAAAGGTAACTGACAGAGAGCAAACGGGGAACTTCTAGCCAGTTAGCCTGACTTTAGTCATCAGGAAAATGCCGGGATCTACTGTTAAGGAAGTCTTAACAATATACTTAGAAAATCCTAGTATGATCAGACAAAGTCAACATGTTTTTATGAAAGGGAAATTACGTTCGACAAATTTATTCATAATTTTTTGATGCAACTAGAAGAGTAGATAAAGGAAACCAGTAGATGTAGTATACTTGGATTTCTGAAAGGTATTTGAGAAGCTGCCACAAAAGGTTAAAAAAATTTCCGGTCCCGCCAGAGTCAATGGATTTTTTGAATGGCTCGCCACATTTTACGGCCCCCATCCCCGCTGTGACCATTGAGTCGTGGGTAATAAGGTTTATTAGCATGGATAGAGGATTGGTTAATGGGCAAGAAGCAAAGAATAAGGATAACCGGGCCTTTTTAAGTTGGCAGGCTGCGACAAGTGGAGTGCAGCAAGGATCGGTGTTGTGGCCTCAGCTATTTACAATCTGTATTAATGACTTGGACAAAAAGACCGCGAGTAAAGTATCTAAGTTTTCAGATGATGCAAGGCTGTGAGGGGGATACAAAGAGGCTGCAATGAGATATAGACAGGTTATATGAGTGGGCAACAAAGTGGTATATGATATGGGGAAGTTTGAGGTTATTCACTTTGGCAGTAAAAATAGCAAAGCAAAATATTTTTTAAAAGGCATGAAACATGGGTGTCAATACCCTGAACAAAGCTCTTAATGAGTCTAATTGCCCACCTCGTGAGGTTGGGAAACAGACACGCCAGCTGGTGCCAGTATTTTTGAGCTCCCTCCGTCTCCATTCGGGGCCTGAAAATTCTGCCCATAAAGCACCATACCAACTGATTCAGCCTTAACTGGAGTATTGTATCCAATTCTGGACACCAGTCTTTAGGAAGGATGTGAAGGCATTAGAGAGGGTGCAGAACTAATTTATAAGAATGGTTCCGGGATGAGGATCTTCAGTTATGTGGGTAAATTGGAGAAGCTGGGGTTGCTCTTTATAGAGAAGAGAAGGTTGAAAAGAGATTTAATAGAGACGTTCAAAATTCTGGAAAGAGTTGATAGGGAGAAACTGTACCCATTAGCAGCAGGATCGAGAACCAAAGGAATTTTAAAGTGAATGGCAAAAGAACCAAAGGTGACATGAGGAAATGCGAAGTGAGTAGTCAGGATCTTTTTCACAAAGTGAGTAGTTAGGATCTGGAATGTACTGACTGAGAGGGTGGCGGAGGTAGTTTCAATCTTGGCTTTCAAGGGGGAATTGGATGATTATCTTTCTGAAGAGAAAAAATTTGCATGGCTATGGAGAAAGGGTGGAAGAGTGGGACTAGCTGAGTTGCCCTTGCAGAGAGGCAGTGTGGACTTGAAGGGCCAAATAGCCTCCTTCTGTACTGTAACTACTCTATGATTCCATAATTTTATGATTCTATCATAAAGTGGAATCACAAATTACAGAGGGGAAATATTGCGGTACTGGAAATCCAAAATAAAACCACAACTGCTGATGAAAGGACTTTGACCTGAAAGGTTAACTTTGCTTCTTTCTCCGCCGATGTTACCTGATCTGCTGAGCATTTCCAGCATTTTCTGGTTTTAAGCACAACTTTCTTTATGCCATTGGTGTGGTTATTAGGCAAACGTTTGGGCTAACATCACACTCTGAGCAAGCACACTGCTGAAACTGTGCGAAATAACACCAGTGTCATACCTGCTTACAGAACCCACTAATTTGATGCTGGTACTGTTTTCAGAGCATACAAGAGAACAGCACAGAGGCATACTGTTCACTCGCTCAACTCTTTAGTTAGGCAAGACAAAGCACTGTGCACACCTACTTAAACATACATGAGGGGTACTGGTCACTGGCTTTTAACTGCAGGGGGAATATACAAGATTAGGAATGTCCTGGTCATCTCTAAGACTTGGAGGTGGTCCATTTCAACTGGATGTATTTTAAACTTCAGTTTTACATTGTTTTTTAAATGAGGTTCACACATTATTTGCCCTAACATCACAAAATGGAACCACCTTCGCTCTATTTCCTGTCGTTGCTACTTTGGGAATCTACTATGGCTCTCATACTTCAAGATAAAACAATTTTTCAACCGCTGATCACCGACAAAAAATTGTTCAGCTCGAAGGCTCATGAGCCACTCAAATATTTGCAGATCTTAATTAAAATTGATTTGAGTATCTTGCTGCCTAATGCATAACTTTTATTGAACTCAACACATTTACCAACTTCAGTGTTTCTGTTAAAAAAGGTAAGAGGATTTAAAGCTATGCCACATTGATTGTGTTGCACCATGGGCCCAAGAATGCGATGGCCGGGACAGCCACACACCAGTTACTAGCCTTGTCAGTGGAACTCCAAACTGACCTATCCCTATTATGTGAAGTCAGCTACTTTAACCATTTTACAGACATTCTCAGCATATAGCTGTTGATGTCCTGGGAGAGCATGGAGGCCATGTAAGCAGCCAACAACTGTCAACAGGCTGCTAGCTGTCAGGAAGGATGTGCTGTTTTTATGGGTCACACAGTTTCCCCTACAAGAAATACCCGGTTATTAGAGTTCATGGGACAAGGTGGTCTTCTGTGGAGGAGAGGACTGACAGCAAGACAGAAGATGAGTTATCTCGAAGGCCTCCAACATAGGGCAGAATTTTGCAGTTGGCGAGCAGAGGGCAGGGCCCGCTCGCCGACATGTAAAATGATGCAGGATGACTACGGGGGTTCCCCCCGATGTCATCCTGGCCCACTTAAATTTTCAGGAAGGCGGGGGCACAGCCAAATCAGCTGCGGGCCCGCCGACCTGTCAATGGCCAATTGAGGCCATTGACAGGATCAATTATACAATTAAAGGACCTGCCCATCCAACCTTAAGGTTGGCGGGCAGGCCAGGAGCCCCGGCGGGCGATAGAAAAAACATGAAACCTCATCCACCGGCGGGATGAGGTTTCATGTCTGTTTTAAAAAACTTTAATAAAGTTTATGTGATATTTATTAACATGTCCCATCTCGTGTGACATTGTCACATGAGGGGGACATGTCAACGAATTTTTTTTTTCTATATTTTTAAAAGTGTCAGCGATCTCCCTGAGGCAGCATTTAATTCGCCCACCCACGTAAAATGGCGGTGGGGCCCGCGTCTCCAGCAGGGATCGGCTCCCTGCCTGCCGGAGATTGGGTCAAGCCCGCCTGCTCGACAGGTAGAAAATTCTGCCCATAGTGTCCGTGGCAAACAGGCACCAATATCTGGAATTTTGTTCAGTCACTGTTGGTGTACCATAAGGCTTGACCCTAATTTATATATAAATGGGAATGTTAAATGATCTATAGGCTCTGTGACTCCAAGTGCCAGGAGCACATGAGACCCATACAATGAAGCACTGTGCACTTTGTTTGCTGAGCAAGCTTCTGTGGCCAATCATGGAAGAGTTATCGGGGAGGCGATGGCGGCTGGACTAGTAATCCAGAGACCCAGGGTATTGCTCTGAGGACCCAGGTTCGAATCACGCCACAGCAGATGGTGGAATTAAAAATCTAAGGTCCATGAAACCATTGTCGATTGTTGTAAAAAATCACTAATGTCCTTTAGGACATTAATGCCCTTGAGGGAAGGAAATCTGCTGTCCTTGCCTGGTCTGGGCTACATGTGACTCCAAACCCACAGCAATGTGGCTGACTCTTAAATGCCCTGTAAAATGGCCATAATCAGCAGTATCAAATTGCTACAAAGTCACAAAAAATGGATGAAACCGGACAGACCACTCAGCATCAACCTAGGCGCTGGAAACAACAACGGCAAACTCAGCCCTGTCGGCCCTGCAAAGTCCTCCTTACTAACCTCTGGGGCTAGCTGTCTCACAGACTAGTCAATCAACAGCCTGACATAGTCGTCCTCACGGAATCATACCTTACAAATAATGTCCCAGACACCACCATCACCATCCCTGGATAAGTTCTGTCCCAACGGCAGGACAGGCCCAGCAGAGATGGAGACACAGTGGTATACAGTTGGGAGGGAGTTGCCCTGGGAGTCCTCAACATCGACTCCGGATCCCTTGAAGTCTCATGGCATCAGGTCAAAAATGGGGAAGGAAACCTCCTGCTGGTTAATGCATACTTCAGCTGATGAATCAGTGCTCCTCCATGTCAAACACCACCTGAAGGAAGCACTGAGGGTGGCAAAAGTGCACAATGTACTCTGGGCGGGGGACTTCAATGTCCATCATCAAGATTGGCTCGGTAGCACACCTACTGGCTGAGTCCTAAATGACATAGCTGCTAGACTGGGTCTGCGGCAGGTGGTGAGGGAACCAAAAAGAAGGAAAAACATACTTGACCTCATTCTCACCAATCTGCCTGCCGCAGATGAATCTGTCCTTGACAGTATCGGTAGGAGTGCCCACCACACAGTCCTGACGAAGTCCTGCCTTCACACTGATGATACCGTCCATCATGTTGTGTGGCATTACCACCATGCTAAATGGGATAGATAGCGAACAGATCTAGCAATTCAAGACTGGGCATCCATGAGGCACTGTGGGCCATCAGCAGCAGCAGAATTATACTCAAACACAATCTGTAACCTCATGGCCCCAATCTACCACTACCATCAAGCCAAGGGATCAACCCTTGTTCAATGAAGAGTGCAGGAAGGCATGCCAGGAGCAGCACTAGACATGCCTAAGAATGAGGTGTCAACCTGGTGAAGCTATAACACAGGACTACTTGAGTGCCAAACAGCATAAGCAGCAAGTGAAAGACAGAGCTAAGCGATTCTACAACCAATGGATCAGATCTAAGATCTGCAGTCGTGAATGGTGATGGATAATTAAACAACTCACTGGAGGAGGAGGCTCCATAAATATCCCCATCCTCAATGATGGGGGAGCCCAGCACATCAGCACAAAATGTAAGGCTGAAGCATTTGCTACAATCTTCGGCCAGAAATGCTGAGTGGATGGTACATCTCAGCCTCCTCCAGAGGGCCCAAGCATCACAGATGCCAGTCTTCAGCCAATTCAATTCAGTCCACATGACATTAAGAAATGGCTGGAGGCACTGGATAGTGCAAAGGCTATGGGCTCTGACAATATTCCTGCAATAGTACTGAAGACTTGTGCTCCAGAACTTACCTCGACCCTAGCCAAGCTGTTCCAGCACAGCTACAACACTGGCATCTACCCGGCTATGTGGAAAATTGCCCAGATATGTCCTGTACACAAAAAGGACAAATCCAACCCGGCCAATTACCGTCCCATCAGTCTACTATCGATCATCAGTAAAGTAATGGAAGGGGTCATCAACAGTGCTATCAAGCGGCACTTGCTTAGCAATAACCTGCTCACTGACGCCCAGTTTGGTCTCCACCAGGGCCACTCAGCTCCTGACCTCATTACAGCCTTGGTTCAAACATGGACAAAAGACCTGAATTTCCAAGGTGAGGTGAGAGTGACTGCCCTTGACACCAAGGCCGCATTTGACCGAGTGTGGCATCAAGGAGTCTTAGCAAAACTGGAGTCAATGGGAATCGGGGGAAAACTCTCTACTGGTTGGAGTCATACCTAGCACAAAGGAAGATGGTTGTGGTTGTTGGAGGTCAGTCATCTCAATTCCAGGACATCACTGCAGGAGTTCCTCAGGGCAGTGTCCTCGGCCCAACCATCTTCAGCTGCTTCATCAGTGACCTTCCTTCCATCATAAGGTCAGAAGTGGGGATGTTAGCTGATGATTGCACAATGTTCAGTACTATTCATGACTCCTCAGATACTGAAGCAGTCCATGTCCAAATGCAGCAAAACCTGGACAATATGCAGGCTCGGGCTGACAAGTGGCAAGTAACATTTGCATCACACAGGTGCCAGGCAATGACCATCTCCAACAAGAGAGAATCTAATCGCCCTTTGATGTTCAATGGCATTACCATCACTGAAACCCCACTTTCAAAATCCTGGAGGTTACCATTGACCAGAAACTGAACTGGACTAGCCATTTAAATACTGTACAACAGCAGGTCAGAGGCTAGGAATCCTGCAGCGAGCAATTCACCTCCTGAATCCCCAAAGCCTGTCCACCACCTACAAGGCACAAGTCAAGAGTGTGATGGAATACTCCTCACTTGCCTGGATGAGTGCAACTCCCACAACACTCAAGAAGCTTGACACCGTCCAGGACAAAGCAGCCCGCTTGATTGGCACCACATCCACAAACATTCACTCCCTCCACCACCAACATATAGTAGCAGCATCTACAAGATGCACTGCAGGAATTCACCAAGGCTCCTTAGACAGCACCTTCCAAACCCACAACCACTACCAACTTGAAGGAGAAGGACAGCAGATAGTTGGGAACACCACCACCTGGAAGTTTCCCTCCAAGTCACTCACCATCGTGACTTGGAAATATATCGCCATTCCTTCTCTGTCGCTGGGTCAAAATCCTGGAACTCCCTTCCTAACAGCACTGTGGGTGTACCTACACCACATGGACTGCAGCAGTTCAAGAAGGCAGCTCAAGGGAAACTAGGGATAGGCAATAAATGCTGGCCCAGCCAGCGAAGCTCACATCCCGTTAATGAACAAAGAAATGTCTGCAACCAGTACACTGCAGTGCTCTGTGTTTGCAAGTTATATTATTGTCTTTTGCATGATAACATTATGCTTTTACAATTTTGACTTATTATCTGTTATATGAGTTAGCTCAAAGCAGAACACACCTACTATGAATACTTGATGCATTGATTTAATCACTGGCTGGAACATTCACAACATGTAGAATAATGCAGAAGTGATTTTCATTTTTTTTGATACTAGATACCCCCTGACAAAGACAGGTGCTCAGGGCACCTTTCTTTGGGGGAGTCTTCCTGGGGGGGGCAGGGAGGGTGTGGTCATCCCCACCCCAGAATCAGCAAGCCATGATGCAATTTGCTATTTCTTCAGTGGGCGAGTGATCCAGATGCACCCCTGGCAGCAGTGACATGCACATTTCTTCCTCTCCCTGACTCACTGCGGAGTTGGCAATAAAATTTCTAGGCAGACACATCCTGGAATATCACTAGGGATTTGTGCCTCATCCTCATGGATTGTCAGCTCCAATGTGTATTGCTGTTAACCACATTGACACAAAACAACAAGTCATCATCACATTCACGAAGAAACTGCCTTGACGGCATTACTGAGCCCGACAGTGGGAGGGAATTGAATTAACAGGTCGAGTTAAAACTGAACAGTTCTAACTCTACAGCTATTATACTCAAGATTAGGAATTCATTATATAGGCATTAGCACAACTATGGCTCCCAGTATCCTGTCATGAAGTATTTCACAGCAGTAATGTGCCACACCACATTCCCATGCTGTTTTGGTAACTACTCAAAATTAATGGCAACTGGAGATGGCTCACCTGAGGATAAGGTGATGCTCTTGGTTTGGATTTTGTTCGGCTAAGACGGGACTTGCTTGTCTTCCTGGAGTCAGTGATGGTTGGGGTTGAGTTTGCGTATGAAAAGGATGGTTTCGTTGCTGTTACTTGATCTAGCGACAGTTGTAATCCCTTGTACTCAGCATCCCTACAAGCAGTCAAAACATAAATCTATTAGATTTAGTATATACACATAAAACCTCCACTAACGCTCTGCTAAATCATTCTTGCTGTCATTTTCGGTACCCTCTTAAAACCCGAACCAGTTGGCTGTTGCTGACCATCTCCTTGCCACTTCTCTCCATCTTTAGTCTGGTAAAGAATATCGTTAAGGAAGAGTGGAACGAGGCCATCTTATTTATCAACCCTGCTCCTTCCACAGACAATGTCAATTCTACCCTATCATGAGTTCCATCCCACTTCAAATCTCCCGAGGTAAAGCGCTACATGATTGCTCCCTGGTGAGAAAGGCTGATGAGCAAAACTGCAGAATTGCATAGAATCCAAAATATTTGGTTCAACTGGTCTATGAGCTTCCTCCCACTCCATTTCATCAAACTGTATCTGCATATCCTTCCTCCATCATGTACTAATTAGTTTCCCTTTAAATGCGTCTATGCTATTCACCTCAGCTACTCTATGTGGTAGCAAGTTCCACATTCTAATTATTCTTTGGGTAATTGTTCATCCATGCTCTATTTTCCTGATGAAATACGCAGCCATTCCACCAAATTCCTGCCGTCCCTACCACCAGGCAGGAAACATTGAAATTTGTAAAGTATTTTACCATCCAGGGCTACACTTACACCCTTTAACTTCCAATCCCATTATTGACCAAATATCTATCTGACTCCTTTCTGAAAGTTCTTTTAGCCAGCCTCAATTGCCAAATCATTGAAAAGTCTAGTATGGCAGAACAAAATTTTAATCGGTCAAACTGCCTCACTAATCACTCCCATTGTGTAAAGGACATAATGCACACATAGCATTGAAGTACAATGTTCTGTGCGTGTTCAGCTCCTTTCCATTACAAAATCTCATTGACACTTTTATGCAAAATATTAATTAATGTTTACATTATTTTAAGTGCAATGAATGATTAAATGAACTACGACACAAAGATTTACCAATTGCTTACTTTTTATTTCTAACTTGCACAAAAGTGTACTTGTGCAACATTTCTTGTTAAACTAGCTGTGCGGTTACCATGATTCAACCAGATTAGTTTGAGTAATAAATAGCAGAGAGATTTTCAGCATTTTAATACCAGGCCCGTGCACCAGCCACAGTTACAAAGTCTCAAAGCATGCAGTGTATGTTTAACTAGCCCAAGGATTAATGGTCGAGCAAACTTGTTTTACCAGTAACCATGGGCAGGATATTTATGTCGGCATGCGCGCGTGATCGGCGGGCCCGAGAGCGGCCGGGGAATGGGCCACTGACCGCGATCAGCCCCTGGCCATAATTTCACACTGGCTGGCCAATTAACAGCCGGCCAATGCACGCTGAAATGCTCAGCACTGCCAGGGTGGGGGCGGGAGGAGACAGGCGCTGATGTAAGCAAGGGTGAGCGCTGAAAGAAAGCTTCCTGAAGGCAGAGAGCTGTCTCAGGGAGCTAAAGGCTTTAAAAGCAATAAATAAAGCTTTTAAAATCCGGAAAAAAATGTCCACACATCAAATCAGTCACCTGAACATATACATGATAAAAATTCTGTCCATACATTTTCTTTAATTTAATAACGGAAACCTCATCCCGCCCTTGGATGAGGTTTCATGAAAAATGCAATGGCTGCCTGGCAGATTTGCATGTCCGCCAACTGTAAGACTGGAGGGATCATGAAAAATCGGAGACATTTACAACTTTAATTCCCTTAATTGGTCTCTTAATTGTCGGATAGGGCGCTTCTGACTTTTGCACGCTCCCACCGACCGAAATATCCCAAGCGATTTCGCAGACAACCAGGTCAGGAGCACGCCCACATGCTGACCTAAAAATTCTGCCCCATGAATTTGAAGGACACCAAAGTAAATATGATGCTTCCTTTATGGTTTAAAGCATTCTGCATTGTCATTTGCATATTGATCAGCGAAGAGGAGCGATCATAAATATCTTCATGAAAACAATATTTATAGATATACTAGTTGATCTTCCCTTGTATATGGAGAGCCAAGTGAGTCTAGTTATCAGGTGAAGTAGGGTTAAAGCGCGAGATACAACTGTCTTTATTTTTGTAGTACTTTGATTTTATGTTATGATTTGCAGTTAAATAGCAAACCATATTGAAGTGTGGGAAAAATAAAAAAGAAAAAGAGAGGTGGGTTTATATTACACCTTTCATAATCACTGGACATCTCAAAGCATTTCATAGCTAATGAAGTACTTTTGAAGTGTAGTCATTGTTGTAATGTAGGAAATGCAGGGGCCAACTTGCGTACAGCAAACTCCCACAAACAGCGATGTGATAATGACCAGATAGTCCGTTTTCTGTGATTTTGAATGAGGGATAAAAATTGGCCAGAACCCCAGAGCTAACTCTCCTGCTCTTCTACAAAAGAGTGCCGTTGGATCCTTTACATCCACCTGAGAGGGCGACAAGGCCTTGGTTTAATCCAATACTTAATACAGCACTTCAAAAGCTCAACTCTCCCTCAATTCTGCACTGAAGTGTCAACCTTAATTGTTATGCCCAAACCCTGGAGTAGGACTTCAACCCAGAACCTTCCAACTGAGAGTCATGGTTGCTGTCAACTGAGCCACATCAAGTGCAGAAATAAGCTGGAAAATTACTCAAAGCCACTCCCGCTCCGTGGATGTTTCCTTGGCAGAAGTGTGGCAGAAATGCTGTTTACATATCTAAATGGCGTTTATGTTTGACTTGCAGTGAAGTGACACCAGTGAAGTGGGTGCAGCCTGCAGATTTTTTTTTCTGGCAATAGTGTTGAAATATCTGAGATTCTCTGCAATATGGTTAAGTTGCTGGGGGATGTGCAGAGTTTGTGCAGAGTTTGGATCTATTTGAAACAGGTTCGATAAACGTTCACCATGGAATATCAAATTTGACATTTGACTAGGATTGCCATGGACCCGGCTAAGAACATAACATAAGAAATAGGAACAGGACTAGATCATTCGGCCCCTCGAGCCTGCTCCGCCATTCAATAAGATCACAGCTGATCTTCTTGTGTTTCGATTTCCACATTCCCATCTCCCTCCAATAACCTTTGATTCCCTTGCCTAACAAGAATCTATCTACCTCTGCCTTAAAAATATTTAATGACCCCGCCTCCACCACCTTCTGGGGCAGAAAGTTCCAAAGTCGCAAAACCCCCCCGAGAGAAAAAAAATCTCCTCGTCTCTGTCCTAAACAGGCGACCCCTAATTTTAAAACACTGCCCCCTAGTTATGGACTCACCCACAAGAGGAAACATCCTTTCCACGTCCACCTTGTCAAGACCATTCAGGATCTTGTATATTTCAATCAAATCACCTCTCACTCTTCTAAACTCCAGTGGGAACAAGCCCAGTCTGGCCAACCTTTCATCATAAGACAACCCACTCATTCCAGGTATCAGCTAGTAAACCTCCTTTGATCTGCCTCGAAAGCATTTACATCCTTCCTTTATTAAGGAAACCAAAACTGCACAAAATATTCAAGGTGCAGTCCCACCAATACCCTAAGGGGGTGGAAAGGCAGCAAAGCAGGACTTCCATTAATTGTTTACCATGCAGGTCACCCCATCGTAAGTCTCTATCTAGGGCAGGGTCATCTAAATTCCTTGGCCTGAATTATTCCCTCATCGGGTGTGCGCGATTGGCGAACCCGGGAGCGGTCGGGAAACAGGCCCCCAGCCGTGATCAGCCTCAGCGACCGCAATTTCACACTGCCAGTCTGGGGGGCAGGAAGGGGGCGGGCGACAACATCACCGCAGGTGTGGGTGAGCGCTTCCTTAGGCAGCTGCAGTAAAATGGTAAAATAAAGCACAAGAAAGCTGCAAACAATGTCTATGCAGCACAATCAAGCACCTGAAAGCATACCTGATAAAAATGCTGTCCCCAGGTATTTCTTCTTATTTTATTTCCTAACAGAGGTTTCATCCCGCCCTTGGATGAGGTTTCATCAAAAATGTAAAGGCCGCCTGGCCGATTCTCCCGTCCGCCAACCGTAAGGTTGGACGGGCCACGAAAAATCACCGACAATTGCGCTGTTAATGGGCTTAATTGCCCACTTAATTATCAGCGGGCGCTCTTCTGACTGCTGCACGCGCCCACTGAGCGAAATATCACACAAGTGCGCAATGACGTCAGGATACTCGCCCGACGTCATCTCACACAATTTTACACCAGTTTGGGTTGGACGTGCGCCCGCAGAATGTAAAACTCTGCCCCTCGTGTGTATGGATGTGCAACAGGGACACGCACACATCTCTGGAAATTCAGAGACCATCCTGAGAGGAGACAACTGGGCCACAAGTTGGGCCGAAGACAATATTCCAATAAATTTTAAACGCTCCCAGTCAAGGAACAAAGCAATCGATTGTCATATGCCTTTTTCACTTTAGGCCTCAATTAAACCCCAACAGATGACCCTCTTGTGTCAGTAAGAGGCACACCTTTATGCTCGCAACCTGCAACTAGGACTCAGGAGGGGAGGAAGAGGAAGCATTTCCTCCTCCTTCCCCCCAGTCAGAACTTCAAACTTACCTAAAATGAGGTGGAAATCTGGTATATCGGAGTTGTACATCAAATTAAGGCCTGCTGCATCACAACAACTCTAGCCCCAACACAGAGATTTTCCCAATCAGGGGAAGATGGACGAAAACCCATTTGCACATGTAAGCAGGGTATCCACCAAACGCGTAGGGGCCAATTGGGTGGACTCTCTGTAATTCCTCCCAGCCAGTTCCTCCTGCAAAGCATCAGCACTGTCTTCTACTATTTAAGGGAAATGTTAACTCCTGGGTGAGAAGCCGGCAGTTTTTCTTTTCTCTCCAGAAGCCACATTCCAACAGGTCTTGTGCTTGGAGTGGGTGCGATGAGGGTGCCCAGGGCAGCTGAGGTCCAAACTTTCTTTGCAGGACTCAGAAAAAGGCTCCGGGTCCTCTTAGCCCCACAAGGACAAGTACAAAACTTTTAGGGTCTACTCTTGACAGGTTTTACTGAGTGAGGTGCCAGTCATTGGCACTACATTCGGTATTTGGATGAAACATTTTCAAGGTCCTATGCACATCGTAAGACCTCTCTGCCGTTAACATAAATGAATGTGTTGAGCAGCAGGCTCAGCTTCTTGCAAAGAGCACCTGGGCTAAAGCTTCTGCAGGGCAGGAGTAGTGTGACAAATAGAGTTGCATAACTTTAGCTCCCATCCAGCCCTTCTTCTGTAAGGCAAAATAATCTAACATTCCCCCTTCCACTTTTAAACTGGAAAGTATAGGGGAAAAAAGTGAATATTACTTGAGTTATGCAATTACGTGTTTGAGATTCAGGGGTACATGACTCCTACTTCCACTTTAAAACAAGTTCAAAATTGCAAGTAATACAGGAATGTCTTAGGTAAAAGCAAAATACTGCAGATGCCAGAAATCTGAAATAAAAACAGGAAATGCTGAAAAAACTCAGCACGTCTAACAGCATCTGCAGAGAGAGAAAAAGAGTTAAGATTAGAGCCCAAATGACTCTTCTTCGGAGCTGAAGAAGAGTCATACGGACTCGAAGCGTTAACTCTGTTTCTCTCGCTGCTGATGCTGTCAGACCTGCTGAGTTTTTCCAGCGTTTTCTGTTTTTATTTCAGGAATGTCTTACTCCTGCTGATTCCAGCCTGCCTCTTGTGGCTTTTATGCGGCAACTTATTCGTAACTAATGCAAAAATAAAATCAGAAAAAAAAATACTCTTAAAAATAAACAACACAACTATCTGTTAAATAAAATAGAAAATACAGTATTAAATCTTTTAAGTTATGGTAGGTGAACCCTGATGCATCACTGAGTCACAACATTGGCTTTGGGTTACCAGAGAAAGACACACTGTATCACTTGTACCATTTGCTTGAGCCGTTGAGTGATTTATTCTGTTTCTTACATTACAACAGTGCCTACATTTCAAAGGTCCTTCATTGTTTTTAACACCCTGAGGTCACGAAAGGGGCTGTGGAAAGACAAGTCTTTCTTTATTAAGTCATAACAGACAAAATTCTGTAAGTACTGTTAAGCAATGCTGATGCCAAAAGCACATAGATGTATAGAAAAGGAAAAGCCAAACCCTCAACACAACTGAGGAATATAACTCTCATACTCAGCACTCATATCTGCCCCCTGTGCTGTATGAGAGGTGACTGACAGGCTGAGATATTTTGGGCCAGATCTTCTGGTCTCCGGATTGCCAGAAACCGGACGTACCCCTCAAGATTCACGTCCGGACCCCGCAGCAGTCCTGGTATGCTGACCTCCGGGGAATTGTCCAGGAAGTTTGAAATTCCAACGGGCAATTCCCCTGCACTCTGGGACCCTCTGAAAATGTCTCTGACGACTCCGTGGGACTTAACCTGCATAGTTACCTAGGAAATGTTGGACAGAAAAATTCTGGTGTAACTCCTGGTTAAGCACAGAACTGAGCACCTCCCCACCCCCCGCCAAATCATTCACACTGACTCCCTGACTCGCCTCCTGACTACACCCCCGCCAAACCTCTAACCAACCCGACCCAATCTGAATACCCCCAATCCCCCCGGACCAACCACTCCCCCGACCCCACCCGATCCGACTACCCCTCCTGACCACGCTAGCCCCCAACCATCCAACTACCCCCCTCACAACCCAGCCAAACCTCACTAATCCCCAACACCCACCACCCGACTAACCCCTGACCTATTCACAGTGGACATTTAAACATGCCTTACTGCAACTAGTGCCATAAAAAGGCGGCATAGCCTCTCTCCCCTCCCCGATGCTACATCACTGCGATGAAGCTCTCTGGGGGATTGTATTTACGCGCTGCATTTCTGAAGAAAAAAAAGTGCGGAGCGCTGTCAGGGCATTGAGAAGTTTGAGCGGAGCAGTAATCCACAATGATTGCCGCTTCGTGGCAGATCCAGGCCTTTGTTTTCATCTAACCATTCCCAAAACACCATTACCATCAGTCTACTATCAGAAAATAAACATTTTACAAAAGCAGCTGTGTCAAAGGATTTGTTAAACTGAACCAGTCAAAAGCCAAAAGAAAAGAAACTGGGAGCAACAGCCTGTGTTTGAGTTTTTCAGAGTAGTGTGAGCAGTTAATAATTAACCACCTCACATCCTTACAGCTTCTGTCTGGTTTATTTGTTTTTCTTGGACATCCCATTTCTGCGGTGTGCACATTATTTGTGTTTATTTTGTCTTAATCTGTTTAAGCTACTATTGCGCCAGTGCTTGACTGAACATGCATTTTCAGCTCCATGATTTCTAGCTCTTGACTGATTGTCTTAAAAGAATGGGATTAAACACCCAGTCTGACATGTACAAAAGACGGCAGGGAAAAATGTAGTGTTCTCAGTGACACATCACATCACTGCCAGGAAAAGTTTGAACCATCAGCCACCTCTCCATGACGAGAAATGCGTGCAAATCTGGTCAAACAAAAAAGCAGTTTAATTTTAATTTGGTTTTCTTTGGTAAACTTGATGTTCAGGATGAGGGATGTTTGTGCAGGGGGTGGAATGCACTGCATTAAATTCAGATGAACACCTAGCAATGCACATCAGCCACATTGTGGCTTCTGCGCAAGATTGACAATTGAATGTCAATTGCTCCTGAAGTGATCTTAGTTCTAGTTCAAGCTGCTCTAGAGGTGTCAGCTGTGGCTCAGTTCATAGCACCCTCGCCTTTGAATCAGAAGGTTGTGGGTTCATGTCCCACTCCCGGAAACCAAGAACTGTGAATGTACTCGAAAGAGTTACAATCTGTGACTGTTGATAACTCGAAAGAGTTTCAAGCTGCTCTAAAAGACAAACTTGCATTTTAATAGCAACCTTCATGACCTCAAGATGTCTGAAAAGCACTTATAGCCAATGAATTACTTTTTTGATGTGCAGCATGTGCTGTAATGCAGGGAATGCAGCAGCCAATTTGTGTACGCAAGCAACACTGGCATCTACCCGGCTATGTGGAAAATTGCCCAGGTATGTCCTGTCAACAAAAAGGACAAATCCAACCCGGCCAATTACCGCCCCATCGGTCTACTCTCGATCATCAGTAAAGTAATGGAAGGGGTCATCAACAGTGCTATCAAGCAGCACTTACTCAGCAATAACCTACTCACTGACGCTCAGTTTGGGTTCCACCAGGGCCATTCAGCTCCTGACCCATTACAGCCTTAGTCCAAACATGAACAAAAGATCTGAACTTAAGAGATGAGGTGAGAGTGAGTCCTCTTGACATCAAGTCAGCATTTGACCAAGCGTGGCATCAAGGAGCCCCAGCAAAACTGGAGTCAATGGGAATCAGGGAGAAAACTCTCCACTGGTTGGAGTCATACCTAGTACTAATTAAGATGGTTGTGGTTGTTGGGGGTCAATCATCTCAGTTCCAGGACATCACTGCAGGAGTTCCTCAGGGTAATGTCCTAGGCCCAACCATCTTCAGCTGCTTCATCAATGACCTTCCTTCCGTCATAAGGTCAGAAGTGGGGATGTTCGCTGATGATTGCACAATGTTCAGCACAATTTGTGACTCCTCAGATGCTGAAGCCATCCGTGCCCACATGCAGCAAGACTTGGACAACATTCAGGCTTGGGCTGATCAGTGGCAAGTAACATTCGCACCACACAAGTGGCAGGCAGTGACCATCTCCAACAAGAGAGAATCCAACCATCGCCCCTTGACATTCAATGGCAGAAGCATTGTGGAACCTCCCACTATCAGTATCCTGGGAGTTATAATTGACCAGAAGCTGAACTGAACCAGCCATATAAATGCTGTGACTCCAAGAGCAGGTCAGAGGCTAGGAATCGTGCGACGAGTAACTCACCTCCTGACTCCCCAAAGCCTGTCCACAAGGCACAAGTCAGGAGTGTGATGGAAAACTCCCCATTTGCCTGGATGAGTGCAGCTCCAACAACACTCAAGAAGCTTGACACCATCCAGGACAAAGCAGCCTGCTTGAGTGACACCCCATCCACCATTTCCAACATTCACTCCCTCCACCACCAATGCACAGTAGCAGCAGTGTGTACCATCTACAAGATGCACTGCAGTAACTCACCAAGGCTCCTTTGACAGCACCTTTCAAACCCACGACCACTACCACCTAGAAGAACAAGGGCAGCAAGTGCCTAGGAACACCACCACCTGCAAGTTCCCCTCCAAACCGCACACCAACCTGACTTGGAAATATATCGCTGTTCCTTCACTGCTGCTGAGTCAAAACTCTGGAATTCCTTCCCTAACAGCACTGTCGGTGTACCTATACCACATGGACTGCAGCGGTTCAAGAAGGCGGCTCACCACCACCTTCTCAAGGGCAACTAGGGAAGGGCAATAAAAATGTTGGCATCTCTACCGACGGCCACATCCCATGAAAAAACAAAAAAAGGGTCCCACAAATAGCGACGAAACAAATTGAACAGGTAAACTGGTTTTAGGTGCTGGTTGAAGGATCAATATTGGCCTTGAAACTGGGGAAAATTCCAATGCTCTGCTTCAAATAGAGGCATGGGATACTTTACATCCATCCAAAAGATCAGATGGGAATTTAATTTAATATCTCTTTGGAAAGACAGTACAGCACTCCCTCAACACTGTACATGTGTTAGCCTAGGTCAGGCTTATCCAACCCATGGTCCACAGGCTACAATGTAGCCCACAGAGTGATTGTTGAAAATGTCGGTAAGACGGGTCAGTGAGTTTGAAGATTTCTGTAGGGGACTGCTCCTCCAATGACAGTCTGTTTCTCCCCCGCATTTGCTGCTGATATTGAGCCTATCAGCAGAAAACATAGAAAATAGGGGCAGGAGTAGGTCATTTGGCCCTTTGAGCCTGCTCCAGCATTCAATATGATCACAACTGATCCTCTATCTCAATGTCATACTCCCGCTTTCTCCCCATACCTCATGACACCTTTTGAGTCTAGGAATCTACCTATTTCCTTTTACAATATACTAAGTGACTTAGTTTTCTCAGCCTTCTGTGGTAGAGAATTCCACAGGTTCACCACCCTCTGAGTGAAGAAGTTTCTCCTCATCTCAGTCCTAAATGGCATACCCCATATCCTGAGACTGTGACCCCTTGCTCTAGACCCCCCCAGCCAGAGGAAACATCATCTCTGCATCCAGTCTGTCCAGCCCTGTCAGAATTTTATACGTTTCAATGAGATTCCCTCTCATTCTTCTAAACTCCAGTGAATACAGGCCTAGTCGGCCCAATCTCTCCTCATATGACAATCCTGCCATCCCAGGAATCAGTCTGGTGAAACTTTGCTGCGCTCCCTCGATAGCCATTACATCCTTTCTAAGGTAAGGAGACCAAAACTGCACACAATACTCCAAGTGTAGTCTCACCAAGGTCCTGTACAGCTGCTGTAAGATATCCTTGCTCCTGTACTCAAGTCCTCTCGCAATGAAGCCCAACATACCATTTGCCTTCTTAACTGCTTGCTGCACCTGCATACTTGCTTTCAGTGATTGGTGTACAAGGACACCCAGGTCCCTTTTACATCAACATTTCCCAATCTATCACCATTTAAATAATACTCTGCCATTCTGTTTTTCCTACCAAAGTGGATAACTTCACACATTCACATTATATTGCATGTGCATGTATATTCCCACTCACTCAACTTATCTGACTCACCTTGAAGCCTCTTAACATCCTCCTCACCACTCACAACCCCACCTAGTTTTGTGTCGTTAGCAAGCTTGGAAACATTACATATGGTTGCCTCATCCAAATTATTGATATATATTGTGAATAGCAGGGCCCAAGCACTGATCCCTGCGGTACCCCATTAGTCACCCACCGCCTGCCACTCCAAAAAAGACCCATTTATTCCTACTCTATGTTTCCTGTCTGCTAACCAGTTCACTATCCATGCCAATATATTACCCCCAAACCCATGTGCTTTAATTTTGCACACTAACCTCTTACCTGGGACTTCATCAAAAGTTTTCTGAAAACCCAAACACACCACATCTACTGGTTCTCCCTCATCTATTCTGCTAGTTACATCCGGTAGGTTTGTCAAACATGATTTCCCTTTCATGAATCCAAGCTGACTTTGTCTAACCTCGTTGATATTTTTCAAGTATTCTGTTATCACATCCTTTATAATAGACTCTAGCATTTTCCCTACTACTAATGTTAGGTTAACTGGTCTGAAGAAGGGTCATACGGACTCGAAATGTCAACTCTGTTTCTCTCTCCACAGATGCTGTCAGGCCTGCTGAGTTTTTCCAGCATTTTCTGTTTTTGTTTGTGGTCTGTAATTCGCTGTTTTCTCCCTCCCTCCTTTTTTAAATAGTGGGATTACATTTGCCAACCTCCAATCTGCCGGGATTGTTCCAGAATCTACAGAATTTTGGAAGATGGCAACCAATGCATCCATTATTTCCATGGCCACCTCCTTTTGTACCCTGGGATGCAGATTATTGGGCCCTGGAGACTTATTGGCTTTCAGTCGCATTAATTTCTCCAGCACTATTTTTTCAGTAATATTAATTTCCTTCAATTCCTCCTTCTCACTAGACTCTTGGTTCCCTAGCATTTCTGGGAAGTTATTTGTGTCTTCCTCCATGAAGGCAGAACTAAAGTAGTTGTTTAATTGCACAGCCATTTCCTTGTTCTCTATTATAAATTCTCCTGTTTTGGACTGTAAGGGACCTACATTTGTCTTCACTAATCTTTTTTCTTTTTATCTACTTATAGAAGCTTTTACAGACTGCTTATATGTTGCTTGCAAGTTTACTCACATGCTCTATTTTTCCCCTCTTAATCAATCGCTTTGTCCTCCTTTGCTGAATTCTAAACTGCTCCCAATCCTCAGGTTTTTTACTTTTTCTGGCAACTTTATATGACTCCTAACATGGGAGAGAAACAAGCTGTGTTTGGAGGAGCAGCAACGCTGGTAACTGCAGCTAAGTGAAAATAGAGAGACTCTGGAGTGCACGGGGCCTCTGCTCACCAAGCTTTTCCGTGGCACTGGCTGCTTTACCCCCACCCCCACTCTTGGTGCTCTGGCCTGGCTCCGGCCACTTTCCTCCCGCTCTGGGCCCTCTAGCCCAGTTCCAGCCACTTTCACCCTGCACCTGGTGCTCTGGCCCCCCTCTGGCGCCATTCCCTCCCACTCCTGGTGCTCTGGCCCGGCTCCGGCCACTTTCCGCACTGCTCCTGGTGTCTTGTCCCGGCTCTAGCCACTTTAACACCAAGAGCACACTCTTGGTGCTCTATCCCGGCTCCAACCATGGATCCTGGTTGCAGGGATGATATTTCCTCTGGCTGGGGGTGTCTAGAACATGGGGTCACAGTCTCAGGATACGGGGTAGGCCATTTAGGACTGAGATGAGGAGAAACATCTTCACTCAGAGGATGGTGAACCTGTGGCATTCTCTACCACAGAGGCTGTGGGGGCCAAGTCACTGAATATACTTAAGAAGGAAATAGACAGATTTCTGGACTCTAAAGGTGTCAAGGGATATGGGGAAAGCGCAGGAGTACGGTGTTGAGATCAGCTATGATCATATTGAACGGCGGAACAGGCTCGAAGGGCCGAATGACCTACTCCTGCTCCTGTTTTCTAGGTTTCTATATTTCCCCCGGTTCTCCCCGCATTGCCCCAGTTCTCAGCGCTCCCCCCAACAGGCACCCACATTCTGGCGCCGCTCGGCATCAGGCCTCACTCCAGGTCTCTCTTCTGCTCTCCCGCACCCCCACCCTTGCCAATTTAGTGAGGATGAGTAAGTGAGTGTGAGGGTGGCTGAATGGGTGAGGGCGGCTGAGTGAGCATGTATGTGTGTGTGTGGGGGGGGGTAAGCATGTGTGTATGGGTCCAGTGTGAACGTGTGTGTGTGTGTGCTGGGGGGGTGTTCAGCATGTGTGTGGAGGGTTCTGAGTGTGTGTGTGTGTGTATGTGTCCGTGTGAGGTGAGCGTGTGTGAGGGGTTGGGTGAACACGTGGGTGTGTGGAGAAGATGGGGTGAGCATGTGTGTGTGTTAGTGGGCTGGGAGGGTGAGCATGTGTGTGTGTGGGGGGGAGTGAGTGTGTGTGTGTGTGTGTGTGTGGGGTGGGGTGGGGTGGAGTGAGCATATATGGAGTGGGGGGTGGAGCGTGTCTGTGTGTAAGTGGGGTGTGTGTGTGCGCATGTGTGGAGGGGGTTGAGTTTGTGTGTGTGTGTGTGTGTGCGTGTGTGTGGCATGGGGTGAGTGTGTGTGTGTGAAAGAGAGAGAGACAGATGGGGGTGCGGATTGTGAGAGGGAGGGGAGAGTGTTTCTCTGGCTCACTCCCAGTCTCAGGTTTCTCAATCCTCCTCACCCCACACACCAACAGGTACTCTCATCCACTCTCAAGTGGGTGAGTGTGAGTGAGAATCCTTAGACTGGGAGTGAGCCGGACACATGCACTCTCACCTTTTCACACTCTAATGGGCGTCTTTATTTATTACTCATTATTTTAATAGTCAAATTATTGTTGCGATTTTTTTTTTGCTCAGCAAGTTGTTTCTTTTCATGTGTCAGCTTTTTTTTTGAAATTCGTGCTTAATGCAGTGTCAAACCTTATCTTCCAAAACCTGCTCAACAGCCCCACCCCCCTCCTCCCCACCGAGTGTGAGAAAAATTGAAATGTGGCCCCTCACACGAGAAGGTTGGGCAAGCCTGGCCTAGATTTTGTGCTTAAGTTACAGGAGTGGGATCTGAACACCCAACATTCTGATTCAGGGAGATACCAACTAAGCCATAGCTGAAGCTTCAGCCTCGAGAGACGAGATTGAACAGAAGCAAAATATTGCGGATGCTGGAAATCTGAAGTAAGAACAGAAAATCCTGGGAACAGTCAGCAGGTCTGGCAGCCTGAATGGAGAGAGAAACAGAGTTAATGTTTCACTCACAGACCTGAACTGTTAATTCTGCTCCTCTCTTCATGAATGCCAGAGATGGGATTGAGGCTGACCAAAGAAATTTTACACAGCAGTCTTACGTCAGTTAGAATAAGCTTTCATGTCATTCAACTGCACTGAGTTTGAGCTCAGCTATGAGAAATGAATAGCCAGTTTTTCATCCATTCCAACTCCTCACACCCCATCACAGGCCCCACATTTGGTTAGTTTTAGATTGGATCATCATCCTCCAAAAAACCTTCTTCATTTATTTACAAGTTCATAATGAGGTAACTCAGATCACAGCATTGCTTCCGTGTGTGATGACACTGGGAGGAAGCATCCCAGATTTGCACTAAGTGTGGTAGCGGGCAGGAAAAATGACATTTTACCCGCCGGCCACAATGGCGGGTTTTCACGCTGCATCATCCCAAACCCGCTGCATTAATTATGCATTCCCGGGAAACACACCATTTCCATGGGGGGGCGGCTCTCATTCACCCGCCACGTCACCTCGCCGCTTCAGCACGCCGGGCACCATGTTTAAAGTCCAGCCGCACGCACACCTCTCAGTGTTTCCAGCCCACACAACTGCTGCAAAGAAGACATGGCCCTGAAAGGCAAAAAGACTGCAGCTCCCAGGTTCAATGATGTGTCCCTCAAGCACGTTTTGGACCTCATAAAGGGTCACCGTGATGTACCCTACCCTTGCTCTGGCCGCAGGATGGGCAGCAACCTCACTAATCCGGCTTGGGAGGTGGTTGCAGCGGTGGTCAGCACCAACGCCCTTCTAAAGAGGACAGCCACCCAGTGCCGCAAGAGGATGAATGATCCTTTCCGCCAGGGTAAGTCACTCTTCTCATCACTCTCAACTTACACACTCACAAACCCATCACACATCCACGGGGCCCGCACTCACTGTCGGTTCAAGGGACATCACCATTCACTCTCTCGCACACACCTTCATTGTCACCATCCCATCCATTGGACCACTCACCACCCACCCAGGCCAGGCATACTTATCATCTGGCCCGGCAGGCATCTTGCTTACACTCTCTCCATCTCTATTTATGCAGGACAAGCTGACCGGTGGAGGAACACCTGAAATCAAGGTCCTCACAGACTTTGAAAACAGAGCATTCCAGCTGGCCGGTAAGAATCTGGACCATTCCAGAGGTGATGTTGGCGATGCTCTACAAAGTTAGGATCTAGCATGCAACATCCATCAGACAATCGTGTTGCAAATGATGTGTCCTGTTTCACAGGCAACTGCCATGCACTAATTATCTCCCTTTGCTTTCGCAGGCACATCTGGGAAACATCCGACAGAGTCCACGACACAGGGCCTCCAATCAAGCCCCAAAGAAACCTCTGAAGAGGAACCTGGAGGTACCCTCTTGAAACCCCATCACAGCACTCACTCACACCCTCCACCAGCGCAGAGACACATACCTCGCTGGGACCTAGCTTTACAGTAGCCACAGGATCATAATCTGGTGAGCGCCTTGCACTGTCTGATCCGCAGCAGGTGGAGGCAGGGACTTCCCAGGTCCCAGGCACCCGGAGGACTGCTAGAGACCAGAAGTCTGTTCAGTCCGAGTCAGGTGAGGAGCCTCTGGGCTCGGTCAAACCTCAGATGCTGCAGCTGCAAAGGCAAGCTCTGGAACATCAGGAAGGGATGTCCACTGCATTCCTCAGATTGCAAGGCGGAGGAGTCCATCCACCTTCAGGCTGAGGCGACAGTGCCAGCATGCCAATGCACTGAGGTCAACACTGGTTGGATGGCGGTTGCCATGGAGACCTTGGTCCAGGACATCGCTTCTGCACTGCTGTGTGGGTTCTACTCTATTTCTGGTGCCATAGTTGGCCTCCAACAGTGTGTACGTGAAAGGGGTTCTGGGCAGCTCGATCTCACTCCAGCTACCCCTTCTCCTCAAGGAGTCAGCCAGGGGCCCGCGGGCACCCATAGGGAGGAGGATCAGCAAGTGTACCACCCGGGGCCATCCACTCAGGTGACTCTGGGAGGGTCCGGCCCATCTGAATCCCCTCTTCCTGTGACCCCAGCAGCTCCAGCTCCACAGGCCGAAGAGGGTACCACTGCTGCACAGCAGGAACCTGAAAGCAAGCTGGGGCTCTTCAGTTCTCAGGCCTCCTGAGGACACCCGCTAATGTCATCACAGGTAGGGCGTAGCAGTCAGCAGGCTGCCTCCACCTCCGCTGTGGATTTCCAGGGAGCACTAAGACGTAGTGTCAGGGTTAGGAAAGTTAAGAAGATGTAGTTGCACAGCCTGGGCACAGGTGTTAATCACTTGTACAAACTGTTCACTATTGTCAATAAGAATAACTCCCAAGAATGTCTCCCTGCCTATGGCTCCTTGTTCTGATGAGCAGTGTTCGTGTCACTCAGACGTGAAACCTTTCTGCACAAGATAAAGGCAGGAGTCTCAGTCCAGGGCCTCTTCCCTGTGCTCTGTGCAGCCTTCAGACCAAAGTGATGGTCCGTCCTCACACTCCCTGGACACATTACTGATGCCTGCACCTCAACAGTGCTGATCATTGCTGCCAGAATGTCGTGGGCAGGTGCCACAGAGTTCCCTCATTCTCTCTGTGTGCTCTCAGCACCTTTCAGGTGGGGCTGGTCCCCATTTCTTCAGCATCTGTGACCAGTGACACTGTGCTCCTGAAGGGGTCAGGTGCTGAAGGCGGACAAAGGGTCAGATACTTCTAAGGTTTTATGGCTGTGTCTCTATGATACGACCCTTGTCACAGAGTGCAAGTGAGCTGCCCTCATCCAGACAGGAGTCAGATATTCACAGAGACTATGTGAAGATCTATGAAGTGTCCTCACTGTATGTCATCATCATCCTCTTGCAGTCGAATAACTATTAGGGCCTCCACCGTATCTCCATGACAGATGCATTCTCACAGAGGGTATTTGTGCTGCCATCAGCAGGACTGGAGTCAAACGTTCACAGATGCAATGCGAGGATCTATGGTGTCTCCTCATTGCATGTCATCATCATCCTCCACAAATCTAGCAGCTATCAGGGCCTCCCGGGCATGCCTGCCTCATCTGGCCAGAGCGAGGGCCTCATACACATCATCGTCACCTTCAAGGACCTCTACACCCTCATCCCCATCTGTGTCCTCCTCATCCGAGGAGACGTGCAGCTCCTCCATCTCCTCCCCTGCCAGCTTCTCTCCCCATTGCAGCGCCAGGTTGTAAAGGTGATGCGTGACTCTGTGGACTACATTGCAGGGCTCCACCAGACCAGTCCAGGCACCAGAACCTCATTTTCAGCATCCCAATGGTCTGCTCCACCAAGTTGCAAGTTGCAGCATGAGTCTCATACCTTTGCTCTGCTGCAGTCTGAGGCCGCCGCACGGGTATCATCAGCCACGTCCTCTGCGGGTAACCCTTGTCCCCGAGGAGCCAACCCTGCAGCTTCTGTGGACCCTGGAAGAATTCAGGGATCTGTGACTGACTGAGAATGTAGGAGTCGTGCACACTCCCTGGAAACTGTGCGCACACCTGCACCTGCAGGATGCGCCTGTGGTCATCACACACCAGCTGCGAATGGAAGCCCTTGCGATTGATGTAGTCCATCGTGTGTTGTGATGGAGATCTGAGTGCCATGTGAGTGCAGTCAATGGCGCCCTGCATCTGTGGGAGGCCCGAGATCTGGCCAAATCCAATCGCTCTTGCATCCTGGCTGTCCCAGTCCCGGGTGAAATGCACAAAGTTGTGTGCCCTCTCAAAGATGGCATCCGTGACCTCATGGATGCATTTGTGGGTGGAGGTTTGTGATGCCCCACAGAGATCACCCGTGGAACCCTGAAAGGAGCCACTGGTGTAGAAAGTGAGCATAGAAATTGAGCTTCACTTCCAAGGCTACTGGCAGTGGATGCTCTCAGTGTCCACGTGGCACCAAATCCTGTAGCAGCTGGTGGATGTGACCGACCAGCCCCTGAATATGTGGAGTCCTCGGCGACACTGGTTCTCGGTCATCTGCAGGCATGAAAGGCGGCGTCTGTAGACCCTGGGTCTAGCTAGGTGCCGACCAGCAACGGCTTATCAGCGGCGTGTGTGGGAGCCCCAGCTGCCCATTCTTCCAGAGTGTGCTGCACCTCCCTCTGAGCAGCCAGGTGCCTCAGTTGCTCTCTTGTCAGTTGTCTTCATGCTCTGTAAGCCATAAGGCACACAGCTAGGACACCAGGCTCCATGATCCTGATGTACTCCTCCGGCAGGATGAAAGGGAGAGACGTGTGGGTTAGCTTGGGTGTTCTAAGAACCTCTCTTGATTAAGTCTGAAGGCCGCTTAATGCATCCCGGAGAATGCTGGCCACTACTTAGATGACTAGAGTTTAGAGCACTGCATGGCTGCCTGAAACGCCACCCATCTCTGCCCCACTCCACCTGTCCGATTGGTGACAGCTTTGCCCATTGGACTGCATGCTGTGCTCTCAGCTCAGGCGTAAGTATTCTCCTAACCCGTGCTTCAAAGCTGCACTGTTAGCTCGAACCATGGAGAGACTGGTCCAAACCGGGATGTAAGGGGCTGTGAGCACCTCTACCAGTGACTGCTCCATGACCAGCTTTAGCAAGGAGATTGTACAAAGTGTGCAGCCATCCAAATGTTCTGCAGTCCACTAAAATGCTCTTTACTTTGCAGTCTGTGCCCATGGGGTGAAAGGCTCTGGAGCACTTGGTGGCACTTTCAGACCTCTGTGTTGCTAGAGTGGGCAGAGAAGCTAGAGACCCAACTCCAAGCATGTCAATGTAGCTGCACCTGAACTGTCTCAGCTGCAGAGGAATGGTCACTTTATACAAGGTTTCCCTAATGCGTGGCCGCTTCCCTCGCTCACCCACCCTGCACGTGCTTGCGCACTATCTTCAACCTTGCCCCCCACTCCCGTCCCCTCAACCACAGGGCAGCCCTTGCCCTCCACCACCCCCCCACTCCACAACGTGCCTCAACCTTGAAGTCCAACAGGCAACCCAGGTGAGTGCTCTGCAACTTTACTGTGCACTCACCTCTAAGTTCCCCTCAAAGTGCAGCCCACCAAGTGCACGCCTTTTATATGCTGTTGTGAAACACGTCAACATGCAATCACGCCAATGTGGGTGGACGATACAGCGGGGGGCGACGATCCCGGCAGGCTGGGCTTATGATGAAATGCAGATGTATTACAATGAGGTTCCCGATGTCCGATGGCGGGAAACATGGCCTGCTATTGGCGGGCGGAGCAGACGACCGCAAACTGGTTTCATCATGTCATGAAATCAATTTTTTTGCTTTCTTGCCATACTGCCACCAAACACGCCCGATGCCACCAGGCACGGACGATTCCGCCCATTGTGTCAAAAATAAAGTATTGCTCTTCACCCTCCCCAGGTTTAGGGGATAAAGTTTCCTCTTGGGTGCAATTGCCAATTTTAGTACAAATTGCACCTGGTTTGAAAACTGTTTCTCTTCCCTCAAAAACCCAAGGCCCACCCCCACCCCGCACCACTCAAACTTCATTTGCACATCGCTGAACACAGAATGTACCGGGCAATGCAATCGGGCAATATTTTAAAACAGCTTCTTTTTCAAAAATAAACTCTTCCTTTATGTAATAGTGGAAACTTGGTGAAGTTTGATCAAAATAGCGGAAAATAGGTTTATCACAGAAAATGAGCATTTTTTATCACAATGTCAATTCAGCACCTCTGAGTAACAATTTTAAATTACTGAAACGTATTTTCTAAGAAAATATATAAAACTATTTTCTAGTTATATTGGGGTATATTTGTCAGATTCTTAGTAAATTGAAGAAAATATCAAATTTAAAAGCTTTTAAAATCTACCTTACGTGTCCTTGCACCCAAAAAAAAAAGCTTCATTTTTAAAGTCTTGCTGAAGGCCTGCAAACTCCCAATGGTGATTATTTCTCAGGGCATGGTCAATCGTACAGGTGGGGCCTGCTTCCAGCTCAGTGGTTTTAAAACTAGTGCAAAGGATCACAGAAACTTGATATGTGCCGACCACAAATGCCCCTAAAATTCCATGATCTTTTCTATCACTTATGCCAAAACACACCATCACAGTCAAGCAGAAACTCCAAGCCACTTTACTTAATGAAGACAAAGCCCCTTTAAAGATTTGGTAGGACACTGAGAAATCATAGAATCATTGCAGCACAGAAGGAGGCCATTAGGCCCATCGTGCCCATGCTGGCTCTTTTCAGGAGCAATTCACCTACTGCCACTCCCCGCCCTCTCCCCGCACCCCTGCACATTCCTCCTTTTCAGATATTTAGAAAATTTAGAAAATGTAGAAAACTTTATGGCACAGAAGGAGGCCACTTGGCCCATTATGTCTGTGCCAGCCAAACAATGAGCCCTCCAGCCTAACCCCTTTTTTCCAGCACTTGGTCCGTAGCCCTGGAGGTTATGGGACTTCAGGTGCATATCCAGACACTTTTTAAAAGGAGCTGAGGGTTTCAGCCTCTACTACCCTTTTAGGCAGTGAGTTCCAGACCCGTACCACCCTCTGGGTGACAAAGTTTTCCCCATCTTCCCTCTAATCCTTCTACCAATCACCTTAATTCTAAGCCCCTCATCACTGATCTCTCTGTTAAGGGAAAGATCCTTCCTGTCCACTCTATCCAGGCTCCTCACAACTTTGTACACCTCAATCACATCTCCCCTCAGCCTCCTTTGCACTTCAGTTGCCTGTGCCAAATGCGTTGTGAATGTTTTGGCTGTAAATGGAGGAGTTAAGGGATGCCACCATTGCTGACAGAATCACAAAACTGGAAACTCTTAATAGTTTTTATTGAAAGCACAATTAGTTTCAAGCAGAACGTCAATCACAGGGCACTACTGCTACAATCATTGTTCTCAAAAGCAGCATAGGGGTATATGATGGACACGAGAGGGTCACTAACATATCTAACATGCCTGCTGACTGGGAAGGAAGCAAAACCTGCAAGGTTTAGAAGGGTCAACTTCAATCACTTGCATTTCTGGTGCAGAACTTTGTGCACCAGTGACACGTGTTCGATGTTGAGGGAAGTCAGTGGCCCAGTGAGATGTTCTGTCCACAAAGAAGGGAAAGGATGGAAGGGAAGAAAGTAAGAAAATAAGAAAAGCAGAAAAAGGGAAGTAAGTTTCTATTATGCTTGAAGGGGCTGATGGGAAAGAGTGTGAGTGGGACTAATCGGATAGGTCTTTCAAAGAGCCAGCACGGGTGGGCTGAGCCAAATGGCTTCCTTTTACACTGTATCATTCTACATCACCTTGCAACCACCCTCCCCCACCCCACCACCATATCTCTGCCTCCCTGGCTCTGCACTTGCTTATAAACTGTTAAATACCTAACTGAATGGAATGTTGGAATTTACTGCAAGGGGAATGGAATATTAAAGTAAGGAAGTTTTACTGCAGCTGTCAGGGGTTGCTGAGACCACATCTGGAATACTGTGTATAGTTTTGGTCATTTTATTTTAAAACAGGTATGATTGCAATAGAAGCAGTACAGAGAAAGTTCACTCAAATCATTCCTGGCATGAGGGGCTTATCTTATGAAGAAAGGTTGAACAGGTTGGGCCTACGTGCATTGGAGTTTAAAAGAATGAGAGGTGATCTTATTGAAACATATAAGATCCTGAGGGGATTTGATAGGGTAGATACTGGGAGGATGTTTCCATTTGTGTGAGAGACTAGAACTAGGGAACACAGTTTAAGAATGAGGTCTACCTTTTAAGGTGGAGATGAGGAGAAATTGTTTCTCTCAAAGGGTCATTACTACGTGTAACTTTCTTCCCCAGAAAGCGGTGAGGGCAGAGTCATTGAATTAATTCAAGGCAGAGTTAGACAGATTTTTGATAGACAAGGGAGTCAAAGGTTATGGGGGGATGAAGATGGTAAGGTGGATTTGAGACACAATTAGATCATCCATGATCTTACAGAATGGCAGAGCAGGCTCAAAGGGTTGAATGGCCTACTCCTGCTCCTATGTTCCTTTCATAACTGTGGTTAGGTAGCATAGTGGTTATGTTATGGGATTTATGGGTTCAAATCCTACTGTGGCAATGGGGGAATTTAAATTCAAGTAATTAAATAAATCTGAAATAAAAAGCTAACATAATAATAATGGCCATGAAACTGCTAGAATTTTGTAAAAACCTATTTACTTCACTAATATCCTTTAGGGAAGGATCTTACCCAGGCTCTACGTGATTCCAGACCCACAGCAACGTGGCTGACTCTTAAATGCCTGCTGAAATGGCCTAGCAAGCCACTCAATTTTATTCATGAAAGTGGCTTACCACCATCTTCTTAAAAGCAATTGAAGTTGGGCAATAAAATGCTGGTCATGCCAACGATGTCTACATCCCACGAATGAATTAAAGATCTAAAATGTTAACTCTGTTTCTCTCTCCACAGGTGCTGCCTGACCTGCTGGGCAAATTTTCTCAGAACCCCCGACGTCAGGACCAAATGGAGATCCCAAGCCCGTACTAGCTGGCAGCAAGGTTGGCATAACAATCTTCTGGGAGGCGGCCTCCTGACTGGCCACTTCCAAGCACACAGTTCTATGAAGGATGATATGGCTCGATGTTGCTGGCTCAATCAGAGGAGAGGTGGGCACTGCTGAGGCAGGTCGGAGATCACGAGAGCACCTCAACATGGGAGCACCCTTGCTGCTCTGTACATCAATACTTAAATAGTCAGGGGATAGACCGGTTGAGGAATGCACCCATCCATTGGATCAGTCTCAACGCAAGTGTGGCTTCTGGTTAATTCTGCCCCCTCTTTGCCTCCATCTCCAATGGTTACCCATCCTGCAGCAGTGAGGAAGCTTTCATCGAGCTGGTGGCTCCCCGCTATTTCCCCAGCCCCAAAACCCCCACCTCCAAGCTCGCCACCCACAGGGCCAGGAGTATTCAGCTGGCTGAGTATTTCAACATTTTTTGCTTACATTTCAGATTTCCAGCATCCACGTATTTTGCTTTCATGTTATATTATGAAATGGTTCTGTCAGTTAGAAAAATTGTAAACGTTAAAAAAAAAGATTTAATAAATAATTCATACTTGCTCTTAGATGCAGACCTAGTGGTTCCTCTGGAGACAGTGCAGCCAGTTTGGGCCTTCAGACAACACTAATTATGGTGGCAATGGCATAGTGGTATTGTCGCTGGACTAGTATTCCAGAGACCCAGGGTAATGCTCTGGGGACCTGGGTTTGAATCCCGCCCCAGTAGATGGTGGAATTTGAGCTCAATTTAAAAAAAAACTGGAATTAAAAGTCTAATGATGACCATGAAATCATTGTCGATTGTTGTAAAAACCCATCTGGTTCACTAATGTCCTTTAGGGAAGGAAATCTGCTGTCCTTACCTGGTCTGGCTTACATGTGACTCCAGACCCGCAGCAATGTAGTTGACTCTTAACTGCCCTCTGGTTCATTGGGCAATTCGGGATGGGCAATAAATGCTGGCCTAGCCAGCGACACCCACATCCCATGAACGAATAAAAAAAGAGGAAACAGACTTGCCTTCAGGAACTTGATGATTAAAAGTAAACTTCATGCCATAAAACTGTGAGAAAATGGTAAGATATTTAAAATTTACCTCATGTAACTCTAATGAAAGTTCCAATACGGAAACTCCCTGCTTGGCTTCAGAATGGATTTATGTGGTGCAAAACGTTAAGTGGACTGTTTGCACGCAATAAAAAGTGAAAAAAAGGGAATCCTTGCTACGCTCCATTTCACTATAACACATGCCTTTGGAAGCCTTGCACTGTAATCTTTATGATGGGTCTGTCCTGTCATAATGTTTTGTGAGCCAAGATCCTGTAAGCTTTGCAAAGATCTTCTGGGGTACATTTCAACTTGTGGCCTGGGCATAAAAATGGCATTGCCAACTGTCTGCAAAATCAAGGGAAAGAACAATTGTGCAGGTTCTGTGATGATGCCAATGCACAACAATGGTTTTACATTTGTGCCCAGATTCCCAGATCCATCTCTGCAATGTTTTTTTAAGAATAGAAATTAACTCAATGGAAGAATCCCTATGATAAAATATGTTTTATTTAAATTTCTTTCTAAGCACATTGCACCAAATTATTTAAAAATAGATTTTAATGTTTCTGTTGTTTTCTTTATATGTGTTGAAATCTGAGACTCTTATTCATGTAGAATGGGCTACCAATGTGCGCCCCTCCCCAAGAGAAATTTCACCTCTCTGGATCGAACCCAAATAAAACAGTGCCAATAATGCAGTGAGCACCTTGCCACATGTGCCTGCATACAAATGAAATGACTTCTCTGAATAAAACAAGATTAAATCATTTACATAATTTACTGTCACTATCATGAAGTAGATGAAATGCCAGGGCTCCAACACTGGGGCACCAACTTCTCGGGCAAGACCTACATTTGGGGGTAAGGAGATGCACGAGCATGATACAGGGTGTGCAAGAGATACTGGGACATGAGACAAAGCAGATAAAGATGTACAATATTTTTAAAAATGTAATATCAACCCTCCTCCCCCCTCAACACTTATTCCAAACATGTGCTGTGCAACTGGATGACTGAACTCTGGAGCCTACTGAGCTGTGTACACAGCTTGTACACAGGTTGTCAGCTCACTGTGTTCTCACCACCCACTGAGGAGCACTTGGAACTTGGGGCACATTGCAGGCCTGACACCTTTCCAAAGATTGGGTGCCTGCGGTCATGTTAAACCGTAATATCTCCTCCCAACAACGCAAACGATCTATTCCAGTTCTAAGTGAAAGGGATTAGGCCAAGTGACAATGGAGACAAGCGTTTACGACACAGTGCTGTCACCCAATTTGATGTCACCCATAGAAGCAGAGTGGCAGAAGTGAGGGCAAAGAGAAAAGGCTGAGAAGGGATAAAGGTGCGCTGTCAGATCCAAGGCTTGTGTGAGGCAGATAACAAGTCAGCCACTGTCAATGACGGAAACAGGGATATGAAAGAGGAAACCGTTTCCACTGCCACTAACCAGTCCTGACATTATTACCAGTAGGAGCAGCAAAAAACCTGCAGCAATGGGTTTACAATTTTCCAAACACAGATAGTAAGGAATTACCATTAAGGCTCTGTGCACCCCAGATAACTTCATAAATAATATTTGTTGATTCTATCATATATTGTGTCAACACTGTTATCTATATTCATTCATTCAGGTCTGCTCTGCCCAAAAGCTGCTGATGCTTCATCCTGAGCTGTCTCCTTGGCAGTTCTTTGGTGGTGATTGTTTGCCATTGTCTTCCACTCTCAGGGGCAGGGCAAGGAGGCAGGTTTCAAGTCTCCCTCAGCTGCAGCACGATTTGAACCCACACTATGGGTGTTATCCTGAACCACATACCAGCCATCTGAGCTAACCAGACCCCTGTTTATCTACATACTGGCCTGCATGGTGTCAATTCTTTTGTTCATGTCAAACCATTAGTCAATTTCAAACCAATCACATTCAGGCAAAAAGAGATTCCCCAAGACATAGCATTTCCTCACCCACCCCACAAACCCCTAAAAGTCAAATACAGGATATAAACACGTGAAAAACCAATAATTTAGAAAGTATAGCACAAAATTACCCATAACTCATGATTCATATGAACAACAGCAGCAACAACAATTTGTATTCATGTAGCACCGTCAATGTGGTAAAATGTCCCAAGATGCATCGGAGGAGCATTACCAAAAAAAATATTGAAACCAAGGGTGGGATTTTCCACACCCGCCCGCCGCTGCGATCTTCCGGTCCCACCACAAGTCAATGGTCTTCAGTCTGGGGCGCCGCCTCGCGACGGGGCCGGAAGATCCAGGACCAAGAGTATATCTCTCAATATACACTTCATGCTTTTTTAATACCTAATGCCTTGCCTTACAGATAATTATTACCGCTACATGATTATTGATAATAAATTATAATTGAACGAAACTTTAGCTGTAAACACAATGTAAAATTTTAATAGGCCAGAAATTATTGTCGGTGATATTGGCAAATGAAAATACTTTTGGAAAAAATTTCTCCATCCACCCTTTTAAGGGAGGCATTAACCAGCTTAAAGTACCTTTGTGCAGAGTTGACAGTGTAATATCCTACAAACACATTATGTATTTGTCTGCTAACATCAACAACAGTAAAATGAAACATTTGAAAGTTCAACTTTGCTTCTATGCATAGTGTCTGTCAATATGAAAATAGAAATCTGCAGTTTTGTTTATTCTTTGGCAAACTTAAGCAGAGTTTTGTGCCAAATTTTATGGGGAATAATACACAGAATTCTCAGCAATTATATATCTATATATTGTAGCATCACATTCAAGAACTTAGTCCCTTCTGAATTTCTCTTCATTAAATCTATAGGCATGGCTGCTAAGAGGTTTAGATAGTATTTTTCTTTGCAACTTTCTTTCTCCTTACTTCTTTCACAAAATATGTACTATTCTGTGGAAATACAGACCATAGGAATATAGGAACATTGGAGCAGGAATAGGCCATTCAGCCCGTCAAGCCTGCTCCGCCATTCAATATGATCATGGCTGATCATCCACTTCAATGCCTTTTTCCCCACACTATCCCCACATTCCTTTATGTCATTGGTATTTAGAAATCTGCCAATCTCTGTTTTAAACATACTCAATGACTGAGCTTCCACTGACCGCTGGGGTAGAGAATTCCAATGGTTCACAACCCTCTGAGTAAAATAATTTCTCCTCATTTCAGTCCTAACTGGCTTCCCCCTTATTTTGAAATATTGTCCCCTGGTTCTAGGCTCCCCATCTCTAGAGAATACGGTTTCCCCAATCTCTTTCATAGGACAGTTCCACATTCCAGGAACAAGCCTGGTGAACCTTCGTTGCAATCCCTCGATGGCAATAATATCCTTCCTAAGGTGAGGGGACCAAAACTGCGCACAATACTCCAGCTGTGGTCTAACCAAGGTTTTATACAATTGAAGCAAGACTTCACTACTCCTGTACTCAAATCCTCTTACGCTAAATGTTAACATGCCATTAGCCTTCCTAATTGCCTGCTGCACCTGCATGTTAGCTTTCAGAGACTTATTGACAAGGACATACACGTCCCTTTGCACATCTACACTTTCTAATCTTTTACCATTTAGGAAATACTCTACACATCTGTTCCTCCTACCAAAGTGGATAACCTCACATTTTTCCACATTATATTCCATCTGCCATGTTCTTGCCCACTCACTAAGTCTGTCCAAATCCCCTTGAAGCCACTTTGCATCTTCCTCACAACACACATTCCCACCTAGCTTTGTGTCATCCGCAAACTTGCAAATATTACATTTGGTCCCCACATCCAAATCATTGATGTATATTGTGATCTGCCGGGACCCAAGTACTGATCCTTGCAACGCCCCGCTAGTCACAGCCTGTCAATGCGAGAATGACCCGTTTATTCCTATCTCTGTTTTCTGCCTGTTAACCAATCCTTAATCCACGCCAGTGCATTACCTCCTATCCCACATGCTTTAATTTTGCGAACCGACCTCCTGTGAGGGACTTCATCAAAAGCCATCTGAAAATCCAAATATACTACGTCACCGACTCCCTTTTACCAATTCTCATCCTCACCCTCAAAAAACTCCAACAGGCTTGTCAAACATAATTTCCCATTCATGAATCCACGTTGGCTATGCCCAATGAGATCACTATTACCCAAGTGTCCATTTACTACATCCTTTAGAATAGATTCTAGCATTTTCCCTACAACTGAGGCAAGGCTAACATGTCTGTAGTCCCCTGTTTTCTCTCTCCTTCCCTTCTTAAATAGTGGGGTGACATTTGCTACCTTCCAATCTGCAGGAACCATTCCAGAATCTATAGAATTTTGGAAGATGATCGCCAGTGCATCCACTACCTCTTTAAACACTCTGGGATGTAGAATATCAGGTCCCAGGGACTTATCAACCTTCAGTCCCATTAATTTCCTCAATACGAGCTTTTCACTAATACTAATTTCCTTAAATTTCTCATTCTCCCTAGTCCCTTGGATCTCTAATTCTGGGAAATTATTTGTATCTTCCTCAATGAAGACAGACACAGAGTAATCATTTAGTTTCTCTGCCATTTCTCGATTCCGCATTATGAATTCTCCTGACTCTGCCTGTAATGGACCCACGTTTGTCTTAGCCAAACATTTCCTTTTTACGTACCTTTAGAAGTTTTCACAATCTGTTTTTATGTGTTTTGCTCATTTACATTCATAGGGCTGAATTTTGTGTTTGTCGGGCGGGCGGGCCCGACCCAATTGGCGGTGGGTGCGGAGCCGATCGCCACTGGCGAAACGGGCTGCGCTGCCATTTTGCGCGGGAGGGCCGATTAAGGACTGCCAAGCGCGTTTCAGACTCCCGTGTTCAGCAGGAAATTCAAATCGGTGGCAGGCGTGTTCAGGCCGCTGGTTCCAATGGGGAACCGGCAGACTGTATAAAGAACGGCCAGGCAGCCTCCTTTAGGCTGTTCACCATGGCCAGCAACCGGGCTCCAGAAGAGGTGAGGGCAGAGGAGGAGGAGGGGGGCAGGCCAATGTGCCCCTCGGTTCTCCGGTGCCTGCCTGGAAGAGGTGTCCAACCATTGGGAGGTCTTGTTTCCGGAGGATGGGAGGAGGAGGGCTCCCCACATGACCAGGCAGGAGGTGGCGGAGGCTGTAAGCACTCAAGATGCTGAGCAGTGCACAGGAACGCAGTGCCGCAAGCGTTTCAGTGATTTGTTGCGCTCTGGAAGGGTGAGTACCATGTCAGCCTTGGCCATTTTACCCAGCAGGTAGCCTTAGCCTTTGAGTCCACCCCCCCACCCCCACCCCCCCCACCACCCAACATCTTAGTGTCGTACTGCATTGGGCATTTAGCACATGCTGGGTGGGCAAACACACAGTGACCATGCTTACATCAGCCTTCGTGGTTGAGGAGAAGATGGGTTCTACCCACAGCATATGTTGGTGTTTGTCGCATTTGAGTAGTCTGGGGGCAACCTGCAGGGGAGGCAGCTAGACACATACTCAGAACTCCAACACACGTCATATTGATGGTGATGAAATGGTGGAAGGGGAGCCTCAAGGTGTCGTGGCCAAGAGCCATCTGCTGGCTTCAGCGCCGCACCTAGTTGTGCCTCCTTCCCATGGGCGCTAATACCCATGTGTTATTCAAAGTGATGGACGCCAAATGTGTCCAAGGTGTCCATTGGGGGTGGGGGTTGGGAGCAGCCGTACTATCTTCTGGGGACTGATCACCAGTAGTGTGGACAGGAGCCGCTGGAGGCCTCAGATGGGCCAATGTGGTTGGGGTGCGGTGTGCGCGTGCACAGTACATGAGCGATCAGCCCCAATAAATGCTCTTCTCTGTTCTGCAGGCAAAAACAGAGAACAACAGCCGGGAGCATCTGCGGACAGGTGGTGGGCACGCCATGCTGCAGCATCTCACCACTTATGAGGAGCAGGCCATGGAGCTGGGGAGGAGGCAGGCAGCCAGGGCGGCAGGTGTTGGTGAGGCTGGGGTGCAGCGGCCAGGTATTTGAGGCCCACAGTCCCATCCACTCTGTCTTCCCACCATCCAAAGCACTGATGGTTGCTGCAATCGTTAATACAGCAACACTGCTCATTCCCAGACTGATACAGACAGACGTGTGGGTCATACACAAAGGTTCCTCTGCCCCTTGAGGATGCGCGTGTCTAGCACCTCCCAAAGTCACCTTATCCCATTTGTGACTACTATCCCCATGGCCTAACATGCCATGGCATCGCTGCTGCGCAGCCAAAGACTTATAGCATCTTAGGAGGGTTTGTACCTCCACCACCCTTTCAGCCAGTGCGTCCTACATTACTCTGTCCAAAAGGTCCTCAGCACCTCACCTGTCCACCTCATGGCACTCAACTTAAATAAATGCCACCACGTTAGTCATCCCTGCGCCAAGGGGAAATGTTGCCTTCTGTCCACCCGTTCTATGCCCCTCATAACAGTACGAAGGTCAATAATGTGACCTCTCAATCTCCTGTGCTCCACGGCAAATGTCGCAATGTTTCCTCATCACTCTAACTCTCCAGGCCAGCATGCATCCAGGTCAGGAACCTCTGCACTCTCCCCACTCCAATGTCATCCCTCCCATGAAGCGCAGATCACAACTGAATGCAGAAGTGTAGATGTGGCCTCGACAGCGTTTTCTGCACTTGCAACATGACCTCCCTTTTCCTACATTCTATTCCTTGGCTAATAAAGGCAAGTTTGGCTTTGACCTTGTTAAATGCCTTATGTTCCTGCTCTGCTACCTTAACAGGTCTGCCCCGCAAGGTCCCTGTAATCGTCGTGACTTCCCAAGGTCCTACCATTACTCATGTATTCCCGTAGCTTGTTTGTCTTGCCCAAGTGCTTAACCGCACATTTATCCACATAACATTCCATGTGGCATTCCTTAGGCCATCTGACCAGCCTGTCTGTATGCACATGTAATGTTTGGGCCTCCTCTTGACTATTTACCACCCCACCAATGTTCGTCTCCTTAGGTTCTTGAAGGGGGAGCACATTGTGAGGCTGGGGGGAAAGGGATGAAAGGTGTTACTGACTGAATGCTAACTGATGCACTGTCCTTGTTAATTTCTGCACCACCACCGCATGGCCGCCCCCAACATGTCCGGAGCCCCCCCTCCACACCTGAGGGCCAAGACATGCAACTTGCGTCACATCATTTCAGTGAGCCAGGCACCAGTGGAGCAACAACACCACATCGGTGGGGATTATGACATCGGCTAGTGTCCCGGGGCACAGTGGAGAGGGCACTAAACAATCGCTGGAGGAGGTGGCAAGGACAGAGAGTGCCGATGGCACCAGCAGCCGGAGGACTGCAGGGGACCAGGCACATGCTGAGTCAGGCAGTGATGATGTGCCTCTGGAGATGTCAGCCATGCAGCAGCTGCAGGATAAACGGCCGGGTGTGCGGGAGCATCTGGCAGGGTTGCATGAGGGTGTGCTTCATTTGGTCTCTGTGGTGGAGGAATCCAGGCAGAGTGTCAATGATGGCATGAACTTCAGGACAGAGCATCAGGCTTCCTCCATTGAGAGATTGGCGACTCTCATGGAGAGGGGGTTCAATTGGATTGAGAGTCTTCTGATTGGGTTACGCTCTGACCTGCAAGACCTCACAGCGCTAATGGCCACGGGTGGTCATTCGCAATGTGAGAATGTTGTGGGCACCAAGTGTCGCAGCTCAGTGCCCATCCATCTGTGGTGAGCAGGGAGGTCCAATGTAACCTCACGTCGGCGCAGCAGCTGCCTGTCGTCACTGCAAGCTCCTCTCAGGGCACTCCGGATGAGGGCAGCAGCTCCTCCATCCCTCTGCCAATGACCGTTGCATCCGTTGAGTGTGTGACAACTGGGGAGGTACCAGTTCTGGAACTGGCCACTCACTCCCAGGCGGGGCCAGCAAAGGCTCCGCGGGCCAGAGAACGGCCACCAAGGTCATCTAGGCCAATAGGACAGCAAAGTCAGCAGGCTGTCTCACGAGCCACTCCGAGCGATGGGGCAGCGCCCAGACGTAGCACCCGAAAACGTAAGCATAAGGCACGTTAGACACTCCACGGGTTTGTCACTGGTGATTTTGTGTTGGCCCTAGGTTAGGGAATATTTCATTATGTACGTCAGAGCGACATTTGTTGTTTATTTTGGTGGTAGTAAAGTCCACTTTTATGACCATGGCTGAGGGTGTTTCCTTTGTGCTGCATTTGTATGTTTCACAGACATATCATGAGGGTTTGAGTGGACATTGATGTTTCTGTGCTAAGCCCTTAGTTACAGCTGATAAGGTGGAAGATGTAGCACCTAAGTGCCACGTGTGGAAGTGCCAGGCAATGCTGGTCCTGCAGATCCATGTGTGTGGAGCTAGCTGAAGGTTCATTGGATTAAATTGTCCCGGGTGTCCCTGCCTCCTTGGTTAGTAGTGGGTCAGCGTGCTGCCCCTCATCATTGCCCTGTGCTTCCTCATCCTCTGAGCCACTGCTGGATTCATCATGTGCAGCCTCATCCACTGCATCAAGGTCTTCATCATTAACTGCATCCCCCCTTTCCAGCGCAAGATTGTGCAGAGTGCAGCATGCTACCACTATCAGAGTGACGCAATCTGGGGGGTTACTGGAGTCCGCCCCCTGAGCAGTCCAGGAAAACGGAAGTGCATCTTGAGAAGACCGATGGCTCTCTCCACCACAGCCCTTGTGGAGGCATGTCTCCTATTGTACCACTGCTCAGCTTCTGTTCTTGGGTGGCGGAGAGGTGTCATGAGCCACCTTCTGAGGGGATAGCCCTTGTCACCCACCAGCCAACCATCCAGCCAAGCCAGAGCACTGAAGAGCGCCAGCACCTGGGAGTGTCTGAGGATGTAGGTGACATGGGAGCTGCCTGGGTACCTTGCACAGACTTGTAGAATCTGCACCCTGTGATCACACATTATCTGCACATTCATGGAGTGGGAGCCCTTCCTGTTGATGAAGGCACCGGGCTCACCTGCTGGTGCCTTGATGGCCATATGTGTACAGTCTATTGCACTCTGGACGCGGGGGAAGCCAGCAATGGCCGCGAAGCCTCTGGCTCGCTGTGCCTGACTTGCCTGGTCGCAGCGGAAGTGGATGAAGGTCAATGCCCATCTGAACAGAGCGTCTGTAACCTGCTTGACACAAGTGTGGACAGCTGATTGGGAGACACCGCAAAGATCATCCACTGATCAGAGATGGTCTTATCTGTGATTGACACCATGGGAGTAGGGAGGTCATAAGATGACATGTTTATGGGAACAGCCGTGAATATGAGTTGGGAAGTTTATATGGAGGATAGGAGGATAGGAGGGCAGTGAACTGAAAGAAGAGAGAGCAAAGTGAGTTGAGATGGAGCTTGAAATCACCCAGGATAAGAAATTGTTCAGTGCAGAAGCTGAGGGATGAAGTAATGAAGGTATCTCAGTGAGAAATTTGACATGATACTTGGGTGGGTGGTAGAGAATGAGAATTTCAAATGAGAGACAAGGTGGGTGGAACAAGACGAGATGTTCAAACCTCTTTGCACAAAAAGTAATAGACACATCTCAGGCAACAATTATCATAAAAAACAAAAAGAAAATCAAGGCCTGAATTTTTAGCTCGGTGTGTGGGCGCAATTGGTGGGCCCGGGATCGGCCAGGAAACGGACCACTGACCACAATTGGCCCCCGGCCATGATTTCACGCTGGCTGGCCAATTAACGACCAGCCAATGTGAAGCATGCACTGAAAAGCTCAGCGCTGCTGGGGTTTTGTGGGGGGGGGGAGGGCGAGCTATAATGTCAATGCGGGCGCGGGCGAGCGCTGAGAGAAAGCTCCCTGAAGGCAGAGAGCTGCCTCAGGGAGCTGCAGACCCGAAAACCATGAAATAAAGTTCTGAAAAATCAGAAACAAAATGTCCAAACATCACAATCAGGCGCCTGAACATATAGATGATTAAAAATGCTGTTCACGGGTTTTTATTTTTACTTTATTTATCACGGAAACCTCATCCCGCCCTCGGATGAGGTTTGATGAAAAATGTAAAGGCCGCCGGACTGATTCGCTCGTCCGCCAACTGTAAGGTTGGATGGGCCATGACAAATAGCAGACAATTGTGCTGTTAATGGTCTTAATTGCCCGCTTAATTGACAGCGGGCGCACTTCCGACTTTTGCACCCGCCTGCTGAGCGAAATATCGCGCAGTGTAGGATGACGCCAGGATGCTCACCCGACGTCATCTCGCGTGATTTCACCCCCGATCGAGTCAGGCGTGTGCCCACCCGATCAACGTAAAATTCAGCCCCAAGTTTTAAATTAAATTTGGAACAGAGGCTCACATTCCTATTTCACTGCTTATCCCTCTTGTGTGGGGCACAGAATGTATGAAGGTGTGCCATGTACTAACCGAAATGTTGTGGCATATCCTACACTGTGCTAACCCTATAAGAAACTGTAATTTCTGAACAAAGATGCAAGTGGGATACAAGTGTCCTTAGCTTTGGCATAAGACTTTCACCAACACCAGTGCCCCACACCACCACACCCCCTGCACCAACCCCCACCATCCCCCCACACAATCTTGCACAACTTAACTCTTGAAAATACCAATGTGCCAAGAGAAAGTCTATTTAATTGAAGATAGCTGTGCCTCCTAATAACTCAATGGGCAAATGAATGCTTACTATGCAAGTCAGTCTGAAGATCACTAATGTTTATTCTCTGGCCTGTGTTCATAATGGTGATTTTAGCTTCTGCAACAGTAGTGGCACCTCAGTTGGACTCAATACCTTAGGGCTATGGAGAAGGAAAAATCCCCGCTCCTCATTGCTTTGAGAACCCCACTAAGGTGTTGATGTCAGATATGGTCAGAATCAGGCTTAACATTGATCGTTCCTATGGTAAGATAGTCTGCTGATAAGCACTGTTTAGGCTCACAACTTACAAATGGCCACTTGAGAAAGCTACTGGAGGGCAGTCATGAAACTGCATTGTAGGATAAACCAGACCTTGAAGTACGCATGGGGAGAAAATTGTGTGGGTGGGTGGGGGATATGGAGGGGGTGGGGGGAATGGGGGGAGAACAATTGCATACACATCTCCTGCCCCTCTGCCCAAAGTGACGTAGATAATGGCATCAAGTCCCTGATTTGTTACACAGTGAGTTTCCAGTCTCAGCTGTACCATCAATAGAAGTGAGGTGCTCCCTGGAGGAAGGGAAAAACAAACGGCAGTTCCCTCAGATTATTTTCCCAGACGACCAGGTTAAGAAAGTCGCCTGCTATTTGTCTTTTATAACATTGGGCAGAATTTTTCTCCTGTTGGGCGCGCGTGCGCCCGACCCGAACAGGAGTAAAATAGTGCGTGATGACGTCAGGCAATCTTCCTAACGTCATCGCGCACTCTCGCGTTAATTTGCTCGGTGGGCGTGGGCAAGAGGCAGCAGCATGCCCACCAACAATTAAGACCCTTAGTCAATTAATTAAATGGAATTTTTCGCTGCCCATCCAACCATTCGGGCAAGCAGACAAAGCAGCCTTCGCATTTCTTGCGAAACCTCATCCACGGGCAGGACTAAAAAAATTAAAACTTTTAAAACTCATTTTTAACATGTCCCCCCACCTCCTGTGACAGAGTCACATAAGGGGACATGTTTCCCTTATTTTTCCATTCTTTCTTTTTCATGTTAAAAATCTTCCGTTCCCTGAGGCAGCTCTGTGCCTTCGGGGAGCTTTCACTGAGCACACTCGCGCGCATGCGCTGACTTCCGCGCTCGCCCTCCTCACCCCCTCCCCCACTCAGGCAGCGCTGAGCGTTTCAGCACGCGATTCACGCTGGCTGGCTGTTGCGTGGCCGTTACCGGGCCTGCCCGCTGCACCCGTCCGATGAGGGGAAAATCCTGCCCATTGTGTACCGGGAGGTTTAACATGGAGAAAAGAGCCACCTGATGCATAAGGGCTAAGGATGGGATTTTCCGGCCCCGCCACCACCGGGATCACCCAGTCCCACTGAAGGTCAGTGGACGTTTGGCTGGGCCACCGAATCTCCCATGGCAGGTCCCACCATGATGGGGCTGGAAAATCCCAGCCAAAGATTACAAACTGCTCATGCAAATTAGGCCAAATTATATCTGAAAATTAAACCCATTGTTGACTTCTTTTCTGAAAAAATAAAGTCACAGGATCATAGAATAGCCACAGTACTGTCTATTGTATCTGTGCCAACTCTCTGGAAGAGCAACCCACCCTATACTATTCATCCACCTTCTACCTATAACCTTACAGATGTTTTCGCTTCAGCTCCAATGCCAGTTCCAACAACACTCAAGAAGCCCAACACCATTCACTACAAAGCAGCCTGCTTGATTGGCACCCCATCACCTCTAACATTCACTCCCTCCACCACCGGCACACAGTGGCAGCAGTGTGTACTATCTATAAGATGCTCTGCAGCAACTCACCAAGGTTCCTTTAAGAGCACCATCCAAACCTGCAAGCTACACCAATAAGGGTAGCAGATGCATGGGAACACCACCACCTGCAAGTTCCCCTCCAAGCCACACACCATCATGACCTGGAAATATTTCACCATTTCACTGTCACTGGGTCAAAATCCTGGAACTCCCTTCCTAACAACACCACCAGGGCTGCAGCGGTTCAAGATGGCAGCTCACCACCACCTTCTCAAGGGCAATTAGGGATGGACAATAAATGCTGGCCCAGCCAGCGAAGCCCACATCCCATGAACGAATAAAAAACAAATAGTCCAATTCTCTTTTGAAAGCGTTGATTGAATTTGCTTCCACCACACTCTCAGGTAGAGCATTCCAGATCCTAACCAGTCACTGAGTAATAAGGTTTTTTTCTGATGTCACCATTGCTGACTTTGTCAATCACCTTAAATCAATATCCTCTGGTTCTTGGCCCTTCAGTCAAAGTTTCTCCCTATCTATTCTGTCCAAATCTCTCATGATTTTGAATGTCTCTATTAAATCTTCTCTTAATTCTTTATTCTTCAAGGAGAATAGCCCTAGTTTCACAAATCTATCCACGTAGCTGAAGTTCCTCATCCTTGGAATCATTCTTGTGAATCTTTTCTACAACCTTTCTAATGCCTTCACATCCTTCCTAAACTGGACAAAATACTCCAGTTGAGGCCAAACCAGGGTTTTGTACAGCGTCATCATAGCTTAACTGCATTTATACTCTATACCCCTATTTATAAAGCCCAGGATCCCATCTACTTTATTAACTGCTCTCTCAACCTGTCCTGCCACTTCAATTATTTGTGCACATATACCCCCAGGTTCCTCTGTTCCTGCATCCCCTTTAGAATTGTACCCTTTATGTTATATTGCCTCTCCTCATTCTTCCTACCAAAATGAATCACTTCATGTTTCTCTGCATTAAATTTCACCTGGCATTTGTCTGCTCATTCCACAGCCTGTCTAAGTCATTTTGAGACTCATCACTATCCTCCTCACAGTTCACAATACTGCCAAGTTTTGTGTCATCTGCAAATTTTGAAACTGTGCCCTGTACACCAAAGTCTAGGTCACTGATACAGATCAGCAGCAATGAATTTG
Organism: Cetorhinus maximus; assembly: GCF_964194155.1. Lineage (NCBI taxonomy): Eukaryota > Metazoa > Chordata > Chondrichthyes > Lamniformes > Cetorhinidae > Cetorhinus > Cetorhinus maximus. The sequence goes on from NC_135883.1 coordinate 130,336,764, forward strand.
GGAGTTGGGAATTATTTTTCATTGTTAATCTTGTTAATTGTTAATATGTCTTTGCAAAAAGCGATTTGAGAGCTGCAGCATTTTTAAACACTTTCCATGGACTACAGGACCTTCTCACAATGTCGACTTCTAATCACCATTAAAAGCACTTGCTTCGCAGTAACCATGTACTCAGCATTGATCACTTTCTTCACTGCATGTGGCCAAATATGCTCTTAAAGGCACTGGTCTTCAAACATTTTCGTGGGAGATAACTTGCAATTACACTTTCAGAAATTAACCTCCAAAAGACACTGTGGGCCAACCAAAGAGAAATAGTGCAAAAATCATTCTTTGTTCATATCCCCAGCAGCACAAATTATGTACTACACTGAAAAATCGACAAATATAGACAAGTACAGAAAAATGCTGGAAGTTGGAAAGGAATTTGATGGCCTCTGAGACTCCTGGGATCCTCTTTCAGACACTTCAGTGTCAAGGGCCTCACTTTGAAAACCCATGGACATAGCTTATATGCGCTAAGGCAACTTTTGCAAAACTTTCTCTGCAGGGTCAGCCTGCAACATTTTCTTTCATTATGTTGCAAGGCCAGAGCATATGGTGTAAAGCACCATCATCACTGAAAGGAGTAGGAGAGATGGGATTAAGCACGGAAGTCATGATTAGGTGATGTTGAGTTTGGATTTTGTTGGAGTGTGTGCAACTTCATGTTTCGATCAATTGTTTGCATTCATTTGCTTTCACATGCTTCATGGCTTTAGGAGAGCCTTTTTCAAAATTATTAAAGTGAAGATACTGTGATATACTTGTCAAAGACTTCCTGTACTTTTCAACACAATTGCAGCGATTGCATCAAAATTGTATTCACATCAATGACAGAGCGCATTCCCTATCAGAATTGCTACTGACAGACGATGCAGGCACAAAAAGACAACAAAACACAACCGAATCTGACAATTCCTCATGGGCTTCATGCTGCATATCCATCTATATATGTATACAAGTTCCAAGTTCAACACATTTCAAAGTGTTACACTTTGTTACATATGCAAAGAAATCTTTACAAAAGGTTAGAAAGAAAGCCAGTCATTTTCTGGGGCTGACCATTCTACAAGGAAATGGCCACCACCTAACTTAACTCAGGATTGTGTCTTAGAGAAGTCTGCCTCAAATTGACTGTTCATTTACAGCATTTAAGTCTTGTGGCCTTAAAGAGACAGGTCAATTTAAATTCAGGTGCACTTTATCATCAGAAGAATACATTGTGCATTACATGGTATAATGCTTCTGTCATTATAAAACAGTAATGCTTTATTTGACATGCTAATTATTTCAAAATAATAGATTAACCTGCAGTAATTTCAAGGCATCTCGGGATGTATAAATAATAGTCATAAATAGCACAATAACTAACAACTGTGTTAGATGCTCCCCAACCCATAAAGACACTTATAAATAACCGTTTGATAGTACAAAACTCAAGTATTTCTGAAAAAAGAGGCATGCTGCTGAGTTTTTTCATCTTGCGCTCACTAGGATATATTCGCAAGGTTGTCAGTTGTAAATGGAACAACAATTTATACTGCATGAGAGAGAGTGCTGAATGTCTGGCAAGCACACTCTGACTGGTAGAGGCGTTGCCATGGAGTATGCACGAGGGAACAGTTCACTGCCAAGTTTTTGTTTAAATTAAAACCTGACTGATGAAGGCATTGCCATGGGGAATGAACCAGGGGATGGCTGTCCCCAAGTTTTTGTTTAGTTGAAAAAGGTGCAATACGTGGAAATGCTCCTTCTGTCTGCAAAGGACAGGGTCATGAATGTAAGTATATGTAGCTTCTGGCACATGTAAAGGAGCCACACTGCGAGCCTGACTGATTATCTTAAATTGGCTGTCAGTGTAATTCTTAGCACAATCAGGATTGTTAAGCAAGTGCTGTGTAATTGCAGAATCATATCCAATGTTGGTCACGATGTTTTAAGTTTTGCAAGCACGGGCTGGTTGGGTATGTCAGTACTTTGCCTTTTGGGAAGAGCTGAAGGGACGTGCTGTTTGATACAATGTGCCAGTCCTTAAGATGTTCAGCCTGCATACCTGGCATCACATCGGCGCTGAAATTCATATAGCACATACTCATTTGTGTGATAGACAGAACAGGTAATAGAAAAGATAGAGAGTAAAGGGGCATCACTTTTGTGTGTCTTGGGCAGTCCATACATATGCGGATGAAATGAACCGTGAGGACGAACTGTGAGCAAGTTTTCTACATACACGGTGAAGGATTCCTTCAGTTTTGCAAAGACCATACATGACTTGCATATCGATAGCAATGCCATGTCCATGTCTTGTCTGACATTGCTAGGCTTTTCACCAATGTACCACTCAAGCAAACCCTAGACATTTGCACCTTGGTGCTATGTCATGGCGATCTAGGTGTGCTGCCATTGTCTGAATCTGTATTCATTGAACTTATGAAGTCAGCAACTCATGCAGCTGAGTTCAGTTTTAACGACACCATGTATGCTCAAATAGATAGTGTTGCCATGGGATCTCCTCTAGGCCCAGCTCTTGCTAACATCTTTGTCAGTTTCCACGGGAAACTCATCTTACCTAACCTCCTACCCCTTGCATATTTCTGATACGTAGGTGATAAGTTTACTTTAACTAAATCCGCAGTTGCATGTAAGAATTTCTTTACACGCTTTAATGGGCTCCATCCTGTGTTCAAATTCACCTTTGAAATGGAACAGTCAAATGAGCTCCCTTTCCTCGACAAGCTAGTTGAGAAATCTACCAATGGGTTCTCTACTACTGTCTACTGCAAGCCGGCCTTCAATGATCAATATACGCTTTGAGATTCCTACAGTTCCACGCATTATAAGATTGGCCTTATCGGCAACCTCGTAAATAGAGTCCAAGCAATTTGCGCACTGTGCAAGCTTGGTGTTGAAATTGGCAGCATCAAAGCCATCCTGTGGGATAATGGCTACCTGATCAGATCATTGCTCACCGTATATCGTGCAAACTTATGAATGGGCCTAAGGCTGCCACTTTCGGTCCTGAAAAGTGCCCAGTATACCTCAGATTACCCTGGAAGGGTGCAGTGCCTGAAAAATTTGAGCAGCAGGTGAAGCTACCTTCTTCACAGTGCTACTATGCAGTAGCACACGAGTGGTATTCTCCACTAACAAGATGCTGCCATCAAGCCAAAAAGATATTCCACCTATCACTCAAATAAGTAACGAGATATATGAATTTCCATGCCAGTATGATGCCGGGTATGTAGGCCGAATGACCCAGTGATTGGCAGATCGTATCAAATAGCACATGCCTTTGGCTGTTTGCAATAGGCAAAGTACTAACCATACCCAATCAGCCGGTTCTTACAAAACTCAAAACATAAGGCGAATCGTCTGGTCCAGTTGGCTATGGGCACCATGGCACACGTGAGTGGACAATATGGTGAGAAGGCCAAAAATTGGTTTTACGCCATCGTGAAACCAGTTTTTAATCGTCTATTCCACCCTTCAATGGTAGGCCGCATTTCCCGTCACCACACATCAGGAACCAAATTTCAATACTTTAGCATCTCATTATAAGCCCTGCTCGCCAGAATCATGCCCCCCACTCTGGATCATTCGGGCACATTGGTGTGGTTGTAAGCCAAAATGTTTTACAATTGTACATAAGCAACATGCACCTGGTGAGCTGCACTTCACTCGGGACTTCGAGGTTTGTTTGCCTACCTTGCTTCGGGCAGCACTCGCAGTCATCAGCACCAGGTTTCACAGGCAGCACCACATTACTTTTAGGGGGTCTCAGGGGCAGGTCTCTACCTACCAGACCAGCCATAAGGCGGGGGTGGCTTTTCAATGGCTGCAGGGCTAGGGCTTGCTTGGGGAAGGGGGAGAAGTGGCCTCAGGCAACGGAAGAGGCTGCAGGGTGAGGGCTAAACTGGGGAAGGCGGTATCCCAAGGTATTTATGGGGGCACATGTTGATCTGTGCAAGTGGCCTCAAGATGGCTGAGGAGACTGTCTCCAGAGGAGATGAGGCCAGATGGAAATGTGAGAATGTGGGTGAGAGAATGAGTGGTGGTGTCCCTTGACCTGGCAGTGAGTGAGATGCCAGTGAATGTGCGATGGCCTTGTGAGTGTGTGAGTTTATAGTGATAGATGGTTACCTTACCCGGTGGCCCAGATGAGATCATTCATCCGTTTCCTGCACTGGATGGCCAACCTTTTATGTGTAGCGTTGGCACTGACCACCTCTGCCACCACCACCCAAGCTAGATTGGTGAGACTGATGGGCCACCTGTAGCCAGAGCAGGGTAGACGACATCGCGGCGTGCCTCCATAGTGTCCAGAAGGTATCCCAGGAATGTGTCATTGAATTAGGGAGGCTGCACAGTTCTTGGTTTTTTGGGCCATATCTTCACCCAAAAAGTCCTGGGCTGCAAGCATTGAGAAGCGTGCACATGGCTGGAGTTTATATATGGTGCCCAGTGTGAGGAAGCGGCAAGGTAATGGTGTGTCAGGCAAATCAGAGGCTACGCGCCAGCAAGATGGCATGTTTCCTGTGGCTACATAATTTCTAAGGCAGGAAGTGGACAATACAGTGCGAAAACTGCCATTGCAGCCAACAGGTCAAATGTCATTTTTCACGCCCACTATCGCACTTAGTGTAAATCTGGGACAATTCCGCCCACAGTGTCCAACATTAAATGTGGCTCCACAATTGGCCAGCACTTGCTAAACAATCCTGATTGTGCTAAAAATTACACTGACAACTGATTTAAGATTATCAGTTGGGCTCGCAGTGTGGAGTATATATGTGTGCTAGAAGCTACATATATTCCCGTACAGGGCCCTGTCCTTTGCAGAAAGAAGGAGCATGTCCACATATTGCATCTTTTTCAACTAAACAAAAGTTTGGGGGACAGCCATTCCTTGGATCACTCCCCATGGAAATGCCTTTATCAATCAGAGCCAACCTGCCTGGTTTGAACTTAAACCAAAGATTGGCAGTTAACAGTTCCCTGGCACATTCTCCATGGCATTGCATCTACCAATCAGAGTCCACATACCAACCATTTAGTACTCTCTTCTCATGCAGTATAAATTGTTTTTCCCTTTACAATTGGTATTCTTGCGAATCTGTCCTCATTAGTGCAAGATGACAAGCTTCAGCAGCATGTTTCTTTTTTCAGCAGTACTCCAGGACATTTATAGCTGCAGCCTTCCCAGCACATATTCTATCATGTTTTAGTTTGCTTAGGGAATGTAGCTTAATTCTGCACAAGATCTAAATGTGACAATCATCCTGCCAACACATCCTGCAGCAATGGTCCAATTTAGGCCCTTTTTAAAGTACATTTTGTTCTGGTGATACAGCGCTTGCATCATTACCTGGGCACCTGTGTTTAAACAAGTAATAAGGAGGTAAAAGCTTACTCACGTGAGGACATAGTTGACACTAACGATGCAGTGGGGCCTGGAGGACCTGCTATTGTGGACTATTGTTGCGTAGCTCTGAACCCACACCCAACCTCCGTGCTTTGCAAGGAAGCGGTAATATTTTGTCGTTACCTGTCCTTTGACAAGCACTGTGTACAGAAAGGAAAGCTAATCAATATTTCATCCTGATAATTGCTCTTTATTCCCAATTCACTGTTCATAAAAATAAGAAGCTTGCAATGTTGCAACACAATGCACCTCCCGTCCTGGTTCTAAAATGTAGCTCTGAAGGTTGCAAATGTGGCCTGTAATTGATTTATAGTTCTTCCAACTTCTACTCTTGAATGATCAAGATTATTTTTTTATTCATGAAGCAACGTACTTTGGCATCTTGGTCAGACAATTCAGATTCAATTTGTTTATTCTGCCCTGTGGCTGATTTTCTTTTAGCTTCCAAAGGACTGACCAATTTTGGCACTTAGCATTGCCAGCACATTAATGGAACATATTTTTGCCTTTGCAATATGCAAAATTGCTATAACCTCAGACACCCAATTGTTATGCTAAAAGAAAAAGGAGTGAGTTAAAGTTTCACAGCTATGACCAAACAAGGCAATCCTTGTGCTCACATGTTAATCAGTAGTGAATTAATCCTTTCACATATGGAAAAATACTTACACAAATGGTGAGCACAGCGCAAGTGAAATGTATCACACCCATGGACGTGATGATAAAGAGTTTTTTCTATTAAATCCTGAGGTTCATAGCCAGTCAGTTCAGCTACCCTGTATGACAAAAACATAAGACATGCATAAACAGATATAAAAGCATGTTAAGTCAAGATGGACTGCAACAGATCAAAAAGCTCACCACCAACTTCTTAAGGGCAATTAGGCATGGGCAGAAAATGATCGCCTTGCCAGTGATGCTCACACCCAGGAAAGAATTTTTTTAATTGTTAAACGCTTATCTCCTTATATACTTCACTGCACTACAAAATTAACTCTAACAACTATGGAAGATAAAGGATAAAGGAAGGTAGATAAATGAAGATAAAGTATCCTTCACCTGAACTCATCAGCTTGAGTCTTGTCTTTTGCAATATAGCTTATAATGATTGGATGCAATGTTGGTCTACTAGCAGTAGACATTTATATATTACACAAACATGTTTCTAACTCACAATACTGAGAGACCTATGGTAAAACAGTTGATCCTGTATAAATATCATCTGGTGCCAAGAAGGATATCTTCTTGGAAATGGAGGTTCAAGCTGCTGGACATGCCTAAGCATTTTCTGGTGATCTGCATTAACATCAGCCTGCAATTAAAGGTGTATATGACACCATGCACAAGTGCTCAGGAGAGATGCTGATTTTCAAATCATTACTGCGGCTACTTGACTGTGTTTGGGAGCTTTTACATAACTAATGGAGCACTGTGCATTTTGTAATGCAACCACAGAACTAATTAAAGCGATTTTGCAGTTACAATGTATAAAAGTGAATGAAAATTCATCGTTGATCTATGTCTAAACCAAAAGGTTACTTGACAATATCATGCTCTTACCTGGAGTCAAGAAATATAAGTTTCATGTCAAGGCTAGCTCGAAACATAAACATATTGCTGTGCAGTTTGATTTCTGTCACAGCACTTGGAGGCAGTGAATGGCCAACTGCCACTAATCCAACATTCTGGTAACAACCATCAAAAGGAGACATGTCTAGGCTGTACTGGCGAATCTTTAGATAGCCACTGCAGTGGATTACCTGCAAGAGACACATGCATTTTATTTTTGCAGTGTGATTAACTAACATAATTCTAAAATACAAGTCACCCCACCCTTGAATTCTTGGCTGATCATTGTTAAATTAATGACTTTAGTCTGTGAGCTACAGTGTGGGGAATTCTAAGTCTCCTATCTGCCTCTTTGGTTGCAAGTGCTGCACAATGCCAATAAGGCTGTATAAGTATGGGAGCCATATTAATTGTTGACTGCCCTTCCAGTTTCATGGGCCAGTTAAATTTTAGGATTGCTGATGGATTCTGACATCCTCAGGTCATCAAGCCAGTGAGCTTATATAGCAGGATGGAATTTTGTGGTATATTGTTGCTCCCTTCATTAATCCCTCCTCCAATTGTTTCTCAACTAATCAATCTATACCACCTTCCTCTAGTCAGGACCGTTATTCTTTAAGCTTCTCTGTGGGTTCTAACATGTATGCAGTTCAGAGGCATGAGATATACTTTCATCAAGAAAACAAACATTGTGTCATTTTTGTTCCCAGTGAGACACCAATACCTGTCAATCTGACTAAGATTTGACAAAACCACCAGAAACATTACTTAGTGGATTAGAGCTCTGGACTCTACAGAGATTCACATGTACAACAAGAAGCTATAAAGCATATGCTTTCACTGCTATGAAGCTACATTTTATTAGCAAGGCCGCTGACTAATCCACAATCATCTTTGTTGTGAGCTCCTTTAGATACACAGTGTACCAGATTACTTCACTATAAATTTCTTTTTTTGGATTTGACAGTGTGGAAAATACCAATTTATGTGAAATCCTCCAATGTATGACTTGAAGTGACTGAATACATGGGGTACGGTAGCACTGCAGTTATGGACTAGCAATTTAGAGATTGTAAATTCAAATCCCACCATGATAAATTGTTCAATAAATGTGGTAGCACTAGAAAAAAAATCACCATAAAAGCTGCTGCATTGTTGCTAAAATCCCAACTGGTTCATGAATATCCTTCAAGGAAGGGAACCTGCTCATCCTACTTGCCCTGGCCTACACATGGCTCGAGTACCACACTACATTAGTTCACTCAATGGCCTGGGGCAACTCATAATGGGTGATAAAGGCTGTCTTCCAGCATTGCCCCCATCCCAAGCACAATTACAGAAAAGACTTTCCCAAATAAAGAAAGACCAGCCACATCACTATAATTGTTTGCTAAGATCTGCATCCCATTATATGTGAACATAATTTGCAATTGTGTTGGCCTTTTGGTATCAAACAAGTACTGTAAAAAAAATTATTTATTTTAAAGCCTAGCCAAAATAATCTTTGCCTAAGGTATAACGTAAAATAATTTCCCCATATACGCTAATGAATGTTAAACCAATATTTTCAAAATAATGTTTAATGTATCTATTTTTTTAATTGCTTGAAATTACTACCTACGTAAAACAAGAAAAAGAAAACAGGCACTATCCCAGTGTGGTCATGCATCAAATGAGCAGAACTCACCTTGTAACCACCACAAGTTAAGCCTGCATTCCTCTTTGCCAAGACACATTTCATCCTCACGAAAAAGGACCGCTCAATTTCATATTCTGTTAAAACACAATATAAGGGTTTACAGTGGTATTGATGCAGCAAGGTGGAGGGGGTTGGGCAGGGGAGAGCGGGGCGGGTGATAGGGGGAATAAAGCCCCAAAAATGAGAAATATAAGTACAAGTGAGAATGGATGAAAATAGATTCAGTGTACCTTGAACAAAGTGAGAGTGGTAGGGCTGATGAGCTGTTAGAACTGCAGTCATCTCGTCATGGTCAGCAGGGTGGATGTATTCATAAATACTGTTTCCAGTCAGCTCTACCTGTTAACATCAAGAACACTTTTAAACTTTTCTTGAAAACAGTTCTGTAATGAAATAGATGTATCACACATGTATTCATTCGCGCACCATCATTTTGAGAAACCTACCAAAATTGAAACCATTTATATCCCTTCTATACTGCATCCGATAACTTTGAATGAACTTAAAGAAGTCACTGCAAGTGTGCTTGTTTTGTATTCTTTTTATGACTGTTTGCATACCATGAATATTAATTAGTTGGGGCCTTTGAAAGATATAGATTTGCATTTTATTCAACACTGTTTTGCCAAGTTTTTAAAAGCAAAAATGAAAGTAAAGAATCAGCAGATAACTTTAAAAATGTAAGTTAAAAAATTAAACAAAGGAAAATCTGGTTCCGTTTGTACATTGTTACATTCTCCCTGCAACCTCAAATAAATTTGCATATTTCATATATTTGCGACAAAGGAGACAAAAATTTCAAGTTTTTTTTTTAGAGCGCATGTTTTGTGATCAACATATTACGGTCATTTTCTATGTATTTTTATATTTATCCTCCCAGGCATATGGGCATTCCCAGTATAAAACTCTCTGATATAAGTCCTGGTATTCACAAGCAATTTATTACCCACTTGCCACATTAATACAACAATGTTGCCTTGTTAATGATTTTCAGCAACATTATCTGAACAATGATGTGGGCACAATTGATGAGATCACTAATGCCAAATAGCTCCAGCCTCCTTAAAGTCATGGTAGTCATTTTTTAAAAGAAAGGTTCTAACAGTAAATAAGAATTGTAATTGCACAGCAAAATAAAAGATGTACTAATTTTTCCTATTCGGCAGTTAGGTGCTTTGATTTGAGGCTGACTATTCATTTAGATTTCATGGAAACTATTTTGTTACTGCTCCTATTACATCATTGCAATAAGATTATTATTAAGTGAACACTGAAGTGAAAACAACTGACCATTTATTTTATGATCTATAAATATTTTATTTGCAGCCTCTGCATATTCTATCATACAGAAAGTTTCATTTGTTTAACAATGTATGCATTGCTTTACAATCATTAAACAACACTGAATCTTAGAAGATTTAAGTTGGAATTGATTTTTGAAAATGGGTAGGTATATAATTATTTTGAAATAATATAGTGTTTTTGTACTTACCGATATTGAACTTTAAGATTAAAGTGAACATTTCTGCAGCAAACTTTAAACACATAACAATTTTAGAAAGCACAGCTTGATCACAGTGGATACTCTGGTGTAGATTAATGTGCATTACTTTATGCACAGTCTGGAGTCCTAATATTACATATGACTTGCTTAGATTTACCCTCTCCCCCAACTCCAACCCCTCAAAGGAAACAAGAATAAAGTCAAGCAAAATGTTACAGTGGACTCTGTTCACTTCATGGTGATGCTTTAGTCCTCGGTATATTTTTAATGAGGTTTTTGTCAGCCTTGTCTGTCTTATTATTTTTTATTTAATAATCGTTTAGTTCTGATAGTGAATAAAAGCAAAGAAGCATCAATATTGGGCATATTTCAACCCACAGCACATAACAAAGATCGGGGTCAATCCTCGCTGAATTAAATTCAAGCAGCATACACTCTTTGGAAATGATTTTGAACGATGTTAAGCACACAATAGAAATACAATGACTACGCTCCAATCTGAGAAATCCAGGATAGAGAAGGAGGCAGTGATCGAATGTATCAGTCAATTCGGGTCTTCATTATGTTCGGACATAAATATTAAATACCTAAACGCAAATATTTTTTAAAAAGCCTACTTAATTTGCGCGAGTTTGTAGATCTTATTGAGTAATCAAATGCAAACGACAAAGCGCTGCAGGCTTTAGAAATGCATACGTACATATTCTAGCTGCCTGCACGCATAGAGAAAGGGCGGGAGAGATTCCGTGTCCTACCTGTGATAGTCCCAAATGAACCGACGCCGTCTCAGAGATGTACATAATTTTCCCATCTGGAGCCACCACGAAGATAAAACCATCCAAGGTCTGGATGTCCAGAAACAACAACAAAAATGCATCACAGGCTGAACGCGTCGGCTCCAACGAATATTTTGACAATACTCTTATTTGGTTTGATTTCTACCATTGAAACCTTTCTTCATCCTTTGCCTCTTGTTTACCGAGACAGCGGCAGGCGGTTCTCCGGAGAAACCCGCCGCGCCCTCGTCTAGTGGTTAATTACGGAGGGAAATAAAGGGAGCGGTTTCCCAAGCCGTGAAGCTGAACGCTGGCTGACTTTGCTAGGGGAATGTTTTGGGAAGGTGGCTTGAACTTTACGGCAGATTTTTAACCTCAAAAAAAGGAAACGGGGCAGTGAACAAGCCCACCTTGAAATATGCATCATTTGTGTTCTAATGTTCTTACCTTGTTCACGGTTTAAATCAAACAAATGGTACTTTTCCTATTCACAATAAATATATATAATGTTATATATTTTACACTAAGAGGTATACGTAATAGAGGGCAGCTAATAGTGATTCGTGCATCTGACATTGACTTTTTAAAAATATGTTACTGTATCAAAGTGTTGTAATGTTTACCCGGTTTATATAATTCCAGACGCTATTAGGCCACAAGTAGTGAAGGTAACTGTTATTGTGTTCTGTAGATAATGTGCTCTTCCGGTTCACTATCCAAAGGAACCGCACCGCCCTTCTGACACCTGTCTAACGTGGCAGTGATTTTATCACCTCTTGGAAATGGGAATCCGAACAGAAAATAAATTGACAAGTAATTCATTTGAATTTCTTAAGATTATTTAATTATTACGGGTTTACGGCAACTATGACTGAAATAGAAGTTGGTATTTATTTTAAAGTAGCCTTTGAATATAGTGTTTGATATTCTCAGCAGCGGGCCACAAAGAAACATAGTCCACTAACTTTAATCAATACAATCTTAAAATCAAATTTGCATAAAGCATATTCGAATAATAATAAATAATGATCGCAGTAGCTTTTTCCCCCTTGAGATTTATTATTTTAAAATCTTAAAGAGTGGCAATAAACCATCTTAAGGCGATGCAAAGCGACCTCGAGAGTTTTGTTTTTGCCCCCGCGGACTGGTGCAGAGACTGAGAGATCCGCTTTCAAACATCCGAGAGCGGGGCATGCATATTGTCGCTAACCTGAGGCTCTTGCCTACATTCAGGTGTGACTGGTGCTAACGTTACAGATGTAAGTTATAAGTATCTGAAGATCCGCCTTTATTCCAACGGTACTTGCTTTTACTACGAAGAATTTACACAAAAAAAAACATTGTCTGTAATTGTGATGCGATGTGCAAAAGATAAAATGCAATGGACAACGAATGTTCCCGTCGATTTACCTGTAAAAGGTGAGATCCCAATTCTCGGCTGACATTATCCAAGTGACCAGTGCGACTGGTCTGGCCCCAGGCTTCTCCCAGTCCTAGAATGTACAAAAACAGTAAGAAACTGAGGCACCCAATAGGACTGTGCATTACTCAACCGCTAAAATGTAACCGATGAGCAGATTAGGAGCAGGGTTTATCTTTAGATAATAATTTTATTTCAGGTTATTTATCATATTTTTGTGGTGGGGGGGTTTGACCCGGAATGTTTTATTGCATGTTTCGCAATAATCAGCTAGTTTGAATTGAATGAATGTGGAAAAATGATGAGAATGTTTAAATAAATATAGAACTCGACCAAAGCAATTATGTGCAATAATTCGGCGTAATGTGGCGTTAGTGTTCAAAATAATAAACGGCAAGCTATAATTGTATTTAATATTTAACATAACTATATAAAAAAGGGATTAGCGGACATCTTAAATGTATGTCTAGGGCTCAGTGATATTTGAATAAATATTTGCTGTATTTGTATTGACAGCGATTCATTTTATTATATTTCATTCATGTTTGATGTGGGTTATCGAGGTCGAATGTGAAGCTGCCTGATCAGCGAGTCACCCCGGAGAACAATGTACAAATCTTCCCCCTTATAAGGATCAGGCCTCACAAATACATAACCACCATAGTTTATCAACGAATATTCTGACGAAGCTTGGCATTTCTTATTAGCGCGCTTTTCTTGTTGATCTCTGCACCTCTCATTTCTCTGTGAACTGTCTTCCACACACTGTGGTATAACTAACCACTGGAGAGATTGGGGGGGGGGGGGGTGTCACTTTTGCAAGACCCTACGCCTTTAACAGGCACCCAAATTAAATCAGGCAGTCACACGTCGCTGGCGAGAAGAGCTGAATTAGCTACGAGTTAGGGACTAAGTGCGCGCAGAAAGTGTCCAGTGCATGAACCGGTGTTGCTGCTTTTCCTCACTCACTTTTCGGGGTTTCGGGGTGCTTTCGTGCATTTAAAATAGGTCAGGTTGCGATTGGAGCGCACCCACGTAGTTAGCAAAGGGAAAGATTTCATTTAGACCCTGCTATCCAAAACGAAAAATAATTAGGAGGGAGTCCAAGGACGACGCCAGGGCGCCTTGTAAATCGAGTTATTCCAGGGGAGCGCGGCGAATGAAGTCCGGTTTATTAGCACAGATGTAATTTGATCAGGCCAAGCTGCAAGTATATGAACAAAAGTGGAGACATTTCTCTATTGCCCAGCGTCCATTCTAAATTCGCACCGTCAAGAAAATTCAAAACATTGAACAATAAGCGGGTAGAATGGAAAGGTTTGGTTTAATGCGCAATGGAATTAAACAGGGAAACGTGTGTTTTCTCATTCGGTGACCGTTTCTCTCCTCCTTCCGGATAGCACGCTCTTCGAGGGCGTTGGCGACCGTGGCCTGGTCCAGGGTTATGGATCATAATGCTCCTTGGCAAAGCACTGCAGAGGTTTGCCGTTGCCTTCTGCAGTATGGCTGACCAGGAAGCTCTCCCGCTCTTGGCACGTTTGAAGGATTTACAGGCTGATAACCAACCTGTTTGGTATCATTGGGAACAAACCTTCTCTAGGCATCAAGCCCTAGGATGGGACTTAAACCCAGAACTGGTGGCTCAGAGGCAGGGACGTCACTCTGCGGCAGGAGACCTCCTGGGACCATTATTATTCTATTTATTCTCAGAAGTTTTCATTTTGTGAATTGAAATCTGGTTTTGAAGGGTTTTTTTTTAAGCACCGTAAGGTTAGATCTGTGCTTGTTAATATAGCATTCGTCTGTGATTTATGTGTAATGACAACAATGAAGAGAAGGTAACGAATCAAGTAACTGCTTCATCGCCCGTAGCTCACCAAACTCCTCTTATTTGCTGCAGATTCGAAGCATTTGACAAAGCTGCTCCCGAGGTTATCCCACAAGGCTGCTAAAACCACTGTCTGCTCCTCGCCACTGAAATCTGACCGATACTGCCCATCGTTTTGCCAACAAAGCGCGGAGCGATTGGTGGGTGAATCTCCCCGCCGTAACAAACACATTTGCCCTTCTTGGTGTTACGCTTCCTCGTGTAAAAGTGTTGAGGCGGCTCAGTCCCCAGTCCCGCTGCCTCAACACCTCTTTTCTGTCCATAACTCCCTACCCTGCCGCCCTCTTATTCCCTCAGCTCTCCTGCGGGATACCATGTCCCTGGGAGAAAATCGGCCGGCTGTGATTCCATGGTCCGAAGATCATTCGGTGTATCAGCAAAATGCAGATCTCGAAGTTACTGCTCAGGTTATGTTATCAGTAAGAAGGTAACAGTCGGCGCTTGGAAGGCAAGATTCAGCCTTTCCAGCCCAGGCTGTTTGACTGATGTGATGCAAATTGGACAGAAAGATTCCAGCGAGTACTGGAGCTGCTAACCCCACACCGAGACTGGATTATGGAGCCGTGCCTACAAAAAGCACACCCACACATCCATTTCTCCCACGCTAAATGCCACCATTATTAGCAGTATTAGTTGGTTTCCTGCGCATTATTTTGTTCAGAGGGCTAAGCAAAGTCTATTCTGACTTTAGTAGGTCTTCTTGTAGTTGTTTAGGATGAGAGAACGGGCTCAGTGGGAGAGGCTGTGCACAGAGGCGGCTCCGTAAACAACTTGCACTAAAGTGTGAGAAAGCCAAGAGCCGCTCTCCTCGTGCCTATGAAACCTTCCTGCTTGGCGCGTTCTGCCCAGTTTTCCGGAGAGGGAAGTGGATTTCCGTCGAAAACAATTGCACTCGAGAACATGTGCGCCCCAAGAAAGACTGAAATGTTCACATAAATGCCCACTCTATTTGGGAAGTCAGGTACTGACCCCCCTCACCCCGCCACCCATACCTAAGAAAGTACATCGGGTTTTCAAAGGTAAAGCAATCAGTCCGATATGTACTCAAATTGCGGGTGCGTTTTAACATATCGCTAACTTCTGAGGTAGTCGATAAGGTATTCCATGCGCACTTTAAAAGGTATTTTGCAAAACAAATCGCGTTTGAATATATTAATTAATGTGAACCCCATTTGGTTAATGTAATTTTAAATGCACTTAATTATACAGCATAAATAAAAAGGGAATATTTTCCCAACACTGTCCAGGGTTATTTGGAGAAGGCGGTGGAGTGAGTCAAGTTCCGGTTCTTGTCCAAATCATCTCTAAAAGCGTACCTCACTTTTTTCGATGGTGATGGTGGTGATGGTGGTGGTAATGGCGGTAGTGGTTGTGGTGATGGTGGTAGTGCTGGTGGTGGTGGTGGTGGTAATGGCGGTAGTGGTTGTGGTGATGGTGGTAGTGCTGGTGGTGGTGGTGGTGGTAATGGCGGTAGTGGTGGTGGTGATGGTGGTAGTGATGGCGGTGGTGGTAGTGATGGCGGTGGTGATGGTGCTGGTGGTGATGGTGGTGGTAATGGCGGTAGTGGTGGTGGTGATGGTGGTAGTGCTGGTGGTGGTGGTGATGGTGGTGGTGATGGTGCTGGTGGTGATGGTGCTGGTGGTGGTGGTGATGGTTGGGCTATGGGACTCACTACACGAAAAGCACGCCTCCAGTTCATGGACCCACATTCTTATCTCTTTTGACACCCATGACAAAAAGCAAATGCCGTGTAATAAGTTCTCTTGTCCAAGAACATTGAAACACAGCTCTAAGGATTGTTCTGAACAAGTAATCCAATGTAATTCATTTCCTAAACAGAACGAAATCCATTGAAATCGCTGGAGGAATTAGTCTTGAGAATGGAGACTAAAAACGTGATTTTTGCACTTGACCTACCGCCGAGAAAGCGGCACGGCCATCAGAACTGAGAACTCGCTTTTTTGTGAAGCGTTAGAATGGAAACAAGGTTTGGTTGGTGGGAGGGGTGGGTGTCGGTGAATGAAGATACTCTTGTAAATTGAAGAGGCCTGAGATGAAACAAGCTGCTTTTGTGCGCTGGAAACATATAGTTGAAGCTTTCGGGATGCGAAGGATTTTCCCAGCGAGAAGAGGCTATCAGCCATGCAGAGAGATATAATCTCCTTTGGAAGGAGATTCCTCGACCTCCTTCAAATTAGCCTTTCCGTGCTAAAAGACTTGATTTAATAAAAAAAAATGTTTTAAAGTTATTGTATAGGTGAAAGTGGCATTAAGCTATAGGGAACTGGTAGTTAAAGTGGCTCCGATTTCAAGGCAAGGCTCAGCACACACACGGCGGGGCTGGGGGCTGGCGGGGGGAGGGAGAAGAAAGTTTCTGAGAAACAAGTCGACGGCGGGATTGAGGCAATGATGGGACTATTTGCATGTAAATGCACCCTGACCCGGATTACCTCAATGGACTGGACGCTTGTGTTTTGTAATTTCCTGAAAATGAGATTTCGATTTATAAAACAAGAAACCAATTAGTAACCAAATGAAGCGAAGTAGATCCAGTAAAATTGACCAAATCCCAGAGGTGCCATTTAAGGCAGTTCTTGGCGAGTAAAGCTATGGCTTCTAATCAGCCCTCAGCTCGGTTCGTTCTCCAGCTGGGCTTTCTGCTATCCAAAAACAGAAAGCAATCGATCCAAGTTCCCCAGAATGAATATCCAACTCCACATTATTACTATATGTGTGTGTATATATATATATAGTATTATATACATATATAGTATTATATACATATTATATATACATATATACATAGTATTATATACATATATAGTATTATATACATATTATATATAATAGACTATATATGTATAGTTTAATTTAATATACTTTAGCCCTGCTTTATATTATAATATATATAGTATAATTTAAAGCAGGACTAAGAATTCAGAAACCATCCACAACTTTAAATAATGTGTACAGAACAGGACCACCGCCTGTGTTTGTGACGAGAAGTAGAATCCATTCAATTACACTTTTCGTGGTTGATTTTCAGAATTTGGATGGGACTATTAATAAATGGCAACTGGGTTTCTAAGTATATGTGTGGTGTGTGGCGATTGATTTTAAACGTGTGCATCCTTGTGTGCATTGTATTCTGTTTCAGGTTAGCCTGGGAGTGATTAATATTGGACATTAGAAGCCTGCAAAGATCATATTTCCTAAAGCAATCCCCATGTTCTCCTCGCTCTTTATATAGAATCCCCGTCCCTGGGTTGTCGGTATATCATTTAAAAGAAAATTCAATTCTTTGTTATTTGGTTTGTCACTTGATGTGAACTGAGCATTCTAGACACCCCCGTTAAGAAAATAACCTGATTTACGGATCTTGACCACGCCATTTATTCAAGCCCATTTTGTTTCTGGAGAGCTTTAATGACCTATTATTCTGAGACGGATACCCCTGCGGTGTAGCACTATTGTCAGTATTATTTCAGAAAGCATACCCTATTTTGTATAAGAAGCTGATCAGTTGAGTGTTTTGGATTAAACTTTTTCCTTGCCCATTTCTATTAGGGAAAACGGCAAAGGAAGAACAGTGCATCCGACACAGTTTGAGATGAGGAATAGCCCGACTGAGATCAGCAAGCGTCAAAGATCCTCTGATCGCCACCTGGCCCATACCTGGAGATATGTAACAAATCGCATCCGCATAGATCCTGTCGAACAATATTGAAGCGTGTTGCTTCAATGTCAATGAGTCAATCCGGTGCAAATAAAAAAAAGTCTAAATCTCTTTTTAGAAAATGTGCTTAGGATTTCGCTACATCAGTACACAGAGGGAATCTGGCCCGGTGTTGTCCTCTATCTTCTTTGAGATAAAAGCGAGCAGTTAGCACCAGGTTGTCACGGGATTAGTTAACAGCGGGTGTGAGCAGGGCGAGCTGAGGGCAACCTGGCGCAGGTGAACTAGGTTTCTCAGCCCATATCCACCCTTTGGATCCTTGCTACATGCATGAGCCGTTGGCGGAGGTAAACCCAACATCAACCTGGACCCAGCCACCAGTACCGTGAAGAACGGGTCATACCTCACTAGGCATGACAACGCGATTTACTTACTTCAAATCACACAATTGTCCTTCTGTCGGGGGGAGGGGGAGTGGAGGGGCTTCTCATTTATAAGCAGACAGCATAAAACCTGAGTGAGTGAACCCAGCCCCTCCCTCCACATACACCACATCATTCGAGGAGATCAGTTGTTAAACACTAAGAAAAGAATAGTTACCAACAAGAAACACAAAACTGGCCATTGCAATTTTTAAAAGGACGAAAATTGTGTTTGTAATATAGTGAGCAGTATTTTTCGCGCCTTGAATCGGAACCAGCTTATCTTAATTACTTTAGTATTGAATATCGTGTCACCTTTTCATTAGATTGTCATCTCCTTTGTGTGTATGTAGGGAATAGAGGATCTCGGTCTGGGTTTCTCTGACTGTGTATGTGTGTGCCCGTGTGTTCGTTTGCCGGTGTGGGGACGGATCTGACTCGTGGATTTGTATATTTATAGGGCCTTGTTCTGAGCTCTGTCTATAACTCTGTGTGTGTGTGTATGTGTGTGTGTATGTGAATGGGATCTGACTCGTTGTTGAAGCCTAAGTGTCCGGGATTTGACTGATTTGGGCCTATTGTGTATGTCTGGATTTCAGGCCTGTCAGCTCGAGACCTCTAAAAGATTTTAGGCTTGCAACGGAATCCGATATTCAAAGAATTTCCTGGTGAATGGGCCTGTTCTTTTGCTCTCTTCGTGTTTCCTTTTCTCTCATTCGGGCGCCCCACCCCTCCAGAAAGATCTTACCTCCTGAAGAACTATAATGTATGGGATTGTCCAGACATCTGGAATCTCTATTCCCGGCCACAGGGTCCAGCCAGGAATAGCAAAGGTGCCGTTCCCACCTGGGTATCTCACTGGGACCCGAATACACGCCAGGAGCGCTGGCAGGATTTTTTTTTAAAAAGATCACTAAGAATTAGCAGTGCGATTTTCTCTGAAATAGACATGTAAAATGTTGCCAGATGTAGGCCTGTAAACGAGGCACTGACAGTCAGTCCCTTTGCAAAAAGATTCCAAGCCCCGAGCCTCATATTGTGTTTCAATCTACAGTTCCGAGGAAACCCGCGCGTTTAGCCCCTCTCTTCAATATTAACATTCTTCATAAATCACGATGGCATCTGCGGGCCCCGCAATCAGCAGTAAACGTCAATTAGCTTGTGGATTGATAAACACAATGCTCTCTGAAGTCTTAAAGCAGTCGGTGACCCTTTGGGCCTCAGGAGAACGAAGTGTTAAATCAAAGAAAACACACAGGCTGAACGGGAGAGGCTTTCTCGTTAGCGGCAAGTGAAGACGGCAACATTTGCTGGAACTCCAGATCGGTCCCCCAGCGAGGGTTGCGCCTCGGTCTCCCCACACCTACAGCCCCCAAACCTTCCTCATTTGTAAATCCAATGTTCTCTTATTGGCGACTTGTTGCTTGTGTGCGGGTTGTCACTTTTGAAGGTTTAGAACATTCCACTTAGGTTTTTAACCGCTACAAACGAGGGGACAATACAGTGACTGAAGCTGTGACTGGTTTGTTCGGCGGTAATAGAGTGACTTGAAAGTGGAGCTACAAGTGTTGGTCTATTGTCCACACACAGCCATACAAGGGACCTCCAGCTCATAGCGATGCGACACTGGTCTCGATTGGACATGGTCATTTCAAAACCATTGCCACTTTACGCTATTTGATCAGACGGGG
Organism: Cetorhinus maximus; assembly: GCF_964194155.1. Lineage (NCBI taxonomy): Eukaryota > Metazoa > Chordata > Chondrichthyes > Lamniformes > Cetorhinidae > Cetorhinus > Cetorhinus maximus. Next base: position 130,356,873 of record NC_135883.1, read on the forward strand.
TTGCTAATTTTGTGCGGAGGGGATTTCTTTCACGCTCTGTTGGGATGAAATTGACATTTTAAGCAATAAAAAACTGAAAGTGCTGGAAAAACTCAGCGGGGAGTGGGTGGGGGGGTGGTGTTGTCTGACTGCACCTGTGGCGAGAAACAAGAATTAGCGTTTCGAGTCCGTACGGCCCTTCTTCCCCACAGATGCTGTCAGACCTGCTGAGCTCTACCAGCATTTTCTGTTCTTATTTCCGATTTCCAGCATCCGCAGTATTTTGCTTTTATCTTGACATTTTCAGCAAACGTGCAGCAGCTATTTTGATACATAGATCACCATTCGCCTTCAGCAACATTTCTCGAGGCAACATTTCTTGATGCTGCACGAATTTGATTTAATCGAAAATTATTCCTAAACATAACCTGTTCCATTCCCTGCTTTAATCCAAACTGTCCTGTTCGGCACTGTCCGCGCTTGATTACATATTCCGGATTCATTGCGCCCGGTGATGCTACTTTGAGCGGAGAGATCCGCTCCTGCCACTTTAATGGACTGTACACTGAACTTATGCGAACGAATAAAACCTTAAGTTTTTTTTAATGCTTTGTTTCACACCAAATATATTCTCACCCTCTATTGTAGCTTTTATCTTGGTTTGAATCATGACGTTGCCTTCTAACAGCTCGTGCTTTACCTATCACAACCCTCCATTTTACTAGTTAAATTCTAACACTGAATCTGGGTGCTGAAAATAGTTAACAAAGGTTTCAGAACGCTGAAAGTGCCTTTGAAGTGCTTTGAAATTTGAACAGATGCATTCCTTCTCCCTCTCACATGTTTAATGCTCTCTGAGCACAACTTCGAACAGCAGCCTTCAGAATGAAACTGTTTAGGGGCGAACCGAGGTGCTGAGAGTATCGAGTCGGCAGGCCAATCACAGTCGCCCTAATGTAGCACTTCAGGCAACTGCCTCCCAAAGCTCAGAGGCTCTCTCCTTGATTGCTTGGTTACTGAGTGCTCCTGTTCGCCAACGAGTCAGACGGAGATTGTATCGTCTACTGTTTTTCTGATAACCTCTGCGTTTGTTGAAAAATCCTGCAATAGTGCATCCAAAACCTAAAGACCTCTAAAAATTACGACAGCCATCTCACCGCTCTTCCCAACAGCTGTGACCGTTTCAAGTTTGCACTCATGGCGTTTCGGTTTCAGAGTTTCAGCTGCGAAACTCTTGCGTTTCTTGGCGCTTTAACCATATCAAGAACTATTCACCTGGGTTTAACTATGAATGAATGCACATAGATCCAATGAAGTGCAATGATTTATATTTAAATAAGTCAAGTAAAATAACCTCGCCCGGAATTATTGATCGAGCAACTGGAATATATACTCATAATGTTATGATGAATTATATTGATAATAATGGCACTAGCCCCCGTGCTTTCAAATATCAGCTTGGGGATTTGGCCTGTCAGTGTGTTATTGTTTTATTTTTAGTTTTGTTGGTGGGAAACACGGCGCTTTATACCCCACCTGGTCACAACGGTATTCTTGCTTTCGGGGTGCCCTCTTGCCGAATGTTACACCAAATGATTTCCCTTCCTTCAATCGGATTTGGCCAGGGCGTAATTAAAACGAGGGGGGGAAGAACGAGATTTACTTATGAAGGAGCGTTTGAAAACACGACAGTTTAACAGGCAGCCCTGCTGTCAATGCTTGAGCCGATTGGAATTGGAGGGGTCGCCTGGCGATTTCTTTTTATTTGACGCGAGATTATGTGCGGCGTGTCACGAAGGAACTTTGGGGGTGAGATGAATTTGTGTGTGTGCTGCATGTACCGCCAGCGGTTGTTGCTGCGGGGCACGTTGTCCCGGTTTCCCTGGGGTTTGAAGCGACTTTTATTTTCAGAGGGACTTGACGATGAGTCGATCCGCTCCCTCTCTCTCTCTCTCTCTCTCTGAAACCCTGTAGATTAGTCATCACCTTACAAGCAGCGCCATATGTTTCGTTTGATCAAACACCTCGTCAGATATGCAAAAAGATAATTGACAAGTCTCTCCAAAAGGCACGCGGAAAAGTAGCCCATTGGGGCTGGTAAATCACCGCAGAGAATGGAGGAGGAGGAGGAGGAGGAGGAGGAGGGGATGCGGGGGGAGAATGGTGAATATTTTGGTTTTGAAAAGCAGAATATTGAGGATGGAAATAAACGGAATGGTTAGAGAGGGCATGCTGTTTGCAACCAGCCGAATTAGACACGAAAAAATACAACTGGAATCAAAGTAAATGTACGAAAGGTCAGCATATTCCGCCTTTAGGACATACCTACAGAAAGCGGCATCCTCACATTTTAATTGAGTAAGCGCTCAATGTCAACACTTTGAAAGCTCACGACTTACAGGATTATCCCAATTGTGAGCTGCAAGGAACGCGTTCACAAAACGAAGTAAACAGCAACAGTGCGGGAGACACGGTCGCCGCTAAACTACAACATCGGGCTGCAGTCCATAAATCATGCCGCGGTGGAAATTTGACTTTTAAATGCATTACTTGAGCGCTTTTAGCCTCACATTTCTCTGATGCGTCTACGGCAAAAGAATGTCCTGTAACATGGCTTTACCACAACAATAACTACAGTCCCCTTGTTGTTCTCAGTCGCTTCATACATGTCCAGCAGTTCTGTCATGTTAAATGTGTTGTTACACATTACGCTAACATTTTTTCTTACAAGTGTTGTGAATCACACAATTATTGCCTTACTATTCAGCCCATATTTCTCATGCTTTGCCAGTTAAAAAATCAAACTGCTTTCTAAGCACAAACTGCTGGTTTGTCTTTATTAGCAACCTGTTCGCTTTCACGGTGTAATTCTGACTGAATCTCAGTAGGAACAATTACTGTCTGTCATTATAACTTCCACAAAGCAAACTAGTCACTCTCAATAAGCACTTACACGTTGTTTTCAAGAGTTTCCTTAGACAGTCTTTAAATAAAGATTACATTAAAATTGTCATATTGTGACAATGTGGCGCTAAATATAAATAATTCCCATTAAAATTGAATGATTGCTATAAATACAAGTCTGCGTGTCTGAATAACACTATTCGGTCTAATGCATGCAACATCTAAAATAGAAAGGCCTGCTTGCAAATAAAATTGAATATGACCTCAAAGGAAATGATGTATTTGCCAGACTAAATTTATATATAATTTTCCTCAATGTTGCAATGGTTCTACCATTTATGGTGATATTCCGTTATTTAACATTTCATTCTCCTCCCAATTTGGATTTGATCATACGAATAAACATCTACCACTCACAATTTTAGTGGATGGTCAATTTCAGAACTTTGAAAGCCCACTGTTGTATAACGACACTTTGCACAGTAGTCACTGTGCACATTACCAATGTCCAAATTGGTGCATCCCATTTAAAAAGTGTTTTTTATACCACACCTGAATGTGTTCTGCACAGGGTCTAATTGTGATCTTCATTCCTCCGTATAAGTGTCTTTTTCCGACCGATAACAATGTTGAAAAATTAAATAGTGTTCACCTACCTTCAGGGAAAACCACTCTCATTTTTAAGTAGCTGGTTGTCAGTCTTATGATAGAGGCTTTGTCCAGCTGGGAGGTTATTGCAGATGGCAGTGGCAATAATTTGGCCAGTTCATAAAATTCACTATTTTCCTTCTCCCGTCTAGTCCGGGCAGCATTTTTGGATTTTTCCTTCATTTCGTTTTCTTTTCCCTTTTCTTACAGCGTGGCCGCCATAGGCTCATTCCCCCAAGAAAAGGAACGGCTGTGGTTTTAACACCACGTGTGAAAACCAGCATATATGTCGATATTAATAGTTTTTGGAAGGGGTGGAGAATAACTCCCCCACTTTTCAATTAAACTAAATATGGCAATATTACATAGGAAAACGTAAACGTCGATAAATTCAAGAGCATCCAGACCTCTGTTAAAACCAGTGGCAAGTGGAAGCTGTGATTCAATCAAAGTGTTTTTTTTGTGTGAATAAGTGTGAGATTTTGAAAGCAATCCAACGCAGATCAGAACTCTTGCAGACGGCTTGGCATTACTGTGCCGATGGGTGCACCGTGCCAAGGGCTCTCTGCTGTGTTTTTATACCTGGAAGGGGACTGCTTTCGCAGCGAGGGAGCCATAATCCAGCCAGTCTCAGCCCCAAAGTCCCCTCTCTTATTGCAGATGCAATCTCCAAAGTGCTTCAGTTTTCATACCCGCAAATGGCAAGTGTCTGGAGGGAGGCAGAAAGAAACAGGCATTAGAAAAAAAAAACAGGCACCATGTTTCCATCCAGAACCAGAGGAGAAAAACGAAAGGTTGACTGTGCTTTGATGACTACAACTGAATGACTGCATTTCAATTAGAATTGCAACTTAATTACATACACAACCGAGTGGACGAAATGTTAATGCAACATAGCATGAAGATGCCTTGCACTGTTGTTTGTAGGTATGACTATCTTCATGCAGGCCTCCAACTTAGCAGCAATTTCACTTGCATTACTTTCCTTCATTTTTGCATTAAATTGAAATGTCAAGGATTACGATTTACTTGAATTTTTTTTTATCAAGGCACGTATTATGCTATATTATTTTGTACACATGGGTCCTGTTGCTCACCTCATTAAAAGCCAAATTGTATTTTCTGGGGGTACTTGTGCAATCTTCAGCCAACACTCGGAAAGTGGCCAAGGGCAATAACAGTCCTCAGTTTGTCGAGTTTTATCTCCACCCCTACCCTCGCACCCCCTTCCCCACCCTCCCTACCCGCTTCTTCCTCTCGGTTGTTATGGTGACTGTGGCGGGCCGCCGCCGCCGCTTTGCGGACCTCTTCCCTGCGCTGAACTTTGGCTGCCTATCGAGCAGTGTGAAGCGCAACTTTCCGCCGCCAGCCTTTTCCCAGTCCAACTCCAGCGGCGCTCAAGGCGCTGCTCCCGCCCACCTGTCAATCACACGCCTCCAGCCTGAGTCTGATTGGCTGGCCCGCCGTCCCCGTCTGCGTGAGGCGAAGCGGTAGACGTGGATTTTGACCTCTGACCCCCCCCAGCCCAGCACAGAAAGCCCAGTGCTGTTGTTTGAAGCCACTCAACAGGCGTACTAACATTGGAACGGTGCAGGGAAGATTGGCAAACTCTTAAACTTGTTCGAACAGTGCAAACGGCAGAGAAATGCATAGTTCAGATTGCATACGCGCATATATATCACAAAGTACTTTAAATGTGATTCTTAGGAGGCAAATATTTAGAGTTAGTTCAATATTTGCATTGTGGAAGTCCAGGGAACCGAGATATTAAACATATTTAATACTCGCAACGCATACCTTTACTGCAAATAGCTTGTGCATATATATAATATATAGTTATATAAGCGTAAAAACATTATAAAAATTGGATTTGTATTGCGACCTAGCGCCTAAACTTATCCTTTTTATTAAACAAGAACTGAGAGAATATAGAAACTGAACAGAAGTATTAATAAGCTGAATATCATTGCTGAAAGCTAGAGCCGAGAGACAAGCCTTTAAATGCATCTTCGGTGAATGTACAGCATGGTAACACAGTTAAATGAAACTTGTTGCCGTTATCTTTAAACTATGCTGATAGGAAATGTATTATATAGATTCTGCTACGTCGCACATGTGTAACGGTAAGTTTCATAAGCATCAGCAGTACAAGGAAGTACATAAGAACACAATTAGAAATTGTCACAATGACCACAGTTTGTAACATGGGCACTCGTTATAACAATTACAATAAGGTGGCAAATGACTTACCACATAATTCAGAGTTAGTAAAATAGTTAGCTCACGACTCCGATATCACTTGATAACTATTTATTTAATGTCGTAAAAGGAAATGATACAAATATATACACATTCTAAAGTATAGATTTTCATTGGGCACGGTGCAGTAGGCTCAGATAATTTCTGAACCTTCAATTATTCAAAACATAGATGAAATAATGAAGCCCAGCAGCCGTTATTATTCAATTAATTAGACTGCAGAGAGAAAGTGTTTCAATTTTCATTGCACAACATGTTTTTAAACATCGCTTCAATGTTTGAGTGTGTGAAATTAAGCTCCACAGACAGATACAAAGAAGACGATTTGCGCCCGAGAGTCTTTGCACAAGGAGAGCTGTTAATTTTTTCTCCATATTTCACATTCGCCTGTGCCTTAATGTTGTTTTATTTGAATTGCTAATAGCAGACAAATGTTATTGGCACAGTGTTGCTTGAAGGTGATACTAAATATGTCTTTAATGCGACCTCATCTAGTGAATATTAATCACGCCCTAGCGGTTTTTAATGCGTTTCATGATTAGACAAAAGTTCAGGCATGCTCTGTTCACTAATGAAGCGTGTAAAAATGATGTGTAAAATTATTCTTAAAAGCTGAATCTATATAGTAGTTCTAGCAACAAAATTATATGTCCTAGCACATTATAGGACTGATTCTATTTTGAACTGATACCCATAATCTAAGTGAAATACAATGAACAACGCTCGCGATCTTTTTCATGAGCTCTTAATTATTGCAACAAGCCAGTAATTGAATTTGTTTTTAAATCCCTTATAAAGCTAATTCCTTAACTCCTTTTAATGGGATATTCTGGTAGTCATAAAACTAATCGTTAATTCTCGTATTAGTGGGATCTCTTGCAGAGTTAATTATAATGTTTGTCCCCTCATTAGAGTATAAAACACCAAGGCTTTACAAAAGTATCGCCATGCACAAACATTGCTGATTCCACGAAATGAAGTTCCACCTCTACCACCGCGAACATTGACATTACCTTACACTATTAAACTGAATGCACGAGGGACACACGATGCAGATGCGGTAACAACCACATTAAGGATTACCATTAATAATTGTACTGACAGCACAGAAACACGGTGAGAAGCTGGTATCAGCTGAAATGATTGTGATCTTGCTTGCAAATAAATGATTAGAATAGCAAAACTCCCCTGTTGTTTTATTCCAATGAATAAAGAAGCCTTCCGAGTTTTTAAACTTTACTGCTCTGTAATTCCATCGTGACCCTTTATAGAGATGAACACTGGGCCCATGGAAAAAAAAAAATCAGTGGGCATGCGCCCGTTCTGCTTTCCTTATAAACATATTTTAATCCAAGAGCCCTCAATCTGTTGCCACTGATTTGTTACTAATAATGATCAGAGACAGTTTAAAAGGAATGTGTAAACAAACATGCAGGCGGACAAATCAGACGTAATGTTGGATGTAATATTCTTTAAGCACACCCCACAAATAGGTACCCGCTCCAACAGGGAGGGAGAGTTTTGTAACTTTTATGAATTGGCGCCGCAGTTGCTGTTTCAGAGGTACGAGCAGATCTTTGCTCCTCACAAATAGTGATGTGATGAGTTGGGGGTCAGTTCTTTCTTTGGTATTTTTCAACACCCGAAGTCTTTTAAATACGATCTGTGAAAAGAAAAATGCAAGTGGCATCTGTTGGGTCGTTCCTACTTGTACTTAAACACCGAGCAAAACCTTAGAAGTTAATGTCAGAAGAGAGGTTCTGTCAAACTTCGGTCAATGAATGGACTATTTTCGGGTAGGGTTGTCAAGCACAATTATGGAGCCAGCTAACGTCTTCACAAATTGACTATCGGCCTGTACAACCACCGGCGTTTGTCATAAAATACCTATATATATATATATATTTATGTATTGACTGTATAAATACCATTTGTTTTCACAAATGCTATAACCCTTGTTTTTTTCACGACGCTTTTAAATAAAAATCATACTTAATGGATGAAATTAGCCTGACGATCTAATGGGTGTGAAACGGATTTCTCGGTGCGTTCGGTCGTGCAGTCGATCTGTACTTTTCTGCCCGGCCCTTTCACATTTTTTGAGAGACTTATAAAGCAACGGCTGTTGAGAATGTCGCCATTCTTAGTAAAATGTTGATGGAATTCTCCACCCGGCGCTTTAGTAATGCACCTCCCACTTACAAGTGTGGCTGATGCAGTAAAATTCTTTCAAGCCGTTAAGGATATTTTTTTTAAAAAGCCATTTGCCCAGAAATATCAACAGCCCTGTGAATACTGTTCTTCCTGCAGCCATTCGAGCGATGCAGCAATGCGGTCAGTGAGGAAGAGGAGGTTCAGTTACCTCCAGGGATTACAATCATCAGACAAATCTACAATGAAGTGCTAATTTGTGGGAGGGATTCTGGATCAGTTAATACCTTAAACAGAAAAGGATCCCTGAACCAACAGGTTTCTCGTCAAAATTAACTATTATCTTCTATGAATTGAGCAGGAACCTGCTAACGTGTAATGGGGAGGGTGCGGAGTTTACATTAAACTGCCATCCTCTAAGTAGAGTAATAACCTCAATGACTAGACTCAGTACATCCACAATTCACTGTCAGTCACCTCTATCCCTGGCGCTGCGTTACTCAGCAGTGATATAAACTGAATTGCCACTGCACAATCTCCCATTTGTCTGCAATCCTTGTACCGCATTATGGACTCGGCTTCCAAAATATTCTGACATAAAATGGTGCCATGAAACAATTGTCTAGTTAAAATACATTCTCGGTATTTCTGTAAAGTTGATGGGCTACTGAATTTCGTTATCGTATTTAACATGTCTAGGTGGAGCTCCGTTCTTGCTCGATCTTTTCGTGTTCTTGTTTAATGTTTGTGCCCCAATGCAAGTGCAAAGTGGGTCTACAATGGTTAGAGCAAATGCAGCAGAACAGGAATGCTGCATGTGCGCATTGTCTTATGGAGGTGAACCCTAGGGCTCCATTTTCGAACTCCAATGATGGTTTCGATAGCTCGAGATTAAAAAAAAACACTTTTAAAAATGTTTATCATGATCATAATTCGAAGGAGGAGCAACTAGTTACAGGGCATGGACGTGAAATCCGCGTCCGTACAGGTCCGTACAGCTGACAATTGAATTAGTGTAGAAATCCCTCATCGCTGTACTTCTGCAGCAAGTCCAGTACACCAGTCATTCATTACAGGCCGAACCTCTGCAATGCATATTAAAGCCGTCTCGGTTAGCCAGGCGCCTGCAAATTAAGGAGCAATCTAACGCTATATCTTTAAATAACAATTACGAAAGTTAATTTTATTATTTGAAATATTCACCAATAGCATAACTTCGTTGCTGTTCGATTCAAGTTTAAGGCTTCGAGTGGACAGCAGAACAAATCTGAATTATTGCATTTTAAACACCACTTGACTTAAAAATAAAATAAAATAAGATCCAGCCTCAACTCGTTTTACTCGGGAGAAGGCATCCTTTGTCCTAACACAATTTCCGCGCTGTTTAGAGAGATGACCGGCTGCTGGAGGTTTTCCCATATGAAATACAAACTCGCTTTTGTACAGAACATGTTTTGCAATTAAGGGGAAAAGTGACTTTCCTCAACTCCAGTCCCCTCGCCCTCCCTTCGGCCCCCCTCCCCCCCCCCCCCCCCCCCCCGCATTTCTTGTCGCTGGCTGCTCTCACCCATCTCCGTAGAATTGTTTAACCTGAGTGATTTAGATTTTGCGCGTGGAGTTTCTTGCACGAAGTCTTGCACTCCAATTTAACCTTGGACAATAATTAACCGTTAGCCTAAAGCGTTAACACGGCAAAATGTGCATCTCATGAATTCAGTAAATCATTATTTATTTGCTCATTTTGACTGAGAAGATTAACTGCAGTACCAACACTGGCATGGATCCGATGGGTGCATTAATTAAGCGAAATAGTTTTGAAGCAAAGATTATTTTTCAGTTGACCATCATTTTCCGATAAAAATATAATTAATATGCAACAATTTCAGTATTTACGAGATACGTACCAACATCAGTGCTAGACCGTGTTTTTGTTTATGTCAATCTATCCTTTTTACTTTCTTTTCAGGTAGTAGATATACAAGTTTTATATCAGGATAAAGAGATGCCTACTCTAACGATTCAATGGGTAAATGTGAGGTGTGCTACCAAAGAATAGATGTCAGTCAGATTCCAGATTCCAGCTCTGGTCTGAGCTGTGTTATCGGAGATTACTGTGAATGTGACAATTAGTACCAGTGTCTCTTGACCAGGGAAGTCAAGGCTGCCGCTGCAGCGCCAATACTGTCCCTAAAGCAGATGCTGTTCAGTTGGCTCGTCCTATCTGAGGTGGCTATGAGCCACATAGAGCGGGAGAGCCGCATGTTGAATTTCTGGCCTTGCTGACCTCAGTCAGGGAAGCTGTAAAGGCACTGAAACTAGTTTCCACACATTGCGCTAAAGGATCATTTATCATTGCGGTTCCAACTCCTGACTGCTACCCAATGAGCCATGTGGAACGCGTGCATGTGCGGCTCGTCAGCTGTGGACAAGACTGGGTTCGCTCATGATGTTTCTTGAATGTCAAACAGCTTGCCCACAGTCTCTGCCCGGACATTGTCCGCCCCCAGTGGCGAATGTGGAGTGGCACCCGCCAGGGAGAGGGGCGTAATTGCAGAGTGACATTGTAAATGTGGACAAAAGAACTTATGATGAAAACAAACCATGAAATTAAAGTATGACCTACGTGCCCTTCCCTTCTACCCCAGCTCCCCCTGGAGACTGAGTTGGTCCCCGCCATGTCTCCCCATCAGCAACGCCACGGGAGACTGACGAATAAATCAAATCCATGTGGTTCCTCTTAGTGCTAAGTGTGGGGAGGAATATGGGGGAGGGGGGGGGAGCAGTTTTCCGGCAAAGCCTATTAGCAGGAGGGGGGAGGGGAGGGAAGCAGAGGTTCACAAATATTGACTTAAATGGGGATCATCCTTCCAGATCTTTGCGTTTTACCCCTTCTAACGCTGCAATTTAGGGGGAGACGGTGCCAAGTGTCACTAGCCTGGTAATGCTGAGGCTCTGCAGGACATGGGCTCACATCCCACCATTGAACTCAATTCATAAATCTGGAATTGAAAGCTAGTCTCAGTAATGGTGACCATGAAACTATCATGGATTGTTGTAAAAACCCATCTGGTTCACGCATGCCCTTTAAGGAAGGAAATCTGCCGTCCTTACCTGGTCTGGCCTACATATGAATCCAGCCCCACAGCAACGTGGTTGACTCTAAACTGCTTTTGGAATGGCCTCGTTGACATTTCCCAACTCCATTTCTTTTCCAGCAGGTAGGGTTTAGTTTCCGGGGCAAATGCTTGTTAAAAATGACAGGGTGAAAACTCCAATGGAAAAATTGGAGTGGACGTTGCACTCAAGCTGTTCCCCCTTCCCTTAAGCCATCTATTATATTTAACCATTGTGAATAGTGTGTGTAGGATAAACGATGTAGTTCCGCTTCATGCTTTAATAAGCATTTAATCATATTTTGTTAAGGTATCAGTGAACGGACCGGGGTAGTCACCTTGATAGGTGCATCCCACCCTCCCATGGATCGTCGTGAGCTGGGCTTTGAACCATATTTCGTACAATCATAGAAACAGGCCATCGTGCCCATACCAGCTCTTCAGTCGAAATATCCGATTAGTCCCACTCCACTGCTCTTTTCCCCATAGCCCTGCAAAAAAAAACAAACCTTTCAAATATTTGCAGTTCTTTTTTGAAGAAATGCCATAAAACACAAAGCGTTAAAGCTGCTCAAGTCAAGGGTAAGCGGAAAGTAACGAACACTTTAGCAAGATGCAAAATAGGGCTGTTCGCCCGCAGAACCATACAAACCTCTCCGTTCTGATAGCGACATCGCACTTTTTCCAATATTTCTGGACAGTGACACGGGTTTGGGGGGAGCTATAAAAGTGTAAAACTACTCATCCTGTACAACAGCTCCGATCCGTGCTCCACGTGCCTGCCATTCTGCACTGAAACCCCGAGCTGAGGGCCGCCAGAGGCGGGGGGAGCAGGGTCTGCGAGGATATTAACAGTCGGACTAAGTGCTATACCTTGGTACTCGAGTGAAGGCTTGACATGCATAAGCACCAGATCGTTTCAATCTTTCAGTCAGGCAATCCATCTGCAATTCTATGGTAAATATTTGATGTAGGCAATTTTTCTCTCAACAAACGTAATCAATTCTCATTGATGACAAGTGCATTCTTCGACACACTTTCTGTTTGTTACAGAATGCTAAAGTGTGGGGGGGGGGAGAACCTGAAATGGATCTGAATAGGAATGTCAGCTCTACGGGCCCGGAGCCTGAAATCTCCTTTGGGGGAAATCTAATCTGTGAAAACCAGAGGCAAAATATTACAATGAATTGCGTTATGTTTTGTCGTTTGAAGTGTCCATGGCCAATTTGGAAAATGCTGCTTACTCATCTATTCTGTTTTGGAATAGGTTCGAATGCTTTGGTTTGTAATGGATGTTATAAGGATTCCTAGGCAAAATGAGCAACACTTTTAGTTAATTATATATTCGGCTGCGTTGTTTCATGTGACCTGCTGTGCAGCATACGTGTGTATCTGAGAGTCAATACCAGAACTCCCGCCATCTTCAGTCAAGAGCCTCTATTCAGCCCAGCGCTGATGGTTTGAGACTGTAATTACCGTGACCCTAAATTACTGTTAATTATGTTGCTCTGATCTTTTAAACAATGATAATATCACTGATGACACGGAAATTGGAACACCCTTAATGTTAAATTAATCTTGCAGGAAAGACCTAGGCTGTCTCTACACTATCCACCCGCAGCTGACTTTCCAGTCAGTGCACTGTACAACGATGGTCCAATGCATCCGTTATCCCGCCCATCAATCCACTTTATAACTATGAGGGAGGCACGCTTATTCAGAATAATTTGGTTAATAAACAATAACTTTAAAAAATATCGACATTTTCACTGATAAATTGCCTCCGGCAGCCTTTGCCAGCTTCTCGCCAGTTATATTATTATAGTTTCAGTTGAAAAATTATACCAATGTTTTCATCTCAATATCTTCACGAATATGAATCTCGCTTGCTGTGGAGTAAGGTTATAGATTATTCGACCAGATTAAACACCCCATCTTGTGGCTTAGTCAGGAACTAAATGTTCAATTTCGTGTTTTTGGTAGTTGAGTCTAATCGCCAAATGTTAGTCACAAGTCAAAGCATTGACTTCAGCAAAATGAAACGAATTTGTATTTTTGGAAATTTGCCTATATCCTGATGTATTCCCTTTATTCTTGCGGGTTCTGATCTTCTGTCAGTCTTTTATCACATTCCTTCTGTATAGTGCTATATATAGTATATCTGCTGAAGGGTCATGAGGACTCAAAACGTCAACTCTTTTCTCCGCCGATGCTGCCAGACCTGCTGAGTTTTTCCAGGTAATTCTGTTTTTGTTTTGGATTTCCAGCATCCGCAGTAGTTTTTTGTTTTTACCTTCTGTATAGTGTTGGTCGTTCACATTTAAAAGGTTTAAAAAAGCCTAAATACAGTTTAAAACACATGGGAACAACTCTGGTGCTACTTCACATCATTTGTCTTGCTGCAGTTGTATAGAGCCTTGATGATACCATATCTGGAGTATGGTGTACAGTTTTGGTCTCGTTATCTAAGGAAATACTTGCCATAGGGAGAGTGCAACAGAGGTTCACCAGACTAATCCCTGGGATGGCAGGATCGTTTTATGAGGAGAGATTGCGGAAATTGAGCCTATATTCTCTAGGGTTTCAAAGAATGAGAGGTGCTCTCATTGAAACTTACAAAATTCTTACAGAGTGTGGCAGGGTATATGTGGATAGGATGTTACGCCTGACTGGTGAGTCTACAACCAGGGGACACCGACTCAGGATAAGAGGCAGGCCATTTAAGATTGAAGTGAGGAGGAATTTCATCACTCAGAGGGTGCTGAATCTTCGGAATTCTCTACCCCAGAGGACTGTGGGAGCTCAGTCTTTGAGTATGTTCAAAACAGAAATTGATAGATTTCTGGATTATAATGGCATCAAAAGATATGGGATAGTGGAGGAAATTATGTAACAGGTAGACGATCAACCATGATCAAGTTGAATGGCCTACACGTGCTCCTATTTCCTATGTTCCTAGACCATAGCCCTGGAGTTGAAGTACTCACATCAGCTTAAAAGGACCGAGTTGGATCAGCAGTCGGGGAAGTCCATCAATAACCATTTTCCCCCCCGCACATTGCAATCGCTGTGGTAACTCCCAGTGTGGGTCCAGTTGAATTGCAGGTTCCTTCATGGTGACCAGGCGGTCTGAGCACACCAGAGTGGATACAATGTTGATATTACTCTCCAGTACCTGGAGATAGTCTGAGTGTTAGCTGTAATCTCCTTCACCCCCACCCCCCACCCCACCACAAAAATGTGATGGCCGAACATCTTTGAACAGTGCTAAAATTGAAATATTCTGCAAATAGACTGCTTTCCCGAAATTCAGAATTGGCGGTTCGGAGGTCTTTTTAATTACTATCAAAAATGGAATAATGCGTGTTCACAACAGCTCCTGAGGGCGGGGGGTTGGGGGGTGGGTGGATAGCGGGATAGCAGGGAAGAGGACGAAAGGGAATATGTGTCCACAAGAAGTAAATTGCTCTTTTTTGCCATGATAATTTGTACATTAAATATACATTTTTGCAAAATGATATTGACTACCAAAAAAAGTTAACGCTCACCACGATTCTTGATCATGCCTTTAAATGAACGTCGCGATTTGCCTAGATTTGAACTAGAACCTGATTTACATTTATCCACATGATGTGTCAGTAGCTATGCGTAAATGTAGTGGAAGGATTATTTGGGGAAAGCCGCCGCTTACTGTCTAACTGGGCCGGTGTGCAAGAATCACCGTGTGTCACCAGCGTTAACAGAGGATAATGGGTATTCCTCGCTCAATCGGAAAACAGCAATCCAATCAAAACGTTCAGGTAGTGACTGCAGCCCGAGTAGAATCAGTGCATCAGTGTCGAATTTCAGGGCTCCCATACAAAGTACGTCAATGTTGAAAACACCACGTTAATTTTAAAGTCACATGTTTTAATTCATTCTGAAGATGTAAGACGTGCGTCTACTGACTATGTGACTTCAAGTAAAGATCGCGCTTTGTGTCGAATTTAAGAACATACAAAAGGCCCTGGAAAAAGACTAGAGGAAGGAGACCAGAATTATATCTGCTCAACGAGCACTTAGTTATGAGGTATTCTTCAATATGAAAAAGGGCGTTTTCTAGCAGAAGTGCAGGTTTCGAAGAGATATGGTTGAAATTTTTTTAAAATGACGGATACACTTCACTTGAACTGAAACGACGCTGATTAACCCTAACCACTGCATGTATTTTTTTTGGAACTTGCACGTTTGTTAACTCCTTGCACTATTTTTCTTCGATATGAACAGATTCCGTTCAGGTTATTTGAGCTAGATGAAATTGGGAGAATTAAGGGCTAGAGTTTAACATACAAAAGAAAAATGGCTTAGGAGCCAGGAGCTTCACTTTTCAGGGAGAATCATCAACCACAGGGGGAAATTATCAAAACATATGATAAGTACAAGCACACTGTACCCCTTGAAAAGAAGCAGGAACAGCCTTGGTTCAAACATGGACAAAAAAGCTGAACCCCCGAGGTGAGGTGAGTGTGACTGCCCTTGACATGAAGGCAGCATTTGACCCAATGTGGCATCAAGGAGCACTAGCAAAACTGGAGTCAATGGGAATCAGGGGGGAAACTCTCCGCTGGTTGGAGTCATACCTAGCACAAAGGAAGATGGTTGCGGGTGTTGGAGGTCAATCATCTCAGTTCCAGGACATCACTGCAGGAGTTCCTCGGGGTAGTGTCCTAGGCCCAACCATCTTCAGCTGCTTCATCGGTGACCTTTCTTCCATCATAAGGTCAGAAGTGGGGATGTTCGCTGATGATTGTACAATGTTCAGCACCATTCATGACTCCTCAGATACTGAAGCAGTCCATGTCCAAATGCAGCAAGTCCTGAACAATATCCAGGCTTGTGCTCACAAGTAACATTTGCGCCACACAAGTGTCAGGCAATGATCATCTCCAACAAGAGAGAATCTAACCATTGCCCCATGACATTCAATGGCATTACCATCACTGAATCCCCCACTATCAACATCCTGGGGGTTACCATTGACCAGAAACTGAACTGGACTAGCCATATAAATACTGCGGCTAAAAGAGCAGGTCAGACGCTAGGAATCCTATGGTGAGTAACTCACCTTCTGGCTCCCTAAAGCCTGTCCACTATCCAGAAGGCACAAGACAGGACTGTGATGGAATACTCCCCACTTGCCTGGATGAGTGCAGCTCCAACAACACTCAAGAAGCTTAACACCATCCAGGACAAAGCCGCCCACATGATTGACACCCCTTCCACAAACATTCACTCCCTGCACCGCTGATGAATAGTAGCAACAGCGTTTACCATCTACAAGATGCACTGCAGAACTCATCAAACCTCCTTAGACAGCACGTTCCAAACCCACAACCACTACCACAAGAGCAGCAGACACATGGGAACACCACCAACTGGAAGTTCCCCTCCAAGCCACTCACCATCCTGACTTGGAAGTGTATCACAATTCCTTCACTGTTACTGGGTCAAAATCCTGGAATTCTCTCCCTAACAGTGCTGTGGTTATACTTACACCACATGGACTGCAGCGGTTCAAGAAGGAAGCTCACTATCAACTTTTCATGAGCAATTAGGAATGGGCAATAAATGCTGGCCCAGCCAGCGACACCCACATCCCATGAATGAATAAGAAAAAATATTGGAGGGCCTCTCAAGTTATAGAAGCTATGGAGGAATTATTATGCTTTTGATCTGATTTATTGCAGTCACTTGGAGCTTGCTTAATCAAGGATATCACAAAGGATATTTTCCCCTAAAATGTCCTGTGGTTTATTTATGTTTTTGTTAAGGTTTACTGCCATTGCCACAAAATTGGTGGGTTAATGGTGAACGTAATGTCATGCCCAGTACTGGTATTTGATATTATGAACTTTCAGACAATCCTTTCAAAAATTAGGCACAAATGAGCTGTTAAAATGGCTGCTGCAAATCATGTGACTTTTAGCATTTGGGCTACAGACAGAATTAAGTCTCTGGTAACTACCTAAATAAAATATGGACATAGATGAGGGTACCTGACAGCTATCCATGGAATTCACACATCTCCTTGTTTCAGGATGTGCCAACACAAAAGACAATGGAGTTTCCAGACTGCCTGTCTCCATCTTTCATAGTGGACAAAAGGGAAGATTGAAACCCAATGGCCTCTATCAACTTCCCATTTTATCACAATGGTCTCCATCATCCAAACTAGACAGCATGGGTCCCAGGAGTGTTACCCACAACAGAGGATGTGGAATCAACATGAATACCTTATTTGGAAAAGACCATGAGCTTGTGAAAAGCCACATGGTGAAACAGCCATGTTTTCTTTGTCTGTTTAAAAGATCAGCTAAGAGCAGTTTGCTAATCAGATTCAGCAGAGCCATCTGAACCACCAGTTCAGCCAGTCTGTCAACCAGACTCGGAAACTACCTGCAAGACATCAAGCAACCAAAGTACTTAACCTGTTCCAGTTTTCAAAGTTCACCTGGGAACCAGCTTCTTAGATCTTCGACTACAAGAAACCTCACAACCCGCTGAACCCTTTGCTTTACAAGACACTCACTTCAACTTTAAATCATCAAATCCATTAAAAAAACAAGCCTGCCATATGGGAGACCAGGAATCGTAAATCAGAGACTGAATTGACTGTAATCTATGAAAGTGCATTATCTTTATCCATATCCAGTCTTTGTGTGTGTGTGTGTGTGTGTGTGTGTATATACGCTCTTGCATGAGACTGAGTGTGTGATGTTCTGTTAATTTGGGATAACTGTGTGAAAATAAATAACCTCCTTTATTTGAAATGTGCAAATGCTTGCTGCTGAAATATTTAATTGGAATACATGCTCCAAGGGTAAGAAAAGATGCACCTCTTACCATACAAGACATACTGCTTATGGGCAATAAGAAAGCAAATACATTCTGTCCATGACTTTAGGCTGCACTGGGTCTGGATAAGAAACATTTGATGGAACACAATTTTTGTCTTTTTTTGTATGTTTGTAAATGCTTTCATCATGAGAATTGTGCAGCTGGTAAATGATGAGTTTAGGAACTCACCTCCTTTCCACTAGCTGTGTGCTTTTTACACATCCTCACCTGATGGTCTGTCAGTGGTACAAACCCTTGCATATGATATTTGAGAATTTTCTTTTTGAATTCTATTCCTATGAAAATCACATGTAACTGAGGGGACCTGAAAAAAATATAAAAATTTATAGGCAAGTACAGAAGCCCAAAGAAAGACTGCACTCAATTTGGTTGGTCCTGATAATACCTCTCATTCACCTGCTCCCTCAAGTAGTAGCAGTGGTCTGCCCAAGGGCAGGTCCACTACTCATCTCTCCAAACCTTGCAGTCTTCTGCTTTGCTGTTCAGTTGCGTGTAGGAGCCTCTCATTTTCAATTTCAATTAACAATATGACCAAGGAAAAAAATACATGAAATAGTTTCCCATTGCCTTCCTCGTGTATGCTTAAAGAAGGATAAGCTCTTTTCCTGATGGATCCTCCATCTGCAAGATGCCATGGTCCCTCAAGGTTCTAGTTCTTTCACCAAAAATTCACTGGTTCTGCTGTTAGCCATGGCTCATAACCCTGAGCATAGAGTCTTTATCTGGTCCTGGGGCAACTTGCAAAAGGGCAGGAACCACGATTCCCTGAGGTCTCAAATGACCCTGCATTTCCCTCAATTATCTATCCAATGATTGGTTAAAAATTCCATACTGCTTGCTTCAATTAACCAGTTCATTCTACAGGGTTACTAACCTCTGTGAATAGTAGCTAAATCTAAATGGGTAGAAATTGGACTTAGTTGGGCCCCTGTTTTGAGTGCAACATGGATCTCAAGGTCAATTTCTGGGAGAAATCTGATCAGCATTGGAGATATGGATGCTGGGATATCGGCATGGTTTGCTGTGAAACTATTTAAGGTGCCAAGCCTGATGCAGGAATTAAGCTCCTTACTTTTGTAAATGAGGGGATCTGAGTGGTAAAACTCCCTGAACTTTCTATTTCCTTTCGTTGTTCTGCTGCCTCCTTCCCAGGAATTCAACTGAGGTGCCATGAAGGCTATCCATGGACTTCTCACAGGAAAGAAGAGTTAATTTATCCCTTGGCCACTTGATATTCCTGAATTCTCATGATGCCCATGCATTAAAAATGGGTGCTAAAGGTTGGCCAGCCACTTGACTGTCAGAAGATGAATCCTTAAAGCTGAATTCTGCATTTCTACCATTCCATTGCTAGCAATGGGATTGCTTTCAGTGCTCCACTTCATACAGGATAGGTACTTTTGTAGGCTCACGTTTTGCGAAACTCAGCTATAGAGCAGTGCAATCTCCTTCAAAGAAACCACCATGAGAACAGCGCTGCCAATGGCCATCATAATACTCAAATTCCATCCAAGCTTCACAAGGAACTCTGTAGTATCAGCCGTTTGCTGTTCAAAGATGCATTGAATAGATGATAGATAGATCGTATAGTCCATCACATATTCTAACATTCTCATCTCCTTTCCCACTCAACAGCATCAGGAGAGGAGCACAGTTAACGTTTCGAGTCCAAATGACCTGTGCTCCTCTCTGCAGATGCTGCCAGACCTGCTGAGTTTTTCCAGGTATTTTTGTTTTTGTTTTGGATTTCCAGCATCCGTAGCTTTTTTGCTTTTAGCATCAGGAGAGGCCTGCCCAATTGCACTGCACTGCTTGCCAAAGTACAAGAGGTTGTTGATAGAATGAACAAAAAAAGCTAATATTTTGTTGATAGTCGCTTCCTTTCCTCCCTCAGTCTAATACGGTATTGCACAGGTAGGGTGAACCTTCTGAAGAGATCTTGTAGCGTCCACTTTGAATAGCTGGTAAAGTTGGCAATCATCGCAAGATTTTGCATTTATACAATGCCTTTATGACCATCAGACATCTCAAAGTGCTTTACAGCCAATTAAGTGCTTTGATGTATAGTCGCTGTTGTGATGTAGGGAATGTGGCAGCTAACTTGCACACAGCTAGCTCCCACAAACAGTAATGCACTAATGATCAGATAATCTGTGTTTTTGTGATGTTCACAGGAATAAATAATGGTCAGGATACCAGGGAGAACTGCCTGCTCTTCTCTGAAATAGTGCCATGGGATCATTTACACCTACCTGAGAGGTCTGAACCTTAGTTTAACATCTGCATTAAGTTTCAAGGGAATAAGACAAGGCTGGATGGCCTCTACTTTAATGTCAGGAGTATTGCAGGTAAAACGGATGAGTTAAGGGTGAGGATTGACACGTGGAATTGTGATATAGTAGCCATTGCTGAGA
This sequence comes from Cetorhinus maximus, assembly GCF_964194155.1. NCBI lineage: Eukaryota > Metazoa > Chordata > Chondrichthyes > Lamniformes > Cetorhinidae > Cetorhinus > Cetorhinus maximus. The sequence continues at coordinate 130,377,238 of NC_135883.1, forward strand.
CGTGGTTGAGGGAGGGGCAGGATTGGCAGCTCAACATTCTGAGATATAGAATCTTCAAGTGAGACAGGGGAGGGGGTAAAAGAGGAGGAGGTGTTGCATTATTAGTTAAGGAGTCAGTTACTGCAGTAAGGAGAGTTGATATCTTGGAGGGGGCATCAAGTGAAGCTTTGTGGGTAGAACTTAGGAATAAAAAAGGAGTAGCCACATTGTTAGGTGTTTATTATAGACCCCCAGATAGTCAGCGGGAAATTGAGGAGCATATGTGCACAATTTGCGGAGGTGTGTAAAAGCAAATGACTAATGGGAAACAAAGCAGCAGGTTAGAGTGTGGGGGGGGGGGGGGGGGGGCGGTGGGGGGGGGGGGGGTGGTGGATTCAACTTCATGGAAAATTATGAAAAAACTGAAAAGAAAGGAGAGCCCAGGAGAGGCTATTAAAGTCTCAAGAACACAAAATAGGACAGAGTGTTAGGAAAGGGCTAGGAATCTAACGTCAAGCACACCAGATAAAGGGATGACAATGAGAAAGGGGACGGGAAATACAGGACTGAAGGTGTTGTATCTGAATGTACGCAGTATATGAAATAAGGTAAATGAGCTTGTGGCGCAGATTGAAATTGGCAGGTATCATGTGGTGGGCATCACGGAGACATGGGTGCAAGGGGATCAGGACTGGGAGCTAAATATCCAAGGATATACATCCTATCGAAAAGATAGGCAGGTTGGCAGAGGGGGTGGGGTTGCTTTGTTAGTAAGAAATGAAATTAAATCGATAGCAAGAAATGACGTAGGGTCAGATGATGTAGAATCTGTGTGGGTAGAGTTGAGGAACCGCAAAGGTAAAAAAAACCATAATGGGAGTTATGTACAGGCCTCCGAACAGTAGTCAGGATGTAGGGCACAAGATACACCAGGAGATAGAAAAAGCGTGTAAGAAAGGCAAGGTTACAGTGATCATGGGGGATTTCAATATGCAGGTAGACTGGGAAAATCAGGTTGCTAGTGGATCTCAAGAAAAGGAATTTGTGGAATGTCTACGAGATGGCTTTTGGAGCAGCTTGTGGTGGAGTCCACTAGGGAACAGGCAATTCTGGATTTAGTGATGTGTAATGAGGCAGATTTGATAAGGGAACTTAAGGTGAAGGAACCCTTAGGAGGAAGTGACCATAATATGATAGAATTTACCCTGCAATTTGAGAGGAAAAAGCTGGAATCAGATGTAACGGTATTACAGTTGAATAAAGGCGACAACTACAGAGGCATGAGGGAGGAGCTGGCCAGAATTGACTGGGAGATGAGCCTAGCAGGAAAGACAGTGGAACAGCAATGGCAGGAGTTTCTGGGAGTAATTTGGGAGACACAGCAAAAATTCATCCATAGGAAGAAGCATATTAAAGGGAGGACGAGGCAACCATAGCTGACAAGGGAAGTCAGGGACAGCATAAAAGCTAAAGAGAAAGCATACAATGTGGCGAAGAGCAGTGGGAAACCAGGGGATTGGGAAGCCTACAAAGACCAACAGAGGACAACTAAAAAAGAAATAAGGAGGGAGAAGATTAGATATGAGGGTAAACTAGCCAGTAATAAAAGAAGATTGCAAGAGTTTTTTTAGATATATAAAGGGTAAGAGAGAGGCAAAAGTGGACATTGGGCCGACGGAAAATGACGTTGGAGAAGTAGTAGTGGGGAACAAAGAAATGGCAGAGGAACTGAATAGATACTTTGCGTCAGTCTTCACGGTGGAAGACACAAGTAACATCCCCAAAGTTCAAGAGAATCAGGGGGCAGAGGTGAGTATGGTGGCCATTACCAAGGAGAAGGTGCTAGGAAAACTGAAAGGTCTGAAGGTGGATAAATCACCTGTACCAGATGGATTACACCCGTGTTCTGAAGGAGATAGCTGAAGAGATAGTGGAGGCGTTAGTGGTGATCTTTCAGGAATCACTGGAGTCAGGGAGGGTCCCAGAGGACTGGAAAATTGCTAAAGTAACCCCCCTGTTTAAGAAGGGAGTGAGGCAAAAGACGGGAAATTACAGGCCAGTTAGCCTGACCTCGGTCGTTGGTAAGATTTTAGAGTCCATTATTAAGGATGAGATTTCAGAATACTTGGAAGTGCATGATAAAATAGGGCAAAGTCAGCATGGTTTCATCAAAGGGAGGTCATGCCTGACAAATCTGTTAGAGTTCTTTGAGGAGGTAACGAGTAGGTTAGACAAAGGAGAGCCAATGGATGTTATCTACTTGGACTTCCAGAAGGCCTTTGACAAGGTGCTGCACAGGAGGCTGCTCAGTAAGATAAGAGCCCATGGTGTTAGAGGCAAGGTACTAGCATGGATAGAAGATTGGCTGTCTGGCAGGAGGCAGAGAGTGGGGATAAGGGGGTCCTTCTCAGGATGGCGGCCGGTGACTAGTGGAGTCCTGCGGGGGTCAGTGTTGGGACCACAACTTTTCACTTTATACATTAATGATCTAGATGAAGGAACTGAGGGCATCCTGGCTAAGTTTGCAGATGATACAAAGATAGGTGGAGGGACAGGTAGTATTGAGGAGGCAGGGAGGTTGCAGAAGGATTTGGACAGGTTAGGAGAATGTGCAAAGAAGTGGCAGATGGAATACAACGTGGGCAAGTGTGAGGTCATGCACTTTGGTAGGAAAAATAGAGGCATAGACTATTTTCTAAATGGGGAGAGAATTTCAGAAATCTGGAGTGCAAAGGGACTTGGGAGTCCTAGTCCAGGATTCTCTTAAGGTTAACTTGCAGGTTGAGTTGGTAGTTAGGAAGGCAAATGCAATGTTGGCATTTATTTCGAAAGGACTAGAATATAAAAGCAGGGATGTGCTGCTAAGGCTTTATAAGACCCTGGTCAGACTACATTTAGAATATTGTGAGCAATTTTGGGCCCTGTATCTCAGGAATGATGTGCTGGCCCTGGAGAGGGTCCAGAGGAGGTTCACGAGAACGATCCCAGGAATGAAAGGCTTAACATATGAGAAACGTTTGAGGACTCGGAGTCTATACTCGATGGAGTTTAGAAGGATGAGGGGGGATCTGATTGAAACCTACAGAATACTGAAAGGCCTGGATAGAGTGGACGCGGGGATGATGTTTCCATTAGTAGGAGAGACTAGGACCCGAGGGCACAGCTTCAGAGTAAAGGGAAGACCTTTTAGAACAGAGATGAGGAGAAACTTCTTTAGCCAGAGAGTGGTGAATCTATGGAATTCATTGCCACAGAAGGCTGTGGAGGCCAGGTCATTGAGTGTGTTTAAGACCGAGATAGATAGGTTCTTGATTGGTAAGGGGATCAAAGGTTATGGGGAGAAGGCGGGAGAATGGGGTTGAGAAACTTATCAGCCATGATTGAATGGCAGCGCAGACTCGATGGGCCGACTGGCCTAATTTCTGCTCCTATGTCTTATGGTCTTATGGTTGATAACAATAGGGTAATTATATGAGGTGATTTCAACTTTCCCAACATTAATTGGGATAGACATAGTGTTAAGGCTTGGATGGAGTGGATTTCTTGAAATGTATACAGGAGGACTTTTTAGGTCAATATATAGAGGGTCTAACAAGGGATGGTTCAGTGCTGGACCTAATTCTGGGGAATGAAGCTGGACAGGTGGCTGAGGTGGTGTTGGGGAGCATTTTGGTGAAAGCGACCACATGGTACAGTTTAAGTTTGTTATGGACAAAGAAATAAACAAGTTGCAAAAATATGTTTTGGATTGGGGGAGAGTGGATTTTAGTAAAATAAGGCAGGATCTGGCCAAGGTAGACTGGGAACAGCTACTTGTGGGTAAATTTACAGAGGAGCAGTGGGGGGTGTTCAAAAAGGAAATGGGGAGGGTACAGGCTCAACATGTTCCCTCTAAGGTGATAGGAAGGGGTAACAAGCCCTGAGAACTATGGATGACCAGATTTATTCAGGTTATGATGAGAAGGAAAAGAGACGCTTTAGCAGGTACAAGGAAAGCAAATCAGCGGAGGCATTAATAGAGTACAGAAAGTGCAGGTTGGAGCTTTAGAAAGCAATTAGGGGATCAAAGAGGGGATATGAGAAAGTTCTGGCTGGTAAATGTAGGGAAAATCCCAAGATATTCTACAAGTATATCAATGGGAAGAGGATAACCAGGGAAAGAGTAGGGCCCATAAGGTACCAAGGTAGTAATCTATGGGTGGAGCCAGAGGACATCGCTAGAGTGCTGAATGAATACTTTACATCCGTCTTCACCCAAGAGAATGAGGATGAAGGTATTGAACTCGGTGGGGAGAGACTGCGAGATTCTTAAGCAAATTGATATAGGGAGTGACAAGGTGTTGGCAGGCTTAAAAGTGGACAAATCTCCAGGTCCAGATGATTTGTGTCCCAGACTGCTGAGGGAGGCAAGGAAGGAGATCGCAGGGGCTCTGACCCAAATTTTTAATTCCTCTCTGGCCACGGGGGAGGTGCCAGAGGACTGGAGAACAGCTAATGTGGTTCTGCTATTTAAGAAGGGTTGGAGAGATAAGCCAGGGAACTACAGGTCAGTGAGTCTCACGTCAGTGGTAGGGAAACTATTGGAGAAAATTCTGAAGGAGAGAATCTATCTCCACTTGGAGAGGCAAGGTTTGATCAGGGATAGTCAGCATAGCTGTCAGAGGGTGGTCATGCCTAACAAATTTGATTGAATTTTTTGAGGAGGTGACCATGTGTGTAGATGAGTGTAGTGCAGTTGATATAGTTTATATGGATTTCAGCAAAGCCTTTGACAAGGTCCCACATGGGAGACTTATAAAGAAGGCAAATGCACATGGGATACAGGGTAATTTGATAAGGTGGATTCAAAATTAGGTTAGTTGTAGGAGACAGAGATTGATGACAGAAGGATGCTTTAGTGACTGGAAGCCAGTGTCCAGTGGCGTACCACAGGGATCTGTGCTCGGTCCCCTATTATTTGTCATTTATATAAATGACATAGATGACTATGTGGGGGGTAGGATTAGTAAGTTTACGGATGACACAAAGATTGGCCGGGTGGTTAGCAGTGAGGTTGAGTGTCTTGGGCCACAGGAAGATATAGACAGGATGGTCAAATGGGCAGATAAATGGCAGGTGTAATTTAACCCTGAAAAGTGTGAGGTGATACATTTTGGAAGGAGTAATTTGACAAGGAAGTATTCAATGAACGGCATGACAGAAGTTCTGAGGAACAAAGGGACCTTGGCATATGTGTCCATAGATCTCTGAAGGTGGAGGGGCATGTTAGTGGGGTGGTGAAAAAGGCATACAGGACACTTGCCTTTATCAATCGAGGCATAGATTACAAAAGTAGGGAGGTAATGTTGGAGTTGTATAGAACCTTGGTGAGGCCACAGCTGGAGTACTGTGTGTGGTTCTGGTCGCCACATTATAGGAAGGATGTGATTGCACTGGAGGGGGTGCAAAGGAGATTCACCAGGATGTTGCCTGGGATGAAACATTTAAGTTATGAAGAGAGGTTGGAAAGACTTAGATTGTTTTCATTGGAGTAGAGAAGACTGAGAGGCGACCTGATTGAGGTGTACAAGATTATGAGGGGCATGGACAGGGTGGATAGGGAACAGCTGTTCCCCTTAGTTGAAGGGTCAGTCCCCGAGTGAACATAAGTTCAAGGTGAGGGGCAGGAGGTTTAGGGGGGATGTGAGGAAAAACTTTTTTACCCAGAGGGTAGTGATGGTCTGGAATGCGCTGCCTGGCAGGGTGGTGGAGGCGGGTTGCCTCACATCCTTTAAAATGTATCTGGATGAGCACTTGGCACGTCATAACATTCAAGGCTATGGGCCAAGTGGTGGTAAATGGGGTGAGGTAGGTAGGCCAGGTGTTTCTCACGTGTCAGTGCAGACTCGATGGGCCGAAGGACCTCTTCTGCACTGTGTGATTCTGTGATCTTATCCAAAAGATGTATTTGCTCTTTGCTGTCCAAAGCTAATAAAAAAGTGAGCTGTTTCTTCTCTTGAGGTCCATTCGTTTAACTGTAAAACCAAGTACCCACAATGCACCATCTCCTGGTCTCTGGTTAAAATAGTACTGCACTAACCATGCTTTACACCTCAGGCTACTCATGTGCAATGCTATAGAAGATCAGATAGTAGTGACAATTTTATTTGGTTTACCTTACAATGCATTTCTAATAGTTTTTTTTTATCTTCGTTGAAGACAATAGCTGAGATTTGTTATATACAGAGAGAAATATGTTCAGTAATGATCAGGTAAACCAAATACTAGAAAAAAAGTAAGTTGGATATAAAATAAGTGAACAAAAGTAACACACGATAACCTTAAATCGACCTGAATCCCCGAATAATGCCTGCGCCATTCCCAAAATCAAAACTGCAGCCTAAATGAAACCTGAAACATTTTAAAATAAGAGGGCAAAAGAGTATGCAGATCAGCCAAGTAGGAAGCGAATAAAATAACAATCAATATCTCAACAGGCACTTTGAGTTTTTAGCTTGGATAACTAATGCGTTTTCTCAGAATAAGCCAGAAACAATGGGAGATTTAATTGCATTTAGGGTGCTGCTACTGACAGGCTTTCACAAGCAATAGGAGAAATGAATGGAAGGGCCAAGCGGTTCTGCAGGGAAAAATGTGTATTTAAGAAGCAAAACAAAATCTGTAGCTGTTGCAACCTATCAGGTGCTGAAAAATGCAATATTTCTGTGTCAAAAAGCACCACGGAGCCAACAGATAATTTGCATCACCTTGTATACATGAATGATTAAGCTCTGCTTTGTTCTCTTTATTTCAAATCTCTTGAGTACAATTTTTCTTTAATAGGTTGATGAAGTGCACCTTATAATACAGCCACTCAGAATTTCTATCATAAAGCCAACAGTTATTCTGAAAATCAGGCATGGACAACAGTAGAATAATGTTTAGTATTTTGCTTCCCATAGGAACAAGTTTCCTGTCAAATATGGTGCAACAATTTGAGCTTATTCCAGATTTTTTTTTTACCATATCCAATGCATCCTCAAGCAAACCCTTATTCTCTCCAAATGAAAATATCACTTTATGCATGAAGCAATTAGGAGTAGTAGGTGAACAGTGAACACTTTTAACATCAGCATGACTTAGAACTATATCACTGTTCCTGGGTCAAAATCCTGGATCTCCCTCAGTAACAGCACTGTGGGTACATCTACACCATATCGACTACAGCGGTTCAAATAGTAGCTCACCACCACCTTCTCAAGGACAATTAGGGATGGGCAATAAATGCTGGCCTAGTGAGCGGCGCCCACATCGCATGAAAGAATTTTAGAAAATGTACACAACAACCAAAATGAGCAGCATATGACTTCCTTAGAGTCTATAGGGTTCACACAATGAACTTGATTGAGTTATTTGATGAAGTTATGGTCTGGGTTGATGAGGGTTGTATAGTTGATGCTGTGTATATGAACTTTCAAAAGGCATTTGATGAAGTATCACATAACAGACTTCCTAACAAAATTGATTAAAGGGACAATGATTTGGTGGGTTTGAAATTGGCTAAGGGACATTTGCTTTTTAGACTGCAAAGGAGTGTACAGTAGGCTCCTCTAGAGGTTAGTATTAGGACCACTGCTTCTTTGCAATATATATGATATACAGGGAATAATTTCAAAGTTTGCAGATGACACAAAATTAAAAAATGTTGTAAAAGTGAGGAGACTAATAACAGAGATCAAAAGGACGCGGACAGACTGCTTAAATGGACAAAAAAATGGCAGATGAAATTAGGCAGAGAAGGTTATACATTCAGAGATCTCTGCTCTTCCAATTCTGACCTCTTCCACATGCCCTATTTTCCTCACTGGACCATTGGTGCCTTCAGGTACCTAGGTCTTAAGTTCTGGAATTCGCTCTGTAAATATCTATGCATCTCTGCCTCTCCTTTAAAATGCTCTTTAAAACATCTCTCTTTGGTAAAGCTTTTTGTCATCTGTCTCAACATGTGACTATTTGTCAAACTCTATCCGATAATGCTCCTGTAAAGCAATTTGTGATGTTTCACTATATTAAAGATGCTTTATAAACCTAAGTTATTGTGGAAGTAATACAAACCAAATGGTGCTATTTTAAAGGGGGTGCATGACAAGACAAGTTGAGAAGGCTGTTAGATAAACATACACATTCTTCGGTTTTATAAATAGAGGCATAGTTAACAAAAGCATGGAAGTTATCCTAAGCCTTTCTAAATTACTGATTATTATGTCTAATTCTATAAACATATGTTAGGAAGGATTTTAAAGCCTCAGACAGGGTGCAGACAAGATTTGCTAGAATGGTACTAGGGATAAAGGGACTTCATTACTTTGAGAGCCTAGAGAAACTTGGATTGTTCTCCTTGGAGCAAAAGACAAGGGACAGGGTTGTTAGGTGGTGGTAGGTAAATGTAAGGTCAGAGAAAGGGCTCAGTAATCTTAGGATAAGTGTATTTCAGCTATTTCTTAATAATTTCTCTTAATCTCCCCTCATCAAACCCCTCCCTGCCATCGTCCCCTACCCTTGCTGGTCCTTAGGTTCTTTTCAGCCTTTGTGTCAAGGGTTATACACTATTTCTGTCCCAGCACCCTTACTGACACCACTGACCTTTCCAGTGAGAATGCCCTATCTGACAAACCCCTGGAGTGAGCTTGAACCCACAACATCTGTGCCAGAAAGGATGTTCTCTGCTTGTTCAGAAAGATGCTTGCTCGAACTGCTTATTTTAAATATTAATGCACATTGCTGAGCCACTAAGGGAAATGCTTGGGGGAAGCAAAAGAAAAAATGCAGGCTTGATATCTCACCTCACAAAGTATAAAATCTCAAACTGTGTTGTACCATTTCTATTTACATCCTGAACATGATGATAAACATGAAAACCAGCCCATGGCATAAATCTCAGTGTGATTCTGGAAGAGGAATATGAATTCAACGGATGATCTGAGATTTGTGAGATACACTTAATTGGAAAGGTCTACCAAGTGACAAATCTAAAGTTTCATTCAAAAGTCTTATAACTTGTCAGACGCTTAGTAATATGACATAAAAAGGGCATGTTAATTCCTTGTGGATTAGTTAGAATTTTGCTTTCTCATACTGCATTTTTCAGTATTTTGCTGTGTGATATAGACTTGATTATTCAGCCGATTGATTTATTTATCAAGTAATTTTATCCTACATACATTGTTCTATCAGAATGGTATTTTTCATTTGCTGGAGACAAGGAAATTGGAGGTTTGGAGGACACCCCATGTGAATACATATATGATTTTTGATATGGCACTGTAAGAGCTCTGCACTCCATCAATTCTGTTCTCTCATCATCCCTGATTTTTTTTATTGCTCCACCATTGTTGGCCATTACCACAACTACCATGGTGAGAAGCTCTGGAATTCCATCCCTAAACCTCCCCACCTTTAAAACACAGCTCTTTGGCTAAGTTTTTGGACACCTGTCCTAATATTTCCTTATATGGCTTGGTGTCAAATGTTTCATAACACTCTTGTGAAGTGCCTTGAGATGTTGTACTACCTTAAAGGCACTATATAAATGCGAGTTGTTGCTGTAAACCTCACCCATACATAGCAGGTTTCAGTTCACATGCTTATGCAAAACTTTTTTTGGTGTAAAAAGAGAAGAATAAGTGTTGGGTCAGAGCTTGAACGATACCAGGAAACTCAATAGTAATCAGTATAAAAAAGTTAAATTCGAATGCTAATTTCAAAATAAATCACACCAGTAGAACACGAGTGAACAGAATCATACCTGTAAAAATTTGGAATTGATTGTATGGAGCAAGTTTTTCCACATGAGTTACTTTTAAGGTGGAAGCAAAAACCTTGGAACCACTTAAAAACAATTAGTTGCTGAGATGGATTACTCGTTGTTCTTTTCCATAGCTAACCTAAATGTTATGATGCTATGGTCACTGTCCCCTAAGTGTCCCCTACTGACACTTGATCCACCCATTCCCCAGAACCAGATCCAGTAATGCCTCTTTCCTTGTTGAACTGAAAACATACGGATGTAGAAAATTCTCCTGAACACTGTAGAAACGCTTGCCCCCATTTATCCTTTACATTATTACTATCCCCGTCTATACTGCACTATATAAATACGAATTTTTGCTGTAAACCCATACATAGCAGATTTCAGTTCACATGCTTTTGCAAAACTTTTTTTGGTGTAAAAAGAGAAGAATAAGTGTTGGGTCAGAGCTTGAATGATACCAGGAAACTCAACAGTAATCAGTATAAAAAAGTTAAATTCGAATGCTAATTAAAATCCCCCATTAAAATTACTTCATCATCCTTGCTCTTCTCTGTAATTTCCTTGCAAATTTGTACCTTCATATCTTTCCTACTAGTTGGTGGTCTTTAGAATTAAACACCCGCAATGTAATGGTGCCTCTATTGTTTCTTATCTCTAACCAAGTAGGTTCTCTCCTCGACTCTTTTAGAGCATTCTCGCTCTCTAGCACCAGTGTTCTCCTTAATCAATACTGCTACCCCTTATTATTTTCCTTTCCTATCTTTCCTGAATACCTTGTTTCCTAGAATATTTGTTACACAGTCCTGCCCTTTTTTGAGTCAGGCCTCCATTATCACCACAGCATCATCTTTGTGCAATCTCACGCCCATGCCACTGTCATCCTCCAAAAACATTGGCCTTCCCTCCTATCCAAAGAATCGATTTCTAACACACACTTCTGCTTTCTCTCCTTTCAGGAAAAGACAGCGCAGAACTCCGGCAAGGGGCAGAGAATGTAGGGGTGGGGGCGGGTGGGAGGTGCGGGAAGAGGTTGCTCTCCATGACAGACACCCTCGTTGCTACAGGAAATGTGCACCTACCTGGCCTGCTGGGAAGGAGGTCTTGCTCCAGGAGGCTGCAGATGTCAGCAATGACTTGGCATAAAAGCCTGAGCCTCATGAGGCAGTGGTACTCACACATGTTGAGAGCTGATCCTCTTTTTGTGGGGTCACATCTCTTAGGAACTGGATCTCTGTGTTTATCCTCTCTGCCCTATGGAATGGCATGTGGTTGAAAATAAGGTAGCTGCTGCTGGCATTGCTCCTGCTGCTCATGGTGTTGTTGATGTTGGCGGTGCTGTTCCTCTTAACCCTCATCAGAGATACAGGTAGAGATGCAAAAGCTGCTCCCATGCTGCAGTGAAGGCTGACAGCAGGGAAGTACAGACCAAGGTGAGTGCAGTGTAAGACAGGTGAACTGACTTCCAAGTTGGAAATCACATCTCACGCAGTAAGAGCATATTCTCAGAAGAACTGCACTAAGCGCCAGCCTCTTACTTAGGTATGGCTGGAGCTCTTCAGTTTCACTGATCAAAGGCTTTCCAGCCTGTCAGTTTCATTGAAGATGCTCTTCCTGCTCTGCAATCGCCTAGTTAAACCTAGCGAGTTGATGACAGCTTGGCAATTACTTCAGCTGGTTGCTAAAGCCAGAATGCTGGGTTAAAGGAGTTAATTACCCATTTGGGTATGACAAATACTTACCTGACAGATCCAAGGGATTCACTGCTCATCTGCAAACCTACTCAAGTCAAACCCAGAAGTAGGTATGATGATCTTGGGTTCCTGACCCAACATAATTTTGAGGCGATTTAACACTGCACATCCACCTGAACCACACACAATCCCATACACACCTTGACAGTTAAGAGTCTGTCCTTTGACTCAGAGAAAAGAATGCTACAACTAAACGATGCTGACAATGTTGTCTAAGCAAGCAATTACTCCAAATCTGGGATAGAGAGTAACAATTTGGCAGCTGACATTTGGTAGATATTACTTGACAAATTCACTAGACCCGTAGGCATCATTGCACAGAAACTGGAGGAACACCCGAGTCGTGAAGGGAATATAAAGAAGGGCAATTCAGTTGATAAATAGGGCTGGACAACTGTGCTAAGAAGGAAGACTATAGATACTAGCAATATTCACAGGGGGAGAGAAATAGCTAAGGTAATATTTTAAATCCTCAAGAGTGTAGATAAACTGGAACTCAGAGAGATGTTTAATATTAATATAAACACTACAAGGGGAAATGGATACAAGCTTAGATGAAAAAAGGTGAATATACAGTTACGATATAATTCCTTCAAAGAAAAGTTACCTCAAACATTCAGTGAATGGTGAATATACAGAATAACCGATCCAAGAAGTAGAAAATGTTATAAATTTAAAGAGTATTTTATTTTACACAGATAGGTCTATTGCACAACAGCAGATAAAATGGGTCTGAAATCTGTGACCAGACTGAGGGCAAAGATGGACAGAATGGTCTTGTCTCAAACTTCTTTTCATAAACTCACCTGAAACATCCTGAATTAGCTTGTCAGGTTTTCACTGACATGTTTAAGTACATATCAATCTTGGTTTTTAAGTGGAAAAAAATTACATGCCTGAAATATTACACAAATGCACCACAATCACTGCAAACTCTTACTTACTGGTATTACACACATATTAATAATTCTTCAATGTACAAATATTTTTCAAATAAGGTTCTGTCATTGGTGGAAATAGAAACTGGACTCGTTTTTTTTTTGTTATCTGTTTAAAAAGCAGCAAATGAAGAGAACAGTGCCAAAAACAGGGAGATAAATTTCTGTATTGTGAGATATTAACTACAAGAGAAAGTAAGATTAAGTAGTAACAATGAAGTCTATCTTTTAACTTCTCTAAATCTGGGGCTTTTCTGCACGCTCATGGGATTAATAATATTATCCTTTTGCCTTCTGGATAAAGAATCCAGGAATGATACCTTAACTTCGATTTCAATTTCAAATGTAATTTGTACTACAGGCTGTGTTTAGTCGCTTACTATAATGGAGTTATTCAATGTTAGATTTTACATAAATCAATTCTAGGACTTTGGAATTATCTGCATTTTTTCGTCTACTATTTTCTGTTAGTTGTACAGTTGAATAGTACTGAGGGAAATGGAGGAAGGCCAATACCACACAGTTTATTCATAACTCTTACTGATATACATAATGAAGCCTAAGGACATAATTTTTGTCCATGCGCATCGAGTCTCTAAAGATACAGGCATTTCTTGCTATTTTGATTTTGCTATAGCTGATGAAAGACTTGAAATTATTCACTAAGATTGTCCATGAATGATTTTCCAAGGTGAATCTGAAGTTTTATAAAAATGGGTGTTATGCTAAGTTCATTATCTGTGCCCTCAGATGTAGCTTCTGAGCTATGGAAACAATGAGTAGGTCTGGGATTTGGCAGTACTGGAATGGAGGTCTCAGAGTTTAGCAGTACTTCAAGGGAGCCTGAGAATCTGTAAGGATAAGAGTGGGTCAGGAGGAAAGTTGGCTTTGTGAACGCAGGGGCTGTTCGTGTTTTCTGTGATAACTGGGAGACAGGATCTCGGACTTGTGGAGAAATGAGGAGTGAGACCTTGATCTGCCAACATTAGTCGTGTTTCTGAGATCAAGAAGCAATGGAAATATAGTTACGGGCTTCTGAGCACTCGTGAGAAGGGTTCCAAGATTTTGGGGAGTCTGAAAAAGGGAATGTTTAGTACAGCATGCCTAGGCAAAAGGGGTATGAAGTACAGGTAGGACACAGGCTGCCACCATTGGGACATATTACTTCTGTGCCCTCAGATTCCACTCCTACACCACATTTTCTATTATAAGGAGTGTAGAAGTAAAATATTCACCTGCTAGTGGATTACAAACAAGTTTTCTAACATATTCTTTCACAAATTTCCATAAACAGGTTGCCTCAAAAGTTCATTATTTACAGTTTTTATGATGTGTATGAAATATTTTCTTAAACCTGATGGCTCGGATGAGAGACATTTTTAAACCAAATGTTCTACAGAAGTGAACAGGTGAGTGATAAACAATCTGTTTACTTTTATAAACAACAACAAATTCCAATCATAGCGGCTGTTTTGGTAATCAGTTTAGAACAGAAAATCACAAGTGTTAATCGAACAAATCAGTCTTTCTATTGAAATAAAACATTATGAATTCAATCTCCATTTTGTTAGAACGTCATTTTGATTTAAAAAAAAACTTGCAAATCATCACAGATTTAAAAGAGTTCAATTCATACTGATATTCATCTTGTCCTGGGAAATTCTGCACATGCCAAAAATCCAAGGGTGTGCTGAGGTGAAGATATCAAGTTCTCTTGCAATCATTTGAGACAGGTCAAGATATTGAAGTAAAGTTAAGGTATTAAAAGGCACAACAGACAATTTAGTGTGAAAATGTAATATTATTGTGAAATATGCAATTTTTTGTTTTCTTAATTTTGTTTGAAATCTTGTTTAGGACGTTAGAAATTTCAGTTACTGAGGGGATAAATGATTGATGGAATTTTTTTTCAAGATGCACAGTGATTTATCTTTTCTAGTCTAAATCTGTACAAATGGATTTTGATAATATGTATGGCTCAAAATTGTGAAAAGTATGGTTTGTGGGTAGGAAGCCTGTGCCCCATGCAAGATTTTATATATCTGAATATACACATACACAGAAATTTACTTCTATGCATTTGAAAGATAATTCAACTTGCAATGTCATAATCTCTTCTGAAGTTGGTTAATATGAATCCACCACCATCAACATCCTGGATGCTACCACTGACCAGAAAATTAACTGGAGCAGACATATAAATACTGTGACTCGAAGAGCAGATCAGAGGCTGGAAATTCTGCAGCATGTTAACTCACCTTCTGACTCCTCAAAACATGTCCACCACCTATAAGGCACAAGTGAGTTGTGCGATGGAGTACTCTTCACTTGCCTGGATAAGTGCAGCTCCAACAACACTCAAGAAGTTCAACATCATCAGTACAAAGCAGCCCACTCGTTTGGCACTTCCACCACCTTAAACATTCACTGCAGCAACTCGCCAGGGCTCTTTTGACAACACCTTCCAAAGCTGCAACCTGTATCGCCTAGAAGGAAAGGGCAGCAGATGCTGGAACACCACCACCTGCAAGTTCCCCTCTAAGTCACACACCATCCTGACTTGGAAATATGTAATCGTTTCTTTATTGTTGCTGGGTGAATAACCTGGAATTCACTCCCTAACAGCACTGTTGGTGTACCAACAACAGACAGACTTTCATTCTTTCATGGGATGTGGACATCGCTGACAAAGCCAGCATTTGTTGTCCATCTCCAATTGTCATTGAACTGAGTGGCTTGCTAGGCAGATTTCAGTTTATACATATTTCAGAGGGCAGTTAAGAATCAACCACTTAGCTGTGGGTCTGGAGTCACATACAGACTAGGTAAGAATGGGGTGAAGGACATTAGTGAACCAGATGGGTTTTTATGACAATTGATGAAAGTTGTCATGGTCACCATTACTGAGATTTAAAGATTAGCTTTCAATTCCAGATTTATTAATTTGATTTAAGTTCTACCAGCTGCCATGGTGCGGTTTGAACCCATGTTCCCTGGGCCCCTGGATTATGAGCCCAGTGATATTACCACTATGCTACCATCTCCCCCTGGTTCAAGAGGTGGCCCACCATCACTTTCTCAAGGGCAATTAGGGATGGGCAAAACATGCTGGCACTCATGAAAGAGTTAAAATAAAATGCAAATATAGGTGGCAGAATATGTAAACGTACAATTCACGTATTATCATATTTGTATTGGAATCAGAGCAGTATTTCCAGTATGTTTCTTTATTTGGATTGTACCAGCGATAGAGGAATTTTTTTCACAGCAACACTTTCACCCAAATTTTAACTGAAACCTTCCAGGCCAACATTTCATTACAACACTAAAATCAGTCAATTAATTCCCACAGAGCAAGCTGTACAGACTCAGTAGGATTCCCTTAGGCACAACTGGTGTAGAAGAGCAGAAAAACTGCATGTTACAGAAAAGAGTTTATCAGACCAATAATAAGCAGTCAACTAAACCACCGAATACACTCAAACCAGTGAATATTGAAATATGAGGTCATAATGAATATATATTTTTTGAAAAGAATGCCCCTGTTAAAGAAAGTGCTTTCACTAGTATTGTAAGAATGTAATATTACAAGATGACACACAACTATAATTATAGCATTAGTCTCACCTTGATCGAAGTGCACAGCAGGGGGAATATCCTTCAGGTCCGATTATGCCTGTGCCAGGTATGCTTGTGGGTGTGATCACAATGTTACAATGCACTATGTTGTGAGTAGACAACAGGAGCAATATCTTGTGACTGTTATTACAGTGGCAGTTTAATATCACGTTATCCCCTCTGCGCACAATGGATTTTACATGAAAAGGTTTTAATTTGAAGTATTACAACCTTAACTCAACAAGTTCCACTTGCCTCCAAGCTCAGCCAAAGCAAACAAGATAGTGAGCCTTTGCTTCTGTTACTAGACCGTGCACTGTTTTGAAAATGGAATCAAAAGGGAATGTACAATAACACTTTTCCCCAGCCTGTCTCTGTGTTAAGTCTTCTTGCCAGCAGCAGCAGTCTTACTATTCTCTCAACTGATATTTGATACTGCAAAAAATATTTGGCAGATTTTTAACATTAGTGTTGGCGATTTGATCAGCAACAATTCAAAATTAAAGCACTTCACTCCTTTAGCTTTACCATCCTGATATTGCAGAATATGGGTTCTAAGTTGTGTGCTTTACCATACTTTATCTAAAGTGCATTCATAAGCAAATAAATGTCAGATACTGGGAAAATAGCTATATTTAAAAAACATAGAAATAGCAGAATAAGTTGAATGAAAAATGGTTTGTTTGAATTATTGTGTTATTCAATTGTGAACTTGTTGGCAAAAGCAAAATCAGGAAACCAATGCAGCTCTTTTCTATGGCAATGAGTTGTAAATTATTTAAAAACAAAAGATAAATTTGTTTCATTACACAATACTTCAATACGATAAAAATACAAGATGTGTGTTGCAATAAAGTTTAATGGTTTTGTACATTTGTAACCAACATAGCAAACTCATATTTAATGCAGATTTCCCTTTTTGCAGTAACTATGAAATCTTTCTATGTGCTATGCAAGTATTTTTGGCACAACTTAATTTTCACAGATACAACTAAATTGATATTGACAAATGAAGTGTTGCAGCACTCACTGCAGAGAAAGGTTACTAGGTATAACCTGACCCCATGGTTATGAATGTGTCAAGTTTAGCCTCCTTGTTACCATGGAAATGAATACCCTTTGCACCCAGTCGATACGGGAATGAATTTTCAATCACAACTTGCCTTTAAATTACCTTATTTACTTTCCCATCATACAGATAAAGATTTTTTTTTAAAAAATATACTTTAAATTCATAACAAAAAAAATTGTGCTGATTGCAAAGGCATCCATTTTGCCCTGCTGATATTACTGATGAGTTGAGAGCTACATTCAAAATAATTTACACTATACAGAGCAAGCTTTTAAATACACCAGTACAAATTACAGGAACTAAATAAAAGTCCCTGCTTTATTAATTATAAAGAAGTAGGTTAAGTTCTTTATCGCCTAAATAATCATATCGACTGACATCAGCTGTAGAAATAACTTTGTATTCATTGAGTGAATGCCATTTTGATTAAAAGTAAAATTCACTAAAAAATAAAAGTGCCCAATGACTTTTCTACAAATACAAATGCGTAACTTGCATAAAGTAATATAGAAGGAAGTTATGATTCTTAATGGATAACTTTCAGCTCTTCACCTGGTGGACTATATAAAGAGTCTCAAATTATCTGGCTGTAGCTTTAATCTAAAATGCAAATTTACATAAGGCCACAAAGCTGTACAGATGAATCATGCTAGAGGTCACCTCAGCTGCTATTTGTAATTTCCTTCGAGTCTGAGGTTAGAAGTTGCATCTACTAAGGCAAATATCAAGTAATTTCAGTACGCCCTGACACACCAGCACAATTTGTGCTGTAAGATCACAGCTCCTGGGTTGTTCAACACTAAGTCTGTCATGTCATGCCACTGTCAGGTCACTCATGGCACCAGAGACCTCGGTGTTGACCTGAGCAACAATGCTCGCTGGTATCACGTTCAAATAAATATCATACTGCTGGTCCATTCCCAGATAGCTATCATTCATCAGATAAAGAGTGTAGATACACCTTAAAACAAAACAAAAAACAATGCTTTAAAACTTTTTCTTCACTCTGAATGACGCAAACATTGAAAATGTTAATGTACAAAAATGCTCTTACTGGAACAATGAATTTTGAATATAAAGAATTTTAAAATAATCCCAATATATCACATGCTGTATGCTACATTTGTCTGAAATGGTAATTATAGAATGATACATTTTCTTACAATGACAATTTAACTTCTGTGAAATATGTTAAAATGCAACTAATTTAAGCGGTTTGGTTTTGGGATTACTTCTGCATCCTTTCCTCTCGATCACCAAAAATGCTTCGTTTTCTTAAAGAAAAATTAAGATTCTGTTTAACTAAAAATTACTTCACATTCCAAAATTTAAAAGTATAGCTTATCCTAATTCAATTTTACCAAGATACAGATTTTCTTTCACATGCTGGCATTATTGAATTTTTCCTTAGGTTTACGATGGAAATATGGAGCACCTTGGTTTTACAGACAGTGCTCCAGATTCGGTTGAGGGGTACAATAATAAAGAAATAATGATGAATCCATACAAAGTATTTATTAGGCCATAAGTCTGCAGCCTTGGATGCAGTCTCACAGGTAGGGTATTAAAGCCATACAGGGGTAGATGATTGATCACTATATCAAGAATAAGAAACTATATTTAAGAGGAGATATTTGAGATAATGACACTATTTCCGCTGGATTAGAGAATGCTAGGAGGTGATTTCATAAATTCTTTTAAAATTATGAAGCATTTTAGAGAGTTTGAATAGGAAAATATTATTTCCTCTGGTTGTGGAGTTAATTATGTTATCAGTTCAAATAGTTGTGAAGAGACTGAGGGAAAACACTGGGAGAAACATCTCTACATAAAGGGTTTCTGGAACATAGGGCAGAATCTTCTGGTCGGCGAGCGGGGGCGGGGCCCGCTCGCCGACACGTAAAATGATGCGAGTTGATGTCGGGTGGATCTCCTGACGTCACACCGCATCATTTCCATTTTCAGGTCGGCGGGGGCGCAGCCGAGTCTGCTCCGCGCCCGCCGACCTGTCAACGGCATATTGAGGCCATTGAAAAACTAATTAAAGTCATTAATGGACCTGCCTGTCCAACCTTAAGGTTGGAGGGCAGGCCGGGAGCCCAGGCGGGCTTCGGAAAAAGCATGAAACCTCATCCACGGGCGGGATGAGGTTTCATGAGGGTATTTAAATTTTTATGAAAGGTTTTAATAAAAGTTAGGGACATGTCCCAACTCATGTGACAGTGTCAGGGAAATTTAAAAAAAAAATCATTTGTATGACAAATTTAAATTCTAAGCCGATCTCCCTGAGGCAGCACTTAGCCTCAGGGAGATCTGTGCACTCTTTCGCACTCCCGGCTGAGGAGTGCCTAGTGCTTCTGAGTGGACGTCACGCTGGGCGGGCCTTAATTGGCAGCGCGCCCCCAATTGGGGACGCCGATCAGAGGTGCACCCGCCCACGCCCACTCGCACACTTCTTCCCCCCCCCCCCCCTGCCCTGATGAGGGGGAAAATTTTTCCCATAAAGAACTGCTGCAACAGAGACCACTAGACTTGTTAAGGGAAAACTATTCTTAAAAAATTCATTCTCGATGTTTAGGCATTTCTGTGGGGGCTGGAATTTATTGTCCATCCTCTAGTAGTCCTTAAGAAGGTGGTCCTTCTTGAACTGCACGCAATTTGATTCAACTGAGTGGTTTAGTAGGCCACAATTAGGCAGGTAACAGTCAACCATATTGATGTGGAATTGGGAGCTGTATATAGACCAGAGTTATAGGTGGATGGCAGGTTTCCTTCCATAACAAAAACATTAGTGTTGACGATTACGTTAATTGATTTTTATTGGCCTTAACAGGCCTTTGACAGTTCGGCGGGCGTGCGCCTGCCGAACGAAAGATCTAAATGATGCACAATGACGTTGGGACACACGCCCGACGTCACCACACATCATTTTACGCGTCAACGTGTTGAGCCTGCCCCCGCATGCCAATGTCAAAATTCTGGCAAGTGAAACAGTTGGGTTTTTTAACAACAATCTGACAGCTCTATGGTGACTCAAGAATGTTTAAAATGAATTCAAAAGTGCCACTAGCTAAATTGCACTTAGGAATGCCAGCAAAGTCTCCTTCTGTGCTGTAACCATTTTATAATTGTCACGTTTTTGATTTGAGCTTAAAAGTCTCCAGTTTACTAATCCATAACAATCACCACACTACTTACTTGTGGCCAAAAAGATTTGATAATTAGCTGAAGAGGGGCAAGATGCAGGGATCTGGGGTAGGGTGTGGGGCTCTGAGTTAGTTTTGGACTTGCTGTAGCTAAGGCCTCAAACAGAAATGATAGGCTGAATGGCCTCATGTGCTGTAAACTTAGATGGGTCGAAATGACACTAAGGAAACTGCAGTGCTTTAATTATTTTGACTGTAATATTTCTAATTGGACGACAAATATATGTAAAGACTCACCTCTTCATTTGTACTAGGGCCTTATAATACAAAGCTGTGCGTAATTGTGTATATAAAAGTGCATAGTGACAAGGCACTCATTTGCATCTGCACAGGCCTGTTAAAACCTCTAATGCACAGCACAACAAAATGGATGTAGATTCATTCCCTCAATTCTTTACAAGTGGCCTCAGGGTACATTGAATAGACAAGTGCTCCAGGATGCACTCTCACAACTCCCAAATGGATGCTTGCGAGGCAACTTTGGGAGCCACAGACAATTTTCAAAAAAAAGTAACTTGGAGGGAGCCTCGAGTTATTTTCCTAGGCAAAAGTTTAGTGAACACGAGAACATTAATAAAACGAAGCTTGCTGTGACTGTCATTCTGGGGCAGAACAGGCAGCTTTTCTGGCAAAACCAAACTACTGCGAATTGCATTTTGTAACCTTGTTACAAGTTAGTATTTTACTTTATTTAAAAACTGCTCTCTGGCATCATAAAGGTATGCCTATTTGCTCAGGCTAATAGTTACACCGACCTTGAAATGGGTATGACTCATTGAGCATTGTAGTACTATTTATGCTTGAGGATGGTCAAGCTTGAATTAATTCCTATTCGTAGTCCCTGCGGCAGTCAACGTTACGGTGATTGACTCTGTTGCATCATTATTTCCTTGCTGATAAGATATGCAATTTGCATAAAACACACGTTGGTAGATGGCTAAGAATGACATAATCAACAGTGCATAATCATAATTGGGGATGACAGGGAGGTGTAGGTAGGATGTTTCCTCTGGCTGGTGAGTCTAGAACCAGAGGACACAGTCACAGAATAAGGGGCAGGCCATTTAAGGCTGAGATGAGGAGGAACTTGTTCCCTCAGAGGGTGGTGAATCTTTGGAATTCTCAACCTCAGAGGGCAAGCTCAGTCACTGAGCATGTTCAAGACAGAATTGGACAGATTTCTGGATACTAATGACATCAAGGGATATAGGAATAGTGCGGGAAAGTGACTTTGAGGTAGATGACCAGCCATCATCTAATTGCATGGCGTAGCAGATCCAATGGGCCGAATGGCCTACTTCTGCCCCTATGCTCCAATGACAAGATAATCGAAAATTCAGCATCCTTTCCCATACCACATCCTGCTCACTCATCACTCCTGATCTTACTGAGTTACATTGATCCCCAGTTGCTCACATTTAAAATTCTCATCCTTGTATTTAAATCCTTCCACTACATTGGCCATTTCTATCTCTGTAATCTCTTGTAGCCCTCCAACTCCCCTCCAAACTCTCTGTTTCTCTAACTTTGGCCTCATGCATCCCCAACCCCATCTTCATGTGGTGGTGTAGTGATATTGTCACTGGACTAGTAATCCAGAGACCCAGGGTAATGCTCTGGGGAACCCGGGTTTGAATCTCACCATGGCAGGTGGTGAAATGTGAATTCAATAAAAATCTGGAATTAAAAGTTTAATGATGGCCATGAAACCATTGTTGATTGTTATAAAAACCCATCTGGTTCACGAATGTCCTTTAGGGAGAGTTGTCTCACAGACTAGTCAAGCAACAGACTGACAGAGTTATACTCATGCAATCATACCTTAAAGATAATGTCCCAGACACCACCATCACTATTCCTGGGTATGTCCTGTCCCGCCGACATCATGGTAATAGGTCAAACATGGGCAGGAAACCTGCTGAATACCATGTACTGCCTCCCCTCAGCTGATGTATCAGTACTCCTTCATGTTGAACACCACTTGGAGAAAGCACTGAGGGTGGCAAGGGTGCAGAACGTACTCTGGGTGGGGGAACTTCACTGTTAATCACCAAGAGTGGCTCGGTAGCACCACTTCTGACCGCGCTGGCTGAGTCCTAAAGACATAGCTGCTAGCCTGGGTCTATGGCAGGTGGTGAGGGAACCAACAAGAGGGAAAAACACACTTGACCTCATTCGCGCCAACCTGCCTGCCACAGATGCATCTGTCCATGACAGCACTGATAGGAGTGACGACCGCACAGTCATTGTGGAGACGAAGTCATGTCTTCACATTGAGGATACCCTCCATTGAGTTGTGCTAAATGGGATTGATTTTGAACAGATCTAGCAACTCAAGACTGCATAGCCATGAGGCACAGTGGGCCATCAGCAGCAGCAGAATTGTACTCCACCACAATGTGTAACCTCATGGCCTAGCACATCCCCCACTCTACCATTACCACCAAGCCAGCGGCTCAACCCTGGCTCAATGAAGAGTGCAGAAGGGCATACCAGGAGCAGCACCAGACATACCTAAAAATGAGGTGTCAACCTGCTGAAACTACAACACAGGTCTACTTGAGTGCCAAACAGCACAAACAGCAAGTGATAGGCAGAGGTAAGCCATTCCACAACTAACAGATCAGATCTAAGCTCTGCAGTCCTGCCACATCCAGTTGCGAATGGTGGTGGACAATTAAACAACTCACTGGAGGAGGAGGCTCCACAAATATCCCCATCCTCAATGATGGGGGAGCCCAGCATATCGGTGCAAAAGATAAGGCTGAAGCATTTGCAACAATCTTCAGCCAGAAGTGCCGAGTGGATGATCCATCTCAGCCTCCTCCAGAGGTCCCCAGCATCATAGACACCAGTCTTCAGCCAATTTGATTCACTCAACGTGATATCAAGAAATGGCTGAGGGCACTGGATACTGCAAAGGCTATATTCCAGCAATAGTTCCGAAGACCTGTTCTCCAGAACCTGTCGTGCCCCTGGCCAAGCTGTTCCAGTACAGCTACAACACTGGCACCTAACCGGCTTTGTGGAAAATTGCCCATGTATGTCCTGTACACAAAAAGCTGGACAAATCCAACTCGGTCAAATACTGCCCCATCAGTCTACTCTCGATCATCAGCAAAGTGATGGAAGGTGTCATCAACAGTGCTTTCAAGCGGCACTTGCTTAGCAATAACCAGCTCACTGACGCCCAGTTTGGGTTCCACCAGGGTCACTCAGCTCCTGACCTCACTACAGCCTTGGTTCAAATATAGATAAAAGAGCTGAACTTCAGAGGGGAGGTGATAGTGATTGCCCTTGACATCAAGGCAACATTTGACCGAGTATGACCGAAGGAGCCCTAGCAAAACTGGGGTGAAAAGGAATCAGGGAATCCGCTGGTTGGAGTCATACAGTCATACAAAGGAAGATGGTTGTGGTTGTTGGAGGTCAATCATCTCAGTTCCAGGACATCAGTGCAGGAATTCCTCAGGGTAGTGTCCTAGACCCAACCTTCTTAACTGCTACATCAATAACCTTCCCCCCATCATAAGGTCAGAAGTGGGGATGTTCGCTGATGATTGCACAATGTTCAGCACCATTTGCAACTCCTCAGATACTCAAGCAATCCATGTTCAAATGCAGCAAGACCTGGACAACATCCAGGCTTGGGCTGACAAGTGGCAAGTAACATTCGCGCCACACAAGTGCCAGGCAATGACCATCTCCAACAAAAGAGAATCTGACCATCGACCATTCACAATCAATGGCATTACCATCACTGAATCTCTCACTATCACCGGTTACCATTGACCAGAAACTGAACTGGACTAACCATATAAATAGTGTGGCTACAAGAGCAGGTCAGAGGCTAGGAATCCTGCAGCGAGTAACTCACCTCCTGACTCGAGCCTATCCACCATCTACAAGGCACAGTGAGGAGCGTGATGGAATACTTCCCACTTGCCTGGATGAGCGCAGCTCCAACAACACTCAAGAAGCTTGACACCATCTAGGACAAAGCAGTCCGCTTGATTGGCACCACATCCACAAACATTCACTCCCTCCGCCACCGAAGCACATTGGCAGCAGTGGGTACCATCTACAAGATGCACTGCAGGAACTTACCAAGCCTCCTTAGACAGCATTTTCCAAACCTACAACTGCTACCATCTAGAAGGACATGGGCAGCAGACAGATGGGAGCACCACCACCTGGAAGCTCCCCTCCAAGCCACTTAGCATCCTGCCTTGGAAATATATCACCATTCCTTCACTGTCGTTGGATCAAAATTCTGGAACTCCTTCCCTACCGACGCCACATGGACTGCAGTGGTTCAAACAGGCAGCTCACCATCACCTTCTCGAGGGCAGCTAGGGATGGGCAATAAATGCTGGCCTAGTCAGTGACATTTACATCCCATGGACGAATTAAAAAAAACATTGGTGGCTGGGCCTTCAGCCACCTAGGCCCCATGATATAGAACCTGCCCCTTAATCTCTCCAGCTTTCCACTTGCCTTGTCTCTTTCAAGATCATCCTCATCTATCAAGCTTTTGGTCACCCTTCCTAGCATTTCCTCCTTTGGCCCAGTACCCTCCTTTCCTCCTTATGTCCTTGTAAAACATCTTGGGACGTTTTACCGTGTTTAAGGTGCCATAAAAATGCAAGTCATTGTATTGGTAAGAGGTGACAGGTTCCTACTTACCTTCCAGTGGTCTCAGGGGTATAGAAAGCTAGAGAGACCATGCTTCGATTTCGAATGTATCCCACTCGTTTCAAAGCCACTAATTCCTTCTTGTCCACTTCCCCTAGGATGACAAACCAGCCCTCGTCCTTGGCCTTTGGGAAGCGTGGTGTGATGGCTTTGCTGTCATACTTTCCCTGATGATCAATACAAGAAAACAAATCAGAGCAAGTTTTCTGTTTATTAATCTGAATTTATAAATAATAATGCTTGCATTTATTCAATACAGTTTTTTTTATCACATTGAAACACCTTGAATCATTTCACACAACATATTACTTTTGAATGTGCTAATCATATTTATTTAGAAAAACACAGCAGTCATTCTGCACCAGCAATGTTTTACAAGCAGTGAAGAGTTGAATGACTGATTAATCAAATTTTTGGCAGTTTTGGTTGCAGGAAGAATGTTGCTTAAGCTTCAGGAAAACTCCCTCCTCTTCTCTGAATAGTGCCACTGAATCTTCAAGATTCACCCACACCACTAAGAAACCTGGCAGCCATTTTGCACACATCAATAATTTAAATAGTCATTTAATCTGTTTTTTGTAGTGTTAGCAGAGGAAGGTTGATGATCTCCTTCGATAACACAGCACTCCTTCAGTAATGCAGTGTCTAGATTATTAGTTTGAACCCACAGTCTTCTGACCCTGAGGCAAGAGTTCTACCAAGCTAACACGAGCTGATCTTTGCTGGTTAAAAGGTCTGTTAGCTATTAGTGGGAAGGGAAGCAAAAGTTAACATGTTGCCAAAAATCCACAAACTGCTGCAGTACTGACTTTTTGCTTCAACAAGTTTATAATCGTTTAATGTAATGCAGCAGCAGTAAAGAATGTGCTTCCACTTCTGGCAGCTAGTTTGGATGCAGTGCAGCTAGATAAAACTGTCTGTTCATCTCAGAGGATAGTAACTGAAATGAACCTGAGAAAATTGGGAAGTCAAATTTGAACATAGCCCAACCAAATGTAAGCATCCTTTTTTAGTACATAATTACTCCGATAACTCATAACTGTCATCGTTTTTTTAAATGAACAAAAACGTAGTATTTTTCAATTTCCTAACACAGCATTGATTCTTTGCCAGCCTACAATTAAATACAGTGCAAGGAAATTGCTTCAGAAAGCTATTCAATGCCTTTAGAACAGTGGCCTCCAGCAAAAAAAGTTCCATGACGATCCTTAGGACGTTAACAGTGAAGGCTATTTATATGCAAATCTGATGAAGGTAAAACCAGTTTTTGTGCTTCTGTTTAATGAAAAAAGCAGCACCGTCATCATGAATAAACTTGCAAACTTTGTCTACAGAGGGTGAATATCTGTTTGATGTTATTCTGAGTACGTTACACAAAAATTCCATAACAATCTGTCTCGGTGGACTTTACATTGATCTAATAATTTGTAAACAATAATATGTTTTCCCCCCCACCCGCCCACCTTTAATACTTAATTTTCTTTTTAACTTTTATACTGTCAGCACTGAGTTCTGAATTGCAGTTTGTGTTTTGACTCCGATAGAATTTTTGAAAAGAAATAACAAAGGACAGGTAAAGGACATACAATAAAAGTTTCATAATCTGGAATAATAACTTGTTGATCCTGATCCAGCCACCACCAAATTTCTAAATCATGATATTCTATTTTAAATCTATGATTCTAGGTTCCCAATATTATCGCTTATATGCTATCTATTTTTAGATGTACATTTGAGATTTTCCTTTTATTTGCTTTCCCACATTTATTTTACAATTTTGTCTTCTTTAACCTCTTTTGACCTTTCTACTCTCTACAGCTTAATTTCCCTTCCAAGATGCCTATTCTCTTGCTTCTGCCACACTGCCAAATGAGTTTAAACCAGACCTCACAGATCCAGTTAACTGCGCTACAAGGATACAAGTGGTACAGCTCACTTCCATCCAGAATTGGTCAAGGGCAGGTTTTTGCTGTGGGTTTCTGGAACCCTGCCATCAGACTGAAACGTGGGTCAGAATCTGCGCATTTGGGTAAGTCATTCTTAGTGATTTTCCCTGAAGCGGCCAATTCAGGACCAGAGGGCAGGCTCGCTGTCCAATTAAGGACATCAGGTACGCTCTCGAAGCTAGAGGGCCAATCAGAGGCCTTCTAGCCTAAAAGGAACAGCAGGCTGTGATGGAAGGCAAGTACGGGAGAGGGCACTTCAAAATGGAGGCCACCTCTCTCCAATTTCTTTTTGAAGTTAAACTAAAAAGTGGCTTTTGCAGACAGGCCACCCCTATGGGTAGGGGTTATTCCTCTAAAGGGCAGCCTGTGTCAGTTGCAGGCAGGGAGGGCCTCTATGCCCGCCTGGAGGTGTCAGCTGTGGCTCAGTCCATAGCACCCTCGCCTTTGAATCAGAAGGTTGTGGGTTCATGTCCCGCTCCTGGAAACCAAGAACTGTGATTGTACTCAAAAGAGTTGCAATCTGTGACTGTTGATAACTCTATGCCCGCCTGGAGTGTTGGCTCCCATTGTCTGCTGCAAAGAGGCTGCCTGGAAAATCCTTAATGAGGCCTGTTGGCTGCCCGCTGCGTAGAGGTGGGTAGCCCTGCTGCGCCACCTTACAACCTCTGCGAAAATGGTCCAGGGGATGGAATGGAGCAGGGAACCAGCACGCAGTCCAGCTGTGTTATTATTAGTGCCTGCCCACCTCTGATCTCGGCAGAGCCCAAAAATTAAGCTCCAAGTCTCCCCACTCTAATGTGAGGTGCTGGTAGTAATTCTGAGATTATTATCTTTGGGGTCTGCATTCTGAATTAGTCATAACTCTTGGATCTCTTTTTACAGGATATGAATCCTCCTATTCCACATTATTGGTTCTGACTAAGATTACGACTTCTAGCTGATTCCCCATCTTCTCTAAGAGCATGCCCTTGCTTTATGTTCCATATCACAGAACCAATAAGACAACACACCATTCAGGGATTCCTGACCGACTGCACTTCAGCAGTCAGTGGGACCTGGGTCACTGCGTGTGAAAATACTAAATAGGAGCAGATGTAGGCCATTCGACTCCTTGAGCCTGCTCTGCCATTCAATAAGATAATGGCTGATCGGTTTATGTTTCAATTTCCACATTCCCATCTACCCCCGATAACATTTGTTTCTCTTGCCTAAGAAGAATCTATCTACCAACAGCAGCTGCAGTTGGTGTGGCCGCCAGTATTATGGATGGCTGCTTACCAAAAAGAGAGCCGAACAATCAGAGGGTTGACAGCTCAGCAGCACCACTAGGAGTCGTGGCCACCACTAGGACTGCATCTGGAGGAAGAGCACACATTGACTGATGTGTGACTTCATCAGGTTAAGTGGGGTCTGGGAGTCCAGGGCCAGTAAGGTCATTCCAGTAAGGTGGCGGGGGGGGTTAGGCGGTGATGAGGGCAGTTGGCTTCGCTGCTGGAGGGTGGCCATCGTCGCCGGGGGCCCATCTGTGAGCCCTCCACGGTTTACCTGTTGGTGTCCCAAAATTGCAGAGGAATCCCTTGCTGTAGTACAAAATACAGTACTACACATCCAGTACTAATTGCAAAATTCCCAGGGCCCATCCAGTTGCAATTTGATGGAAACACAACGGAAGGGTCAGAAATTAGATTGGGATCCAGATATACCGGGCCCTAGCCATATCTGCTGGGCCTTATTTGGGATAGAATCTTTATTTGCAACCCCACTCCACTCCCACCCCTTGTTCTCCGAGTGGGAAGACTCCACTGCAAAGTGGCTTGTCTCGATTCTCCTTTCCTGCAGTGAGATATCATTTTCTGTTGGGAACCTCCTCACAATGCCTTGGCTGAGATCAGGACCTCATTGATAGGTTACAGTTGAGCCCGAGGAGCATGAAGTCCTGTTGTAGGAAGTCCCCCGTGCCGGGTGGACAGAGCTATGCCTCTTACAAGACAAATGGGAAATTCTCGTAAATTCTAGCCAAAGGTTTTAAGGGGTATGGAGCTAAGGAGGGCAAATGGAGTTAAGATACAGAGTAGCCATGATTCATTGAATGTTGGAACAGACCCAACTAATGATATGAGATTGGACGCTAGTTTTACGCTTCCCCCGACTTTATCTCTTATTGAAGTCAAGATTCGTACCTTGCTGCGCACCAGGCTAATCTTGCGTAGATTGATCTGGAGAACGTATTCCTGATCCGCATGGAGCTGTGTCCAGTTCTTCTCATCTCGGAAATAAGTGCCCACGTTGGGCAGAGGTTTTTCACTTTCCCCCTTTGGAGCATTTTCCCACCAGCCCTTGATGCACATATTAACCTCAATGATTGGCAGATGGGACAGGAAATTCCAAGCCTAAGAAGATGACAGAAGTTGGAATAATTATCCAATCCTTTGGCAACTACAGCAATCTCAGTCGACAAAGCAACTTCTTCTAATTCAGTTGCATGAAGTATTTGCACATATTTAGAATTGAAGCACACATTGCAAAAGGCAAAGATTTGTCAACATCATCTAAATTTGGATATTGTTGAATAGAATACAAAGTTAATGAAATCAGCCATTAGTCCAATTTCTCTGCACCTCCCTCAATGCCCATTTCCCCCATGAGATCTACTTTCTGCTCCCTCTAAATTCCTAATCACCTAATTTCCCTTCCTGCTCCCATTCTAGGTCATAATGGTTCTCTCCTCAGGCATTGTCCTCCTCCCTTTCAAAACTATTGCCATTGTCACCCTGTTTGCAAAAAGCCTCCTTGACTCCTCTCCTCACCAATTACTGCTCCATCTCCCTTTTCCTCTCCAATGATATAAACATGTTTCTGCCTTCCAGGTCTTTGCTATTTCTTCCACAATTCTCTGTCTGAAATCCTCCAAACAGGAGTGCCTCCCATTGCATTACAATAGTCTAACTAAAGTCAGGAACAATATTCTCTGTGGCCAGGGTGTATGATCCCGCTTCATCTTTTCTGACCTATCTACAGCTTTCAACAAGCTCACATGATTATCCCCCAATGCCTCTCCTCCACCTTCCAATATGGTGCAACCACCTTTGCTTCATTTCATTCTTATCAATTTGGTCATGGTTGTCCTTCCCAACTCCTACTGTGACCTTGTGAGCCCCACAAGGATCAAGCTTTGGCACTCTCCTCTTACTCAACTACATGCTGGTCTTTGGTGACATCATCTGCAGACATAGGGCATTTTCATAGCTCCACCTCTCTCACTATCTCAAATATCTCTCTGCACTTAGATTGTTTTTCTCATCCAATCTCTGAGCCATAATTACCTCTGCTGAAATATTAGAAAGACCAAAGCCATTGTCTTGCTCCCAGAATTTTCTTTACCTTTGCCACTGAGTGTTACCCCTCCCACCACCCACAACCTCAGGTTGAACCAGTTTGTTTAAAACTTCAGCATTCTATTTGACTCCATCTTGAACTGATGGATGGAATTTAATGTTGGCGACAGGAGTCTTGCCCACTGGCTGGAGAACCAGCAGGAGCTCCCCATCGCCTCTGTTGATTATGTGTCTATCAGGCACTTAAATGGCCAGTGTCGGGCCTTCCCTGGGATTAAGGACCCCGGGGGCAGGATTTCAATCTGAAACTGGCAGCCCTCTGTTGTGTCAGCACCACAGGGGGCAATGGCAACTGTTGGCAACGTAGCCACCAGAGGCCTAGGATCAATGAAGGACCCCAGACAAAGGTGAGCGAGGGCAGGATGGGGGTCATGGGATGGGGCTGCAGAAAAGAGAAGGGGGAGGGGGTTGGCAGAAAGGACAGGGAGTGGCTCTCAGCAGGTCCTCACCTTTCTGATGTTGGGTCCCTTGATCAGGCACCGATTGCCTTTGAACGAGGTACCCCACTCCTCGCCCCAGCCCCAGATGCTCATAAGCAAACCCAACAGGGTTTTGCTTTTTGGGCTCCCCATGTGATGACTCTCTCGCCTGTTGCTGGTTGAAACCAGCGGCGGCAGGATGAGGCCCTTAACTGGGCATTAATTGCCCACTTAAGGGCTTCAATTAGCATTCCATGCGGGAAGGCTGTCCACGAGCCATCCCACCTTGGACTTAAAGGTAAAGGCGGGAAGGCAGTGGGGTTCTCACCCTATCCCCTCCCACCCAAATTAATGATCCCCACCTCCAAATTCACCTCTTTGGGGAGAGGGGGGCATTAAATTCTGCCTATGAGTCGCTATCCTCTCCATCACAAAAACTGCCAATTTTCACCTCTGCAACAATGCCCACCTCCCTAAACAACTCAGCTCCCACTGGCCGCTGAAATCCTCATCATGCTTTGGCCAACTCCAGATTTGATTATTCCAATGCTTTTGCAGCAGCCTCTCCTCCTCTATATACTTCAGCTCATCCAAAACTCTGCTGCTCACCTCCTATTCCACTT
The DNA here is from genome assembly GCF_964194155.1 of Cetorhinus maximus. Lineage (NCBI taxonomy): Eukaryota > Metazoa > Chordata > Chondrichthyes > Lamniformes > Cetorhinidae > Cetorhinus > Cetorhinus maximus. The sequence goes on from NC_135883.1 coordinate 130,408,670, forward strand.
GACAATTACTAAGCAATTCACCAAGGCTCCTTCGAAAGTACCTTCCAAACCAGTGACCTCTACTACCTAGAAGGACAAGAGCAGCAGACAGAAGGAACACCGCCACCTGCAAGTTCCCCTATAAGCCACTCACCATCCTGACTTGGAAATGTATCACTGTTTTATCACTGTTGCTGGGTCAAAATCCTGGAACTCCTTCCTAACAGCACTGTGGGTGTACCTACACCACATGGACTGCAGCGGTTCAAGAAGGCAGCCACCACCACCTTCGCAAGAGTAAGTAGGGATGGGCAATAAATATTGGCCTAGCCAGTGATGTCTACATCCCATGAAAGAATTAAAAAAAAATCACGCCCCTACCTTTCATTGGTTACTGAGCTCCAATGACTCAAATTTAAAACTCTCATCCATGTGCTTAAATCCTTGCATTGCCTTGCCCGTCTATCTTTGTGACTTCCTCCAGACCTCCAATTCCCTCATTATGCCCCTGGCTTTGCATTCCTGACTCCAGTCTGTTGTGCATCCCTCTCTCCTTTCGCTACATCATTAGATGGAGCCTAAGCTCCAGCTCTGGAATTCCACCCTCCCTTCTTCCAAGCACCTCTGCCGTTGAATTTCCTTTCCTCCTTTAAGACCTTCCTTAGTGCTTCTATGACCAAATATCTGGTTACCTATTCTAATCCTTTTAGATGTGGCTTGACAGCAAGTAATCCTTGCTTATTGTGTTTTTCTATGTTAAATGCATATGCAAATGCAAGTGGTGTCATTTAAACTGTTGGTGGCTGTAAGTCTCAAATTTCTTTATAAGCTTTATGTTTTATTTTACATTGGAAGTAACAGTGGCAGTTTTAGCAACATTCAACCTATATCAAAATTGCAGGGAAACCCAACATAGAATTCTCAATTTTTTACTTAGGTTAGACGATGTGATATTTTTGAGTAATACAAAAATTACTGTTCATCACTGTATGCTTGAGACATCTCTGATCAGGAGCTTATTCGAACTAATTTTGATGTTTTTGACATTGATATGATAAGCATTAGAATGATGACTCCTATCTTAAAAAAACACCCTTTTTTTGTAACATACTCCTTACTAAAAGATGATCAATACATTAAGCACATTTTACAGAGGTGATCCAAAATACTAATAATGTTGTTCATATTTTCATATATTTGTGAAATGAAACATGTTACATTAATTTAAACATTTATACTTTAAATGCCTCTTTTTTCCCCCTAAAGTAGAAGACCTCCTTGCCTCCTCAGGGTAGAACAAGGCAGCTGCCTGTACCCTCCTGAGTGTAGCAAAAGCAGCTTCTCCCTGCCCGATCTCCTGTGAGGGAGACGGTCACTGCCCCCTCCTCATTCTTTCAGCACAGAAGATGGTGGTGTTTGTTGCTAAATGCTATAAAAAAATTGATGTGAATACTTCAATATGAAAAAAATGCCTCAACAAACTAAGCTCTCGAAAAATTATTGAGACAATATTATCTTTTCTGAAAAGAATTGGTGACAAAAAAATCATCACTGTTAAAGGTAACTGGGGGGTTCAGGTTATAAGTTCAGAGGCTTTAAAAAAAAACATTTTGAATCCACTGCCAAAACATTTGTCTTGATGGAAGTACTCTTAGCTGCCTGTAATATTGAGGTATAACTGGTGCTATTTATGTGAGGACAGTCAAGATAACACCTCATTGTTTACCAGTGTGCGTAAGCGTTATTGTCCTAACGCAGCTACAGAAGATAATTTATTGCTTAAATATACCATATAGCTCTTAGATAGTAGCTGCCTTTTGATTAAAAACAAAATCTAGGCTATTGCAGCCGAGGCTGCTAAAACATTTCAATACGGGCAAAACATATTTATCTGAGGATTAATCTTCATCATTTGAATCAGATGAGAACACCTCCCTGCATGCAATTATTTAATTAGCTGCCAAATCTTCTGCCGGTCGCCAGCCGTTCAGAGCATACTGATGGCAGAGCAGATGCAAATCTCATAGTGATGACTGCCTTTTCTCATTACGACTGCAATTAGCACTTAAATTGATGCTTTAAACCCACTAATTTCCAGAATAATTTTTTTTTATATATATATATTTTAGTTGTGATTACCAGGCCAAACTGGCAGAGGCAGATTGTAGAATAAATTTCAGATCCAAGTAACTTTCACAATGAACAGGCTACAATAACAATTTTCTTTTTTAAAAAAAAAATCATAATTTTTCAAAATGAGTACAATCTTATTTTCAAGCAAAATTTATTTTTTCCTGGTTCTACTTACAGCACAGAATATCACTGTGCTTGGGGATTTTATCTGTGCAATGCATATCATTAGATATTTATTGCTGGCACATTTTTTTTTTAACAACAGAATTATCCTCGCCTTGCCTGCCATGTGGTAGTGGGCCAGCCACAGAGGCTTGGTGCTCTTGTGTGTTGCCTGTTTGGGTAATAAGTTGCTACTTTGTTTCTGAAGATTAGTTAATTTAGTAGATGAAAGCTATACTTTAAACATTTTACCAACCAGTATTTAGTAATATCTTAAATGCTTAGTTATCAAAATTTTTATGACTCCTGTAGTTATGTTCAGCACTAAAGCATGTGATTGGCACTGTGTGCGCACTCAAATTTCAAAAGATCCTAACAGTTAAACATTTTAAAAAATATGAATGTTTTCTCCAAAATAGAAATTCAATACAGCAGAACTTTTTTTTCAAACAAGTTTGCTATTTGGTAATAGCACAATCCATGTGTTCGGTTTGTTCAACTGATAATGTGAAGTTCTTTCTAGCTACTTTTCTCCTTCCTCCCTAAGCCATACATTTCACATTTTTTATGAGTTTTTAACCTCATATTACTTGTACTGACTACACACACTACCAGAGAACCTACAAAGCTCCATGCACAAGTGCTCACTGCCTTGTCACACATGCAGCAATGTCAAATGTGGTATGTTTACTCTGAACTTTGCATTTATAAACTTCAGGCATACCGCAGCAATGAAATAGCTAATATTTGGATGACTGTAGTGTTTTTCCTCATCATAGAGGTCTTAACAAAGCCACAGGCGGCATTTAATGGAGATGACAGGGATCTCACCCGCCAGCTGGGCAGCCGGTGTTGCCTCTTTTAGGGAAGGCCCGCCGATCAGGCAGATAATTGAACAGTGGTCGGCCTTTTCTGGGAACAAAGATCCCAGGGATGGAAGTCCTGCTGGCTGAGGACTGCTGGCCACTCAGTGGGCTACTATTGTTGCTGGATCCCAGGCCACAGGAGAGTGATGACGGGAGGTGAGGGGTTGCAGGGGCGAGGCTCTCAATGGCCCCTCCCTTCCCAATGCTGGGTCTCTCGATCAGGCAGTGAGAACCTTTGAATGAAGAATCCCCCTTCACGGGTTCATAACAGTGGTGGCAGGATGAGGCCCTTAAGTGGGCATTAGTTGTCCACTTAAGGGCCTCAATTGGCCTGTGGGTGGGGGCAAAGGTCACCCACAGGCGTTCCCGGCACAGACTTAATCGGGGCAGGGGAGGGAAGACGGTGGGGTCCTCACCTACCTGATTAAATGTCCCCCGCTGCCAAGTTCGCCATGGGGGAGGGCATTAAATTCTGCCTCATTTCTTTTACAAATGTTGTGCTTGTGGGACTGGGTGATGCAGTAGGTGCCACTGTCCTTTCATCCCTGTCTGCTAAGTTTGAATCCAGTCCAGGCAGATGACCTGGAGTATCCTCTCACTTTGACTGAAGTGCAAAAAAATCTCAGTGATCTCAAGTCAGCTTCTATAGTACATGACTACCCACACTGAGTAATCTCCTTCGGAGTTGACAAGGACGGCTGGTGTGGGAACTGAAATGGGATTTAGTTCTCAAGCTGATGTTAAGGTATAATGCTGGGACAGATCAGGAAGCTTTACTCTTTTTTACATCCTATCAAATAGAAAAAGCAAACTACCTTAAACCCCTGTCTTCTGCCTTTTTGCATCCAGTGTTCCTCTGAGAGTTGGGAACAGCTTTCAAAAAATAGATTTTGCCTGGCTAAAAACAGTAACAAGGCTGTTTTCCCTAAGCCAGTTCCAAGAAGGATCATTCACATAGTTGATAAGACTTAAGTCAATGCCTAACACATTTTTACACACCAGAACTGCTGTGAGAGATGGGCACATTGATCAATGTCCTTTAAAAACTGGTGAAATGTTTGCGAGGAGTTTAAATAAAAAGAGAAATGCATAAACCAACGAAAGAGGAAAGAGGTGGTTGAAACTGCAAATTACCTGGGAAATCTGTGCAGGCTGTAGTTCATCAGTGAGGATGGAGTGAAATATGTCCTCCCTCCATTCACATGCAGCTATCAATTCAGGAAGACATTCGACAGGACCCTTATAACCTTTGGAGCTGCTTTTCCTTTTGCCTCCGTTCCATTTCCTAACAAAAGAAATAGCACATAAGAGTTAAGATTAAAACTAAATCACACACACACAACTTGAGACTTCTGGTTCACAAAACTATTTTTTCAAGCTAGTTGAAAATGTTGTTAAAATTTAAATAACAAGAACAATTGGCTGGAATGTAGGAACAGAAGTCAGTTTATTCAATCCCTTGAACCTGTATTACCATTCAATGAAATCAAAGCACATTGGTATCGTAACATCATCTAACCACCTTGGTTCCATGTCCTTTTATACCCTTGGTTAGCAAATTTATTTATCTCAAGATTTAAAATTATTGTGGGAGAGAGTTCCATACTTCTGCCGCTCTGAGTGAAGTGGCACCTAATTGCTCTCCTTAATGCCTTGGGCCTAACTCCCTAACAATTCCTCTCAAAATCCTGAGAAACTCAATCAAATCATCAATTATTCTTCTATAAGGTATACAGGGAAAACAACCCTAGTTTATGCAATCTCTCCTCATAATCCCTGTCTGCCTCATCCTAAAACAAGATCAGATCAGATAGATGCAGAGAAATTGATTCCGCTGGGTGGCAATTAGAGCCAGACCTTTCAGGAGAGAAGTTATGAAACATTTTTACAGACAAATAGTGGTAGAATTTGGAACTTTTAAAAACAGCATTCGATTGGTCAATTGTTAATTTTAGATCTGAGATTGATAGATTTTTGTTAACCAGGGTTTTATTCACGGACATTGGGCAAAGGTCACATTCTGGTAAATCAGTGCTGCACTCTGGCCAATATATCTGAAACAAAACAATGCCTACTATGTGAAAATTTTGAGTTAAAATGTGAAATATTTCTGTACACAACCGCATGTGAGGTGCAAACTTGAGGGAGAATAGCTTGATAGGCTTTTGCAGGCTGAAACCTTACGAAAGCCTCCCCACTAAAAGGCTGACACAATGCCACCCTTGACACACTACATCACTATATCTATTTCAACTTAGCTTTAGCCTTGTGTTGCTGCAGCCAAAATCTGTGATGCTGGTCTTTTGTCACCCACTTACCTACACGAGAAACAGTGGAATAGGAGAAGACATTTAGCCTTGAGCCTGTTTTGCCATTCAATGAGGTCACGGCTGATCTGTGAACTAATTCCCTATATCCATCTTTGCCCATATCTCATTCTTGCTTCCCTTTTGTTTTAGGACGAGGCAGACAGGGCTCCACCCTACAGCACCATATTTCTAATATATCTCACTATGGAGAGGAAAATGGCAGGTTTGTCTCTGTATTCATATCTATCAATAGCTGATCTCAGCTCTGGCATAAAGAGGTGGAGCCAAAAGAAGGGAAGGGAATCATGAGGCAATTCACTCTGATGACCTAATGAATCACTCCTAACACTGACTCCAAGAACAGATTTTGCAAAAATGGGTGAGCAGGTCATCTATCTTCATTGGCAGGCCAGAGGTGTAAAGAATAGGAGAGGAAATGTCAAAATAAGAGGAGGAGGGTCTGTGAACTACAACATATACAATTCTTCAAAGTCTGGCCATGGCCAAACATCTGAAAAAAATGCTGTATGGTCTAGACCATAAGATGTAGGAGCAGAAGTGGGTCATTCAGCCCAACGAGTCTGCTCTGCCATTCAATGAGGTCATGGCTGATCTGATAATTCTCAACTCTACTTTCCTGCCTTTCCCCCATAACCCTTGATTCCCTTACTGATTAAAATCTGACTATTTCAGCCTTGAATATACTTAACGACCCAGCCTCTACAGCCCTCTGTGGTAAAGAATTCCACACATTGACTATCCTCTGAGAGAAGAAATTCCACCTCATCTCTGTTTTAAATGTGCGCCCCCTTACTCTGAGATTATGCCCTCTGGTCCTAGATTCTCCCACAAGGGGAAACAACCTCTCAGCATCTACCCTGTAAAGTCCCCTAAGAATCTTATATGTTTCAATAAGGCCGCCACTCATTCTTCTAAACTCCAATGAGTACAGGCCCAGCCTACTCAACCTCTCCTCATAAGAAAATCACTCCACACCTGGGATCAACCTAGTGAACCTTCTCTGGACTGCCTCCAATACCAGTATATCTTTCCTTTGACAAGGGGACCAAAATTGTTCACAGTATTCTTGGTGTGGTCTAATTAGTGCCTTGTATAATTTTAGCAAGACTTCCCTATTTTTATACTCCATTCCCTTTGAAATAAAGGCCAAAATTCCATTTGCCTTCCCTATTACCTGCTGAATTTGAATGTTAGCTTTTTGGGATTCATGCACGAGGACTCCCAAATTCCTCTGTGCTGCAGCTTTCTGCAGTCTTTCTCCATTTAAGTAATATTCAGCTCCTCTATTCTTCCTGCCAAAGTGCATAGCCTCACATTTTCCCACATTATATTACATCTGCCAAGTTTTTGCCCATCACTTAACCTGTCTATGTCCACCTGCAGACTCTTTGTGTCATCCTCACCACTTGCTTTCTCACCTATTTTTGTGTCATCCGCAAACTTGGCGATAGTACATTCACTTCCCTCATCTAAGTCATGAGTATACATTATAAATAATTGTGACCCCAGCACTGATCCCTGGGGCACTCCACTAGTTACAGGTTGCCATCCTGAAAATACCCCCCATTTCATCCCAACTCTGTCTTTTATTAGTTAGCAATCCTCCATCCTTCTAATATACTACCCCCAACACCAGTAGCCTTATTTGCGGTACCTTATTGAACGCCTTTTGGAAATCCAAATATATTACAACTACTGGTTCCCCTTTATCCATCCTGCTTGTTACCTCCTCAAAGAATCCTAATAAATTTGTTAGGCATAATTTCCCCTTCATGAATCAGAATCACAGAGTCACACAGTGCAGAAGAGGCCCTTCGGCCCATCGAGTCTACACCGACACGTGAGAAACACCTGACCTACCTACCTAATCCCATTTATCAGCACTTGGCCCATAGCCTTGAATGTTATGACGTGCCAAGTGCTCATCCAGGTACTTTTTAAAGGATGTGAGGCAACCCACCTCCACCACCATCCCAGGCAGCATATTCCAGACCGTCACCACCCTCTGGGTAAAAAGGTTTCCCCTCACATCCCCCCTAAACCTTCTGCCCCTCACCTTGAACTTGTGTCCCCTCGTGACTGACCCTTCAACTAAGGGGAACAGCTGCTCCTATCCACCCTGTCCATGTCCCTCATAATCTTGTACACCTCGATCAGGTCGCCTCTCAGTCTTCTCTGCTCCAACGAAAACAACCCAAGTCTATCCAATCACCCTTCATAACTTAAATGTTTCATCCCAGGCAACATCCTGGTGAATCTCCTCTGCACCCGCTCCACTGCAATCACATCCTTCCTATAATGTGGCGACCAGAACGGCACATAGTACTCCAGCTGTGGCCTCACCAAGGTTCTATACAATTCCAACATGACCTCCCTACTTTTGTAATCTATGCCTCGATTGATAAAGGCAAGTGTCCCATATGCCTTTCTCACCAACCCACTAACATGCCCCTCCGCCTTCAGAGATCTATGGACACACACGCCAAGGTCCCTTTGTTCCTCAGAACTTCCTAGTGTCATGCTTTTCATTGAATACTTCCTTGTCAAATTACTCCTTCCAAAGTGTATCACCTCACACTTTTCAGGGTTAAATTCCATCTGCCACTTTTCTGCCCATGTGACCATCCCGTCTATATCTTCCTGTAGCCCAAGACACTCAACCTCGCTGTTAACCAGCCAGCCAATCTTTGTATCATCTGCAAACTTACTAATCCTACCCCCCACATAGTCATCTATGTCGTTTATATAAATGATGAATAATAGGGGAATCAGCATAGATCCCTGTGGTACACCACTGGACACTGGCTTCCAGTCACTAAAGCAGCTTTCTGTCATCGCCCTCTGTCTCCTACAACTAAGCCAATTTTGAATCCACCTTATCAAATTACCCTGTATCCCATGTGCATTTGCCTTCTTTATAAGTCTCCCATGTGGGACCTTGTCAAAGGCTTTGCTGAAATCCATATAAACTATATCAACTGCACTACCCTCATCTACACACCTGGTCACCTCCTCAAAAAATTCAATCAAATTTGTTAGGCATGACCTCCCTCTGACAAAGCCATGCTGACTCTGCTTGATTAGATTATGGCCTGAATTTTCGGTTCAGCCTGCTTGCCGAGGCGTAAAATGATGCACGATGGCATCGGGCGGGCGTCCCAACATCACCCCACGTCATTTAGATTTTCATTTAGAACTGCCAAAGGCCTATTAAGGCCATTTAAAAATCAATTAAAGTCATAAACTGATCTGCCCGTCCAACCTTAAGGTTGGCGGGGAGGCGAAGGGCCCAGGCGGCCTTCGCATTTTTCATGGAACCCCATCCATGGGCGGGATGAGGTTTCATGAAGGGTTTATAAATTAAATGAAGTATTTTATTAATTTTCATTGACATGTCCCAGCTTTTGTGACACTGCCACATGAGGGGACATGTCCTAATTTATTTTTATTTTCTTTATTTAAATTTTTGAAACTTAAACTAATCTCCCTGAGGCACCTTTGTGGTGATCAGGGAGATTTTTGCGCTCTTTTGCTTCCGGGCGCACGTCACACAGGGCGGGCCTTAATTGGCCGGCCGGCCCACGTAAAATGGCGGTGCGGACCCGATCGGGGGGGGGGCGATCGGGTTCCTGCCCGCCCCTGCACACCAGCTTTTTACATGCCTTCATTATCTCCTGATTTATTCTCTGTCCTACAGTATAGCTACTGTCAGGGGGCCTATGGACTACTCCCACCAGTGTCTTCTTCCCCTTGTTATTTCTTACCTCCACCCATATGGATTCTACATCCTCCAATCCAAGATCCTTTCTTGATATTGTACTTATTCCATCTAGTACCAACAAAGCTACCCCACCACCCTTTCCTTCCTGCCTGTCCTTTCGAAAAGTCACATACCCTGAATATTTAGTTCCCAGCTTTGATCTCCTTGCAACATCTCCGTAATGGCTATGAGATCATATCCATCAACCGCTATTTGTGCCATTAATTCATTAATTTTGTTCCGAATACTACTTGCATTAAAGTAAAGGGACATTAATTTGCCTTTTTACCAGTTTTTCTCCCTTTGACCCTATTTGCTGCTTTTTTTTAATGTTTGTACACTCTGTCCCTTCCTGCCACACTCTGGGTATCATTACCTAAATAGCTGCCCTGCAAGGCTGCCATATCGTTTTGCTTTGTAAGCCTATATATCCTCTTTCCAGAACCCTCCCCCCACCTCCCCCTATTTAGTTTAAAGCCCTCTCTACAAACCTTAGTTATTTGGCTCGCCAAGACACTGTTCCCAGCATGGTTCAAGTGAAGCCCATCCCACCGGAACAGCTCCCTTCTACCCTGGTACTGGTGCCAGTGCCTCAGGAACTGAAACTCATTCCTCCCACATCAATCTCTGAGCCACACATTTAACTCCTTGACTTTACTTACCCTATGCCAGTTTGCCCGTGGCTCAGGTAGCAATCCTGAGATTATTACCTTGGAGGTTCTGCTTTTTAATTTAGCTCCTAATTGTTCAAATTCTTTCAGCAGAACCTCCTTTCCAGTCCTATCAATGTCATTGGTATCAACATGGATGACAACAACTAGATTCCTTCTCTCCAGCTCCAAGTTCCTCTCCAGCACTGAGGATATATCCTTAACCCTGGCGCCTGGCAGGCAACATAGCCTTCAGTACTCATGCTCACGCTGCAGAGAACAGTATCTATCCCCCTAATTATACTGTCCCCTACCACTACCATGCTCCCATTCCCTCCCCACACTTGAATGGCTCCCTGTACCACGGTGCCGTGGTCAGTTCGCTCATCCTCCCTGCAGTCCCCACTCTCCTCCACACAGCTTGCAAGAACCTTGTAACTGTTGGACAGTTGCAGGGGCCGAGGCTCCTCGAACACTAGGTCCCCACACCTGCAATGTCGCACAAGTACCTCATCATTGAAAAGAATTATAGTAGGTTTTTTTAAACACAAAATTACTGTCCTTTAAAGGGAGTTTAACTTTGCACTCTGACAGGAGAACAGGAACAGCCCATTCAGCTCCTCAAGCCTGTTCCACCATTCAATGAGATCCTAATAACATTTTAAATGCTACCATTAGATCGCTCCTCAACCTTTTAAACTTGAAAGAAAACAAGACAAGTTTGTTCAAACTGACCTCATAATTTAACCCTTTAAGCATTGCCATAATTCTGATGAATTTGTGCTCTACTCTTTCCAAGGCCAATATACTTTTTGCTGAGGTAGGGTTGAGTCCCAAGACTGAACGCAGTACTCCAGATGGAGTCTGCCTAACACCCTGTACAACTGAAGCATCACTTCCTTATTCTGAATTTCAATCCCTTTGAGATAAAGGCCAACATTCCACTAGCCTTTTCAATTACTTTTTGCACCTGTACTAGCTTTTAGTGATTTGTGTACATGGACACTAAATCCTTTTGTTCCTCCGCAGCTCCTTTGTCTCTCACGATTAAGAAAATATTCTGATTTGTCTTTCTCAGATCCAAAGTGGATGCCCTCACAGTTTCCCCACATTGAGCAAAATTGTGGGTGATGGATTTTATTCACTCCGTCTGTCTATGTCCCTTTGTAACACTTATGGGAGATATTATATAACTGCATCATTAATAACTTAAAGCAAGCTCATCGAAGAGCAAAATCAAAGAATAATGTGTGACCCTCGTCAACATGGTAATAGACAATAGCACATAAATACGAGACATCACTGTTAAAATCTCTTTTTAAATACATTCTCACTACCTGCAGTTTTTGCACAGCAAAAAAGACATTCTGTTTACCTTGCCTGCAATCTGTACCAGTTTTATAATAGCCAGGACAAGACATACACATATGGTTCTGGGAGGTGTAAGTATTTGTTACAAATCGCAGTTAATCTCTTCAAAGCTTGATCCCCAGAGAATTTCTAATAGGATTTGTTAAAAAGTTTTCATTATTAGTGATCACTAGAAATGTATTCACTTAAGAGTTCAGGCAAAACAAATTATATTCCAAGAACCTTTTTAAATTGCCAGCATTTCATTTGTTTGTGGAAACAGTACTTATTTTCTTATGCCTTCATTATCCAAAAATAATGAATAAAAAGGTATTAACTTTGCTACTTTTACTTTTTTCTGGCAAATGCTGAATACTGCTCCTCCCCTTACATGCAAAAAATTGGGAATAGCTAGAGGCTCCTTCGCATATCCATTGACCATATCACATTCTGAATGCAATTGTGTACTGAATAAAAGATCAATTTTAAGAAAAGACTTGTCTCCAATACTAAGAGAGTTACAAACCTACAAGAAGTAGCTATAGTGAATACCTGAAGAGGTAGAGGTGTTGTTGCTCAATGTTCGGCAGGGTAAGCAGAGAGGAATCGTGTACCCATCTGCCTTGAATCACCATTTGAATTAGGTTGATTATGTTCAGTGCTGTAACGAGCCAGCCACTGTTCGCTGCCACATCCAGCATAGCCTAAATAAAGGCGATAGAAAAGACAGATAGAAATCAATTAAGTCAAAATATATGGCATCAAGCACATTATGCTGGATTTGTGGATAACAAAAGATTGATAACAAGCCAGTGGGTGACCTTTTGATTCCATGATATCTATTAAAGCTGAGCTATTAGCTAGAAACACATAACGTAATAATAACAGCAAGTATCAGTACAGCGAATGTTATTTGAGCTCATTCTTCAAATTTTTTTGGTGTTTTGATTATTTGTCCCTTGGTTGTTGCCTTAATTGTTCCAATGACATTAGCTCAGATGTATTATGATTAACACAAACCATTATGGCTGTTGGTGCTTCCACTTCTCCAAAGTGCCCCATTACCACTCCCCACCCACCCTTCCTCCAAGTCCCTTAACTTACAGTTCAGAGATAACCCCACACTTATTTGTCAGGATTTTCCGGCCCTGCCTGACACCAGCAGGCATCATCGCGGGCGAGATAGGAAAATTTGAAGAGCCATTGACTTTTAACAACTCGCCAAATTTTTCCGTCCTGCCCACAACGATGCCCACCGGTGTCAGAGCCGGAAAATCCCGCCCATTATCTCTACCAGGTAGAAGTGATTCCCTATCACTTTTCATATTTGATACTCATACAAATTTTTCCACAACTAAGAAAAAAAATTCTTAAAGACTGCAATTTTAATATGGCAATATAAGAAAATACAGATTTTGATAACTTCTCTGTATAAGGGTCTATTTCATATACCATAGATATCTTGCCAATGATTAACAAAATTCAGTTTAAAGCATAAATTTTCAATTCAATACATTCCATCCAAATGCCATTAGACAAGCATGGATAGATTTTAGGATTTGTCATGTCTGATCGTGAACACAAGAATTACGAGAAGGAGTGGGCCATTTGGCCCCTCAAGCCTGCTCTGCTATTCAATAACATCATAGATGATCTGACTGTCGCCTCAACTCCACTTTCCTGTCTGCCCCTCACACCCACCGCCTGCACCCCCATCCCATCCCCATAACCCTTGACTCCCTTGATGATCAAAAATCTAACTCAGCCTTGAATATATTCAATTACCCAAGTGGGTGTGACATGAAGCCAATCAATTGAAAAAATAAGTGGAGACCTATTGTGCCAAACGTCTTGCCAGTTTGCATTGTGTGCGTCAGCTGCTTTTACACATAAAACTGGTGTCCAAGGTTGTTAATGTGGCAGATATTAAGTGTCCTATATTGAGACCTGATGCAATTTCCAAAAAATACAGTAGCTGTTCTGCTTTCTTTCTAGCTTAGTTTGGGCAGAAGGCTTTGTGCCAAATATTTTGGCCACATTATTTCTAATGTCTAGAATATTGTGACAAGGGGGGGGGGATCAGTACATTTAATGATTGGGTGGTTTACTCACCACCTAATTGGAGACTTATTCAGAATGTTTATGCCATAGTGTTCTTTCAGTCCCTTATTTAACAGTCTCACTCCATTACTTTCAGTTTCCACATTTAGATGTAATATCACTTGATTAAATGGTAACATATTTTATTTGGTGAAAGAAATGCATGTTAAAGATTTGACCATGACAACTTTTCTCATCTCTTCTTGATGGTCTTATTAAGCTTTTGGCCAATCTCCCTCAAGGGTCATGCAAACAAATTAAGACAAGATAGTTATCTTAGTTTATCTTAATGTCTTTATAACTATTAAATAAAAGGTGATCTTGTACACCATTAGTATATGTACCTGAATGAACTGCATGTTGCATGAAAAAACAGAAACCGAGTTGCTTAATGCTTCTAAAGCTTGGAAGCAAAGTTAAGCTGATCTCACCCCTCAAAGTTATTCATCGGACCAAATACTCCACTAGCAACAACACGGTATTCTTCAATGTATCTGGTCTTTATGAAGTTTAGCTTCTGGCAAATGAAACTTCATTCCGATTGGCGAAATGTAATGTGGCAGGTCTTATAACAACAGATATGCCCTATGAATGCTTATTTGAATATATTTAACTATGATTATGTGTGACAAAAGCATTAGAGCATGTTATAATCTAGAAAGCCAGGTGGTGAAGGATTGAACTGGAGCTAATCTTTACACAATTGTATAAGCATTTATTTACAGAGTTGCACAATACAAGCATGCACCTCCTAACCCAACCACACACCACAATTTCAGTGTCTCTTTTTATATGCTCAAGTGAAACCCCAATTAATGCCCCCCATCTGCACATAATTAACTACAATTCATATACAATTAACAGGAGCTGTATGCTATATACAACCTATTTAATGTATTACCAGTGAATCACCATCGGCAAAGCTCACAATACATTAGAGGATGAGCTATTTATAAGAACAACAATATTATACAATGTAAAATAGAATATCTGGCTAGAAGATGCAACTGCTCTACATTCTTGAATTGAATGTGGTTTCACTGCATGTTATGTAGCAGTTAAAACATTCAATTTGTTCAATTGACTGTCAGTTAACTAGTTAGAACAAGTGTGGAATTGGTATGTTCTTTGAGAGAGGGAGCTGAAGCATGAAGCATTTACAAGGTCAACAACATTTTTGGATTAATAAATAAAGGCATGGAGTGCTAGGGTAAAGAAATAATGATAAATTGTTAGATATAACATCAGAGTACTCTGTACAGTTTTGGGCTCATCATAAGGGAAAGGATATTAAAGCAATGGGCAGCATATACTGTAGCTTAGGGGGAGGTGGTGGTAAAGTGGTATTGTCACTGGACTAGTAATCTAAAAACCCAGGGTTCGAATCCCAACATGGCAGATTCTGAAATTTGAAGTCAATAAAAGAAAAAATCTGGAGTTAAAAGTCTGATGATGATCATGAAACCATTGTCGTAAAAACCCATCTGGTTCAACTAAGGTCCTTTCGGGAAGGAAATCTGCCATCCTTACCTGGTCTGGCCTACATGTGACCAGACCCACAGCAACGTGGTTGACTTTTAAGAATGCCCTCCGAACAAGGACACTTAAGGAACAGCAATAAATGCTGGCCTAGCCAGCAACGCCCACATCCCATGACCGAATAACAAAAAAAAATTGCAAAGAAAATGCCAGGGATGGGAAACTTTAGCTACTGGGAATATTTACACTGGAGAAATGATTTTAAAAAGTAATTTGCGGAGTTTTTATAGGGTGAATAGGGACAGAGCATTTCCTTCAATTAAGAAATCAGGGATGAGGGTTCATCAAGTTCAATAAGAAAATCCTGAGAGGGTTCAAGCACAAAATTTCTTTATGTAGAGGGTTGGAGCTTGGAATGCTTTATGATGGGGATTGGATGAAGCAGCGAATGTAAAGAGAAAAACAGATAATATTTAAAGCATGGGAAGATCCAGAGCCATTGATGGCAAGTAGGACAGTGGATTTTGTTTTACATTATTGTAGCAAAGTGCTGGTGTAGATACATTGTGCATAATGGATTCCTCCTGTGGTATAAACATCTGTGGTTCTATAAGCAGCAGATTATCCATGATAAATTTGATGCTAAGTTTTTAAGCAAAGGAATGTTTATCATGTAGCGCAAAATATATTTATCTGCTGCCACAAAATCTATTGTTATTATGTAAATAGAATTTTGGGTCAGAGTTTCATTAGTTGTTTACTGCAGAGCTGTGCAAGGTGAGTTAAATCAGAGTTTATTTGTTGTTTAGATTTACCGAAAAAAACAAAGGGCAGAATCGTCCCAGATTTGTACTAATTGTGGTAGTGTGTGGGTAAAACAAGGTTTTACCTGCTGGCTGCAATGGCGGCTTTTCATGCCGTATCGTCTCAAAACTGCTACATTAATTATACATTTCTGGGATACACGCCGTTTCGATTGCGGGTGGGCTCCAATTTGCCTGCCATGCCATCGCCTCGTTGCTTTATCACACCAGGAACCACATTGAAAGTACATCCGCGCTCAGTGCTTCCGACCCAGGACTGTGGCAAAGAAGACATGGCCCCGAAAGGCAACAAGACTGCAGCCCTTGAGCGTCCTTTGGATGCCATGGAGACTCGCTGTGATGTCCTCTACCCAAGCTCTGGCCACAGGAGGGGCAGTTACATTACCACTCCGGCTTGGTAGGTGATGGTAGTGGTTAGTGCCAATGTTGCACACAAGAGGTTGGCCATCCAATGCAGACTGAGGATGAATGATCTCATCCGTGCAGCCAGGGTATGGCAACCATCTCATCACTCTAAACTCACACATTCAAGCCCACCACACATTCACCGATATCTCACTCACTGCCAGTTCAAGGGACATCACCACCAATTCACACACACATACCCTCACAAGTCCATCTGGCCTCAACTCCTCTGGAGACTGCCTCCTCAGCCCTCACCATCTTGAGGCCACTTGCACAGATCCACATGTGCCCCCACACACACCCTGCAATACCCTCCTTCCTCAGTACAGCTCTTGTCTTGCAGCCTCTTCCCTTGCCTGAGGCCACTTCTCTCCCTTCCCCAAGCAAGACCTTGCCCTGCAGCTATTGAAAAGCCACCCACATATGGCTGATCTGGTAGGTACAGACCTACCCATGAGCCCCTCTGAAAGTGATGTGGCGCTGCCTGTGAAGCCTGGCGCTGATGACTGAGCGCTGACTGAAGCAAGGTAGGCAAACAAACCTTAAAGTGCAGCCTGCCAAGTGCACGCCATATATATGCTGTTGTGAAACATGTCGGCATGTTTTCCCACCGACATGGGCGTACGATCCAGTGTTGGGGGCAGGGGGAAGGGTGAGATGAGTCCTGCGGGCTGGCCTTGAAATTATATGCTGATGTATTACAATGAGGTTCCCGACATTCGACGGTGGGGAACACAGCCGTCCATTGGCGGGCAGAGCGGACGATTGCAAACTTGTTTCATGACGTTGTGAAATCGATTTTTGGCCTTCTCGCCATATTGTCCGCTCATGCCACCAAATGCCGGCGAGCACGGAATTTACATGGATGTAGGGTTCTAAAATCTTTTGAATAGCTTGAGATTTTTCTTGTCCACTCAGATTTCTACAAGTATAACATCCTTTAGAACTGATCAGAAATGCTCCTGTGCCAAACAATTCTTGGAAATTGCGACCTGTCATAATCGTGCTATTTATGACTATAAAAATTGATATCAGATGGACTCTAGTCCTTTCTACTGGAAGCAGGTTGGCAGGTGGGATTGGGGGTTGGTTGGGAATGTAGGTGGCCAACCTGCTCTCTGGAAGCTGGTCCATCATTTAAATATTTTAATAAGGCTATGTGTTTCAAATTTTAGAAGTTTTAATTTTAATACTTCAAAAGGCGAGACAGCCGAATCGATTCGCTGAGTCTCTCTCCAGCACTGCTTGTGAGCTAAGAAAAGGAGTGCCCCCACTGACTCCCAAGCTAACCTGTTTCCCTTCCCATGATTGGCTGCCCTGATATCCGATATCCCTTCCTACCTCACAACCTCCAATCTCCCCAGACCTCACCTTCCCAAGCTTTCCAATCTCTGTCCGATCTTTCTGATCTCCATTCTTCCCATGGCTTTTCTGATCTCTTCTTCCCTCCTCTCCATTCCCCAGGGGAGGCCTGATGCTGCAGGACTACCCGCATGGCAGCCAGCCAGCCTCTCAATCTGGCTGTCCACCGGCCAGGAAACAGAGACAAAGTATTAAAATGAGCTCCTGCCATTAAATTTGTCATCCGGGTTACCCCTATTTCTGGGTTTCCAGTAAGCAACCAGTAAATAACAGGGCCACAATGTCCACAGCATAGAAACAGAATTGTCAGCTGGTCCACGTTGTCATTTTTGCTCCACATAAGCATTCTTCCACCCCTCCTTGTTATGGCACAGCCGATGGTAAATGCTGAGCTGCTCAAATCCCAGAGAGAAACTTGAAACAACTGCCACTTGTTTTGCAATTTGTATAAATTTCGAGATGCGTGCCTTGAATTCAGTAGTAATAAGACCACCATGTCTTATAGGTTTCTTACATAACTAAATTAAACCTTTATTAATAGAAGAAATGATTTTAAGTACATACATAAATCTAAAAATTACTACTATGATAACTTCTAAGTCTCCTAGTTAATCTAACTCCCAGTTACACTTTTGTTAAGGCAACAGTAAGGCACATAGATTTTAAAAGACCAATAAAAGTGACACATAGTACCCTCAACCAGTAGAATTTAAAGTGAGTTTTCTTAATGTCAGTTCTTTGTAGACAGCAGCTTGAAGTGTAGATGCTGGAGGCTTTTTCACACTTGTTTTAGATCTTAGAATGTCTGCCCTTACACACAACCTTCACTCCTTTATACATATTTTCCCCTTTGAATGCAAATTCCCATTGTTTCACTACGTCTTTGGACTTTACCTCTCTGATAATAAAAATCTCTCAGTACCAATTTTACCAGTAATCTTTCGTAAAAATAAACACATAGTTTCTGACTTCTCCTGGCTAGGCAAACCATTTCACCCCTCCTTTGAATTCAATTAGTCTGGTTTATTTAAAAATGCACATGTTCTCTTTACACCTATGTCTACCTACTTAACATTTCAAACTTAGCTTATCTTCTAATACATCAAAGCCTTCAGATCAACTGCCTTTAATTCAATTAAGTCACACACAAACAGACATAGACCCAGGTCCCACTATTACTCTACAATAAATTCCAATAACATTATGAAAATTATTATATCTTCCTGACACTCCTCATCCAATGCAATCGACATATCCTTCTATGTTAATTGTATAATAATTGATTGTTCAATTGTGTTCAGATGGTAGCCATTAATTTGGGATTCACTTGAGCTCCTTTCTATATATGTAGGAGCAGACTAAAACTGTGGTTGATGGGTTTTGGAGAAACATGCATACAAGGTGTAGCTTTTTAGGTAAAAGCCTACAAAGTGTGCAAAGATTAGGTTCCAGTTCTATCCTTCACCGCCTGGTTATTGGAAATAAAATAGTCTATTCTTTTCTCTCCTCAAGCTTACCTAGTTTCCTGTTAAATGCATTTGTTTCATCAAAAGGAAGATTGATCCTGGTACTTAAATTGGGCAAAAGACATTTAATGAAAACATGCTGAGCTCTAGTAGTAGAGCTGACGAATAGTATATCATAGTTAGGACTCACACAATGATCCAATACTTCATGCAGGAAAACAGCCATAAAAGAAAGGCCAATCCACAAACTGAGTTTACAATTATCATAAGAGCTTATACCCTGTCCTGAGGTGGCTGTACAGAAAACAGACTCTGATAGTTTTAGTTTCTATGATAAATATGTGACTACATATATCACATTTGGGAATGGTTGTATTACGGTCAGCTGTAATTGAAACACTGTATTGAAAGACATCTTATTACTACGCAAGATTAATAAAGTGGAGAAATTAAGCCATTATGTAATCTCCTTTATTATTGTCACCAGCATATTATATATGAAATAAATCTTATTACCACAGCATGCAAGAATAATGCTAATATATAATTTTAAAGAAAATACCACAAATCGCACTCAGTATCAGCAGTCAGGAATTGAGGTAAAAACTTCTGAAACTGATTACTGTAAAAAAAAACTCTACTTCATGGTCAATAATAAGTTTCTCCTGTTTTTATTTGAAGTACTGGGAAAATATGGGCCCTGACAACATTCTGGCGAAAGTACTGAAGACGGTGTTCCAGAACTTGCCGTGCCCCTAGCTATGCTGTTCCAGTACAGCTACAACACTGGCATCTACCGACAATGTGGAAAATTGCCCAGGTACATCCTGTCCACAAGTAGCAGGGCAAATCAAACCTGGCCAATTACTGCCCCATCAGTCTACTCTCCATCATCAGTAAAGTAATGGAAGGGGTCATCAACAGTTTTATCAAGCGGCACTTGCTTAGCAATAACCTGCTCATTGACGCTCAGTTTGGGTTCCTCCAGGGCCACTCAGCTCCTGACCTCATTACAGCCTTGGTTCAAACATGGACACAAGAGCTGAACTCCCGAGGTGAGCTGAGAGTGACTGCCCTTGATATCAAGGCCACATTTGAATGAGTGAGTAATCAAGGAGCCATTGCAAAACTGGAGTCAATTCGAATTGGCAAAAATTCTACACTGGTTGGAGTCATACTTAGCACAAAGCAAGATGGTTGTGATTGTTGGAGGTCAATCACTTCAGTACCAGGACATCACTCCAGGGATTCCTCAGGGTAGAGTCCTAGGCCCAACCATCTTCAGCTGCTTCATCAATAACCTTCCCTCCATCATAACTGGGGATGTTCATTGATAATTGTGCAATGTTCAGCACCATTCACAACTCCTCAGATATTGAAGCAGTCCATGTCCAAATGCAGCAAGACCTGGACAACATTCAGGTTTGGGCTGATAAGAGGCAAGTAACATTCATGCCACAGAAGTGCTAGGCAATGACCATCTACAACAAGAGGGAATCCAACCATCTCCCCATGACATTCAATGGCATTACCATTGCTGAATCCCCCACTATCAACATCCTGGGGGCTTACCATTGGCCAGAAACTGAACTGGATCAGCTATATAAATATTGTGGTTACAAGAGCAGGTTAGAGGCTGTGTAATGAGGTGGGAGTAATTAATAATCTCATAGTGAAGGTGCCCGTAGGTACAGCGACCCATAATATGATTGACTTTTACATTCAGTTTGAGGGAGAGTGGAGTGGATCTGAGGCAAGTTTTTAAACTTAAATAAGGGGAATCATTAGGGCATGAAAGCTGAGCTAGCTAAAGTGAATTAGAAAATTAAGTTAAGGGATAGGTCAATAGAGATGCAGTGGCAAACATTTAAGGGGATATTTCAGAATAGGTACATTCCAACGAGTAAGAAAAAGTCCAAGGGACGGACACATCACCCGTGGTTAACTTGAAAGGTTAAAGATAGTATCAAACTTAAAGAAAAAGCATATAATTGTGCATAGACAGGTGGCAGGTCAGAAGATTGAGCAGGATATAAGGAACAGCAGAGAATGACTAAAAGACTAATAAGGCAGGAAAAATTATAGTATGAGGGAAAGCTAGCCAGAAATATAAAAACAGATAGCAAGAGTTTTTATAGATATTTAAAAATAGAAGAGAGTTAACAAAGTCAGCATTGGTCCTATAGAAAGTGAGTCTGGAGAATTGATAATGGAAAACAAGGAGATGGCAGATGAATTGAACAGGTATTTTGCATCAGTTTTCACTATAGAGGATACAAGTAACATCCCAGCAGCGGCTATAAACCAGGAAATGGACGTTGGGGAAGGAAGTCAGGAAAACTACAGTCGCCATAGAAGAGGCAATGAGTAAACTATTGGAGCTGCGGGCTGACAAGAACCTGGGTCCTGATGGACTTCATCCTAGGGTTTTAAAAGAAGTCTAGTGAGGTAATTGATGCATTTTTAATTTTAATTTTCCAAAGCTCCTTAGATTCAGGGAAGGTCCCATTAGTTTGGAAGATAGCAAATGTAACTCCATTATTCAAAAAGGGAGGGAGACAGAAAGCGGGAAACTACAGGCCAGTTAGCTTAACATCTGTCATAGGGAAAATGTTAGAAGCTATTATTAAAGAAGCCATAGCAGGCCACTTGGATAAGTTCAAGATCATCAGGCAGAGTCAACATGATTCTGTGAAAGGAAAATCATGTTTAACCAACTTATTGGGGTTCTTTGAGGAAGTAACATGTGCTGTGAATAAAGGGGAACCAGTGGATGTACTGCACTTAGATTTCCAGAAGGTATTTGATAAAGTGCCACGTCAAATGATATTGCGGAAAATAAAAACTCATGGTGTAGGGGGTAACATATTGGCATGGATAGAAGATTGGCTGGCTAACAGGAAGCAGAGAGTAGGCATAAATGGGTCTTATTCAGGTTGGCAAGATTTAACAAGTGTCACAGGGATCAGTGCTGACACCTCAACTGTTTACAATTTACAGAAATGACTTGGATGAAGGGATTGAGGGGATGGTTGCCAAATTTGTTGATGACACAGAGATAGGTAGGAAAGTAAGTGGTAAAGAGGGCAAAAGGAGGCTACAAAAAGATATAGATAGGTTAAGTGAGTGGGCAAAGATTTGGCAATTGGGGTGTAATGTGGGAAAATGTGAAATTGTCCATTTTGGCAGGAAGAATAAAAGAGAAGCATATTATCTAAATGGTGAGAGATTGCAGAGCTCTGAGGTACAGACGGCAGGATTTTATGAGTCGGCGAGCGGGGACTGCTCGCTGACGTGTGAAGTGACGCGCGGTGACGTCGGGGTGACGTCACCGCGCCCCATTTAAATTTTCAGGAAGGCTGGGATGCAGCAAAATCAGCTGCGCGCCCGCCGACCTGTCAATGGTCAATTAAGTAATTAAAGGGCCAGCCTGTCCAACCTTAAGGTTGGCAGGCAGGCCAAGAGCCCCGGCGGGAACTAGAAAAGATATGAAACCTTATCCACAGGCAGGATGAGGTTTCATGTAGGTTTTTAAAAAAAATAAAGTTTTTGTAAAAATTATGGCCATGTCCCAGTCATGTGACATTGTCATATGAGGGGACATGTTAGGGGAATTTTATTATTCTATTTTTATCTTTTTTATATTTACAGCTGATCTCCCTGAGGCTGCACTTAGCCTCAGGGAGATGAGTGTGCTTTTTCATGCGCATGAGCGCACTCTTGATTTTGGGATTTCCACCCCCCGCTCGCACAGAGTGTCTGTGCAGGCCTTATTAGCCTGCCCACGCAAAATGGCGGCGCGCCTGCGATCAGGGGCGCCGATCGGAAGCACCCTGTACGTGCCCACCCTTCAACGCCCCCTGACGGGGGGAAAATTCAACCCAGGGAGTTCTGGATATCCTAGTGCATGAATCACAAAAGGCTAGTATGCAAGTACAGCAAGTAATTAGAAGAGCTAATAGAATGTTATCATTTATTGCGAGGGCAATTGATTACAAAAGTAGGAAGGTTATCTTCAGTTGTACAGGACACTAGTGAGACCACATTTGGAGTACTGTGTACAGTATTGGTCACCTTATTTAAGGGAGGATGTAAATGCATTGGAAGCAGTTCAGAGAAGGTTTACCAGACTAATGCCTGGAATGGGTGGGTTGTCCTATGAGGAAAGGTTTGACAGACTAGGCTTGTGTTCAATGGAGTTTAGAAGAGTAGGAGGTGACTTGATTGAAACATATAAGATCCTGAGGGGCCTTTATAGGGTGGATGTGGAGAGGATGTTTCCTCTTGTGGGAAAATCTAGAACTAGGGGTCACTGTTTAAAAATAAGCGGTCACCCATTTAAAAAAGAGAGGTGAGCAAAATTTTTTCACTCAGGGGTTTGAGAGTCTTTGGAACTCTCTTCCTGGAAAGGTGGTGGAAGCAGAGTCTTTGAATATTTTTATGGCAGAGGTGGATAGATTCTTGGTAAACAATGGGGTGATAGGTAATCAGGGGTAGGTGGGATGCAAATTTGAGGTTACTATCAGATCAGCCATGATCTGATTAAATGGCGGAGCAGGCTTGAGGGGCTGATTAGCCTACTGCTGCTCCTTGTTTGTATGTATGTAAGTCTGCAGCGAGTAAGTCACTTCCTGACTCCTCAAAGACTGTCCACCATCTACTAGGCACAAGTCAGAAGTGTGATGGAATACTCTCCACTTGCCTGGATGAGTACAACTCCCACAACTCTCAAGAAGCCCAACACCATCCAGGACAAAGCAGCCCGCCTGATTGGTACCCCATCCACCACCTTTAACATTCACTCTTTCCACCACCAATGCACAGTGGCAGCAGTGTGTAGAATCTACAAGGTGCACTGCAACAACTCATCAATGCTCCTTTGACAGCACCTTCCAAACCTGCAACCTCTACCACCTCGAGAGACCAATAGCAGCAGATGCATAGAAAGACCACCACCTGCAAGTTCCCCTTCAAGCCACACACCATTCTGACTTGGAACTATATCGCCATTCCTTCACTGTCGCTGGGTCATAACCTTGGAACTCCCTTCCTAACAGCACTGTATGTGAACCTACACCACATGGACTGCAGTAGCTCAAGAAGACAGCTCACCACCACCTTCTCAAGGGCTATTAGGGATGGACAATAAATGCAGGCCTA
Organism: Cetorhinus maximus; assembly: GCF_964194155.1. Classification (NCBI taxonomy): domain Eukaryota; kingdom Metazoa; phylum Chordata; class Chondrichthyes; order Lamniformes; family Cetorhinidae; genus Cetorhinus; species Cetorhinus maximus. The sequence goes on from NC_135883.1 coordinate 130,432,696, forward strand.
GCCAGAGACACTCATCCTGTGAATGAATAAATAAAATGGCACAAGGGGGAGGTTGAGATGGAAGAGAGGGAAGCGGGTGATGCATTCACCTTCTTGATTGGTTGGAGAGCATGACAGAACTCCTCAATGGTAGCAACAGTCTATATTTAAGCTCCATGCCAACAGTGGTCAGGGGGCACCACCATGCTAGGCCCCATTTTTGAGTGCAAATTTCATGATAATAGCGAGAGAGGGGAATCACATGCGAAGTCTCTTGTGATAAATTTATTACATTTGTTTCAAAGCTAATATGGATTATTTAGATAATGCTTAGATAGTACAACTTAAGAGAAATGATATGTTTGTGTCCACTGGTGTCTCAGTCAACAATGTCAATTTCACACAAATCCCACCCCCTCTAGCCTTCTAACCACACATATCTCCGGCCATTCAAAATAGAAGTCTGCAATATATTGAATGTTCCCCTGCAGTACCTTGCTTCATTACTTTAACACAACTCTGTGCTGCACCTTGGCAAGTTCACAAACTTGGCAATAGGGGAATTAACGTGCTTCTTGGAAATGGCAGCTGGTTGGCATGCATAGATCAGCGGCATGCAAAGAGCACATCTGAGACACTGCAAGCTCCACTCGTTGCTGTGCGTATTAACATTTCAGTCGCCCAAGCTATTTAATCAGATCTTGGAGCTTTTGTTAAAGGACCTGTCTGCTAGAAGAGTACCTATTTTAAATTTTAATGAAATACTCAGCTGTCCCTTGTAAGCCTTTTATTCTGCACCATCCTGTTTATTTGCGAGTCCCAGCTTATAGGTGTAAAGGGTCAGTGATTAGATGAAAGAAGCATTTTTTTCTCTGCCTAGTGCACCCAGAAAAATTGGCTATGTTTATACACAGCAGCTCATTCAAAAGACATACAAGGGCTTGTTCAATGTACAGAAGTTTATATTAGACTGTATATGTAATCACAACCTGAAGGAGATGCATGAGAGCTGCATTTACTTAAGGCAAACAAACCACCAAAATCCTTTTTAAACATAGGTATTGTTTACACATGCAAGAGACATTTCAATTAAATTTTGCTGTATTTTTTTTAAAGATACTGACATGACACCTTACATCCAGCACACAGTCATTCCTTGCCCATTGTCTGTGTGTTGTGTCACTGGTAACTTAATGCCCTATTTATAGTTCAGAACTATTTCAAAGGGAAGCAGTTCTTTGCTCTGAGTTCACTAGGCTTATCCTGCACGTGGATTTACAGCATTTGTGTGAACACTCAAACAACTTCTTATACACAGTAACTCCTATGTTTATGTATGACTTTACATCTCTGCCTGAGGATCTTCCTGGGTGTCCAGGGAAGGTCCTAAAGGCAATCACAAAATGATACAACTAATGGGAACTCTTTAATGTTTCAATTCGCATCCCCCTTTCCATTCTGGAGTCGCCTCCCCACAACACTTCACATCAATACTTCTCTTTGTTCCCATCTTAAACCAAGGAATTTCTGATTGTTAAAATTAACGGATGGTAGTACGGTGGGTGGGTACATGGCACAGTTTTGAAATTTGTAGATGACAGGGAAATTCAAAGTGTAGTAAACAGTGAGGAAGATAGTAATAGAGCTCAAGAGAACATAGACAAGCTGGTGGAATGGCCAGACACATGGCAAATGAAATTCAACGCAAAAAAGAAATGAGGTGGTACATTTTGGCAGAAAAGATGTGGAGAGAGACATTACAAGCTAAATGGTACAATTTTAAATCAGATGCAAAACAGATCGAGGTCGGGAGCAGCGTTGGCGGGGGGTGGGGGGGTGGAGGGGGCGGCGGCGGGGCGGGGGGGGGGGGGTGGATGGATGCTGGGGAGGGTGCAGGGTGCTGTCTGTGCTCGTGTTTGAGGGTGGCAGGAAAGCTTAATAAAGCGTATGGAATCTTGGTCGTGGACTTTATAAATAGGGGCATAGAGAATAAAAAAAATTATGGTAAATCTATATGAAACCCTAGTTTGGTCCCAGTTGTAACATTGTGTTCAGTTCTGGGTACCACAGTTTAGGAAGAACGTAAAGGCTTGGAGAGGGTACATAAGAGATTTACTAGAATGGTTCCAGCGATTACATAGACAGACCACAAAAGCTGTGGCTGTTCTCCTTGGAACAGTAAAGGTTAAGAGGAGATTTAATAGAAGTATTTAAAATCAAGACAGTTTTTATAGAGTGAGGGGAGTTATTTCCATTGGCAGAAGGGTCAGTGACCAGAAGATACAGATTTAAGGTGATTGGCAAAAGAACATGAGGAAAACATTTTTACACACTAAGTGGTAAGGATTTGGAATGCACTGCCATATAGAGATTCAATAGCAGATGGCACAGTGGTATTGTCGCTGGACCAGAGACCCAGATTAATGTTCTGGGGACCTAGGTTTGAAACCTGCCAAGGCAGATGGTGGAATTTGAATTCAATAAAAACACATCTGGACCATGAAACCATTGTCAATTGTTGTAAAAACCCATTTGGTTCACTAATGGCCTTTAGGGAAGGAAATCTGCTGTCCTTACCTGGTCTGGTCTGCATGTGACTCCAGACCCACAGCAATGTGGTTGACTCTTAAATACCACTCAGTTGTATCAAACCGCTACAAAATCTCAAAAAAGGAGTGAAGCCGGATGGACCACCCAGCATCGACCTAAGCACCGGAAATGACAACGGCAAACTCAGTCCTGTCGATCCTGCAAAGTCCTCCTTTATAACCTCTGGGGGCTAGTGCCAAAATTGACAGAGCTGTCTCACAGACTAGTCAAACAACAGCTCGTCATAGTCATCCTCATGAAATCTTACCTTACAGATAATGTCCCAGGCGCCATCACCATCCGTGGGTATGTCCTGTCCCACCGACAGCACAGTGGTATGCAATTGGGAGTCCTCAACATCGACTCTGGACCTCATGAAGTCTCATGGCATCAGATCAAACATGGGCAAGGAAACCTCCTGCTGAATACCACATACTGCCCCCCCTCAGCTGATGAATCAGTGCTCCTCTATGTCGAACAACACTTGGAGGAAGCACTGAGGGTGGCAAGGGTGCAGAATGTACTTTGGGTGGGGGGCTTCAATGTCCATCACCAAGAGTGGCTCGGTAGCACCACTACTGACTGAGCTGGCTGAGTCCCAAAAGACATAGCTGCTAGACTGGGTCTGCGGCAGGTGGTGAAGGAACCAACAAGAGGGAAAAACATACTTGACCTCATCCTCACCAACCTGTCTGCTGCTGATGCATCTGTCCATGACAGTATCGGTAGGAGTAACCAGCGCACATTGTGGAGTCAAAGTCCCGCCTTCACATTGAGGATACGCTCCATCATGTTGTGTGGCACTACCAGCGCACTAAATGGGATAGATTTCAAACAAATTTTAGCAACTCAAGACTGGGAATCCATGAGGTGCTGTGGGTCATCAGCAGCAGTACTCGAACACAATCTGTAACCTCATGGCCCGGCATATCCCCACTCTACCATTATCATCAAGCCAAGGGATCAACACTGGTTCAATGAAGGGTGCAGGAGGGTATGCCAGGAATACCTAAAAATGAGGTGTCAACCTGGTGAAGCTACAACACAGGACTACTTGCGTGCCAAACAGCAAGTGATAGACAGAGCTAAGCAATCTCACAACCAACGGATCAGATCTAAGCTCTGCAGTTCTGCCATATCCAGTTGTGAATGGTGGTAAACAAATCGCTGGAGCAGGAGGCTCCACAAATATCACCATCCTCAATGATGAGGGAGCCCAGCACATCAGTGCAGAAGATAAGGCAGAAGCATTTGCTGTAATCTTCAGCCAGGAGTGCTAAGTGGATGATCCATCTCGGCCTCCCCTTGGGGTCCCCAGCATCACAGATGCCAGTCTTCAGCCAATTCGATTCACTCCAGGTGATATCAAGAAATGGCTGAAGGCGCAGTATACTGCAAAGGCTATGGGCCCTGACAATATTCTGACAATAGTACTGAAGACTTGTGCTCCAGAATTTGCCACACCGTAACTAAGCTGTTCCAGTACAGTTACAACACTGGCATCTACCCGGCTATGCGAAAATTGCCCAGGTATGTCCTGTACACAAACAGCAGGACAAATCCAACCCGACCAATTACCGCCCCAACAGTCTACTCTCAATCATCAGTAAAGTAATGGAAGGGGTCATCAACAGTGCTATCAAGCAGCACTTGCTTAGCAATAACCTGCTCACTGATACCCAGGTTCTGCCAGGGCCACTGAGCTCCTGATCTCATTACAGCCTTGGTTCAAACATGGACAAAAGAGCTGAACTCCCGAGGTGAGATGAGAGTGGCTACCCTTGACATCAAGGCCGCATTTGACCAAGCAAGGCATCAAGGAGCCCTAGAAAAACTGGAGTCAATGGGAATCAGGGAGAAAACTCTACACTGGTTGGAGTCATACCTAGCACAAAGGAAGATGGTTGTGGTTGCTGGAGGTCAGTCATCTCAGCTCCAGGACATCACTGCAGGAGTCCCTCAGGGTAGTGCCCTCAGCCCAACCATCTTCAGCTGCTTCATCAATGACCTTTCTTCCATCATAAGGTCAGAAGTGGGGATGTTCATTGATGGTTGCACAATGTTCAGCATCATTTGCGACTCTTCAGATACTGAAGCAGTCCATGCCCAAATTCAGCAAGACCTGGGCAATAACCAGGCTTGGGCTGATAAGTGGCAAGTAACATTCGTGCCACACAAGTGCCAGGCAATGACCATCTCCAACAAGAGAGATTCTAACTATCGCCCCATGACATTCAATGGCATTACCATCGGGGAATCCCCCACTATCAACATCCTTGGAGTTACCATTGACCAGAAACTGAACTGGGCTAGCCATAGAAATACTGTAGCTACAAGAGCAGGTCAGATGTAAGGAATCATACGATGAGTAACTCACTTCCTAACTCCCCAGAGCCTGTCCACCACGTACAAGGCATGAGTCACGAGTGTGATGGAATACTTCCCATTGCCTGGATGAGTGCAGCTCCCACAACACTCAAGAAACTTGACACCATCCAGGACAAAGCAGTCCGCTTGATTGGCACCACATCTACAAACATTCACTCCCTCCCCCACGACGCACAGTAGCAGCAGTGTGCACCATCTACAAGGTGCATTTCAGGAATTCACCAAGGCTCCTTAGACAGCACCTTCCGAACCCACGACCACTATCATCTAGAAGGACAAGGGCAGCAGATAGATGGGAACACCACCACCTGGGTGTTCCCCTCCAAGTCACTCAACATCTTGACTTGGAAATATATCATCATACCTTCACTGTCGTTGGGTCAAAATCCTGGAACTCCCTTCCTAACAGCCCTGTGGATGTACCTACACCACATGGACTGCAGTGGCTCAAGAAGGCAGCTCACCACCACCTTCTCAAGAGCATCTAGGGATGGGCAATAAATGCTGGCCCAGCCAGCGTACCTCACATCCCATGAATGAATTAAAAAAAAAAATTGTATATATTATTGAAGGAGAAAATTTTGCAGTGATGTAGGGCAAGAGCATAGGTGTGGGACTAACTGGATTGCTCTTCAGAAGAGCCAATGCTGACTCTATGGGCTGAGTGGTCTCTTTTCTGTGGGTGTACAGGAGCAGAGAGACCTGTGTGTATACGTACACAAGTTATTAAAGTCGGCAGGACAGTTAAAGAGAGCTGTTTCTAAAGCATACAGTCGGAGAGTAAGAGCTTCTTTAAATATACAAAAAGGAAGAGAGAGGCCAAAGTCAATATAGGCCTCTTAGAGAATGAGGCTGGGGAAATAATAATGGGGAACCAGGAAATGGCAGAGGAGTTGAATAAATACTTTGCATCAGTCTTCATGGTAGAAGACATTAACAGCATACCAAAAGTACTAAATAATCATAGAGCAAAAGGGTGGGGAGGAAATATACAATAACTATCACTAGAGAAAAAGTACAAGGGAAACTTATGGGGCTCAAGGCTGATAAGTCCCCTGGACCTGATGAGTTGCATCTGAGGATATTAAAGGAAGTAGCTGCAGTGATAGTGGATGCACTGGTAGTAATCTTCCAAGAATCCTTAGATTCTGGAAAAGTCCCAGGGGATTGGAAAACTGCCAATGTAACACCCTTATTCAAAAAGGGAGGGAGGCAAAAAACAGGTAACTATAGGCCAGTTAGCTTAACATCTGTCGTTGGGAAAATGTTGGAATCCATTATAAAGGATGTAATAGCAGAGCATTTAGAAATGCATAATATAGTCAAGCAGTGTCAGCATGGCTTCATGAAGGGGAAATCATGCCTGAAAAATTATTAGGATTCTTTGAGGAGGTAACAAACAGGATAGATAAAGGGAAACCAGTATATGTGATATATTTGGATTTCTAAAAGGTGCTCGATAAGGTACCGCACATAAGGCTACTTAATAAAATAAGAGCTCATGGTGTTGGGGGTAGTATATTAGCATGGAGAAAGGACTGACTAACTAATAGAAGACAGAGAGTTAGGATATGGGGGGCATTTTCAGGATAGCAACCTGTAACTAATGGAGTGCCACAGGGATCAGCGCTGGGGCCACAATTATTTACAATACATATTAATAACTTGGATGAGGGAAATGAATGTACTATCGTCAATGCAGATGACAAAAAAATAGGTGGGAAGGCAAGTGGTGAGGATGACACAAAGAGTTGACAGAGAGATATAGACAGGTTAAATGAGTGGGCAAAAATGTGGCAGATGGAATATAATGTGGGAAAGTGAGAGTTTATGCACTTTGGCTGGAAGAATAGAGGAGCTGAATATTATTTAAATGGAGAAGGACTGAAGAAAGCTGCAGCACAGAGGGATTTTAGGGTCCTTGTGCATGAATACCAAAAAGCTAGCATACATGTTAAGCAGGTAATAGGGAAGTCAAATGGAATGTTGGCCTTTATTTCAAAGGGAATGGAGTATAAAAGTAGGGAAGTCTGGCAAAAACTATACAAGGCACTAGTTAGACCACACCTAGAATACTGTGAACAGTTTTGGTCCCCTTATCTAAGGAACGATATACTGGTATTGGAGGAAGTCCAGAGAAGGTTCACTAGGTTGATCCCGGGGATGGAGGGATTTTCTAATGAGGAGAGGTTGAGTAGGTTGGGCCTGTACTCATTGGTGTTTAGAAGAATGAGAGGCGACCTTATTGAAACATATAAGATTCTTAGGGAGCTTGATAGGGTAGGTGCTGAGAGGTTGTTTTCCCTTTCTGGAGAGTCTGGGACCAGAGGGCATAATCTCAGGTTAAAGGGGCGCCCATTTAAAACAGAGTTGAGGAGAGATTTCTTCTCTCAGAGGGTAGTCAATCTGTGGAATTCTTTACCGCAGAGGGCTGTAGAGTCTGGGTGGTTAAGTATATTCAAGGCTGAGATAGACATTTTTAATCAGTAAGGGAATCAATGGTTATAGGGAAAAGGCAGGAAAGTGGAGTTGAGGATTATCAGATCAGCCATGATCTCATTGAATGGCGGAGCATACTTGATGGGCCGAATGGCCTGCTTCTGCTCTTACGCCTTATGGTCTATTCTAGGCTTCATTAAAAGGGGCACAGAGTATGAGAGCAGGGAGGTTTTCATGGGGCAGAATTTCCCCCCCGTTGGAAGCTCAGGAGTGGGCGTGTGCTGGCACACCTCCGATTGGCTCCGATCGGGGGGGCGCCATTTTATGTGGGCGGGCCAATTAAGGCCCGCCCAGCGTGACATCTACCAGGAAGCGCTATGCGCTCCCTGTGAGGGTGGGGGGAGGGGGATTCCCTAAGCCGAGAATGTGCTCTTTCGCGCATGCGCACGAAAGAGTGCACTCATCTCCCTGAGACTAAGTGCTGCCTCAGGGAGATCGGCGCCAAATTCAAAAATGTTATAAATAGAAAAATAAAATTTTCCTGACATGTCCCCTCATATGACACTGTCACATGAGTTGGGACATGTCCATCACTTTTAGTTAAAGTTTTATTACATTTTTAAAAACCTACATGAAACCTCATCCCGCCCGTGGACGAGGTTTCATGCTTTCTCTGAAGCCTGCCAGGGCTCCCAGCCTCCCGCCAACCTTAAGGTTGGACGGGCAGGTCCTTTAACTATTGCAATTACTTTTTAAATGGCCTCAATTGGCTGTTGACAGGTCAGCGGGCGCACAGCTGATTCGGCTGCGCCCCTGCTGACCTGAAAATTGAAATGGCGCGGGGTGACGTCGGGAGTTCCGCCCGACAGCATCCCGCGTCATTTTACGTATCGGACTGCGGGTCCCATCCCCCGCACGCTGACCCGGAAATCCTGCCCATGAACTTAATATTGACACTGGTTAGACCTCAGCTGGGGTGTTGTGTACAGTTCTGGGTGGCACACTATAGGAAGGATGTGAACGCATTGCAGACAGTGCAGAAGAGGTATACTACATTGGTTCCAGGGATGAGACACTTCAGTTATGAGGACAGGTTGGAGAAGTTGGGACTGTTTTCCTTGGAGAGGAGAAGGCTAAGAGGAGACTTGATAGAAGTTTTCAAAATCATAAGGGCACAGTTTCAAGTGTTTTGCAAAAGAAACAAATGCGAGGTGAGAAAAACGTTTTTACACAGCGAGTAGTTAGGGTTTGGAATGCACTGCCTGGAAGTGTGGTGGAGGCAGGTTTGATTGAGGCATTCAAGAGTATGTTTATTTAAATAGAAACACTGTGCAAGGTTACGGGGAAAAGGCAGGAGATTGGCACTAAGCTAAAATGCTCAGAGAGCCGGTGCAGGCACGATGGGTTGAATGGCCTCCTTCTGCACCATAACAATTCTGTGATTCTGTGCAGCTCTATTCTACGATTGTGGGCTGGGGGTGCACAGTTTCCTAACATGCACTCCAGGTTTGTGTCTCCCTCTCCATCATTCCTCCACACAAAATTTCTTTAAGCTTCAAAAATAATTCAGAAATGTTATTTTTTTGAACTCAGCTTTTAACATTAATGACTAACCATGCAATTGCTAAAGAACTCGCAATTCACAGGTGCTTTGAGAACTTAATCCCCAGTTTCTATCACTCTTTTAGGAATAGCAAAGAAACACAGATCTCAACAGGATGAAGGGGACACGTGAGTCTATATTTCAACCAATAGGTGTTTAAAGGGCTTGGAGGGCTGAAGATTTGGGTGGCCTTGTAGATGAATCATAAAGGTAACTTACAGGTACAGCAAGCAATTAGGACAACAGGTATGTTAGTCTTTATTGCAGGGGCTTGGAATTTAAGAGTAAGGACATCTTGCTGAAATTATATAGGGCTTTGGTGAGATCACACCTAGAGCATTATGTACAGTTTTTGTCTCCTTACTTAAGGAAGGATATACTTGCTTCCGAGGAGGTGCAACAAAGGTTCACTGGATTGATTCCTGGAATGAGAAGGCTGCTCTATGAAAAGAGATTGAATAGAATGGGCCTATGATCTCTGGAGTTTAGCAAAATGAGGGGCGAGCTCATTAAAATGTATAAAATTCTTAGGGTGCTTGACAGGGTAAATGCTGAAAGGCTATTTCCCATGGTTGGAGAGTCTAAAACACGGTCATATACTTTGTATAGGGGTTGGCCATTCAGGACTGAGATGAGGAGAAACATCTACACTCAGAGGGTTGTGACTCTGGAATTTTCCATCCCAGAGGGCTGTGGTTGATCAATCATTGAGTATTTTGTGACCTGGCACCAAAGGAATCAAGGGTTTGGGTGATAGGGCAGGAAGGTGGAGCTGAGATTACTGTGGCCATTCATTTGGTTCTATAGGATAGCTGATCTGTCTTTTGTCTGGGTATTGGACACCTTCATGTCTGGTATTTATGTCCGGTATTTTAATTTTGAAAGGTCCCTGCACCATGTCCACAATGTCAAAAGGGATGGAGCTGTTCTCCAGCTTTACCCTGTTTTTATAGTAATGTAATTCCATGAGATGTTAGGCTCAGTGCTGAACAGCAATGAACTGGTCTCTGGTGGTGATATTGTCCTGGAAAGGTTTGGGAGTGACCATCTTCTCAAGAGTTTTCCAGCTCCTGCTGTGAGTCCAGTCTCTTCCTGGGCCCCAGAGGCTTTCCCCAGCTCAGCTCGCTGAAATAGTCTTTGAAGCTCCGTTGGCAGCTTCGGTGCTTGGGCTCTGGCCAGCTGTAACTTCAGCTCGGTGGTTACCTCCTCTTGGTTACCGAGGCTCTCTCAGCTCTGCAGAAAGCGACTTCAGAGTCCCAGTCCCTGTCACACTGGCTGCAGCTACTGCTGATCCAGCAGCAATAGGTAGGTTAACCTTGCACTCAACAGGGAGAGTAACACTTTCCTGGCACACAGCCTCAGCATTTTCCTTACAGGATTCTCTCTGTTCCTGCCTGCAGCTAAGCTGCTGAAAGGTATGTGGTGTATTGTGTGTGGTGCATGTGAGTTTGTACACCTTGCTAATTCTTCACGCTCTCTTCCTCTCTGTCTGTCTCTACAGCCACTGGCCACCCCAGCACTGCTCCCTAGCCCTTGTTAAAGTAATCATTTTTGCATGTGCATCTGGAGGTTGGCAGGGGAGTGTCTGGCATTCTTGAACTCCCAACAGTTGCCAGCTAGTTGAGGTAGAAGATCATAACCTAACTGAATGGCAGAGCAGGTTTGAGGTGTCCTATTTCTGCTCCTATTCCTTGTGCCCTTATAAGTTCATTAGTGTACAGGCTACATGGTGAGAAATTCTGTAAGCTGCACATGCTCAGAATACATATGTATGGTTAAAAGATATTTCCAACTGAGAGGAGGTAAAAAGAAATCCAAACAAAGTCTAGGCTTCTGAGAGGCTAAGGCGTTGATGATAATTCAGTGGAATAATGTAATTAATTGTTATGATTTTTTTTTCAATTCTCTTTCACCCTTATTTCAAATATTAAAAAGTTCAGTTACTGAGGAAAAACAATGGCAGTTAAAAGTTTCCAAAAAGCATTTTGAGTAACTTATTTGGTCCATCAACTAACTGTGACAAAGAAAGAAGGATATGTTTTCATTTCTAGATATAATTTTTCAATTATAAATATTTACACTGCAATTTTCAATGCTAAATTTTGATGTAAAACATGTGACACAAATACTAGATGTTCATTTTCAACAGAAGACAGTCACACTTGATTCAGGATTATGTCATAAGTGGCTCTAGGAATTTTGCTGGATGTCAGCAACAAGTCAAAATTTTCTGTTACGACCTTGACCACAGGCAAGTATTTTTAAACAAGATAAAGAAAAAAGGGTTAGTGATTTGAATAGCTGCTGAAGTGGTGACTATGAATGTCCACCTGTATTTGAAGCAACTGGCTCTGTTGGCTTCATTGGAGAAATTGAGCATTGAAGGAGTTTTGGAGCCTGAATGTGTGTGAGGGAGCAGCATCACCATGAATGCGCTTTGTTGTACTGCAGGGCTGAGTAACTTCATAAGTCAGCTCTGCTTAAACTGCAATATTCCAAACTATGGCTTACAGATTAAATGCTGCAGCAACTTTGTTTCTCAATGTACCTTTATTTCTTTCTCCTCTGTTTCCTCCTTCAAAGCTACAAATGCCATCTAAGTTTGAAAATGCAGGCTTGGAGTACTTTATCATAGTCACATCAAGGCTGGGATTTTCTGGAACTGTCGTGGGCGGTACCCACCGTGGGCGAGGCAGCGCCCCAGCCAGAAGTTCATTGACTTGCGGCGGGACTGGAAGATCCCGGTGGTGGGCGGGTGCGGAAAATCCCGCCCCAAGACAAAGATTTGTTGATACCTGCAGCCTGGTAAAAATGCAGATGAATAGGAATATGAATTTAAATTTTAGATCTGGCCCATGTTGATCTATGGCACATGCTACTTATTCCACAAAGACAAAAAGTTTGCATACTCCCGACTTGTTTAATGCACAAGGAGTATGTTACCACTAGATAACTAGTCGGTGAATGGCCTGCAACTGAGCAGGTCCTATACAGAGGTAACTTAAGTGGGCTGAATAGCTTTTTCTATGTCATATTTCCTCAGATTAATGATTTTTTTTTTGTAATTATTTGGCGTTTAAAAAGGATCCTGACAATGACATTTGCTCTTTTACAAAAAAACGCATCGGGCAGTGTTCTCTCGTTTAACAGTGTTGTCAGAGGATACGTAGTAATTAATAAATGATTAAAAAGCCTTTGGTTGTTGTAACTTGTGCAATTGTCTGTTGTTACTTTATGAACTTACATCCTGAAAGGTTACCAATCAGGAAGCTCAGCTGCTGTCTAACAAACTTAATTAATCAAAAAGTCATTTCCTTGCCGTAACTATGACTAAAAAGCGCTTTAAGTATGCCAGCAAACCTACAAGTTAATCAAAATGCTAATGCTGTACAAATTAAAGTTGTGATTAACATTTCACAGTAGCTGCTTGAGCAAATTGATCACACAAATGGGTTACGCATTACTCATTTCCTCCCAGACTGAAATGGGAAAAGGTTTGTCATGTGCTGAAGATGGATTGCTCACAGGCATTGTATTGTCATTAAATTGTCACAAGGCTCACAGAGCATTTTAGACACTGTTAGAGATTCCGCAGCATTTTCCCTCGGTCTCAACTGCTGTTAGTTTTGATTCTCACAGTAAAAAGATCTGCATTCAGTTCTTAATTATGAAAAACATATTATGATTCTAAGGATCCTTTGGGCACTTCATAACCATTGAATGATCAAACATGCTTCTTAGCTCTGGATTTACAAGGACTGCATTCTGTAATTATGTTCAACAAAATGGTGATGTCTTCATTAAGCAGTCTGCTGAAGGCCTGGACAAAAAAATATTGCTTAAACTCAGAAAGTAATCTAAATGGTGGGACTACAGTGTTAGCAAGTTGATTTGGCAGGAACGTAGAAAGAAGAGCAAATGGCACAAAAAGTTGGTATTGGAATGCAAAATCTTGCAGAGTGTTAAGACATGGGTTCACTCCTCTCCTGTCAGTCTCCACATGGCAAGTTGAAGGCTCACCTCAGGAAACGAGTGGCTTGAATAAGAGTAGCTTCAGCTAAAGCCTGGGAATGGGTCACCTGTCTGCCCTCTCTATCTAGGCTTGGCGTGGGAAGACCCAAGCAGGAGAGGAAGCAATACATTAAAAAAAGCAAATTTGTAGTTTTTCGCCGAAAGAGAAAAGCAGGCAACCAGCATACACAGGAAATGTCATTGCAGCTTTCATGAATGGAGAGTAACCATGAACTATTTCACATTTGTGGGCATCCGTTGTCCCAGTTTTTTCCCCCTACATAACAAATATCAAGTTTAACTCAATGGCAGCACTCTCGCTGCTGCATCAGAAAGTTGTAGATTCCAGAACTTCAGCACATAATCTAAAGTGACACATCAGGGTTGACAGAGTCCTGCTCCGTTAAAAGGTGCCTTCTTTTGGATGAGAGATTTAAACAAAGTCCCCAAATAGACTTAAAAGGCTCATTTGAAGAAGGGAGGAGTTTTCCTGGCTAACATGCATTTCTAAAATATCTCCAACAACACAGTTATTTGTCTCATTTGTTGTCTTTGGAACTTCAAAAGTAATTCATTGGCTATGAAGCATTTTGGGACAAAATTAAAAAGTAATTCATACTTCAGAAGTACTTTGTTAAATGTGAAGTGCTTTAAGAAGTTATAACAATGCAAACATTGCATTTATTTTTAAAATGAGTATTTTGGATTTCTCAATCTATTTTCCTCTGCTTCCTTCATTATAATTTCTGCTATGAAACTGTTCAAAACCAAGCTGTGATCGGGCTGTAAAATTCCGCCCAGGTTCATTGTTAGCTCTATAAATAGACAGGGTTTCTCAAAGGAAATGTATTTCTTTCAACTAAGGTGAAACATATTAGGACTTTAGGGTATAGTATCATGGTGATATTCACAGAATCGTTACAGCGCAGAAGTAAGCCATATGGCCCATCGTGTCTGAACCAGCTCTCCAAATGAGCAATTCACTTAGTGCCATTCTCCTGCCTTCGGCCTGGAACCCTGCACAGTATTCCTTTTCAAATAACGGTGTAACCCCCTTTTGAATGCTTCGATTGAACCTGCCTCCACCACATTCCCAGGTCGTGCACTTAAGACCCTAAATATCCACTGTGTGAAGGAGATTTTTCTCATATTGCTTTTGATTGTTTTGCCAATTACTTTAAATCAGTGCCCTCTCATTCTTGATCCTTTCAAAAGCGGGAATAGTTTCTCTCTATTTACTTTGTCCACATCCCTCATGATTTTGAATGCCTCTATCAGATCTCCTCTCAGCCTGCTCTTCTCCAAGTAAAACATAACTTTTCCAGCTGATCTTTATAACTAAAGTTCCTTATTACTGGAACCATTCTCATGAATCTTCTCTGCACTCTCTCCAATGCCTTCACGTTTTTCCTAAAGTTTGGTGCCCAGAACTGGACACAACACTCCAGCTGAGGCTGAACTACTATCTTGTACAAGTTCAACATAACCTCCTTGCTTTTATACTCAGTGCCCCTATTAATAAAGCCTAGGATACTATGTGCTTTATTAACTGCACTCTCAACCTGCCCTGCTACCTTAAATGACTTATGCACAAATACACCCAGGTCTCTCTGCTCCTGTACCTCCTTTAGAATCCTTTATTTTATATTCTCTCTCCATGTTTATCCTACCAAAATGAATCGCCTCACATTTCTCCACATTAAACTTCATCTGCCACCTGTCCGCCAATTCTACCAACTTGTCTATATCCCTTTGAAGTTCTACACTATCCTCCTCTCAGGTCACAACACCTCCAAGTTTCGTATCATCTGGAAATTTTGAAACTGTGCCCTGTACACCAAATTCTAGGTCATTAATATATATATATATATCTGGAAAAGCAAGGCCCCCCAACACTGACCCCTGAGGAATTCCATTACTAACCTTCCTCCAGACCAAAAAGCATCCATTAACCACTACTCTGGTTTTTAAAAATTATTCATTCATGGGATGTCGGTGTCACTGGCTAAGCCAGCATTTATTACCCATCCCTAATTGCCCCTGTGAAGGTTATGGTGAGCTGCCTCCTGGAACCGCTGCAATTCATGTGGTTTCCTGGCACTCAGTCAATTTCGTATCCATGTTGCTACTGTCCCTTTTATTCTGTTCTCTTGTGGGTTTAAAAATATGGCCATTATTGTTGATGGCAATCACTCACATGATTGGCCAAGAAAGCAACAACAGTAATCCCACACCACATGTTCTGTAAAAGCACAGGAGAAATAGGCTTGCTGTGTTGCAGCCTTATTGCTCCACACACGGATCCTTATTGAAAGAATAGGACTGCTAAATTTACTCTACAGCTTCTCTCTTTACTTTAGCAACTAGAAAATATTTGGGAAACAGAGTGATACCACTAATTGTTTGCCAGTTATTAGGGAGGGGTGGTTTGGGGGGTGGGGGGGGAGGAACGCAGTGAAATCAAAACAACTTCTGTCAAAGTGTTATTAAAGTAAAAATGTGCTCAGTGTTAACTAGATTATATGTAAAACAGAATAAAGTTCAGCAGTTGGGAGTGTTTTGTGATACTCATGTTGACAGAAGCAAATTAAGTAAAGGTTGATTGAGGCTGATGCCACCTGACAGTTGGAGGTGACCTTCCGAAATTCATGTTAATGGATACTGTTAAGGTAGGGTACAGGGAGCTTTCCTCCTTTTTTGAGGCAATCCCTTGGGATCAAGGATGACTGTTTCTTCTCCGGCTTTATGGGTTCTGAGATGATTGATAAGATCAAAGTGCAATCTGCAAACTCTGTCTCATGCAGGGCAGGTAGTACTTGAAGGTCAGGGAGTAAGGGAGTTTTACCCAGCATCTTACTGGGCCATAGCTAATCTGAGATTGAGTGATGTTGATACTGAATATGAAAAGTTGCAACATGCAGTTGCACCAACTTGCTGAAGCTTTATTTGGTAAAGAAGGAACTTACATTTATATATATTGTTTTGCAACAAAATGGTCTATTATGCCATTTTGCAGGATACAACATACAATTATACAATTAGAAAACCAAATGATTCAGTGTACCTTAACTCAGAATTGCTTAATGGTCCCATTTATGAAGCAGCTCCCAGTTTGAGAAAAAGTATCTGTTGCCTTCCATGCCCACCACTCTTTGGCCAGTGACAGCTTCTCAACTTAAATAGCAGCTTTTTCCACTTGAAAGGGGGGATGGTTTTATAAAAGGCTTTATAAGGCTCTGGTCAGACCGCATTTAGAATATTGTAAGCAATTTTGGGCCCCGTATCTCAGGAAGGATGTGCTGGCCCTGGAGAGCGTCCAGAGGGGGTTCATGAGAATGATCCCAGGGATGAAAGGCTTAACATATGAGGAATGTTTGAGGACTCTGGGTCTGTACTCGATGGAGTTTAGAAGGATGAGGAGGGATCTGATTGAAACTTACAGAATACTGAAAGGCCTGGATAGAGTGGACGTGGGGAAGATGTTTCCATTAATAGGAGAGACTAGGACCCAAGGGCAGAGCTTCAGGATAAAGGGAAGACCTTTTAGAACAGAGATGAGGAGAAACTTCTTTAGCCAGGGAGTGGTGAATCTATGGAATTCATTGCCACAGAAGGCTGTGGAGGCCAGGTCATTGAGTGTATTTAAGACCGAGATAGATAGGTTCTTGATTGGTAAGGGGATCAAAGGTTACGGGGAGAAGGCGGGAGAATGGGGGCCTAATTTCTGCTCCTATGTGTTATAATCTTATGGTAGTGTAAGATTATACACTAGCAATCCAGAGGCCCAGGCTAATGCTCTGGGGACAAGGGTTCAAATCCCACAATGGCAGGTGGTGGAATTTAAATTCAATTGATAAATCTTGAACATAAAATTAGTCTCAGTACTATAGTGACCCATGATATATAATCAGTATAACTGATTGTCGTAAAAACCCACCTGGTTCACTAATGTCCTTTAGGGAAGGAAATATGCCAGTCTGACCTACATTCGACTCCAGACCCACATCAAAGTTTAACTGCCCTCTGCACTCAGTTCAAGGGCAGTTAGGGATGGGCAACAAATTCTGGCCTTGCCAGGCATGGCACATCCCATGAAAGAATTAAAAAAAAACATACATTGGCCACCTGGCAGAAGTCAGAGGTAAAAATCAGATATTTCAAAAATAATACGTAATTTATTTTATAAACTTCAGATTTTTCCAGCTGGTTCCCAAATAGCAGCCAGACTCAAGTAGGGAAAATCTACTGAGCAGTGATGCAAATGGCAAGAGGAAGCAATCTCTGGGGAAGAAGTAGCCATGTTAATTATACAATGTTACAGCACAGGAGGAGACCATTATAATTGTGCTGGCTCTTTGAAGGAGCTTTTCGATAGTTCCACTTTTCAGCTCTTTCCCCACAACACTGCAATATTTTCCCCCATAACTATTTATCCAATTCCCTCTTGAAAGTTACTATTGAATCTGCTTCCACCACCCTTTCAGGCAGTATATTCTAAATCATAAGAACTATTGGTAAATTTTTATTTCCTTTAAATAAGTGTTAAAAAGTACATAATTACTTGATCAGAAAACCAGCCACAATATAAACATAGGGCTTTCAGAGTCAGCCGACATTAAAGTGCAACATTCAAAAATAAGTTCAGACCATTTTATTCCCAAATAAAATTTAGTCAGTTTAGCGCAATTGATGACACGGTCATCCGAGTCAGAAAACTGTGCTTCAAACCCCATTCAAGCGCAAAATCTGAGCTGACACTGCAGTACAATATTGAAGGAGTGCTGCATTACCAAAGGTATTTTGGACTGAAGTGCCATCTACTCGTTTAGGCAGTTCAGAAGGAGAGCAAAGATTTGGTGGCACTAGTTGAAGAGCAGCCGGGGCTTTTTCCAAGTTCTGACATTCTTTCCTTCGCCAACACTACAAAAATAGATTGGTTACCCAAAGTTGTTTATTAGACTTTCTTCCACAGAAAATGGCTGCCACATATGCAAACACAACAATAGCAACTGCAATTCATCTGCAGTGCATTGTATTTGACGGGTTGTGGCTGTTTCTAAGATACGTGACGAGACATCGTGTAAATGTAAATGCTTCCACTTTACATTTATACCTGGTCTGGCCTACATGTGATCCACAGCAATGTGGTCGACTCTTAACTGCCCTCTGCAATGGCCTAGCAAGCCATTCAGTTCAATGGCAGTTAGGGATGGGCAACAAATGATGGCCTTGCCAGCGATGCCCACATTCCATGAAAATTTTATTTAAAGAATAACGTATATCTAGTGAACACATAAACATTAGTTAGTTTAATGACACAGCCATACAGCAGTGAACCACAATAGTGCAGACTTGCTTGGCTGAGGTATTAGGTTGTCAACGCTACTAGAGGGTTGACTTTTTCCCATACCTCAATCGCCACGTGTCATCTTCAAGTCATCTTAATTCTGGAGAGGCTGAGTTGACCACACCTTTCTTCCAAAGAAGGGGGCATCAAGTGCTTCTGATAGCTAGTATCAGCATCGTGCAATAGTTAATTCCAATAAGGGGAAGGAAATCGTTATGCTGTTTTGTGGCTTGACTGAAATATTTAAAACTTAAAAAGCACTTTTGTAGATTTCTGGAATAGGCATGTAATCCAGAACAAGAAATCAGCACAAAGCACTGCATTCCCAAAGAACAAGCCCAATACAACTTTAGCCTTGTGCTGGTTCAACATATTGTCTCTTTCATTCTGCAAAGCCAAATCAATACTGGGGGATTTAAAGAGCTATTAAGCCACATTTTCCACCCACCAACTAAGAATGAGTTATTAGCATGGCCCATGTTGCTCAGTGAGCACATTGATTTGCTGGGAAATAAAATAGACACCATTCCTGATACATAATAATAAATATTTTTTTCAGGATGCATGGCAACATTTTTCGATTATCCATTTTTATTTTATTAAGAGGTTCAACTTAACTCACTGTAGCCCAAGAGGATGTCTGTTTGTATCATCAACTTTACCTCTATATGATTTCTGATAAATGGTGGTGTGAAATGATTCAAATATCCAGCCATGCGAAAAACACACGAGATCTTAAGGATTATAGTTTCCTTTTCAAAAAGGGATAAACCTAAGAGGGCCAATCAGTCTAATGTCAGTGGTGGGAAAGCTACTAAAGAGCATTGTGAAGGACAAAATTTATTCTCATTTTAAATAGTAGAGTTTAATAAGGGGCAGCCAGCATGGATTTATTAAAGACAAATGGTGTCTGACGAACCACATGAACTAACAAAGAGGGCTGATGAAGGTAATGTAATAGATGCATATTTGGGCTTACGAATGGTATTTGATAAAAGAGCACATGGCTGGCTTCTTTGGAAAATAGAAAAAAATAGTATTAAAGGCACAGTGGCAACCAGGGCACAATTGTATCCAAGTTGTGTACAACTTTGGGCATCAAACTTCAGGATGTTAAGTAGGTTTACTAGGATGATGTCAAAGGCATGGCAGATGAAACACAATGCAGAGAAGCGAGCAGTAATACAATATTTTTTACATTTTAGTGGGAAGAATGAGGAGAGGCAATATAAACTATAAGGTACAATTCTAAAGGAGGTGTAGGAATAGAGTGACCTTGGGGGTACATGTGCATGCTTCAGTGAAGGTGAAGAACAGGTGAGAAAGTGATTAAAAAGGTATGCGGGATCCTGGGCTTTGCATAGAGGCATAAAGTACAAAAGCAAGGAACCTTTACAAAACATCAGCTCAGCCTCAGCTGGAATATTATGTCCAGTTCTGGGTACTACACTTCACGAAGGATGTTAAGATTTTAGGGAAGGTGCAGAAAAGATTGGGGGACTGAATTATGTGAATAGATTGGAGGAGCTGGACTTGTTCGCCTGAGAGAAGGATGAGAGGAGATTTGATAGAGCTGTTCAAAATCACGATGGGTCAATAAGGAGTAGATAGGAAGAAACTGTTCCCATTGGTGGAAGGGTTGACAGACAGAGGACACTGATTTAAAGTGATTGACAGAAGAACCAAAAGCAACAAAACCTTTTTTATGCAGCGGGTGGTTAGGGTCTGGAAATCACTGAGAGGGTGGTGGAGGCAGAATCAATCGTGACATTCAAATGGGAACTGGATAATCACCAGAAGCGAAAGGGCAGGGAAGTGGGACTAGTTAAACTGCTTTTGGAAAAATCCAGCATGGACTACTGGGCTGAATGGCCTCTTGTTGTGCTGTGCTGCCAAAAATCTGAGATTAAGTCAGCCTGTTCGCAACCTTAGTGTCACATTTGATTTTGAGATGAGCTTCTGACTTCATGGGCAGAATTTTTACTTCGCTGGGCGGGCCCAGGAGCGGCCATGCAACGGACCGCCGCCTGCAATTTCATGCTGGCTTGCCAATTAACGGCCAGCCAGCTTGAAACGCATGCTGATAACTTCAACGCTGTGGGGCGGGGAGGAGGGCGAGCGCGGATGTCAGCGCATGCGCGCAGGTGCACTCAGTGAAAGCTCCCTGAAAGCACAGAGCTGCCCCAGGGAGCTGAAGATTTTTCACATTAAAAATAAAGTTTTCAAAAAAAAGGAAAACATGCCCTCTGGGCCTGTACTCACTGAAGTTTAGAAGAATGAGAGGCGGCCTTATTGAAACATATAAGGTTCTTAGGTGGCTTAACAGGGTAGTTGCTGAGAGGTTGTTTCCCCTTGTGGGAGAGCCTAGGACCAGAGGGCATAATCTCAGAGTAAGGGGTCGCCTTACTCTGATGATGAGTAAGAATTTCTTCTCTCAGAGGGTAGTTAATTTGTGGAATTCCTTACCGCAGAGGGCTGTAGAGGCTGGATGGTTCAGTATATTCAAGGCTGAGATAGACAGATTTTTAATCAGCAAGGGAATCAAGGGTTATGGGGAAAAGGCAGGAGAGTGGAGTTTAGGATTATCAGGTCAGCCATGATCTCTTTGAATGGTGGAGCAGACTTGATGGGCCGAATGGCTTATTTCTGCTTCTACATCTTATGGTCATGTGACTCTGACACACGAGCAGGGACATGTTCAAAATGAGTTCTAAAAAACTTTATTTTAAATTAACATTGGAAACCTCATCCCGCCCGTGGATGAGGTTTCCTCAAAAATCCAATTCGTTTGCCCGCCAACCATAAGGTTGAATGGGCAGAGAAAGATTCTAAATAATTAATGGGCTTAACAGCCCTCTTAATTGTTGGCGGGCGTGCTGCTGACTCCCACGCGCGGCCGCCAACCGAAATATCGCATGAGTGCGTGATGACTTTGGGACGCTTGCCTGACGTCATTGCGCACTATTTTTCTTCCATTTGGGTCAGGCGCGTACCCGCCCGCCAAGGGAAAAATTTTACTCCATACTCATGCCATCACTAAGACTGCCTATTTGTCCCTCCGTAACATCGCTCGATTGTGTCCGTCTCAGCTCATCTGCTGTTGAAACCTCATTCATGTCTTTGTTACCTCTAAACTCAACTATTCCAACCTGGCTGGCTTCCCACATTCTACCCTCCATAAACTTGAGTTCATCCAAATGTCTACTACCTGTGTCTTAACCTGCAACACGTCCTGTCTCACATCACTCCTGTGCTCGCTGACCTATACTGACTCACGGTCAAGCAACATCTTAATTTTAAAATTCTTATTCTTGTTTTCTCTCCGTGGTCTTGCCTCTCCCTATCTCTGATACCTCCTCCAGCTCCACAGCCTTCTGAGATATCTGCACTCCTTTAATTCTGGCTTCTAGTGAATCCTGATTTTAATTCCTCCGCTATAGGTGGCTGTGCTTTCAGTTGCCTAGGTCCCAAGTTTTGGAATATGCTCCCTACATCTCTTTGGCTCTCTACTTTACTTTCAAACTATAAGACACTGCTTATAACATATTTCCTTTGGCCATGCTTTTGGTCATCTGACCTAATATCTCCTTCTGTAGCTCAGTGTCGCATTTTGTTTTGTAATGTTAAAGATCACAAGCATAAGGAGCAGGAAAAGGCCATTCGGCCCTGCGGGCCTGCTGCACCATTCGATTCCTGTGAAGTGCATTGTAATCTTTTGAAATGTTAAAGGCACTTTATAAATATTAGTTGTTGTAGTAGTAGTTCAAGTTGTTGTGATGACTATTCTATGATTCTATGTGGGATTTCGGTTACATGGAGAGATTGAAGAAGCTTAGATTGTTCTTCATAGGGCAGAGAATATTAGTGGAGGTCGAGCAGTGGTTTTCAAAATTATAACGGGGTTTGATAGGGCAAGTAGGAAGAAACTGTTTCCTTTGGCAAATGGGTTGATAACCAAAGTTCATAGATTTGAAATAATTGGCAAAAGTATGAGTGGAAAATGAGAAATTTCTTCACACAGAGGGTTGTTAAGATCTGTGACACACCACATGAAAGGGTGATACAATCAGATTCTATAGGAATTTTAAAAGGCATTTGGACATGCACTTGAAGGTGAATACTTTCCAGCACTATGGGAAAAGGGTGGGGGCTGGAACTAAATTAAACAGCTCTTCCAAAGTGCAGGCACAGGTACAAAGGGTCGAATGGCTTCCTTCTGTGCTGTAAGGCTCTATGATTCCAGCTCATAGGATAAAACACAAGTCTCAGGAAGTGATAATTAGAATTTGTTTTTCCAAAACATTGATCCATCTCTACCTCGAGTATTGTCATAGAGGTCTACAGCACAGAAAAAGGCCCTTCGGCCCATCGAGTCTCTGCCGGTCAAACAAGTACCTAAGTATTCTAATCCCATTTTCCAGCACTAGGCCCATAGCCTTGTATGCCATGGTATCGCAAGTGCACTTCTTAAAGTGTTATGAGGGTTTCTGCCTCTACCACCCTTTCAGGCAGTGAGTTCCAGATTCCCACCACCCTCTGGGTGAAAGAATTCTTCCTCACATCCCCTCTAAACCTCCTGCCCCTTACCTTAAATCTATGCCCCCTGGTTATTGATCCCTTCACCAAGGGGAAAACTTCCTTCCTGTCTACCCTATCTATGCCCCTCATAATTTTATACACCTCATGTCCCCCCTCAATCTCCTCTGCTCCAAGGAAAATAACCCCAGTCTATCCAATCTCTCCTCATAATTAAAACTCTCCAGCCCAGGCAACATCCTGGTAAATCTCCTCTGCACTCTCTCTAGTGCAATCACATCCTTCCTATAATGCGGATTCCAGAACTGCATGCAATACTCTAGCTGTGGCCTAACCAGCATTTTATACAGGTCCAGCATAACCTCCCTGCTCTTATATTCTATGCCTCGGCTAATAAAGGCAAGTATCCCATATGCCTTCTTAACCACATTATCTACCTTTCCCACTACCTTAAGGGACCAGTGGACATGCACACCAAGGTCCCTCTGATCATTGGTGCTTGGCAATTTTAGGCCTGGTAATTGTGTACAGTTCTGGGTGTTCTGAGCATCATGTCAACAGTGGAGAAGAACCAGCTGCAGCCAAATGGATTAACGGGATTGAACATTGTTGCTGTGCTGGCAATACGGGCATTTCCATTTTTAAAGAGGCAGCTTAGGGATGTTGTAAGTGGGGTGTATGATCTTAAAGTGGGTAGTTAAACTGGACCCCAGAAAGATATTCAATGTTAATGCAAGCTGCACATCTGATGAAGTACAGTCCCTAGTGTTATGTAAAAAAAAAAAATTTCACATAGTAAGGTCCCATAATTATTGACTAAGGTGGCTGAGTAGTTGATCTGTTTTGACAGCATGGCTGGACAGAAGAAGCCAGAAACCAGGGGAACTGCCTAAACATCTTCAAAATGGGCCCTGGTATCTCTGGACTAGAAATTTGCTATGGTTTTTTTGGCTGTGTAACTGAAGGAGCTTTTCCAGTTTGCATCCAATGCAGGTTCCATAAACTCAACAGAACTGGGTCAAACGTGGAAACCTCCTTTTAATTATCACCTGGGAGTGGGAGCGGTTTATAGGCCCCCTGACAGTGGCTACACAGTAGCACACACCATCAAGCAAGAAATAATGGGGGCTTGTAAAAAAGAACCTGCAATAATTGTGGGAGATTTTAATCATCATATGTATTGGACAAATCAAATTGGCAAAGGTAGCCTGAAGAGTGAGTTCATAGGGTGTACTCAGGACAGTTTCTTAGAACAATATGTTCTGGAATCAACCAGGGAACAGGCTATTTTAGGCCTGGTAATGTGTAATGAGTCAGGGTTAATTAATGACCTCATAGTAAAGGATCCTCTAGGTAAGAGTGAACATAACATGATAGAATTTCACATTCAGTTTAAGGGTGAGTATTTTGAGTCTGAAACTAGTGTATTAAACTTAAATAAAAGCAATTACAGGATATGAAGACAGATTTGGCTAAAGTGGACTTGGAAGATAGGTTAAAAAGTAAGATGGTGGAAAAGAAGTGGCAGACATTTAAGGAGATATTTCATAATTCTCAACAAATTTATATTTCAATGAGAAAGAAAGACGTACGACAAGGATGCACCATCCATGGTTAACTAAGAAAGTTAAGGATGGTAGCAAGTTGAAAGAAAAGGCACACAATGCTGCAAAGATTAGTGTTAGCCTAGAAGATTGGGAATATTTTAGGCCGTAACTTCGGAGCTCCCCAGATGCGCTGGCGGAATCCCCTGAGCACCCCCCACCCACCGACAACCCCACTCGCCCCAATCCTATCCATTTACATTATACATTTACCTTCTCCCTGGCCTGTCAAGGACCTTTAAACTTCAATGGGCCTTTAAACTTACCTGCTTTACAGCAGCTAGTGCTGTGAAAAGGGGGAGTGGCTTTTTTTCCATCGGCAGAACTGCCCTTTGATGCTAGGCCTCAGGAGAACGCTGCACTACTCTTGTCATGCCCGGCCTGAGTCAGAAGGTTGGCCGAGATAGGATTTCAGGTAAGAAACTGGGATTGGGGTGGCAATCCGATGCTGATTGCCACTCCATGGAAGTTAAGCCTTTTAGAAACCAGCAAAGGATGACAAAAGAAATAGTGAAGAGGGAGAAATTGGAGTGTGAGATAAAAGTAGAAAGCAATACAAAGACAGCCAGTAAAAGTTTCTACCAGTAAATAAAAGGAAAAGAATAGTGAAAGTGAAAGCTCGTCTTTTAAGAGGGTGAGACTGGGGAATTAATAGTGGGAAACAAGGAAATGGCAGAGACTTTGAACAAGTGTTTTGTATCTGTCTTCACAAAACACCAAAAAGTAACCCAAGTGTAGGTAGTTTTAGGGTGGTTAGAATTAGTTTTTACTTAAAGGAGTCAGTTTATACTCAAGCAACTAAAGCCAAGAGTCTTGACTGACTTAATAACACAGGTTCAAGGAAGCCATTTTGAGATAAACAATGGTGGATTCTTCAGCCATTTTGTATCCTATTGTATTACTGCATTAAGATTAATTCAAATCCTTGATTGAGTTTCGTAATTAAGTTATGTAATCAGCAACCTATGTAATCAATGATTTTGATTTATATATTTTTGATTTATGCATATAATAATCAAGCAACAGCAATGATTAATTGATTTTAAGCAATGTAAGTTTTAAACTCTCATCTTTGCAAATGCCAACAGTTTACTGCTCAGGTGTGAGCAGGAGACATTGCAAGGGAACCCCATGAGATGGAATACCAAGATCTTGAGGCATCTAGTTCTGGTGAAAAGGGGTTTGTTCAAAATCAGATTAAAACTGGTACATTAAAGAAGCCATTGTTCTTCATGGGTGATATATTGCTGTCCTTTTGAACCAGGTATTATCAACTGGATGATGTAATTAAAAACCAATTAAATCAGCTTAGTGACAGTCAGGACCAATGGCCTGGCCAACCACGGCCTGACAGTCTGAGGGGTGATAATCAGAAAAGAATACTGCATAAATATGAAGTCTTGCAAGGTCTCATTGCACACAGACAATTACAATTACAATTACCCCAGAGATCGCAAATCATGAGAAGTTCTCCACAAGTGGCATGGAGTCCAGTGGGTCCTGAGACGGTTTACGTCACATCTGTGACCCCTGCTCTACTGGAACGTGCAACCAACAAGAGCTGTAAAGTCATTATCCTGAGATTTCTGTTAAGTACACTTTTACTTCTTATTTTATTTTCTAATAACTTTCCTGATTTACTATCCAAGAATCCTGATTGCCAATTGATTAATGTTTCATACGAACGTTTGTTAAAAAGAGTCTTCGCCAGACAAGAGTTAAGGGTGATTTGTGACTTACAATTGATTGAATATCTACACAAGAATAGTAGAAAAGCAGGGGCCAAAAGGGAAGGAGAAACTTTAAACAATCACAGTCACTTGAGAAAAGGTGCTAGGAAACTAAAGGGACTAAAGGCTTACTAGTCCTCTGGACCTGATGGCCTGCAAACAAGGGTCTTAAAGGATGTGGCTGCAGAGATACTGAATGCATTGGTCATGATCTTCCAAAATTCTTTAGATTCTGGAAAGGTCTGAATGGATTGGAAAAGCACAAATGTAACACCACTATTCAAGAAAGAATGGAGACAAAAAGCAGGAAATTACAGGCCAATTAATTTAACATCTGTCATTGGGAAAACGCTAGAATCCATCACTAAGGAGGAAGTAGCAGAACATTTAGAAAATCATAAAGCAGAGTCAACATGCTTTTGTGAAGGGAATTGAGTTTGACAAATTTATTAGAATATTGAGGATGTAGCAAGCAGGGTGGATAATCGTGAACCAGTAAACATAGAGTATTTGGATTTCCAAAAACCATTCATAAGGGGCCACATAAAAGGTTATTTACAAGATGAGACTTATGGTGTTGCTGGTGATATATTAGCATGGATAGGAGATTTGCTAATGAACAGGAAATAGAATCAGGATAAATTAGTCATTTTCACGTTGGCAAACTGTAACTAGTGGAGTGCCACATGGATCAGTAGTGAGGTCTCAACTATTTACAATCTATATTAATGACTTGGATGAAGGGACTGACTGTATTGTGGCCAAATTTGCGGATGATGCAAAGATAGCTAGGAAAGGAAGCTGTGAGCAGGATACAAAGCGTTTGCAAGGGGACATAGATAGGTTAAGTCAGTGGGTAAAATTTTGACAGATGGACTATAATGTGGGACAATGTGAGGTTGTCCACTTTGGCAGGAAGAATGGAAAAGCAGAATATTATTTAAATGGAGAGAGACTAGAATGGTGCGGTACAGAGGGATCTGGGTGTCCTTGTACATGAATCACAAGAAGTTAGCCTGTAGGTAAAGCAAGTAATTAGGAAGACAATAGTAGCCTTTATTGCAAGGGGGATGGAGTATAAAAGTAGAGAATTGATTTCAGATTTGGTCTCCTTATTTAAGCAGGGATTTACTTCACTGGAAACAGTTTACGGAAAGTTCCCTAGACTGACTGCTGGGGTGAGGGGTTGTCTTATAAGAAAAGATTGAGCAGGTTGAACCTATACTCATTCAAATTTAGAAGAATGAGAGGTGGTCCTATTGAAACATTTAAGATTCTGAGGGGGCTTGACAGGGTAGAAGCTGGGAGGATGTTTACTTTCTTGGGGGAATCCAGAACTAGGGAGCAGAATATCAAAATAAGGGGTTTCCCATTTAAGACAGAGATGAGGAGAAATTTCTTCTCTCAGAGGATCATTAGTCTTTGCAATTCTCTTCCACCGAGAGCAGTGGAGGCTAGGTCATTGAATATATTAAAGTCTGAGTAAGACAGATTTTCAATCGACAAGGGAATCAAGGGTTATGGGGTCAGGCAGGAAAGTGAAATTAAGACCACAGTCGGATCGGCCATGATCTTATTGAATGGTAGAGCAGGCTTGTTGGGCCAAATGGCTAAACCTGATCCTATTTCTTATGATCTTATGGCCTGCATCCCTCCCTTAGTAGATGAATCAGTATTCCTACATGATGAACAACACTTCAAAGAAACACTGAAGGTAGCAAGGGCACAGAATGCACTCTGGGTTGGTGACTTCAATGTTGATCACAAAGAGTGGCTTGGTAGCATCACTACTGCATAAGATAGCCAAATCCTGAAGAATGTATCTGCCAGACTGGGCCTGTGGCAGGAGGTGGGGCAGCCAACAAGAGGGAAAAACCTCCTTGCCCTCGCCTCACCAATTTACCTGATGCAGGTGCATTTGCCCATGGCAATACTGGTAGGAGGGAACACCACACACTCTTGTTGGAGACAAAATCCCGTCTTTATACTGAGGTTACCTTCCATCGCGTTGTATGGTAGTATCATTATGTTAAAAGATATAGATTCAGAACAAATCTTGCAGCTCAAAACTGGACATCCATGAGGCACTGTGGGCCATCGTCAGCAGCAGAATTGTATCAACCACAATCTGTAACCTCATGGCCGGGCATATCCCTCACTCTACCACTGCCATCAAGCCAGTGGATCAATTTTAATTCAATGGGAGGTGCAGGCAAACATGCCAGGAGCACCAGTCGTACCTAAAAATGAGATGCTATTCGGGTAAAGTTACAACACGGGACTATATACAATCTAAACAGTGGAAACAGCACGTGTTAGGCAGAGCTAAGCAATCCCATAACCAAAGAAATAGGTCAAAGCTCTTCAGTCCTGCTATATCCAGTCGTGAATGGTGGTAGACAATTAAACAATTAACCAGATGATGAGGCTCCACAAACATCCCCATCCTCAATGATGGGCCAGCCCAGCATGTTGGTGCGAAAGACAAGGCTTTTGCAGCTATCTTCACCTAGAAATGCCTAATGGATAATCCATCTCTGCCTCCTCCTGAGGTCCCCAGTACCACAGATGCCAGTCTTAAGCAAATTTAATTCACTCCATGTAATATCAAGAAATGGCTGAAGGTTCTGGATGCAGCAAAGACTTTGGGCCCTGACAAAATCCCAGCTATAATACTGAAGACTTGTGCTCCATTACTAGCCATGTTTTGAGCCAAGCTGTCCCAGTACAGCTACGACACTGGCATCTACCCAACAATGTGGAAAATTGCCCAGGAGGCCTGTTCACAAGAAGCAGGAAAAATAAACAGGTATTTTGCTTCGGTCTTCACTGTTGAGGATATATGTAACATCCCAGAAATAGCTGTAAATGGAAGGGAGGGAGGAATTTGGGAAAATTAAAATCACCAGGGAAGTGGTACTGAACAAATTGTTGGGGTTGCGGGTTGATAAATTCCCCAGGTCCAGATGGGCTTCACCTTAAGGTTAAGAAAGAAGTGGCTAGTGAGATAGTTGATGCACTGGTTTTAATTTTTCAAACTTCCTTAGATTTGGGAAGGTTCCATTAGATTGAAAAATAGCAAATATAACTCCTTTATTCAAAAAGGGAGGGAGAGAGAAAGCAGGAAACTATAGGCCAAAACAAAAACAGGAACAGAAATACCTGGAAAAACTCAGCAGGTCTGGCAGCATCGGCGGAGGAGAGCACAGTTGACGTTTTGAGTCCTCATGACCCTTCAACAGAACTAAGTAAAAATAGGAAAGGGGTGAAATATAAGCTGGTCAAAACCAGCTTATATTTCACCCCTCTCCTATTTTTACTTAGTTCTGTTGAAGGGTCATGAGGACTCAAAACGTCAACTGTGCTCTCCTCCGCCGATGCTGCCAGACCTGCTGAGTTTTTCCAGGTATTTCTGTTCCTGTTTTTGTTTTGGATTTCCAGCATCTGCAGTTTTTTGCTTTTAAACTATAGGCCAGTTAGCCTAACATCTGTCATAGGGAAAATGTTAGAAGCTATTATTGAAGATGTTATAGCAGGGCACTTAGAAAAATCCAAGGCAATCAGGCAGAGTCAACATGGTTTTGTAAAAGGGGAACTATGCTTAACCAATTTATTGGAGTTCTTTGAAGGAGTCACATGTGCTGTGGATAAAGGGGAATCGGTGGATGTACTATACTTAAATTTCCAGAAGGTATTTGATAAAGTGCCACGTCAAAGGTTATTGCAAAAAATAAATGCTCATGATGTAGGGGGTAACATATTGGCATGGATAGAAGGTTGGCTAGCTAACAGGAATCAGAGATTTGGCATAAATGGGTCTTTTTCTGGTTGGCAGGATGTGATGAGTGGTGTGCCACAGGGATCAGTGCTGGGGCCTCAGTTTTTTATAATTTATATAAATGACTTGGATGAAGGGACCGAAGGAATGGTGGCTAAATTTACTGACAACACAAAGATTGGTAGGAAAGTAAATTGAGAAGAGGATGTAAGGAGGCTACAAAGTGACATAGATAGGTTAAGTGAATGGGCAAAGATCTGGCTAATAAAGTATAATGTGGGCAAATGTGAAGTCGTTCATTTTTACAGGAAGAATAAAAAGGAAGATTAATATCTAAATGGTGAGAGATTGCAGAGCTCTGAGATTCAGAGGGATCTGGGTGTCCTAGTGCGTGAATCACAAAAGCTTAGTATGCAGGTACAGCAGGTAATTAGGAAAGCTAATAGAATGTTTGCATTTATTGTGAGGGGAATTGATTACAACAGTAGTATTGTGTACAGAACTGGTCTCCTTATTTAAAGAAAGATGTAAACGCATTAGCAGTTCAGAGAAGGTTTACTAGACTATTACCAGGAATGGGCAGGTTGTCCTATGAGGAAAGGCTGGGCAGCTTAGACTTGTATCCACTGGAATTTAGAAGAGTAAGAGGCAGCTTAATTGAAACCTTTAAGATCCTGAGGGGTCTTGACAGGTGGATGTGGAAAGGATGTTTCCTCTTGTGGGAGAATCTAGAACTAGGGGTCACTGTTTAAAAATAAGGGGTTGCTCATTTAAGACAGAGATGAGGAGAAATTTTTGCTCTGAAGGTTGTGAGTCTTTGGAACTCTCTTCCTCAAAAGGTGGTGCAGCAGAGCATTTGAATATATTTAAGGCAGAACTAGATAGATTCTTGATTAACAAGGGGGTGAAAGGTTATCGGGGGTAGGCAGGAATGTGGGGTTGAGGTTACATTCAGATCAGCCTTGATCTTATTGAATGTTGGAGCATGCTCGAGGGGTCGAGTGGCCTACTCCTGCTTCTAATTTGTATGTTCATGTCTAATCTGGTCTATTCTTAATCATCAGCAAAGTGATGGGAGGCATTGTTGACAGTGCTATCAAGTGGCACTTGCTCAGCAATAATCTGCTCACCTGTGAGAGTTTGGGTTCCACCAGGGACCAATCGGCTCCAACCCTCACTATAGCCTTGGTGCAAACATGGACAAAAGAGCTAAATTCAAGGGGTGAACTGAGAGTGACTGCCCTTGACAGTAAGGTAGCATTTGATCATCTGTGGCATCAAGGAGACCTAGCAAAATTGAAGTCAATGAGAATTAGTGGGGGCAGCCCTATTGGTTATAGTCATACATTGCACAAAAGAAGATGGTTGTGTTTGTTGGAGGCCAACCATCTTAGCCCCAGAACACTGCTGCAGGAGTTCCTCAGGGTAGTGTCCCAGGCCAAACCATCTTCACCTGCTTCTTCAGTGACTTGAAGTCTAATCAAGGGCTCTTAGAGAGACTGCTGGTGGCTGCATCAAAAATATAAATATATAATCTTTGTTTTATACTTACCTCTATGTGGAACCTGGAGGAGCACTCCTGCTGAGCTCAGCTTCTGCTTGGCTCCCCTTCTGATTGTTTGATTCCCCCGCCCCCATCCCAACTTTGTCAGAACTGAGAGGATATAGAGATGTAACCGCTTCCAAACAAGGTGGTTGGGAGGGGGGTGGTGTTGGGTGGGGTGGTTGTGGGTGGTGGGTAGGAAACCAAAGTCCGAGTGGGAGTGGTGCAAGAATTAAAATGACAGGCAACCAAAGCGTGTCTCTCAGCCTCCTACATCGTTCTAATGAGGCTCAATGCAAGCGAACAACATTGTATCTTTTGACCAGGCACTTCATGGTCTTCCACTTTGAACATTAAGTTCAACAATTTCAGATCATAACCTCTGCCCTCAAAATTTTTTTTTTTGCGGGGGGGGTTTCTGTTTTTGGACAGCAGTTGTTAGTGATGATCCTGCTTTCCCAGTTAACACCTACTCTGGATCTTTCTTCTGTATATTTACTTGCCCAGCTACCTTTTGCCTTGTACCGTCATCCTTTTTTGTCATTTAAACTCTCCTGCCCTCCACCCTATCACAGACTTTCTTTTTGTACTTTTCTCCCATCCCCTTTTCCCTGCCTTGCTTAAAAATGAAATATTCCCAGCTCTGACAAAAGGGTCATCGATCTGAAATATTAAAAATCCGTATCTCTCTGCAGTTTCTGCCAGATATGCTGAGTATCTTTAGCATTTTCAGTTTCTGTAATACATCTGGGGATCTTTTACCACTAAGCAAATGCATTCTGTGATACAACAACAACAACAAAAAGTGCTGGAGAAACTCAGCAGGTCTGATAGCATCTGTGGAGAGAAAGACAGAGTTAACGTTTCGAATCCGTATGACTTCTTCAGAACTGTGTTAGCTATGGTCACCGACCAAGATGATACACGACAGGATCTGGGTGCTGAAGATGCTCTTGATAAGTCTGGGGCCAGCAGAGAATATCAGAGCCCTCTCTCCAGTCTGGCAGAACTAAAGATTATTTTCATCAGACTTGTGGCTTGTCTTGTCGTAAATGCATATACTTAAGTAACTGGCAGGAGTATAATACCAGGAGATCAATGTTATAATCATTATCAAATATTAGATTACAGGACATACGTTCCTACTCCTTCTAATGGGGCATCTAGCTTTCTGCAAATATTTCTCAACTAAAATCTCTAGTGTTTATCTGTATTTAGTTCTTCTGATAAATGTTCAATTAAGTAATTTCAAGCATCTGAAAAACTAATCTGGCCAACTTCAAATTGTGAGACTTGTATATGCATTTTTACAATAGCAATTTGTTCAGACTCTGGGAATAAGTAGTGCAAGGAAATAAATATTATGCACACGTATAAATGTCTGAAGCAAAAGTGCTAGAAAAATGAAGGTGAACAGTTAGGAAAGTCAAATGATTTTGTAGGAATAGAGGATGATGGGAAGTGAGTTAAAGGCCACATGAATCAACAGTAGCTTGATTTCCACAGTCTGACAGAAAAGAGACATTTATAAGCATGGGACATGCATGGACAATTAGTAGCAGATACGTAAGCTTGCACTTCAGTTTTTCTGTGGCGTGATAAACAAGGCGATTCCCTGGACAGCAGTTAAGAAAGCCCTGCACACACATCTTTTATGAGGTAGTTGGTTTCCATGTCACTGCAGCTGGCTGTAAATTATGCTAAGTATTCTACACCTTTACCCTTTTCTCTGTTTCCAAAATACACCTCTTCCTTAGTTTCTATAATGCCAATTCCTACAGTAACACAGCTCAGCATTCAATGTTCCACAGTGTAACAGATTCAAAAGGAAAATTATGTATCATTCCCATCAGTTATTAATGCAACAAGAAGATTTGAAGGTATTATAAAATGGGGAAGATGTTCTATACATGCACTGACTTTTATGTTCTTGCACGCTGAAACGATTCATTTGATGTAGAATCCCCCAAATTAATCCCATTTCTGAATGTGCGCCACCTATAATCACCACCAGTACTTTTTTTTGAGGGGAACACAAAGTAAACTAAACTGATTCCCATTTTTCCCACCTACTTAATTCTGTGCCATATGTTCTGGAGGCATTCATTATTAAAATGATTTTCATCAGCAGTATTCATCAGCAGCATAAAAATAATAATTGGGGCTCTAGCCACAAATCTAGTCCTCACCTGCTGCCATCGTGAGTGGGCAAAATTGATTTTTGCTTGTGTTTTATTTAAGTTTTCAACTTATATTTCCATACTGCTAGTAGCAATTCGTGAGGAGTTAAATCCATGTCACCTAAGAAGGCTTAAGAAGGAAAAGGACATAACAGTTCACCACTGGATGTTTTGGCATTGGTATTGCTCATTTATGCAAGGTGGTGGAGCTGTGAACAATGAACATATGAACAAGGAGCAGGGGTAGGCCATTTAGCCCTTGAACCTGCTCCACCATTTAATAAGATCATGGCTGATCTGATAGTATCCTCATATCTGCATCCCACCTACCCCCGATTACTTATCACCCCCTTGCTTACCAAGAATCTAATAAACCTCTGCCTTAAAAATATTCAAAGACTCTGCTTCTACCACCTTTTCAGGAAGGGAGTTCCAAAGGCTCATGGCCCTCTGAGTGAAAATTTTTTGCCTCATCTCTGTTTTAAATGGGCAACCCCTTATTTTAAACAGTGACCCCTAGTTCTAGATTTTTCCACAAGAGAAAACATCCTCTCCACATCCACCCAGTCAAGGCTCCTCAGGATCTTACAGGTTTCAATCAAGTCGCCTCTTACTCTTCTAAACTTCAACGGATACAAACCTAGTCTGTCAAGCCTTTCCTCATAAGGCCATTCAGGTATTAGTCTGGTAAACCTTCTTTGAACTGCTTTCAACTCATTTACATCCTTCCTTAAATCAGGTGACCAATACTGTACACAGTACTTCAAATGTGGTCTCACTAGTGCTCTGCACAGCTGAAGCATAACCTTCCTACTTATGTATTTAATTCCCCTTGCAATAAATGATAACATTCTATTTGCTTTCCTAATTACTTGCTGTACTTGCATATTAGCCTTTTGTGATTCATAAGCAATGAGCAATCTTCAGGGGACAACTAACTGGAACGGTCACATTCATTGACAAACTCCTTCGGCCAGCAAAGAGATCATTTCCATTTAACATTAATAATAGCTATTCTGCCAAAATGCTGAGCCATTTGAGCTTTGAAGGGTTCAGTGAGAGAAGTGGGTTTGTGTGTTAGAACCCATGTTTACAATATTCCTCAGGCCTTCCTCAGGATTATCCATTTTCTCGAGGCTTCATTATCTTGTATTAAATTTTTCAAATCAAGTTTTCTTTTGGTAGTAAGTATAAATTAAATTCATTTTTAGTTTTGAGATATTGGAAAGTTGAAAAGTTATTCAGTTCACACAGCAAGTTGATGTATAATGAGCTGTAGCACACAATGCTAGAAATTGGGTATGCAATTACAACCTCCAACATGGTGAAATTCTGACAAATTATCATTCTGATGAAAAGTCATTAACCTGAAATGTTAACTTTGTTTCTCTCTCCACCAATGCTGCCTGACCATCTAGGTGTACTGCAGCAACTCACCAAGACTCCTTCGACAGCATCTTCCAAACCTGTGACCTCTACCACCTAGAAGGGCAAGGGCAGCAGATGCATGGGAACACCATCACCTGCAAGTTCCCCTCCAATCCACTCACCATCCTGACCGGGAACTATATCACCGTTCTTTCACTGTCGATGGGTCAAAATCCCGGAACTCCCTTCCTAACAGCACTGTGGGCCTGCCTGCATCAGATGGTCTGCAGCAGTTCAAGGTGGCTCACCACCACCTTCTGAAGGGCAATTTGGGATTGGCTGCAAATTTTGGCCTTTCCAGCAATGCCCAAATCCCATGAAGGAATTTAAAAAAGCATTTCCAGCATTTTTAGTTTGTATTTCAGGTTTCTAACATCTGCAGTATTTTGCTTTTGTATCATGCAATGCTTTTAAAGAAAAAGTGCCATCTAACATGTTGCCTCTTGAATACTGTTGTAATATTATTTCATTAAGTGAGATTCTTCATTTATATTTTTAGAATTTCTTTACTACAGAAGGCATGTTGATATGTCATAACTTGCGCCATGTAGTAAAGTCAGTGGCTGTAATTTATATTTTGAATCCATTCTTTTCTGGCTACGTCTCTTTCATCCTTCATGCTTGGACATTTACTGAAATGTGACATTGTCTTTACAATTTGGTTGAGTGTCCCACACCACAATTTCTTTTCTAACCCCCCATCCTCAAACTTGTCCCTCCCTGGCTGAATTTTCTGGTCATCAATGTTATTTTAACCTTTTGCGCTGAGAATTTCACAGGCAAAGATGCAGTCCACTGAAGAGCATCTCTTCCTGTGCCCGTTCTCCACTCTTTAATCTCTCTCCTCCTGTCTCCTCCACACATTTTGCCCTCCCTCCTGCTTTCTCATTTCCTTTTTCCTTTCTCCCTTCCCAACACCCCCATCCTACTCCAGCCCTATCTATACTTTTTTCTCAATATTTTCCATTATAAATTCAAATGGCTCATATTTACAATGCTCCAACGTGCTGTAATTATATCTTCTTGTATATGGAAGTGTTGCATTGCCACCACTGGCAGGATTGTGTAAATACGGTTCCAAATAGGTTGTTTCTTTTATAAATGGTCATTTTGTAAATTTTCGATGGAAATGTAAAAACAATGTATGAATTTAAAATGGCAACTGAATTACATGTATACACCCTAGTCCAATTATTTCAAGCCCTTTAGCTCCATGTCACCTGGGGGCTGTAATTGCTCTTGGCTCTAGATAAACAATGCCATGAGTGATCAAACATATATAAAACCAAGTTATGAGTGGGATGCACATCACAATCGCAAAGACCACCCATTACCATGTCTGTAACATTGACTGTTTCCATCTCTGTCTCAGTTCACCAACTATGGAATTCTTCTTCCATGCCTTTGTTATTCTCTCACACTCCACCCTCCTACACTTTGTTCACCTAAAACACTGCTACAATCATCGCATCCTGATGTTCATTACCTTTACCTCTGTCAACTGCAGCCCAGTACCTCAAAACCTCAAACTTAAATTTGTTCCTTATGTTAAAATCTCTCCAGGGCTCGGCTCTGTCCCGCATTGAAACCTCCCTGTAACTTTCTGTTCCTCTGACCCTGGAGCCTTTGAGCATGTGTTGCAATCCCCTTGGGGGAAATCGTAAACCGAAATAATCAAATTTACTAAACGGCCCTCAAATGAAAAGATTACCAACAGGATTTCACTTTTTGTAACTTTTACTTTAATATGAATCTGAACCAAAGTAAATTTCACCCTCGGATTTCACCGGTATGATTTCCATTAGGGGGAGGTAGTGGCATAGTGGGATTGTCACAGGACGAGTAATTGAGAGACCCAGGGGACAGCTCCGGGAACATGGGTTCGAATCCCACCACAGCAGATGGTGGAATTTGAATTCAATCAATAAAAATCGGGAATTAAAAGTCTAATGATAACCATGACCATGAAACCATTGCAGATTGTTGTAAAAACCCATCGGGTTCGCTAATGTCCTTTAGGGAAGGAAATCTGCCATTCTTACATGACTCCAGATCCACTGCAATGTAGTTGACTCTTAAATGTCCTCTGAAATGGCCTAGCAAGCCACTCAGTTGCATCAAACCACTGCAAAGCCAATAAGGAATGAAACCAGCACTGACCTAGGCAACAGAAATGACAACAGCAAACTCAGCCCTTATGACACTACAAAGTCCTCCTTACTAACATCAGGGGGCTAGTGCCAAAATAGGATCAAGTGTTATGGGGAAAAGGCAGGAAAGTGGAGTTGAGGATTATCAGATCAGCCATGATCTCATTGAATGGCAGAGCAGACTCGATGGGTCAAATGGCCTACTCCTGCTCCAACGTCTTACGGTCTATGTTGAACGCTATTTGGAGGAAGCACTGAGGGTGAAAAGGGTGCAGAATGGACTCTGGGTGGGGGACGTCAATGCCAATCACGTATAGTGGCTCGGTAGCAACACTACAGACTGAACTGGCTGAGTCCTAAAGGGCAAAGCTGCTAGCCTGGGTCTGCGGGAGGTGGAGAGGTCACCTCACTTCTGGATTTCAGCTCTTTTATCCACGTTTGAACCAAGGCTGTCATGACGTCAGGAGCTGTGTGGCCCTGGCAGAACCCAAACCCATATTGCCCATATTGGAACCCATACTGCCTCCAAGAGCTCCTGTCTGCTTTTCTAAAAAACTGACCTCTTCCTGAGAGTGATTTGCTTTTTCTCCTCATAAAAATTCTCTGTATTCCTCTCAATGTCCCTGTCTGCTTTCTCTTTATGTCTACATTTGTGTGCTGTTTGCCTTCGCCCTCCAGCTCCTCTGCTTGTAGCTGTTCTTTGTGTCTGCAGCTCTCCATTGTAACTGCCAGCTACACAGCCTCTTTCTCAACTTCCTTCCTGTTGATACTGCTGCCAAATTAAGGGTCGCCAGATCTCATGGACCAGTAGTTATTATCCAAAAAGTATAATTGGTCCCTTTTTAATTGGTGCCAACTCTTAAGAGTCCTTTTCAAACATTCTTAAAAACAATTATTGATTCCACAGACCTTTGAAAGAAATTGTAAATTGTCCTTACTGTATTGCTTCTGGGTCAAAGGTCATCATATTTACCGCCTGGAATAAAGAAAGCTTTGCCATAGTAAAGTTTTCTTTACAACAGTGTTCAAAGGTTCTTACCATCATAACCACTTTAACAACTAGTGTATTATATATTGCACAGATAACAATGATGCATTGTATTTACAAAACAAGCTTCATTATAAATATACAGTGTTATTTTACAATCTTATAAAACCCAATACTTTCACCTGGCTTTAAGACAATGTTAGAGGGTCAGTGTGTGTGTGTGTGTGTGTGTGTGTCTGGCTCACTCCCAGTGTCAGGGTTCTCACCATCACCCACTGTGAGTGGGTGCGTTTGTATGTGTTGGTGTGTGTTGGCGAGAGTGAGTGAGAAACCTGAGACTGGGCGTAAGGCAGACTCACATTCCCCCCTCTCCTGCCCCACACACTCGCTCAGTCTCTCGTACTCCTACCCCACCACACACTCACTCAGTCTTTCGCACTCCCCCCAACACACTCACTCAGTCTTTCGCACTCCCCTCAACCACTCACTCAGTCTCTCTCACTTCACTCACACACACACACACACACAGTCAATTACTCCCACACTCACTCCCACTAGTGAGCCTATCAGCAGTAAACACAGGAGAGAATGGCCTCTGATTGAGGAGCAGCTCCATCCAGAATCTTCCATTGAAACTCACCTGTTTGACCTGAATTTTGAAAACTGTCCCAGGGGACCGCATAGAAGGGGGGCCGGTGGGCCTTACTTTGGACAAGCCCTGCTTTAAAAGGCACCTCTTCAACAAAATTTTAAATTATCCCTCCTGATCTCCTCTCTCTTTTTCTTTATGCCTTCGTGTAGTGTCTAGGTTAATTTTTCAATGTTAAAGGCACTATATAAAGGCAAGTGGTTATTTTCGAAACTCATCTTTTCTATCTTACTTTTGGTCTCCCCTTCTAACATCTTTCTTCTTGGGTCAATTTTCATTAAAGGCATAAGTTGTAGTTGGAGCTATCTTGCTACTACCACTAAATTCGTAATGCAAAAATTCAATGCACAAAATAGAAGTAAGTAGCTCGCTCCTTTTTAACTTGCACACATATAGTTGTTCTACAAGATAGATCCCGATTACACAGTGACATTAGGTGAGGAACTGTTGCAGAATCCTCGTTTCAACATGCATGCTGCATCAGCATCACCCAATAAACAGCATATGTTAAACTTACAGCACTGAAAGACAGCATCCTCTTAGCACACGTTCACTCTCTTAATCAATGGCTGATAGTTGCTTGCTCCATTTATCTAACTTTAATTGAAAGAGCACATACGTGGCATCCTTTCTGGAACACAAAAGAACTACATCCTGCTTTGCGAGTTCTCTAGAAAGTCCGACAGTTCAGTCACCTATTTGTCTGGGTAAATGCACCTTCACCATTTCTAACATCCAGATGCTTTAAGCTCTTTGCTATCTTTGCTTAAAGCAAAGCAACCAGGCAGTAAACCAAATTTAACATTCTTGCTTTTATATGCTTCGCAACAAAATAAACATGTGTTGGTCATAGAAATACCTATTTAGCTAACAGGACAAATTGGTCAAACTTATTTTCATCGCATAGAAAAATGCAAATGTGTAAAAATACACAGCACCTTCAAACTTCATGAACCAGAACAATACCCTAAACATTTGTTAAAGAAATCTGAACTAACTCTGGTTTGCAAATTTTTTTTTCTCTCGCTAGGAATGTCATTTTGAATAGTCTGGCGATATTCAGTCTTTTCATACCTGACAGATTCGAATGGCCTGGTCCAGCACAGATTTCGTATCTGTGGCATAATCAGGGCACGGCAAGGCAGCTTGGCTAAAATGTGCTTGGAGCAGCAGGTGGGCTTTAGTGTGTGCATTGTCAAATGTATGTGGGTTTACTTCAATGGGAAGATGCTTAGCCAGATCACTATTCAGCTGGTCTTCGTTGTGGCGCACTGGAAGGTCTGCATATTCTGTAGCATTCTGGGAAAAATGAAAACAAATATGAGATTAGATTTTTAAGACTTAGCTGGTACAAATGTCAACAGTATAGAGGTCAAATGAACAAATAAGAAAAGGCACACTGGATCAAATAATGAAAGTAAACCAAGGTGGTTGAAGAAATTCTAGGTTATAATCGTGGTTTTACAGTCTGATGTATTCCACATTTATCTTAAATTTAAAAAACTATGAAATTTAATATAGATATGACTGTTCATAAACATAACGATGTTGAGATGTTTCTCAACAAGAACTACTGTTCCACAATAAAACATCCAGAAAATATTCTCATCAGCCAAATCCTTTCATGTTTTTCGACACAGTACTTGCTTTACAGATCATTTTTAAATGCATTTAAACATTCACTTCAAATGATTAAGCAAAAAAAAAAGACTTAATGGCCTTGTGGATGCTGTTAAAATGTACGCATTTTCATTCGTTAGCATTTGCCGATCAAAATTCTGACTTTTTCTTGAAGGTCTTTTTTATTACATAAATTAAGCCAATGGATTAGTTTATTTATCCAGCTGGTAACACACTTAGGAACATAGGAACAGGAGTAGGCCATTCGATCTGCCGAGCCTGCTCTGCCATTCAATTTGATCGCGGCTGATCATCTACCTCAAAGCCACTTTCCTGCAGTATCTCCACATCCCATAGATCGATTTCTGTCTTGAATATGCTCAATGATTGAGCTTCTACAGCCCTCTGGGGTAGCGAGTTCCAAAAGATTCACCAAGAAATTCCTCCTCATCTGTCTTAAATGGCTTATCCCTTATCCTTAGATTATGCCCCCCTGGTTTGAGGCTCACCAGCCAGGGGAAACATCTATCTACATCCACCCTATTACACCCTGTAAGAATATTGCAAATTTCAATGAGGTCACCTTCATTCTTCGAAACTCTAGGGAATACAGACCCAGTCTTCTCAATCTCTCCTCATAAAACGATCCCGCCATCTCAGGGATTAATCTGGTGAACTTCCGTTACACTCCTTCTATGGCAAATATATCCTTGTTTAGATAAGGGGACCAAGTCCTCCTGAAGCCTTCTTGCATCCGCCTTACAACTTACATTCCCAACTACTTAGGTATCATCAGCAAATTTGAAAATATTACAATTGGACCCCACATCCAAATCATTCATATTGATTGTGAACGCTGTGGACCTAGCACAGTTCCTTGCGGTACCCCACTAGTAACAGCCTTAAAACCATGGGAATGATCATTTTATTTCATACTCTCTGCTTTCTGTCGGATAACCGATTCTCAATCTGTGCTAGTGTGGTTCTCCCAATCCCATGCGCTCTAATTTTATTTGCTAACCTCCTGCATGGGAGTTATCAAAAGCCTGCTGAAAATCCAAATACACACTGGTTCCAAGTTTGTCAAACATGATTTTCCTTTCATAAATCCATGTTGACTCTGCCCAATTTTACCATTCCTTTCTAAATGTCCAATTATCACATCCTTAATAATAGATTCTAACATTTTCCTTATCACTGACATCAAACTAACAGGTCTGTAGTTCTCCATTCTCCCTCTTCCTCCCTTCTTAAATAGTGGGGTTGTATTTGCTACTTTCCAGTTCGCAGAAACCGTTCCAAAATTTAGAGAATTTTGAAAGATAACCTCGATGTATCCACTATCTCTTTAGTCACCTCCTTCAACAATCTGGGATGGAGTGGATGAAGTCCAGGGGATTTATCAGCCTTCAATCCAGTTAACTTTTCAAATACTACCTCTTTGCTAATGTTAATTTATTTTAGTTTCACAAATCCCTTGGTTGTCTAGCATTTCTGGGATATTTTCTGTAATTTTCTTCTGTGAAGACTGATGCAAAGTAACTGTTTACTTTCTCCATCGTTTGCCTGTTTTCCACTATAAATTCTCCTGTGCCCACCTGTAACGAGCCCACATTTGCCCTAGCTAATCTTTTCCTTTTCACGTACCTAAAGAAGCTTCTACAGTCCACCTTTATGTTCCTCACTAGTTTGCATTCATATTCTGTTTTTCCTTTCTTAATCAGTTTCTTGGTCCTCCTTTGCTGAGTTCTAAATTGCTCCCAATCCTCAGACTTACCACTTTTTATGGCATCCATATAAGCTATTTCCTTTAATGTAATGATATCATTAACTAAATCATGGTTGATTTACCTTTCCCTTTGGGTATTTGTGTCTTAGAGGAATGTATATCTGTTGCCGACTGTGTAGTATTTCTTTAAATACTAGCCATTGCCTGTCTATTCTCAAATATTTTAGTGTATTTTCCCAGTCCAGCATAGTCAGCTTGCCCCTCAGACCTTCATAATTTCCTTTCTTCAGATTTAAGGCCCTAGTTTCAGAATGAACATATCACATTCAAACTTAGTGCAAAATTCTATCATGTTAGGGTCACTATTTTCCAAAGGCTCCTTTGCAGCAAGGTTATTAATTAGCCCTTTGTCATAACACACTAAATCCAAAATAGCCCGATCCCATGTGGAAGGGAGAATAAGTGCCCTCAGGCAAGGGAAGAGGCTGCAGGGCTAGGACATGACTGGGGAAGGGCTTATCCAGGGTGTGTTGATGTGTGCAAGTGACCTTAAGAAGGTGAAGACTGAGGAAGCAGTCTCCAGAGGAGATGAGGCCAGATGGAGATGTGAGGGTGTGTGTGAGAGAAAGTGGTGATGTCCCTTGAGCTGGCAGTGAGTGAGATGCTAGTGAATGTGTGATGGGCTTGTGAGTGTGAGAACTTAGAGCGATGAGATGGTTGCCTTATCCTGGCTGCACGGATGAGATCATTTATCCTTTTTCTGCGCTGGATGGTGAACCTCTTCTGTGCAGTGTTGGCAGTGATCACCTCTGCCACTGCCTCCCACGCCACAGTGGTGACACTGATGGGCCTCCTGCGGCCAGAGAGGGGGTAGAGGACATCACGGTGAGCTCCAAAAGTGTCCAGAAGGCATTTCAATGATGCTTCACTGAATCGGGGAGCTGCAGTCTTCTTGCCTTTTGTGGTCATGTCTTCTGTGCAGCAGCCCTGGGTGGGAAGCACCGAGGGGTGTGCGTGCGGCCGCACTTTAAATATGGTGTCTGGCGTGAGGAAACGGCAAGGTGACTATGCGGAGGGTGAATCGGAGGCCGCCCGACAGTGAAACGGTGTGTAACCTGGGAATGCATGATTAATGAGGCAGGATTGGGGGCCATACGATGTGAAAGGTTGCCATTGCGGCCAGCGGGTAAAATGTTCTTTTTCCCGCCCGCTGCTGCACTTAGTGCAAATCTGGGAAGATTCCACCCCACATCTTGATCTTTCGATCTAAGATCCTCTCTTACCCATGTACTAATCTTGTGCCTTATTAAGAATGCTTCCCCGCCTCCCTTTTCTTTGTAAATAGTTGTCTACCTTCCTTCCCTGTTGTTTCTAATATCCACTAAAAATAACATGGATGCATCAAACAAAACTCTGAAAAGAGCAAAAGTGATAACTTCAAAACTTTGATAGGCCCTGTTGAAAACTGCCCCCCTGATGCTAGTTCTAATTCATTTTTTGGGAGCGGCTTTCTAAAATTAAAAGTAACTTTTTAAAGTTGAATGCAAGGGAGGGAAGCCAAAATGCAGAAGATTTACTGAAATTCTGTAACTGTTGGAACAACCTCAGCTTTGGGCTTGACAGCAGTCCATCAGAAGAAGCACATCAATGGTTGCTACAGCAATTTGCACACCACATGCAAAGTAAAGCAAATGAGCAAAGGGAGGGCAGATGCTTACTTGATTTGGGGACAGCTTTTCAACGGGTCCTGACTGAACATGGGGAAGCTAACAATGGCACCATATATTGGAGAGGCCCTTCTTTTAGTACTGGTAGAGTGTGATTATATTTCATACACAGCAGTTAGGTCTGATCCAAGATCTGAGGTCCAATTAGTTATCAATGACATTTCAATTTTTGACAGTTAAAAAGATTATGAGGTACTTTGTAAAGGCAAAGAATGTTCTGATTTCTACAAGTGCAATCTAATTTACTATTTCACATCAGATAATACAAATCGAGTTCAACTTTTCACCTGTCATAAAGCACAACCTTGTTCTGATCCATGCATTTTCAAGTTAGGATATTGTCATATTTGAATGCCTT
This sequence comes from Cetorhinus maximus, assembly GCF_964194155.1. Classification (NCBI taxonomy): domain Eukaryota; kingdom Metazoa; phylum Chordata; class Chondrichthyes; order Lamniformes; family Cetorhinidae; genus Cetorhinus; species Cetorhinus maximus. The sequence goes on from NC_135883.1 coordinate 130,477,072, forward strand.
ATCCAGAAATATGGTGCTGAAAAGTTTATTCATGTTGTTGTTAAAAGCCATATGCAGAGCTCCTCTACGACCAAGTGGGCAAACTAATTGCCCAAGGAAACAAACATCAGAAGTCCCCAGAATGGATTATTAGTCTATGCAGAGCTATTTAATTTCGGCAGGTTGATAGTTAAAGGTGCTACAATTGACTTCAGTTGCCTTAGATTGATGGGGAGAGGGAAAAGAATTAGTCAGGGTTCCCACAGTTGATTGCTAACGAATCTCATTTGCAGTGGGTGCAGGAATAGAGAGACCTGCGGGTACGTACGCACAAATTGTTGATGGTCGCAGGGCAGGTTGAAAAAGTGGTTAAAAAGACACACAGGATCGTGGGCTTTATAAATAGAGGCATAGAATATTTTTTTTTTTTTTTTTTGTAAAAATATACTTTATTCATAAAAAATCTTCAATCACATTCAAAACCATTTCAAAAACAACATTACAAGGGTACAATCCAGGTTAAACTTTTACAAAATGTATCACCAGGTGCATCAGTACAAACAATATTACAGTCATTTACAGCCTTTCATTTTGATCTGTACAGCCCGAGGGGCTCTAAACAGTTCCCAGTCTCTCGGTGCGCTGTGGTAGAAAGGTCTTAGACAGCGACCCTTCCCCATTGCGCCTTGGCGGCAGCTGCCCCAAGCTTTAGTGCGTCCCTCAGCACGTAGTCCTGGACTTTGGATTGTGCCAGTCCGCAACAATCGGTCGGGGACAACTCTTTGTGCTGGAAAACCAACAAGTTTCGGGCAGACCAAAGCGCGTCTTTCACCGAGTTGATGATCCTCCAGCTGCAGTCGATGTTTGTCTCGGTGTGTGTCCCTGGGAACAGCCCGTAGAGCACAGAGTCCTGTGTCACAGAACTGCTCGGGATGAACCTCGACAGCAACCACTGCATCTCTCTCCAGACTTTCTTTGCAAAGGCACAATCCACAAGGAGGTGAACAACGGTCTCTTCCCCACCACAGCCACCTCGAGGGCATCGTGCAGAGGGGGTGAGACTCCTGGCGTGTAGGAAGGATCTGACGGGGAGGGCCTTTCTCACCACCAGCCAAGCTACGTCTTGGTGCTTGTTGGAAAGTTCTGGCGATGAGGCATTCTGCCAAATGACTTTGACAGTCTGCTCGGGGAACCATCCCACAGGGTCCACCCTCTCCTTATCCCTCAGGGCCTCTAGGACGTTACGTGCTGACCACTGCCTGATGGACTTGTGGTCAAAGGTGTTTTTCTGCATAAATTTTTCCACCAGGGACAGGTGGTACGGCACGGTCCAACTACTTGGAGCGTTCCGCGGCAGCGTGGCCAGACCCATCCTTCGCAACACCGGGGACAGGTAGAACCTCAGCACGTAGTGACACTTGGTGTTTGCGTACTGAGGGTCTACGCACCGCTTGATGCAGCCACACACAAAGGTGGCCATCAGTATGAGGGCGATGTTGGGCACGTTTTTTCCCCCTTTATCTAGAGGCTTGTACATCGCGTCCCTGCAGACACGATCCATTTTCGACCTCCAGATAAAGCGGAAGATGGCTCGAGTGATCGCCATCGCGCAGGAGTGTGGAATGGGCCAGACCTGCGCCACGTACAGCAACAGCGAGAGTACCTCACACCTGATGACCAGGTTCTTACCCGCAATGGAGAGGGAGCGTCGCTCCCACATGCCCAGTTTCCTTTTCACCATAGCCACTCGCTCCTTCCAGTTTCTAACGCATGCCCCGGTCCCTCCGAACCATATCCCCAGCACCTTCAGGCCGTCAGCCCTGACAGTGAAGGGGACAAAGGATCGGTCAGCCCAGTTCCCAAAGAACATGGCCTCGCTCTTCCCACGATTTACCTTGGCTCCCGAGGCCAGTTCGAACTGGTCGCAGACGTGCATCAGTCTGCGCACCGACAGCGGATCCGAGCAGAAGACGGCGACGTCGTCCATGTACAGGGAGGCTTTTACCTGAGTGCCTCCACTGCCTGGGATCGTCACTCCTCTTATGCCCGGATCCTTCCTGATGGACTCGGCAAAGGGTTCTATGCAGCACACGAAAAGGACAGGCGAGAGAGGACAGCCCTGCCTGACTCCAGATTTAATCGGAAAGCTATCTGTTTCCCACCCATTGATTGAGACTGCGCTACTGATGTTAGTGTAGAGCAGTTGGATCCAATTTCGAATTCCCTCCCCAAACCCCATTTTGGAGAGCACATCCCCCATGTAGGTGTGCGATATTCTGTCAAAGGCCTTCTCCTGATCCAAGCTGATGAGGCAGGTATCCACACCCCTGTCCTGTACATAGGCAATCGTATCCCTGAGCAGCGCCAGGCTGTCAGAGATCTTCCTGCCTGGCACAGAGCAGGTCTGGTCAGGGTGAATCACCAATTCCAGAGCGGATTTGACCCGGTTGGCGATGACCTTGGACAGAATCTTATAGTCCACATTCAACAGTGAAATGGGTCGCCAATTTCTAATTTCCTAGAATATAATAACGAGGATGTTATGATGAACCTTTATAAAACATTGGTTTGGCCTCAACTGGAGTAGTGTGTCTAACTCACGGCACCACATTTTAGGTAGGATGTGAAAGCTTGAGAGAGGGTGCAGAAAAAAATTACAAGAATGATTCCAGGGATAAGGGTTTCAGTTGTTTGGATAAACTGGAGAACATTGGATTTGTTCTCCTCAGAGAAGAATTGAGAGGAAATTTGGTAGAGGTGTTCAAAATCATGAACACCTAAGTCTAGGCAGAATAGGGAGAGAGAGAGAGTGGGTGAGAGAAAGAAATTATTCTCATTGGTCGAAGGGTTGAGATGGGGTTGCTGTTGGCAAGGCCAGGCAGGCCTGGAGTATCTGGGAGGAAGGGGGGACACATACACAAATTGTTGATGGCAGCAGGGGGGGTGGGGGGGAGGGACAGATTTTCGGAGGGGCATCTAATCTGGAAAGGTGGCCAGAGGAGACACCTGACAACGCCCCCCCCCCCCCCCCGCCAAAACCCATCTTGCCTGATGCCTGAGCAGGGTGACATGTCAAGCTTCCCCCCAGTCGCTGACCTCCTCCCTCTGGCCTAAAATTTGCAGTCAGGGCGGGAAGCAGCCCTTAAGTCGCCACCAGCAGGTGGGGACCCGTAAAATTCTCCAGGTGGCTTTCCCATCGCCCACCCCTGACCTGTCTGCAATTTTACAGGTTGGGGTGGGCGAGGCCTAGCGTAGCCTGCCCACCCTCAACCCAACTGAGGCCCATAACTTGCCACTTAAGAGGTGTAGGTTCAGGGCAGAAAGGAGGACTGAAGGTCAGAGTTGGAGGACCAAAGAGAACTTAAAACTGGGGGTGGTGAGCCATGCAGGAATTTGAAGATGAGGATTTTAAATTCATTGCAACAGCGGTCAGGCAGACATTGTAAATTGGTGCTGGGAGAGCAGAGGATATTAAGAATAAGATGGAATTTATGGAATGTGGTGGATGGACAAAGATAATGTTGAAGTGGCAGAGTCTAAAATTGACAAAAGCATGGATAACATGGTTGATGGTGCTGCAGTGAGATGGGGGAGACACACAATATTGCAATGTTGGATTAGAACAGATTTGGGCTGGCTTGTGATGCCAATGCTCATGCAGGTACAATGGGCATTTGGGTGGGTTCCTGAAGGAATTAGTGACTCGTATCAAAGCCTAAAAGAAAAGAGGGTAGAAAAGGAGAGAAAGCTGGGAACAAAATAATGAACATTTAAAGACTATTTTATTGATTTCTTAGAAAGCTCTGCTTAAAATTGGAGAAAACTAAAACAAAACTTTAATTCAGAATATTTAACTGTTAACAAATGCATGATCTGTACAGTCTTCTGCAGCTTTTGAAATGTTTAGACATTCTAGTCTTGGAATGTAGTGTCATATTTACTTTGAACCCTTTGGAGGTTTATTTATACTCTGATCTCTTTCTTTGGGACCTGTTTCTTTTTAAGACTCTTCAGAGTGCACTGGACTTTATTTACTAAGGAACTTCTGACTCTTTCAAGTCTCATCAGTCTTGAGAGAAAGCCATATCTTGGCTATGCTATTGGTAGGGATGTATTCCTTTTGCCTTTTCACAAATGGTAGACTTTATTTACTTCCTAGTCATTTTAAGAACTAATACTTAAGTTCTAGTCCATAGTTATAGCTGGAACATAAGTGAGGTTCATTTTCTTATCTGCATCACGCCACTAATTAAAGTAAATTGACAACAGGGACTGAAGCTTTTTGTGTAATAGAGAATGGAATTGAATGGAGTAGCAAAAGGTCGCCATAACCTATTATATTCCTATGTGAAGGGCTGGCTTCTGTGTCCTGCCCTTGTTTGTTTTGTGCAGTCCAAGCAAATTGCTTACCACCAGTCTGTATCTCTGGTTTGCCCAGCTGTCTTTGAATAAAGACATCTACTCTCACAAATGTTAAGGACAGTGATTGACAATCCTATGATGAACACTGGCTGTAACCCAGCTACTGTTCTTGAAGTCTGCAACAGAATGGAGTGAATAAGGAAACTATGCTTCATGCTGACACAAGAAGGCCTCCTGTTCCCGCAGCGACTTCCATTTTCTTCTGTACCTTCTTGAATGAAAATCTCAATCTGTGCAGCAAATGACTTATACCAAGCTTGGAGCTGCGCAGCGGGTCATTTTTAGATTAGCTGGGGTCAGAACAGGGCTACTATCACATTTTATGATTTTGAACTCTAGAGTAGTTACTAATACAAACAAAATAATGGGTAACACTGGGTATATTAAAATTATTTTAAACATACATGATATTGCTGTCTTTGTTATATGGGCAGTTAAAGCTCCAGTAAGGTGAATTAATTACATAAGGAAGTGTACAGTTAATAATGCATATTTGTGCTGTTGCAGGAACATATAATTCTATACTCTTTTTATTACCATATTGATGCTGCTCATGTTTTGAATCAATAAAACAATATCAGTAATTAGGATTAGTTTTGGCCTCAGCTGAAACATCTACCATTTTTTTGTTGAATGCATATATGCTCCAGATATGTAAAAGGGAAAATGTATTAACAAGAATATATATCAATGCACGTTATCTCACAAGATGCTCACTTTGAAACATTCAATAACTCACTGAAGTACATTCAGTGACTCAGCTACAGTACATTCAAAACTGGCTACAGTGGACAGGATGAGTGAGCATCTTTTAGTGGTTCAGAAACTAAATATAGTGAATTTTCTGACTAAATATTCTGAATTTTGGCAAATTTTGAGCCACTCAAAAACAATGCAATCAGGGTATTAAAATTATAAATTAGGAAACATCACATTGCAGTGTGAATGTCCATTTAATAGTACTATTTAAAAAATGAGCAGGCAATACCTAATTTAACAGGGTGGAAAGATACGGTTGAGCTGAGCACAAAGGTAGGCGGAAATGATCCAAATGTGGATCCGCATGACTGAATAAACTAAATGTTTCTGATTCTGTCACCTTTTATTGTAAAACATATGTTGGAGCAGGATGATAGATATTAAAGAAAATTTTGATTACATTGTGATGTAAAATTCAAGGCCACCTTACCTAGAAATGTAGGTCTGAAATTTTCGCTCGTTGGGTGTGCGCGATTGGCGGGTCCGGGAGCAGAAGGGAAATGGGCCCCCGACCGCAATCAGCCCCCAACTGCGATTTCATGCTGGCTGGCCAATTAATGGCCAGATGGCCAGCCAGCGTGAAACACGTGTTGAGAAAGGCTCAGCACAGCCAGTAGGGGCAGGCGCCGACATCACTGCGGGTGCTGGCGAACTCTTCCAGTGAGTTCCCTGAAGGCAGACAGCTGCCTCAGGGAGCTGCAAACCTCCACAGAATAAACAAAACAACGAAAATGCCTCAAAGTATGTCAATGCAGCACAATCAAGCACCTGAAAGCATACCTCATTAAAAAAAAGTCCCCAGATATCTCTATTTATTTTATTTCCCCACAGAGATTTCGTCCCACCTGGATCAAGGTTGGAGCAAAAATGTAAAGGCCGCCTAGCCAATTGGCCCAACCGTAAAAGTGGATGGGCCGCGAAAAATCACTTTCAATTGCCACCTTAATGGACTTAATTGTCTGACTGCCACGTGCACCTGTCGAGCGAGATAGCTTGCAAGTGTGTGATGACACTGGGACACTCACCCGACGTCAGCTTGCGCTATTTCGAAGCTGGACGGGTCGGGCGCGTGCCCGCCCGCCCGCCTGCAGGACATAGGTTTCTGGACATAGGAAGGTTCATTCCCACGTTAAAGGTACTGTTATTTGTATTTTTGGCACATCATTGGTGGACAAGCTTTTAGTTGATAAGATCCCAAACTCTGGAATTTCCTCCCTACACTTTTGTTCTTTTTTCTTCTTCTCCTCATTTAACACACTCCTTAAAACCCACCTCTTTAACCAAAGTTTTAGTCACCCTTCCCCAATATCTCCATTACCCTAGTGTTGATTTTTGTCTGACTGTGCTTCTATGAACTGCTTGGGATGTTTTTGAAGTTAAGGGTACTACTTATTTATTTATACTATTTTACCTGTAGCCTTAATAACACTAAAATAATCAAGTCTTTAAGGAAAGGGACACTTCAAACTGGAAAATGTTATAACATTTTTTGGAGACAATTCAGCGAAAAATTGCAAGTCATTTCAAATTAAACGTTACTGCCTTGAAGGTGAGGTCAAGAACAGCGTTAACATAAAGTTCTCTTTCATAATAATTATCAAACACATTTTTCACTTTTTTACCTGGCCATTAATAATCTCCATGCCAGGGAGGCTTGCAAACCTGTAAGGGAAGCTGTCTGAATTATGCCCATTAATTTAAATGGAAGGAAAATCAGGCAGCCTCTGTTACAGCCAATGATTCTCCTTGCCCGAATTTCCACTGTGCACTCTGCCCAGGTGATTATTTAATGCCAACGATAGAAATCTGCTGTGATATTTCCTCTCAGAGAATATAAAGGAGCCCCCTTTGGCTTTGACCAAAGGGTGTCAGGGATGGAAAACATTCACCTCTATATTTCTGTCATTGAAATGAGCAGGGCTTGGCCCATTCCTGGATGTTGACTGTACTGCTCAAATGACAAATTTAAGATGCACGAGAACAAGCCAAGAGAAGCATTCCTTTCGTCTTCCTTCTCCATCCCCATCTCTCCATAGGGGAAGTAGGAGAGGACCTTTCCTGGACAGTACAACTAAAATGCAAGAGTGAACCTAGGTTCTGTTGCTCTGGAGCAACTCTTTAATGTTTAAAATTACCAGCTGGAGACATTGAAGTAGATACCCAAATGCCGCAGGGGTGTAGTTGAGTGCCTTACTACTTCATCAACTACTCACTGAAAGTGAATAGGACTTAATCTTTAAACTGTTTGCCTGGTAAGAGATGAGCAATAAGGTTGTAGTTAATGGGCACCAGACTTTAGGGCAACCTTGATTAATCTGTAACATACAGAGGTGACAAAACAGGATTACATTATTTCCTCACATTCCAGCCTGTACGTTGGAGCTCTAGTCATTTTGTGCTTATAAAACCTTTTCAAAAAATTCAATCTCTACTGTTGGTAAAAACAATTGTTAAAGGTGGTGAAGGTTTTAAAACATCAAATAGCTTAGATAAGGTAAATCCTCAATATTACTTTAAAACAAGCAAGGATGCTAAGACCAGGGGTCATAAGCATAAACTAGTGAAAAATAAATTTTGATCTGATATTAGGAGGATTTTATTCATACAGAGGTTGATAAATGTCTGGAAAATCTGACAAGCAGCATCAACCTAAAGGGTATTCAACAGGTAGTTGATTATGAAGCAGGGAGTGTAAGAAAACTGGAAGGACAAGCTTTGGTGCAGCAAATTGTCATTCTAGTTCTTGACATTTATATTAATTTCAACCCTCCAAAGGCAGCAACAGAATTCCTGCACTACAGCTGCACAGCACTCTGACGCTTACCCAAGAATACTTTAAGAGCTGATCTTACAAGATTATGCTCCTGTCCCTGCAAAGGGTGGGGGAGGAAAGACAAAGGGAGGTCTGGGATGGATATTGAAAATATTGGGATCTGGCACCGCACAGTGTTCTGACAATCATAATTAAGCAACAGTGAAAAATAATTTCCCACTGTGCTTTATTTAAAAATACAATCACTGATACTTATTTTAAATAGTAATCCAGAATTCCACACCTACTCCAAGAAAACCTCTGCAACAAATCCCTACCTCTGTCATGACCTGTAGCTGTCGTGAACTCTAAGCTACTCTCAAATATTGGGTGCTGGGTTCTGGTCTTAGCAGATGGGCGGGGGGGGGGGGTTGGAATCTTAAAGGGGTCTCCGAGCAGTGGCTTATGGAAGTCAACAGTATTTAAAATATAGCTGAATATTAATTTGTTGAAGAAGATGGCTTGTATTATTTCAATTAAATACTACTGAATATACCTTTAAAATAAGTAGGCTTTCCCTGCTGGGAAAACCATTTCAACAATTCCCTTCCTTCACCATATCCTAACCACATATGACCTGGAATCCCAAGGTTCTCTCCACCCATGCATAGTTAAAAATCTAGATCCTGATGATTACAGTATTGATTTTAAAAGCATTTGAAGTGCTACAAAATTTCCATAGGGTGTTGGGGACTAGGGATGCAAGGAGAAGATCCTTGGATCTTAAGGCTCAGGGGAATTATGCAGTCTGTGAGGAGGGGGTGGGGCTGAGGGGACTAGGGAGGCAACAGTGATGGGACTTGAGTTGGAATGGGGAGAGAGTTGGTGGGAGGATGAGGAAGGAGAGGATAGGTCTCAACAAGAGGGATTCTCAATTTTTATACCTCTGTTACAAGTTTTGAATTTGCCCTCAATGTTCTCTAAGATATAGTGTTGTTTAAGAAAATAATGAATGAATGTGTATTTCAGAGAATGCAGATGTCACCACTGCGTGTTACAGTTCAGAACGGAATGTGGACCACACTGGTGACATTCACAGAATTCCTGGCACAAGTATTGCAAAGCAGACATGGAAATGGAAGCCATGGGCAGAATGTTCTGCCTGTCGGGTGGGCGGGCCCGACCCAATCTCCGGCGGGCGGGGGTCCGATCCCCGCCGAGAAGCGGGCCCCGCCGCCAGTTTACGTGGGCGGGCCAATTAAGGCCCACCCAGCGTGACGTCCGGCAGGAAGTGCTATGCGCTTCCTGTGCGGGCGGGGGGGTGAGGATTCCCCAAAAGCGAGAGTGCGCTCTTTTGCGCATGCGCACGAAAGAGCGCACATCTCCCTGAGGCTAAGTGTTGCCTCAGGGAGATCGCTTCCACTTCTAAAAATATGAAAATTAGAAAAAAAAAAATTCCCTAACATGTCCCCCTCATGTTAACTTTTGATGGGACATTATAATTTACATTATGATGGGACATTATAATTTACATTATAAGTTTATTAAACTTTTTAAATCCCGACATGAAACCTCATCCCGCCGGTGGATGAGGTTTCATGTTTTTTCTATTGCCCGGCGGGGCTCCTGGCCTGCCCGCCAACCTTAAGGTTGGACGGGCAAGTCCTTTAATTGTATAATTGATCTTGTCAATGGCCTCAATTGGCCATTGACAGGCGGGTGGGCCCGCAGCTGATTTTGCTGCGGGCCCGCCTTCCTGAAAATTTAAGTGGGGCGGGATGACCTCGGGGTTCTGCCCGACGTCATCCCGCGTCATTTTACGCGTCGGCGAGAGGGGTGCCCCCTGCTCGCCGACGGCAAAATTCTGCCCCATGAGGGGGAAGAATTAGCGGCTGATCAAGAACCACCCTGTGCATCACAATAACTGGCTGCTGTCGAAATAAACTTGCAATTATGTGAGCTACAGGAAATGCTCAAAGCAGAATTGGATGGCGTTGATTGGTTACTGCCTTAATTGTCTCTAAGGAACAGAAGAATGATGATGACAACAATGGTGCTGGTCATTCCTGTAAGCAGTCTAAGCAGCATATATTCAGGAGCATGCCTGTACAACCCAATATCTCATTATATGATAACATAACCCAGAGGTGTAAAAATAGAAGCACTTTGAATTCTGAACTGGATATTCTGGGTGCTGAATTCCCCGTGCCCCCGGTTAAAAATCTCACAGAGAGCCCAAGGGGAATACCAGCTGCCACAGAGCTAAGAAATGGCTAGTTGGTTAAATCCTGGCAATGGCGGGACATGGCCCTTAATTGAGATTTAATTGCCCAGTTAAGGGCTGCAATTGACTCAGTGGTTTTAATGCAATGGGTGCAGAGGGTAGGTGGGTGCTGGATTTAATGAGCCCCCTTTCCCCGGCTTCAAACCTGCCGGTGAAGGAGCATAAAATCTAGTACATGGCATGGGTATTTATGGGGAGGTGGGGAAGGAGCAGGGTCGGAGAGTTGTAGCAGCCGGGAGACCTGGAAATGCACGAGGTCCTCCCAAAAGTTAACAGCAGGACTTCATTTAGATTTTTTTCCCATTTCTTGGCCAGCAGTCCACATGAGATCCTGATGTGCTGTGGGGTGGGATGGTCTACGCTGAAAGCTGCAGTTTGGAATCAGGGAGGAATGAGGGAGAGATCTGCAGTAGATGGGGGGTGGTGGTGAAGGCATGAGGAGATGGGCAAGTGGGGAAGAGAATATGGGTCAGGGGTTGAAGGTGATTGCAGCAGTAGAGGGTGGGGGACTGTTGTGTTTGGCCACTTTATTCCACACGCAGCAAGTGAACAGATGGTAACAGTGAAAGCAAATTTAACTCAAACTCATTTCTCACCTTAACAAATAGGAAAAAATAATAAACCATGCGCCTTCTCCATTTTGTGGGCTGGCTGATTTGTTTTTGGTAGACCTTTATTTTTTGAGAAATTCTACCTGCCAAAATTAATGTTATTCATTGCAGTTTTCTGATCAGGGTCCCAGATTATTAGTAATAGAGTCATTACGGCACAGGAGGAGACCATTCAGCCCATCATGCCCATGCCAGCTTTCTGTACAGTAATCCAGCTATTCCCTCTCTCTACTCTACACCTTGCCATCTCGTGTTTAAACACAACTACCTATGTTCTGCTTTTCTCTTTGTCCTCTTAGCTAGTCGGGGATTCAGCATTAGGCCTAACAATAAAAACAGCTAACTCTTCTTCCCGAGTGTGGGTTTAAAGAGTACCTGCTCTGCTATTTTCAAGATGAATGGTGCTATCCTGACTAATGTGCTTGGTATGATATAACTGATCCTCACTGCGTCAGCTGTGGCATTGCACAAACCAGCCTTTCTGGCTTCAACATACATTGCCAACGTTTGATGATTGTGGATGTTTTTTAAATCTGTGAGAATTCACTTTGCTTTAAAACACACCACAGAAGTAGAACTCAATCCCCAAATCCTTTCTGTCAAGAAAAATAAATAATCAAATATTCTGAAAGGCAGCAACTGCCAAGACGGACAGGACTGCAGAAAACAGTCACATGCAGTTTGAAAGTCCCAAATGCAAGCAAGCAATTGGAACGTGTTACTTGATGGAAAGCATGCATATATGCAAGATTTTCAGATGAGAAAACTTGAGGAAGTGTCAGTCATAGGCAATGCCACCCTTCAGACGCCATATCCTACAAATTCTGACTCTCCAAAGCCTGTTCACCATTTACATGGCAGAAGTGTGATTGGAATACTCGTCACTTGCCTGGATGAATGCAGCTCCAACAACACCCAACAAGCTCAACACCATCCAGAACAAAGCAGCCCACTTGATCGACATCCCACCACATATTGGTAGTAGTATATACCATATACCAGGTGCACTGCAGCATCTTGCCGAGGCTCCTTTGACAGCTCCTTCCAAACTCATCACCTTGACCGCCTAGAAGGACAAGGGCAACAGATACATGGGAACACAACCACATGCAAGATCCCCCCTGACTCCACACACTACTCTGATTTGAAATTTTATCACTGGTCCTTCACTGTCGCTGGGTCAAAATCCTGGAACTCCCTTCTTAACAGCACTGTGGGTGTACCTACCACCACATGGACTGCAGTGGTTCAATAAGTAGCTAACAACCACCTTCTCAAGGGCAATTAGGGATGAGCAATAAATGCTGACCTTGCCAGCGATGCCCACATCCCATGAAAGAAGTAAAAAAAAAATGGGCAGAATTTTGCCCTTGACGGGCGGGTGGGCCCCACCGGCTCATCGGTGGGCGGGCAGCCGACTGCCACCGCCGAAACGGGCCCCGCCGCCATTTTAAGTGGGCGGGCCAATTAAAGCCTGCCCAGCGGGCCGCCCAATTGGAAGCGCTATGCGCTTCCTGTGCGGGGGGGTGGATTCCCCAACTTTCAGAGTGCGCTCTTTCGCACATGCGCACGAAAGAGCGCACATCTCCCTGAAACTAAGTGCTGCCTCAGGGAGATCACTGAAAGACTGGCAAATATAAAAAACAGAACAATAAAAAGTTCATTAACATGTCGCCCTCATGTGAAAATGTCACACGAGATGGGACATGTTAATGAAATAAACAAAAACTTTATTAAACTTTTTTAAAACCGCTATCAAACCTCATCCTGCCACTGGATGAGGTTTGTTAAAAAAAAAAAATCACCTATCTGCCTGCCCGTTGGGCCCGTGCGCCGAGCCGAAGTTCACACGGGCCCCTCAAAATCGTCGATGATTGGCAAGTTAAGGGTCTTAATAAGGCCTTTAATTAATGGCGGGCATGCGTCCCGCTGCATAGTGCGCCCGCCGACTGAAATATCGTGATGCCGCGCGCTGACGTCAGGACGCTCATGCGACATTTTAAGCGCTGGCGTGCGGGCTCCGCCACCCGCACGCTAGCCAGAAGATTCTGCCCTATGCATTCAAAAAAACTAACAAAAGCCACAAGCTGATGGTTTTTCTGACCTTGAAACAACCCAAGAACAGGTAAGAATCTGGGGAAATTTCCAACAGTAGTCTCTAACTGGTCTAAAGATTCATTTAGACTATTTTTCTACAGAGAAGGGTACATCAGACGTGATCTTAATGAGGCAGGTCAAATTAGTACAACTTAGCTACAAATTCCAGACTACTTGTGAGGAATATCAACACAACTTAGAGCACCTTTAACGCAACAAAAATCTCAAGGCGCTTCACAGGAGAACAAGAGAGTAAAATATGACACCGAGCCACAGGAGGAGATATTAGGTCAGATGATCAAAAGCTTGGTCAAAGAGGTAGGTTTTAAGGACTGTCAAGGCCATGGAGGGATTTAAAAACAAGCTTGAGAATTTTAAAATCAAGGGCAGAATTTTTAGGTTGGCAAATCAGGCGTGATGACGTCCTGCCAGCTTCCCAACGCCCTCTCGTGCTTGCGCGATATTCGGTTGGCGGGTATGCACGAGTGTCAGAAACGCGCCCGCTGACAATTAAAGTTGTTAAGGTTCCAATTGTCCTCGATTCTTCGTGGTCCGTCCAACCTTAATGTTGGCGGACGGGCGAATCCAAGGGCAGGATGAGGTTTCCGTTATTAAATAAAAAAGATAAAAAATGGGCAGAATTTTCATCATGTATCTGTTCAGGTGACTGATTCTGATGCGTGGGCATTCTTTTCGTGATTTTAAAACCTTTATTTAATTGTTTTGAAGTCTTCAGCTCCCTGAGGCAGCTCTCTGCCTTCAGAGAGCTTTCATTCAGCGGTCACCTGCGCCCACGTCAGCACGCACCCTCCTCCTGCCCCCACACCAGCAACACTGAGCATTTCAGCATGCGCTTCACGCTGGCTGGCGGTTAATTGGCGGCCGGGGGCCAATCGCGGATGGCGGTCTGTTCCCTGGCCGCTCCCGGGCCCAGCAATCGCACCTGCACACTGACCTAAAAATCCTGCCCCAAGATATTGTTTGAATGCAAGCCAATGCAGGTCAGCGAGCACAGGGGTGATAGTGAATGGGACTTGGTGCGAGTTAGGACACGGGCAGCAGGGTTTTGGATGATTTCAAATTTATGGAAGGGCGGGTAGTAAAATGTGGGAGGCCAGCCAGGAATGTGATGGAATAGTCAAGTCTAGAAGTAAAAAACGCACGAATGAGGGTTTCAGCAGCAGATGAGCTGAGGCAAGGGTGAGGTTATTGATGTGGAAATAGATAGTCTTAGTGATGGCATGAATGTGTGGTCGGAAAATAGTCAAATGTGACACCAAGGTTGTGAACAGTCTGGTTTAGTCTGAGACTGTTGCTAGGGAGAGGGCTGGAGTCAGTAGCTAGGGAATGGATTTCGGAATGGGGATCAAAGACAATGGCTTTAGTCTTCCCAACATTTAACTGGAGGAAATTGCTGCTTATCTAGTACTGGACGTCGGATAGCAGACTGATAATTTAGCAACAGTGGAGGAGTCAAGTGAATTGGTGGTGAGGTGAGGTATCATGACTGATCAGCAATAATTTTGCAAAACGAATTGAGATGTACACATTGCACAAGTGTATGCTAGACAAAATAATCTTGTTTGGTTTCTGGAAAATTTGAGCTAATCAGAATCACATTATTGGCCTGGGATTTTTATTTAAATACTCTTTCACCATTCGTTGACTTCACTGTTCCTCACCACATCTTTCACAAACTGCTACCATATTCTCTGACTCATACAGCAATATCATGGGAGATCCATTGTGAATATTCTAAAAAAAAATGAAATTTCTTAAGGCCTTTTAATTTCTTACAACACTATATTTTGGAAGAATTGAAATTTTCATTTTTAAAAAAAAAATGCCAATTATTTTCCCTTTGAGAAGTGATGTTGGAAACCGATGGCAAAAATGCTGTTAAGAAAATGTATACTGACAGAGTACATTAGCTCAGTGTGTCAAATTGTCAGCTTAAGTTGGCTATAGCAATAAAGTGTTTAGATACTTGAAATGAATACATGCTATTCAATGCTAAAACCTCTGAGAGCTATTGGAAACAGTGGCTCACGCCTTATTCAAGCTTTTCCTATTCTGAAAAGTGCAAAGCCAAAGGCTCTTGATGCTATTAGTGGAATTCTACATAAGAACAGCAGCTAAAGTTTGACGGATTCCACACATCAACAACAAGCTCTTGATTTTGCTTACTGCAACTATCAGGGATCTTGTGGCAAAAGCAACCAGCAAAAATATTAAAAGTTGTACCTCCACATTAGGTGTGATAATTTTTCTTATACTTTAGATCAATGTGGAAAGCTAGTGAAAAACATGGGGCAGGGGTCAGAGTCAAACAGTTCAGTGCCTATATTAAATCCTTAGGGAGTTTCAAGTTGCACATTCACTATGCAGTTTGAGGTATAAAGTACAAATTGCTGATAGTTTTACTGATGACCGGGGTCAGGAGTTTGAATGAGCTGGGCCACTATGCAAAGAGCAGCAAGAGGTCAGTGGAGAAAGGCGATGGTGGGAACAAGTCATATGAGTAAACAGACAGCCAAAGAAGTGTAAAATTGGATGCAATCCTTTTTTTAAGTTTAAGGTGGCAATAGCCAGGATTGTAGATACACCAATTAAAAATAGAGAAAAAAAGTGCTGTGGATTATATCTGCTTTAATCTTAAAAAGGACAAAATGCACACTAAATAGATGTTTGTCAAGAATCAATCAGCAAAATGTTGAAGAATTTATAATCTTTTGCAACTACTACATTTCTGGATCTAAATAGAAACAATGACAAGTTTTTCAAAGTTTAGTCCGAGGGGACTACAAATTATGGAAACTTATATGTCAGCGTATATTGAATTACGTCTTTTGCAAGTGGGAGTGGGTCACTTCTTTGGCCTCTCATTTGGAAAATGGTGCAGTTTGGTACAAAAATGGAAAGTGTTGGAGATATTCAGCAGGTCAGGCAGCAATTGTGGACAGGGAAACAGAGTTAATGTTTCGGGTCAATGGTCTTTTGTCAGAACTGGTGAAGGTTCTGATGGGAGGTTATCCACCTGGAACGTTGGACTGGATTTTGGAAACCTGCCGACAGCCCTGGAATTTCCCAGTGCCAGCATTTTACCACCTTCCAGGCTATTTTTGAGGAGGTAGGTCAGGCAATCCACTCTCAAGTGGCGAATAGCTTGTTAAAATAATTACAAGGTCTCTTAAGGCCAATGATCAGAGGTCACCTGGAATTTTCCAGTAGGCCTGCAGGGCCCCAGCAGCATGCGGAACTCAGCAGATGCCTGGAGTCAGCCTCACAGCAGCAGACCAGTTGGCCAGAGTCCAGGATCAGTTGGAGCCTCCCTCCTCAACCTCCTCCCAATGCCTGGCAACCCACCCCAGGGGTGCCATAAAATTCATCCCATGGTAACTCAAAGTATACCATTACAAAAAAAGCAATTGTGAAGTACAATGAATTCAGTGCACACGGTTTTTTTTAAAGATAATAATTGATTGAAAGGTGCTTGTATGTAAAATGTATGTGAACAAACATTTGACAAAGCCAAAAGGCAATGCTGTAGTTTGCTGAAATATCTGGATTTCAACAATAAATTTACTAAATACTGTGAATTAAAAAAGTTCCACAAACTTAAATTTCCTTGGGCAGAATTTTGCCCTTGTTGGGCAGGCTAGGCGGGTGCGGTCGGGAAGCTGCCCGCGATCAGGGCTGGACCACGATTTCACGCTGGCGGGCCAATTAAGGGGCACTTTGTGCATGCGTGCGGGTGCGTGCTGGAAAAGCTCCCTGAGGCACAGAGCAATTGAATGTTAAAAAACATGACCCCTCTTGTGACTCTGTCACATGAGCAGGGTCACGTTATGAATGAGATGTAAATTTTTTTATTTTTATTTTTATTTGCTGTTGGAAACCTCATCCTGCCTGTGGATGAGGTTTCCTAAAAAGTGCAAAGGTCGCTTGGCTTTTTCGCCTGCCCGCCAACCATAAGGTTGCATGGGCAGCGAAAAATTTAAGTTAATTAATACTTTAATGGCCTTAAAAGGCCTTCTAATTGTTGGCAGGTGCGCTGCCAATTCCTGCGCGCGCCCGCTGACCGAACCATTGTGAGACTGCGCGTTGATGTTGGGACGCATGCCCGACGTCATCGCGCGTCATTTCACGCTCGAGGGGGTCGAGCACGAGCCCACCTGCCGAGGTGAAAATTCTGCCCCATGTTTAGTTTCACTTTGAAACACCCAATGGTAGAACCTTGTAAGAAAACTTACTTCTAAGATTGTAAGATATTTTCAAGGTCAAGTCTCTCGGCCTCAGTTCAGGGCAGAACTGTAGAGATTTACAGAAGGAAGTCACAGTGTTTTGAGGTTTTTGACCATTTCTTGACAGTACAGATTTTTGTTCGACAAGGGTATTGAGGGATACAGAACCAAGGTGAGTCATGATACAACCAACATCTGATTGGATGGTGGAACAGGCTTGAGGAGCTGAATAGCCTACTCCTGTTCTTACATTCCTTCTTATGTTCCGATAGAAAAGAGTTGTATTTAAATGATGGGTTTCTAAAGCAAAGTGAACTCATAGTTTAAAAACAATTGAGACAAGAGGTGGGTAAAATTGGAATAAATGGTTTCCTTGAAGACAAAAAACCATAAGCAATTCATTGTTTTGGGAATCAATTAATTGGGAATCTTGGGCTCCAACCAATGTCCTTCAGGGAAGGAAATTTGCCGTTCTCACCTGGTCTGGCCTACATGTGACTCCAGATCCGTAGTAATGTGGCTGACTATTAAATGCCCTCTGAAATGGCCTAGCAAGCCACTTAGTTGTAGGAAATCGCTAAAACGTCGATAAAAAGGAATGAAACTGGACGGACCACCTGGCATGGACCTAGGCACCGGAAACGACAATGGCAAACTCAGACCTGTCGACCCTGCAAAGTCCTCCTTACTAACATCTGGGGGCTTGTGCCAAAATTGGGAGAGCTGTCCCACAGACTAGTCAAGCAACAGCCTAACATAGTCATACTCATGGAATCATACCTTACAGATAATGTCCCAGACACCACCATCACCATCCCTGGGTATGTCCTATCCCACTGGCAGGACAGACCCAGCAGAGATGGTGGCACAGTGGTATACAGTTGGGAGGGAGTTGCCCTAGGAGTCCTCAACATCGGCTCCGGTCTCCATGAAGTCTCATGGTAACCCCCCGACCCCCTCTCAGCTGATGAATTAGTACCCCTCCATGTTGAACACCACTTGGAGGAAGCACGGAGGGTGGCAAGGGCGAAGAACACACTCTGGGTGGGGGACTTCAATGTCCATCACCAAGAGTGGCTCCGCAGCACCACCACTGACCGAGTTGGTCGAGCCCTAAAGGACATAGCTGCTAGATTGGCTCTGCTGCTGGTGGTGAGGGAACTGAACAAGAGGGAAAAACATACTTGACCTTATTCTCACCAACCTGCCTGCCACAGATGCATCCGTCCATGACAGTATTGGTAGAAGTGACCACCACAGAGTCCTTGTGGAGATGAAGTCCTGTCTTCACATTGTGGATACCCTCAACGTGTTGTGGATATCCTACCACCGTGCTAAATGGGATAGGTTTCAAACAGAGCTAGCAACTCAAGACTGGGCATGCATGAGACGCTGTGGGTCATCAGTAGCAGCAGAATGGTACTCAGCCATAATCTGTAACCTCATGGCCCAGCATAGCCCCCAGACTACTATTACTACCAAGCCAGGGGATCAACCCTGGTTCAATGAAGCGTGCAGGAAGGCATGCCAGGAACAGCACCAGGAATACCTAAAGATGAGGTATCAACCTTGCAAAGCTACAAGACAGGACTACTTGTTTTCCGGCAATAGTACTGAAGACTTGTGCTCCAGAACTTGCTCTGTCCCTAGCCAAGCTGCTCCAGTACAGCTACAACACCCAGGAATGTGGAAAATTGCCCAGGTATGTACTGTACACAAAAAGCAGGACAAATCCAGCCTGGTCAATTACTGCCCCATCAGCCAACTCTCGATCATCAGTGAAGTGATGGAAGGTGTCATGAAGAGATATTAATGTTTATAATGTTATTGGAAATTATTTCAAAATAAAGTTCTAGTGGGGTCTTTGGCTATGTGTGTGTGTTTTAATTGGATTAAAACCAGCTAGTCTGGGTGCTTTGACGTACAATAGTTTTGAGATATTAATTAGGTAAATGTAAGGAGGGTAGAAGGTAAAGTGTAAATTTGCATTTGTTAAAAGAAACCATTCAAGACTGCGGGTGAAATCTTACGCCTAGCTAGAAGATGCCAAGCAATGTGTTTATTTTTTCAGCTTACTAATAAAATTGGTGGGATGAAAGGATGTTATTGTTAGAAGACGTAAAGTTAAAAGCCTAGTGATACAATGAAAAATTTACATTCAAAGAGAAAGATATGTATAAAGGAGAAAGGAGATTGTGTGTTAAGTTAAGAGGCATTTTGAGATCCAACAAGTGTGGGAGGCCTCCAGCATGTAAGCATCAAGCTGCTGTCTACAAGGACCCAGAGCTGAAAGAAATTCATTTTGAATACGACTGTCCAGGGTGTACTTTGCCAGGTGTCTGTTTAAATCTATGAGATTTAATGTTGCCTTAACGGGGGTGTAACTAAGAGTCAGATTAATTAGGGGATATTTGTAGTTATTATAGTAGTAATTTTGTAGACATATGTATGTGTTTACAATCTTTCTTGTAGTAATAAATGTTTAACTTAGTTTTATAAAAAAAACCTCACTCGGTGGTCTTATTACTACAGAATTCAAAGTTTGCTTCTTGAAACATACAAATTGCAAAAATGGTTTATGACAGTTGTTTCAAGTTTCCCTCTGGGATTTGAACAACTCAGCTTTTACCATCGGCTGTGTCATAATAAAGGGGTCATCAACAGTGCTATCAAGCAGCAATTGCTTAGCAATAACCTGCTCACTGATGCTCGGTTTGAGTTCTGCCAGGGTCACTCAGCTCCTGACCTCATTACAGCCTTGGTTCAAATATGGACAAAAGAGCTGAACTCTGGAGGTGAGATGAAAGCCGTTGACATCAAGGCAGCATTTGATCGAGTCTGGAATCAAGGTGTCCTAGCAAAAGTGGAGTCAATGGGAATCAGAGGGAAAGCTCTCCGCTGGTTGGGGTCATACCTAGCACACAAGAAGATGGTTGTGGTTGTTGGCGGTCAATCATCTTTGTTCCAGGATATCACTGCAGGAGTTTCTCAGGGTAGTGCCCTAAGCCCAAGCATCTTCAGCTGCTTCATTAATGACCTTCCTTCCATTGCACAATGTTCAGTACCATTTGAGACTCCTCAGATACTGAAGCAGTCCATATGCAAATGCAGCAAGACCTGGACGATATCCAGGCTCGGGCTGACAAGTGGCAAGTAACGGTCATGCCACACGGGTGTCAGGAAATAACCATCTCCACCAAGAGAGAATCTAACCATCACCCCTTGACATTCAATGGCATTACCATCAAACCTCCACTATCATCATCCGGGGGGGGGTTACCATTGACCAGAAACTGAACTGAACTAGCCATATAAATACTGTGGCTAAAAGAGCAGGTAAGGGGCTAGGAATCCTGCGTCGAGTAACTCACCTCCTGACTCCCCAAAGCCTGTCCATCATCTACAAGGCACAAGTCAGGAGTGTGATGGAATACTCTCCACTTGCCTGCAGCTCCAACAACACACAAAAAGCTTGAATCCATCCAGGACAAAGCAGCTCGCTTGATTCGTACCCATCCTTGGATGAAGTTCGATGAAAAATGTAAAGGCCGTCTGGCTGATTCGCCAGTCTGCCAATTGTAAAGTTGGACGGGCCACGAAAAATCGGAGACAATTGCGCCCTTAATGGGCTTAATTGCCCTTTTAATTGTCGGCGGGCATGCTTCCGACTTTTGCGCGTGCCCGCTGAGTGAAGTATCACGAGTGCACGAGATGACATCACCTTGCACGATTTTATGCCCGATCGGGTTGGGTGCGCGCCCGCCCTCAGGACGTAAAATTCAGCCCAATGTTTTATAATATTATGAGGAGTTGCTGACACTGCCAAGTTTGCATGTCCAGGAAAATGGCAGGTACCCGTGCCAATAAGGTCCTTATATGGAGCTCGCCTTCCCTCAGGCTAAATATTGTGACAGGTTGCCGGTCCTGTGTGGGCTCAAAAAATTCTCAGCGTTTAGAGCTCCTTGCCAAGGCTCAGGCCTGGATCCACAACGAGTACCTGCATATGATATTTGGGAGTCCGATACACTTGATTTGACTAGGTGCACTGGCTGACGATGAGAGTTTAATTTAGGTTCGGGACATGGGAATTCTGAAGATTAACAGTCCCTGTCATCAGTCCTGGCCCTCCTCCATCAATGACTTTGTTTGGGTTCCTCTCCCAGAAGTCCAGAGTGAAACTCTGGGGGGAAATATATTGTATTCGGTTCCTGACCTCACTTGTTAACTCCTACTGGAGTTACGACAGGGCCATACTGGAAGGGCTATGCTTTTAAGCCCATTATTTATTTGATTACACTAAAGTTTTCATTAAAGATTTATGCAATTACAACTAATAGGCATAACGCTAATTCAGTTAAAAAGCCTGATTTTAGCAGTAACTATCACCAGCCCAGAATTTGCTGGGAAAATGTTAACTTAAAACTCAGCAATTTATGGCGACAAAGGGATATGCCATGGGTTGCAAGTAACCACACATTGCTGGATGATTTGCACCGTCAGCCTTATGAAAATGGGAGCTCACCATGAAGCTTCCCACAAGCTTCAGAAAATTGCTGCATTTGTGCTGTTAAAACAAAGTAAACTCACTACAGAAAATTAAGGCTGGTACTTAATGATGTACGGGCCTTTTAAATGACATTCATGTTCCTGTAATGCCATCAACACTATCCAGCCCTGAAAGAGAACAATTGAAACTGCACAATCTCATTCCTTACAGGCAGTAAATTGCTGCTAGAAGTTTTTCAAATTTTAAATTTACATTTAGTTCTTATTTTTACTTTGTCTCTTTTATTCTCCCTTCCTTAATCCAATCTTTCTTTATTTCTCTTTATTGCTTTTTCTGTGTTTAATTTGACTTTAATTCACCCTGTTTCCCTGCCTGTCCCACCTTTTTTTCCCTCTATCCCTTATTCTCATTGGTTAAGGAAGTAGACCATTGGCCCCGTCATTCACCGAGGTCCCAGATGCTCCACTGATTTTGTTTTGCTGTTAGCAACTCGCATTTCCAACAATTTGCAACGCAAATTTTTTCCTAGCTAGCGAGCGAGGAAAGAAATCTAACAAATGAATCATGCCATGAGGTGCCCTGATCCAGCAAATTCTGGATCATTATGTTTACTTGTGTTACAGTATAGCTCCCCTGCACATTAAAAATTCATAACTTATAGAAATACAAAGAATTTACAATTTTTCAAACCTCAATCTCCCTCATTTTGCAATGTTCAAATCTCATCAGGCTTTTAAAAGAAAACCTGGTCGTCAAAAGCGTTATCAGATAAGCACAGGTCTATTAAGCAAAATATTTGTGCTGCTTTGAACTTTATATTACCAATTTAACAGACATGGTCTTCATTGTGTTATGAATCAAACTTCAATACTGCCACTTCATTTATCAAAAAGTCTGGGCAATCATATGCAGAGGATGAAAAACTCCCTTGGGGAAAAGAGCTCCTTAAATTTGCAATCATGTATTGAGACTTCTAACACAGTCTCTTGTTTTGCTTAGAACCAGAAAATGAACTAGCTGTGTTGCATCTTTCTTGATCTGCCATCATGCCCCAAGGATTAGAGACTCCACCTGAGCTTGTTTTACAAGCGTAACTGAAAAAAATTAATCTCTCCTGGCAGTGTTCCCACTGGGATACTTATGAATAATGATTTCACTTTCTTGCTTGCCCTCCCTGTCCAGTGGAGAAGCTACTCTTCTCCAACACCATGGATAAGGCAGCGGAAGATAAAATTCCAGCTGTGGATTAGCAGGCAGTCAGGGATCCATCTGCTCATTCTGGCTGAATTCTGAATGCTGAATTGCTGAAGCATGAGTAAATGGGATGGTGTTGCCTCTCTTATAACTGGGTTTTTTTCAGCTGTTTATTCACACAAACAATGTACAGTAAAGACATTTCTTTGATCACCAATCAAAAAAAAAAGAGATTTTCAATCAAGCTATTAACGTGAAAGGATACAAGATATTTTATTGTCATAAAACCCAATTACTGCTGCAAACAATGTCCAATCTATCCCAGGTCAACTGCGGCAGGTGTGATTATTGTGATAGGGTTAATTTCAGAAAGCATGGCACAATGAGAAATGGTAAAACAGTATTTTTTTATAAGCTCACAAAAGGTTACCACAACTAAAAATACAATTGGGAAAGACCCAACTCTGAGCCATTGACCCTCTCCTAGTTTCTACAAAAAAATGCCTCCCATCTCAGTAAAGAACAAACGTCTTCTACTGAATTCTTATTTTGTTAAAATAAACACGCCCAAATCAAAACCACATTGCAAAATATTTTGGAGTGATTATAAAACAGCAATCTAACATTAACCTGTAGCTTTATGTAGAAAATATTTGAGTAGGGAGAGGGTAGGGTAGCATGGGGATGGTGGGAGGGGAAGGGTGAGAGGAGAGAGAAGATATATTCTGTTCTAGATGTATAAATTTTCTGGGGAAGAATAACCCACGTCTGTGCCCTGGGCACGTTTCCCGGGCCCATGCAGATTTCTGCAGCAGTCTGCCTTGATTCATTCCAAATAGGAACCTCTTCTCTGTCTGACCTCCTGCAGCAGCACTTCCACAACTGCAGCCAAGAAGTACGAGGCATTCAGACATTTATTTTTTGCTAATGAGTTTGCTTGGGCATAGATAAAACAATGATGATGGTTTGATGCCTGGCCCTGTAAGTTGCTGCAGGCTGTTAAATCTTACAGACTGTCCGTCCCCTGCGGCCAGTCTGCCAACCAGGGCCATTTCTAATGTCTGAAGCTTGCCAACAATATTTCAATGAGTTTGACTCTGGAAAAAAAACAGCCAGGTCAACACTCAGCATGTTCGCTGGGTGTACATCTCACTCTGCCTGACTTCCGGTTGGGATCTAGCCCACTCAGAAAATCCAAACTCTTTGGGCAGCATTTTCCCGTCGGCGAGTGGGGGGTGGGGGGGGGGGGGGGGGGTGTGGGGCCCGCTCACGCCAACACGTAAAATAGCGTGCGGTGACGTCGGGCGTGCGTCCCGACGTCACTGCGCGTCATTTAGATTGTCAGTTCGGCGGGCATGCAGCTGATTCAGCTGCTCGCCTGCCAAAGTGTCAAAGGCCTATTGAGGTCTGTTAAAAACCAATTCTTAAGGTTGGCAGGCAGGCGAAGGGCCCAGGCGGCCTTCGCATATTTCATGGTACCTCATCCACGGGCAGGATGAGGTTTCATGAAGTGCTTAAAAAAAATCAGTAAAATTCTTTCCAAAACTTCATTAACATCTCAGCTCACGTGACACTGTCACATGAGGGGACATGTTTCAAAAGTTTAAAAATCCTTCATTTAAAAGTTTAACACTGAAATAAATCTCCCTGAGGCACCTCCATGCCTCATGGAGATCTCTGCGCTCTTTCGCGCGCAGGGAACGACTCAGGGAATCCACGCCCCACCCGCACAGGGTGTGCACAGCGCTTCCGGGCGAGCATCACAATGGGCGGGCCTTAATTGAGTTTGTACCTGCCCCCGCACAACCACCCTGCCGGGGAGAAATTTCTGACCTTTATGTTTTTAACAGACTGCGGATTGAAATAATATATATTGTTTATTACCCATAAAGCAGTATTGAATTAGGATGATACAGCACAGATGGAAGCCGTTCCGCTTACCATGCCTGTGTTGAATGCTTTATAAATGTGATTATAGCTCTTATCTGCTCAGGGAGGAGCAAATTGTCCTTCAAGTTCTATGAACCTAAAGGTCCCTCAATAGCATAGCAAGTTTATTCAGAATCTGACGACTGTACAGATCAGAAGGTTTGAGGCTCAACATCCAGTCACTCACAAGCTGAGTGAACTCAGCCTGAGTGACAGTTCTATACATGGCTTCAGTGCTTCCAGGTTAGGGAAGGGAAACATGGCCAGTTTTCCTGCTCCACATCATTGAAGGCTTGTGAGTGCATGTCAGGCCTGGGGGAGATTAGGCTTAGCTTTGATCCTTCATGGTAAAATTGCCTGTCGACATTTAGTGCCTAGGCTTCTAAATGAAGCATGACCAAGAGAGCAAGGTAGAAGATGTTGCCCACTACTTGTGGGTCTGTATCCACCTGGTGAGAACAGTCAATGGCGAGAAGCAAAATAAATGATATATTTCCAAAATTACTTCAGAATAAGCTAAATAAGATTGGAAATTACTGAATGTGCCAAGGATGATACAGGTGATAACTGGGAGAGTAACTACAGCAAAATGGATATGCAGCTAAGCACATGGCTTGCTCTTGCTTACCACTGTGCTCCATATGGTTGGTAGTGAGATTGATTCTGTGTGAAGTACATAATGTAGAGATAGGATTATTAAACTTGATTCTAGCATATGTGGCACAGAGGCATCAAGGAGGCAACTGAATCTTAGGAGGGTCAAATGACTTCATTGCTTTCTGCGCAGATCCACAACAGCAATGAGAGAACAATACAATTCTGTTGTTCTGCTGAGTTTCTGTAAAGGCATCCATTTAGAAATTCAGATCCTGGGCTACAATGGGCAGAATTTTGCCCTTGGTGGGTGGGCGGGCCCCATTGGCTCGGCGGGCGGGCAGCCGACCTCTGCCGCCGAAGTGGGCCCCGCCGCCATTTTAAGTGTGTGGGCCAATTAAGACCTGCCCAGCGGGCCACCTGACGGGTGGTGCTATGCGCTTCCTGTGCGGGGGTGGGGGGGGGGGGGGCGGGGAGGAGAGGAGGGATTCCCCAACTGGCAAAGAGCGCACATCTCCCTGAGACTAGGTGCTGTCTCAGGGAGATCACTGAAAGTTTTTTAAACATCAAGTATAGACAAATAAAAAATTTATTAACATGTCCCCCTCGTGTGACAATGTCACATGAGATGGGACATGTTAATAAAAAGGACATAAAGTTTATTAAACATTTTTAAAACAGACATGAAACCTCATGCCGCCAGTGGATGAGGTTTCATGTTTTTTCTATTCCTCCCTGGGGCTCCTGGCCTGCCCACTAGCCTTAACGTTGGACAGGCAGGGCATTTAATGAGCTTAATTATCCTGTCAATGGCCTCAATTGACCATTGACAGGTTGGCGGGCGGACAGTTGATTTCGCTGTCTGCCCGCCTTCCTCAACATTTAAATGGACTGAGATGACATTGGGGGTTCCTCCCGATGTCATCCCACATTGTTTTCGCGTCGGCGAGCGGGCCCCGCCCCCAAATCACCAACGGGAAAATTCTGGTCAATATTGCAGCCTTATGAAGAAAGCAAGGAACAAACTTGAATTCATGTAGCAATTTTCATAACATCAGGATATCCCAAATGCTTTACAGCTAATGAAGTACTTCCGAAGCATTGTCGTTGCGGCAGCTAATTTGCACACAGCAAGGTACCACAAACAGCAAAGAGATAATGACCAAATAATTTGGCCTTTAGTAATGTTGCTTGAGGGGTTGGCAAGAACTCTCTCACTCTTTGAAATAGTGCAAAAGCATCTTTTACATTCAGATGAGAGGGCAGACAAGCCTCAGTTTAACATCTCATTTGAAAGACAGCAGCTCTTAGCACTTCAGTGGAGTATCAGCCAAGATTATGTGCGCAATGGACTTGAACCCACAACTTTATGACTCAAAGGCTAGAGTGCTACCACTGAGCCACAGTTGAAAATAAGTATATAAATACAAGTTCTTTCGTTTTATACCTCTAATCATAAAACATCAATGGCAATTAAAAACAAATTCTGACAGGCATAAATTGGTGACCAAATCAGCCTCCTGCATGGTCAGAGCCCATAATTAAGTAAACAGGAAGCCTACGTAATTCCAACGAAGTGACCCCCTCCCCACCGCCCACGAAAATACATCTATTATACCACAACTGCAGATGCAATGCATAAATTTTAAGGCTCCCTTGTCAGTATAACTTACATTTCTCAATGCATATTTCATGAACAGCTTCTACAATTGGGAAAAACTTTGCTGCAATGGATTTGAGATTCCAGCAAATGAATCACATATGCAAGATTCCAGCATCATGTACTCACCGTTAGAACAGAGAGCAAGTCCTCCAAACAACAATCTGCTTTCATCTGGCTCCTGAACATTTTCATAGTTTGGTGTTTCAGGTAATAATAAGAGGCTATACGGCCTAAATCCAGTGACTGGAGGCTGCGATTGTCCTATGAAACAAAAACATGCATAGTTAGAAAATAATTATTTTTAAAAATGCTTTCAGAATGAAAAGTCCAAAACATTCCTTTGAAATTTGTATTTTTTTTGTGTTCCCTGCATGGGCAGTAATCTGAATGGACAGATTATCTGCCTGCTATAGATTTTGGACAGGTTCTTTGATGTGCGAGTGATTTGGTCTGCCAGATTGCCACCCAGGCTGCAGACAGAAATTTACCCCTTGATATCAACAAACAGCTGAAATTATACATTTTGTAACTGATTCGATAAAAGCTTAATTGAGTATGGGGAAATTACAATGGGTGAAATTTTACACCCCCTCCCACTGGCGGGATCTTCCTGTCCCACCAAAGTCAATGGGCTTTTGAACGGCTCGCCACATTTTCTGGCCCTACCCCCGCTGCAGGGCCGTAAAATTCCACCCCATGTTATGCGAATGATTTATCATTTACTTTCAAACCATACTAATGCAGAAAGGCCAAAAAAATATTTGATATTGATACACAAACATCAGCTGATATACTTCGCATAAAGAATGAAATGTGGTACTCTGCAAATGCATTTTTAAAAAAGAATGAGCAGGGCTTCTCCTATCCTTCCTTGGAAACTATCTCTGCTCACACCTGGAGCCACTGACTGGGTGAGGCGAGTAACTGTACATGTTCTGGAAAACATTCACATGTACAAATGCGACAAAAATTGGCACCTATTGAATATTCAAAAGCAAAGGGAAGAAAAGAAATACTTATCGCACCTGGGGCATTTTGCATGAAATCAGGCCATCCCAAAGCGCTTTGTAGCCAATTTGCACACAATAAGGTCCCATAAGCAGCAATGTGATCACAAGCAGATAATATGTTTTCTTTTGTCACGTTGGCTGAGGGATAAATGTTGGCCAGGAGATGTGGAAAGCTGCCCTTCTCCATCTTTGAAATAGTCGCATGGGATCTTTTATGTTCATCTAAGAGGGGAGGATGGGCCTCAGTGTAATGCCTCATCTGACAGATGGAAATTTCAACAATGCAGCATTCCCTCAGGATTGCACTGAAGTGTCAGCCTAGATTATGCGCTCAAGCCTCTGGAAGGGACTTGAACCCACAATGTTCTGACTCAGGGGCAAGAGTGTTGCATGGAGTGACAACTGACACTTACAAACGTAGCAGTGGCTGAATATTCAACATTACCACGAGGTAGCTAACTCTTCTAGGAGTAGTAATGATTTAAAATAAAAATTGAATAAGGAGACTTCTGATAAATGTCAGGCTATAATAGAGAACCAAATTGAAGATAAAAAGTACAGAGGAGAACTGAAGTTTTTTTTAAAAGGACAAAGAGAATGCTTGAGAATAGATTTATGGGTATTATAAAAGGGAGCTCAAATGCCTTTCATAAAAATATAAATAGCAAAAGAGGTAGTCAAAAGAAGGGCAGGACTGACTGGGAACCAAAAAGGAGATCTCCTTGTGGAGGCAAGGTACATGGCTAAGATCCTAAATTAGTACTTTGCACCAGTCTTTAGTAAAGAAAAGTAGGCTGCTAAGGTCACAGTATAGGACAGGGAGTAGAGAAATTGGATAAGACAAAATAAAAGTAAACGTACTCAAAAGGCTGACAGTGTTCAAAGTTGACACATTCTCACAGCCCAGCCTGAATCAGAAGAATCAGTGTGGGTTAGTCATACATCGCGATCCCCAACCTAGTTTTTGGGGGCTATTTTATTTTGCCTCCCTAGTGTCTTACAGAACATGAGGAGGCCATTATGCTTGCACTGGTTCATGGAAAGAGCTATCCAAGTTGTCCCACTCACCGGCCCTTTCCCCATTGACCTGCAAATATTTTCTCCTCCAAGTATTTATCCAGCCTCCTTTTGAAATATACCCAGGGCAGGAGTGAGGGTTGGCTGCCAGCGGCCCATGCTCTTTACATATGGGGCTGAGAGGAGCACTGCGGCACCTTCCAGCTCCGCGTTCAGCTAGGTTACATCATTTCTTTACTGCAGGTGATCCCTGATTGCAGCCTGCAATGGTACTGCCGTTGGTGATGACGATGACAACAATCTCAGGGTGAACCACGGGAGAAACTTCAAAGAAGTCCCTTATTTGCATGTGCAAAGCACTTAACAGTTGCTTCAGGTTTGGTGGCGGGGGGGGGGTGCAAGGGGAGAGAAATGTAAATGGTTGTTCTTGTTTGCCCTTACCCAAAATGGCTTGCAGGAACCCTGTGCGCACACTTCCATTAGTATTAAGTACAAGAGAAAAAAAATTAGGTTCATAAAGACAGCTTTACCTCCCCTACTGAAATACAATAGGAACATTCCAGATCTGCAAGTGACTTCTCCACGAGGTTGGAAAGATATTTGTTCATGGTGTCATGGTTAATATCATCTAAATTGTAATAACTGCAGGAAAAATGATATTAAAAGAAAATATTAGAAATTAAAACGTACTGTCGGTTTATGCTCCACCATGTTCAATATAATCTCCTATATACATCTTCTTTCATTGGCACAGAATTTGAATCAATACTATTAAAAACTTTAACCAAACTACAGTATGTTTACCTCGTCTGCTACTGTGTTTACATGAAACTTCTTGTACATTGGTTAAAATGGTGGAAATACAGAACATATGCCCCAAGATATCACAGCAAATGTTTCCTCTACCTCAGTGGAATAACAAGCAGTTACACACTAACTTTGATATAGAATTATATTACTGTAAAGGGAAACACCATTTTTTTTTAATTCGTTCATGGGATGGGGGAGTCGCATTTAATGCCCATCCCTAATTGCCCTTGAGAACTGAGTGGCTTGCTAGGCCATTTCAGAGGGCATTTAAGAGTCAACCACATTGCTGTGGATCTGGAGTCACATGTAGGTCAGACCAGGTAAGGATGGCAGATTTCCTTCCCTAAGGGACTTTAGTGAACCAGATGGGTTTTTACGACAATCGATAATAGTTTCATGGTCATCATTAGCCTTTTAATTCCAGATTTTTATTGAATTCAAATTCATCTGCCATGGTGGGATTCGAACCCAGGTCCCCTGGGTCTCTGGATTACTAGTCTGGTGACAATACCACTGTGCCACCGCCTCCGTTTTCTCCAGTTTCCGTTTCAACATCATCTGGATTCACAACTCTGAGAGTTCACAACAGAATCAAGAACACAGGCAGCATACTGAGAAGTGGTTGTTTTATGACACATGGGTACAGGCAAAACATCTGAAATTTTCTGTGCAGTGGTAACAGTTACTAGGTATTAATCATTAACTCCTAAACCTGCCTCATTAACTGTTAAAACGTCTATGGTACAAGCTGGTTGAGGATGCTTCTCATTGAATAGCTCCTGTGCTTTTTGTATTTCAGGATCATCAGAAACTCATTGATCACTGAAACTGTCCTCCATAGGACGGTGAGAAGTCTGGACCCATCATCAATACAATATTTCTGTGGAGTCCGAAATTTGAGATTAAATAGTTTGGTCTGGTAAGCCTGGTCAAAAAAACAATATTGCTGGCAAACCATTTGGTTTCTGGATACCAAATGGTATGGTCTGGAAACCAAGGGGAAATTCCCAGTCGAATCACCTTTTTACCGTGTGGATTGAACATTTTCCACTGTTTTTCGTTGAATCCATACACCAGAGTAACATCATGGGTTTCTTTGATGCTGATCTCCATGCTTTCACTTTCAGAAACGGTCTCTGAATAATTTTACCACAGACATCAGGTTTGCCCAGTTGCTGTGGTCAATCCTCACAATATGGTCTCACACTGCACACAGTGATTCTGCTTTTAGAGAATAGGGGACTACTCTGGGCTTAAAAGGTTTTGGCTCCCCCCACCACCACCACTCCCCACCAACCTCCCCGCCCATACCCCCAACCCAGTGGCCCCCATACCACTCTCCTTTATTTTAACGTATACTTGGAAACACCGTGGGCAGAATTTTTCCGTCGGCGAGCTGGGGACAGGGTCTGCTCGCCGATGCGAAAATGACGTGGGATGACATCGGGGGGAACCCACGACGTCATCCCACCCCATTTAAATATTCAGGAAGGCGGCGGACAGTGTGATCAGCTGTCTGCCCACCGACCTGTCAATGGCCAATTGAGGCCATTGACAGGATAATTAAGCCAATTAAACGCCCTGCCCGTCCAATCTTAAGGTTGGCGGGCAGGCCAGGAGCCCCAGCGGGCTTCTGAAAAAACATGAAATCTCATCCAGTGGCGGGATGAGGTTTCATGTCGGTTTTTAAAAATTTTAATAAAGTTTGTGTGATATTTATTAACATGTCCCACCTCGTGTGACACTGCCACATGAGGGGGACATGTTAATAATTTTTTTATTTTTCAACTTTCAAAAACAGTACTCTCCCTGAGGCAGCACTTAGTCTCAGGGAGATGCGGGAAAGAGTGTACTTTGACAGTTGGGGAATCCCTGCCCCCCACCGCACAGAAAGCACATAGCGCTTCCCGTCGGGCAGACCGCTGGGCGGGCCAATTAAGGCCTGCCCACTCAAAATGGCGGTGGGTCCTGTTTCGGGGCAAAATTCTGACCCTTGTTTTTAGACTGAATAAGGACATGATTAAGTCCAAGATTCTGTGTGTAATCTTAATATTGTGTTAGAAATTGAGAGCTAGCAAAGGAAATCATTAACCCTACCTTTTATAAGGGAACCATCATATTTTAATCTTTAAAAGTTAAAAGCCTAATGTTAAAAGTCTGTAGAATTTAAGGTCTCTGCACAGAAACCTTATGTGGCCTGCTTTTCAGGTCAGGCTACTGGGGCAGGTGACTCTGGATGGACGTATTTCTGGAGGTTTGACCTCATGACTTTCCGCCACCAACCCCCTTCCACCCCCACCCCCACCCAACCATTTGTCTTGATTCATTCAAACAGCCCCTTTATCCCCGTCTCTAAAATGTTTATAGCCAATGAACAAAAGTGAAGAAAATGTTTTAAAAATGCATTTATGACAATGATGATTTTCCTCCTCGGTTGCTCACAGCAGTGTTCAGACCATCCATCTTTAATTCCTGGAGACTCCAGGACAATCTGAAGAGTTGACAACCTTACAGGTTACATATGCTCACATCTAGGGCTAACATTATCACTGTTTTTTTATGCCTAGAGACTAAGTTATCAATAGTGATCCCAAAATATAACAGATTCTATGCTTTAGGAGAACCTAAATGCCTCTGAGTATTGGCCAATAGACTGTCAGAGAGTCTGGAAATTCTTGATGAAGACTGGTTCGAGCTGGTGTAAAGTGCAAGAAGATCATGTGAAAAATTGTCGTTAGAGATAAAAGTGGTGAAATTGTATTGTGAGGCTGTAAGAGGTTATATTTGGTGCTAACCCATTTTCAGGAATGGAGACAGAGAACTCGAGGAAGGGAAGAGTCGGAGGTGGACCACGTGAAGTGGAGAGAAGGGTGGACAGGAGTGAAAGTTGGCAGAGAAAAGTAAATAACATTTTTTTAAAAATCTGTTAAGTAGTTAAATTATCACCTGCTGGGTGATGTAGAAACATTTTTCAGTTACATGCTGTTTTTCTTTGAATGGTTGAACTTCACACTTGTTTTAGGGAAGTGTGGAACTAGGGACATTCTAATAGGAAATTATCTACAGCCTTAGCCTGTGAAGATCATTTACCTGTTGTTCTCCAGTTAGCAATAATCTGTCCAGTCCCTTTGGACAGCTATTTCATTGTACACCCCAGCAACAGACTAATTGACTTGTCTTATCATTTCCTTTAAATAGACATTTTATTATACACCCTAGTAACAGGAGTAATTGAGTTGTCAGAAGCTTCAATTTAAAAGGCTAGCCTCACAGGGTTCCTCAGCATACGGCTCATAACCTGCATGCAAGCAGGGTTGAATATTTACACTGCTGTTAACAGGTGCTGAGATGTTAAATGATTCTAATAGCTAGGGGCGTACTGAGAGAGCCAGCAGGATAAGAATTATAGCCCTGTTTGAACATAACAATTACTTGTCCCATGAGATGAGTCAAAATCAGAGGCAGTTTTATACTAATAGCTGCTAGCACATGGGGTAGACTGGCTAACTTCCATTAGTAGCCTTCTGAGAAACACAGGAACAACTCCCTCTGGTATAATAAACATGTATAATCAAAATTTCAAACATACCTATAAAACCATCAACAGAGTGCTGCAGAGATGACATTATTCTTTTAGATTTAATAGATAAACTTGTAACAAATTCTATGATTGCAATATGTATTATTTGAAGAATAACTGCGATGGGAGGTATGATGACAGCTAAACTACAAAAGAAAATCTAGCCTTGGCGTTTTCCACTGATACTATGTGCAAACATTCAAAGTATCCTTCACAGAGGCAATGAAAGAAAATCAACAGAAACGCCCGAGAGTGAGAAGAAAAGGGAATAATGTGTCAAAGCTTTAAGGCACTGCAGCATAGGGTAGGAAATGGGCTTGCTTGCTCTCATGATTCCCCACTGTAAGTTCCAGATGTCAGCCAAGCCATTGTGGAAAACAGTGTGTGGAGCTAGGCACACCCTCACAGAAAGTATTGCAGCTTCAGATAAGTCTTTTACATGTTATCCCTGACAGGGACTCAAACCAAGATTAACCTGAGCTACAGCAAGGCAAGAGGACAGCATCAAAAGGGGAACAAAATATAAAGGACTGTTTAAAAAAAACAATAAATGAGTGCAGCTCTAACAACACTCAAGAAGCTTGACACCATCCAGGACAAAGCAGCCCGCTTGATTGGCACCCCTTCCACAAACATTCACTCCCCCCACCACCCACGAACAGTGGCAGCAGTGCGTACCATCTGCAAAATGCACTGCAGAAACTCACCAAGACTCCTTAGGCAGCACCTTCTGAACCCACACAGTGATGGAGTGCGATTTTCAAATGCAAATGCCCAGGGGCGAATGTGACACCCAAATCGTGGTGTTGAGGGGAGCCTTGAGGTGGGACATAGATCCGGAGGGCTCTTTGAAAAGGCAAGTGGCTGGGTTTGTCGTTCGCTAAGGATATGTTACAGAAAGCTGCATGGGCAAGTGTCCATGGGCGGTGCCAAGGTTTTCCAATGCCCCTCTTGAGGAATTGACAGAGAGAGGCACCGAGAGACACGGAATTCTTTTCCTGCTGTATGACAGATGAAAGCTGTCTCAAGAGACCAAAATGGCCTGGGAGGACATGGCCACAGAGAACGGCAGCAGAGGCAACACACAGATGACCGATGTTGCATGAGCTTTAATGACCTGCTAAGACTTGGCAAGGTGGGAGGCAAGTGGGATCTGGGTCACAGGCCTCTAACTCTGTCTGCAGCAGCATGCACATGAGCTGAACAGACTGCACGTCCACAGTTCTTCCAAAAATTGTCAGGACAAATGCCCAGTTGCATCACTGTGACGTCAGCCATCCTCACATAAGGGGACACAACTGAGAAGGGGCATCACTGAGGAGTACAACAGATCATATCGACGTGATTTTTAAAAAATCTATCTACGAGGACAAGGGCAGCAGATACATGGGAACAGCAACACCTGGAAGCTCCCCTCCAAGCCACACACCATCTTGACTTGGAACTACATTGCTGTTCCTTCACTGTCGCTGGGTCAAAATCCTGGAACTCCCTCCCTAACAGCACTGTGGATGTACCTAAACCATGTGGGCTGCAGCTGTTCAAATAGTAGGGATGGGCAATAAATGTTGGCCTAGCCAGCGACATCCACATCCATGAATATCAGACATCCATAAAATGGCCAATCTATTTGGAATGAAATGGCACTGTTGTACAATAAAATCCTGATAAATAGAAAAATACAAAGATTTCTAGAAAGAGTGATGTTCCAGATCCTCCTCTTCATCCAGCTCCAGTCCTCTTTGTCATATTGTCACATTGTGCAGCACACAGCAGACGACCATAGTATAAGACACCCTGGCTGCCTCATACTCAAAGGCAATGGAAGTGTGCCTTCAGGATGCCAATGGTCTGTTCAATATAGGCACATGTTAACCAATGGCTCTGGTTGTAGTGCATGGGTACCGGATGGGCGTCAGGAACCACCACTTCAGGAGACAACCCTTATGCCCCAGCAGCTACCCATGGAGTCTGGGCTTTGGCATGAAGAGGTGCAGCACCGGGCCTTTTGCGGGACGAAGGAATCATAACAGCTGCCTCGTAACCGTATGAAGACCAGAAAAATACGTTTCTTGAGGTGCAGACCAGCTGCACAGTAAATGAGTGGAAGACTTTTCCGTCAGCAATCTGGCCTGGTTGGTCTGTCGGTGCCTTGATAGTTGTGTAGGTACAATCGATGGCCCATTAGATCTGAGGAAATCCACTGATGGCAGCAAAGCCCAATGTCCTTTGTGCCTCTGCTGGTCTATCTGTCTCAAAATTGATGTAGTTCCCTACCTTCTGGAATAGAGCATCCGTGACCTGCCTGAGCGTGTGATGAGTTGCTGGATGTGCAGATGCCCTCAGGTCTGCAGCTGATCCCTGGAATGACCTTGATGGTTGCAGGTAGGAGATTGCCATGGGAGTTTCAAGGCATCAGGTCATTGTTGACCACAGCACAAATGTTGACGACCAGCTGTCTCCTAAGGCACTTGTGCTCTGTAGGTAGCTGACTCATAGGCTTTACACCAGATGTCTTGGGTAGTGTCTTCTTCCCATTGTAGCCCCTCATTGTGCTCGTCTGATCTCCTCCCGACCAGGCTGCCTCTGCAGAAGCTCCTTCTTGCTACTCTGTCCAATGTTAGAGTAGCCTGTTCCCATCTCAACTCCCTCAGCTGTTGCTCAATTGTTCACTAGGACTTCCTTTGCAGCCCAAGTTATGCCAGCAGCCTGATGCCACACTCAGGACTCCTACCTCTCACCGATGACAAAAACAAGCCTCTCAGCACAAGCAATGGTAACTCTGTGCCACCAGTTGTGCAGCTGAGCAATGTTCTCCTACTTTTAAAGGAGCTGACCAGTATATCCATTATTTCCCATGGCTTCCCGCTGTGTTCATGGCAAATGCGCCCTGACGTGTCCCAGATACTGAGTTTTCCACAAACCTGCCGATTGAAAATTTAAAACCGCCCGTTAATGAGCTCCACGAGCACTTCATTGGAAACGTGCAGTTTTCCGAATCACCCTCCCCTGCCTGCCCTTTGAAAATCACATCGCGTTCTGGAGGCGCTCTCTGGGAATGCAATTTTCAAATCGAGCCTGTCGTCATTCCTGCCCTCACCGACAACTGAAAATCCAGCCCCAGGAAAGATTTGAAATTCAAATACTGTAAGCTCAGTGAGCTGATCGTAGCCGGAGAGTATTTGAGGCATTACATTTGAGCATCTAAACTTATGGAGAGCAAAAACAAAAGATTAACACAGACTCCTAGCAAGTGTGTATGTGTGAATGTTGGGTGAGGCACGAATTAGCACATCAATTATGCCTCCTGGACTCAAATTGCCTGCTGACTTGGAGTTGTGTTGCAGAGTGGGTGTTGGGATGGGGGAGGGGGTGGGAGAGGCAGCTGGAGAGAGCGGAGAGAGGGAGAAAAAAACAACCTGTAACAATTGTGTAAAAGTGGAACCTGTAAAGTAACCCTTTACTTGAAACAGCTTTTGAGATGCACAGTTAGGTGGTGGCTGCTACCAGGAGCACAGATCTTTTGTTAGTAGGAGAAAGGAAGAACTGTCTAGGGAAAATTATGTGCTCATAGGCTTGAGTGCAGGGCAGTGGGAGTCAAAGTTCAAAGAGAAAGTTCTTCATTGAAAACTAAATAACAAGGAAATAGAAAATAGATACAAAGGATAAGAAAACGGAAGAAACCACGCTACCTGACTTATCAGTTTTTTACAGTTTCTACATTTGACAAGTCTCTGGAATATTTCAAAATAACAGTCAAAACATACTGTTTTAATTAGCGAGTCTGTTATATGTACAATGAAGTGATGAGATGAATAATTAGGCAATCTCATTAGAATTAGCACATAATTGGTCATAAAACTGCAACACAATGTTACAGATGGGCTTAACACATCTGCACCAGGTTTACAAGTATAAGCAGATTTTTTAATAGGACATTAATAAATAGCCCATATGGTGTATACATTATCTGCTTTCTACCCTTAATTCACTTTAAGACATTTTATAAATGCAAGTGTTATAATTACCAGTGGGGATGTGGACCAAGTCCAATATATGCTCAAAGTTGAATAAAATTAACACAAGTTACAAACTTGGAGATTTAAATTATAACCAGTGAGGTAGGGAATATTTTTTAGAAATTGTGAATGAATCCCAAAAGATGAGGATGTAGCATCTCAAGACATTTGAAGAAAAACAGCTTTGATTTGGTAGCTTTAACTTCATATTCTCAATTTAACAGATGACTCAGGTGGTTTTCGAAAGCTAAAATAATAGTTTCAAGAGACAAGGCTGTTGTACCTTGATAGAGAGAAAATAAGATTGGCATTTATATAGTGGCTGATCATTGCTCTCAGAAGTACCTCAAACTGCTTCACATACAATAGGCAGATAGGTTCTTGGTTTAATGCCTTACCCAAAGACAATGTAGCACTCCTTCAGAATTGCATCTGGGCATTGGCATAAATTGTTGAAATCCTGCAGTGGGAGGATTTGAACCCACAACTTTCTGACTTATAGGCTATTTACCAAGTCAAGCCTACACCTTCAACATTGCACTCACCAATTATCATGTGGCCATATTTCGCCTCCTACTAGTCCCTCCCTCTTTCCTTAATTTGCTGTCCTCCCTTGTCATGTAATTTATTCTTACTGTATCTTTTACCTCTTGCTTGCTGTACCTCCTGTTCAATCTCTCCCCCAACCCAACTTTTCCTATATTCTCAGCAAGTGCTTGCAACCTCCCCTTGCCTCAGATCATAAGATCAGAAGAAATAGGAGCAGGAGTAGGCCAATAGGCCCATCAAGCCTGCTCTGTCATTTACTAAGACATTGGCTGATCTAACTGTGACCTTAACACTACCTTTCTTTTCCTCATAATCCTTGACTCCCTTGTTATTCAAAAATCTGTCAGCCTTGAATATATTCAATGACCCACTGCTCTCTGTGAAGAGAATTCCAAAGACTAATGACCATAATTCCTCCTCATCGCCGCTTTAAATGAGTATCCCCTTATTTTTAAACTGTGTCCCCAAGTGCTAAGTTCCTCCACGAGAGGGAACATTCTCTCAGTATATGTCCTGGTACTTTTGCAGAATCTAGGGAATTTTGGAAGATTGCAACCAATGCATGCACTCTCTTTGCAGCCATTTCCTTTAAGATCCTAGGATGCAGGCCATTTGGCCCAGGGGACTTGTCAGCCTTTAGTCTCGTTAGTTTTCCTTATACTTTTTCTCTACTGGTCATGATTGTTTTAAGTTTCTTCCTCCCTTTTTCCCCCTGCTTTTCTGCCATTCTTGGGATGCTTTTTTGTCTTCTACGATGAAAACAGATACAAAATACTTGGTCACAGCCTCTGCCATTTCCTTGTTTCCCATTATTAATTCCCCTATCTCATCCTCTAAGGAACCAACCCTCACTTTAGCTATTCACTTCCTTTATATATACTCGTGCAAACTGTTACTGTTTTTATATTTCTTGCTACTTTTCTCTCATACTCCAATTTCTCCATTTTTATTAAGTCATCCTATTCTGGTTTCTAAACTTTTACCTATCTTCTGGGTTACCACTAATCTTTGCAACATTTACTTCTTTACTTAAAATTTGATACCATACTTAGCTTCCTTAGTTAGATACGGATGGTGCATCCATCTCATGGAGTCTTTCTTTCTCAATGGACTATATCTTTGTTGAGGGGTATGAAATATTTCCTTAAATGTCTGCCACTGCTTCTCTACCATCTTACCTTTTAATCTAGTTTCCTATTCCACTTCAGCCAATTCTGTCATCATAATCTTGCAATTGCCTTTATTTGCGAGATTCAGATCGAAATTTCTCACTCTCAAACTGAATGAGAAATTTTATAATGTTATAATCACTCTTACCTAGAGGATTATTTACTATGAGGTCATTAATTAATCCTGTCTCATTACAAATTACCCGGTCTAAAACAGCCTGTTCCCTGGTTGGTTGCAGAGCGTGTTGTTCTAATAGTCATGAATATATTCTTTGAATTCATCCTCCAGACTACTTTTGCCAATTTGATTCATCCAATCCGAAAGAAGATTAAATTCTCTCGCGATTATTGCAGTACCTTTCTTCCAAGCCCCCATTATTTCTTGATTTATACTCTGCCCTAGAGTATAGCTACTGTTGGGGAGCCCATAAACTACTCCCACCATTGGCTTCTTTCCTTTGTTATTTCTCATCTCCACCCAAAATGATTCTACATTTTTGCTGCTCTGAACCAAGATCATTTCTCACTATTGTACTGATCTCTTTTTTATTAACAAAGCCACCCCTCCTCCTCTTCCTTTCTTCCTGTCCTTCTGCCGTGTAAAATATCATTGAATATTCAGGTCCAAGCCATGGGCACTTTGCAACTATATCTCTGTAATGGCTATCATATCATACTCTTGAGGAGATGTCCTTAACCCTGGCATTGGGGAGGTGGTGGCATAGTGGTATTGTAACTGGACTAGTATTCCAGAGGCCCAGGGTAATGCTCTGGGGACCTGGGTTCGAATCCCACCACGGCAGATGGTGAAATTTGAATTCAATAAAAATCTGGAATTAAAAGTCTGATGATGACCACAAAACCATTGCCGATTCCCGTAAAAACCCATCTGGTTCACTCAAGCCCTTTAGAGAAGGAGATCTGCTGTCCATACCTGGTTTGGCCTACATTTGACTCTAGACCCACAGCACTGTGGTTGGATGGGCAATAAACGCTGGCCTAGCCAGCGACGCCCACATCCCATGAACAAATATTTTTAAAAAACACAGCCTTTGGAACCTCACTCTCAGATGCAGAGAACAGTATAAATACCCCTAATTACACTGTCCCCCTTCTACAGCTACATTCCTTTTGACCTCCTCCACATGAATATCTCCCTGCACTATGCTGCCCTGGTCAGTTTGCTGATCCTCCCTGCAGTCTCTGGATGATTGCAAGGGCTGAGGCTCCTCCATTGCTACCTTCTGGGTCCTCATGCCTGCCTCACTCACAGTCACACCCTCCTGTCCCTGACCACAGGACAAATCAAAAGTACCTAGCCTAAAGGGTATGACTGCCTCCCTGTTGCATCGCAGTGCCTGTAGCTCAATCTCCAGCTCAACAACTCGGAGCTGAAGTTCCTCGGACTGCAGACGTGCACATCTACAGAACAGGACACTGGTGTCCACCAGTTTCCACATGCTTCAGCTGCAACACATCGCCTGCGCTGTCATCTTTATTGTGTTTTATTTAATTAATTAGGTTTCAAATTTAGAGCTATCACACAACCCTCATCTGTAGTTATATTAAGTAGCTCAACAAATTCCCACCTGCACCAAATTTCCAAGCTAGCACCCTCGAAGCACTCAGTCCTCGTTTCACTGTGCGCTTCCACGCTCTTGAGGACACTAGACTTACACACTCTCGCCTCTTTCTGTTTCTGAGTTTATGTTTGAAGATTTCGACGAAATCTTCTTTTGAAAATTAAAATTAAAGACATTTAAATATGATTGTGTAGAACTCTAGGGGTAGGGAGTAGGATTTTGCACATCAGTAATTATGCCAGAGAAAATTGACGTTACCATGGCTGTGCCAAAAGGCACAGCATCCAGTTGCTAGAATGTGAAAAAAATCCACACTTACTACAAGATAAAAAATTATAAATACCATATACCACATAGAACAACTACTAGTTACAACATGTAATTTAATGTCAACCAATATTAATTACTAGAATATCAGAAACTTTGAATTAGGACAGAGCTATATAAAACACTCTCAGGTACTTTCTATTCTTTGTATTTGAATACAGTCTAGGACTTCA
This sequence comes from Cetorhinus maximus, assembly GCF_964194155.1. Lineage (NCBI taxonomy): Eukaryota > Metazoa > Chordata > Chondrichthyes > Lamniformes > Cetorhinidae > Cetorhinus > Cetorhinus maximus. The sequence goes on from NC_135883.1 coordinate 130,518,344, forward strand.
AAGAAAACTACTTACATTTATGGACTACCCATAAGGTAATAAAATGTCCCATGGACCTTTACAGGTGAGTGATGGAAGCAGCGTTTAGAGCATAAAGTGGAGGCAGCTGAATGTATGGGCACCGATGGTGGAGCAACTGAAGTCGGGGATACTAAAGAGGCCTGAATTGGCACAGCACAGAGACCTAGGAGGGATTATAGGGCTGAAGGAAATTACAGAGATTGAGAGGGGCAAGGCCATGGAGAAAACGAGGATAACAGTTTTAAAATTAGAATGTTGCTTGACTGGGAGTCGGTCAGTGAGCACAGGAAAGATGGGTAAGTGGGGTTTGGTGCGAGTTAGAACACGAGCAGCCATTTTTTGAATGATTTCAACTTTGCAGAGGGTAGAATGTGGGACTTCCTTGTAATAATCAAGTCTAGAGGGAACAAAGACATAGATGAGGGTTTCACCTGCAGATAAGGTGTGGCAAGAGTGACGTTAGGGAGCTGGAAAAGGCAGTCTTACTAATGGTGCAAATGTTAGTTGTATATTAATTGTGTTTAATTGTATGGGTGGTGGGCATTAATTGCGGCTTCACTTGGGCCCATGTTTAAAAATGTATTCAGGATGTGGGCATTGCTGGCTAGGCCAACATTTGTTGCCCATCCCTAATTTTTTTTATTCATTCATGGGATGCGAGTGTCGCTGGCTCGGCCAGCATTTATTATCCATCCCTAATTGGCCTTGAGCAAATGGTGGTGAGCTGCCTTCTTGAACCATTGCTGTCCACGTGGTGTGGATACACCCACACTGCTGTCAAAAGGGAGTTTCAGGATTTGGACCCAGCGACAATGAAGTAATGGTGAAACAGTTCCAAGTCAGGATGGTGTGTAGCTTGGAGGGGAATTTGGAGTGGTGGTGTTCCCACGTACCTGCTGCAATTGTCCTTCTAGGTGGTAGAGGTCAAGTGTTTGGTGCTGTTGATGGAGTTTTGGTGAGTTGCTGCAGTGCATCTTGTAGATAGTACACACTGCTGCTACTGCTCATCAGTGGTGGAGGGAGTGAATGTTTGTGGATGGGGTGTTAATCAAGTGGCTGCTTTGTCCTGGATGGTGTCGAGCTTCCTGAGTGTTGTTGGAGCTGCACTCATTCAGGCAAGTGGAGAGTATTCCATCATACTCCTGGCTTGTGCCTTGTAGATGGTGGACAGGCTTTGGGGAGTCAGGAGGTGAGTATTCTTCGCAGAATTCCCAGCCTCTGGCCTGCTTTTGTAGCCACAGCATTTATGTGGCTAGTTCAGTTTCTGGTCAATGATAAGCCCCAGAGTGTTGATAGTGGGGGATTCAGAGATGGTTGGATTCTCTCTTGTGAGGTGATCATCGCCTGGCACTTGTGTGGTGAGAATGTCACTTGCCACTTCTCAGCCCAAGCCTGAATGTTGTCCAGGTCATGCTGATTATAGACACGGACTATTTCAGTATCTGAGGAGTTGTGAATGGTGCAATCATCAGGGAACATCCCCACTTCTGACCTTATGATGGAGGGAAGTTCATTGATGAAGTAGCAGAAAATATAAATTGAGATAGATTAAAACTGTTTTGTTTTAGAAGGTGTATGTTTCTAATGCATAATTCTGTAAATAAATATGAAAGTGAGTAAAGGTTGGCGCCAGTTCCATCCTTCACCAACTGACTTTCTGAAACAAACCAGCAGATGTATGGTCAGAAGTTCAGCTAGGGGTCAAATAAAACACCAAGGTTGCGAACAGTCTAGTTCAGCCTCAGACAGCTGCAAGGCAGACAGATGAAATCGGTGGCAAGGGGATGGAGTTTGTGACTTAGAACGAAGGCAATGGCTTCTGTCTTCCCGATATGTAATTGGCAGAAATTTCTGCTGCTGGATGTCGGCCAGGCAGTCAGACAATTTAGAGACAGCGGTCCAGTGAGGGGGACGGAAGGTGGAGCTGGTTAATGTCAGTGTACATGTGGAAGCTGACGCTATTATTTCAGATGATGTCGCTGAGGAGCACTAAGTAGATGAGAAAAAGGAAAAGTCAAGGATAAATTTTTGGGGGATACCAGAGGTAACAGTACAGGAGCCAGGAGAGAAGCTAGTGTAGCAGATTCTCTGGCTATCATAGGAAAATAAGAATGAAACAGACAAGTGCAGTCCCACCTAGCCGGACGATCCTGAGACACGTTGGGACAGAATTTTGAGATAACTGTGCCAATGGTTGCAGATAGATTGAGGAGAAAGAGAATAGATTGTTTATCTTTATCATAGTCAACTAGAATATAATTTGTGACATTGGTAAGAGCTGCTTTGATGTTATGACGGGGATGAGAGCCTGATTGGAGCAACTGAGAAAGACTGAGATGGGTTTGGGAGGTGACAACATGTTCAAAGGTTTTGAAGGAAGGGAGGTTTGATATCAGGCAGTAGTTTGCAAAGAAGGAGAGGGTCAAAGGTTGGCTTTAAGGGGTACCGGGTGATGACAACAGATTAACGGTTCTCTTTCCTCAGGCAATGTACCTTCTCCTTCTAACATCAGCTAACATGGCAGCTGGGAAGAAAAGTTGAGTGGTGAACAACTTACCAGGAATATGGTCTAGAGAACAAGAGGTGGAAGAGAAACTAGAGAAAGGTACAAATTATGTGACCTATTTATTGTATGGACAATAGGAATGATGCACTAGATATGCTATATCATGAATTTATTTTCTCCAGTTAAAATATTAAAACTACATGTCAATCCTTGTTAATGGAACAGAAGCACTAGTATAAAGGTTCAAATGCAATAATCTTAAGGGAAGAATTGACATTTGTAAATTACATTGCACAGCCCTATAGTGAATGAAATACATCAACCTTTTCTAATAATTAAACAAAAAAATTACAAGAAATGTAATTTCATGGCACTGGACTATTTTGCAAATCAAGGTAAGTTTTTCTTGTTTAACTTGTAATCTTTGATTACCATAATGGTACTTGGCCAAGCCAAGTTGATCTACTGGAGATCAGCTTATAAACCAATTTAGGAGTGAAATTAGCAAATGCTTCTACTCACAAAGGTTGGTGGAAGTTTGGAACTTTATTATACAGATTGACGTTAGCACAATTGTTGACTTTAAATTCGGGATCGCTCGACTTTTGTTAACCAAAGATATTAAGGAATATGGGGCTAAGGTGGGTAATATGGAATTAGGCTACAGATCAGCTACTGAATGGTGAAAGCGGGTCTAGGGGCTAAATCGTCAACTCTAGTTCCTATGTTCCTAACTCAGCATTGTCTACATTTTACTGCATTTGTTTTCAAATGATGCAATTGAAATATTTTGTTTACAGGGGAAGACCTAGCTGATAGGAATTTCCTTTAAAATAAGGAGTAGAATTTTGCTTACCGCAGGTTATATTTTTCTAGTTTCTCCCATCTGGAAACCATTCATAGTGCAACTGCAAACCATATGTAGAAGTACTTTACCCTCTCCCCCTCATAATACCTAGTATTCTGATTAGGTTTAGCTTTTATATTGTGCTTTGGCCGCTTGGATCTCTCACGATTGAGGTCGCCTGAAATCAGGGGGCCAGGTGAAACGAAAACCATAAGTTTTAAAACAGTGATGAGGAAGACTGGTTTTCCTCTGGGTCTTAGCCCCTGCTGCTGCTCTTACTGTGCCTTGTAAAAGTATCTGCCTAAACCAACAACTTACAATTGTAGGAGCGTAATCAGAAAACAAAACTGACACACAGCCAAAGTAGGAGACATTAGGAAAGGTGACCAAAAGCTTCACAAGGATAGGTTTTAAGGAATGTTTTTAATGGAGGAGAGGGTTTAGGGAGGGCAAAGTTTAGTGCCAAGGTAACTGAAGGCACAGCTGGGAATGCATGCCAGGTTATAATTCGAGGAATGTAGAGTTCTTGGAGCATTGCAGGGCTAAAGAAAGTTACAAAGATAGAGAGGGAGTCCATTTAGGGGCAGTGCTATGTAGGCATGCTGTTCCTTGATGACATTGTGTCATCCGTAACTTCACCAATGGCCACAGTTACAATTGCTTGCATAGTGGATAATTTGTCACGCCAGTCTATGCATGTACTTCCCCACTGCTATCAGTTTATGGGAAAATCAGGGAAAATTTGAAACTAAATCTAGAGAGCAGCATTCTTGGGTTGCTTAACTTAAAGTTGGCCTATAAGATAAAAAATTTTGTGTGTTTAAAAATCACCTGTGTCTTTCTTGTTTTAATTTCTGTGAAAATGCTGTTACTGTTCATGAATCCACATTCTGAAGCATATCCAAGTCAGTCCCAAGCCAATGTTCTTCACAATACCTCCTGCTCTCTTTTTCAGCAGGTTGAAAATGGATCTGTCCTGGATAAATTGGATTCAAAGGTTGGCAGACAAGACAGTAATGGGACAATGGATTTCCTCTAAAGGAGAGATGGTTGGGGTACAATCAAGGTACATTCCCATGAGAGGGAAAAGTAGAGTAACCAAAGTCATAGTCCTCTGGGTAACAAAATAGGGAGAGAATAAGGTGAAGCAGAAAAGGAGTGTGTATGACAGATGTCAGGTTGAGAACACATGTAAGAACCAGGCTCAGTATAGAAAGTTCACAGGGAAAGTGAAAAAGGAAATAAGCGAGGCAAAGAGAGAGTATGGGAAGAGAATGAGAAGAGACTGGCAACTAACGTAAAATGTAACCCAAAAGTCCTCTACAGGCAAATAAATAGTAAAATGGTAAGAACAGGATGAGTTAAAAACAAAAAACTACTGTGGATGCTGGAAATCTAAAACAAAAACAGAATTACCTGGAAAAACTCAGCAGGTCCGGCAGCATCGGTGGAGAAGAAAAGAGTTGACGTTTCGAGTCCACATGACCCTTCAACAGAACAAAGACCCTTCTGTTGAAGGGTCATGTGGACTCGAAACGTCAACTCTTTTCTTCTCCACCGACGCTGCCGGACCTGCTGAGTTTTTCCAGGTAATTCTGTTTTTGAAGAAGAGGATGGGTGTGGCCAAACTGGGGCCAAAAAGGGGATCTACGTTTTGAGCCTGAGGATATGGCTGACATACGAAATGGGAGTATTTTGCATCTCTCTTTAGCAAGGAATAAGATGCTGCCAAAGTTAAGGTGAAAGACGAGGTAGCTGAGACACTGGATGGGCTAAAAATGGATAAAGAGAAGACCTTAGAAAGGGTGGGTGAGAATGTTCAAGTGGTGGTTGTTTGGTTGCAGCATTGCTTGGCATCAGTGCCTTTAGGCGGAATCGTTCCAGATTTCCACTAAGTGTGGTAGCAGGCGGGTAAAATGATGTTTCACCCACCGGCCACAATGGCAGGTTTTCATGCCTTATCATCCCAAACCGCCACATTATTTATGCATTACCGGAAACCATGCCGTTTCCATGATGGGTGAGCACCGATTCGCCTACCATGCCGTCACCTCGCTGATTCATCACACCAGGTACAGCCCCGTTCAGTGCTTCCAGCTCAGGACTGCAGCAAAGAAGACATGGCCCCGAAAAGCAAGAAGACTGTAACCCTTGAACACCCTTTGGTTGTTGTGAAGGCCTGCTGTGATGTCCTCTATCTCGGCTCTGGCCACAGGAGGGGCAGCAACATTATTACTATGGCTTGGTAGGCAATGGCAGTGGTGATCAATGCTGCTCAGAAGAGGTTGGCCATCTAATTCAGATAGAGGGTGAATCATGTCATCCGTGCAGCCAGGGTATGGCAACCATCTCATCACTCTAAACTCACACATTCAAGCCCATCACACATTCAATGGCATCTCATTCACTGCCAGCTCAAGGGACATCACCACCCATTCTCTCACACATGCCCTCACATGTCCATCTGGCCTCATCTCCTCTGGAGACTGCCTTCTCAGGCATCACCATCTTGAGGCCACTTGCACAGATCAACACGCGCCTCCCACACACACCCTGGGATACCCTCCTTCCCCAGTACAGCACTCTTCTTGCGGCCTCTCCCCTTGCCTGAGGCCACTTTTCCCCCTTCACCAAGCAAGCCCTAGCCCTGCAGCCATTGAAAAGCCACCAACATATGGCTGATCCATCAGGTAGAGACCTGCCCATGAGCCCCCCTAAAAGTGATATGGTGCTATCTGTGAAGCCTGGCGCTGATGACGGCAAGTGCTGACTGAAGCAAGGTAGGTAAACAAATCTTGAAGTCCTGAGCGAAGTCTGCCGGCCAAGTGCACGTCGCTTATGTGCTGTTGCTAAACACATTGGCGTATTTTCCTGCTGATGTGGATGGACAATCCAGTGGGGGCGGGGGGATGATTCCTGTGGAGAGGCCTAATAATGATATGCTGATGTATTACAATGAGGTTCCCGACGTCCGATGGCGGGGAACATGGTCCGCCATCGGTGGGCTGAGCGGATGATCGCAAATTGGTTTCACACTGTCGTGAAACTGATTGCGCCATATTGTCCGCTCATGCCACCAAACACGCCCGATGCTGGCGGGCACGGAAAATCCCGGCCATTGTTGAGATAGACATGGGAGTGAAGGAAGAGTAACCGTTGCATTTTCCGGTGGTGTGTGTCAACTGGTGCAAAGCAATATGAGCAGCTGGGGTGCATTTCCCTTACCAACCTCCTGTACTTCTGCTTTCTGCTTTCACTCCAAATTGCCCGAGAAAGATCTGAGCTCTTTGCCTTGTCCTCCTTTAGGTCCTAGCCTCATTGCTTTGAAATGTTGTGCAGAGGATAGGAAACCACAACTACCCTGCTGACCCTGGTTGGTGTTTACTGAAGGGTGCCTCCAGACCTGTCCAGGCACCTGAAGCGCATCTTCAGCATATTGATATCTTGTTCAAGAATACATCTGATATGAGATGGAGTTCATTGTAGCACTGTTGGGCTTCAGTGGTGGGACTTCTCATGGGTGTAGTGAACCAAGTTTACAGCGGGTATCCCTTTTTGTCTATCAGCCATCTCTTAAATCTGCTTCCAGACATGAAGACATCAGGCAACTTGGACTGCAACAGCGAGAGTAATATGTACAGTTCCAGTTACTGCATTATAGGAAGGATGTAATCGTACTAGAGAGGTTACAGAGGAGATTTAGAACCATAGAAAAGTTGCGGCACAGAAAGAGGCCATTCAACCCATTGTATCTGCGCCATTTGATAAAGAAAAAATAAAAAACTAACCGCCCACTCTACTCATACTTTCCAGCACCTCATCCATTGCCTTGCAGGTTACAGTACATCAGGTATAGATTCAGGTACCTTTTAAATGAGTTGAGGGTTTCTACCTCCAACACAAACCATGCAGTGAATTCCAGGCACCCACCATCCTTTGGGCAAAGACGTTTTCCCCCTCTAATCTTCTTACCAATCACCTTAAATCTGTGCCCCTGGTAATTGTACACCTCAGTTAAGTCACCCTCTATCCTCTGTTCTCAGGAAAACAACCCTAGCCTATCCAATCTTTCTTCATAGCTGCAATTTTCAAGCCCTGGCAACATTCTTGTAAATCTCCTCTGTACTCCGTCCAGGGCAATTATGTCCTTCCTGTAAAGTGGAGAATGAACTATACATAAAATTCCAGTTGTCTAAACAGTGTTTTATACAGTTCCAGCGTTTATCAGGATGTTGCCAGGAATGGAGAATTCTAGCTATGAGGAAAGATTGGATAGGTTGGGGCTATTTTCTTTGGAAAAAAAGTTGGAGAAATATTTAACTGTGCTGTATAAAATTATAAGAGATTTCGATAAAGTGACTAGGAAGGGCCCTGTTTCCTCAGTGGAGCGGCCAATAACTGGGGGGCATATATTTAAAATAATTGGTAAAAGGGTTAGAGGGGAGTTGAAGAGAATTTTTTAAACCCAGAGGGTGGTGGGGATCTGGATCTCATTGCCTGAAAGGGTGATAGAGGCAGAAACCTTATTGCATTTAAAAAGTACTTGGACATGCACTTGAAGTGTAGTAAGTTACAGAGCAATAGGCCAAGAGCTGGAAAGTAGGGTGAGGCTAGACAGTTCTTTTCTACTGGCACAGACACGAGGGGCCGCCTTTTGTACTATTGGAAAAAAGCATAATGGCAGCTGCCTGGGAATGTTGTGCACATCTATATAAACATCTTTTTGTGATTGCACACTAGTTGCACATTAATGGAGTGGAAGCCCTTGCAGTTGACAGATACGCCTGATCATTCTGGAGGTGTGCTGATTGTCACATGCACGCAGAGAATGATACTTTCCACCTGTGGGAAGCCAATCTGAGCCGCAAAGCCAGGCTCCTGCTCACTCTGGCCTGGCAAACAACCCATTAGCCACCTGTCAGATGCATTTGCACTCTGCCTTCTGGGAGGTCCTGGACATATCTGCGGCAGAGCCCTAAAAGGATCCAGAGGCAAAAAAGTTGAAGGCAGTTGTGACCTTGACATCCACTTGTAAAGTGTGGCCCCCAGGTCCAGTAGGCAGCAGGTTGTTTTCTAGGAGGCTACAGGTGCCTGACACCACCTGACATGACATCCTGAGCCACCAGCAGGTCCTCCGACCATAGAAAAGCCATTGACCTCCACTTTTCTCCACAGAAGCCTGCCTGACCCACTGAGCATTTTCTGGTTTTACCTCAGCCTACAAACCCTGTTTCATTATAACCACCTCCTGCAAGTTGCACCTCTGTTGGTTCCCTCTCTGCTCTTGCAGGTACTATTGTTGGTCATCTAGGTGCTCATCTCAGGTCCAATGTAAGGTAGCAAAGGTGTGATAGAGCAAACATCCAAAATGTAAAAAGTAGCCTATTGTACTAAGTAACCTCTTAACCAACCCTTTTCCACCAACAGGTAAGAAAATTGTTATGAGTACTTATTGCCATCTTTGACAGAGATTGCTTCAGCCCTCTTAATTACCGCTGCATATTCATTTTGGTTGCACTGGCAAGTTTCAGGAAGCCTGAAAACCCCTGGCATCCATGTTAAAGTGAAAACAGTGTGTTACTATCTCTAATTGAGTGATTAGCAATTGGAAATTGATAACCAACTCTCCTGAGGGGATTGTGCACAGACACTCTAATGTGCTGGAGTCAAACGTGGCAGTCAGCAAGTTAGAGATGGCTTCCCAGGATGCTGTCATTTTGCATGTTTTGACAACTCATGTGCTCTTCCAGCTTAAAATTCAACCCAAAGTCTTTTGGATATTCCATCTGGCGTGATATCTCCTCAATGAATTGTGAAAAGCTTGATTCTCTTCATCACCCTTTTAGTAGCAAGCCAACTTTCTGATCTTGTTTTGTTTATGGGGAACAATCTGGGCAGAAACATGATCTCTCTCACCGCAAAATTTGCAGTTATCCTACAGACAGTATTGTCTAATACTTTGCCCAAGGCAAAGGAAAAACTTCAGAGTGCAGCTCCAAGAGTTAAATTTAAAATGCATCAGCTTGGCTAAAATGTTGTAGGATATGATACTGCCACCAAGTTTCAAATTATGATTTAAAAACTATGCAGATTGGTTGGTAAATGCAACAAGCAGTGTGCCAGATCTGAACCAGTTATGCAATATAAGGGTATCATTACTGACCTGGGATTCATGATAAGACGTCGAAAAAAGTAGGTCCAGGTAATGTAATCCATGGCATCTTGCTTGGATGAGACAGTTCCAGCAGAAATTTCAGCATTCATGTGATCAGAAAGCACCTCCAACAAACTGCAATGTGTGAGATACTTATTAGCAGGGCAACTCTTAACCATCTTATAAAGTCTAGCAGTCTTATGTTTTAAACGGTCTCTTTTAATTTAAAGTAAAACAGAATGACCTGGAATGGAATAAATGGTGTGAAGTTGTGCTGAACTCTGCCTGGCGATAAGTCCATGTGACCTGGTTGCCATGGGGACAGGGGGCCCAGCTCAAAACTTATTCAAAGTCAGGTGCGAGCTTTAACACCTAGACACAAAAGGAAAAGCAGCTGGTCTTACTGCTACAGACTCTCAGTCAGAGAAACCAAAGGATATGGTGGGGGGAGTGGACACACACCTGTGCTTTTATGCCAAGCAGAAGAAAAGGACTGCTTCTGGGTTAGACACCCAGCGAAGGCTGGTGAGGGTAGAAGATTTTTGAGGAACCAAGGATTGTGAAAAGTTAGAGACCATGAAATCACCAGAGGGAATCTTACAACAGGGAGTCCATTTGATTATGGTCATTGGGGTTGAGTGAAGACGAATTTGTTTAAAAGGACACTGGAAGATTCACCATGGCAAAGCAGGGAGAAGGGATCCTGTTAACACGGGGAGGAGTTGGACTTTAAACTTAAGACTACACGTTTGCAGAGAGTACAGTATAAGAATGCAGCGCGGCATTTTCTGTTGAGTTAAGAAGTTAAAGTGTGACGGATTACAGGGATAGTTAGGTAGAATATAAATATTAGGTAGAATTCATATCTAGTTAGGATATTATACTTTAGAATTGAGAAAATGGTCACAGGCTAACAGACAACCATTTTACCCAGAAGCCTTTTCACTCACATACATGGGCAGCACTGAACTTAATTAAAAACAGCTATCAATTTAAAGACAGAAAACATTACATCTTGTTGGGAGCACCCACTGGAATTCTAGTGATTCTGCCTTTTTGGAAATAGTTAACAATTAAGGACTACCCTTTCACAATTTAAATGCTTTATTCAATACCAAATAAATTTTTTAAAAAGGTGATAACACACATTAATGGTAGTTGAGTCTGGGATTTGGTGTCATTACCAATTAAGAAGGCATTCTTAAAATTTAGCTTAGCGTATCATGAAAGACTAGTGGGCTCCTAAAAGTCAGAATTGAACTTTATCAGATGCCTGGCACAAAAGGCACGCTATAAAAATTTACTGAGTTAGAAAATAACAACTTTAAGAATATTATTTCTGTGTTAAAAGTTTAAAATCACTATGAAAATATAGAAGTGAAATTAATTAGGACTGATATTAGAACACATCACAAGCATTTATTGACCAGATAAATTCTCACAATGTTCACATAATAAGACCATCCTCAACAATCAAATAATAGTGAATTATTAGGGATAATCAAAAGGGAGGAGTTTAAAAAAGGAGGCAGTGCCCATAGCTGCTAGAGAGGATGTAATTTAGTTTAGTGGGATATAAAGATACAGGCTTTTCTCCAGAAAGGCAAAAGTATTGAAGAAAGGTTTAAAAGGGAAACATTAAACCAATGATTCTCAAGTTGTTGAAGAGTTGGACACTTTAAAACTAACAGTTTTTGCGTGTCCTGCTGTTCAGATAGCTGAAACAACTTGGAGATTTAAGGTAATACTTTGCTTTAAATGTTTGATGGATATGCTAAGAGATTTTTTAGTTTGTCGTATTATTTTTCAAGTCTTTTTGACTGTATTCTATATTGGAACTAAGATTGTGTTTTCCATCTTTCTATAGTCTTTAACTTTGCGATGTACTTATCTACTTTTGAGTGTACTGAGTGTCAAACGGTTCTTTAATAAACTTCCAAATAACTCAGTAAAATATGACATCTCAAGTAGATTTCTGTAAGCAGCTTAAGAACCCTCTCTCTGTAACTCCTAAATTGGAGACATACAATTTTTCAAATAGAGACCCTTGGACTCTTTTAATATCCGGGTACTTATAACCTAGCTGATAATTATTTAAAAGGCTATCTGGAAGATGGTAATATCTCTTGATAGTTATCTTCCTTGGGGGAAAAGTGGTTCATTTGCTGAGACCCAAAAACAAATGTCTGTGGGAAGTGGCTATTTTGAACTCAAGGGAGGGTGATTATTGAGGGAGTTCTTCTGATATGGGGTAGCCCCAAAAAGGGGTTAGGGCTATAATTCACTTCAAAAGGGGGATAGCCTTTTGGTAGTTTAATGTATTAATTGCCTACTAAGAAATGTTTAGTCAAAGTTGTTTGAGTTTGTTTGTTTCAGTAAAAGTCTTAAAACGTGAACTCTTGTTGTGTGATACTTTAAATTGGTCATTGGGAAATTCATATCTCTTTTTAGAAGTTATCAGTCTCTATGGGGAATGGAACAAAATACATGAGAGTAATGTTAATAATATTGAAGACTTCATTGCTTTTAGCTGCACTCAAACAATAATGGGAGGGAAAAGATTTCCTCCAAAGACGATTTGTAACAAAATCATAAACATGTTTCCTATATTCACTATGGAGTACAGAGGAAATCATCTCTGTAACAGAAAACATGTTTATGTTCCCTTCTCAACTTCTTCAGTATTATCTATTACCCTCACACAGCTGCTTCCATTCAACAGGTATATTCAATGGCCAGGATTTTACACTTGCAAATTGGGACTGCTGCATGTGTAAAATCCAGTGTGATGAAGTTCGGTTGTGAACCTGATGTTCCCATAATATGGTTAGCAGGCGGATGCCAAAATAGCAGTCCACCTGCCAGCTTAGAAAAAGAAACGATCAATTGAACTTGTTAACAAGCCAAGTGACATGAATGTTACGCTGCCCATGCCGTCATGCAGTTGGCATGGTTGGAAAGGCAAGAGTGGGGAGTCTACTTTCTCACCATCTGGGGGTGCTTTATGTGCATCGGGAGCAAGCCCCCTGCCTAAGATGATACCTGCACTTTCTGCCTCCTCACATGGCCTCTGAAACCTCGCCCCCACCCCTCTCCCTAGGGTGCCTGATCCCTCCCCAGCCAAAACTCCTGGACTCACCTCACTCCAGGATCCATGCTGTCTTCATCATGGGACTGCTTGCAGTTCCAGCAGCACTACTGAGTTCTGGTGCTGCCGGGACTGCTAGAGCTGCCTGCCAATCTGATTGGCCAGCAGCTCTTGGGAGCAGGACTTTTTCCCACTGAGGGGCAGGAGTCGTACTCTGCTCATTGAGGCCGCTGGCAGCGTGTTATTGCTGTGGAGATGTGTTTTTTAAAATTTGTTGGTTTGAGACTTCATTTTATTTTGTTATTATCATCATAATTAGTTTACAGAGGCTGACTGATTCAATTTTTTATTTTATGGCTAGCATTTTTAACCCGTACTTTGGGAACTGCGTCCATAACTGTCTAGTTTAACAGTAACACTATTACTTCTTTTTCTAAAGGAATAACTGGACTAAATAAGTATGTATTCATTCAGAAATAACTATACTTAAAGAACTAGACTGTCAGTTACCCAATAACATTTTATCCATTTTTCATATGACTAGAACAGTGCACTCTCAATGTAACAGACCACCACTTCGACTTACACTTTTCTCCAGGGTTACATTTAGCAATAGATGCAACAGCCTGTTACGTCTTGCTTCTCTATAAACCGTAAAAACATACCTGCAAATCTCTGAATTCCGGTGGCAGCAGGCAGCTAATCTAGCTACATTCCAAGGTGAAATTTGATTTTAAATTATATTTTGTCTCATGTATGGTAAATGGCGAATTAACTATTAGTGACCCTATCACCATGAACAGTACTCCAGGGCTTTATTATAATAATGGAAAATAAGGAAATTATGGATGAATTGAACAGATATTTTGCATCTGTCTTCACTAACTCCCCAGGAATAAGTGTGCATCAAGAGGTGAAAGGGTTGGAGGAACCTAAAACAATTACAATAACCAGGAAAAGAGTACTGAGAAAATTATTAGAATTAAAAGCTGACAATCCCCCAGGTCCTGGTGGACATACTGAGGTAGTAGTTGCATTGACTTCAATTTTCCAAAATTCTCTAGATTCTGGAAAGGTCCCATCATTTGGAAAATAGTGAATATAAATCCTCTATTGAAGAAAGGAAGGAAAAAGCAGGAAACTACAGACCAATTAGCTTAACATCTGTCACAGGGAACATGCTGGAGTCTATTTTTAGCAAGGTCATACTAGCCACTTAGAAAATCTCAGTGCAATCAGGCAGAGCCAACATGGTTTTGTGAAAGGAAATCATGTTTGACTAATTTATTGGAGTTTTTTGAGGAAGTAATAAACAACGTGGATAAAGGGGAGACTGTGAATGTGGTGTACTTAGATTTCTAGAAGTAATCTGACAAAGTGCCACATCAAAGTTTACTACACAAAATAAGAGCTCATGGTGTAGGGGGTAACACATTAACCTGGATAGGGGATTGCTTAGCTGACAGGAAACAGAGAATAGGCATAAATGGGTCATTTTCATGTTGACAAGATGTAACAAGTGGAATGCCACAGAGATCAGTGCTGGAGCCTCAACTATTTACAATTTATACCAATAACTTGGGTGAAAGGAACAAATGTAAGGTTGCTAAATTTGCTGATGATGCAAAGATAGGTAGGAAAGTAAGTCGTGAAGAGGACATAAGGAGTCTGCAAAGGGATATAGATAGGATAAGTGAATAGGCAAAAATTTGGCAAATGGAGTATAAAGTGGGAAAATGTAAACTTGTCCACTGTGGCATAAAGAATAAAAAAAACCAGCATATTATTTAAATGAGGAGAGATTGCGGAACTCTGAGGTACAGAGAGATCTGGGTGATCTGGTACATGAATCACAAAAAGTTAGTGTTTTGTGGGTTATCCCATTTTGTGGGTTATCTCATGGCCTAATCTATACTGGGAAGGTTTCCCCCTATTCATGAATGACTTAGGTCTGACTCGGGGAGGTTCCTTTAAAGTAGCTTATTTACACAATATACAAACTCTTCCATCTTCTCTACAGGTCGAATATCCTTTATCCGTACCTCCGAAAACATCCAAAAACTGAACTTTTTTGGAACAGTTGTGCAGTTGATTTGTATGTTAATAAAGCAATGTAATATTATATTACAGCTGTAATAAGTGTTAATAGGTAAGAAGTAGGGTGTGAGAGAGTTGGAAAATGGAGAAACAACCTAGTGTTTGTAGGCTATAGCTAGCCTAGGCTTAGGCTATTGTAATGTAAGTAAGCCTTGACCTGCTGTATATACAGTAGATCCAAAAATCGAAAATATCTCAATACTGAAATGCAATCGGCCCCGAGGGTTTCAGATAAAGGATACTCGAACTGCCCTAAGTTTCTAGCACATGACTACTGATGCCACTGTTACATCATGAGACACATCACTATCTCGTAACCATAACTGTTAACCCATTGTGCTACAGTTAGTATGCTGGTACAGCACGTGATTAGGAAGGCAAATGGAATGTTGTTATTTATTGCAAGGGGAATAGAATATAAAAGTAGGGGTGTTTTGCTATAGTTATATAGGGCAGAATTTTCTTGTCGGTGTGCGGGGGCGGGCCCTGCACGCTGATGCGTAAAATGACGCGTGGTGATGTGGGGCGTGCGCCCTGACGTCACCGTGCGTCATTCCGATCTTCTGTTCGGCGGGTGCGCACCGGATTTGGCTGCGCGCCCACTGAACAGTCAAAGACTTGTTAAGGCCATTAATAAATTAATTAACTAAATTGACAGGGCTGCTCGTCCAACCATAAGGTTGGGGGGCAGGCAAAGAGCCCAAGCGGCCTTCGCATTTTGCATGAAACCTCATCCACGGGCAGGATGAGGTTTCATGAAGGTTTTATTAAATGAATTAAAATTTTTTTGACACTTCATAAACATGTCCCAACTGATATGACGTTGTCACATGAGGGGACATGTCTGAATAATTTTTATCTTTCCTTTTTTACAAACTTTAAAAGTGAACTTTATCTCCCTGAAGCAGCTCCGTACCTCAGGGAGATTTCTGCGCTCTTTCATGCGTGGTAGAGTTGAGGCCCCGACTCTTCCTCCTCCCCCTGCCCGCACAGGTAGTGCTGAGAGCTACCGGACACGCGTCATGCTGGGCGGGCCTTAATTGGCCTGCCCACGTAAAATGGCGGCCGTTCCCAGCCGGCCCGCCCAAGATTCTGCCCATAGGGTATTGGTATGATCACATCTAGATACAGTTTGGTCCTGTGATTTCAGGAAGGGTATAACTGCATTAGAAGTAGAACATGGAAGGTTCACTCGTATGATACCCGGAATGAGGGGGTTATCTTACGAGGAAAGGTTGGACAGGTTGGACCTGTATCTATTCGGGTTTAGAAGAATGAGAGGTGATCTTATTGAAACATATAGGATCATGTGGGGACTTGACAGGGTGGATGTTAAGCGGATCTTTCACCTTGTGGGAGGGATTAGAACTGGGGGCGGGGAGGTACAGTTTAAAAATAAGGGGTCTGTCATTTAAGACGGAAATGAGGAGTATTTTCTTTCTCTTAGAAGGTTGCAAAGCTATGGAACTCTTTCCCCAGAGAGTGGTGGAGGCAGTGTCATTGAATCTTTTTAAGGATGGGTTAGATAGTTTCTTGACTGACGAGGGAGTCACAGGGTAACGTGGGTAGGAAGGAAAGTGGAGTTGAGGCCACAATCCGATCAGCCATGATCTTATTGAATGGCGGAATAGGCTTGAGAGTCTGAATGGCCTACTCCTGCTCCTAATTTAGAGCGGGACACAGTGGCATAGCGGTAACGTCACTGGACTAGTAACCCGTTCAGGCTAATCCTCTGGGGATACGGGTTCTAATCCCACCGCGGCAGCTGGTGGAATTTAAATTTAATTAGTAAAGTTTGGAATTGAAAGATAGTCTTGGTAATAGTGACCATGAAACCATTATCGATTGACGCAAAAGCCCATCTGGTTCACTACTGTCCTTTCGGAAAGGAAATCTGCCATTCTTACCCGGTCTGGCCTACAATTGACTCCAGACCAACAGCAATGTGTTGACTCTTAACTGCCCTCTGAAATGGCCTAGTAGTCACTCAGTTCAAGGGCAATTAGGGATGGGCAACAAATGCTGGCCTTGCCAGTGACACCCACCTCCCATGAAATAATAAATAAAACAAAAGTTGTACGTTTGTATTAATTCCCACATTTATAATTGCACTTTTGATTTCTGCTTACTCTGGTGCCAAAGCTAATTTGATTTAAAAGTGCTAGGAAGAAGATGGTAGGTGGCAGACAGTCCTATAACCCCAGGATATGGCTTTTAAATTAAAAGCAAACTGATGGGAAGGAAATCTGCCCTCTGCTAAACGTATAACTGAGTGAACTGAATTTCGCTAATATCAACCCAGTTTTTTGTTGCCAACACTGAAGTGCTCATAAATTGACAATCTCCCTCAGAGAGGCCATAGGGAATATGCGCCCTTTTGAGTTGGGTTTGAAGCATGTTGTTCAGTCAAGTAGAGACAGCTTTCGTCTTCATCCGGTCTGTGTTTCACTTAAGATGTTTCACACAGGTATTGAGACAGAAAGTGGGAAAGAATTCCATTCTGCAGCACTGAAATCCCTCACGGAAACGAATATGCATAAGAAAGGCTGATCAGACAAATTATAGATAAAACAATGGAAAATTAAAAAATGTCACATGTTCATATGCAAACCCTGGCATACTGTAATTCTCTTAATATAACTCACCTTGATTCAACAGGGAAGGGTTCATACAGAAACTTCTTGTAGAAGTCTTTTTTAATATCATGGACTAATATCACAGCTTTGCCCTGGTCATCAAACTGAGGCCTGCCTGCACGCCCCATCATCTGCAGAACATCTGAATTTAAAAAAGTGAGAAATTTCATACTTTATTCATAATCTTTAAAAAATCCTCGCTGCAGCTAGGCACCAGATTGTAAGGTAATTTGAGATGTGGAAGGTCATTTGGCCTGCCCTAATTCATCCATTTAGAAAGATCCTAACATCCCTCTACTCTAGAATTCAATTGTTTCTTAAATTGTTCCAGCACTTATTCCTTGGCTTAGTGGTAGTACTCTTGCTCAAGTCAGGGGGTTATAGGTTAAAGCCCTAACTTTAGGATTTTAACACACAAGCTGACAAAAATGATGTGCTCAGGGGATGCTGCAATGTTGGAGGTGCGGTCTTTCAGATGAGATGTTAAACCAAAGCCCCTTCTTCCATCTCAAATTGACATCAAAAACCTCTTCATGTTATAATGAAGGGGAGCAGGGAAGCTTTCCTGTGTCCTGGCTAACATTTACTCCTAATTCAACACTATCATAAATAATTTAACTAGTCATTTATCTTATTGCTCCCATGTGTTTGCTGAGTTACACTATCTCCCAGTTAAACAATGCCTTGATTTTAAAATTCTAATGTCTTCTTTCTTTCCTTCTTTCCATGATCCTGTCATTCCCTATCTCTGTCATCTCCTCTAGCCCTACAGCCTTCCAAGATATCTGCACTCCTCCAATTCTGGCCTCTTGAGCAGCCCTGACTTTAATTACTATACTATTGGTGGCAGTGCCTTCAGATGTAAAGGCCGTAGGCACTGGAATTCCCTCCCTAAACAGCTCTTCCACTGCTTGCACATTAAAACCCACTTCTTTGATCAAGCTTTTGGCCATCTTCCCCATCCCCTTATATGGTTCAGTGTTAAACTTTGTTTGATAACGTTCCTGTGAAGTGCCTTGGTTTTGCTAGGTTCAAAACATAATATAAGTTGTTGATTGTGAGACCTTGTTGAGCACAAATCAGCTTCTCTGAAGAGTCATATGGACTCGAAACGTTAACTGTGTTCCTCTCCGCAGATGCTGTCAGATCTGCTGAGGTTTTCCAGGTATTTTTATTTTTGTTTTGGATTTCCAGCATCCTCAGTTTTTTGCTTTTATTCTCTGTTTATCTACCTGGGTGGGGAATCACAGTCTCAGAATAAGGGGCCAGCCAATTAGGACTGAGATGAGGAGAAATTTCTTACTCAAATGGTTGGTGAATGTGAGATGGGTTCTGGAAACAGCTAAACTGCTCCTGGATAGAGAAGGGTTTCAAGGATACGGCATGTAAGTAGCGATGGCGCAGGAAAAAGGGAAAAGCTTGTTGGGCCTAATGATTTTCTGCTGCTCAATGAACAACATTGCTTCAAATTAAACCATGGGCAGAATTTTATGTCCTGCGGGCAGGAGCGCACCCGACCCAATTGGGAGTAAAATAGTGCACGATGACGTCGGGCGAGCATCCTGACGTCATTGTGCATTCGCGCGATATTTTGGTAGGCGGACGTGCACGAGAATCGGCAGTGCGCCTGCCAACAATTAAGAAGCCTATTAGGGCTTTTAAGCAGGTAATTAATTTGTATTTTTCGCTGCCCGTCCGACGAACAGTTTGGCGGGTGGGCGAATCGGCCAGGCGGCTTTTGAATTTTTTATGAAACCTCATCCATGGGTGGGATGAGGTTTCCTGAGGTAATTTAAAAAAAAAAAATTTTAAACATCATTTTAAACATGTACCTCTTCATGTGACTGAGTCACATAGGGGGACGTGTTTCTCTCATTTTTAAAATGTTTATTTTTGTGATTACAATTCTTCAGCTCCCTGAGACATTTCTGTGTCCTCAGGGAGCTTTCAGTGCACGCTTTCCCACGCATGCGCAGACTTCTGCGCTCGCACTCCTCCCGCCCCCACCCCGGCAATGCTGAGCTCCTCAGTGCGCATTTCACGCTGGCTGGGCGTAAATTGGTTATCCAGCGTGAAATCGCGGTCGAGGCCCGATCGCAGGTGGCAGAGTGTTTCGTGGCTGCTCCTGGGCCCACCTGCTGTGCCCACCCAACAACTGGGAAATTCTGCCCCATGATTCATACTGGGGCAAACATGCACCAGATTGAGCAATAATAGAAAATAGCATTGGAGGGGGAAAAAAGGAGATAAACATTATATTTATGCTTCCTACCTGTAATTGCAAAGTCCACATAACGTCGTGTTTTTCCATCATAGTACTCAGTACCCTTAACAATGACTAAGTGAGCAGGGAAGTTCACTCCCCAAGCTAAAGTGCTTGTGGCAATAAGAACCTACAACAGTAATCAGCACAAACAGAATCAAATGCATTAGAAAATTACAAATATAAAGGCAGAATCGAATAAAGCACTTTTAAAATGTTTGTTTCCGAGATCTTGAGAAAAGAGAGCACTCACCTGGATTTTGCAGTTCACAAAGAGTTCTTCCACGTGCTTGCGGTCACGTTCATGGAGTCCAGCATGATGTAATCCAATACCAAAAGCTAAGGTCAGTTTTAGATTGGAATCTCTCACCATCTCAATTATATCACTCATCTGTAAAGATGTAACAATGGTAGAATAGGTTATTTTAGTTTAAAAATCATCTCTCCATGATCATGTTTTCTAGGAATCACATCTTGTCCAAGACTTTCCAAGTGCACTAATTACATTAGTGTTTATATAGGATATACCGCACTGAGACAGGCCACATGGCCTAACCAGTCCATGCTGGTGTTTGTGCGCTACTCGAGCACAAGAGCATTCGTGACAATCCTAAGATTGTATTAACTACAAATGTCTTTACAATAATGTACATGCACTGTCAGCCTCTCTATGATTGCACAAATGTACAAACTGCAAGCCTGTCTACAATCATGAAATCCTTTTGAAAATCACCACATAAGTTGACTAATGCCTCTGATGCTGATAGTCTTATTCAGCATAGTGATCAATATCCTTGAATAAGGTCACAACATATCCTTTTTAAAAAAATTGAATTATAAAACAGATATACGGTAACACTAAATATTCCTCTTCATTAAAATGAGAAATATAATTATCTTACAATAACGTGTGAATTGACTAAACTCTATAATTGACAATCTTGTAAAATTTTTCTGGCTATTAACATGACAATTTAAGCTTACAATACCTAACTACAAACAGCTGTCCTGACCTACAGATGATTAACATGCAGTACTGCAGTTAACTTAGCTCACAGCAGCTCCCTGGAAACTGAAACAGCATGGCATACTTCGGCTAAATAAATTGTTGTGGACAGTATGCATTAGAAATATTGACAAACGTTTCATACAGTGGAAGAGTGCAACTCAAATTTAAGTTTTGAAGCATTGTCATATCCCATTATTCAATTAATATTTGTTCCTCTAGTTTGGACCAAAAGTGTGAAATGACTTCAAATGAATTAAATATGTTAGTGACAATCAAAAATGATTTTTTCCAACTGTCTTAATTCTGTTACATTAACACATATAACAAACAGTAGGTTCAAAAAATCCTTAGGTATTCTTTGCTAACTTTGCTTTATAGCACTTTAAAAAAAGCATTCAGTAAGAAATAAAATCATGTACAATGCTACATTTTCAGCACAGGTGATCCTATTTTCATTTGCAGACATTACTGCGTAGGTTTCACTGATTGGGGCAAGCATGTGGCTCTTGTTTCCTGTCTATAATGCCTAGAAGGCAATGTAATGTAAATTAGAAAAGTAAAGGCCTCTGGCAGGGGGGCTGGTACTTGCTTAACGAACCTGCTGGGTTGTTAGCAGCAGGAAACCCAGGCTGCTGCTAGGAGATTGTCATGTGTTTGCATAAATCATCGCAACATATGTTTCCAGTCCTACCTAAACTTAACTAACCTGTGCTTAACTATAATAATAAGCAAATTCTATGCTGCTAAGGTGCTTTCAAAAATAACACTATGTTGATAAAAATGGTTGTCTGGAGAGAAATATAATTATGTAGTTAAGCAGAAAAGGGACATGAATATTTGCTGCATTGTCAAGGTTAGTTTGGGCATAAGAAAGTGAGAACGTAAACTTGTGGAGTGCATTAATCATTAATTACTGCACAACTTCAGTTCAGTTCCATTAACTGATTAATCATGAGATGTTGTGATGAACATTAAGACATTAACTGGATATAAATTGTGATGCATTAAGATTTAAAGAATACACCTTCAAAAACGAGAGCAGCACTCCAAGCTGATAAAGCATACTAATGAAGAAAGAAAGAACTTGCACTTTTCAAACATCTTTCATGATATCTGGGTATCTCAAAGTGTTTCATAACCAACGAGTTGCTTTTTGAATTTAGTCACTGTTTAAATATAGGATATGTGGCAACTAATTTGAGCCAATAAGTGACAACAGGTATAGTCGTAATATGTATTGGTTGAGGGATACCAGGACTCTTTTTCCAATAACTTCATGGAATATTTTACATCTGAAAAAGTTGCCAGAAACACAGTTTATTGTCTGCTTTGAATGGTGACACCTCTGATAGTGTGGCACTCCCTCAGTACTACAATGAAAAGCAGCCTAGATTATGCAGTTCAAGTCTCTAGAGTCAGGCTGGAATTGATAGCCACAAAAAGCTAAAAGCTACTGCGGATGCTGGAAATCCAAAACAAAAACAGAATTACCTGGAAAAACTCAGCAGGTCTGGCAGCATCGGTGGAGAAGAAATCAGTTAACGTTTCGAGTCTTCATGACCCTTCTCGAAACGTTAACTGATTTCTTCTCCACCGATGCTGCCAGACCTGCTGAGTTTTTCCAGGTAATTCTGTTTTTGTTTTGGAATTGATAGCCCCCTGACTGAGGGCTACACCTGGGCTGCAGCAAAATTTTAAGTAGTGTATAGATCTACATTTTTTTTAAGGAAACATTATGTGGCCACATAGTTTTTAAAAAAACTGTACAAGCATGGCGGTCAGGAGGAACCTGTGACAGATTATAAATCTTACTGCTCTACACCCAGCCATCTAACAATCTTCATGAAAAATACAGTGACAAACTGACACAGTACATAGATCCATGAAAACAAAAAAAGCCGTGGTTGATGTCCTTGACTGAATATTTATTTTAAAACCGAAGGCATGCAATAATACAAATTTACAAAACAAAATCATAGGCCAAAAGCTTTGCTGCCTCCATTTTTCACCAATATTATAAATGGCTCCCTTTGTGCAGGCATCATCACCTCCCTTCAAAAGCATTAATCACTCCCTTCCTCAAGAAACTTGCCACGTACCCGTAATCCATACAGTACCAGACCTAAACTTTCTCTCTAAGGTTCTTAGACATTATTAAGCATCTCCATGCTCAGCCCTTTCACAATTCTCTTGAGTATCCTCAATGCAGTTTCCACCCTTATCAAAGTCACCAACCATGTTGAATTATTTGTCCTCCTTGTCACCCACCTCTCCATAACATTCAGCACAGAAAAACCACTCCATTCTCCTCCATTGCTTCTCCAGCTATTCAGGATTGCTCTTGTGTGGTTCCACTTCTATTTTTCTCAACTTGGTCAACACATCTACAGCAATGTTCACTACTTCCACAGTGCAGAGTACTCAGAGATCTGCTTGGTCTGCTGCATTTTTTGTTTATGTTTGTCCATTTGCGATATAAATTGTAGGCACGAGGTCTGTTTCTATAAACATCCTGATAACGCCTGGCTGAAAGCATGTCCACAATTTTGCTACTTCCAACACCTTCTTGGCCAGTGCCCTGGCTCCCACCATATGCAAAATGTAAAAGGGTCTATCCACTACAGGCTAATTACTCTTGGTCAAAAGTTACTGCAGCCAGCGAATAGACAGTGCCCACCATTTGTTAAAGTTGTCCTTGCCCATTTAATTTCTGTAACTTTTTACACTGGAATTAGCTGTAAACTGGAAACCCAAACAGTGCAATACCTTCCAAAGGGGTCAAGAAGGCAGCTCACCACTACCTTTGCAAGGTCAATTAGGGATGGACAATAAGCCCACATCCCATGTATGAATAAAAATATAGAAACCATGAAAGACAGTGGTCCAATACCGACTCCTGGGGAACACCATTGTATAACTTTCTCCAAATGGAAAAACCGTTCACCATTACTGTTTCCAATTTTATATCCATGTTGTCCCTTTTATACCATCAGTTAGGCCCAAGTGGGCGAATCCTAACTTTCTGGAGTGGGTTCAGTCTGTATTTATGATGTAAATACAGGAACTCTATGCCTTTACATTGGAATACATTTGAATGGTGAGCCAGACAGTAAGATGCTATTTTTGTGCAATTTATGGAGGAGCACACCTCTTGGACAATAACTCTGGATTTTCCTGTTTAACCACATACCTACACTCACCTGAATTTACTGACAAATTTGCACGTGAAAAATGGTGAGCACTGTTAGCCTATTAGTTTTACAGTATTCATGTATGGGAAATGCTGCTGGATGTTTCATGTTACTGCAACTTTTTAATCTTGTACAATGGTAATTTCAGAACACTTAACTTCTACATAAATTTTGTCTGTTAGCATCAGTCCTGACATAACCAAATATTTTACTTTCGGCTCATGACAAACATTCTTTTCTTCAGTGAGCAAAACCATGAAAAAATATTCAAACACAGTATTATGTTATAGAAACACAACAATGAACTGTTATCCTCGCATCAAGCTTCCTTAGACAGCACCTTCCAAACCCATGGCCACTACTACCTGGAAGTTGCCCTCCAAGCCACTCACCATCCTGACTTGGAAATATATCGCAGTTCTTTCAGCGTCGCTGGGTCAAAATCCTGGAACTCCCTCTCTAATAGCACTGTGGGTGTACCTACACCACATGGGCTGCAGCGGTTCAAGAAGGCAGCTCACCACCACCTTCTCAAGGGCAATTAGGGGTGGACAATAAATGCTGGCCCAGCCAGCGATGCCCACATCCCATGATCAAATAAAGAGGAATTTGAAGGTGAGGGTGTTCCTATGCATCTGCTGTCCTTGTCCTTCTAGATGATGGAGGTTTAGGAGGTACTGTCAAAGAACCCTTGGTGAGTTGCTCAAGTACATCCTGCAGATGACACACAATACAGCCACGATACGCCAGTTGTGGAGCTGATGAATGTCTAGCCTAGTAGATAAAGTGCAGATCCAGCGGACTGGACTGCTTTGCACTGGATGGTGTTGAGATCTGTGAATGCTATTGCACCTGCATTCATCCCTCTTCTGACTTATCCCTTCTGTGGGTGGTGGAGATGCTTTGGGGAGTCAGGATGTGAACCATTCATTACACAATACCCAGTATATGGATTGCTCTTTTAGACATGGCATGTAAGTGGCTGGTCCAGTTCAGTTTCTGACCAATATTGACCCAGAGCATTGATAGTGGTTGAGTATTGTTGTAGGTGCACCCATCCAGGCAGGTGGGGAGTGTTCCAACACACTCTTGACTTAGCTACGGCTCAGTGGAAGCCCTCACCTCTGAGTCAGGCAATTGTCAGTTCAAATCCCACTAGCCAGAACTTTGAGCACAAAATCTAGAGAGACAGGCCAGTGCAGTACATTGGGAGTACTGCACTGAAGGAGGAGCAATCTTTTGTTGAGGTGTTAAGCTGAGGCTATGTCTACCCACTCAGGTGCGCAAAAAAGATCTCATGGTACTATTTCAAAGATGAACAGGGGAGTTCTTCCCAGTGTGCTGGCAAAATAGTTATCCCTCAACCAACACCACAAGAACACATTGGCCGGGACCCGCCACGGGGGATGCGCTGGGCCAGCCAAAAGTCCATTGACTATTAACGGGATCGGAAGATCCCAGTGGCGGACGTGCCGGAAAATCCTGGCCATTATCACATTATTATTGGTGGCAACTTACTCTGCACAAATTGGTGGCTGTGTTTCCTACAATACAGCAATTACTACACTTCAAACAAAAGTACAGAATTGGCTCTCAAGCACTTTGGGATATCCTGAAGACATGAAAGATGCTTTACAAATGCAATTCACAATGCCGTTTTTCATGTAAAATGTGCTTTATACCAAATAATGATTTTTAATCCACTGGAAGGAAGCCTGAATCGAATTTTTAAAAACAGACTTTTCAAAAACTAAGGGACTAAAGTGACTTGAACTCAAAGCCCAAGATGGCTAACCCCAATTTGCATTACTAGATGTTCCACATTCCTATTTGTTGAAATAAAGTTAACCTGTCTGCAGAGTCCACCAAAGACAATGGCCGGGATTTTCCGTGCCCGCTGGTGTCAGGCGCGTTTGATGGCATATGCGGACAATATGGTGCTATCGGTTTCACAATGACGTGAAACCAGTTTGTGATCATCCACTCAGCCCGCCGACTGCAGGCCGCATTCCCATCGGACATCGGGAACCTCATTGTAATACATATGCATGTCTTTATTAGGCCAGCCTGCCGGAACTGTCCCCACTCCCCCCAGCCCTGCTGGATCGCCTGCGGGAAAACATGCTGACATGTTGGCGTGCATTAGGCGGGCTGCACTGTGCTTGGGACTTCAAGGTTTGTTTGCCTACGTTGCTTCGGTCAGCATTCACAGTTATCAGCGCCAGGCTTCACAGACAGCACATCATCACTTTTAGGGGGCTCACGAGCGAGTCTCTACCTACCAGGTCAGCCATATGTGGGGGGCTTTTCAATGGCTGCAGGGCTAGGGCTTGCTTGGGAAGGGGAAAAAGAGAGGGAAGGGAAAAGGCTGCAGGACGAGGGCTTTACTGGGAAGGAGGGTATCCCAGGGTGTGTGTGGGGCACATGTTGATCTGTGCAAGTGGCATCAAGATGGTGGTGAGGGCTGAGAAGCAGTCTCTGGAGGAGATGAGGCCAGATGGACATGTGAGGGTACGTGTGTGAGAATGGGTGGTGATGTCCCTTGAGCTGGCAGTGAGTGAGATGCCAGTGAATGTGTGATGGGCTTGAGTGTGTGAGTTTAGAGTGATGAGATGGTTGCCATACGCTGGCTGCACGGATGAGATCATTCATCCTCTATCTGCATTGGATGGTCAACCACTTCTGTGCAGCATTGGCACTGATCACCACTGCCATCATCTACCAAGCCGGAGTGGTAAGGTTGCAGCCCCTCCTGCAGCCAGAGTGGGGGTAGAGGACATCACAGCGGGCCTCCACAGTGTCCAAAAGGCGCTCGAGGGCTGCAGTCTTCTTGCCTTTCAGGGCCATGTCTTTTTTGCTGCAGTCCTGGGGTGGAAGCACTGAGTGTGGCTGTACTTTAAATGTGGTGCCTGGCTTGATGAAGTAGCGAGGTGATGGCGTGGCAGGTGAATCGGAGCCTGCCCAGCATCAGAACGGCATGTTTCCCGGGAATGCATAAATAGTGCGGCGGGTTTGGGATGATAAGGCGTGAAAAGGCGCCATTGTAGCCTGTGGGTAAAACATCGTTTTTCCTGCCCGCTACTGCACCTAGTGCAAATCTGGGACGATTCTGCCAATGACTTTAGGAGCATGTGAAGGACTCGCAACTCCTGTGTCATTAGCAAAGGATCAAGGGTAATCACCTGAGGTATTCAACTGTTGGAATTCGACTATTAAGACTTATTGCTTGGACAATGGGATGCTGACTAAGTTAGCTCCCAGACATGAGGTAATCAAATTTCCTTTGGAATATACGGCAATGTCTTTTTTTGAATCCTCCTGGCAGTTGGAGAAGGAAGGTCACGTGACAAGACAACCCTTTGTCTGCTTTAAAGACATGTTTTCCCATCAGAGCCGAGGACAAGCAGCTTAGGGAGAAGACCCAAGTGGGATTCCTCCTTTTTTTCTCCAACCTACCTGGTAAGCTTTGAGCTCTGTCTACTGAATGTGATCATCCAGTGATGCTCTGCTGCAGACAGAGCTTTCTTAAAAGAATCCAAGCCAGCACTACCGACTCCCAAAGGACCACCTCAGCTCAGTCATCTACATCTTTAAATTGGAGGCATCGAGATCATCCAATTCAGCCTGAAGTCAGCTGAGTCATCAAATTACTGAGTTATGCTCTGTAATTTTTTTCCATGGACTTTAATTTGGCCAACCTAGCCTTCCTCACTGTGTAATCTGTATGTGTGTGAACTTCAAGTGTGTGTGTGTGCGCGCGCGCACGCGTACACGCGGAACTCGGTGAGTATTTTACTATTTTACTTAAATCGATTTAAGTATTTTAAAGCTTACCTCTTTCTTTGTTAAACTCAAGAAAACCTGTCCTATTGGTTCCTTTATGATTACCACGTATAGACAATTACGTATCACCAAATTGGCAAGCATATCCTTCTCAAATGAAAAAAAAACTTGCAATCAAACGTGGAGAGGGCAAAGGGAGGAGCCATTTGATCCCACCTCACCTGGTCGTAACACATTGAATGTTAAGGGGTCGTGGTCAGGCTCTCTTTTAGGAGATGGATACTGCCTGACACTTGTGTGGCACAAAATATTGTCGTCACAGATCACACAAGCCTGGATGATCTCTAGATTTCCTGCATGCGGGCATTATCTGTTGAATCTTGAATTAATCTGAACACTGTGCAATCATCACTGATCATATGATGGCGGAAGGTCATTGATGAAGCAGCTGAAGATAATCAAGCCTAGAATGCTGCCCTGAGGAACTCCTACAGTGATATCCTAGGCTGAGAAGATTGACCTCCAATGAACACAACCATCTTGTTTGTGCCAGGCATGACTTCAGCCACAAGTGTTTTCCCCCTGATCTAAATTGACTTCATTCTCATTTGATCGAATACAGCCTTGGTGTTAAGGGCAGTCATTCTTAATTTATGTCTGGATTTTAGTTCCTGTATCCCTGTTCAGATGAATGCTGCAATGAGGTCTGGGGCTGAATGGCCCTGGCATAATCCAAATTGAGCACTGGTGAGTAGATTATTGGTGAGTAGTTGTTTAATTGCATTGTTGGAGATTCCTTTCATTGCTTTGCCGATGTTTGGATTGGGTGATAATTGGCCTGCATGTAGCAAGATCTGAACAATATTTAGACTTGGGCTGATAAATGGCAAGTAACATTTGCACCACACAAGTGCAAGGCAATGACCATCTGCAACAACTCAGAATCTAACTATCTCCCTTTGACATTCACATCACTGAATTCCCCCACCATCAACATCTTGGGGTGGGGGGGTTACCATTTTTCCCTTGACCAGAAACTAAACTCACCAGTCATATAAATACTGTGGCTATAAGAGCAAGTCAGGGACTAGGGACACTGTGACGAGTAACTCACCTCCTGACTCCCCCCAAAGCCTGTCCACCATCTATCTACAAGGCACAAGTCAGGAGTGTGATGGAATACTCTCCACTTTCCTGAATGAGTGCAGCTCCAACAACACTCAAGAAGTTCAATATCATCCAGGATGAAGCAGTCTGCTTGGTCAGCACTCCATCCTCAACCTTAAACATTCACACCTTTCACGACCAAAGCACAATGGCAGCTGGGTCCACAAAATGCACTGCAGCAACATGCCAAACTTCAACAGTACCTTCCAAACCTGTGGCTTCTACAGCCTAGGAAGACAAGGGAAGCAGATGCATGGGAATACCACCACCTGCAAGTTCCCCTCCAGGTCACTCACCGTCCTGACTTGGAACTATATCACTGTTCCTTCACTGTCGCTGGAATGCTCTTCCTAACAGCACAGTGAGTATATCTACACCAGATGGATGGCAGCTGTTGAAGGCGGCAGCTCAGCACCACCTTGGGCAATTAGGAATGAGCAACGAATGCTGGCCTTGCCATTGACACTCACATCCCATGAAAGAAAAAAAAAATCAGCTTCCTCGGCTATGCCAGAGATGAAAGTGCCACCACTGAGTCATGGCTGACAAATTCCCCAGCGTAAAATTCCTGGGGGTCAAAATGAACTCAACTGCAGCAATCACATAAATGCCACAGCAGATAAGAAATTGGGTATTCAGCAGCAAGTGAATCAATTTCTGATTCCCCAAATGCTCTCCATCATCTTCAAGATGTGAGACAGGAGGGTAATGCCGTACTCTCCACTTTTCTGGATGGATCTAGCTGTAACAACATTTAAGAAGCTTTATATCACCTAGGACAAAGCAGTTCATTTTGGCAGACCAATCACTGCCACAAAAATTAATTCCTTCCAACACCGATGCACCATAGCTTCAGAGTGTACTACTTATAAAGGTGCACTGCAACAACTCACCATGGTTTCTTTGACAGAACATAAGAAATAGGTGTGAGAGTAGACTAAAGGCCCCTCGAGCCAACTCTGTTGTTCAACATGATCATGGCTGATCATCAGCCTTAACTCCACTTTACTTCCTGGTCCACAATCCTTGATTCCCTGAGCAACCAAAAATCTGTCTATCTCAGCCTTGAACATATTCAATAATGGAGCTTCCACAACCCTGTGAGGATGAGAAGTCCAAAGATTCACAACCCTTTGAGTGAAGAAATTTCTCCTCATCTCAGTCCTAAATGGTCATCTCTTTATCTTGGGACTGTACCCTGTGTTCTGGACTCCTCAGCCACAGGAAATAATCTCTCAGTGTCTATCTAATCCCTTCAGAATCCTGTATGTTTTAATGAGATCATCTCTCATTTTTCTGAATTGCAGAGCATATAGGCCTTTCATCATAGGACAACGTTATCATCGCAGGAGCCAATCTAGTGAACCTTCACTGCATCACCTCCAATGCTGGTATGTCCTCCCTTTAATATGGAGACCAAAACTGCACCCAGTATTCCAGTCTCACTAAAGCCCTGTACAAATGTAGGAAGACTTTCCTATTCTTGTATTCCAGTCTCCTGGCAATAAAGGTCAACATGCCATCTGCCTTCCTAATTGCTTGCTGTACCTGCATGCTAACTTAGTGTTCCTTGTCCTAGTGCACCTATGTCCGTTAGAATATCAACATTTACAAGTTTCACATCTTCTGAAAAATATTCTTACTACCAAGGTGAATAACCTCGCACTTCTCACATTATAATCCATCAGCCACCTTGTTCCCCACTCACTTAACCTGTCGATATCTCCTTGCAACTTATTTGTGCCCATCTCATAGGTTGCATTCTCACCTAGCTTTGTATTGTCAGCAAACTTGGTCTCTTCATCCACGTCATTAATAGTTTGCAAAAAACTGAGGGCCCACCACTGATTATTGCAGCACTCCACTAGACACCGCCTCCCAACTTGAAAATGCCGTTTATCCCTAATCTATGTTTCCTATCCGTTAACCAATCCTCTATCCATGCTAATATATTACCCCCAAATCCATGAGCACTTATCTTTTAAATTAGCCTTTCCTGTGGGACCTTATCGCAAGTCTTTTGAAAAACCAAAGATAGCACATCTATTAGTTCCCCTTTATCTACCCTACTGGTTACATCCTCAAAAAACTCTAATACATTTGTCAAACATGATTTCCCTTTCATAAACCATGCTGACTTTGTCTGATCATGCTATGATTTTCTAAGTGCATTGTTAAGAGTTGAGACTCCAGCATGTTTCCGATGACTGATGTCAGCTAACTGGCCTATAGTTACCTGTTTCGCTCTCCCTCCTTTCTTGAATAACAGTGTTACATTTGCCAACTTTCAATCTGCAGGGATGATTCTAGAATCTAGGAAATTTTGGTAAATCACAACCAGTGCATCCACTATCTCTGTAGCTGCCTCTTTTACAACCCTAGTATGTACACCATTAGGTCCTAGGGATATGTCAAATTTTAGCTCCTTAAGTTTCTCTAATATCTGTATTCTGCAAGCATTAATTACCTTCCATTCCTCGCTCTTTTTAACCCCTTGGTTACCATCTATTTCTGATATGTAATTTGTGTCTTTTACTGTGAAGACAGATATAGGGCAGAATTTTCCCCCCGTTGGGTGGGAAATTGAAGTGTGGGCGCACAAGAAGTGCCCCTCCGATTGGCGCCCCAGATTGGGGGCGTGCCACCATTTTACTTGGGCGGGCCAATTAAGGCCTGCCCAGTGTGACGACCGCACGGAAGCACACAGCTCCCTGTGTGGGCAGGGTGGGGGGGGAATCCCTGAACCCGAGAGTGTGTTCTTTCGCACATGCGTACGAAAGAGCGCACTCATCTCCGTGAGGCTAAGTGCTGCTTCAGGGAGATTGGCTCTACAATCAAAAATATTTAAAAAAAAAAAATCCCTGACATGTCCCCTCATGTGACACTGTCGCATGAGTTGGGACATGTCCATAACTTTTAAAAAAACTTTAATTAAATTTTTTAAAACCTACATGAAACCTCATTCAGCCCATGGATGAGGTTTCATGCTTTTTCTGAAACCCACCAGGGCTCCTGGCCTGCCCACCAACCTTAAGGTTGGATGGGCTGGTCCATTAATTACTTCAATGACACTGTCAATGGCCTTGATCGGCCATTGACAGGTCAAAGGGCGCACAGCTGATTTTGCTGCACCCCTGCCTATCTGAAAGTTTAAGTGGGGTGTGGTGATGTCGGAAGTTCCGCCCGATGTCACCGTGTGTCATTTTACGCGTCGGCGAGCGGGCCCCGTCCCCCCAACGGGAAAATCCTGCCCATAAAATATTTGTTCAATGTCTGCCACTTCTTCATTTCCCATGATAATTTCTCCTGTCTCTGCCTCTAAGGAACCAACATTCACTTTTGGTACTCTTTTTTTATACACTTCACCTAAGAAAACCGTGACCTCCACCACAAAATAGGACAAAGGCAACAGGTGCATGGGAACACCATCGCTTTCTGGTTCTTTTCCAAGCCACACACCATTGGATATTTTTGGCACTAATCATCATCGTTGGGTCTGAATCCTAGAACCCCATACCTAACAGCACTGTAGAATACCTTCACCACTTGGACCATGGCAATTCTCAAGGGCAGCAAGGGATGGGCAATAAATGCTGGCTTGGCCAGTAATGGCCATATCCAGAAAATGAATAAAAAAATGCACCATACAATCATAACAAATTGGCAAATAACAAACAAAGTCTTTTTGGTTTGGCATTAAAGTACTCCAGCATTTCCTGAAGGTGCATGGACATAATCAATTTTGCTTAACGTTATTAGCTTTGGAGATCATGTTATATCCAAATCAACATCCAGTTATTCTCCATACACGTTACACAATGTTATTTTATTCACGACAGCTTCAACACAAGCATTAAAGACATTGAAGTGTCACACTTTGGAAACTTTTCAAAAAGAATGAAGTATTTCGTGCAACAGACACTATTTATTATCAGTTTCTGTATGAAATTAATTGAGACTTGTTGGACAACACTGTTTATTTTAAGACTGTGGAATATTACAACTGACACATGTTTACTTTATTTTTCAAGGATATGCTAAATAAATCTGATTTGTGGCTGCTATTCTGAAAGTAACATATGGATGCATCCTGTTGAGGGCTTGACAGCATTCCAGCTTTTGTGTATAATTTAGGTCCCAATGACAAGTCTGGCTCAGTGCTTGGTGGGGTGGTGGTTGGAGGAGGGTGGGGGGGGGATTGGAGGAGAGGTGTCATGGTCATGACACCAAAAATCTCCAGCTTTGTTCAGTTCTTTTGTCCGGAATCATTTATTTTTAGAGGCTCATGCCTAATGTTTTATTCCCTCCATATTTAACTGTCCAGCGTATGCTTGGTGTGCTGACGCTTACATCACATTAATTAATTGGATTCTGATTTCAAAGCATTTGAGATGAGGAAGCAGATGTCTGGAAATAATGCTAATTTGGCTTCTTACCAACAAGATGTCAAATGGGTAATGAAAATGGTTTAGTTTTACACAAAATTAAAAGTTGTGTATATTCAAAATAAATGGCAGTTCACATACAACAGAACATTATCTGTTCAGAATAAAAATGACTGCCACCTATTGTGCCTTTGAGAATTAAATACCCTAAGGTACAGTCAATTTACATATATGATTTCTAGTGATATGACACTGAAAGCAGAAATAATACATTGTATTATAAAAATCCAAGCTACTGGCACATTTGTACTATAAGCACAATTACGTTTTAACATTTTAAGTTTCATATTCTCTTGCAAAACTTAAGATATTAATTTTGAGTTGCGCTATATAGGTATGCCATGTGCAAGCATGTGTCACCAGTTCACATATAATTGCATCTGCTGAGTGGTTTTAAGAATATTTCTGGGGCTAACTGACAAATTCAACTTGTTGTACATTTACATGTGCTACCTTAAACTAACAATCTATTCTCATTTAATGTGCAACCATGAGACTTAATGAGACAATTAAGTCATAGAGAAAAGCACTTTGGGTAATTGCTTTTCAAACCCCTGTCAAACAAAAGAAAACACAGAGTGAAAAACTGCTCTCCAAGCCCTTCTTTCTGCAAGAAAATGCAATTTAGCCCCAATGACTGGTAGTCTAGTGGTTATGGTATGGGACCAGCAAGTCAGGCATTTAGTTCAAAATCCCACAATGGCAAGTTATTTGAGTAATTGAGTACAATTAATCAGTAATGGGGTAGCATTAGAAAAATAACTACAAAAGCTGCCGTATCATTCTAAAAACCCAACTGCTTTACCAATGTCCTTCAGAAAAAGGAATCTACCACCCCACCTGGTCTGACCTACACTTCATGCCAATTCCACATTATATGGTTAACTCTTAATATCCTTAGAACAACATGGAATGGGCAATAATTTCTACTTTGCCAGTATCACCCAGATCCCATGAAAAAATAATAAACTAAACATTTAACCCCATTGTGGAATCTACTCAACTGACTCGCAAGAAAGCTACAGGTAAAACTTGCAAAATCGATGAGGAAGTTTTTCAATCCCCAAAGGCCATAGCATCACTCCAGAATATTGCTCCCTTGCTTAAAATTTACAAAACAAACTATTTAACTTTGATCTATTCAAGCGATGATACTTTTATGGTCCCTGGCATACAGGAACAATTGTGCGATATAGAGTACTTGGTTATGTGTATCTCTCTTTATTCATATATTGTTTAATCTCACTTTAAAAGGATTCAATCAGCATTACATGACCTTCTTCTGCTGCACATCTGTCCATTTACTTATGATTATTTTATACAGACTCTTATTTTGGAAGTAGCTCAGTTTGCCACCTTTCTTAATCACAAACCTTTCACTCTTTGGCCTGCTATTTAGTGGAGAATTTTGGTTTGTATGCATTTAGACAGCTGCTTCCCCATATGCCTTACTGGACATTTGTACCTCTCCAATAGAACTCTACAATTTAGCAGCACAGAGCAGGATATTTGACCTATCATCTTTGCACCTATTGTTTTTCCTAGATCAATCCAAAACCAAGCCCACTACGTTATACTCTTTTTTTGTATCTTTCTAGTTTTGTATCTTTCTGATGCTTCAACTATCGAGTTTCTAATCCTATTCCTTAATTTCTTTTTCCAAAATGTATTATCTCACACTTCCCTACGTTAAACTGTATCTGCCACTAGCCTGCCAACTTGTCTATGTAAACCAAAAGTGCTGAATCCATTCCTGTTGACCACTGCTCCACTGAATATCACACTGAGCTGTCAAGCTGGATTTTATGCTGATGTCATGGTGTGTGCTTGAATCTCTGACCTTCTGACTCTCAGGTGAAAATGTTATCAACTGAGTCAACTTAACCTCAGATTCTTCCAGTAATCAGAGAAATGCCAATGTGGGGGCAGTGCAAATTAGCTTTTTATTATACTGTGCCACTTGCTCTCCATTTGTACATTTTCCTTAAGGTGTTCAAGTGAGGTTGAACCTGTTAGATTGTAAATCATTTCACTGCAATATCTTATCTCCGATCAAATTTACAATGCTTTATCTACTTACAAGGGATGATGGATGGTAAATCCTAGAAATAGTTCAATGTAAACTACTGAACAAAAATTTCTATGATGATTTCTGTACGTACATTAATCATTTATGAAAATGATTGCTTTTAGCAGTTACCAGTCAATCTATCAGTTTGTAAGTGATAGTAATTAAATGTTTGTAAATAAACATCAGTAAGCTTCATGAAGATTGGCATCTTTGCTTCCTCCCCAGGATCATAGTTGTGAAAACAGCATTCCAACACAAGCTTCTTAATGATCAGGACAGTCTGCCTCTATTTGAAACCAAGAAAGCTTTAACTCAATACTGCTAAAGTAGCAGGGTGTGATAACACAACTACCTCTGAAATTCAATATGACAAGATTGTCCTTAAGTAAATCATCCACAGTAAACGTGTGCATGTCTTTGAACATCAAGCGGTGGAAATCTAATTATCATTGCACCTCTGCTTCAGAAAGAAAATCTTTGCCTCATGACTATTTACACAAGAAACAGCTTTCTGTCAATAGCTGCAAAAGTCCTTAGTAGAACCCAAATCAAAAGACATGGGCCTGGTGTATTTTTTCCGGAGAAAGATACAGGTTTCAGACAAATATAATATAGAGTAAGCTGCTGACCAACAACAAACTACTTTTTCTCCCTCAGTCCAACAATTTTTAAGGCGTAGACTTTACTGACAGGGCAACATGGGGACCAATTTTCCTCTGGATTTTTATCGGGAAAGTAAATATGAGTAAACATGGGAGGAAGACTGGGAAAAAACAGTAACAGATTGTTCTTTCCTTTTTACCGCCATGTTGTGTAAAACAGGTTCATGAAGATAAGCCCAAATATTGCTTGTTAGGCTTGTTAAAGCCTCAAAGAAAAACTCTTACAGAAATCCTGGGGGACAGGGTACAAAGTAAAATTTTGAACTCAAGGTCGAACTGGGGTTTATTAATCCATTTCTGGCTAAGTTAGTTGAGGGAGAAATGACTAGGACAACAATGCTATTGATAATTTAGATGAATTTTAAATAAAAATAATTATATTAATTTAATAGTGATGTTTTGATAAGCATGCAATGCAGTTTTATCCATCTTATTGATTGTAATTATAGTCTGCATTTGAAGAAAACATATAAATAAATTAACTGCACCAATGTATCACATCATGATAAAATGTGGTGTTAATATTTAGTAACAGTTGATTGCACCAGATGTGAAGCATTTCTAAATGTTTTAAAGTCATTATTCCTTATAAACAAATGTTATATGTCAAACATCACCAAACATCTTAGAAAGTGTTGTAGCTGAACCTTTAGAGCATCTGTGAAGTTATTCCCTTATTGTTTTCCTGGAATAAACAGCCATCTGGAGTATGCTGCAGGGTTTCTTGATTGATCACAACCAAAACAGCCTGAACACCACTCATTGTTACCCCTTTTAGTGTTCCTTTTTGAGTTGATTTTCAAACAAGTCCTGAGAGGTTGCTGCATGAATTCACAGAGGGTCCACATTTTGATATTTAATAGGGTTGTTGCAATATTTCATTGTTGTGAGGGTCTTTTACCACAGTCCTGATGTCTGTGCTACAGACTGAGAGGTAGGTACAATTATTTTAGTGATCTGCACTTTGTTCAGGAAGTTTCACCAAGCTTTTGAAGGAACATTTATAATTGCACCAATAATTATATGAGGCTGTACCCACTGCGTTAAGCCAGTATCAACTTAGGCAGGAAGACATGCTTCGAAAATTATCCACAAGATTCTCAATTAATTCTGAATTTTTGAACCTGCAAGGCCAGAAGTTTGGATTATCATTTGAGACTAAAAAGAATCTCCAATAGATTACCAGAGATCAGATGCAAAATCCCTGTTATTCCTTTATCTAAAATGAGACATTAAGGATTAGATATCCACTCCTCTAAGTGACAGGAAATTGGACTCAACCCACTAAAATCATAAAACTCTGGACATGATGTGCCATTTATATTAAAGAATTGAGCAATAAAACATTTATCTTGTGATGATTTCAGCTCTATATTGCCATAGAAAGCATCCCATTTAAAAAGCACACTGTTTGTTAAGAAACTTGAAGACAACAGTGCAACTCTTTTATAGTTGGAATGTTTACTTTAATGTCACTCCCTTTTTCCATTGGTTCAGAAGGTATGCATTAGCGAAAGAGCTTTGCTGTGTATCTAGAAGTGACTGAGGTGGTTCGGCCACTCAGCCCTTTGCTTTTTGGCTGCCTGAGCTTCCAATGGGAGAGGCATGGCTAAAATCTTATTAACTGATAGCAATAAAAACAGAAAATACTGGAAATACTCAGCATGTCAAGCAGCATTGGTGGAGAGAAACTGAGTTAACGTTTCAGGTCAGTGGCTCTTCAACGAAACTGCTTCACAGTGACTTTCCCTCTATCATAAGGTCAGAAATGGGGATACTCACTGACAACTGCAGCGTGCTCAGTACCATTTGCAACTCCTCACATACTGAAGAGGATTATGCCCGCAGGTAGCAAAACCCGGGCAACATTCAGGCTTAGGCTGACAAGTGGCAATCCAATCGTCCCCCTTGAAGTTCAAGGCATTGCCATGGCTGAATCTCTTACCATCAATATCCTGCAGGTTATCATTCACCAGCCATTTTAATACTGTGGCTACAAGAGCAGGTCAGAGGCTGGGAATTCTGTGGTGAGTAACTCACTGCCTGAATCCCAAAAGCCTGTCCACCATCTAAAGGGCACAAGTCAGAGGTGTGATGAAATATTCTTCACTCGCCTGGACGAGTGCAGCTCCAACAATACTGGTGCCATCCACCACTGGTGCACCACGGCAGCAGTGTGTGCCATCCAGAAGATGCAATGATGCAACTGTCAAAGATCCTTCAATCGTAGAACAAGGCAGCGGATGCATGAGAATTGCAGCACCTGCTTGTTTCTTCCATGCCACACACCACCCTGACTTGGAATTATAATGTCCTTCCTTCACTATTCAAAATCCTGGAACTCCCTTCCTAACAGCACTGCAGGTATACTTACACCAGGTCAACTGTAGCGATTCAAGAAAGCACTACTTTATCAAAGGAACACAATTAGGGATGGGAAATGAACGATGGTCTTGCCAGCAATGCTCTTATCCCATGAATGAAAATAAAGTATTCACTCAATTACTCAAAACAAGAGTGCTAGTCAATTGCACATTACATCAGCTTATCCCAATAAATAAATCTATATCCAAGAAGAACCTGACATGCTTTGAGTTGAAGCCATATGTTAGGGTCTGTTTTGAAAGTTACCTTTTTTGCAGAATTGTGTTTTGGAAATTTCTGTTGTATCTTGAAGCCATGATCACAACGGGCAGCATGAGTGCTATTGTCATGGTATGACCAAAAAATGTGTACTAGGTATTATTAAAGCCATTATGAATTACCAGTTCATTTGGTAGGTGGAGAAGGTTATTTGACCTTTTCGTGCAACCATCATCATTTCTGCATGATTCCAGGGCTTTGGGCTGAAGTTTCCCAACTTGGAGCGGACCATTTCTGGGTTCCGACCCCTGCTCACGGCTGCAGTTCCTGCTGGCTTAGTTTTACGGGAGGCAACTAATTAGCAGGTGGCCTCCATGTTCACCATCCAATTAGGAATGGCAAGTGGGTTGCAGTGTGGGAGGCATATGCAGTATGGCCTTCTGCAAGCAAAGCTAGTGAGAGCGCTGAGGAGTGGTAGGGAAGAAATGGAGGCGCCATCGATATCGGGGAAGAGGTTGCCACTACATTAGTCTCTTGATGATTGGAGACATTCAGGAACTCCCTTCAGAAAATCTTCATGCAATGGTAAGGCTGTTACATAGGAAGAGAGCAGCCTTGCCATATTAAAACCTCAGTTCTCTCAGAGCTCTGACCTCCTGCTGTGAAGCCCCCACCTCTTTGTAGCTGGTGCGCTGACACAGCATGATGCTGGCAAAATTGCCTTGTGGTGTGAAAGTTGCCGATAATTAATCACTCAACAACCTTAATTGGCATCCCACCATGGATGCATGGGTTACTTGAGTCAAATCCAACCTGTCTCTGGACAAATTGACTGGAGGCAAGAACTAATTACCAAATTGGCCCAAAGCTATTTTTCCCCAGAATTTGTTTGCCCACACCCACCCCCTGCATCTCCATATTTGCTTCAGCCGGTTGACTCTACTATCTACCTAAAAGCTCATCTGAAATTCTGATTACTTTCTGTGTGAAGAATTTTATGGCATTAGTACCAAACTTACCTTTTGCTCTTGTTCTACTGTCAGATTAATTTGAAGCAAAGTTCCAAATTTGCCTTTTCAACCCGTTACTATCATATACCTCAATAAGACCCCTTCCACTTTTTGCTTTCAATTTTCAAAAACTCACATTTCTACTGTTTTTTTTTCTCTCATGACTCAGTCCTCTGACATTAGGGATCAGTCTCAAGGACCTTTCACACAGCGCATCCCTTGAGTCTTAGTGATCGGAACTGGCCTAACAAACACATTATACAGTTTAAGCACAATCTCTTCTAATGTGTACTCTACTTTTTCTGGCTATGGAGTTCAGTATTCGGTTTAACTTGTTGACTGATACATGAGATAATGCAATATGTTAAATACCAATAATATTCATCCTCAGCTATGTCAGTTGTATGTTATCTGATCTTTTTGGCTTGGTCAATTAATGCTGCAATAGTGTTGATGGATCTTTTGACATATTTATATTCACACTGTGCAGCTGCTGTAATCAATCAACCATTGAACTTTAAAGCAACAGTATCCCAGTAAATTCCCCAAATAAAATTCAGGAGTTAAAAAAGTATCAAAAGATAGGACCACAGAGTGTTAGCTATGAATCCCCACTGCACTTCAATTCCTGCCTGCAGTCTTCATAAGTGGGAATCAGTACTGTAGGGGGCTAAGTAACAAGTTACCTGATTCCCAGAATAAGATACAAAAACATCTTTAAACCAGAGCACATTTGATAGTGATCTTTGTTAGTGAGATGCTCCACACAGGGAAGACAGTAATATTCTGCAGGTTACAAAGGGTGGGGGCTGTGGGAGAGCAGGGGACAACATGTCTTAGTCCTCAATTTATATCATAAAAACTATAATTATATCACTGATATTTTATGAAAACTAATTCTTGTCACAACTTTTATATAACCCACTGAGCTCTTTTGCAGCAGGCAGCTATTCTGCATTGGCTACAGCGTGGTGCTGGAAGACGGCTAAGGTTTACCTTTGTTTAAAAAGGGAGCAAGGGATAGCCTAAGTAATTACATGCCAGTCAGTCTAACCTCAGTGGTGGGCAAATTATTGGAAAAAGTTCTGAGACACAGTATAAATTGTCTGTTGGAGAGACATGGATTAATCAAAGACATTCAGCATGGATTTGTTAAGGGAAGGAAGTGTCTGACTACCTTGAAGGTAGCGTGTCTGATGTAGTCTATATGGCTTTTATCAAAGGCTTCTGACAAGGCCCCACATGACAGAGTGGTCAGAAAATTAAAATCTCATGGAATTCAAGGGAGAGTGGGAAGTTGGATCCAAAATTGGCTCAGTAGCAGGAAGGAAAAGAAAGAAAGATATGTATTTATATAGCGCTTTTCAAGACCACCAGTGCTCTACAGCCAATGAAGTACTTTCTGAAGTCTAGTCCCTGTTGTAATGCAGGAGATGTGGCAGCCAACTTGCACTCAGAAAATTCCCACAAACTTGATAATGACCAAATAAACTTTTTTTTCAGCAGTATGTTTCCAGTCCAATGTGAAAGGAGGCATTGCTAGACCTAGTTCCCGGGAATGAGGTGGGCCAAGTAGATCAAGTGTCAACAGGGGAACATTTAGGGGACAGTGATCATTGTATCATAAGGTTTAGGTTGACTATGAAAAAGGACAAGGAACAATCTAGAGCAAGAATAATTAATTGGGGGAAAGCCAGCTTCAATAGGATAAGAATGGATCTGACCCAGGTAAACTGGAATCAAAAGTAGGCAGGAAAAACTAAACTGAACAATGGGCTGCCTTTAAAGGCGAGATAGTTCTGGCACAGTCAAAGTATATTCCCACGAAAGGGAAAGGTGAACAAATCCAGTGCTCTCTGGGTGATAAAAGAGAGGTCAAGATGAAGAAGGAACAGTGTGCTTGTGACAGATGTCAGCTGCATATAGAAAGTTCAGAAAGGAACTGAAAAAATAAATGAGTGAAGCAAATGGAGAAGAGACTGGCAGTTAACATAAAACTATAGGCATAATAATAGTAAATGGGTGGTAAAAGAAGGAGTGGAGTTGATTAGGGGCCAAAAAGGGGATTTTTAATTTATTCTTTCATGGAATGTGAGCATCAATGGCTAGGCCAGCATCTATTGCCCATTCCTAATTGCTTTCTTCTAAACTCCAATGAGTACAGGCCCAACCTACTCAACCTCTCCCCATAAGAAAATCCCTCCAACCCCCGGATCAATCTAGTGGACGTTCTCTGGACTGCCTCCAATGCCAGTATATCTTTCCTTAGATAAGGATACCAAAACTGTTCACAGTATTCTAGGTGTAGTCTAACTAGTGCCTTGTGTATTTTCAGCAAGACTTCCCTATTTTTATACTTCATTCCCTTTGAAATAAAGGCCAACATTCCATTTGCCTTACCTATTACCTGCTGAACTTGTATGCTAGCTTTTTGGGATTCATGCACGAGGATCCCCAAATCCCTCTGTGCTGCTGCTTTCTTCAGTCTTTCTCCATTTAAGTAACATTCAGCTCCTCTATTCTTCCTGCAAAAGTGCATAACCTCACACTTTCCCACATTATATTCCATCTGCCACGTTTTTGCCCACTCACTTAACCTGTCTATATCCCTCTGTAGACTCTGCGTCATCCCCACCACTTGCCTTCCCATCTATTTTTGTGTCATCTGCAAACTTGGCGATAGTACATTCACTTCCCTCATCCAAGTCACTAATATACATTGTAAATAATTGTGGCCCCAGCACTGATCCCTGTGGCACTCCACTAGTTATAGGTTGCCGTCCTGAAAATACCCCCCATCTCCCAACACTCTGTCTTCTACCCATGCTTACATACTACCCCCAACACCGTGGGCTCTTATCTTATTAAGTAACCTTATGTGTGGTACCTTATCAAATGCCTTTTTGGAAATCCAAATATATTACACCTACTGGTCCCCCTTCATCTATCCTGCTTATTACCTCCTCAAAGAATTCTAATAAATTTGTTTGGCTTCCCCTTCATGATTTCCCCTTCATAAAGCCATGCTGACTCTGCTTGATTATATTAAGCATTTCTAAATACTCTGCTATCACATCCTTTGCTGAATGGCCCTGGCTGAACGAAAGCTGGCCGTCAGACAGCACATTATTGCTGAACAAATGCCGCTTGATAGCAAAGTTGACGATTCCTCCTATCACTTTACTGATGATCGAGAGTAGATTGATGGAGCGGTAACCGGCCATGTTGGATTTGTCCAGTTTTTCAGGACATACTTGGGCAATTTTCCACATTGCCGGGTAGATGCCTATGTTGTAGCTGTACTGGGACAGCTTAGCTAGCGGCACAGCAAGTTCTGGAGTACAAGTCTTCAGTACTATTGCAGAAAATATTGTCAGAGCTCACAGCCTTTGCAGTATCCAGTGCCTTCAGCCGTTTCTTGCTATCACGTGGAATCAAATTGGCTGAAGGTTGGCATGTGATGTTGGGCACCTTAGGAGGAGGCTGAGGAGCACTTCTGGCTGAAGGTTGTTGCAAATGCTTCAGCCTTGTCTTTTGCACTGATGTGCTGGGCTTCCCCATCATTGAGGATGGGGATCGTTCAATTGTCCACCACCATTCCCGACTAGATGTGGCAGGGCTGCAGAGTTTGGATTTGATCCGTTGGTTGTGAGCTTACTGAGCGTTATCCACTGCTGCTTCCACTGTTTGGCATGCAAGTAGTCCTGTGTTGTAGCTTCATCAGATTGACAGCTCATTTTTAGGTATGCTGGGTGCTGCTCCTGGCACGCCCTCCTGCACTCTTCATTGAACTAGGGTTGATTCCTTGGCTTGATGGCAATGGTAAAGTGAAGGATATACTGGGAAATGAGGGTACAGATTGTGGTTGAATACAATTCTGCTGCTGCTGATGGCCCAGTTTTCAGCTGCAAGATCTGTTCTGAATCTCTCCCATTAAGCAGGATGGTAGCGCGACACAACACAATGGAGGGTATCCTCAATGTGAAGATGGGTCTTTGTCGTCACAAGGACTGTATGGTTGTCACTCCTACTGACACTGTCATGGACAGATGCATCTTTGGCAGGCAGGCTGGTGAGGGCAAGGTCTAGTAAGTTTTTTCTCTCTTGTTGGTTTCCTCACCACCAGCCGCAGACCGAGTCTAGCAGCCATGTCCTTTAGGACTTGGCCAGCTCAGTCAGCAGTGGTGCGACCGAGACACTCTTGATGATGGACATTGAAGTCCCCCACCCAGAGTACATTCTGTGCCCTAGCCACTCTCAGTGCTTCCTCCAAGTGGTGTTCAACATAGAGGAGCACTGATTCATCAGCTGAGTGCAGGTGGCAGGGGGTAATCAACAGGAGGTTTCCATGTTTTACCTGATGCCATGAGACTTCGTGGGGTCCAGTCGATGTTGAGGACTCCCAGAACAAATCTCTTGTGATTGTATAACACTGTGCTGCCACTTCTGATGAGTTTGTCCTACTGGTGGGACGGGACATACCCAGGGATGGTGATGTCTGGGACATTATCTTTAAGGTATGATTCCGTGAGTATGATTAGTTGTGACACTGTTGCTTGGCTAGTCTGTGGGACAGCTCTCCCAATTTTGGCAGGGTGGACAGGACTCGGTATGGCGTTGTTGTTTCCGATGCCTTGGTCGATGCTGGGTGGTCTGCTCAGTTTCACCCCTCATTGATTTTTCTGCAGCGGTGTGATACAACTGAGTGGCTTGCTTGGCCATTGCAGAGGGCAATTAAGAGTCAACCACATTACTTTGGGTTTGGAGTCACATGTAGGCCTGACCAATTAAGGGCAGATGATGTCTTTCCCTAAAGGACATTCATGGACCAGATGCGTTTTTATGACAATCATTATTGAGGCTGGATTTTAATTCCAGGTTTATTAATTAAATTTCAATTCCACCAGCTTCGTGGTTTGTTTGTTTCTTTTCATTCACACACGGGATGTGGACTTTGCTGGCTGGGCCAGCATTCATTGCCCATCCCTAGCTGCCCTTGCCAAGGTGGTGGTGGTGAGCTGTCTTCTTGAACTCCTGCAGTCCATGTGGTGTAGGTACACCCACAGTGCTGTT
Source organism: Cetorhinus maximus (assembly GCF_964194155.1). NCBI lineage: Eukaryota > Metazoa > Chordata > Chondrichthyes > Lamniformes > Cetorhinidae > Cetorhinus > Cetorhinus maximus. Next base: position 130,562,950 of record NC_135883.1, read on the forward strand.
AGGGAGGGAGTTCCAGGATTTTGACCCAGCGACAGTGAAGGAACAGTGATATATTTCCAAGTCAGGATGGTGAGTGGCTTGGAGGGGAGCTTCCAGGTGTTGGTGTTCCCACCTATCTGCTACCCTTGTCCTTCTAGATGGTAGTGGCCGTGGGTTTGGAAGGTGCTGTCCAAGGAGCCTTGGTGAATTCCTACAGTGCATCTTGTAGATCATACACACTACTGCTGCTGTGAGTCGGTGGTGGAGGGAGTGAATGTTTGTGGTTGTGGTGCCAAACAAGTGGACTGCTTTGTCCTGGATGGTGTCAAGCTTCTTCAGTGATTTGGGAGTTGCACTCATCCAGGCAAGTGGGGAGTATTCCATCATACTCCTGACTTGTGCCTTGTAGATGATGGACAGGCTTTGGGGAGTCAGGAGATGAGTTATTTGTCGCACGATTCCTAGCCTCTGACCTGCTCTTGTAGCCACAATATTTATGTGGCTAGTCCAGTTCAGTTTCTGGTCAATGTTAACTCCCAGGATGTTGACAGTGGGGGATTCAGTGACGGTAATGCCATTGAACGTCAAGGGGCGATGGTTAGATTCTCTCTTGTTGAAGATGGTCATTGCCTATATCACCTGTGTGGTGAGAATCTTACTTGCCACTTGTCAGCCCAAGCCCGGACATTGTCCAGGTCTTGCTGCATTTTGACATGGACTGCTTCAGTTTCTGAGCACTCGCAAATGGTGCTGAACATTGTGCAATCATCAGTGAACATCGCACTTCTGACCTTATGATGGAAGGGAGTTCATTGATGAAGCAGCTAAAGATGGTTGGGCTGAGGACACTACCCTGGGGAACTTCTGCATTGATGTCCTGGAACTGAGATGACTGACCCCGAACAACTACAACCATCTTCCTTTGTGCTAGGTGTGACTCCAACCAGTAGAGAGCTTTCCCCCTGATTCCCATTGACTCCAGTTTTGCTAGGGCTCCTTGATGCCACACTTGGTTAAATGCGGCCTTGATGTCAAGGGCAGTCACTCTCACCTCACCAGTTCAGCTCTTTTGTCCATGTTTGAACCAAGGCTGAAATGAGGTCAAGAGCTGAGTGGCCCTGGCGGAATCCAAACTGGGTGTCAGTGAGCAGGCTATTGCTAAGCAAATCCCGCTTGATAGCACTGTTGATGACCCCTTCCATTATTTTACTGATGATCAAGAGTAGACTGATGGGGCGGTAATTGGCCAGGTTGGATTTGTCCTGCTTTGTGTGTACAGGACATACCTGGGCCATTTTCCACATAGCCGGGTAGATGCCAGTGTTGTAGCTGTATTGGAACAGCTTGGCTAGGGGCACGGAAAGTTCTGGAGCACAAGTCTTCAGTACTATTGCCAGAATATTGTCAGGGCCCATGGCCTTTGCAGTATCCAGTACTTTAAGCCGTTTCTTGCTATAAGGCGGAGTGGATGGGTTGGTGGAGTGGGCGGTAAAGTGGCAGATGGATTTTAACATAGAGAAGTGTGAGGTCATACATTTAGAGAGGTCAAACAGTCACAGGGATTACACAATAAATGGGAATATACTAAGAGGGGTAGATGAAGTGAGAGATCTTGGCGTACAAGTACACAGGTCCCTGAAGGCAGCAGTTCAAGTAGACAAGGTTGTAAAGAAGGCATATGGAATGCTCTCCTTCATTGGCAGAGGTATACAATATAAAAGTAAGGATATAATGTTGGAATTGTATAAAACACTGGTGAGGCCACAACTGGAGTATTTTGTGCAGTTCTGGTCACCACATTACAGGAAGGATGTAATAGCTCTGCAGAGAGTGCAGAGGAGGTTTACAAGAATGTTGTCAGGGTTAGAAAAGTGTAGCTAAGAGGGGAGATTGGATAGGTTGGGGTTGTTTTCCTTAGAACAAAGAAGGCTGAGAGGTCACTTGATTGAGGTGTACAAAATTATGAGTGGAATAGATAGAGTGGACAGGATAAAATTGTTTCCCTTGGTGGAGAATTCTAGAACCAGGGAACATAGATTCAAGATAAGTGGCAGAAGGTGTAGGGGGGACATGAGGAAGAACTTTTTTACGCAGAGGGTAGTGGGTGTCTGGAATTTGCTGCCCAAGTTGATGGTAGAGGCAGAAACTCTAAACTCTTTTAAAAAGTAGCTGGATCTGCACCTAAAGTGCTGTAAGCTGCAGGGCTATGGGCCTGGTGCAGGAAGGTGGGATTAGAAAGGGCACCTGGGTGTCCTCGGGCTGGCATGGACAAGATGGGCTGAATGGCCTCCTTCTGTGCTGTAACTTTTCTATGGTTCTACGGATCGAATTGGCTGAGGACTGGCATCTGTGATGCTGGGGACCTCCGGAGGAGGCTGAGATAGATTATCATCTCGATACTTCTGGCTGAAGTTTGTATAAAATGCTTCAGCCTTATCTGAGATTTGAACACATGCCCCCTGGGCATTAACCTAAGGCTCTGGATTACTAGTCCAGTAACATTATCATTATGCCACCATCTCCTGTAGATACACCCAAATATCCTGAAGGAAGCGAGAGTGGAAATTGCGGAGGTTATATTTTTCCAACCTGCCTTAGAATAGAGTGGTGCGAGAAGACTAGCGAATTGTAAAACTTACACCCTTATTCAAAAATAGGGTGTAAAGATAAGCCCAGCGACCAGAAACCATTCAGTTTAACCTTGGTGGTGGGGAAGCTTCCAGAAATGATAATTTGGGACAAAATTAATAGTCACTTGGGCAAATGCTGGTTAATTGAGGAAAGCCAGCACAGATTTGTTTAGGGCAAATTATGTTTAGTTAACTTGCTTGAGTTTTTTGATGAGATAACAGAGACAGTTGATGAGGTTAATGCTGTTGATGTGGTGTATATGGACTTCCAAAGGGCATTTGATACAGTGCCACTCAACAGGCTTGTGAGCAAAGTTACAGCTCATGGAATAAAAGGGACAGTATCAACATGGATACAAAATTGGCTGATTGGTAGGAAACAAAGAGTAAAGGACAACTGGAGGAAGTTCTTAAAAATTCTTTCATAGGATATGGGTGTTGCTGGCAAGGCCAGCATTTGTTGCCCATCCCCAATTGCCCTTGAACTGAGTGGCTTGTTAGGCCATTTCAAAAAGTAGTTAAGAGTCAATCACATTGCTGTGCGTCCGAACCAGGTAAGGGCAGTAGATTTCCGTTGCTAAACAAGATTAGTGAACCAGATGGGCTGTTACAACAATCAATGACAGCTGTAATGGTCAGCATTACTGAGAGTAGCTTTATATTCTAGTTTTATTAATTGAATTTAAATTTCACCCACTGCCATGATGGGATTTGAACACTTGCTCCCACAGCATTAGCCTGGGCATTACTAATTCAGTGACAATACCACTACGTCAGCATCTCCCCTGTAGTGGAGCTCCCCAGGGGTTGGTGTTAGGAGTGCTGCTATTCCTGATCTATATTAATGACCTAGATTTTAGTGTATAGGGCACACTTTCAAAATTTGCAGACAATACAGGACTTGGAAGCAATGTGAAATGTGAGGAGAATAGTGTAGAACTTCAAAAGCATATAGACAGTTCTTCCCTACTCTCTGTTTCCTATCAATCAGCCAATTTTGTATCCATGTTGCTACTGTCCCTTTTATTCCATGAGCTGTAACTTGGCTCACAAGTCTATGGGATGGATGGAAAAGAGGCAGATGAAATTCAACACACCACCCTGCTCTCATGCCCACATGTCCATCCTTGGCCTGCTGCAATGTTCCAGTGAAGCTCAACGCAAACTGGAGGAACAGCACCTTATCTTCCATTAAGGCACTTTACAGCCTTCTGGGCTTAACATTGGATTCAACAACTTCAGACCATGAACTCTCTCCTCCATCCTCCCCACTTTTTTAATCCGCTCTTTTCAATATTCATTTTTATCCACTTATTTTTTTTTTTAAATTTCATTTTTATTCATTGTTTTATCCCCACCTTTTATCCTAGTTTCGATCGTTTTTCCCATCACCGTCCCCTTCGCCCATCCCACCCCCACTAGGCCCATCTGTCACTTGTTCATGTTGCCATTTCCAGAGTGCTTACCCTTGTCCTGCCATTATCACATTCTGCTTTCTACCTTAATACCACCATCAGCACCTCCTTTAACCAGTACCACTGCCATTAATACCCCTTTGTCCTTTTGTTCATGACATCTTTATCAATCTCTCCTTTGCCTCCACCTATCGCTGGCCTTCTATCCAGCTTCACCTGTTCCACCCCCTCTTAAACAGTATAAATTTCATCACATTTTTACTTCTCTTTAGCTCTGAAGAACAGTCATACGGACTCGAAATGTTAACTCTGTCTTTCTCTCCACTGATGCTGTTAGACCTGCTGAGTTTTTCCAGCATTTTCTGTTTTTGTATCACGTTTCCAGCATCCGCAGTATTTTGCTTTTGTCTTTGTATGTCTTTTACAGTCATAAGCATAAGTTAAACACTTACTGAATGGGTATGCAGATCGTTTTTTAAAAACTTGTGGTTAAACAAGGAGTGGAAAAAGAGGGGAACCACTCCACCCCTCCTCACCTGGTCGTAACACTGGCTTTGATTTCTTTGCGGAGGCTGAGGGGCGATTTAATTGAGGTTGTATAAAATTGTGAGTGGCCTAGATAGAATTGATAGGAAGGACCTATTTTCATTAGCAAAGAGTTCAATACCATAGATTTAAAATAATTGGTAGAGGATTAGAGGAAAGTTGAGGCATAATTTTTCTGCACAGAGGGTGGTGGGGGTTGGAACCAAAAGGGTGGTAGAGGCACAATTTCCATTGCATTTAAAACATCCATGGATATGCACTTAAGGACTTGAGGTGCTGTAACCTCGGTCCACAGGGATGGGGACCAAGAGCTGGAAGGTGGGATTATACTGGATTTTGGTTGGCATGGACACAATGGGCTGAATGGCCTCCTTCTGTGCCATAAACCTTTCCATGTTTCTTTTTGGAGTTTCCGATAAAACTTACAGAAAAACTAAAACAAAATTGAAGAACACATGTCAGCAGACATATTCCAACAAAATCCATTTACACTGGCAACTGTTTATTTGTCAAACTAGTGTACAGTTTTTATAGTTATTGTTTTGTATAGCACTTTGTCACTGGTACTAAATTCTATAAACTGCTGGATTGTGTTGTATATCCAATAGGCCTACAAATTTTACTGTGAACTTTAGATAGTTAGGATAGGTTGACAAAAGAAAATAAAACAAGCAAGAGTGGAGCTACGATATGAAAGAGTACCAAGTTGTAATTTTTAAAACTATTAATCTATGATTTATTAATAAGCAAAATGTCATCTGTAAATTGATGAGCTTGGTAATAGAATGTAGATACTTTAAACCCAGGGCCCCAATACAATGCTGACTTAACAGGAGGCATATTTATAGGGAAAATCTGTGCATCCACTCTGCTCACCCTGAAAACATCGATATTAATAATTCAACCCATTAGAAAAAAACAAAATAACAGGTAAAACAATTCACATTTCAGTTTGAGCACTATACCTCTCGCTCATCCATGTGCAGCCACTGTTTAGGGTCATCCTCTACTGCTAGAAATGCTATCAAATCCAAAGCTGTGAGGCGAGTCTGACGTCTGGATGACACAAAGATCAGCACAGGCTTGGATGGGGAATGGCTCCGAATTGCTGTTTAAAAAAAAAATAAACTATCTGAACAATTTGTAAAAGTCAAGATCTAATGGCTTTTGGTGATTTAGGAACAGGTGTGGTTGAATAGGTTGGGACAGATTTATTGTTCATTAATGTTTAGTACTTTGCGACTGTCAGGTTGTAATTAATCTGAGCAGACATGGCTGGCCTCCTTCTCACAATCAATACACACATTTATGTCATATAGCTAATTAGCTCAGCCATACAGCTGTAATTAGACTGACCCAAAATGATCTGCAACTGTCAGCTTGATAACACAATAGTTAAAACATTTGAGAATGTATTTTTTCAGCTATTACCTGATCAATACAAAATTCTCAACGGAATTAATAAGCGCTTGTTAGCGAATTATAATGGCACTCTCACATTTCAGTATTAAAGCTTCAGCTCCTTTACAGTCTAACATTTTGCTCCTTTATTAAGCCAATATATATTCTATCCAGACAGAATTTGTTTTTTAAAAAAGGCAACAGGAGTTGAAAATTGCAATGGTATGCTTTGTTTACAATAGGCAAAGACCCCAATCATTGCAGTTCGTTCCTGGTGCTGTGACTGGTAACAACCCGAGGTGAAAGTTGGAGGTTTTGGTTTGAATTATGATATTGGCAAGAGTCACATGTTGATCTTAAAGTTTAAGTTGGTCTACTCATTTGATTCAACATTAGATGAGGGTGATTCTCACTGCCATATGGCAATCGCTAGTGCTAATTTCTTTTTAATTTAAAATACACATCGGAAAGGCAACATTGAGTTCCAAAACAGTTATGACATATTGCATTCCTTCAGTGCTTAAAGCTCAAACTAATTCATTTTTATTTTTTCGATTACACAATAAAATCAAGTCTAAGTGCTACCAGCTACGGATTGTGCAGAGAGATCATTGGCGGTGACTCGATCATTTACTTTCTGATGGTTGCAACAATTGCGTGGAAAACCTCAAGTTTTGAGAGTGCTGTTAATCCATATTTTTCTTTTTATAACGGGCACTCATTCATGTACAGAAAGCCTGTAAACATCATCTGCTGTTAAAAGGAGAGATCTAATTAAAATAAATATCACCTGTGTTGACTTATTCAAGCTACCCTATGAAGTGCAGATTATGAACTCATCAGATATCAATGAACCCATGCCCAGTCAAATCATAGAACAGTGCAACATAGCACTCATCAGTTCAAAGGTTGTTTTTCTATCTCTTCATTCCTAAAATTCACCTTGGAATGTTGGCTTGTTCATTCTGGCCATGCGAGGGCAATAATGCTGGCCTGGGAAGCCATGAATGTGAACTTCAAGAGGAACTGGACGTACAGATGGTCTAAAGTTAAACAATCCATTCTAAATTAAACAGGAAAAGAAGTACAGCACATTAATACATATTATTTTAAATATGCTTCAAAGTACAACTGTTTGATCTGAAAGGTGGATACTTTGCCATTTAATCTAAAGTACGCAGAACTATAAACTCAATAAACAGACTGGCTTTCCTTTGAAGCTGATTCCAAGGATAGAGGATATTAAAATAACCAAACTTCTGTGAGACAATAAGGACCCCTCCTTGTTGCGGAGTTACTTGATTTCAATTGGTGCAGCATTTGAGGTGCTATAATTGTCCTTAAAGTCCTTAGATTAGGAAAAGAAACCTTGGAGGGGCATTTAATGGAGTCTGCAAGAGGGGGAAACGTGGCATGCAGACTTAATTAGGCGGGATGCAAAATTTCAATTTGCCAATGGTGGACTGAGACGCAAAGATAAAGTCAGTGTCTTTACATCATGTTGAGCCTCACACCTGTCTGTAGCGGTTCATGCTTATAATACATTTGCATGCCTTGAATACTCATTAGCGTAAAACTAAAATAAAGTCAGCAGGGCATGAGAATCTCGTGGCACCCAGTTCACAATTATTTAAAGGTGGGGCGCAACAGTCGGCTTTGTGCAGTTGTGTGTAAGGTCAGTGATTTTTCCTTGTTTAACTGTATAGCACAAGGGAGAGGAGCTTGGATGGAGGTTCAGAACTGGCAAAAGTGAGTCAGTGGTGAACACAGTTGTGGAGTGGGGTTGGGGGTCATGGAGGAGTGCAAGAAGGATCCAGCAGAGGACAGAGGGTGGGGTCAGGGGAAGGGCCTGGCCCCTTCGGTGTGGGGTGTGTGGGGAGGTGAGGACAGTCAGTCAAGGTAAAAAAAGAGGTTTCTAAAGTTGTCACTGATCAAATGTGTGTCTACCTCAGGGTGTTGGCTGGCAGGGTCCTTACAGAGCATTGTGTTTAACTACAAAATTTCAATTATCCTTTCTGAGAATAACCTCGAACAACATCATTTACAATGCATAGGAGGGCCAGCTGAGCCTGCAATTCAGCCATGCCCCACAGAGCGGTGAGTGCAACATTGGACATTAACATGGGCATTTAATAAAGCGTGGGTAAAAAGAAAATTACATTCTTTCTTCCACAATGAAGGAAATGTCCCTGACTCCCCTGTGACCATCAATGCATGCCAGCCATGAGGCGTGATAGTGCATTTAGCTCTCCAACTGAGCTACTCTCAACAAATAACGATGTTGCACACATGGGCCAGAATTTTACAATCGGTGTGCGGGCGCGCACCCGACATGCCGGAACGTAAGACAATGTGCGATGAAGCCGGGCGTGTGTCCTGACGTCATCGTGAAGTCGCGCGACATTTTGTTTGGCGGGCGCGCGCTGGAGTCGGATGCGGGCCTGCCGATAATTGAAAGACCTATTAAGGCCATTAACAAGGTAATTTACCTGAATTTTACGCTGTCCGTCCAGCCTTACGGTTAGCGGGCAGGCAGAAAGGCCGGTTTTTCAGGAAACCTCACCCACGAGCGGGTTGAGGTTTCCTGAAGCTAATACAAATTAAATAAAAAGTTTCATTTGAACTTAAAAACATGTGCCACCTCATATGACACAGTCACATGAGGAGACATGTTTCACTGAATTTTTCTGCTCTTTATTAATATTTCAAAAAGCGTTTCAATCTCTCTGAGGCAGCTCTGTGCCTCAGGGAGATTGAAGCGCTCTTTCGCGCGCATGTGCAAACTGCGCGCCAGGCCCGTTCTCCCTCCTGCCCCCACCTGCACAGGTAGTGCTCAGCACTACCGCTCACAATCCATGCAGGGCGGGCCTTAATTGACCCGCCCACGTGAAATCATGGCTCCGCGACCACCCCCGCCCACTCTCACCGAGCCCATCTGACGAATGGAAAATCCTGGCCATGAATAAAGTGAAACCAATGTAACATGAAATATTTGTAAGTGAAATTTAATTTTGAAAAGCACCCGTGCCACCTTAGTGCTTGCAAGTCTTATGCTAACGGCAATGTTGTTGGGCAGGAGAGTTTTGGCCGTGATGCAGAGCCTCCCTGTTTGACTGGGTGTGGGGTAGGTGGGGAGAGCGGGGCGGGGGTTTGTGATGTAAAGGTCAGGAGAGGGGGCTGGGGGCCAGACCTTAGGGGGAGGGGTGGGGGTGGGGACCCTACTGAGAAAGGAGGCCAGTGTTGGAGGCCTCCCCCCTTCCCTGCTCGAGGTGCGAGCAGGGTAACTTATCAAGCATTGCCCCGCTCCCCTCCCCCACTCCCCATTCTTGATCTCCTGCTGTTGTCAAAATTGCGGCTGGGTGGGAAGCAGCCCTTAAGTGGCCATTAATCTCATGAAAGAATAAAAAAAATAGGCTGGGATGAGAGACCTGTAAGACATTACAAAGAGAGGGTGGAATGAAATGACAAGTGAACATTATAAGCTTGATGTATTGGGGCAATGGGGAACCAATGCAAGTCAATGAGGAGAAGCATGATGGATGAGCAGGACAAGATGCAGACAATGTATTTAGGCAAGTTGGTATTTATGAAAAGTAAAAGTTGGGAGAGATTAAATGTAGAGATGCTGAAAAACTGGGGAAGGATTTAGGCAGATGTAGGTATGAGTTGGGGCATAAGCAGCAATCTACATGTTTGTTATATGCAGATCCCATTTTTGCAGCAATCTCAAGTTTACATATGTACAATAATGACATTTTCATATAACAAGTATTGATTGTAAAAGCTGCGCCTATTCACAATTAATGCAATACACTGTAAGCAGCAAGGGCCTAATGTTCTTAGTATTTATGCTATCAGTTTTCTTTGAGGTAATAAAATCAATGCCACAGAAGCTTTAAAATGACAGTAGGCAGTTTAGCGTTAAATGTGAAGTGAGTTATAGAAGTTCGGTTTAAGGATACATGTGTTTAGTCAAAAAATGCATCTTTACTGTTCACCATCAGTGATATAGATGACAGGCACATCATTCCATCACTGTCAGCTGTAGCTTGCAAATCGCAGATTGGATTCTGCAAAGTACCATTAAATGATATGTGCTCCCAAAGTGCACAGGCACACATAATCCATTGGCATTTAGCCCATGATCTGTAATTGCTCCCCGTGGTCTAATATTTGTTCTTACCTGTTGGATACCTAACCAGTCAGCCAAGTCCTTGGCATTTGCCAGTGCAGTGGACAGCCCCACTATCCTTACAGGGCTTTCTGTGTGAGATGAGATGAAATTAGTTCTGGACACGATTACTTCCAGCACAGGACCTCTTTCATCCCCTGCAAATAAACACATTTGAAGTTGTTGCATTATTTTTAAGAATTTTGTCTGTTTTTCAACAGACTCATTGATTTTTTCAAGACTGAGATGGAAAATTTCACACTTTAAACAGAAGCAATGGCAATGTTATAATTCTTCAGTTTATGTGAAGCATATTGTTCACAAAATAATATACTGGGGTAGAAGTTGCGTTATAATAATCTTGGGACTATAGCTTTTAATTTAGGGTAAATGAAGGGGGACATGTGACCTGTTCTACAGTGTGTCTGACAGTAATCCTGGGTGGTTTGATTGTTAGAGATCAATGGAAGGCTTAAATTGTATTACTGAGAAGAAGATGGAAGGTATTTACACTTGGAAACAACTGCAGCTGTCTCTCAGTTTGCAACGAGTAGAATCTGCGTCTCCCACAGTCTCAGAAAAGTGTTATAGGTGTTGGGTTGAAAATAGTTGTGCTGTGAACTATCTATTTACTTTTACGATAAAAGAGGAATTGAAAAGCAAGAACATTCCGAGGAAAGGTCACAGACATGAAACGTTAACTGTGTTTTTCTCTCCACAGGCACTGCCAGACCTGCTGAGTACCTAGAACTTATTTCTCCTGGAATAGGGAAGGCTAAGAAAATCATTAACACAGGCTTTTACAATTGTGAAAGGCTTTGGAAGAATGAACAGACAAAGACAGTTTCCTGTGATTGGGGAGTCACTGATGAAGGAGCATCAATTTAAAGTTGCAACAGAAAAAGTGAGAGGAAGGGTTAAAAAAGAAAATCTTTATGCAAAATTGTTAAGAGGAGGGACTGTTTTGTCACAGGAAGCAGATGACAAAGAGACCGATAAATCTTTAAGGGGAAGAGTAGATAAACATTTGAAGAAGAGGAAGATTTTTATGTCTTGGGTAAATGAGTTCGTTGGCCAACCAAACTCTAACTGCATGCCTTCCTATGTTCTCTTCAGTTGCTGTTTGCAATCAATAACAGGGAGAGACTGATGTAAGAATAAACAGTGATAGTTTATTGAGGCATAGGGCAGAGCATGAGATCATACATGCTCACTCAGAAACCTCCAGAATTAGACTTACAGTTCCCAGTTGCCCACGCTGTACAGTGATTCGTCAGTGTTGTCATATGATCAGTACACTTGCATTCTCTTAAAGGGACAGAGTACCTCACTTTACCACATCCCTTTAGTTAAAAGTACAGCTAACAAGCTTAAAACACATGAACTATTTACACAATAACTATTTACAGGTCAAGTCTCTCAGGAGACTTTCTTTGACGGGCCGAGCGTCGTAGCCCAACAGCTTCGGCTGGTGTTTCCAAAACCTCCTTTTCAGGGGCAGTTGCCCACTATGTTCCTCAGTGGATGATTTCACCATCTTCTGGGTGCAGTCACGTTCACTCCTGCTGCCCCACCCGTCCAAGCTGAAACAGATAAAGGGTAACAAGCACAAAGCAATACAGTGATGAGCTACATGATGTGTGAGGAGAGAGAGGAAAAGGAAAAACATTTTCTTTCTTTCCGAGGGCTGTCAATAATTTCTCTTTTTCTTCCTGCGTGTCCTTTTCTTGGGAGCTCTGACCAGTATCTCTGTCTTCTCTTTAAATTTGCTGTTGGCTGGACTAGACTCAGGCACGAGCTGAACGTGAATGAGCTCAGTAGTTGGGTTTTCCGACAGCTCTTCTGAGAATTCTGGGCCTTCTAGCTTTAAACCTTCAGGGTTTTTATGCAGTTGTTGTTTCAGCTGTTCTAATTCTGTCCTATTCTCATTAATAGTTTCCTGGAGAATCACATATTGTTGCCTCTTCTCAGCTAATTCATTTCTTAACTCAACCGGAGACAGGCTTAACTCTTCCTTTTCTTCTTCATATCTTTTTTGTGGCACAAATTGGGAGCTGATTGAATTTTGTAACGCACAAAAGTCCTTTAATAGATTTTCCACTTTCTTTCAAAGGATGCTGACTTCAGCTTGAACCCTGTCCTGGTGTAACACTTCTACAGGCTTCTCCCGTTGGCTCTTTCCATACTTATTTTTTCTTGCAGCAACATACTTCTGGTTTCGAATTGGGAACTTAGCAGGCCCTCAAGATTTATCCCTCCGAGCCAGTTCCTTCTGAGGAGACTCGGTTCCCTGCCTGACATTACAAATAGGGGTAATTGTGCAGACTGCACCTTGACTTGACATACCCTTTCACATTTATTTCTTCGGTTGTGCATGTCCTCAGCTTTGTGTCCGAAACTTCTAACTTCAAGGGATGGGTTCCTTTACTCAGATATCTAAATGTAGGCTCTCCAATGACAGACATCGACGCTCACGTATTAACTTCCATCTTAATGGGTTGTCCATTAACTGTAATGACTAGGTTCTACCCACTTTGAGGTTATGTAATGAATGGATGTCTGATTCTGGCTCTTCCATGAGTCATATTTCATGATTTTTCCTTTTACCTTTATAGTGTTGTTTTAGCCTTTCTCTGCAGTGCCGGCTTATGCGGCCATAGCAATAGCAGAAAAAAGCACTCGATTTGTTTGAGTTGTCGTTCACTCACTGGAGGTCTGGATGTATTTCTCTCATTTGTTTTGTGGGTTTTCATTGTAGTACTGCTGTTTTTCAATGATCTGAAGCTAGGGGGCATTTCTGTGGAGTCCGAAGTTTTTGTGCATTTTATTGCCGGATTGTCCCACCCAACCAGAAGGACGGCGTGTCTCTTATAGCTTCCAAGTTTTTAACAGCACTCCCCATAGCTGTAGCGATTTCTAACGCCTTATTGAAGTCTAGGCTGGCTTCGGCTAGCAAACGCCTTTGGATAGTATCATCACCAATCCTGCATATCAGCTAGTGTCTCAACATTTCACAAATAAACGTTCTGAATTCGCAATGCTCAGTTAATGCCTTTAAGACGGCCACTATCTCCTCTGGAAGCTTGTTCCTTGAATTGAACTTGAAGTTCTGCATAGTAACTGAAGGCTTTGGTCTCACATTGCTCTGCACAAATTTTATTAACTTGTCAAAAGTCTTCGAGTCTGGGGCGCTAGGTGATGTAAGGCTGTGGATCAGCCTGTATGTTTTGCTCCTACATGAGGACAAAAGAATCACCCTCTTAATCTCCTTCCTCACGATGTCTTTAGCAGTTAAAAAAAAAGAAAGCTAGGCGTTCGGCATACTGACAGCAGTCATCTGAAATGGGGTCGAATGTATCGACACGCCCAAACTGCAGCATCATGAATGACTGCAAGGGGATTGCATTTCCGATAGGCTTTTCAGGTAATGACGAATTTCGGTGTTTGGCTTACCGCGGATTCGCCCTCTCTCTTGGGGGGGTCTCATGATTTTCTGTCCATAGCCATTTTTCATGTATTTACCCTTTTAAATGTATTGCTGCTTTAAGAGCAGTCACTGTTTTTTTTAAACTCTGTCTCTGCAGCTGTCGGCTTTTCTCTGCTGGGTTTCGCGCTCTTTTAAAGTTTTAGCAGGATCCCCACAATTGCGATTCTGCAGGGTTATTTTTAAAATTTCAAACTGCGGCACTGCTTTCTGCTCTGATTGCTGGCTGTCGCCTATTTTACAAGTAAAGTACAGATGCTCTTTCCAATGCTTTGCTCACCCATCTTGAAATTTATTTTCTTTTGTTCTTTATCCTCATTGCCACTTTTATGTATTTGGTAAATGAGCTCGTTGGCCAACTGAGCTCTAACTGCACGCCTTCCTATGTTCTCAATTGCTGCTTGCAATCAATAACGGGGAGATACTGATGTAAGAATAAAGATTTATTGAGACATAGGGCAGAACACCAGATCATATGTGCTCACTCAGAAACCTCCAGAACTAGACTTACAGTTCCCAGTTGGCCGTGCTGTACAGTGATTCATCAGTGCTGACACATGATCAGTACACTTGCATTCTCTTAAAGGGACAGAGTACCTCACTTTACCACAAAGATAAAAAGGCCAGAGAGACATCATAGCAGTCAGATTAATTTTGCAATGTTCTAGCAAATGTACTGAAGGACAACCAGCAACCAGATGAGCAGTACCAGCAGATAAAATGTAAAAATATTATAAATAGGGTGCAGTCACTACATTAATTTAAAATGCAACAAGAAGTTAAAAACTTAAGGTGTTTTGCTACAATGTATTACGCTGTGAAATAGATTATACTATTAAAATTTTTTTTAAGCCTGCAAACAAAGAAATTGGAACACATATCAATATTAAAAGAGGCTTTCCAATGGCCTAACTGCTTGAAGCAGTGAGTAGTTGACCCATAAAGACCAGGATGTTTTGAGTTTTTGCAGTTTATATTGAGTAGGCTAAAGTCAGTCTGTGTTGAGCAAGGGCCTCAGGCCTCCAAATTGAGGAGAGGGAGATCAAATGAGATTACTGCTCCCGATGTTTGCTCTGGGAAGTGTTCACTTGAGAATAGGTTCAAGTTTGAATGTGATACCTCTCGACACTCACTGTCTAGGCCCACAAAGAGAAAGAACATCTGAATGAGATACTACAGAACCTTACGGAAGAACCATATACCAAAGACACTTCACTTTCTCAGGAATGAGAATGACCAAAGACAAGAAGGACTGAAAATTAGTGGCCAAAGACAAAAAGATTTGAAAATTTTTTGCGACAAGGAAACATGTACACATTATAGCGTAAGGTGGCAAAGTCATTGCAGCATAAGGGGTCAGAAAATTATAGTACTCTTTATGATCTGTACTGAAATGCAAATGTTTCTAGGCTACTTCAAATGGATGAAGTTATTAGTTTTCAAGTGGGTAGGAACATTAGTTTTCCCTTTGTTTACTTTCTATTGCCACCAAGACTGTTGGCCAATGCTTTTATGTCAAATCACTAAAGTGACCTCAGTATTTTGGCTTTCCATGAAGTTAACACAAATAATACAGGATGAAGTCTATAGTAACAACAGAACATGACCTTGCTGGATTATGTATATTATAGGCAGGGAAGCTTCAGTAAGCAGGGAAGGTGTCATTAACCATGAACTAAGTTTGCCACCTGAAATGTCTCTGTTCATCACCTTTGAGGGCAAGGTGATTCAGTCCAAGTCATTCAAAGTGGTTAACATGAGGAATTCAGGATACTATTCTTCCTTGGTATTTTTTCTTAAATTTGGATTCTAAATACAATTCCCAATTCACACTAATAAACTAAGATCAGATTCATCTCAAATTCCAACTATTTGATGCAACAAAACAGAAATCAGTCAGGCATAAGGAGCATTTTATACTAACTAGTAATATACCAGATGAATTTCTGCATGGTTAATAATTTCTCTTCTCATTTGGCATTGCCTCCCCACCCACTACCACCACAGGCTTATTTCCTTAAAGGTAGCAGTGAAGATTCCAAAGGTCCAGCAACTTATCCATTGGTCAACAAGTTCCCAGGTTCAATTGCTTATCTCTGCCGAACTGACTGATATTGAGTGATTCAGTGGAACCATGCTGCAGCCAGGAATCAATAAATTCAAGTGTCAGTTTGATGCAACATTGTGGGAATGAGGGTAGCCATATTCCTCAACAGTATATTGTCCCAAACTTATGGTGCACGGGATCCCCTTAAACTGACAGACGAGTCCCCGGGTGTTGCCATGACAATCCAGGGCTGGGTTTCCACTCTCAAACACAGAAAGCCTTGTGCATTATGAGCTAGAACAGAGCCCCCTGTCCCACCCCAGCCGGATACAGACCCCCACCCCAGCTTCCACTCTAGTACAGACCCCGAGTCAGTGCCCACATTGGGTTTCTTGGCTCCTCTTTTTTTTAAATTCAGCTTCTTGCCATCAGTGTTATGGAAGATGTTGAATGCCTCAGACTGGTCACCGAGCATCTGGTCAAAAAGCAACTGGTGATGTCGTAGCCATAAGTCTTGTGCCTGGCAGCAGTGGGACCAAGCACAGTAACTGCTCTAGATTCTCCAATCACAGGTTCCCCCCATCTCGTCCTTGCTGCTCTTCCAATCATAGATTCCTTCTCTGGAGGAGCAGCAAGGACGGAGGGGGGGAGGGAACCTGTGATTGGAAGAACTAGAGCAGTGAGCATGAGACAGACAGAATCAGTGATTGGAGGAGCAGCTCTGTCTCTCCCGCACTTGCTATTCCTCTAATCACAACTCTGCAGTCAGTTCCCACTCTCACTAACTGACAGCAGGGTTGCAGTCTTTTTAAAACTCCTTACATTGGACCACCCCCAAAGGTTGAACATTTATTTAAAATGGGGGATTTCTGACAGTGGTGTCTCAGAAATGGCTGAAACTTCTCATCCCTACTTTTTGGAAAGAAGGGGGCAGGATTAAAACTAGGACGAAAAAAAAGGAAAAAAAATACAAAATTACATTTATTAACATATCTAATGTTATTCGATTCTTACCTAGTAAGTGGATTTCATCTATAATGATGATTGACACCTTCTGGACATAGCTCCTATTCTGCCAACTTCTGCTGATGCCATCCCATTTCTCAGGGGTTGTGACAATGAGGTCGGCCTGTGCAATTGCTCTCATGTCTGGAGTCACATCCCCAGTCAGTTCCACTACGCTAGAGATAGACATACAGTGTTATTTAGAAAGCAAAATGGTGATGCACAGAACTGGAAGCAATGATCTTCACATACTTCTACAAGCATTTGTTTAAGGGATATACATTTCAAACGTGCACCTCCTAACCCAATCTCCTATTTAAAGGAACCTAAGTCAATACCTACTAATTGCACGCAATTAAATACAATTAATATTTAACTAACAGATCTCTTCTCTCTCTTAAAATTAGACTTCATATATGAAGTAAAGAACAAGTTAAATCAAAAGACTTCTATATTCTGTACAAAAGGAGATCTTGTGGTGCAGTGGGTAGCATCTCTGTCTCTAAGCCTGAAGCTCCGGGTTCAAGTCCCACCCTAGAGCTTGCTAGCCAAAGGAGGGTACATTCATAATGTGGTCAAACAGGTTGAGTATCAACCTGCAAATCCTTCTAACATACACCAATGGCAGGCAGTAAGAGCAGGAGAGATTCCTGATCAGCCATCTGATGGAAAGAAAATTGGAACCTCTACCATCACTATCCATAGCTCCGGAGCACAACATGGATGTAAAAGTGTACTTTGCCACAGCAACTCTGGCTCCATGGACAGTTGGCTGGATCGCCGTGTGGATCAGATTGTTATCAACAGCGCAGGGTTCGATTCCCGTTCCAACCAGGGTGGATTTGGGATCTCCCTCCTTGCTCTACCCGTGGTCGAGGTTGTGGCGCTGTGTCAGACATGCCTTCAGGCAGAGAACTCAAGAAGAAAATTCTATACAAAGTATCACATTGCGAGATGCTCTTCCTCTAGGGCCCCTAATAATATCTTTGTACATGCACTTTTTTTAGTGAAACAATCAATGGATTGCAGCCTCCCATTAACTCTAGAGATTTCCTTCCTGTCCAGCATTTGTTTTGAGCCAGCAAGATCAAGCCATAACCTTTTTTTCACTTACACTTTTCATAGAGTTCTTCATATTCTTCAATAATGAGAAAAATATCCATATAGCATTCAATGTGTATATTACCTACAGTGTGCCCAACGTACAGAATTTCACTTAAAAATTTTAACAAACTGAAATCCTGCCTTCAGGTGAGCAGAGGGAGTACTTACAACAAATCTTTTTAATTTTTTTGGCTTTTCCAGCTTAAGGGCAACATTTTCCATTCTCACCCATCTTATGAAACCAGCTGCACTAGAATATCCATCAGGAAGATTAGCATTTGAAGCATTACTAAAAAATGACTGGCTTCATGTTTTTTGGTCACCTAAGATTTAATTTTATGAATGTTTTATTTGCCCTTTCAACATTCTCGGCTTTTATAGTGTTTCATCATTGCACTTAACTCCAACACATCTGGTCTACACTGAGGTGCACAACCAGTTCAACTGATGAATCAAACTTCCTAATTGCTCTGTCTCCTCTTCAGATATAACATCATTCCTCTATGATGACTTAGTATGATAAACTGGGATGGCAGTAACATTCTCTAAACTGGATTGTTGTTTTAAAGTTATTTCAGACTTGCCCTGCTTAATATGTAAACAAATATATTTAAAAGCCTCACAAGGTTGACTCTCGATTTTAAATTTTACTCTAATCTTAATATTTTTCAAATTTCACAGTACCACCCAATGAGGTATCATCAACATGCATCATGAAGGTGCCTGAAAGTTTCCCTTTATGACACTAATAAAACTAATAATAAGGTGGGATCTTTTAGTTGAACACAACCTATTTTCAGTAAAACAGATCTCACCAAAAATAGCTTAGCCTGGAAGCATTATTGAGGTCATAGACACATTTGTTCAGTTTCCATATAGTTTTCCTTCTGCATTTGCTGCCTTTGTTTCAGAAACACTTCTCCCTGAAAAGTATCGTCCTGCAGAAATTCAGCTTTTATGACAAGTGATCTATACAAGCACGTGGCCGAAAGAATGAAAAGGATTTTTAAAATTGCTTTTCCATCTGTGGAAGAGAGCACTCTAACATGTGTATCACCCAGTTGCTCTTCAAAACTGATAGCATCTAGGCTTGCTTTACTTTTGTAAGTTCCATCTGCAAGGACTTTTCCAGAATACTCTCAGTATATGATAAAACTTGGTTGACCCTTACCTGGTGCCTCAGAATAAACTCCAAGCATGCTCCAACTATCTAGCCCCCTTTGTTTTGTCTCTCATCGGTTTTCTCAAGTTTAAAGGAAGCCATCAAAACTTCACAGTCATGAGGATTTCTGCTTCTAGTTCTGTTGTGAGACTGTTCTGAGGCTTTTATTTCATTGTCCAATCTATTCAAACTTTGGCCTCTGCTTCCACTTTTATGTCTGTCAGGACTACTACTGCGAGATCTCTCTTTTGGAGGCTTTTCCTCCAGTTCGTGATCATTTTCTGCCTTAAGAGTCCGACCAGCCTCATTATCGCTTTGCTTTCTTACTTTCCACTATTTTACCCCATTATGCCATTCCATGGACCCCACTTCATCCTCAACATTCAAAAATTTAACCTTGCCAGTAGCTTATCCTGTATGTCCCACAATTTGTCATACCCTTCCCTTCGTTAGACCCTTGAGAATATATGTCACCTGAGTACCCACTCTGGGCAATTGGCCTGTGGATGTGAAATCTCTGTCATGTATGTCATGTTCACACACATTGGGCTGAATTTTACGCTGATTGGGCGGGCGTGTACCTGACCTGATCGGGCGTGAAATAGCGCGAGATGACGTCGGGCAAGTGTCTCGATGTCATCCTGTGTTCAGTCAGTGGGCATGCGCAAAAGTCGGAAGCGTGCCCACTGACTATTAAGAGGGCAATTAAGCCCATTAATGGCGCAACTGTCTGTTATTTTACATAGCCCGTCCAACCTTACGGTTGGCAGACAGGCAAATCGGCCTGGCGGCCTTTACATTTTTCATCAAACCTCATCCAAGGGTGGGAAGAGGTTTCCGTTATTAAATAAAATAAAAATAGAAATCTGTGGACAGCACTTTTATAATCTATATGTTCAGGTGTCTGATTGTGATGCTTGGACATTTATTTTCTGATTTTAAAAACTTTATTCCCTGGTTTTCGGGTCTTCAGCTCACTGAGGCTGCTCTCTGCCATATGGGAGCTTTCTGTCAGCGTTCGCCCATGCTGATGTCATCACCCGCTCTCCTCCCGCCTCCACCCCAGCAGCGCTGAGCTTTTCAGCGCGCGCTGTTAATTGGCAAGCCAGCGTGAAATTGTGGTGGGGGGCCGATCGTGATTGACGGTCCGTTTCCCGACTGTTCCCGGGCCTGCTGATCGTGCCCGCCCGAGCTGAAAATTCAGGCCATTATCATTGATCAGCCCTTGATCTACTGCACTCTGTTCTTCAGAATCACAATACACATGAGCACTTGATGTCGAAGGTGCCTTCCATCAGCTGCTCAGTCTTAGATTTTGCAATCACTTCTGATTAATTATATGGAATGAGCCTCAACAGTTTGATTGTCATATTCAATAAGTACTCATACCAACATGATCCGTTACATTACTAATGTCTTTCCATTCCCTATGATCTCTTTTATAGGATACCAAATCTCCTAAATTTAACTCTGCCTCAAATGGGCTTTTATGATGCCTTGGTTCTCTCTGAATTTTCTGAGACCTCAGCCATGATAAAACCTTTTCTCCCAACATGCAAAGCATTCAAATGGGCAGAAAAATTGAACTAATTTTAGCATCTCCTAGAGCACGACTATGGCACAACAGCTGGCAATTTGGAATTTTTCCCATAGCCAAATCCAACCTTCTGGAGTCAATTCTTTGAAAGAACTGCCCATGTCAATGTACAGTCTGGTAGATCAGCTAAAATTTTATGCAGCATTTCACTGATCACTGTATGACTGCTTTCACAAAGTCCATTGCCAAAAGGACTTTCAGTTGTAGTATTCATAACCATGATGTTCATCACATCATGTTCACACGTCTCTGAGCCCATCATTGGCAAATTCCCCTTCCATACAAACATACGAATTAGGAGCAGGAGTAGGTCATTCGGCCCTTTGAGCCTGCTCTGCCATTCAATAAGATCATGGCTGATCTGATTGTAATCTCAACTCCACCCTATCCCCGATAACCTTTATCCCCCCTTACTTATCAAGAAAACATTCAAAGACTCTGTTTCCACCACCTTTTGAAGAAGAGAGTTCCAAAGACTCACAACCCTCTGAGGGAAAAAACTTCTCCTCATGAGTCAGAAATTTCGCTGGTGTCCAAAGGCTGGTCAAATTGTCCTTGATTTTGTCTACAATCACCCTTTTGTCCTTCCTATATATTATTGTAGAACAATCTGGTCGCCTCAGTCTATAGAATATAGGTAGGAAATATTTCTTTGTCCCATACCTTTAGATCCTTGGCAATTTCCTCATTAACGTAAAATGCCAATGGAAAGTTTACAATAGTATGCAGTGGCGTGCCCTGATACTTACAGATTTCATACTTCTCATTAATCTCTTCTATTAGCCTCATATACTCATCTTCAACCATACCAGCATCTTTTAGCAGGATTTTTAACTTCTGACAAGTAGGGTGAGCAAATTGTCTATGTGAATCCAGGGCAAATTCTTTAGTCTGATTCTGATAACCTGATGCTTGTGAAACTTGTGCAACATTTTGATGAGAAACATCAGGGGCTGCGTTTTATGTTTTTCATCGGGCGCGGGAGGCAAAATGGAAAGTGAGTGGTCTGCTTGCTCCCGCTGTCTCAGCTCTTCCAATCAAGCATCGGACGGCCAATTAGTGTTTGTCTGCCAGGAAGGCGGCCAACAGCAGTGCAAAGGGAGGGGCGCTCTGTGCCCAATCAGGAGTCTAGACTTGTTAGTCATGCAGCAGTGCAGTTATGTCATTAACAGGTCATCGGTCATGGCTACAAATGTAAAGGCCTCCTTCTCTCTCAATCTTCCTTTATTTATAGACCCATAGACGTCTACAGCACAGAAGAAGGCCATTCGGCCCATCATGTCAACATCGGTCAACAAAGATCTGACTACACGAATCCCATTTTCCAGCTCTGGAGGCTATGGCAATGCAAGTGAATATCTAAATACTTCTTAATTGTTACAAGAGTTTCTGACTCAACCACCCATTAAGGCAGTGAGTTCTAGACTCCCACCATCCTCTGAGTGAAAACATTTCTCCTCAACTCCCCTCTTACCCTTCTACCTCTTACCTTAAATCTATGCCCTCTGGTTATTGATCCCTCTACGAATGGAAAAAGTGCCTTCCTATCCACCCCATCCATGCCCCTCATAATCTTATGCACCTCTATCAGGTCCCCTCTCAACCTTCGCTGCTCCAAGGAAAACAACCACAGCCTATCCAATCTTTCCTCATAGCTCAAACCCTCCAGCCTAGGCAGCAACCTGGTAAATCTCCTCTGCACCCTTTCAGTGCAATCACATCCTTCTTATAATGTTGTGACCAGAACTGCACGCAGTACTCCAGTTGTGGCCTAACCAGCCTTGATACAATACCAGCATAATCTCCCTGCTCTTGTATTCTATGCCTCAGCTAATAAAGGCAAGGATCCCATATGCCTTCTTAACCACATTATCTACCTGCCCTGCTACCTTCAGGGATCTGTGGATATGCACACCAGGGTCCCTCTGATCTTCAGTATTTTCTAGGGTCCTACCGTTCATAGTGTAATCCCTTGCCTTGTTAGCCCTCCCCAAGGGCATTACCTCACACTTTTCCGGGTTGAATTCCATTTGCCACTGCCCTGCCCACCTGACCAGTCCATTGTTATCCTCCTGCAGTTTACGGATATCCTCCTCACTATTTACCACCCTAACAATTTTCCTGTCATCCGTGAACTTTTTGATCATACCCCACACATTTAAGTACAACACAAACAGCAAGGGCCCCAGCACCAAGCCTGCGGAACCCCATTGGAAACAGACCTCCAGTCACAGAAACATCTCTCTACCATCACCCTCTGCTTCCTGCCTCTCAGTCAATTTTGGATCCAATGTGCCACTTTGCCTTGGATCCCATGGGCTCTTCCTTTCTTGACCAGTCTGCCATGAGAGACATTATCAAAAGCCTTGCTAAAGTCCATGTAGACCACATCAAATGCATTACCCTCATCAACACTCTTGGTTACCTCCTCAAAAAATTTGTTCACATTTGTCAAACACGACCTTCCCTTAACAAATCCAGGCTGACTATCCTTGATTAATCCGTGTCTCTCCAAGTGCAGATATATTCTGTCCCTCAGAATTCTTTCTAGTAACTTCCCACCACTGAGGTTAGACTGACTGGCCTGTAATTTCCTGGTCTATCCCTTCCTCCCTTTTTTAATAATGGGACAACGTTAGCAGTCCTCCAGTCCTCTGGCACCTCACCTGTGGCCAGAGAGGATTTGAAAATTACTGCAAGAAGCCCTGATATCTCTTCCCTTGCCTCTCTCAACAGCCTGGGATACATCTCATCCGGGCCTGTGGATATATCCACTTTTAAGGCCTCTAAACCCGCTAGTACTTCCTCTCTCTATGTTAATTTCCTCTAATATTTCACAGTCCTCTGCCCTGATGTCAATATCTTCCATTGTGAAGACCGACACAAAGTATTCATTGAGGACTGCACCCACGTCCATACACAGATTACCTCTATGCCCTAATTGACCCTATTCTTTCCCTAATTATTCTCTTACTCTTTATATATTAAGAAACAAACCCCTTTGGGTTTTCCTTTATTCTACTCACCAATGCTTTCTCATGCACTTTCTTAATTTCTTTTTTATGTTCCCCTCTGCACTTTTTATACTCCTCTAAGGATTCTGCTGTATTGAGCCCTTGGTATCTGCCATAAGCTTCTCTTTTTTTCTTAATCCTAATCTTTATGTCCCTTGACATCCAGGGTTGTCCGGACTTGGTCCCCCACTTTGTCTTTATGGGAACATATCTGCCCTGTACTCTCGCTATTTCCTCCTTGAATGCCTCCCAACTGTTCTAGCACAGTTTTATCCGCAAGTAGCTGCTGCCAGTCCACTTGGGCCAATTTGCAACTCGCCTTAGTAAAATTAGCCTTTCCCCAGTTTAGAACTTCTTGATTTCTTTTGGTCGGCTCCAAAAAGTTAAAAAAGTTAAAAACACAGGGGCCAAAATTTCATGATCCCCATTGGAAGGTTTTTAGGTAGGTGGAGGGGCGGGGAGCGTCAAATTGCAGGGACGGATTCTTTCCAGGATCCCACAAACCCCACAGCAACTTTACACTAGGGTAGGCAAGGCCTCAGATGGAAATCCGCCCTTGCCCCAACTGAGGCCCTTAAGAGGCCAATTAATGGCCATTTAAGGACCGTTTCCCACCCAGCCTCAATGTTTAGGCTGGTGGGGGGGTGGTTTACCTGGCGAGGGGGAATGCCTGCAAAGGACTGGGCCTAAATTTCGGGCAGAAAGGGTGGGGATGGCGGTGGTGATGATGGTGGGGGCGGGGTGCCTCCATCAGAAGCCCCTTTTTGACTGCGGGCTCCTTAACGTCCAGTGGCCACTAGATGTCCCTCCCCACCCCCAGCCTTTCTGTCAACACTCCGATTGCCCCCTTTGCACCCCCCCCGCACCCCAGGCCTTCCCCACTCATGGAACCCCTTAAACTTACCTTGTCCTCCAATTCTGGGACTTGGGCTCAGGCATGTTAGTGTACTTACTCTTCAGTCCACTGCAGCACTTGTCGTTGCAGGGACTGGAGAGCTGCCGGCACTCATTCAAATGTGAAATTGCTGCAGGGCACTCGAAGTTGGCGGGGTTGTGTTCCCCGCCGGCCGACTATTCGGATGGCAGGAAGGGGGACCCTGTCACCCCAAAAATTCAGCCCATAGAGATGCTGCTACCTTCACCAGCAGAATCTGCTGCTACATTCAGCTAGGGTTCCGAAGGCAGGCTTTTTCCTCAGCCACTGTGCTGCCTCGTCATAGCTTCCGTAAACTACTTCCAAACTTTTTCACGTCTGACACCCGAAAAGTGCAGCAGGCAATGGAAAATCGCAGATAATTAGGTCATTAACAAGCAAATAGCTTGTCAATTAGTAATTAAAAAATGGTGGGCTTCCAGATTCCACGACCGCTCGCCTTCTGAATTTTTCGGCGACTGGTGTATTGACGTTGTATTGCCAACCTGATGTCAACACACTATTTTACCTTTGCAGGGAGGGTGTGGGAGGGGGGGGGGTTGGGCAGTCTGCCCAATTTGCAGCCATAAACTCCAACCCTAGGTTTTGTCAAATGTATAGAATCTATCTGCCTCAGCCTTAAAAATATTCAATGACCCTGCTTCCAGTGCCTTCTGAGGCAGTGAGTTCCAAAGTTGCACAATCCTCAGAGAAAAAAATTCTCCTTATCTCTGTCCTAAAAGGGTGACTCCCTAATTCTAGAATCACCCACAAGAGGAAAGGTCTGTTCCACGTCCACCTTGTCAATACCGTTCAGGATCTTATATACTTCAATCAAGTCACCCCTCACTCTTCTAAACTTCAGTGGAAACAAGCCCAGCCTGTTAAACTTCTTGTCATAGGATAAGCTGCTCATTCCAGGTATCAATCTAGTGAACCTCCTCTAAACTGCCTCCATCCTTCTTTAAATAAGGAGATCAAAACTGCACACAGTATTCGAGATTCGGTCTCACCAATGCCCTGTATAATTGATGTTCAATTTTATGTTCAATTCCTCTTGTAATAAAGGATAACATTCCATTAGCCTTCTTAATTATTTGCTGTTCCTGCACACTAACTTTTTGTGAATCTTGCACGAGGACACCTAGGTCTCTCTGCACCTCAGAATTCTGCAGCCATTCTCCGTTTAAGTAATACTCTGCTTTTTATTCTTCCTGCCAAAGTGAACAACTTCATAATTTCCCACATTATACTTCATCTGTCAGATTTTTGACCACTCACTCAACCTATCTATATCAGTCTGCGACCTCCGTATATCCCCATCACAACATACTTTCCTACATATCTTCGTGTCATCTGCCAATTTAGCCACCATGCCTTTAGTCCCCTCAACTGATAAAAATCGTAAAAAGTTGAGGCCCTAGCTTTAAGGCCCTAGGATGGAGTCCATCAGGACCCAGAGATATGTCAGCCTGCAGCTCCATCAGTTTGCTCAGTGATTGTAATTTCACCAAGTTCCCTTCTCCCTTCCACCTCTTGATTTACAACTATTATTGGAATGTTTTTGTATCCTCTATAATGAAGGCAAAAGCAAAATATTTGTTCATTTCATACTCCATTTCCTTATTATCTACTATTAACTCCCCATTGTCATTCTCTAGAGGACCAACACTCACTTTACTCACTCTCTGGTTGGTTCCAGAACGTGCTGCTCTAAGAAACTATCTCAAAAGCATTCTATGAACTCCTTATCCTGGCTACTACTGCCAATCTTATTTTTCTAGCTTGTACGTAGATTAAAATCACCCATGATTATTACCGCCCCTTCTATCACAAGCACCCAATCTTACTCCTTTCAGTTGAAGCAGCGCTTCACTTGTACCTCCTTCAATTTGGTCTACTGCATTCGCTGCTCCCAATGTGGATTCCTCTACATTGGAGAGACCAAACGCAGACTGGGCGACCACTTTACGGAACACCTTCAGTCTGTCCCCAAGCGTGACCCAGACCTTCCTGTCGCTAGCCATTTCAGCACACCATCCTGCTCTCATGCCCACATGTCCATCCTTGGCCTGTTGCAATGTTCCAGTAAAGCCCAAAGCAAACTGGAGGAACAGCACCTCATCTTCCGATTAGGCACTTTACAGCCTTCCGGACTTAACATTGAGTTCAACAACTGCAGACCATGAACTCTCTCCTCCATCCTCACCCCTTTTTTATCCCCTTTTTTCAATAATCATTTTTATTTTTTTATTTTTTATCCACTTATTTTTAATTTTTATTTATTTTCATTTTTATTCATTGTTTTATTCCCACCTTTTATCCTATTTTTGATCTTTTTTCCCACCACCTCACCCCTACTCGGGCCATCTGTCACTTTTTCATGTTGCTCTTTCCAAAGTGCTTACCCTTGTCCTGCTATTATCACATTTCGCTTTCTGACCTTAATGCCACCATCAGCACCTCCTTTAGCCAGTACCACTGCCATTAACACCCCTTTGTCCTTTTGTTCATGACTTCTTCGTCAATCTCTCTTTTGCCTCCACCTATCGCTGGCCTTCTATCCAGTTTCACTTGCTCCACCCCCCTTAAACAGTATAAATTTCACATTTTTACTTCTCTTTAGCTCTGAAGAACAGTCATACGGACTCGAAACGTTAACTCTGTCTTTCTCTCCACAGATGCTGTTAGACCTGCTGAGTTTTTCCAGCATTTTCTCTTTTTGTTTCAAATTTCCAGCATCCACAGTATTTTGCTTTTAACCCAATATTTCTTCTTGTACACTTTGTCCTACATTGTGGTTACTGTTAGGGGACCTGTAGACCACTCCCACTCGTGACTTCTTTCCCCTGCTATTCCTCATCTCTATCCAAACCGATTCTACATCCTGATTTCCTGAACCAAGGTAATCTCTAACTATTGCATCCTTGATCAACAGTGCTACTCCTGCACATTTACACAGCTTCCTTTTCTTCTTGAATGGTGCCCCTCAATATTCAGGAACCAATCCTTGTCATCCTGCAGCCATGTCTCCATAATGGCTATTAGATCATATTCATTTGCTTCAACGTGCATTATCAATTCATTTACTTTGTTTTGAATGCTACGCGCATTCAGAAATGAACCTTTAGTTTTGTCTTTTTGTTACCTTTGTAACATCTAGCCTTGACCAGTGGTGTATTCTTAGGTTTTATCTCTCTTTCCCTTGCTGCTATTCTATGACACTCATTTCCCATATTACTATTTTGCTGTCCTGCCTTGAATCTACCCCTTGATTTGCTACATCTACCCAAGCCTGAATCCTCACCCTTCTTGTTTAATTTAAAGCCCTCTCTACTTCTTGCTTTGCAAGAATACTTGTCCCAGCACAGTTCAGGTGTAGACCGTCCCAACTGTACAGCCCCCTACTGGTGCTAATGCCCCACGAACCAGAACCCACTTCCCCCACACCAGTCTTTGAGCCATGCATTCATCTCTCTGATCTTACTTGCTGTATGCCAATTTGCATGTGGCTCAGGTAATAATCCAGAGGTAATTACCTTTGAGGTTCTGCTTCTTAATTTAGTACCTAGCTCCTCATACTGACTATACAGAACCTCTTTCCTTGTCCTACCTATGTTGCTGGTACTACATAGTCCACGATGACTGGATCCTCCCCTCCCACTGCAAGTTCCTCTCCGGCCCTGAGTAGATGTCCTGCACTCTGGCACCGGGCAGGCAACACAGCCTTCTGGACACATGCTCTTTGCTGCAGAGAATAGTGTCAATCCCTCTCACTATACTGTCCTCTACCAACACTACATCCCTGTTTGTTCCCCCAGCTTGAATGGTTTCCTGTACCATGGTGCCATGGCCAGCCTGCTCATCCTTGCAGACACCGCTTTCAGCCACAGAGGCTGTGAGCACTTCAACTCTGTTTGACAAATGTAAAGTCTGAGGCTCCTCCACTACTGTCTGTTTGGTCCTTTTACCTGCCTCACTCACGGTCACATCCTCCTGTCCTTCACCACTGACCAGAACATACGACCCTATTTTAAAAGGTGTGACCGTCTTTTGGAACAAAGTATTTCGCTTGCTCCCTTAGGTTGTGCAGTGTCTGCAGTTCGGCTTCAAGATCAATAATCCTGATCCTGAATTCCTCTAGCTGTTTACACTTTCAGCGGACCTGTTTGCCATAGATCATCTTGTGTCCAAAATTACCCACATTCCACAGCAGCAGCATAACATATGCCATTGTTAATTATGTTATTTAGTTAATTTAATTACTCTCTTAATTAACCTAGAAAAATTCCTATGTATACCACACCTCTTTCTCCCATGCATCAAATTTCCACGTGAACCTAATTCGCTACTCACTTGGTCTCCGTCTCACTCTGGTGTAGTTGCCTGTTCCCTCGCGTGCCCTTACTGGTCACTACAAAGTAACATTTTAACCACTCTGATCTACAAACTGCTGAAGTGCTATCTAGCACAAACACTATCTAGTATTCCACAGTTAAAGGAGTGTGAGAAAAACACATTTATCACAGGACTAAAACTCTTTGTGACCAGTGTAATTTGTTCGGTTTCATCATTATCTTCATCCTCTTCCTCCATATTCTCTGCAACATGTGTCATTTCGAGGACCAACCTCTTCGCTTTGGAAAATTCATTGCTTAATGATACTTCAAACACACCTGAAGCATCTATTAACTAATCCTTGGGATTCATTTGCCTCTTATTTTGTCTTCTGCTCTAATAGCCAGATCTGCTAAAGGTGTCTTCAGCCTCACTCTGCCTATCTTGAATCCTTGCATCCAGTACTTGCACCATTTTGAAATCTAGCAATCGTTCAGTCCTCGATTCTTTGTGTTATCGGGGAATGCCCATTTGTTCCATGAAGGCTGAATTAAATGACTGTTTCCCTAGGATTTCTTTATTTAAGGCAGCATACATCTGATCCAACAGGGTCTCTTTCCCCGACAATGGAATACGAGTTAGAACCAGTTGCTGGTCTATAAGAGACACCTTAGCACAATCCAGCAATTTAAATGCTAATACTGATCTAGAGATCCCCAAATTGAATTTCATCAATCTTTTAAAGTCCATGATATATTCTTCCAGGGAATGACCACCTTTTTTTTCCGAAATCTGAAGTCTCAAAATTATTTTCTCAATTTCCAGGCATCATCTCCTAACATGCTGGGCTGTAACTTCCGAGCTTCAGGGCAGTGTAACTGGGGGAGTACCCCAAAATCACACTGTGGAAACCCCCCCAAAGTTCCCAGGTAAGGTTTGCACGGCAATTGCAAACTTGCTTTGGGTCCTGCAGTGGGAACCCACCGAAAATGCGACTTAAATCACAAACCTCAGATGGTTCTGACAGTCTTACATCAATCGTTACCCGGAAAAAGTTAGAAGAATTAAAACCCCTTTCTAGATTTTGGGTAACTATTGTACAGACCCACACCGAGCCCCCCTGGCCAAACTGCACTCCCCTCACGTCCCTAGGCAACTTTCCACCTCCCCAACTATACACCCCCCACCCATGGGACTCCCCCCAACCCCCCTCCTCCCCCTGACTACCCCCGCCATAGCACTCCCCCCGCCCCTCCACAGGACCAACCCCCCCAACCACCCCCCACATGGGACTCCTCCCAAACCCCAACTACCCCCCAGGCCCGACCCAACCTCCCTCTCTCCGACTGCTCGATTCAGCCACCACCCACTCCTATCCTGCTTCTGCCACCCCCCCCGCCCCCCTCCAAATTCTAACCACTTACCTGACAAACCTACCTTCTCCATGGTTGGACCTTTAAACCTACCTGATTTATGGCTGCTGGTGGTGATTCCTTCCTGCTGACTCTCCAGTGTTCAACTGAAGGTCTCTTGCTGCCCTGCATAGTTCTTTCTGGCCCGAGTCGGAAGGTCAGGCAAGACAGGAACGAAAACATTTAAAAGGTAAAAAAGTAGGGGCAGAGGGGCAATATGACTCTGACTGCCACTGAGCAGAAGTTCACGCCCTCTATTTGCCAGAAAGCCAGGTGGTGAAGGATAGAACTGGAGCCAATCTTTACACTTTTATAAGCATTTATTTACAGAGATACACACTCCAGATACACGTCTCTTAACCCTACCCCAGCTTTCGTCTGTTTCTATCTATATGAGCCCTTGTGAAAACCTAGCTAATGCCCCCACCTGCATCCAATCAAACATAATTACTGTAATGGATATGTCATTTGTAAGTCAAAAAAATTAGCATCTATGAATGAGTTTCACTTTGTCATTTAAATTACAGCTCCCTTAAGTATTAGAAGCTGATGCTTCCTTCTGAAATGACAGTTACTAAAGCTGGGGACATTTCCAGCTTATCAGGTTGAAGTTATACTAGAAACTCAGACTAGGGTGAGACGAACACCTGGATGTGTATGCCCACACTTACATTAAAGCAAAAGTAGCCACAAATATCGATGTACAGTTGGTTTTAGCTTTTTCTCTGTAGATTAAAAAGATCAAGTGATAGATTTGAAGAGAGTCACTTCAAAGCTGACATCAATGTACCATCAATCATGTTGCTGATTGCTCAGCAACTTTTTGAGCAGGATCTGCCTGCAAAACAAGCCAGCAGACATCCAAAAATTCCTCAACCCTCTGTTTAAAAATATAGTGCTGATACAAAAGGTTGTACAAACTATTTGAAGAGAACTGACATGAAGAATGAATATTTGGGAACACATGGTCCAAATGTGCAACATCTGCTTGAGAAGCAAACATACCTCCATACACTCACAGTAATACTACACTGTCACCTGAAATTGTTTCATCTAAACCAACGCTTCCCTAGTTAGCTGAACATTTTTAATAAAAACAAAACTATTAAAAAGTATGAAAAGAACAAAGGCATGCATACTTGCAACTTATCCATGTCCCTAAACATTAACTGAGGCTCAAATAAAATCAGACCATAATTGAATACTCTACAAAGGAATTACTAAGGGAAATCGTGGAAGCATAAAAACGAAAACAAAAATCCCATGATCAGCTTGGAGGGGTTGGATGGGAGGGAGTAAAAAAGAATTTAGCAACCTTACCTTCGATGCGTGTCTGCTAATCTTATAGAATCTGATTTAATTCCATTTAAATCAATAGAAACAAGAAGCAGGGGCTTGGATAATAAGCACGTGTTTTTTTTTCTCACCAGATTGCCACCCATTTGATGAAGACAAAAATTTACTCCATTTCGATTGGTACTTACTTTTTACCCAGCTTCTCAGTAATCCTGATTTTCCAATCCTCAATTCGCTCACGGACAAGTGCTTTGAGAGGAGCAATGTAAACAGCCTAGAAATCAGATGAGAGTTCAAAGGTCACAAAATTAAGCTTCAGGAGTCAAATTCCCAAATAAACAATAGGTTAGAATGGACAAAAAATACTTAGAACCAGAGTTTTAAACAAAAGGAACAAGCATATCAGTATAGACATAGGGAGACGAGGACTGTGTGAAACAGTTCTATGAAGGCTTAAAGAGCATTCGACTTAAGTAATTCAACCAAAAATGTTACAAACATAAGAGAGAAAATTAAACCAAAAATAACCTTTGATGTTGGGTATTTGTTGAAAATGCGAAATATTGCCAGCTCAGCTGCAACCGTCTTTCCAGACCCCGTGGGAGCTCCAAGCAGCACATTACAGTCAGTGTGATAGAGGGTGTGAAATATCTGAGTCTGGATTGGGTTGAAGTGGGTGAACTTGTACAGTGCTTCATACTCCCGATTTCCCAGAGCACTGATGGGCAATGGCTGCAGGTCAAGCAATTCTGCAAAGTACAAAGAACTCAAACATGTAATACATATGAACACACGTACACATAACCAGCATAGGCGTAAAGGAGCAGAGACTGCCAGCAAATTGAAAGGCCTCTTTGGGTACAAAAGACAAGATTTTAACAATGCTTTATTGAAGAGAGAAAGATTTAAAAGGATATTATTCATATTAGACAATATTTTCCTATCCTCACTTTGGAGAGAGACACAACTCAATACAACCAGCTCTTCCATTGAGGTAAAACACAAAATGTGTTTTTCAATTAAATTATTAGTATATCATCTTCACAAGATTGAACAACCCTGCATTAATACAGCGCTCTCATGTCTTCAGTACATTGGAAAGTTCTTCACAGCCAATTAGTTACATTTGAAGTGTAGCTAGTGCTGTTTTGTGGGTAAATGCAGTGGGCAATATGCAGACAGCAGCATGCAACAAACAGTAAATAATTGACCAGATATTCCTCAACCAATGTCACAAGGAAAGATTATCTGGTATTTATTCAAGCAGATAATATTAGTCAGGACATTGGGAGAGCATGTTCCTCCTGCCTTTCTTCGAATAGCACCTTGGAGTCTTTTACATCCAACTGCTTGGGTGGAGGGAGCCTCAGTTTAAAAACTTATCCGAAAAGTGGCACCTTAAACAGTGCACCCTCTCTCAGCACTACACTGAAATGTCAGCCTAGGTCATGTGCTCAAGTCCTGGAGTGAGGCTATCACTATAGCAGTGTTACACTCAGTGCTATCACTGAGTCTGGCACTGATAATGGTCGCTTTTCATGTGTGCACCTGGATAGTGTGTGCTGACAGCCCAATCCACCATAGGGAGCATTGCAACCCTCTTTGATCCAATGTCTATGCATTTGCGCTCCCAGTTGGAGTCATTGGAAAGTGATAGCAAGCTAGAAATATGGCCGATAAAAGCAAAATACTGCAGATGCTGGAAATCTGAAACAAAAACAAAAATAGCTGGAAAAACTCAGCAGGTCTGACAGCATCTGCGGAGAGGAATACAGTTAACGTTTTGAGTCATACGGACTCGAAAGGTTAACTGTATTCCTCTCCGCAGATGCTGTCGGACCTGCTGAGTTTTTCCAGCTATTTTTGAAAAAATATGGCTGATTTCCTTTCCCTGAGGGTTGCCAAGGCCAATTGTAAGGTTTCTATCACCACTCTAAATGAGATCAGTACATATTGGATTGAACCTGGAAGCTTCTTTGTCCAGTTCAATTATGCATCGATTATACTACTGAGCCACCTAGAGTGGTGAGCGCTATTGGTAATTACCTTCAGTCTACCAGTAATAAATGAATAGGTGTTTCATAGCTACATTACCAGTGTGAGGGGGATGCCTCTCTGGCAAAATCAGATGCTGAAAGTTTATTATGCACACGGCCTCTGCTCCCAGCCACCGATCAGACACAGCCCGGATGTAGTATTGAGAAGGCAATGGCTCAAAAATTGGAATGGTAAATACCAGTAGCTGTGGTTCTTTGGACAAAACCTATAATCAACATAAAAGAAAACAGAAAATTGAAGTACTTATCCTCTCCTAAAATTCCTTTTAATTTGCAGTTGCCCATTATGCAACTTCCAAGGGAAAATAAAACAGGTACAATATGCATATGAACAGTTTGTAAAGATTGTCAGCTAGAATAAAATCATTCTTTCAACCTAACACTGGTCCAGGTAATTCATCCTTGCTCTAATGGAGAATCACACCATATAGACACTGTGGGGTTATTTTAGGTAAAGGGTGAAACAGGTGTGAAATGGATACTATTGTAATAGGACACACTTGTTAGAAAGTTTGGATTTAGCCCACAATTTTGGAGATAATTGATGATTACCATGATTCCAACTTGCCTGGGGGCACTAAAATTAGACTGCATGTATAGTTCTCCAGTACTGATTAGAAGCAATTCTCATTAAGTGGTGCACCCACTTCCGTTGAAGGTCTGAAGTGCTCTGTCTGGCATACAGCAGCACATTGCAGATGGCTCAGGGTCTGAGAGTGAGGTCACACAGGTTCTTGGATGTCGCATTAGAAGTCTTGCTGGAGGAGGTCCAGGGGAGGAGTGATGTCCTGCTACAGAGGCAGTTAAACCATCGCCTTTGTAGTTAATTAATTGTTGGGAGGGTGGAGAATCAGAGGACACTGATTTAAGGTGAATGACAAAAAACAAACAGCAGCATGAGAAAAAACATTTTTATGCAGCGAATGGTAAAGATCTGGAATGCACTGTCTGAGAGTGTAGTGAAGGCAGATTCAATTGTGACTTTCAAAGGGGAATTGGATTATTACATGAAGAGATAGAATTGATAGGGCTATGGGGAGAAGGTAGAAGTATGGGACTCGTTGAGTTGCTGCTGCAGAGAGTTGGCATGGACATGAAGGGCCAACTGTTTACAGCATAGGAGGGGGATTTTTATTGATGTTATATGTGGGAGAAGGCCTGTGACATGATGGACACGAGCCCTGACCACAGGACATGGCTCACCTTCATGGCAAGAAGTTTAAAGATTAGACACGAGTGGCCTCACAAACACACTGCTCAATAACTGCACCATCATCAACAAAAGAACCTCATCACACTTCATCTAACCATACACTGACGTTCAGACACCTCACACTATTGCATTCTTTATAGGCATTTCTCATGCCTCAGACACATTTCACAGCTCTTCAAACATGTCACTCTCACACACAGACAAATCCACCTGTCAATACACTTATTCATGATAATCAGTTTTTCCCTTCCAGAAAAAGAATACACATTCCATGTGGCGACAGCAAGACCTTAGCGGGGGTGGGGGAGAGATAGGGAAACACTCATGCATGAGGATCACTTCCCTTGAGCAGGTAGTACTGCCATGATCGGTTGGGAGGGGAGTGGCAGTGTCGTGGTCAGAGGCAGAGCAGGGGGCATCTCGCTTAGAGGTGTTGGCCACTCCCGCTTTCTTACAGATCCACAACTATTTCTGATGGTCAATCTCCCAAACTAATTCTCATTCAAGTTCCATATGGTCTCGCAACACAAATTCTCTCATGGCCAGCACATGCATTGTACACTAACCCTTCTAGCTTTATGTCTGCTGGATCCCAGGAGCAAGATCCAACACACCTGCAACCACAATCACACCCACACCCCCACCAGAGGAAGTATAAGAGGAATAAGTGCCGCCTCACCTCCAGAGGAACATGAGGAGAGTGAGGAAGAAGACAGAGTGTCAATGGCTACCGGTGTTGCAGGCACCAGCTTAAAGACCTGCACCATATCTAACTTGGAGGTTAGGCTAGAAGACGGATCTTCACAGTGGAACACACCAGATACTAATGGGCAGCAGCTTCATCAAGTGGGAGACCAGAGGTGTCACCCTGCCAAAAGGCAAGATCACAGACCAGTTCTGCTATAATGGAGTTAGATGAGGATTTCACAGGGCTAAGCTTCAGAAGAAAGATTATGGGTTGACAAACAAAATGCTGGTGCAATGGAGAGCCTGCCTGAAAGCTTACAGGTTATAGCTGGAGGGATGAAGGAGCCGTCTTGATATCGATCCATAGCTGCATGATGACGCTGGCCAATTCCACCCTGCAGTCTGTGGACCCTTAGTTTGATGGCTGAGGTTGCAGCTTCTGCTATAGTTATTGCAACTTCCAAGAAACAACAAAGGGTTACAATGGAAGCTCAGTCAGCTGTCATGGTTGCTCTGGGCTCCTCAATAGAAGGGGATTTTGATGTCCAGAGATTTATCCTTCAACAGATCACTGGGCTGGCAAAACAGAGGTCCTGAGGTCGTACAATAGGGATCATGGAGCAGGAACCTGCTGGCCTCGCTCTGAACAACAGCATTCCTCTGTCTCTCCACCACTGCTTTTAAAATTGCCTGTTAGCTAAGTGGCCCAGACTGCTCGAGCCCATGCTGAGGTGCAGACAAAGGCAGGGCTATCATGAGGAGGGAATTGAAAAGAATGAGTGCAGTGGTGCACTTCCTCATGGATCTTCAGTCATGAAAGGTAAAATAATGCTCTAGAGTCTGGAGGATGTCTCTCAAAAGCATTCTTCAATTAAGTGGCAGTGCACATGCCTCACAGGTGCAGGCTGTCTAACTGGAACCCTCTGTTGCTACTCTGGTCCTCTGCTCTTTCTCTTCTTCTTGTGAGTCCTGAGCCTGACCCACTGGCACAATTGCTGGTTGTAATGGCTGGTCTCTTATGATAGCTACATTGTGGAGTTTGCAGCAAATTACCACGATTCTAGAGGCCTCCTAACCAGTCAAGGCATCAAAACCTCTGCTTGAGAACCCAATGATCTGCTCAATGATATTCTTGGCGGATGAGTGACTCGTATGAATGCTCAGCTGTTGTCTGGGGTTTCTCAAGGGGTTTTCTTTGCATCAGAGGGCCATTGGATCCAAGTGTATCCCTTGTCACCTAATAGCACATACAGATGGCACCCAACCAGTCCGTGCTTGCAAAACTCAAAACAAAGTGTCCAACATTAGATGTGATTCGTGACTGGGCAACATTTGCTAAACAATCCTCAGTGTGCTAAGAATTACACTGACAACCAATTTAAGATTGTCAGTTGGGTTCGCAATGTGGCGCATTTGCGTGTACTGGAAGCTACATATATTAATACACAGGGCCCTGTTCTCTGCAGACAGAAAGAACATGTGCATACATTTCGCCTGTTTCAGCTAAACAAAATAAGTGATAGCCATTCGCTGACTCATTCCTCAGTGCAATGCCTTGACCAATCAGGGTCAAGCTGCCTGTTTAAATTTCAAACAACGTTTGGAAGTTAACCGTGAGTCACCATCAGTGGTTCATTTTCCATGGCAATGCCACTTGCCAACCAATCAGCACTCGTCACATATAGTATAAATTGTTGTTTTCCCCCCTTATGTTGGTATTCTTGCGAGTGTCCTGATGAGAGCAAGATGAAAAGCTTAGACTTGTCTCTTTTTCTCAGCAATAATAGCAAGTTATGCCTATTGTGTTGGGGCTCGAGGATCTGTGGCATGGATGACCATTTCATGATAAATGAATCTGGCAACTCCATAGAACGCAGGCATTCACCTGCATGATGCACTGCTGGTGGTCACACACAAGCTGCATACTGAGGGAATGGACCACTGCCTGTTCCTGGACATCTCCAAGTCTAAATGAGAGTTTGCATGGTGACTTGTGTGCCGTCAATGGATCCCTGGACCACAGGGAATCCCACAATCCTATTGAAACCTAAAGCTCTCTGTCATTGGTCGCATCTGACAATTGGAAGAATATATAGTAATTCTTCAGAGAATATAGATTTTCAGTGACCTCCTTAATGCACAGAAAATGATATGTGACTGATACCACCTGTGATAGTGGGAAGGTTCCAGTAGCATAAAAATTAATTACTACTGTGACCTTCACTGCCACAAACAATGTAATCATGGCCGTTCTGTGATGTTTGAGTCTTCCTTCTGCGAGGTCATAGGTCTCTATGACAATCTCCTTGGTGAAGCACACCTTCCTCATGCGCTGGTCTCGGGTTATGAATGTAGGAGTAATGCTTTCTAAATACTCTAGATGGATAAGGCCTCCTGCTGAGAGTCCTCCTTTCCTTCCCCTCTCTCGGTCTCTCCTCCAGCAGCTGGTGCTTGTTTTGTTTGGCCTCAGCTCCTCCTCCCATTTCTAACGCAGAACAAGGAGTACTGCTAGCAAGATGCCCAGCTCTATCTTTTTCCTAATGACTCCAACAAGGTTTCCAATAAGATAGAGTGGCACAGCATTCATTCTTTTTTCAGGTGAAGTGCTGACAGAATTTCCAGGAAAACTGTTAATGAGTGTTGGTGGAATTTTGACAAAGTGTCCCAGAAAGACTCCCGATGTGCATCAAAAGTCCCCCTCAAACACTGTCCAGCGGCAAGCGAAAAGTAAAAGCTGAGCATGGATTGAAATTACACCTGTAATCCTCAGTGATGACTTCTTTTATTCCTGTTCAGCTGGTCGCTGTTAGGAGAGGATGTTAACTTAAGCATTACACGCCAAAAGGCTATACAATAACAACCACTTGTATTTATGTAAAGTCTGTAATATAGAATGTCCAAAGTCCTTAATGAGCTAGCAGGCATTTTAATTATCAACCTGTTTATGATCCTCCAGGAGGCTATTCCTACTTTGTACTTCAACTTCTTTATCAACATGGTAGTCTCGTGGTGAACCGTTGCAGCTTAACATTCCATCGTGGGACACCTCAGAGGCTGCTTAGCACCTAAGGCATCCAGGAAAAATTACCAGCTGCGAATTTAACTGTTATTTTCCTTTTCATCACTATTGTTGCCTTGAGATCACCTTTTGTATACCCTATTTGCAGCATTTTTACTTAAGAAGACTCTTTTATCAAAACAGATAGGATCAGGCAGAAAAAGTAACAATGTTACCCTGACATCTAGAATCCACTTTTCTCATTCAATCCTATCAGAAAAGGGCTGACCAAACTTAAGGATGGAAAATAAAACATAAATCCGCAAGATTACTTCAACATTACCCTTTTTCGAAAAGTTCTAAAGGGCTAATCAACGCTGATTAAATATTGCTGTAAGGGGCAATGGCAAATTGCAGATGGTAGCAGGCATGAATGAGCATACATATTTATATTTGTCTTAAAATCATGGTCACCAGCTTTTAGACATTCATAAGTATATATTGTCTGTGTAGTGCAAGTAAAACAACTTTCAATTGTCTCCCTGATATGGTAATCAAAAATGTGCTTCCTGTAGGAAACATTCTCAGTGAATTCAGTAATATATCAATTCTGCTTCACTGTGGTAGCAGCCACAGACCACAGGCTTGGTGGTAGTGGGGAAAATGTCATGACTGTATTAGCTATGTGGTTACATCTTACCTGCTTCTTTTGGAGGAGGAAATATTCTGAGTGATATATGTGGTCATTCACAGAATCTTCCACCCAAATCCACCAAGGTTCACCTACAGATCCGTGAGTCTGTTGGAATAAATGCTATCAATTAACTCCGGGGCTGCAAAACTATTTAAAGCAGTTTTAAGAAAATTAAGCCAGTGTCATAGAAACA
This sequence comes from Cetorhinus maximus, assembly GCF_964194155.1. NCBI lineage: Eukaryota > Metazoa > Chordata > Chondrichthyes > Lamniformes > Cetorhinidae > Cetorhinus > Cetorhinus maximus. Next base: position 130,602,306 of record NC_135883.1, read on the forward strand.
TAGAATAGCACAGCACAGAAAGCGGCCATCTGGCCATCAAGTCTTCCCCAACTCTTTCAAAAAGCAACCCATTTAGTCTAACTCCCTGGCTCTATCCCCATATCTCTGCAATTCTTTCTCCTTTAAGTATTTATCCAACTCCCTCTCGAAAGCTACTATTGGCAGTATCAGTCAGTGTAATCCAAATCCTAATCCTAACCACTCTTTGTGTAAAAAAAAACTTTCCCTCATGTCTCCCCAGTTCTTTTGCAATCACCTTAAATCTGTGTCCTCTGGTCATTTACCCTTCAGCCACTGGACACAGTTGCTCTTTATTTGTTCTATCTAATTCCAGCTGTTGCTGAACTATTGTTTTATAAAGATTTGGGATTACTTCCTGCCTTAAGGGAATGTGGAATTCAAAGCACAAGCAGATCAGCCATGATTTAATTGAATAGAGGAGCAGGCTTGAGGGGCCAAATGGCCTACTTCTGCTCCTATTTCCTTTGTTCATATTTTTTTGTATTCTATGACTCTGAATCAAGGGCTACATATGCTTTTTTCATAAACAGCTTTCTCAACTTGTCCTGGCAATTTTACTACACTCGGAGGTGTCCAATTTGAGTTTTTATGTTGCTCAGTGATGTTCAAAACTACCTCCAGGATTGACCACAGCAAGGCAGGGGGTAGGCGGAGGACCAGGGCATGATCTTGTATGATACGGCCATCAGTTCCATGGTATCAGTCAAGCAAGGAATTCACACCACAAAGAATGGAACTGGTTTAGGATAGTTTCTCGAATGTCCAGAGATGCTTACCCTAATATCATCATATGACAGTGACATTTTATTAGTTAAACATACAACAGCACTCGAAAAACAAAAAGAACAGACACAACATCAAAGTAATGTATTAAACCCTACTTGCACACCTGGGAGCAGGCAACCTTCGTAAGTCCTTACTCAACCCTTTGGGGGTTGGATAAACGGAAATCATAAAGGAAAAGTCTATAGGTTCCTGTGAACCTACTCCTTGTCCTCATTACCAATAAATCCTCTGCAGAACAGTCTCCAGGATCAGGAAGGAACTCCAGCTTCTGTCCGTCGTACTGTCCTTATGGGATGCTGGGCTCTTGATAGATGGTAATTGACTTTCCTCTTAACTGTTCGAAAAGGTTGAGGTCACTTGTCCCTTGGCCACCAGGCAGCATCGTGAAGGTCTGTGCAAGCGGAAAATCACTTTCTGCCCCTATGCGGAGGTGAAACCTTCCTAATTTTGATAAATGGTTGGCAGACTTTAGGCTTAATGGCTATTCTCGGCCAGTTGAATTCTGAAGATCACCACATCAAATGCCAACATGTGATGATCGACCCTTTGGGACCATTTGCCAGTTTAGGCTCGACTCACTGTGGTCTAGAACAGCCAAGATGACCACAGATCCAGTAACTAGCTCTCAACAACCACACATTACCAAAATGGATGAAGCAACCTCTGGCTCATAAAACCATAAGACATAAGAGCAGAAATTAGGCCATTGGGCCCATCGAGTCTGCTCCACCATTCAATCATGGCTGATAAGTTTCTCAACCCCATTCTCCCACCTTCTCCCTGTAACCTTTGATCCCCTTACCAATCAAGAACCTATCTATCTCCGTCTTAAATACACTCAATGACCTGGCCTCCACAGCCTTCTGTGGCAATGAATTCATCTTGCACTGTTACCTCTAGTGTCTTCCCCAAGGGTCTGTCCTTGGCCTCCCCTCCTATTTCTCATTTACATGATGCCCCTTGGTGATATTATCCAGAAACACAGCATCACTTTTTGCATGTATGCTGATGACACACAGCTCTACCTCACCATCAGCAGTCTCAACTCCTCCACTGATACTAAATTATAAGACAGCTTGTCCAACATCCAGTCTGGGTTGAGCAGACGTAGCATGCCACAGACGATGCGAGGTATTTCAGCCATATCTCCCTCACAGCTGGATGTGTAATGGGGCGATAGCGAGTCCTAGAGAGACATAGTTACTACCCACTTTCTTGGCCAGTCGCTTTAGCCATAACCACCTTCGTGCTGATGTTCCTGGTGGGACCCACTGTGGTATAGAAATGGCAAAAAAATTCCCACAGCTATAGTAACTAGGCTTTCTAGTGGATGTGGAAGGGGCACCAACTTTCCTCTATCTTAAAAGAGTCATCCTTCAAAGAGTTGCTTACAGACATCACAAAATATCTCTGCTCTTGCACCCACTTTAAAATTGTGCCATTTTGTTGGCATTGTCTCTCCTAATTCTCCCCACCAAATTGCATCACCTCATGCTTTTTGGTGTTGAATTTCATCTGCCACGTTCCCAGCTATGCCATCAAGCTCTCTATGTCCTCCTGAAGTCCTATTACTATCTTTCTCATTGTTTACTACACTTCCAAGTTTCAGGCCATCTATAAATTTCATAATTGTGCCTTGCACCTCCAAGTCAACATCATTAACCTATGTCAAAAAGCAGTGGCTCCAGTGTTCAACTCTGGGGAACACCACTGTCCATCACCAGACATCCAAAAAACAACCATTCACCACAACATTGTTTTCTATCCCTTAGACATCTTTGCTATGCTGCTACTACCCTGTTTATTCGTGGGCTTCAATTTTACTAACAAGCTTATGACATGGTATTTTATTAAATGTCTTTTGGAAGTTCATATACACAGCCCTCATTCACTCTCTGTTATCCTGGTAAAATACTCAATCAAGTTAAGTCAATCATGATTTGCCCTTAACAAAATCCATGCTGGCTCTCCTTTATTAATCCACACTTCTCCAAGTAGCTGATAATTAGATAAAAAGCTCCTCCTCCACCAATGTTAAACTAACCTGTGAAGTCCTTTATGCCGTTGTGACAACTCAGAGAACAGATAAATAAAGTGGTAAAATAGTGTAATACAGTGCAAAGATGTTTAGCAGATACGATTTTGAAAAGTTACCTAAACTCTGATGTAATGTTGTAATGGTAGGGGGCAGGAGATCTAACGAGAAGATGATAAGTGAAAGCAGTCAGAGTACGCCACACACTGGCTGTCACTGTGTAGTGAGGCTTTTACTTAGTTTTTTTTATTCTTTCACAGGATGTGTGTGTTGCTGGCTGAGCCAGCACTTATTATCCATCCTTAATTGTCCTTCAGAGATGATGGTGAGCCACTTCCTTTGTGAAAAAGTATACAAAAGTATTCCATAATGAAATGTTGCAGCTTGGTCTAAAAAAAAGAATTGCTTTGTAATAATTAATGTCCTGAAAAAATTCGAACAGACTTGTCAAAACAAATTCCCTTTCTGAAAACTATGTTGACAATGCCTAATCATATTATACTTTTCTTAGTATCCTGTTACCACTTCCTTAATAATGGGTTCCAGCACTTTCTTGATGACTTATGTCAGGTTAAATGGCCATTAGCTCCCTGTTTTCTCTCTCCCTTCTTTCTTGAATAGCAATGTTACATTTGCTACCCTCTGAGACAGTTCCTGAAACTAAAGAATTTTGAAGATCACAACTGCCGCATCCACTGTCTCCGCAGCCTCCATTTTTAAGACCCTGGGCAATCTGGTCCAGGGGATTTGCGGTTTTCAGTCCCAATAATTTCATCAGTATTTTTTCATTGCTAATTAATTATTTTAAGTTCCTCTCATTAGGCCCTTGGTTTCTACTTTTTCCGATATGATTTTTGTGTCATCTACTGTGAAGAGTAACACAAAGTGTTTGTTTAATGTCTCTGTCACTTCTTTTCTCCCTATTGCCCTGGTCTTAGCTTCTGAGGGACCCACGCTTACTCTGGCGACTTTCATCCTTTTTATATACAGTAAAGTTCTGCCGTTCGTGGGGGTTATGTTCCCATAGCCCTTTTAAAGCCTCTCTCTCTCTCTTTAACAAGTGCTCTCTTCTCCCCACTCTGGCTTGGGGTGGCATTGGGTCAGAGGAGTTGCATGTTTAAGAAGTCGCTGCTTGTTGTTCTGTTACTGGTTGCTGTTGTACAAATGACAGTCAGGAGGTTTAAAGGGGAAGTTGCTGCTGCTGCTGCCGCTGCTGCCCTCTCTCTCTCTCTCACACTCCCTCTCTCTCCTGTTTGGATGAGGGTGAGAAACTGCCACGACAACAGGAACCCTCATTGGTTGCCAGGCCCGAACAAGAGCCGAGAGCAACCAAAAAGACAGACTGTAACAACTGGGAGAAACATATGCTGTTTAACTAACCTCTCTCACTTGTAAAAACATAGTACCATAAAAAAGTTATAGCACAGAAGGAGGCCATTCAGCCCATCTTGTTCATGCCAGCCCAAGGACACCCAGGTGCCCTGTTTAATCCCACCTTCCAGCACCCGGCCCATAGCCCTGCAGCTTACAGCACTTAAGGTGCAGATCCAGGTACTTTTTAAAAGAGTTGAGAGTTTCTGCCTCTACCATCAACTTGGGCAGCGAATTCCAGACACCCACTACCCTCTGCGTAAAAAAGTTCTTCCTCATGTCCCCCCTACACCTTCTGCCACATATCTTGAATCTATGTCCCCTGGTTCTAGAATTCTCCACCAAAGGAAACAACTTTATCCTGTCCACTCTATCTATTCCACTCATAATTTTGTACACCTCAATCAAGTGACCTCTCAGCCTTCTTTGTTCTAAGGAAAATAACCCCAACCTATCCAAGCTCTCCTCGTAGCTACACTTTTCTAACCCTGGCAACATCCTTGTAAACCTCCTCTGCACTCTCTCCAGAGCTATTACATCCTTCCTGTAATGTGGTGACCAGAACTGCACACAATACTCCAGTTGTGGCCTCACCAGTGTTTTATACAATTCCAACATTATATCCTTACTTTTATATTGTATACCTCTGCCAATGAAGGAGAGCATTCCATATGCCTTCTTTACAACCTTGTCTACTTGAACTGCTGTCTTCAGGGACCTGTGTACTTGTACGCCACGATCTCTCACTTCATCTACCCCTCTTAGTATATTGCCATTTATTGTGTAATCCCTGTAACTGTTTGACCTCCCTAAATGTATGACCTCACACTTCTCTATGTTAAAATCCATCTGCCACTTTACCGCCCACTCCACCAACCCATCTATATCGTTTTGGAGATTATGGCTATCCTCCACACTATCCACTATTCGGCCAATCTTTGTGTCATCTGCAAATTTCCCAATTGTGTCCCCCACGTTCACGTCCAAATCATTAATATATAACACAAACAGCAAGGGTCCCAACACCGAGCCCTGTGGAACACCACTTGAGACAACTTTCCATTCCATCCAAGGGCATCCATCAACCATTACCCTTTGTTTCCTGTTACAAAGCCAACCTTTTATCCAGTTTGCCACATTACCCTGAATCCCATGGGCTTTTACTTTCCTGATCAATCTGCCACGTGGGACCTTGTCAAATGCCTTGCTAAAATCCATGTACACAACATCCACTGCACTACCTTCATCAACCCTTCTTGTCACTTCCTCAAAGAATTCAATCAAATTTGTGAGGCAAGACCTTCCTTTAACAAATCCATGCTAACCATCCCTGACTAGTCCATGCCTTCCCACATGACAGTTAATCCTATCTCTCAGGATTGATTCTACTAATTTGATCACCACCGATGTAAGGCTAACCGGCCTATAATTGTCTAGCATTTCCTTTGTTCCCTGTTTAAACAATGGAACTACATTTGCATTTCTCCAGTCCTCTGGTACCGCCCCTGTATCTAGTGAAAATTGAAAAATCATCCTCAGAGCATCTGCTATCTCCTCCCTGATTTCATTCAGCAGCCTCGGAAACAATCCATCTGGCTCTGGTGACTTATCAGCTTTCAAGGATTTCAGCCCTTTGAGTACTTCTCTAGCCCTCCTCCCCTCCCGCACAGGCATCTCTGAGAGCTGCATCACATGTTTCACACTGGGCGGGCCTTAAGCGTGAAAAATGGGCTGAATGGACCAACTCCTGCCCCTATTTCCTATGTTCCTTTGTGCATAAATCATTGAAGGTGGCAGGACAATGTTGTGAGTGTGGTTCATAAAACATATGGCATCCTAGGCTTTATCAATAATGAGAATAGCATACAAAAGCAAGGAAGTTATGTTAAACCTGTATAAAACAGGTTGGTTTGGCCTCAACTGGAATGCTGTGTCCAGTTCTGGGTGCCAAACGTTTGGAAGGATGTGAAGGCATGTGAGAGGGTGCGGAAAAGGTTCACAAGAATGGTTCCAAGGATGGGGACATTTAGGTAAGTAGAAAGATTGAAGAAGTTGCATCTGTTCTCCTTGGAAAATAAAATTAAGGTTGAAAGGAGGTTTTATGAGGTATTCAAAATCATGAGGGGTCTGGACAGAGTAGATAGGGAGGAACTGTTCCCATTGGTGGAAGGATCAAGAACCAGAGGACACAGATTTTAGGTAACTGGCTAAAGAGGCAATAGCAACATGAGGAAAGACTTTTTCATGCAGTAAGTGGTAAAGATCTGCAGTGCAATGCCTGGAAATTTGGTGAAGGCAGGGTCAATTGAGGCTTTCAAGAGGGAACTGGATCATTATCTGAAAAGAAAAAAAATGCAGGGCTACCGAGAAGAGGCAGGGGAGTGGCGCTGTTCAATTGTTCACTCAGAGAGCCAGGCACTGGCACGGTGGGCCAAATGGGCTCTTTCTGTGCTTTAACCATTCTATGATACTATGATTCTATGGAAGCACCTTCCAAACCCACAGCATCTGCCAGCTAGACAGACAAGGGCAGCAGACACATGGGAACCCCATCATCTGCATGTTCCCCTCCAAGCCACGCCCCCATCCTGACTTGGAACTTCATCGTCGTTCTTTCACTATCATTGGGACAAAACCTGCAACTCCCTTCCTATGAGCACTGTGAATAAACCTATACCACATGGACTGCAGTGGATCAAGAAAGCAGTTCACCGTCACCTTGTCAAGATCATTTAGAGATGGGCAACAAATGTTAGCCTTGCCAGCAATGCATATGTCCCATGAAAGAATTAAAAAAATGATTTTGGAGTGTTTGTGCTGCAGAGTAGTGAAAACAGGCAATTTTGTGGTGGTTCGAATTATGAACATTGATATCAAAAAGTGTATCCGAATACAAATAATTTTCACAACCAGCCTAAAATCAACTATTGAAAGGTGATAAGTATGAACTGGTGCAGACCAAGCAAGGTGTCTCTTTTTCATTCTCTATGGCGAAGATGGTTTTATGCAGCCCATTGCAGCGGGAATCACGGTGGTTGGGCCCACTTAATCGTAGCACAGGCTTTGTGTCACTATGCCACGGAAGGCTCGACAGTGGCCAATTAAGTGCCTGAAGGGCACTTGATTCTTTTGGGCTTCCCCCATGGAGCTGACTGGAGTTTGCTGACCATTCTCCGACAGGTGGGTGAGATAGTTAGCCTGACAAAATTCTGGCCAATATCTGTTTCCCCGTACAGATGCACCTGGTGTTTGGGTAGCATGTGACTGATGCGCTGAGGTTCTTTATTGGATTATACCTCTGGTATTTGAATCTTTCATCCACATTTTGTCACCCTCTTTCAGATTTTGTAACATTCTGCCTGTATCCAAAATTATGTTTTTATTGAATTCAATTTCATAGCCTGTCAAGGTGAGATGTGAATTCATGATCTTTGGCTTGCTCATCCAGTGCTATACGCATTAGACTACCATAATCATATATGACCAGCATCTTCACAGTGATGTGACAAGCAGCAGCTCATTGCCTCGGTTCTGCTCTCCAGTATGCTCTCAGATTACTAATGAGCTTTGACATTTTCGAACATTCTTACAACAATTTGCATAGCTTCAGACTTCAACCAAATAGTATAAGGTTTTGCTGAACCATCCATGGATGAAGTTTCTGCTAATTTCTTCTGATCAAATCTAACGATTGTTTTAAATTCAGATTTAAAGGATTACAAGATGTTGTTCAAATTGATCTCACACTGTTTTATAAATATTCTGTCAATCTTGGATAGTTGAAAGAGCATAAAGAGCACAAAATATCTTGCACTTCCTCACCCACAAATATATCAATGTGCTCTTCTAATTCAGCTCTTCTTTATTATTTAAGCATGAAGCAATTCTAAACCTTCCAAGTAGCTTGATTGATCTTGGCTATTCTGCCAAGTTTGATAGAAATCAAACTTAACCATTTCTTTGTGCTTTTAAATAATTTCTCTTACCGATTTTTAGATCTTGTATTTCCAAATCTTTCTCCTGTTTTATAAGACCATAAGACATAAGACATAGGAGCAGAAATTAGGCCATTCGGCCCATCGAGTCTGCTCCGCCATTCAATCATGGCTGATAAGTTTCTTAACCCCATTCTCCCGCCTTCTCCCCGTAACCTTTGATCCCCTTACCAATCAAGAAGCTATCTATCTCTGTCTTAAATACACTCAATGACCTGGCCTCCACAGCCTTCTGTGGCAATGAATTCCATAGATTCACCACTCTCTGGCTAAAGAAGTTTCTCCTCATCTCTGTTCTAAAAGGTCTTCCCTTTACTCTGAGGCTGTGCCCTCGGGTCCTAGTCTCTCCTACTAATGGAAACATCTTCCCCACGTCCACTCTATCCAGGCCTTTCAGTATTCTGTAAGTTTCAATCAGATCCCCCCTCATCCTTCTAAACTCCATCGAGTATAGACCCAGAGTCCTCAAACGTTCCTCATATGTTAAGCCTTATCATCCCTGACAACTAGTTCTGCTTTTCCATGTCTCCGGGTGATTCTTTGAACAAAGAATAACAATCGCTAAAATTATATATTATGAGTTCTTCCACAGTACATTCGATTGAACATACCTCTAAAATGCAACTGAAATTTGATTTTGCCAGTTCCTTTCTAGATATGGTATAAAATTTCCACAACTGCACATCCCTCCAAACAACTTTCTTTACCTTTATACTAATTCAGCACTCCCCATGCTGCCCTTTATTTGCAGTGAACATACATAGCATAGCACCAAACCCTACAGGCAGAGGTGAATTCAAGGTGGGAACATGGCTGGAAAGAAGCAACACCAAAAAAAATTTCCAGTACCTGACAAATCCAATGCCTCCTTATCCTCATAGGTCAGGTGGCAGCCAAAGAGCCATCAACAGATGAAGATATCAATGGACTGGTCAGGTGTCAGGAAAGCGGCAAATGGAATTCAATTCGGAGATGTGTGAGGTGATGCATTTGGGGAGGTTCAAATAAGGCAAAGGAATACACAATTAATGGGAGAATACTGAGAGGTTTAGAGGAAGTGAGGGACCTTGAAGTGAATTTCCACAGGTCCCTATAGTTAGCAGGACAGGACGATAAGATGGTTCAGAAGACAAATGAAATCTTTCCTTCATTTGCTGAGGTGTAGAGTACAAGAGCAGGGAGGGTATGCTGGATGTGTATAAATCATTAGTTAGGCCACAACTTGAGTACAGTGTGCAGTTCTGGTCACCTCATTCCAGAAAGAATGTAATTACACTAGCAAGAGCACAGAGGAGATTTACAAGGATGTTGCAGGACTGGAAAAATGCAGTTATGAGGAAAGATTGGATAGGTTGGGGTTGTTTTCCTTGGAACAGAGGAGGCTGAGAGGAGATTTGATTGAGAGGTACAAAATTGTGAGGGGCTTGGATAGAGCAGAGCAGTGTCTAGGGGGCATAGCTTTAAAGTGATTGGTAGAAAGATTAGAGGGGAGATAAGGAAAAATATTTTCACCCAGAGGGGAGTACAGGTCTCGTCCTCACTGTCTGAAAGGGTGGTAGAGGCAGAAATCCTCAACTCATTTAAAAGGTGTCAGGATATGCACCTCAAGTGCCGTAACCTGCAGGGCTACGGACCAAATACTGGAAAGCGGGATTAAGCTGGGTGGCTCATTTCTCAGCTGGCGCAGGCATGATGGGTCAAGTGGCCTCTTTCTGTGCCGTAAACCTTCTGTGATTCTGTGAACAGATGGTTACGCTATCCCTTGAGCAAATTGTTGGAAGGCAATGCTTGCTGCATGGGCCAAAGTGGAGAGAAGTTAATGACCCAAGCTAAACACTTTAAATAATAAATTAATTGTGAAGTTTTTGAAGCTGTTAAAAATTTTGTTAATGGTAATCTGAAGTCCTGCCACATCCAGTCGTGAATGGTGGTGGAAAATTAAACAACTCACTGGAGGAGGAGCATCCAATCCAGAGCGCCGTCTGCCTCATGATGCCAGGAGAACTGGTCAAGTATACCATCTCTGAAGGCACGAAAGCAGTCACTAAATACGCTAACTCCGTGTAGGTCGACCGTTCTAAAGATTAAAAAGAAACACAAAGATCCCCATCCTCAATGATGGGGGAGGCCAAAGACAAGGCTGAAGCATTTGCAGGCATCTTCAGCAAGAAGGGCCAAGTGGGCGATCTATCTCCGCCCTTCCTGAGGTCACAGATGCCAGTCTTCAGCCAATTCGATTCACTCCACGTGATATCAAGAAACGGCTGAAGGCACTGGATACTGCAAAGGCTATGGGCCCTGACTACATTCCAGCAAAAGTACTGAAGAATTGTGTTCCAGAACTTGCCACGCCCCTAGCCAAGCTGTTCCTGTACAGCTACACGCTGACAACTATCTGAGGATGTTGAAAATTGTGCAGGTATATGCTATCTACAAAAAACAGGACAAATGCAGCCTGGCCAATTACAGCCCCATCCGTCTACTCTCGATCATCAGTAAAGTGGTGGAAGGTGTCATGAAGAGATATTAATGTCCATAATGTTATTGGAAATTATTTAAAAATAGAGTTCTAGTGGAGTATGTGGCTATGTGTGTGTCTAAATTGGATTAAAACCAGCTAATCTGGGTCATCAGCAAAGTCATGGAAAGTTTGTTGACAGTGCCATCAAGTGGCACTCACTCTGCAATAACCTGCTTACTGACACTCAGTTTGGGTTTCGCCTGGGCCACTCAGCTCCTGATCACGTTACAGTCTTGGTCCAAACATGGACAAAAGAGCCAAACTCAAGGGGTGAGGTCAGAGCGAGGGCCCCAACATCAAGGCAGCATTTAACCAAGTGTGGCCATCAAGGGTCCCTAGCAAAACTGAAGACAATGGGAATCGTGGGGAAAACTCTCCTATGATTGGAGTCATACCAAGCACAAAGGGGTCAATCACGTCAGTCCTGGGACATCGCTGCAGGTGTTCCTCAGGGTAGTGTTCTAGGCCCAACCACCTTCAGTTGTTTCATCAATGACCTTCATCATAAGGTGAGAAGTGGGGATGTTTGCTGATGATTGCACAATGTTCAGCACCATTCGCGATTCCTCAGGTACTGAAGCAGTCTGTGCCCATATGCAGCAATACCTGGACAATATTTAGGCTTGAGCTGAAAAGTGGCAAGTAACATTTGTGCCACACAAGTGCCAGACAATGACCATCTTCAACAAGAGAGAATCTAACTATTTCTTCTTGACATTCAATGGCATTACCATTGCTGAATCCCCCAGTATCAACATCCTGGGGGTTATCATTGACCAGACACTGAACTGGACCAGCCTTTGAAATACTGTGGGTACAAGAGCAGGTCAGAGGCTGGGAATTCTGCAGAGAGTATCTCATCTCCTGACTCCCCAAAGCCTGTCCACCAACTACAAGGCACAAATCAGGAGTGTGATGGAATACTCTCCACTTGCCTGGATGAGTGCAGCTCCAACACTACAAGAAGCTTGACACCATCCAGGACAAAGTGGCCTGCTTGATTGGCACCCCATCCACTACAATAAACATTCAGTCCCTCCACTACCAACACACAGTGGCAGCACTGTGAATCATCTACAAGATGCACTGCAGGAATTCACCAAGTCTCCTTCGACAGCACCTTGCAAACCTGTGACCACTACCACCTAGAAGGAGAACGGCAGCAGATGCATGGGAACACCACCACCTGGATGTTCCTCTCCAAGTCACACACCATCCAGACTTGGAAATATATCGCCATTTCTTCACTGTCGCTGGGTCAAAATCCTGGAACTCCCTTCCTAACAGCACTGTGAGTAAACCTATACCACATGGACTGCAATGGTTCAAGGCAGCAGCTCATCACCACCTTCTCAAGGGCAGTTGGGGATAGGCATTTAATGCTGGCCTAGCCAGTGATACCCACATCCCACGAACGAATATAAAAATACAAACCATTGTTGTATACTTGAATAGCTATTTACTAACTCTTTTTTACATACAGGAATTTCTGACTTGCAAATTGGAAATTCTTGCCAACCATTTCCTTTTCAATAATATTTTTGATGACCTGTTTTAACTCCAGTAACTAAAAAACTCAACTCATCAGTATAGTTGCATCTGCTTCTTTCAACATGCACACAATATGTAAATCTTTCTTTCTAGTGAAGGTCAGAAGGTTAATGATGTATATCCTTAATCTAAATATATCAGAGATGACAACACAGTCCCTTGTTGATCCAGTAGTCATTTACATTAGGGGCACCAGGAAAATTAACCCTAAAATTGCTGTCGACTTTTCAATTTTGTGTAGTAACACACATCTATTCTCAGATAATGTTCACAATTGATAATTCAGTGCTCTGACATTACACTCTGTCATAGGAAGCAACTTTACAATCCTCTATGATTTCAGGCAATCCAGGAGATGCCAGAAACTAGGAGTGAGATACTTCTCCATAAAAAAGGAAAAAAATGTTTTTAAATTAAGTCAGGAGTCAACTCAAGAGCAGCATCCACCTAGAAGCCCTCTAACTTTCAGTACAATTTTGTAGTTATGTTAAAACTACTGGTCTCAATCTCACACCTGGGGAATACGGTGCTCTATGGACAGATTTGAATACTATTGACTTGGTCTTCATGTGGCTTGCATTGCGATTGCGAGCTTTCAGCATGAATTCTTGTTTACCAGCAATTAACTTTAAATACTAGCAGAGGTGGGCAACAGTTCTGATTTCTCCTAGGATTAAAAGTACTTATTAAGTTCCTTTGAGGTCCAATGGACTGTTTGGATAGCATTTAGACATGGCTCCACACTGCCCTGCAGATACATTGCACTCAGTACAAAATCAAGCTGGTGCAAACAACCTACATTGTTTTAGTACACTTAGGAGTTTGATCAAAAGATCTGATTGTCAAGTCACACTGTCACTTCCATAAGAACATCCACCTAAAACTGTTTTGAACATGGCAATATAACTGCATCCATTGAAAGGTACAGGATACCCAAAGATGGGACTGGGGACGAAATAACATGTAATTTTTGGGAGAAAGGACACATGAATACAGCTATAGAATAATGTAATAATGCTTATTGGTATAGTACAAGCATATATCGGAGAAGTGATAGCCTTTTATGGGGTAGAGTAAACTTAAAGGTGAATTGTACAACAACCTGCTGTTCAATTGAAGTCTCATTAATAGCAAACCTGTGTCAAGATTCAGGAAATAGCATTAAACACTCATCTCTGACTCATAGTCTCATTTTGCGAAAATGTGCATTTAATACAGTCCTCAACTTAAAATTGAAACAGTGAAGTCCTAAAATATTTAAGTATATTCCTGTTATTTCTCTGCAACTCATATCTTGTCTATGCACATGCGCTATATAACAAATGTTTATTTCCCAAGGAAAGAAACAGTCATTGCACTCCAAAACATCATTTGTCGTGTAAAGCACTTTGAACTATTTTGATGGTGTGTTTATACACTACCCATATAACAAATATTTCAAGGCACTCAATCAATAAGGTACTCCGGATTAAGCAAGTGGTATGGACCACAGTGAATCTATGGCCAAATGCATGCTGAGAGCTGGCTGGCTGCACTGATTCTCCCCCTCCCACCCACCACTACCACTCTCCCACACACCCTCCCCACTGAACAGGAGACTAATTTCACTTGACAACTTTTTTGTCTCCACCCCCAGCAATCTTTAATGGAAAAATTATGATCTAATGCTTAGGGCTTGGACTAGATCTAAAATTCAAGTTCCAGAGTATAAAAACAGCCATCATTTTGAGCATGCAAGCAACATACACTGAAAATATAAAACAGTTGTAGGACTTTCAAAAGGAACACTTTGGATGAACATCCAATAGAATTTTGTCCAAAATGTTATTACTTTGCATATGGTTAAAATTCAAGCACATGGAACACAGACAGCGTTGTCAACAATGAGCTTAACAGTTAATTCCTTGTACCATTTCTGAAATCTCAATTGTTTTTTGAACTGCTTAGTGTATTGAAATGAAGGCATGAGGAAAAGCAAATTACTTAAAGTTAAATTGCATCAGTTTCTGTTGAGGTGTGAATAGCACCACTATAACTGATCTACAGGGTGTCATAAGGTCTATCACAAAGTTAATGATTAGGCATTGCTTCAGTTTTAATTGCTGCATGAGTTCAAAGGAAATAACCTTAGTTTTGCATTTACAAAAATTAAGCACGCATTTTAATGAAGTGCTCAAATTTTAAACTTGTTTTAATTCTAATGTCAGAAACTATTAAAAACATATACATATATATTACAGAATATTGATATTCTTAGTCTTGAAGAAAAAATATGAATCCAACCTACTTGCAATTATTTAAATTTCTATACATCTCCTAGAAAGGAAGGAGAGAGAAAACAGGGAACTATAGGCCAGTGGGCCTGACATCAGTTGTCAGGTAAATGCTGGAATCTATTTTTAAGGAAGTCTTAATAATGAACGGAGAAAATCATAGAATAATCAGACAGTCAACAGGGTTTTATAAAAGGGGAATTCGTGTTTGACAAATCTGAGGATGTGACTAGTAAGGTAGATGAAGGAGCAGTAGATGTAAAATGCTTGGGTTTCCAAAGGCATTTGATAAGGTGCCACATAAAAGGTTAATTTACAAGATAAGTGTTCATGGAGTTGGGAGTAACATACTGGCATGGATAGAGATTTGGTTAATGGACATGGAACAGAGAATAGGGATAAACTGGACATTTTCAAGCTGGCAAGCTGTGACTAGTGGAGTGCCGCAAGGGTCCGTGCTGGGGCCTCAATTATTTTTAATCTATATTAATGGCTTAGGCAAAGAGACCGAGTAATGTATCCAAGTTTTCAGATGATACAAAACTAGGTGAGAATGTAAGATGTGAAGGGGACACAAAGAGGTTGCAAATATGCATAGACAGGCTAGGTGAGCTAGCAAAAGTAGCAGATGGACTATAATGTGGGGAAGTGTGAAGTTATTCAATTTGGTAGTAAGGCTAGAAAAGCAGAATATCTTTTTAAAAGGCATGAAACTTGGGTATATTAGTACAAGGAATGCAGAAAGTTAGCATGCAGGTAGAGCAAGCAATTAAGGAAGTAAATGGCATGTTGGCCTTTATTGCAAGGTCATTGGAGGGCAAGAATAAAGAAATCTTGCTACAATTGTAGGGGGCTTTTGTGAGACCATATCTGAAATACTGTGTGCAATTTTGGTCTCCATATCTAAGGAAGGATATACTTGCATTTGAGGCAGTACAACAAAGGTTCCCTCAATTGGTTCCTGGAATGAGAGAGTTGACCTATGATAAGAGGCTGAGCAATTGGACCTATACTCTCTGGAGCTTACAAGAATGGGAGGTGATCTCATTGAAAGGGGAGTGAAGACATGGTAGCTAAATTTGCACGTGACACAAAGATAGGTAGGAAAGTATGTTGTGAAAAGGACATGAGGAGGCTGCAGATGGATATAGATAGGTTGAGTGAATGGGTAAAGATCTGGCAAATGGAGTTCAAAGTGGGAAAATGTGAAGTTGCTCACTTTGGCAGGAAGAACAAAAAAGCAGAGTATTACTCAAATGGAGAATGGTTGCATAATTCTGAGGTGCAGAGGGATCTAGGTGCTCTAGTACATGAGCCACAAAAAGTTAATATGCAGGTATGGCAAGTAACTAAGGTGGCTAATGGAATGCTATCCTTTATTATGAGGGGGATTGAACATAAAAGTAAAGATGTTATGCTTCAGTTATAAAGGGCATTGGTGAGACCGCACCTCGAAAACTGCATGCAGTTTTGGTCTCATTAAAGGAAGGATGTAAATCCATTGGAGGTGGTTCAGAGGAGGTTTACTGGATTGATACCTAAAATGAGTGGGTTGTCTTATGAGGAAAGGTTGGACAGACTGAGCTCGTTTGCAAATTCCACCCTACATTAAAAAACATTCATAGAGGGCACCATCATCCTCATGCATAATCTCACAGCTACCACCCCATTCCTTGCTAATTTCAATTGGCAACCCTATTCCCAGCTTCCTGACCCCAAAATCGTTAGCTCATATCCTTCTATACTCGACTATTACCATCTTGTCCAGCTGAATATCCCTGACCTCATTTTTCTTCTTCAAACTCTGGTTTACGAATGATTTCTCACTTCCCTTTACATCAGTGGAGGAGATTTCAGCATTGTGCACCTGCTCTAACTCTGTCTTGCTATATCTCTTACTCCCTTCAAAGTCCTTCTTAAAATCTATCGCTTCAATGATACCTTTGTCCGCCCCTCTTGATTCTCCAAATTACTTAAGTCTGATCCCTATTTTCAAAGTGCCTTGGACATTTTGTTGTAGAATATGTACTAAATTCAAGTTGTTGTTATCAAGACAAAGTGACTTCTCATTCAGGGACTGAATGCCTGACTTTTGCTGCATCTAGTTGTGTGATTAATTAAACTCATCTGAATGAGTAACCTGCAAGGGTACTAAGCTTTCAAAAACTCACACTGACCCACTTAAAGAAAGCCATCATTTAATTAGTAATCAGTACTTTAATAATTAAGAAATAGAGATAAAAGTATTTCAAAGCAGATGTTTCTATTTTACATACTATTGCCTTAATAGTAAATTAAAATGTGTGGTTAAAAAGGGTCATAGTACTTCAAAATTTTTGCAGCATTTCTTGAACAAATTCCTCTTTGATAATTTAACCTTTGTTTTCAGTGAATGCAATGCTGCAGCTCGCTACCTGTGAATTGTAATTGTCGGTTATAAAATCTTTTGGAAATTGCAAGAAAGCAGGAATTGCTTCTCCAAGTGACTCTTTACATATTTCCCCATCGTTTTGGATTTTGTTTTTTACCTGATCATGCCATTTAAAGTCTGGAGTGATGGTCAGTCGGACTCGAAGGACAGTGCGTGTGATAGGCTGTATGCTCACTTCCATAGCTACGGAAGGAATTTCATGGACGCACTGCTTCACCTTTAACCCAATGTTCACATGATGTAGCATGTGGCCTACACAATAAAAATAAAATTTTGTTAAACAAATGCATACATCTTAAGAAACAATAGATAGGTTTATACTAGCAAATAGCCAAACTGAAATGGCTCTCTGAAGCTTTCCACTGTAAATTAAATTTCCCTATGGTCTACCTTCTAACATTACTTAGCAAACTGCTCTTCAAATGCAACCTATCCTGGTCATATTTAAAAATAGTAAGTTTAGCTCCTCCATACACAGAAAAACAAAACTTTCTCCTGCCCAAGAAAACTCTTATTCTGAAATTTTCAAATAAATTCTTGTACCATAAAATATTTGCTTAGCTGGAGGATTGGAGACAAATAAATCCAGCCTCAATGTATTTCCATTAAAAATAAACAAACTACTGCTTGTAAAATCTCAGGCAAATAGACTCACGCCACTACAAAAATAAACTCATTCATGAAGTTAAAAGCATCTGGTATCTACTAAAACTTCATGTTTTGAAACTTCTAGGTATTTCTCAAATCATATTAGGCACATGTTCATGTAACCCCTAGACTGCCAGCAGGTATTTCAGTTTTTAGCTTGCACACTTTGGCTCTGAAGCAAACATAGTTATAGTAGATTTAGTACTCACTATTAAGAATAAACTATAATAAAAATGTATTTCATGCTCTGTGATCTCCTTTCCCCATTCTCACTCTTATTTTAAATAGCAATTTTTAACCTATTCTAACCTTATTCTAAATTTAAAAAATAATGAGCCCTTTATCCTTGACCGTCTTTTTCCTCTCATCATAAGCTTTGGAGGTAGAGACACCTGCCAAAAAACTGATTTTCCCACGCTGTGAATATCTTTAAATATGAAGATTACCATGAGCATGAAAATAGCGGCACTGAGTACGAAACTGGTTAGGACTTAGCTCAAGTATTGGCCTGGATTTTCACAGAATTGGGATGACTCAGGAGCCCTTCAAAAATGGCGGGTGGGTCCAGATTCTGGGATTCCTGACGTCATTCCTGAGCTGCCTGACTTTCGGGAATGCCTTTAAAGGCTGCGGACTGTTTCCTGTCAGAGGCCCGCATCCAGCGCTCCTGACCTGGCCAGTTCCATTGCAGAGACAGGCATCTCCTACTCCTGCACATCTTCATGGCGTCAGACCAGGTTTTTAAAGAGTCATAGTTCACGGCCCCTCAGAGAAGTTGAGAAACATAGTCTGCATGAGGTGACCTTTTAAAAGGTAATTTCAAAAGGTCCTCCTCAGGCCCCTTATTTTTTAAAAAATTTATTTGTTCATGGAATGTGGGGTTCACTGGCTAGGCCAGCATTTATTGCCCATCTCTAATTGCCCTTGTTCAGAGTTGTAAGAGTCAGCTACATTGCTGTGTGTCTGGAGTCACATGTAGGCCAGGCCAAACCAGGTGAGGACAGCAGATTTCCTTCCCTAAAGAACGTTAGTGAACCAGGTGGGTTTTCACAACGATTGACAATGGTTTTGTGGTCATATCAGAATTTTTAATTCCAGATTTTTACTGCATTCAAATTTCACCATCTACCATGGTGGGATTCAAACCCGGGTCCCCAGAGCTTTACTCTGGGTCTCTGGAATACTAGTCCAGTGGTAATACTACCATGCCACTGCCTCCCCAAGCTCTGCCCTTCCACCCACACCCAAAGCCCCATCATGCCCCCTATGCCAAGGCCTGCCCTTCCACACACCCCTACGGTTCCCCATGCCCCCCCATGCCGAGTTTTGGCACTTCCATGCCCATTGACCCACATACACTGTCTAGAACCAAAAAACCCTATAGTGTACAGTGGTATATGATTTTAAAAAAAGCTTTAAAAAAGCAATTTATTCTCAACTTTCTTCCATGTTAAAAAAAAAGTAATTTCACTGTGAGCTAAGAAAAGTGTCGATCATCCGGACTCTTTAAAGCATCAATAACAAAAACCACAAACCCTTGAAGCCGCTTGATTTGTGTAAACAAACTGTGAAAATGACAGCAGAGATCAGAGAGCCTGAGTTGTCAATCAAATAACGGGACATAACTTCCGATGGAGTGGCAATTGAGTTGGATTACAACTCCACTCAAAAGCTCTTGCCTTAAAATCCAGGCGAACCTATCTCACCCGACCTTCTGACTTAGGCCAGGTGAGATCTGGGCAGTACAACGTCCCTGAGGCCTAGGGTCGAGAGCTATGGAGTCTCAGGTAAGGAAGCCACGTCCCCTTCTTTATGGCACCAGTTGCTGTAAATTAAAGCACATGGGATTGGGGCTAGTGTATTGAGATGGATAGAAAACTGGTTGGCAGACAGGAAACAAAGAGTAGGAATAAACGGATCTTTTTCCAAATGGCAGGCAGTGACGAGTGGGGTACCGCAGGGATCGGTGCTGGGACCCCAACTATTCACAATATATATTAATGATTTAGATAAGGGAGCTAAATGTAATATCTCCAACTTTGCAGATGACACAAAGCTGGGTGGGAGGGTGAGCTGTGAGGAGGATGCAGAGATGCTTTACTGTGATTTGGACAAGCTGAGTGAGTGGGCAAATGCATGGCAGATGCAATATAATGTGGATAAATGTGAGTTTATCCATTTTGGTAGCAAAAACAGGAAGGCAGATTATTATCTGAATGGCTATAAATTGAGAGAAGGGAATGCGCAACGAGACCTGGGTGTCCTCATACACCAGTCGTTGAAGGTAAGCATGCAGGTGCAGCAGGTGGTAAAGAAGGCAAATGGTATGTTGGCCTTTATAGTGAGAGAATTCGAGTGCAAGAGCAGGGATGTCTTGCTGCATTATACAGGGCCTTGGTGAGACCACACTTGGAATATTTTGTGTGCAGTTTTGGTCTCCTTATCTGAGGAAGGATGTTCTTGCTATAGAGGGAGTACAGTGAAGGATTACCAGACTGATTCCTGGGATGGCGGGACTGACAAATGAGGAGAGATTGAGTCGGTTAGGATTGTATTTGTTGGAGTTCGGAAGAATGAGAGGGGATCTCATAGAAACCTATAAAATTCTAACAGAACTAGAGAGGGTAGATGCAGGAAGGATGTCCCCAATGGTGGGGGAGTCCAGAACCAGGGGTCACAGTTTGAGGGTACAGGTTGGACCATTTAGGACTGAGATGAGGAGAAATTTCTTCACCCAGAGAGTGGTGGGCCTGTGGAATTCGCTACCACGGAAAGCAGTTGAGGACAAAACATTGTATGTTTTCAAGAAAGAGTTAGATATAGCTCTTGGGGCAAAAGGGATCAAAGGATATGGGGAGAAAGCGGGAGCAGGTTATTGAGTTGGATGATCAGCTATGATCATAACGAATGGTGGAGCAGGCTCAAAGGGCAGAATGGCCCACTCCTGCTCATATTTTCTATGTTTCCATGAGGTAAGTTTAAAGTTCTCGCCAGGTTAGAAGGTCTTTGACAAGCCAGGGAGAAGGTAAGTGTATAAGGTAAGTGGGTAGCATTGGGTGGGTGTGCGGGTCGGGTTGGGTGGGTCGGTCCTTGGTGGGTGGGAGTCATGCCTGATGGCGGTGGGGGGGGGTAATGAGATTCAGCCCTGGTGTCCATGAGGGAGTGGGGGAGGTGTGTCCTTTGGGGGTGTGGGAGGAGTCCTGCGGGTGGGGGGTAGATGGGAGGGTGAGGGGAGTCCCCTGGGGGGGGGGGGGTCGGTGTGGGTCTGTGCAATCGTTACCCAGAAGCTAGGTGGTTTTAATTCTTCTAACTTTTTCTGGTTTACTATTGATGTAAATCAGTCGGAACGATCCGAAGTTTGCGGTTTAAAGTGCATTTTTGGACAGTTACCAGTGCACGGCAATTGCCATGGGAACTTACAGACTCATAGACGTTTGCAGCCCCGAAGGAGGCCATTTGGCCCATCGTGTCCAGGCCGGTCAACAAGGATCTGACAACACTAATCCCGTTTTCCAGCGCTTGGCCCATAGCCCTGGAGACTATGGCAGTGCAAGTGAATATCTAAATACTTCTGTTATGAGAGTTTGACTCAACCACCCATTCAGGCAGTAAGTTCCAGGCTCCCACCACACTCTGCATGAAAAAAAAATTCTCAACTCCCCTCTTAGCCTTCTACTTCTTACCTTACATCTATGCCCCCTGGTTATTGACCCCTCTACTAATGGAAAAAGTGCCTTCCTATCCACCCTATCTATGCCCTTCATAATCATGTACACCTCCATCAGGTCCTTGCTCCAAGAAAAACAACCACAGCCTATCCAATCTTTCCTCATAGCTCAGACCCTCCAGCCCAGGCAGCATCCTGGTAAAATCTCCTCTGCACCCTTTCCAGTGTAATCACATCCTTCCTATAATGTGATGACCAGAACTGCACGCAGTACTCCAGTTGTGGCCTAACCAGCATTGAAAACAGTTCCAGGATATCCTCCCTGTTCTTGTATTCTATGCCTCAGCTAATGAAGATAAGTATCCCATATGCTTTCTCAACCACCTTATCAACCTGCCCTGCTACCTTCAGGGAACTGTGGATATGCATACCAAGGTCCCTCTGAGCTTCAGAACTTTCCACGGTCGTTTCATTCATAGTGTAATCCCTTGCCTTGTTAGCCCTCCCCAGTGTATTACCTTATGCTTTTCCGTGTTGAATTCCATTTGCCACTGCCCTGCCCACCTGATATCTTTGATATCATTGATATCTTCCTGAAGTTTACGGCTATCCTCCTCACTATTTACCACCCTACCAATTTTCCTGTCATCCTCGAGCTTCTTGATCAGACCTCCTAAATTTAAGTCCAAATAATTTATGTACATTACAAACTGCAGGGGCCCCAGCACTGAGCCCTGAGGAACCCCACTGGAAGCAAACTTCCTGTCACAGAAACATTCCTCTACCATCACCCTCTGCCTCCTGCCTCTCAACCAACTTTGGATCCAATGTGCCACTTTATCTTGAATCCCATGGACTCTTACTTTCTTGACCAGTCTGCCATGAGGGACATTATCAAAAGCCTTGCTAAAGTCCATGTAGACCACATCAAATGCATTACCCTCATCAACACTCTTGGTTACCTCCTCAAAAAATTCGATCAAATTTGTCAAATACGACCTTCCCTTAACAAATCCATGCTGACTATCCTCGATTAATCTGTGTCTCTCCAAGTGCAGATATATTCTGTCCCTCAGAATTCTTTCTAGTAACTTCCCGCCACTGAGGTTAGACTGACTGGCCTGTAATTTCCTGGTCTAACCCTTCCTCTCTTTTTTAATAATGGGACAGCGTCAGCAGTCCTCCAGTCCTCTGGCACCTCACCTGTGGCCAGAGAGGATTTGAAAATTACCACCAGGGCCCCTGATATCTCTTCCCTTGCCTCTCTCAACAGCCTGGGATACATCTCAGATAAAAACAAAAAGCTAAAAGCTACTGCGGATGCTGGAAATCCAAAACAAAATAAAAACAGAATTACCTGGAAAAACTCAGCAAGTCTGGCAGCATTGGCGGAGAAGAAATCAGTCAACGTTTCGAGCCCTCATGGCTCTTCAGCAGAACTGAAGCATAGTTTCAACAAGGGAGAAATATAAATTGGTTTAAGGTGGGTGGGGGGGAAGAGACACATTGAGGGTGTGGTGTGAGCAGATAATCAAAAGATGTCAGAGACAAAAGGGTCAAAGAGGTGTTGAAGGTGGTGGTCTTTGTCTGAGAAAAGTGCTAATTAAGAATGGAAGACAGGATATTCAAAGTACAGCTCTAGTGGGGGTGGGGTGGAAAGACTAAAGGTTTTAGTTTTAGATTTAAAAATAATGGAAATAGGTGGGGAAAGAAGAATCTATATAAATTATTGAAAAAAAAGGCGGGTGGGGGGGGGGAAGAAACGGGGTGGGGATGGGGGGAGGGGGGGTTTAAGATCTAAAGTTGTTGAATTCAATATTCAGCCCAGAAGGCTGTAAAGTGCCTAGTCGGAAGATGAGGTGCTGTTCCTCCAGTTTGCGTTGGGCTTCACTGGAACAATGCAGCAAGCCAAGGACAGACATGTGAGCAAGAGAACAGGGTGGTGTGTTAAAATGGCAAGCGACAGGGAGGTTTGGGTCTTTCTTGCGGACAGACCGCAGGTGTTCCGCAAAACGGTCGCCCAGTTTGCGTTTGGTCTCTCCAATGTAGAGGAGACCGCATTGGGAGCAACGAATGCAGTAGACTAAGTTAGGGGAAATGCAAGTGAAATGCTGCTTCACTTGAAAGGAGTGTTTGGGCCCTTGGACGGTGAGGAGAGAGGAAGTGAAGGGGCAGGTGTTGCATCTTCTGCGTGGGCATGGGGAGGTGCCATAAGTGGGGGTTGAGGAGTAGGGGGTGATGGAGGAGTGGACCAGGGTGTCCCGGAGGGAACGATCCCTACGGAATGCCGTCAAGGGGGGTGAAGGGAAGATGTGTTTGGTGGTGGCATCATGCTGGAGTTGGCGGAAATGGCGGAGGATGATCCTTTGAATGCGGAGGCTGGTGGGGTGATAAGTGAGGACAAGGGGGACCCTATCATGTTTCTGGGAAGGAGGAGAAGGCGTGAGGGAGGATGCGCGGGATATGGGCCGGACACGGTTGAGGGCCCTGTCAACGACCGTGGATGGAAAACCTCGGTTAAGGAAGGAGGACATGTTAGAGGAGCTGTTTTTGAAGGTAGCGTCATCAGAACAGATGCGACGGAGGCGAAGGAACTGAGAGAATGGGATGGAGTCTTTACAGGAAGCGGGGTGTGAGGAGCTGTAGTCGAGGTAGCTGTGGGAGTCGGTAGGCTTGTAATGGATATTGGTGGACAGTCTATCATCAGAAATTGAGACAGAGAGGTCAAGGAAGGGAAGAGAAGTGTCAGAGATGGACCATGTGAAGATGATGGAGGGGTGGAGATTGGAAGCAAAATTAATAAATTTTTCCAGGTCCCGACGAGAGCATGAAGCAGCACCGAAGTAATCATCGATGTACCGGAGAAAGAGTTGTGGGAGGGGGCCGGAGTAGGACTGGAACAAGGAATGTTCCACATACCCCATAAAGAGACAGGCATAGCTGGGGCACATGCGGGTACCCATAGCCACACCTTTTATTTGGAGGAAGTGAGAGGAGTTAAAGGAGAAATTATTCAGTGTGAGAACAAGTTCAGCCAAACGGAGGAGAGTAGTGGTGGATGGGGATTGTTGGGGCCTCTGTTCAAGGAAGAAGCTAAGGGCCCTCAGACCATCCTGGTGGGGGATGGAGGTGTAGAGGGATTGGACATCCATGGTGAAGTGGAAGCGGTTGGGGCCAGGGAACTGGAAATTGTTGATGTGACATAAGGTGTCAGAGGAATCACGGATGTAGGTGGGAAGGGACTGGACAAGGGGAGAGAGAAGGGAGTCAAGATAACGAGAAATGAGTTCCGTGGGGCAGGAACAGGCTGACACGATCGGTCTGCCAGGACAGTTCTGTTTGTGGATTTTGGGTAGGAGGTAGAAGCGGGCCGTCCGAGGTTGGGCGACTATCAAGTTGGAAGCTGTGGGAGGAAGATCTCCAGAGGAGATGAGGTCAGTGACAGTCCTGGAAACAATGGCTTGATGTTCTGTGGTGGGGTCATGGTCCAGGGAGAGGTAGGAGGAAACGTCTGCGAGTTGACGCTCAGCCTCCACGAGGTAGAGGTCAATGCGCCAGACAACAACAGTACCACCCTTGTCAGCGGGTTTGATGACAATGTTGGGGTTGGACCTGAGAGAACGGAGTGCAGTGAGTTCAGAGAGAGACAGATTAGAATGGGTGAGAGGAGCAGAGAAATTGAGACGGCTAATGTCACGCCGACAGTTCTCAATGAAAAGATCAAGAGAAGGTAAGAATCCAGAGGGAGGGGTCCAAGTGGAGGGAGAATATTGGAGGTGGGTAAAAGGATCCGTCATCCTCCGCCATTTCCGCCAACTCCAGCATGATGCCACCACCAAACACATCTTCCCTTCACCCCCCTTGACGGCATTCCATAGGGATCGTTCCCTCCGGGACACCCTGGTCCACTCCTCCATCACCCCCTACTCCTCAACCCCCACTTATGGCACCTCCCCATGCCCACGCAGAAGATGCAACACCTGCCCCTTCACTTCCTCTCTCCTCACCGTCCAAGGGCCCAAACACTCCTTTCAAGTGAAGCAGCATTTCACTTGCATTTCCCCTAACTTAGTCTACTGCATTCGTTGCTCCCAATGCGGTCTCCTCTACATTGGAGAGACCAAACGCAAACTGGGCGACCGTTTTGCGGAACACCTGCGGTCTGTCCGCAAGAAAGACCCAAACCTCCCTGTCGCTTGCCATTTTAACACACCACCCTGTTCTCTTGCTCACATGTCTGTCCTTGGCTTGCTGCATTGTTCCAGTGAAGCCCATCGCAAACTGGAGGAACAGCACCTCATCTTCCGACTAGGCACTTTACAGCCTTCTGGGCTGAATATTGAATTCAACAACTTTAGATCTTAAACCCCCCCTCCCCCCATCCCCACCCCGTTTCTTCCCCCCCCCCCACCCGCCTTTTTTTTCAATAATTTATATAGATTCTTCTTTCCCCACCTATTTCCATTATTTTTAAATCTAAAACTAAAACCTTTAGTCTTTCCACCCCACCCCCACTAGAGCTGTACTTTGAATATCCTGTCTTCCATTCTTAATTAGCACTTTTCTGAGACAAAGACCACCACCTTCAACACCTCTTTGACCCTTTTGATTATCTGCTCACACCACACCCTCAATGTGTCTCTTCCCCCCCACCCACCTTAAACCAATTTATATTTCTCCCTTGTTGAAACTATGCTTCAGTTCTGCTGAAGGGCCATGAGGGCTCGAAACGTTGACTGATTTCTTCTCCGCCGATGCTGCCAGACTTGCTGAGTTTTTCCAGGTAATTCTGGGATACATCTCATCTGGGTCTGCTTTTAAGGCCGCTAAACCTACTAGTACATCCTCTCTGTGTTAATTTCCTCTAATATTTCACAATCCTCCACTCTGATGTCTATACCTGCGTCGTTCTTTTTCCAGTGTGAAGACCACCGCAAAGTATTCATTGAGGACTGTACCCACGTCTTCCAGGTCCACACACCCTAATTGGCCCTACTCTTTCCCCAGTTATTCTCTTGCTCTTTATATATTTAAAAAACCTCTTCAATTTTCCTTTATTCTACCCACCAATGCTTTCTCATGCACTCTCAGCTTTCCTAATTTCCTGCACTTTTTACACTCCTTTGGGGTCTCTGCCGCATTGAGCCCTTGGTATATGCCATAAGCTTCTCTTTTTTACTTAATCCTAAGCTTTATGTCCCTTGACATCCAGGGTTGTCCGGACTTGGTCCCCCCCCTTTGTCTTTATGGGAACATATTTGCCCTGTACTTTCACTATTTCCTCCTTGAATGCCTCCCGCTGCTCTGACACAGCAAGTAGCTGTTCCCGGTCCACTTGGGCCAAATCGTATCTCATCTTAGTAAAATTAGCCTTTCCCCAGTTTAGAACTTTTATACCCGGCCCAACCTTATCCTTTTCCATAACTATCCTAAATCTAACGGAGTTATGGGATGTCACTATCTCCAAAATGCTACCTTCCACCTGCCCAGGCTTATTTCCATATATTAGATCCAGAACTGCCCCCTTCCTTGTTGGGCTTTCTACGTACTGGCTAAAAAAGTTCTCCTCGATGCAACTTAAGAATTTTGCTCCCTCCCTGCCTTTCACACTAAAACCACCCCAGTTATTATTTGGGTAGTTAAAATCTCTGACTATTACTGTCATATTATTGTTACACTTCTCTAAAGTTTGATTACATATTTGATCCTCTATCTCTCCCTGACTGTTTGGGGCCTACTGTACACACCCAACAGCGTGTTTGCCCCATTTGTGTTTTCTACTTCTACCCATATGGCCTCATTTGATGATCCTTCCAAGATATCATCCCCCCTCCCCGCTATAATTGATTCCTTGATCATTATTGCACTGCACCCCCCCACTCCTCTTCTATCCCCCTCTCTATCTCATCTGAATACCCTATAACCAGGAATGTTGAGCTGCCAATCCTGCCCTTCTTTTAGCCAAGTCTCGGTCAAAGCTATATCATCATACTCCCACGTGCTTATCTGTGCCCCTCAGCTCGTCTGTCTTATCCTCAGGCTCCTTGCATTAAAATATATTCCATTTATCCTTGCTAAACTCACTTCTTACTTATCTAGCCTATGTTTCCTCTGCCTTCCAGACTCATTTACTAGCATTTTAACTTCTAATTCCATCTCAGCTTCTCTCCCCTCTGAACTACTTTCCAGGATCCCATCCCCCTGCCAATTTAGTTTAAATCCGCCTGGGAATTTCCTGCACTGCAATTGCCTGGGAAGTTTGTACTTCCCAGGCAATTGCCGTGCAATCCTTACGTGGAGCTCGGAAGTTACAGCTCATAGTTTTCTCTGGGGCGCAGGTGTTTTAGTATTCTTATGGTTGTCTGGGCTCTCAGTCAAGCCTCATTATGTATGCTTGGCTGGAGCCCAGACAACCATTAGAGTACTTAAACACCTGCATTCCAGAAAAAACATTGTTTGATTGACAGTTGCTCTCTGATCTTTGCTGTCAACTTTACAATGTTTGTGAAAAATGATCTGTGGGATTAAACTGGACAGACCTTCAGAGAGCCAACATAGGCATCGTGAGTCAAATGCCTCTACCTGTGCTGCAAAGTTCCACGTTTCCATTTGCCAGTAACACCTCTGTACATATGGAAAATTATATTCTTTGATTTCCTGTTAGCAGTCTAGGTCACACACAGGTCAATCTTATAGTCAAAGATAATGATAACTAACAAAAATACCTGCAGCCAAGTGAATATTCCATCTGCCTTGCATTTTTGTTATTACAGAGTAAACATAAAATGAAATAAAATCTAACTCCAATTACAAAATTGAGTGGTTCAATGCATCTTATTACAATTCTCAAATTAACATTGTACAATTGCTTCAGCTTACAAAAAAATGAAATTTTACATAGAGCTGTGCTTAACACTAAAGATTTTATTTTAGATGTAGGACTTTAAATTGTATCATTTGCTCCAGTGAACCCAGTTAACTCAAAAAGGCATAAATGCTTGTGTAACCCAAAACTCTGCTCAACTCAGCTGTAATTAAAAAAAATTCTAATCTGCAAGGAAACAAAAGTTTAACTACAGTCATAAATTCAAAGTCATGGATAGGTATGCGTTAAAAAGGCCACAACACAATCAAGGGCACCAAGTATCAATTGGTCGTATTAAATAGTCAAGTAGCATGTTTATGTTTGTATCTATGTTGGAAAGTAGGGGATCTACACTTCGTGTTCTTACAAAGTGAATATATATGAACTCAAGTGTAAAAAGAGACACCCTTTAGATCTGATTTGACCTGCCTAAAGATTGCATTTTTTTAACCTTGTAATTCAACTGACATCTAATAATTCTGTGCTTTAACAAAACCATTTATTCATATATTACAACCACAGACTTATCAGTTGTTCTCAAGGCATCAGTTTGTTTCACACATGAATCACATAATCTGCACTGTAGCAATGCCACTTGTGAAAACAACACTCTTAGTGATGCAGCATCATATGACAGGAAAATAAAGTATTATTGGGAACAATTTTGCTGTGATCTGCTGCTATGTTCACTGCCATATTATACAACACCATAGCTGGAACTTAATCTTGGCGATGGGTGTCTTGCCTGCCAGCAAGTCCTGCATCACCTCTGTTGGGGAAGGCCAGCAGAATTAAGTGTCCGTCAGACAGTTAACTGGCCAGTGTTGGGGCTTACCCAGGTTTTAGGGCCAGAGGTTGGCAGCTCTCCTCTGTTGGCAACATCACTGGGAGAGGTGGCTACTGTCAGTAGTGTACTCAGAGAGAGACCTAGGGTCAGCAGGGGACTCAGATCACAGGTGAACGAGAGTGGGTTGCTGACTAGGGGGAAATCAAAAAAAGGGCAAATTCCCTCGTTTGAGGGAAGTCGCTCCATCAGGCACCAAGAACTTTTGAACGAGGGATCCCGTGCCCTGAGGAGGTTGGTTTGCTTGTTGGTCTCCTCTCGTGCCGAGTCCCCCAGGGCCGCTGGTTCAATACCAGTGGCGGCGGGGTAAAGCCCTTAAGTGGTCATTAATTGCCTTCTTACCTCGGACTTAACCGGGTGGAGATGGGGAGGCAGTGGGGTACCCACTCGGCACCCTCCCAACTGATCAAATGCCCACCACCACCTCCGTAGAGCATTAAATTCCACCCCATGAGTTGTTTCCCAAAGCTCTCAGGTATTGGGGGTTATTTTATTTACCTATTTCATCCTTGCGCATGTCCTTCAGCTTATCAATGGTGAGTTTCTTTTCCTCCAATTTTGCAAGCACATGACCTGGCAAAACTGAGAATTGGCGTAGTGGATTGCACCATCCCCATAATCTCCTGTCAATGATCTTGCACAAATTCAACAGGCGGTATGTCATTGCAGGCCATCGCCTTCTTAGGGCAACTTCGAAAAGTGCTCGTACTATACGAGCTGCATTCTGCAAACACAGTAAGGAAAGAGTCTAATTAAATGATTGGAATTATGAAATAAACTTTACCTGTAAAAAATAAGTTATTCCCTGCATTTATAATAGTATCTGTGACATTGCAGGAAAAAGTACCAACTGAAATACCTTGTAAATGTAACAAAACTCTGACTGCAAACTTCACCAAATTTTTTTTGTTGAATAACTGTTAAATTGTGCAATACTGTTAAAATGTCAACATTTATCAGTATAGATAAGTATAAATAAAATCTTCTTGTGATGATAATCCTGATATCAGCAGCATTTAATAAAGCCTCAATATGGCTTTCAGAGACTCAGCAAAGTCTATGAATCTAAACAAATCTTTGCACATTATTGTATTTTTGTTTTCTTCCAGGAATAAGCAGCTGAGCAACTCTGGTGGTGGAATATTTGAATTGTATTCAAAGAACCTAGGCTTAAATTCCAGCCAACACTAATGCTTCAAACTTGAGTACCCTCTAGCAAACCATTGTAACAGGTTTGGAATTACACAAGTCCTGTCTTTTGGGCCACATTATTACTTGCCTGCTACACTTTTACTAGATCAGAAGAAAGGGCAGGAAAGAGAGGAAGACATTTTAAAGAAAAAATATTGAGATAGTAAACAAGATATCATTTGGACTATCAGGAGATCTGCATCAGGATCTCTGTGACTATAAAGAATGAATGAACTTGTATATGTATAGCCCTTTCAATATCACACTATTAAAGTACATCACAGCCAATGAAGTCCTTTTGGTGTGATGTCATTATTATAATGTAGAGAAATGTGGCAGGCAATTTGTGCAGAGCAAGCTCCCATGAAGAGAAATTGGCTGGATTTTACGGCACCCTGCTAGGTATGTTTTTGGCAGGGGAGAGCCATGTAAAATATAATGGGTGGCAAGCCCACTACCTGCCCACTCACCCCTAGCTGTTCCCCATAACATTGCAGGTGGCAGGCGCAGAAATCGGCAGCCCACCTCTCATTTTAAAAAAGGGTCAATTGAGCTTGTTAACAAGCCAACTGACCCGGATAATACACTACCTATGCCATAACATGGTTGGTGTGGGCATATGTGGCCAGGTGTTTTTTTTTTAAACACAAGTGTTTAAAAGGCAGGAAGGGGTACAGAATTTGGGAGGCGCCCTGTGAGCATCCGGGGCAACCCCCACCAAAATTTTACCAACTTGGTTCCCTCCCGCCTGGCCTCCAAATCCACATGCCCATCAGCCTTGCCCCCTTCCTAGGCTGTCTGATGTCACTCTGCCCAAAAAGTCCAACTTACCTGGCTCTGGCATCCATCTTCTCTTCTTCCTGGGCTAGCTTGCAATCCCAGCTGCACCTAATACTGAGCTCTGGTGCTGCCGGGACTGTTGGCCAATAAGGTTGGCAGCTCCTGAGGACGGGAGTTCCTCCCACTGAGGGGCAAAGTACTGCTATAACCTTGTTTAGCCCCCTACAGTGTGTTATGGCTGCGGGGCTGGTTTTTTTCGGGTGCATCAGCTGCAGGCCTACATTCCTTCCATAAAGTCCAGCCCATTGTTGGTTGAGGGATACGTTCTGGCCTAGAGATCAGGAAAACTCCCCATATCTTTGAATAACAACAACTTGAATTTATATAGCACTTTTAATGTAGTAAAACATCCCCAAGGGTGCTGCAGAAGTGTTGTCAAACAAGATCTGACTCCAAGCCGTGCAGGAGATAACAGGGCAGACGATTGGTCAAAGACGTTTTAAGGGGTGTCAACGGAGGAAAGAGAGGTGGAGAAGGAGAAAGGTTAAGCGAGGGGATTCCAGAGCTTAGGGCCTTGGCAGCTGAAGACATGGCAATGATTAAAATCAGGATGCACAAGAGGCCTAAATTGGAGTAGTGCAGATCTCTTGGACGGTTGTGGAACTTGGGGAGGTTACAGTGATTGGGAGAAGCGAGGTTACGGGATCATGGAAGGATTTGAAAACAAAGTTGAGAATTTTATAATCAGTATTGCTTAACTGGGAGCCAGTGTAGGCCAACGAATACAGAGGTGGTGGTGAACAGGACTTGGCATGAGTTAGGATACAGACAACAGATTTTTTTGGATGATCTTATGTTTATGGAGGGTAGAACATGGGAGGCTGGTCAGCAGCACTTTGAAATAGTCAAGTCTATAATTAATAACAGTATGGATGAGGGTTTCAGCTGCAGATCAACTGAGGCAGGGGTGAAGTTGCGGAGATGGAAGTCGATAATCTTAGTAATGGTGCAAACATGTGATCAGAAGCTCGATTTAGGGTCAAATATGGCTCCGAACTTGCAAACAGTCTGGTTCAGATAGTTGGTATAGGATGTTTAATATTCAACTGAAGTGGAAGACAGGACCTTGGTTTATTGTCTCATCGAAAAGGTGGCGCCTCTGATAAGGCAGCATTCTTTCAGTTTGTCAGTGACTACAGAGCGGGTTGCAATGTCTGTACAGCTTGGTTCTGCCTTCTGTAGGTTCACAAGATCTGGTTTGATATTTGTGGTTAAAATATAGCTGTAACCTAAATTGTTGCCACATATCTTGCTTAATGAATACATGTGTTATACCAATTCAATTCTTGGTCACTATGTGAACTGGTAACTGCCCAGCTAACTCCCTGATATAACTAACATTGTTCAGATAAAAATTAAAAAGTTCAAATTTCAAATATTTTAATAAAATAATGATAGATTCTGAGTCTGTTATGAAACAGAATTTTAACTTTTGAGAATGGACCATATCCATGCATTGCAGACTTATACAAATGTTCTTTTGCAAGGTGAAATCATTAGTTATTGCGGCAAGAGATCTTATCAATGCTCATCTTAAGCATATTTCAAACTGGTAATACAAATCATTGCTCTATCAGTCAAGAACACTGATGTAGTAACTGAATGAGAAACAAGTGGCAATGCTGAAACTTCAGTGTTTCCATTATGGTCTGCTAGCCTCCAATTTGAGGACTTAGCATAAAATCTGCAATCACAGTTCTGAAGAAATCACCTTACATTACACAATAGCACTTCTATTTCATTGCCAAGGCAAAGTAACTCTCAAAATAATAGGAAGAAATAAAATCTAGTCCGCCACCCAGAAAGTTGGATACACTTAACTTTCTCTGGATATGTAAGAAGGTGATTTTGCAATGTACAAATCATGTTGTACTCACATTACTGGCCCTTTTAAGACCAGAAAGATAATCTAGAAAAGCTCAGCTTCCTCCCTGTACGTGAATAAAGTGCAGTATTCTCCTGGAAGAAACTAGACAACAGTATAAAGCTGAGGAAGTAATAAAGCAGCCATGGTTTGACAAGGTTCCCACAGTGAAAAGAAAACAGAATTATACCATGCTTAATTAAAGTAAAAACAAAATTTAAAAATATCCAATGTTTAAGTTGTTTGAAGGTATCCAATGTAGTCAGAATGTGCCAATTGTCAGTACGTGGACCTCACTAATTACCATAATAGCAATTTGCTCAGAACACAGGCATACTAAATTTGTAGACCTGAACTTGATATATTGGTGTGCGTGGTCCACATGGACCATACAAAATTTATTCTTTACTCGGTAGCTATCCAGATGTTCAGGGCTGGGTTCAATTACTTCTTACTTTTATAGCTTCCAACAAGTTTTCAATTTTTTTGAAAATTTCAGGTATATTTGATATGCTATCCTGTGAAAAAGAAAATCACCTCTACAGTTTCACATTTATTTCACCTTAATTAAATGCCTCTAACGTACGTAGTAAAAATCTTGTTCAAAGTACTTTCTTCTACACCAGTTTCATAGGCTGGAATTTTCGAGCCCCCCCACCACGGTGGATTCCCCTGAGGCAGGGCTGGCGAGCTATTGAAATCTCCATTCACATCGGCGGGACCGGAAGATCCCGCAAGCATGAGGGGCTGGAAAATTCCAGCCGTAGTCCCGAGGAAGCGTATATCACACAAGATGACTGTATTAGTCCATTACATCTATGCTACTTCTCTGAAAGAGGTGTCATCCATTTAGTTCTATTCCCTCATACGTATCCATTGATCTATTAAAACTATTAGAGATTCTATTTCTCGAAAAACGCTACTTGTTATAACATTAAAAACTATCTTCCAACTGTTCTTTTTATTCTTTGGGTGATTTATCAAATTTATGCCCTTTAGTTCCTGATTCATAATGGAATAATTTCTCCCAATTTCCCAAATGAAGAAAGCCCTAGTTTTTCAGGGCTCCCCTCAACCCTAGTATCATTAGTGAGTCTCCTGGCTTTGGCATCCTGTCCAAAATAAGACATCCAAAACTGGACAATGTCCTAACTTTGAACCAATCCATTATTTACCTGCTGGCTGCAATGGCGGCTTTTCACGCTGTGTCGTTCCAAACCCACCGCATTAACTACGCTTTCCTGGGAAGCATGCTGTCTCCATGGTGGGCGGGCTCTCATTCACCTGCTAAGCCATCTCCGACGCTTTGTCATGCCAGGCGCCACATTTAAAGTGCAGCCTCGTGCACACCTCTCAGTTCTTCCAGCCCAGGACTGCCGCATGGAAGACAGGGTGGCCCCGAAAGCCAAAAAGACTGCCGCCACCTGCATCAGTGATGCTTCCCTTGAGCGCCTTTTGAACACTGAAGAGGCGAGCCGTGATGTCCTCTAGCCCCAGTCTGGCCGCAGGATGGGCAGCTGCATCACCAATCCAGTATGGAAGGTGATGGCAGCGGTGGTCAGCGCCAATGCCCTGCAAAAGAGGACAGCCACCCAGTGCCGCTACAGGATGGTCTCATCTGTTCCACCAAGTTAACTCACTCTTCTCATCACTCTCAACTCACATCTCCACAGGGATCTCACACCTCAAGGAACAACACCACTATCTCTCTCACACTCTCAGGTTCATACCCTCTCAAGCTCACATCCTCATCCCGTCCATGGCTCCTCTCACCACAAACATTCCATGCAGTGCCATGTGCCCAGCTCACACACTCTCCATCTGCTTTCATGCAGGAGAAACCTGCTCACATCAGCAGGAAGAGGTCCCAGACTGGGGTGGACTGGCCCACATTAGGCTCCTCACTCACTTTGAGGAGTGTGCCATCACGCTGACTGGTGAAGACATGGACCAAGCATGCAGTGACAACGAGGTCGATGGTGAACACCTTGGTGAGGATCTTGCACCACATTACCCCTCGTCCAACGCAACTGTGAGTGCTCTTTCTCCTGTGTTGACTGTGCTGTCATGCACTAATTATCTCTACTTTGGTTCAAAGGGAGCTCTGCCAAGCGACCGGCACCCTCAGCCAGCCAGTCCCTCAGCTCCATCCAGGCCCTCACCTCCAGCCAAGAGGACACCTCCTCTGTTGAATATCTGGAAATAAGCAGCTTGGAAGACCCATCATAGTGCTTACACACACTCTGCACCAGTGCAGAGAAGCACACCTCGCTGGGATCTAGATCTAGAGCAGGTTCGACTTTACAAGCAGATGGTCACCGCATGAACTTATGTCCGCAGCAGGAGGAGGCAGGTTCAGCCAAGCTTCATGGCACTTCGAGGGCTGCTGTGTGGCATCTGTGAGGTCCGAGTCAGATGACAAGCCTCTGGATTTGGCCTTCCAACTCATCCTGGAGAGTCAACAGAACGTGGGGGAACATCACGCAGAGCTGTTGGAAGCCCTCAACAGAGTGGCACTTGAGTCGGAAGAGTGCGGCCACCTGCTCTCTGATGAAGTGGTGCCCACGTGTGCGTTTATAGAGGTCTCCATGGGTCGGGATGGCAGATGCCATGGAGACCCTGGTCCAGCAGAATGCGGAGGTCTGTGCAGACGTGTACTCCATCGTCGTAGCCATGGGTGAGTTCCTGAAGTGGCAATGCGAGAAGGGAATGGGGCACCTCAACGTCCCATCAGGTGCTCCTTCCCCTCAAGGGGTCAGGCCGGGGCCCCCGGGCACCCAAAGGGAGGAGGAGCAGCAGCTGGACACTCCTGGGTCATCCACTCAGGAATCTTAGAGGCTGTCCTCTCCCTCCATGTCCCCTTTGTCTGTGAGTCCCTCAACCTCATCCTCTGTCACTGCAGAGAGAGCAGCTGGCCAATGAGTGATTCTGGAAGAAGTGTGTGTGTGGCAGGGCTTTTTAGAGCCTTGTGCAAACATTCTCCCTCCCATGCACACAGATCCTTCACATATCATACTCACCTCAATGTCCTGAGCATTTTCAATGCTGCCTGCTGGGGTTTGCTTTCAGTTGTCCATCTGAGCTGGCCTGCATCTCTGTCCACCAGATGATCACACTCTCATGCAGCACCTGATCTCGCCCACTACAGCTGTTGTTTCACTTTCGATTTAGACTGCACAGTCTTGATTCACTTTGTCGTAAGCACCTCGTCTTTTCCCCTCCCCAACTTACCCGTATCTTATCCCCCATCACAGTTGACCCCGCTGGCATCACCTTCCACCTTCCCTCCATGACCTACCAGCCACAACCCTTTTCTTTTGGGGATGTCCAGGTGAATGTGCACGCGCCCCGATCCACTTTTACCTCACCGAACAACTCCTTCCCACTCACAGGTGTCTGCCTCCGAGTCCCCAGCAACCACCTTCGCCGTCCCACCCTCACCCTCCCCCACCCTACCGCCTCACTCTGCCCTCGGTCATTCTCACCATTCCCTCGTTCCACACCCACCCTCAGTTCACTCCCCAGGAGGCAGTCATGGAAGTACATCTGGACATTCCCCCGCCCCCAGACTCCTTCCCCCTCCGGACCTCTCCCCCCTTCCAATCTCACCCCATCCTGATGCATCTTCTTCTCCCAATCGATCCTGGACCTTCCTTTCCCACCCCCTGGTACATCTTCCTCTCACAAACACAGCTGGACCTTCCTCTCCACCCACTTTACCATCATCCTTGCGAGCACACCCTCAACAGTGGCCATACAACTTGCACAGGCTGCTTCGTAGCAGAGCCACGTCTATGAGAATCTGCCAAACATGCTATGGACATTCCTCCAGTGTGTGTTGGTGTTGGGCTCCAGCATATTCTGCTCCTTGGATGTCCGTGATGTGAGCAAGGCCCTGGCAGTGAATCCCGACTTCTGCACGTCACGCTTGTCAAGACTTGTTCTGCAGCAGCATGCAATCACTCTGAACTGAACAGACAAATGGGCGGGTGGGTGGGGGGAGAGTTTGGGGGGTGGAAACGATTCCGGTGGGCTGGCCTTATAATGATATGCAGGTGTATTACAATGAGGTTCCTGATGTCCGATGGTGGGCAACATGGCCCGCCATCGACAGACTGAGCAAACAATCACAAACTGGTTTCACATTTGGCCTCCTCGCCATATTGTCCACTCACGCTGCCGAGCACGCCTGACGCCAGCGGGCACAGACGATTCCACCCAATGTCTTTCAGATCTGATATCAAATGATGGCCCTCTCAGCCTGTTTCCATGATTCAGGTGAATGATAAAGATTGCTTGGAAATATTACAAGAGGAAGGAATAGGTCCTTTTACAAGGGTCTTACTGTTTGCAAAGGAAAGAAGTATAGATTCCATCAGGAGCTAGAAGTTTTATTATAGTAATAGTAACCTTTTTACAATTGTTCTACCAAATTAGCTGAGAATACTGGCTTATTGCTTATGAATTTATCCAAAATTGACATGTATGGGCTAATTTTGTCAGTTAACTCATAAATCAACTCCTGCAGATGACTGCAAAATAAACATTAGATAATAATCAACTGCATATCCGTAAGTGAAGAAAAATAAGTGTCCAATGGAAGAATCAACAATGCTATTTTATGAAACATATTTATTGTAGCGAGACATCTTAATACAATAAAACTATTCTTTAATGCCAAGTTTTACATAAGTATCACAGTGCTCTGGAAACAGGTGAATTTACTGTTTCTGTACAATTTCCCTTCAAGCTTTTTAAAAATTCTTTCACGGGATGTGGGCTTCGCTGGCTGGGCCAGCATTTATTGCCCATCCCTAGTTGCCCTTGAGAAGGCGATGGTGAGCTACCTTCTTGAACCGCTGCAGTCCATGTGGTATAAGTACACCCACAGTACTGTTAGGAAGGGAGTTCTAGGATTTTGGCCCTGCAACAGTGAAGGAACAGTCATATATATTTCCAAGTCAGGATGGTGGGTGGCTTGGAGGGGAATTTCCAGGTGGTAGTGTTCCTATCTATCTGCTGCCCTTGTCCTTCTAGATGGTACTGGTCATGGGTTTGGAAGGTGCTGTCGAAGCAGCCTTGGGTGAATTCCTACAGCTGCATCTTGTAGATGGTACACACTGCTGCTACTGTGCATCGATGGTGGAGGAATGAATGTTTGTGGATGTGGTGCCAATCAAGTGGGTTGCTTTGTCCTGGATGGTGTCAAGCTTCTTGAGTGTGGTGGGAGATGCACTCATCCAGGCAAGTGGAGAGTATTCAATCACACTCCTGACTTGTGCCTTGTAGATGGTGGACAGGCTTTGGAGAGTCAGGAGGTGAGTTATTTGTCGCACGATTCCTAGCCTCTGACCTGCTCTTGTAGCCACAGTATTTATATGGCTAGTCCAGTTCAATTTCTGGTCAATGGTAACCCCCAAGATGTTGATAGTGGGGGATTCAGTGATGGTAATGCCATTGAACATGAAGGGCCGAAGGTTGGATCCTCTCTTGTTGGAAATGGTCATGGCCTGGCAATTGTGTGGCGCGAATGTTGCTTGCCACTTGTCAGCCCAAGCCTGGATATTGTCCAGGTCTAGCTGCATTTGGACAATGACTGCTTCAGTATCTGAGGAGTCGTGAATGGTGCTGAACATTGTGCAATCGTCAGCGAACATCCCCATTTCTGACATTATGATGGAAGGAAGGTCATTGATGAAACAGGTGAAGATGGTTGGGCCAAGGTCCCTGAGGAACTCCTGCAGTGATGTCCTGGATCTGAGATGATTGACCTCCAATAACCACAACCATCTTCCTTTGTGCTAGGTACGAATCCAACCAGTAGAGAGTCTTCCCTTGATTCCCATTGACTCCAGTTTTGCTAGGGCTCCTTGATGCCACACTCGGTCAAATGCTGCCTTGATGTCAAGGGCAGTCATTCTCACCTCACCTTGGGAGTTCAGCTCTTTTGTCCATGTTTGAACCAAGGCTGTAATGAAATCAGGAGCTAAGTGGCTCTGGCGGAACCCAAACTGGGCGCCAGTGAGCAGGTTATTGTTTAGCAAGTGCCACTTGATAGAACTGTTGATGACCCCTTCCATTACGTTACTGATGAGCGAGAGTTGACTGATGTGGCATTAATTGGCCGGGTTGGGTTTGCCCTGCTTTGTGTGTACAGGACATAGCTGGGCAATTCTCCACATAGCTGGGTAGATGCCAGTGTTGTAGCTGTATTGGAACAGTTTGGCTCAGGGCACAGCAAGTTCTGGAGCACAAGTCTTCAATACTATTGCCTGAACGTTGTCAGGGCCCATAGCCTTTGCACTATCCAGTGCCTTCAGCCGTTTCTTGATATCACGTGGAGTGAATCGAATTGGCTGAAGACTGGCATCTGTGATGCTGGGGACCTCCGGAGGAGGCCGAGATGGATCATCCACTCGGCACTTCTGGCTGAAGATTGTAGCAATGCTTCAGCCTTATATTTTGCACTGATGTGCTGAGCTCCTCCATCATTAAGGATGGGGATATTTGTGGAGCCTCCTCCTCCAGTGAGTTGTTTAATTGTCCACTACCATATACAACTGGATGTGGCAGGACTGCAAAGCTTAGATCTGATCTGCTGGTTGTGGGATTGCTTAGCCCTGTCTATCACTTGCTGCATATGCTGTTTGGCAAGCAACTAGCCCTGTGTTATAGTTTAACCAGGTTGACACCTCAATTTTAGGTATGCTTGGCGTTGCTCCTAGCATGCCTTCCTGCATTCTTCATTGAACCAGGGTTGATCCCCTGGCTTGATGGTAATGGTAGAGTGGGGGATATGCCAGGCCATGAGGTTACAGATTGTGTTCAAGTACAGTTCTGCTGCTGCTGATGGCCCACAGCGCCTCATGAATGCCCAGTCTTGAGTTGCTCGATCTGTTCGGAATCTATCCCATTTAGCACGGTGGTAGCTGCCAATAAAGGTAGAGTGCCTCAAGTCCGGCTACACGAAAACAGGGCATTTTTTTCCTGTGCTCCAGCAAACCTTGACCACACTTGAGCCAGCCTGGAAAAGTCCAGGGAGTTGCCGTGTGCCGATTGGCTTCATACACCTGACATTTCCCTTGGTCCAGTGAATCTTGATTCCACCTGATTCAGTGCAGATTTGGCAGAAAAGGCTGAACTCACCCAGGAAGAACAAAAAACTAGCAGAATCCAATGAGGTATAACATTTAGCTATGTATTGGGATCAGGATATATGCTTATTTTTGCTATAGCACAGGGAACCTGTATTGAGTTTTGATGCCATTAAGGCCACCCAAATAAAAGCTTACAGGCTCAAATTTAAACATTGCACTTGATTCCCAAAAGCCTTAAGGTTCCTTGGGCACTGTTTGCCTTCTTGCAGCTGGCCCAGGTCTGTTCAAAGAGAGTTATTCAAGAGTGCAGTAACAAATCTTACATGAATAAAAAAACAAATAGTTTTCAATTACTGCTCGTGGTGTGGTTGGGTTCTAGATGGGGAGGTGGGGAGTAAGGGGGGTGCGGGCGTTGGGGATTGTCTATTCTCCCAAAGTATGCTGCTTGTGCCTGCAGTTTCTCAAAACCATTATCCTTTGCTTACAGCAAGTAGTTACACATCTGAACCTCTACCCCAGGCTCCTCCTCCTTCCAGATCTCTCTTGCTTGAGTCATGTGATCTGACATCATTATTTCATCAGCATCATCTATGCTTCTGATGTTAAGCCTTTACTCTACATCTCCCTCAGGTTTATCCCGACCATATTTACATCGTCCCACATCTCCCCCAAAAGTCTCAGACTTCACAGGGTTAGTCCCTGAGGTGCCTTGTTCAATCACTTTGATCTCATCCTGACCTCCTTTTGAGGTCGACGAAAATTATACTCTCCCTTCTGTGTTCTTCCCCTGGATAGCTGTAGAGCCTTTCTTCATCTGATTAGTGAGCCCAAGTTTCTATTGGCTTTCTTTTCAAGGATATCAAGGTACTCCGATTTCTCCTGATGATACTCTGGTCTATCTCAATCCTGTATGATCTTGGTTGTGGAGTTTTTTTCAATGATTGCACCTTGCTTCCGTTGGTCTCGGACCCACACTCTCTCCCCGGGCTTCAGCACTGGTAACTCACGTGTTTTATGCTTGTGATTAAAACTCCAAGCCTGGTTGCTTCTCTGATCCTTCTTACACTGTTTTACCTTCTTGTGGTCGTTTGTGGTGATATTGGGTTTGATCTTTTGTTCTTGACTGCTTATGGCACAAATAAGGCAGTTATAAATCATTTCTTCTAGAGTGAGTAATGCAAAACAACCAGACTGATTGCTGTGTTCTCACACAATATCTTGCTATTCCTAGATCTTGGTGAAGTCTTTGAAGAATGTTAAGCGAAGTGTTCTTGGTATGACTAATCTCTCATTGAAGACTAGTAAACCATCAATGACACTGAGGTGCTTGCACGCTCAAAGTACTGCCATAGTATTGGATTAGTTATCAGGGATAAAGTCTGGCCATCTTCCAGACAATATTCTCAGGCCAGGAGACATTCTTCATCTCATTGCTGGGCTTGTTTTATTTCCTGCAACTTTTTTTTGAAGTAGATGCTAACTGCTGAGTGATTAAGGATGAATATGTTTCAACCTCCTCGATGAAGTGTTAATCCTCTTGTTTGGTTCCTTCTGGTGGTATTCATGATAGTGTGTCTGCCATTGTTTTGGTGGTTCCCTTGCACATACTCTGCGATTGAGTCATATCTCATCAACCTTAATCAGTGTCTTCACAATTTCTTTCAAGTTCAGAGGGGTGACTAGTGACTTATGGTCTGTTTCGATTTTGAAATGCAATCCCATAACATAGTCTGAGAATTTTTTGCATGCCTGAGTTGCTGCCAATACTTCTTTTTCCATGATGGCATATCGTTGTCCTGTTTCTGTTAGTGACCTAGAGATATAGTAGTCTGGTCCATGTGGATCAACTGTGATTCCAGTGGCTTGTACTATGTGACCTAGAAATGTGATCACAGGTTAGCCGAACTCACATTTTTCGTTCAATGTTAGGCCTGCATTCTGTAAGACTCTCAGGACTGCTCTGACCCTGTGACTATGCTCTTCTCTCGTGTGTGTCTCCATATGGCATATTACTCCTTCTAGAGTTTGAGACATTATTCAGTGTCAAGTGCTCTCGGCTAGTTTAGCAAGGGTCTCATTCACTGAGGCCACTGGGTGGATCTCATGTTCCAATGATTTGTTTAGTTGAGTTAAATCCATGTAGATTCTTATAGAGCCATATGGCTTTGGGACGGTGACCATTCCGGAACTGCTGCTGCTACATCTTTTCAATTTCACCCGTGACTTTGTCCAAGGATGCATGAGGGACTTTCCTCAGTGTAAAGAGGCAAATTGGTTTAGCATCAGCTCGCAGGGGGATATGCTACTTGGTCTTTAACTTTCCTAGCCCTGTAAATAATTTTGTGAATTCATTTCAGAATATACCGTTGCAGTTCTCATCAGCAACTTCATCCAGTTTATTGGTTAATTGCAGTTGAGACCTGTCTTTCTGCTTAGTAGAGAGTGCTCTTGATTTTGAATGATGTAGAGAGATTCGAGTATCTCTCGGTCTTTATATTTCAGCTTTGGCATGAGTTGGCCTTTCGCTTTCAAAATTGTCACACCAAGACATTGTAACTTGATAGATGAGGGTTGCAATCTAATCTGTTTGAGCCATTTGACTTCATCTGATAAAACAGAAACCCTTGCTCCAGTGTCCAGTTTTAAACTCTGTGGGGTGTCCATCCACTTGGAGTTTACTACTCCAATACTTGTTTTATCATTTCCCTCCCCCAGGAAGGTTATTTCCTTTGCTTGTGGTTCTTCCGCTTCTTGTATGTGCCTCTGTTTTAAAATTTGCTCCCTCTTTTTACAGGTCATCAGCGTTTTCGAGTGACAGTTTTGAAGTGGCCTATTTTTCCACAGTCATGGCACTCTGCCCCCCCCTCACTGGACCTTCTTGTGTGGTTTGTTCCCACTACACTGAAAACATTTCATAATGGCGGTTGGTGCATTTTCCCCAAGAAATCACAGGATAAATGCAACAAAATTAAGAATCTTTCTCCAAGTTTACACATGGGCATACGCAGATTAAGACCAAAATTTTCCCCCTTTGGCCGGTGGGGGGGGGAGAGAAAGAGAGGGGGGGGTTGCGGGAGTGGGCGGCCCTCCGGTCAGCGCCCCCGATCGGAGGGGAAGCGGGCGCTGCCATTTTTAATGGGCAGGCCAATTAAGGCCCACCCAGCGTGACGTCCACAGGGAAGCCCTATGTGCTTCCTATACGGGGTGGGGGGGATTCCTAAAATCGGAAGTGCTACCTCAGAGGGATCAGTTCCTGAAGTAAAAAAGTTACTGCAGTGAAAATTTCATTCACCGTCCTTGTCCGCTCATGTGACAATGTCACGAGTTGGGACATGGACATAACTTTAAGTAAAAGTAAATCTTAATTTTTTAATTCAGTCATGAAACTTCATCCCGCCCATGGATGAGGTTTCATGCTTTTTTAGGTGGCTGCCAGCGCACCTTAAGGTTGGACGGGCAAGTCCACTAATTGCTTTAATTGATTTTCCAATGGCCTGAATAGGCCGTTGACAGATCGGCGGGCGCACAGCTGA
Source organism: Cetorhinus maximus (assembly GCF_964194155.1). Lineage (NCBI taxonomy): Eukaryota > Metazoa > Chordata > Chondrichthyes > Lamniformes > Cetorhinidae > Cetorhinus > Cetorhinus maximus. The sequence continues at coordinate 130,645,839 of NC_135883.1, forward strand.
CTTGGCTGCGCCCCCGCCGACCTGAAAAGGCAAATGATGCGGGATGATGTCGGGAGTTCTGCCTGATGTCATTCCATGTCATTTTATGCATCAGTGAGCGGGCCCTGCCCCCCGCACGCCGACGGGAAAATTCTTCCCATAATAATTTATATTATCCTGGTTATAACTAGGTTTTGACAGTACATTTACGCAATCTGACTTTAATGAAGTTTAATCTGTCAATTCCATCTGGCTCTCAACTGTGCTACTTCCAGTTAAGGTGATGATGTAAAAACAAGGATTGATATGTTGGCTCCAGTGCAATGTGAGAAACCAAGACAATGTCTGAAACCTCAGTACATATAACTGATGATCAACATTACTTCCTTCATGCTTATCTATCTGCATGAGCCCTCAGGTTGACAAATAACATGTTTATAGTTAACTATGACATGTGCTGACCAGGCCACACTGAGCACATTCACTAGATACTTGTTCTTCACCTGATGATTTGATCACCTTTGCAAAGGTGCAAGAATGCATCGACTACTGACACAGTATTTCTGTTCCTGGGCATGCACAGTAGTTAATTTCTGTACTTACAGCATGCCGCGGGTAGATAGCTTGCAGCATCTGGCTGGCTAAATAAACTGGATTGAAAAGTGCTATTAATAGGAAGCAGAACATTTCTATGTAGGGAAATGTAAAAAATTAAAGTTACACAATATATATTTCCCTTGCATTCCTTGGTGCAGTAAAAGAAAATAGCAATGTCTTTGAAGTTTGAGTATTTTTATACATTACTGTTATATCTTCCTTCCACAACGCCCACATAACTTGGAGTAGGATGGAGTAATATGGGTTGTTATGACCTCCGCACAGAGGGAAATCTGCTGCTTGCATCAGGTGTGTTTTAAGATATCTATTCTTACCACTTTGTATGAATTCTCTATGGGAAACCCAAATGTCTTCCTTTTTTATTGGCTTCTGCGATGCGTCAGAATTGGAAATAAGACACAAAGGTCTCAACTCTCATAAAGAATGTGATCATGCAATATGTTTTAATCAGATTACATCTAGTAAATTAATGAGACAGAAGATCTTACCTGCGCAACATAAGCAGTGTCAGAAATGAGTGAGAAGCTATCCAACTCTCCATGGCCTATGTAGGTTTGGAGAAGAATGTTCACTTTCCCATAGGTATTCTCTGCTCCACCTGCGACAGACAGCTCACAGTAATTACTTAGCAGCTGATCAAGCTCCTCCATTTCTTCCTCTCTTACCTATGACAATACACAGAAACACACTTTAACACCAAATGGTTAATGGCAAGCATATTTCATAATACTCAGACCTCACCATCCACAAAAATAAGGCCATGTTAGTCCCACCAAATATTCTCAAAAAAAAACCTCCTGTTTTTGACCTGATACACTTAGAAATGCCAATTATTATACATTTGGATTTTTAGAAAATATTTAACAAAGTTCTATTATTGATGATTTATGGCCAAGTTAAGGAGCCCTGAGTTAGGATAAGTATGGTGTTAGAAAATATTGGCTCAAAAACGAAATAAGTAAGATGCGGCAAGCTGAAAAGGCAAAGTGAGAAAAGCACCAAAGGATTGTTTTTGGTATTTACACTATATATTATTTGATCCCCTATGGTGTTTCTCACAGACAAAAATGAAAAGAAAATCTTTTTCCAGCCAAAAAAGACAGCTTACGATATATTAGCGTTGCACCCACTGATTATGAGTGGGTAGAAAATCTATCCCTCTGGCATATTGGTAAATACACTGCAAAGAATTAAAAGTGAAAAGAGTTTACAGATTTTGGTAAAATCAGCCACCAAAGCCTTTCCAATAAAAACCCATTCTGGTCAAAGTACTTTTAGGGTTTGTAATAAACGATATAAAAGTATAGGACCATGAATATGCATAGGGACATCAGCTTAACTTTTATTTGATTAAACTCATGATTTTAAAAATATCATCTGCGTGGTGTTTAAAATATAAAAGAAAATGTATTAAGTCGGGGAGGCGGTGGCGTGGTGGTATTGTCGCTGGACTTGTAATCCAGTGACCCAGGTTAATGCTCTGGGGACCTGGGTTTGAATTCCACCATGGCAGATGGTGGAGTTTGAATTTAAAAAATCTGGAATTAATGATGACCATGAAACTATTGTCGATTGCTGTAAAACCCATCTGGTTCACTAATGTCCTTTAGGGAAGGGAATCTGCCGTCTTTACTTGGTCTGGCCTACATGTGACTCCAGACCCACAGCAATGTGGTTAACGCTTAAAATGCCCTCTGAACTGGAGCAGCTCGGGATGGGTAATAAATGCTGGCCTGGCCAGTGATGCCCACATCCCATGAATGAATAGAAAAAAAATTAAAGGTGCAGTCAAGTACTGCAGTTTGATTAAACCTTTCTCTGATATGTATTCTCTTATGTTTTGGTGATATACTACAAGTGGTTTTATTGAATGCACCAACAGCAACTCAGGAAGAAAGCAGTAAATCAAAACTTGCTGCAGTCTTTTGGCACAGCAGTTGACACTGGCAGCCAAACCATTTAAAAGTAATTATGCAATTACCGCTAATTGTAATAGGCTATTCGAGACAAATGAGGTTTGGTTGAAAAAAGTAAAAAGAGAAAAATTAGAATTTGTCTATAAAATAACAAGAAATCTAAAAACAGACAGTAACATCCTGTGCAAGTATGTAAGAAGGAGGAGAGTAGCCAAAGTAAACGTGGTGCCTTATAGGGTAAGGCTGGGGAATTAATAATGGGAACCAAGGAAATGGCAGACTTTGAAGAAGTATTTTATAACTGTCTTCATGGCAGGAGACACTAAAAGCATCCCAAGAATTGTGGAAAATCAAGGGGCAAAAGGCTGGGAGGAACTATCACTAGAGCGAAGGACACTAGGAAAATTAATGGGACTGAAGTCTAACAAGTCCCTGAGACCTAATGGCCTGCATTCTAAGGTATTAGAAGAAGTGGCTGCAGATAGTGGATGCATTGTTTGTAATCCTCTAAAATTCCCTAGATTCAGGAAAGGTCCCAGTGGATTGAAAAACTGCATATACAATGCCCCTCTTCAGGAAAGGGAGAAGACAGAAAGCATAAAAACAATTAGTCTAACGCCTATCGTTGCGAAAATGCTGGAATCCATTATGAAGGAGGTAATAGTAGGGCATTTAGAAAATCATAATACAATCAGGCAGGGTCAACATGGTTTTATGAAAGGGAAATTGTATTTGACAAATTTCTTAGAGTTCTTTGAGGATACAATAAGCAGGCTGGATAAAGGAGAACCAATATGTGTATTTAAATTTCCAAAAGGCATTTAATAATGTGCCACATAAAAGGTGCATACAAGATAAGAGGTCATGGTGTTGAGTGGTAATATATTGGCATGGGTAGAGCAAACCAACAGGAAACAGAGTTGGGACACATGGATCATTTTCAGATTGGCAAACTGTAATTAGTGGAGTGCCACACGGATCAGTGCTGGGGCCTCAACTATTGACAATACATATTAATAAATTACATCAAGGGACTGACTGTATTACAGCCAAATTTGCTGACGATACAAAAGTAGGTGGGAAAGCAAGTTGTAAGGAGGACATAAAGAGTCTGCAAAGGCGTATAGATAGGTTAAGAGAGTGGTCAAAAAATTGGCAGATGGTGTATAATGTGGGAAAACGTGAGGTTATTCACTTTGGTAAGGAGAGAAAAGCAAAATATTATTGAAATGGTGAAACTACAGAATGTAACATACGGAGGTATCTGGGTGTCCTCGTACATGAATCACAAAAAAAGCATACAGGTGCAGCAAGTAATAGGGAAGGCAAATGGAATGTTGACTTTTTTGCAAGGGAGGTGGAGTTTAGAATTAGGGGAGTCTTACGACAACTGTACAGGGCATTGGTGACTGTACAGTTTCGGTTTCCTTTAAGGAGGGATACATTTGCATTGAAAATAGTTCAGAAAAGGTTCACTAAGCTGATCCCTGGGATGCAGGTGTTGTCTTATGAGAAAAGGATGAGCCTATATTCATTGTATTTTTGAAGAATGAGAGATGATCTTATTGAAACATATAAGATTCTGAGTGGGCTTGACAGTGTAGATGCTGAAAGGATGTTTCTCCTCAAGGGGCGATCTAGAACTATGGGTCTCCTATTTAAGATGGAGGTGAGGAGGAATTTCTTTTCTCAGAGGACGGAAATTCATGCCCTCCCTCGTGGCGAGTTTGGTGGCGAGGGGGTATTTCATCAGATGGTAGGGTGGAGGGTGGGGGTCCCACTGCACTTCCGCCTCCCCCACCTTGATTAAGTCCATGGTAGGAAGGCCCGTGGACGGCCTTCCCATCCCAATACTAATTAGTCAATTAAAGCCCACTTAAGGGCCTCATCCTGCCTCCAATGGTATTAACCCAGCAGCGGGCAGGGTGTTCACCTGTGCATGGTTGCTTGTGGGCTTCTGGGATTGAGGGACTCGGCAGCGGGAAGGGAGGGGCAGTTGAGAGCCACACTCTACTCTTGCTGCTGAACCCCTCCCCCGTGACCCTCCGCCTGCCATTACTCACCTGTGACCTGGGATGCAGTGACAATCTAGGGCTTGGGTGGGTGTTGTACCAGCAGACACCACTGCCCCGCCAGTGGCACCACTGCTCAATACAGCTGTCAGCCTCTGACTGGCCAGGAGTTCTCAGCAGGCGTGTTTCCATCCCCAAGGTCTTTGATCTTGGGGAATATGGCTGGCCTTCCCTGCAAGAGGCAACATGTTGCTCTCACAGGCTTTCCAGCTGGTGGGCAATACCCCCTTTGCCTCCATTAAATACCCCCAAAGGCTTGTTAATCTTTTGAATCCTTTACCCCAGGGAGCAGTGGAGGCTGAGTTTTTGAATATATTCAAGGATGAATTAGACAGATCAAGGCAGTCAAGGGTTATGGGGACTGGCAGGAAAGTGGAGTTAAGTCCATAATCAGATCAGTCACGATCGTATTTAATGGCAGAGCTGGCTGGAGTGGCCTGCACCTACTTCTTATGCTTCCCATTGCTCAACCAAATCTTTCAAAAGGAATAGGCTTGGGCAATTCTTCATAAATTATATACATAACAGATAGATAAATGGCCTAAGTGGGGATATAGTAAACTAAATCAGCAAATTCATATGTAAAACCAAAGTAGGAGACACAGCAAATAGTATATTTCAAATATCAAATATTTAAAGTAATTGGACCAATGTTTGGCAATTATAATTTCACTGGAGTAAGTATAAATTTGTGATGTGGAAACAAAGGGCCATTAGAAGGTATGCTTATCAAAGATCTAGACAGCAATCTGCTGCATGCAGCTCTTTGACATCTTATTTGCGGCTCTTAACCTTTTTTCTGTTGGATTGCATTAACATGAAAAAACACCAAAAAAATTAAGTGAAGAAAGCTAACAGCCACGTTTTTATTGTAGGGATAAAAGGTTAACTGTTATGCTGTACTTCACTGTTTCAAATTATTATTTCAATGGAAAATATAATTGTGTTCTAAGTAAACAAATGAGGAATGTAGTATATGAATTTCAGTACCAGTGTGATCCTAGATATGTAGACTGTACATCCCAAAGATTGGCAGATCGTATCAAACAGCATGTCCCTTCCACTTTTTGCAACGGGCAGGGTACAGACCGAACCATACCCAATGAGCCCGTGCTTGCAAAACTCAAAACACAGTGTACAACATTAGATGTGATTCCGCGATTGGACAACATTTGCTAAATAATCCTCAGTGCGCTAAAAATTACGTTGACAACCGATTAAAGATTGTCAGTCGGGCTCGCAGTGTGGCACATGTGTGTGTACTGGAAGCTAGACATATTAATACACAGGGCCCTGTTCTTTGCAGACAGAAAGAACATGTACACACATTGCGCCTGTTTCAGGTGAACAAAATAAGTGACAGTCATTCGCTGGTTCATTTCTCAGGGCAATGTCTTGACCAATCAGGGTCAAGCTGCCTGATTTAGATTTCAAACAATGCTTGGCAGCTGTCAGTCACCACTAACTCCATGGCAACGCCGCTAACAATCAAAGTCCACTTGCCAACCAATTAGCACTCTCTTCTCATACAGTTTAAGTTATTGCTTCCCCTGACATCGGTATTATTCCTGATGAGTGCAGGATGAAAAGTGTCAACAAAATGCCTTTTCTCAGCAATATTTTTTCTATTAATACATAAATTCAATGCTCTTATTTTATTATTATAAATGCAAATTATGCATTTTACCAGAGACATGTGGCAGTTTGCCAGGTATTTGATTTAGAAATGTTGAAATTTCATTTTGTGGCTCCCAATAGTTTTCATTTTAAGCAATTTTTTAAAAAAGGTTCTTCAGGTAAAAGAGGTTGCCGGCCTCTGTTCTAGTGCTTACTGTGGATAAATCGATGAAATCATTAGTAAAGTGGTTATTTGCTGGTATTTTAAAAAATGGTGAATAAGTTACGAGGTTACATTAGCAGGGCAATAGTACTCAATTTAAGAGTGGTTAGATCTCTGAAGGCGGAGGGGCATATTAGTGGGGTGGTGAAAAAGGCATATGGGACACTTGCCTTTATCAATCGAGGCATAGATTACAAAAGTAGGGAGATCATGTTGGAATTGTATAGATCCTTGATGAGGCCACAGCTGGAGTACTGTGTGCAGTTCTGGTCGCCACATTATAGGAAGGATGTGATTGCATTGGAGGGGGTGCAGAGGAGATTCACCAGGATGTTGCCTGGGATGAAACATTTAAGTTATGAAGAGAGGTTGGATAGACTTGGGTTGTTTTCGTTGGAGCAGAGAAGACTGAGGGGTGACCTGATCGAGGTGTACAAGATTATGAGGGGCATGGACAGGGTGGATAGGAAGCAGCAGTTCCCCTTAGTTGAAGGGTCAGTCACGAGGAGACACAAGGTCAAGGTGAGGGGCAGGAGGTTTAGGGGGAATGTGAGGAAAAACTTTTTTACCCAGGGGGTGGTGACGGTCTGGAATGCACTGCCTGAGAGGGTGGTGGAGGCGGGTTGCCTCAGATCCTTTAAAAAGTACCTGGATGAGCACTTGGCCCGTCATAACATTCAAGGCTATGGGCCAAGTGCTGGTAAATGGGGTTAGGTAGGTAGGTCAGGTGTTTCTCAGGTGTTGGTGCATACTCGGTGGGCCGAAGGGCCTCTTCTGCACTGTGTGATTCTGTATTGTTGCTGAATAAAGTGTTGATCAAGCTGTATCTGGACCACCTTGTGTAATTGGGAACTAATCAGGAGAGGAATGACATTATCCTGAAAAGTATACAGTTTGGGAAAAGATGATGCAGGAGATTAGGAATTGACAAAGGGCAAGGAAGATCAACCAGCCTTCTTTGAAAAAGAAACAATTGTTCACTATGATTAAATATTCATATACAAGGGTACAGAAGTTAACAATGAGCATATTAAGAGCAATTGGTGGAAGCACAAATCTGTTAAATTCTTACCTGGGAAGCATAAACTGCTTCAAAATACAATTTGAAATATTTCTGTAAAAAGAACTGAAATATACTGAAGAGGAATTAATCTGTAAAAATGTAGAGCTAGGTACAGCTAGTTAGGTTTAATGGCATTTTACTATTCCAAAACTCTTAAAACTATCAATGGCAAATGAATTTAGTCTAGAACACAGTATTAATCTATAGTATGATCCCAAGGTGAACACAAGAAATAGGAGCAGGGATAGACCACATGGCCCATCGAGCTAGGTCTGCCATTCAATAAGATCATGGCTGATCATGGGCTTCAACTCCATTTTCCTGCCCGCTCTTCATGTCCCTTAGTTCCCTGAGGGGCCAAAAATATGTCTATCCCAGCCTTAAATGTATTCAACGATAGAGCATCCACAACCCTCTGGGGTAGAGAATCCCAAAATTCACAACTCTTTCAGTTAAGTAATTTCTCTTTATCTCAGCCCTAAATAATTGGCCCCTTAGCCTGAGACTATGTCTCCGTATTTTAGATTCCCCAACCAGCGGAAATAATTATGACAGCTAGGGAATTTAATTCAATTAACAAATAAATCTGGGATACATAGATACCAGTAATGGTGACCATGTAACTATTGGGTTGTTGTAAAAACCCATCCGGTTCATTATATGCTTCAGGGAAGGACATCTGATGTCCTAACATGGTCTGGCCTATATGTGACTCCAGATCCACAGCAATGAGGTTGATTCTTAACGGCCTTTTAAAATGGCCAGAAAACCACACAGGTAAGGGCAATTGGAGATGGGCAATGTATCTAGCCTTGCCAGTGATGCTCACATCTTATGAATACGTTAAAAAAAAACTCCAAAAATCCCCTATAGAGGGAACCAAGCTGAATCTGATGCTGGATTAGAGCATGCCTCTGCTCTAAAGCGTGCAAAAGCTTTCAGTGAATTAGAACGAGTTCTGTTCCTTTGTCACTGATCACGTAAATCCAGACCATTATGTTATATGCTTAGGGATGATGAACAAAGAATCCAGGAATCTTTGATCAAAGATTTGAACTAAAAATACTTTTGGGTGCCAGACGAAATTTTGATATGTAAGTACTTTCCCCCCACAAACATCCTTCCATCAAATGGGAATGAATTATTTCAAACTTGGACACTACTCAGTGAGTAAACTTAAAGCAAATGTTTTTTTTTCTTCCCTAAGAAAAAGCTGTTTTAGAGACAAAGCAAATTGCAATAAAAATATGTTTCTTTAACTTGCACGTGGTTGGCCACCAGAATAGGCAGGGCTGTTGACCAGGAGGTGCTGCAAGGTGCCTGGTCCGGTTTATTGGTTGGGACACACTAACATAGATACGGCATGATGTCCAACAAAAAACGGGTGTGCAGAAACATTTTGCTGGGTTCTGCTCAGATAATATCAGGATGCCCAAAAATTCACTCTGGCAAGTCTTGGTGAGGTGAGTGCAAATCATGAAGGGGGTTGGAGCCTAAGAAGTCAACGGCTGAAAGACTTCTTTGCTGGACCCAGAGGAATACTCTTGCTTCTCCTGGCCCAATGAAAGTTTTACTCTTATCTGTAAAGTTTCTAATTCTGGTCCGTCAAGCTTCTGCACCAGATGCTTCACCCAGTTGGCAGTTTAAATGCCTTTAGGGTCCAGTGTATCTTGTGGAACCCCGATTTCCATGTATTCATTAGGCTCTCATCTGAGGCAGCCAGACGCCTCAGCCACCCAAGAAAACAGTGTTGTTAAAATGGCCAAGTGTGCCATGCAGGTGTACCACTTGGATTTTAGTTCTCCTTTCGCCTGGATTCCATAAAGCAGAAAGTTAAAATCCCCCTTGTAGTTTGATAGTGATTGTTGAGGATGTAGCTAAAGTTATTTGTAGGCAGTCTCAAAATTCCTCAAAATGCTAAGCTTCATTGTTATTAAAGCAAAAACAGTCCAATTATGGCATGTGAATCTTACCCTTAGGAGGGTTTAATGGCACAAAGTACGATTTAATAAGTTATAAATTGTTGTTAGAGTATAATCTTCTCTGGTCCAGCAATTAATATTCAGCTCTGTCAACATCTGGGTTCAAGAAAAAAAGCTTGAATCTGCAGTTACTGAAATAAATTCACAAAGCTGCTAAGCAACAGAACACAAAGCTTAACACATTGATGCTCAATTTGTTAAACGTGTAGGTTCTGATGCAGACCACTGCGATTTAAGCTTCTTGCATTCAAATGGTTATGAGTGATTGTGTGATTTGTACTATTTCTAAATGTAGAGTAACAGCATTAGAAAAAAATAATGCCTACAGGTAGCTTTGAGCTATGATTAGAATGGTCCTAGAAAAAAATGTCAAAACAGTTGCACTGCATATTAGACAGTATAAAAGTCCCAGTTTTGTGGCTCTGGCAAATTTTGTGCTAGGAAAGCTAGCTGGAAATACAGTACAAAAGTTTGCCGGGTTAGAATATTTGAATAATTAACATATTTCCTGCACTCTTCAGCTTTGTGCTGGCAGCCAGCTCAATGGGCATGGAGGAAATATACAAAAGATCAAATTGAAAGGTATATTCTCACTTAAAATGTAAGTGGCTGCATATAGAGGAAAATATCAAAAGTATAAAATGGTCTTTACTATTTGTTAACCTTTGTCAGGGATGTTGGCTCTAGTCTGTTGAGCTGATGCCACCTTTGCTTGAAGCCACCTTTCCTCTGCGAAAGTCATAAATGTATAATTTCTTGCAAACAAGAACTCCAACGCTTACTTGATGTATCCGTGGCAGATGACTCTGATTTAACATGCCCACCTTTGGCTCCCTCCCCTTTCTCTTCCATATGCTGCCCCTCAGTGACATCATCCAAAGACATACTGTCAGGTTCCACATGCTCGCAATTGTTGCCCAGCTTTACCCCTCCACTGTCCCATGTTGTCAATTTGCTTATCCAATCTCCAGTCCTGGATGACCTCTGGTTTCTTCCTGTTAAAAATATTGGGGGGATCTAAGCCATCGTCTTTGGCCCCTGTCATAAACTGTAAACCCAGAGTCTGTCAAGGATCTGTCCTTGACTTTCTTGTCTTTTACATGCTACCCCTTGACATCATTCTCAGATCAGGTGACCCACTGGTACTATCAGTTTTGTCTCTCCGCAATTATCTCAGTGCCTTTGCCACCGATTACATCCAACACCCCTGCAAATGTCTCAGGTTGAACCAGACTGTTTGGTAACCTTGTTGTATTTTTTGAACTCAAGTGAAACTTCTGACCCTTATCCTTTGCATCACAAAAAAAGTTACATCCAATTCCATAACTTTGCCTGTCCCTGCCACTGCCTCAGCCCGTCTACTGCAGAACTCTCATCCTATACCTTTGTCACTTCCAGACTACTGCAACACTCTCCGAGTCAGCCTCCCATCCTCCACCCTGCATAAACTTTGGCTCATTTCAAGCTCTGCTGCCTATATTCTATCATGCACCAATCACTTATTGCTCACCTATCACAGCTGTTGTTACTGGCTTACATTAGCTCCTGTCCCCTAACAATGCCTCACATTTAAAATTGTCATCCTTGTGTTCAAATCCCTCCACAGCCTTATCCCTTCCCATCTCTGTAGCCTTCGCCAGTACTCCAAGAAATCTGCATTATGCTAGCTCCAGCATCTTTTTAACTCCCCACTCCCATCATTAGCAACTGGTTAGGCCCAATGCTCGAATTGTTATTCCTTTCCTTTCTACTCCTTTGGTCCTCCTTGAAACCTACCTCTCTGGCCAAGCTTTTAGTCACCCCCATCGATATTTCCTCCTTTGAATCAGTGTTAATACTGGTGTGATTAGGCACTCTTGCCTCTAAGTCAGGTTCCAGGTTCAAGTCCCACTATAGGTCATGAGCACAAATATCAAGGCTGAAACATCTGTGTCAGAAGAGGTTTTATCATTCTGATCAGATGTTAAATTGAGAACCTCTCTGCCCTCTTAGATGGATGTAAATGATCCCATGATATTACCTGGGTGTTATCCCCAATATGCTAATATTTATCTCTCAATCAACATCACTAAAACAGATTATCTGATCATTTTCACATTGCTGTTTGTGGGAGCTTGCTGTGTGCACATTGGTTGCTGCGTTTCCTACAAGTTTCAACAATGACCACACTTCAAAAGTATTTCATTGGCTATAAAGTGCTTTGTTTCATCTGGTGGTCATGAAAAACATTATATAAATTCAAGGTTTTCCTCGGTCTTAGGGGGGTTTTCCTAGCCACAGACTCCATCTTTAACAGAGGCACTTATAGTAGCTACAACGATAACTTGGTTGATGTATGGAAACAACTGCCAGTTTTTCTCTATGGGCAACATTTTCCCCCTGTTTAGGGGGGGAAATGTTGCCCATAGAGAAAAACTGGCAGTTGTTTCCATACATCAACCAAGTTATCGTTGTAGCTACTATAAGTAGCTATAAGTAGGGAGGGGGGGCGGTGAAGGAGCGCTCCAATCTCCCTGAGACAAAGTGCTGCCTCAGGGAGATCAGTTCCCAAAGTGAAAAAGTAATTCTGTCGAAAATTTCATTTACCATCCATGTCCCCTCATATGACAATGAAACACGAGATGGGACATGGACATAACTTTAAATAAAAGTGAATCTTAATTTTTGAATTCAGTCATGAAACCTCATCCCGCCAGTAGATGAGGTTTCATGCTTTTTCAGGTGGCTGCCAGCACTCCTGACCTGCCCGCTAACCTTAAGGTTGGACAGGCAGGTCCACTAATTGGTTTAATTGTTTTTTGAATGGCCTCAATAGGCCGTTGACAGGTCGGCAGGCGCACAGCTGACTCGGCTGCGCCTCCGCCGACCTGAAAATGTAAATGACGCGGGGTGATGTCAGGAGTTCTGCCCAACATCATTCCGCGCCATTTTACACATCGGCGAGCGGGCCCCGCCCCCACCGGGAAAATTCTTCCCTATGTCTTTATTGGGAAGTACCAGACTTCTGTTTGGTACTCCCTCTTGAAAAAACCTAAACTCAAATTTGTAAGCAACTTGATATATAAAACGCATCCTACCAACCAATACTATTGGACCATTGGGCTGTGTCTCCCTGAACTAGCTGTTGATTTAGTAACAAAACTCGTGAGTTGGCATTAAAATAAAATCCACTTTGAAAAGTCTAATTATTAACAACATAGAGGGAGGAATAAAGTCTGTTTATAGTTCATTATAGATCTCACCATGGTCACACTTACAGGATCCAAGAGAAGTGGAATCTACAGCTTTCAACTGGCAAATGGAAAACCTAACTCCACTGAACTTTGTAACCAGCAATAGTGTTAAAAATAGACATGAGGCAGGAACTGGTTCTACACGACACTGAGAAATACATTACAAAGATTGAACTTTGATTATTTTTAAAACAAAAATAGTAAACGTTGGGCCGCTGATCTTTAAAACCCACTTAGGAAATGGCAACTCGTCTGGGGCAGAATTTAGCCCTCGATGGGCGAGCGGGCCCCACTGGCACGGCGGCGGGTGGGCAGCCGACCCCTGCTGCCGAAACGGGGCCCGCCACCATTTTGAGTGGGCGGGTCTTAATCGCTATGCGCTTCCTGTGCAGGGGGAAGAGGGAATCTCCAACTGTCAAAGTGCGCTCTTTCGCGCATATGCGCGAAAGAGCGCACTGCTCCCTGAGGCAAAATGCTGTCTCAGGGGGTTTACTGACAGGTAAGAAAAGTCAAAAAATAGAGAAATATTAAAATTATTAACATGTCCCCCTCATGTGACAATGTCACACGAGATGGAACATGTTAATAAGAAACACGTTTATTAAACTTTTAAAAAACGGACATGAAACTTCATCCCACCAGTGGATGAAGTTTCATGAATAATCTGGAGCCCACTGGGGCTCCTGGCCTGCCCGCCAGCCTTAAGCTTGGAAGGGTAGGGTCTTTAACAAGGTTAATTAGCCTGTCAATGGCCTTAATTGGCCATTGACAGGTCGGCGGGCGGACAGCTGATTTTGCTGTCCGCCCGCCTTCCTAAAGATTTAAATGGACCGGGATGATGTTGGGGGTTCCTCCCGATGTCATTTTCCCCTCGGTGAGCGGGCCCCGCCCCCAAATTGCCAAGGGGAAAATCCTTCAGCTGTTCTCTCAAGAGATAATGGTAGACCTGCTCTGTATTCTACCAGTTTCTGTTTTTGCTTGAGATTTCCAGCATCATCCTTTGCTTCAATCTCTTTTCTTTTTGTTTTGGAATACAGTTTAATGGGTAATATTGAATATATACTCTTGCAGAACCACAAAACTAACAGCTTTGAGAAATATAGTACATGCATTGGGAATTTTTTCTCACATTTTCCACATGTAGTTTAGTAATTTCTGGATACGATTATGCTACAAAGCAGCTACTTCATTAGCAACACATCATATTGGGCTAAAATCTGCCCTAGACTAAAGGGAGATCTAAACTCAGATAATCTTGCTGTTAACACTAGAATTCCAGGGAATGAGAGTCAATTAAACAATATTTTATCTAAACCAGAAGGGAGGACCTCCTGCACTGCTGCTCAAGTAAGGTGAACTTTTGGTCTCTGCTTTTCTATTTTAATTCATTCGTCACTTATTATGAAAAAAGTAAAAGAAGCCCTAGACAAAAGTTACTGCATGCGAAAAATAGAAATTCTTCTTTATTTATCAGTGTAATTCCTTTACAAAATCAAGTGATTCCTTTCCTCAGGATTCATTGGAAAATTCTTGAACGTAAAACAAGTAGCTTTTCAAGGTTAATTTATCTGAGAGAAGATATTAGTTCTGGACTGTCTTTTTAAATTGAACATTAAACTTCCAACAGTTCTTGAAACATTAGTGAAGTGTTTGCGCTCCTTCAAACTATCCTCCCGACTGCCACCCCGACCACCCGATTTCCCCCCGACCACCTGACTACCCCCCATGAAACCCTGACCACCACGCCTGACCCAACCACCCCTCCGACCTGACTCCTCTACCCTCCCAACCACACACTGATCCCAGACTAGCCCTCGCAAAGACCCAACTAGCCGCCTTGACCTGACTACCCCCGAACCAACTATCCCGACCACCCAACTAACCCCCAACACCTGCCCAACCTGACTACTCACTTACCCACCTACCCCTACCCACTTCACCCATGTCGTCCACCCAACTACCCACCTCACCCACCCACCTATTTGCCCACCTCATCCATCTATTCCCTACCCACTTACCCATCTACTCCTTACCCTACCCACTTACCCACCTCACCCACTCACTCAATGACATTCGAACTGGACCATTAAACTTACCATATAGCAGCTAGAGTCATAAAAAGGGTGCGTGCCCCGTCTTCCCTCAACTATACTCTGTTCTAATGGCATTCCCCGGGGGGAATGTCACAGATTTCTGTGAAAGTCGGGTTTGGAAGCCTCCAGTAGAAATGTGCAGCAGCATCGAGTTGGTGGAATTTACAAACGCAGTGACAATCCGATGATCACTAACGCTGCTCGAAAGAACCGGGCCATGCTATCTTATTAGGATACTGCCCTGGTTTCTATTTAAAGGAGGACTCTAGCGCGTCGCTCATTTTCATTTCATGTATCCAAATTGAAATGTTTATTGTCCTAACTAATCCTGCAAGGAATCAGCTGGCAACACAATACAGCATTAAATTAATTACAGCAGACACCACATTCTGACTGACTGGGAACCAATGTAAAATTTACAATGATTTGGAATTCCTCTAAGCTTTAGAGCTGCTCAATGTTGTACGTCAAGCAGCTGTGAAGTTGGAAGAAATCAACAAAAATTACAGTTGAGACGGGGCTAAAACAAAGTCCAGAAGATTAAACTGAAATACTCCTCTCTCTGCTGTTATTAAGATTCTACATGAAATGAGTCTGGGCACTACTGACTCAATTTTTGATAGCCACAGCACATACAGGGTAGAACTTAATGCCCTTTGCAGAGGTGAGTTTGGAGATGAGGGGCATTTAATCGGGCAGGTGGGTGCCGGCTGAGGACCCTACCACCTTCCTCTCTCTGCCCTGATTCAATCCGTGGCGGGAAGGCTTATGGGCAGCCTTTCCACCCCAACACCAATTGAAAGCCCTTATGTGATCAACTAATGCCCACTTAAAAGCCTCATTTTGCTGCCGCTGGTAATCAACTAGCAGCAGACAGGGCAGTAGCCATGCAGGAAGCCCGAAAAACAAACCATCTGTTTGTGGGCTCCGGGGGAGTTCCCTCATTGTCAAGCAGTGTCTAATCGACCAAAATTGGGAAGGGGGTGGACCTGCTGAAAACCATTCCCTGCCATTTCATCTGGCCAACTGCCACCCTCCCCCCACCAAGCCACTGACCCTCTCCACCCTACCCTCACTCACCTGTGGCCTGGGTCCCTTGCTGATTCCAGGCATCTGGTGGGAGCATTGCCAGCAGCTACCACCGTTCTCACTACCTCTGCCTGTGATGGACAGCTGCCAGCCTCTGATTGGCCGGCAACTCTTCCGTGGCAACTTAAGTGCCTGATTGGCACTTCATACAGTGGGCCTTCCTAAAGGTGGTTATTTCCGGCTCTCCAGCTAGCAGGGGAGACCCCTGTTGCCTGGATTAAATGCCGCGCACAATAATTGTTTACCAATTGCCAGTAACTTGCTTAACTGCCTTGGCAAAGCTGTAAGGAAAGTTCGGGTGATTAACGCAAGTATCAAGACTGGTGCAGTAGATGGTGTTTTTCCAAGGAAGAAGTTAAGGAACATTATTGGCTAAAATAAAAGATCCTTTTGTCTGCACCTGATAATGTTGTACCTGTTGAAAGAGTCCTTTGTGATGATAATGGGGTAGAAATGGAAAAGTAGTTGGTTCTCAGATTTAACATTCATTTTGAAAAGCACAAAATTTAAAAAATATATATAAATGAAAAACACACATATTCCTGAACTCTAATAGTGAAATAACTTACAGCTGTGCAATTATTGAGCTTTAAATACATTAATAAGGTTTTGTTGTAACACTTGGCTTTGCCTGATATGAAAATGATACCCAGTGTGCTCAAGGCCATGATGAATGGATGCTTTTTCATTCGTTGTTGAACGAGTGTTTTAAATATGCAAATCTTTAGTTTCAACCTCATAAATGCTCAACCATTAACTCTTTCCCTCTCATTGACACAACTGTTGAAGCACAAAATATTTCTCTACAATTCACCTAAAGAGCAGCTTCAACTGGTTTCAGCCATCCTTCATCAGCTACTTAGTGCTTGAACAAATGCTTCATGGTGAAGCACCTAGTACTTCAATTCTCAAGTCATTTTACCTTGATCTGCTCAAATTCTTCAGCTTTAGATACAAGAGCAAAAATGTCTGCTTCAGTCTTGTGAGCACTGAACAGCTCGTTGAAAGTCTGGAAATGAAAGGCAAAAAGTTATACATAAATTAACCAAGTTGGGTGCTTCATTTACGTAACAACTTATAAAGATTTTGGAGTGATTTTAAAAACCTAGTCATCACAAGAAAGCGTGGAAATAGTTGAAAAGAAATTCCTTGATAGTAGTTGCAGGTTGGTACCAAATTATTGTTAAATGAAATGCTAGAACTTTGCAGAGATATTGGGCTAGATTTTTAGACCCTGCTGGGGGCAGGGACAAATATGAATGGGCATGGAATTTTATGTCACTGGCTTGTGTGCCAGTTCCCTGGCTCCACTTTCCGGGAGGCGGAATGTTGGGGAGTGTGGCAGCAGGCCACATTTCAACTTTTCTCTCACTCGTGATGGTGGTGGTGGGGGCAGTGGGGGGGATGAGCAAATTTCAGAAAGATAAGGTTTGGCGCAACATTAAATGTGAATTTCAAAAAAAAAGCTGACGTATGATTAGAAACAAAAAAAAACCACAAGAAATTGATAATTAAAATGAGTAATAAATAAAGGCAACTATTCAAGTGTGAAAGAGTGACAGTGTGTATGTTGAGCTCAACCCATGTGACAGGGTGCTCGCTCACCCTCACCCACTGTGAGAATGCCTGTTGGTGTGTGGGGGTGTGGGTGAATGAGAACCCTAGGATAGGGAGTGAGCCAGACACACAATCTCCTCTCCTTATTACGCACTCCCTCTCTCACACACATGCATGCACAGGCATGACCATCTCCAACAAGGGAGAATCTAACCATCTCCCCATGACATTCAACGACATTACCATCGCTGAATCTCCCACTATCAACATCCTGTGGGTTATCATTGACCAGAAGCTGAGCTGTGGCGACAAAAGCAGGTCAGAGGCTAGGAATCATGTGATGAGTAACTCACCTCTCGACTACCCAAAGCCCATCTATAAGGCACAAATCAGGAATGGATGGAATACTCCCCACTTGCCTGGATGAGTGCAGCTCCCACAACACTCAAGAAGCTTGACACCATCCAGGACAAAGCAGCCCGCTTGCTTGGCACCACATTCACGAACATTCACTCTCCATCACTGACGCACAGTAGCAGCAGTGTGTACCATCTACAAGATGCACTGCAGGAATTCACCAAGGCTCCTTCGACAGCACCTTCCAAACCCATGACCACTACCATCTAGAAGGGCAAGGGCAGCAGATAGATGGCAATACCACCTTCCTGGAAGTTCCCCTCCAAGTCACTCACCATCCTGACTTGGAAATATATCACTGTTCCTTCACTGTCACTGGGTCAAAATCCTAGAACTCCCTTCCTAACAGCACTGTGGGTGTACCTACACCACAGGGACTGCAGTGGTTCAAGAAGGCAGCTCACCACCACCTTCTCAAGAGCAATTAGGGATAGGCAATAAATGCTGCCCCAGCCAGTGAAGCCCACATCCCGTGAATTAATTAAAAAAAAAACATTAATCCCAAAACCATCAACTACAACCAGTCCCATAAATCTGCTTCCAATCATTAGTACAGTGATGGAAACTCCGTCAGATTCAAGGTTGTTATGGAAAAGGACAAGGATGGGCCAGAACTCAGAGTTCTAAATTGGGGGAAGGCCGATTTTAATAAGATCAGATATGATTTGGCCAGAGTGAACTGGGAGCAGCTACTTTTAGGTAAATCTGCGTCAGAGCAGTGGCCTATTTCGATCCCTTCCCCCCGCTAGGGCAATCTGTCACTTGCTCATCTTGCTTTCTACCCTTAATGTCACCATTAGCACATCCTTTAGCTAATATCACCACCGTCAACACCCCTTTGTCCTTTTGTTTATGAGATCTTTGGCAATCTCTTCTTTGCCTCCACCTATCACTGGCCCTCCATCCAGCTCCACCTGTCCCACCGCACCCCCTTAAACAGCTTATGTTTCATCACATTTCTATTTCTCTTTAGTTCTGATGAAGTCATACGGACTTGAAACGTTAACTCTGTCTTCCTCTCCACAGATGCTGTCAGACCTGCTGAGTTTTTCCAGCAATTTTTGTTTTTGTTACTGAGGTGGGACTCATTCAAGAAGGAAACAGGGAGAGTACAGGGTCAACTTATACCAGTAAAGACAAAGGGTGGGGCCAACAAATCCAGGGAACCCTGGATGTTGAGGGATATACAGGATTGGATAAAGAGAAAAAGGGAGGCTTATGGCAGATACTGAGGGGTCAAAACAGTGGAAAACCTAGAGGAGTATAGAATGTGCAGGGGGTAACTTAAAAAGGAAATTAGCAGAGCAAAAAGGGGCATGAAAAAAAACACTGGCAGGTAAAATAAAAGAAAATCCAAAGTTATTTTACAAGTACATTAGCAGTAAGAGGATAACTAGGGAAAGAGTAGGGCCCATTAAGGACCATAGTGGTAATTTGTGTGTGGAGCCGGAAAACTTAGGTAGGGTTCTAAATGAATACTTTGTGTCGGTGTTCACGGGCGAAGGGGATGACGTGGGTATGGAAATCAGGCAGAAGGGCTGTGATATAATTAAAGAAATTAGCATAGAAAGGGAGGAGGTTCTAAGTGGTCAGGCAGGCTTAAAAGCAAATAAATCTCCAGGCCCGGATGAAATGTATCCCAGGCTATTGAGTGAGGCAAGGGAGGAGATAGTAGAGGTACTGGCAATAATTTCCAATACCTCTTTGGCCACAGGAGAGGTGCCAGAGGACTGGAGGACAGCCAATGTGGTACCGTTATTCAAGAAGGGAGGAAAGGATAAACCAAGGAACCACAGGCCAGACAGTCTAACCTCAGTGGTGGGGAAACCACTGGAAGCAATTCTGAGGGACAGAATTAATCTACACTTGGAGAGGCAGGGATTAATCAAGGACAGTCAGCATGGTTTTGTTAAGGTGAAGTCATGTCTGACCAATTTGATTGAATTTTTCGAAGAGGTGACCAGGTGTGCAGATGAGAGCAATACATTTGATGCAGTCTCCCTTGGACTTTAGCAAGGCTTTTGATAAGGTCCCGCATGGGAGGCTGATAACGAAAGTAAGAGCCCATTAGATCCAAAGCAATTTGGCAAATTGGGTCCAGAATTGGCTGAGTGGCAGGAAGCAGAGGGTGATGGTCGAGGGGTGTTTTTGTGACTGGATGCCTGTGTCCAGTGGGGTTCCGCAGAGATCAGTGTTGGGTCCCTTGACGTTTGTAGTATATATAAACAATTTAGACTTGAATGTAGGAGGATTGATCAGTAAGTTTGTAGATAACACGAAAATTGGTGAGGTGGTAAACAGTGAAGAGGATAGCCTTAGATTACAGGAGGACATAGACAGGCTGGTCAGATGAGCTGATCAGTGGCAAATGAAATTTAATCCGGATAAGTGCGAGGTGATGCACTTGGGCAGGACAAACAAGGCACGGGAATACATGAATGGTAGGACGCTGCGAAGTACTGAGGATCAGAGGGATCTTGGTGTGCTTGTCCACCAGTCCCCTAAGGTAACAGGACAGGTAGATAAGGTGGTTAAGAAGGTATATGGGATACTTGCCTTCATTAGCCAAGGCATAGAATATAAGAGCAGGGAACTAATGCTGTATAAAACGCTGGTTAGGCCACAGCTAGAGTATTGCGTGCAGTTCTGGAATCCGCATTATAGGATGTGATTGCACTAGAGAGAGTACAGAGGAGATTTACCAGGATGTTGCCTGGCTGGAGAGTTTTAGTTATGAGGAGAGATTGGAAAAACTGGGGTTATTTTCCCTGGAGTAGAGGAGATTGAGAAGGGGCATGATTGAGGTGTATAAAATTATGAGGGGCATAGATAGGGTAGGCAGGAAGGAACTTTTCCACTTGGTGGAGGGATCAATAACCAGGGGGCATAGGTTTAAGGTAAGGGGCAGGAGATTTAGAGGGGATGTGGGAAGAATTTTTCCACCCAGAGGGTGGTGGGAATCTGGAACTCACTGCCTGAAGAGGGTGGTAGAGGCAGAAACCCTCATAACATTTAAGAAGTATTTGGATGTGCACTTGTGATGCATTGGAATACAAGGCTATGGGCCTAGTGCTGGAAAACAGGATTAGAATAGTTTGGTACCTGTTTGACCTGCGCAGTCTCGATTGGTCAAAGGGCCTTTTTCTGTGCTGTAGATCTCTATGACTCTATGTGTCGTTCACAGTCATATCAAGTGACAGTTACTCCTATCAGTTTGGGTTCTGCCAGGATCAATTGGTTTCAGATTTCATGACAGCTTTGGTCCAAACATGGACAAAAAAGTGAATTCAAGAGGTGAGCTGAGGGACTGCTCTTGACCTCAAGGCAGCGGTGGCATCAAGGAGTCCCAGGGAATCTGAAGTCACTGGATAATTTTCAGTCAGTTTCACAGTCTGACCAATTAATTATGCAAATATGCACAGTCATCACCATTAAACTGGGTGCAATCGATATTGTACTTATGCCAATCAAGTTTATTTTGTTCAATTCAAACCAATCAACTCAGGTGACGGGCACGTGTAAAATATGAAGATAGAAAACCTGCACAAGTTGTTTAACTCTTACTTTTAAGGAAAAGCAACCTGATACTCAGTTCTGTGTCTGACCTCAGAACCATGGAGCTGTATTGGACATTGACAGCAACAACTCTGATTTGCCACGATGCTCACTGTTAACTAATTAATTTACTGACAAATTTTCGTGTAAATTTATCACTGGAATGCAACTCTCTGCCAAGAAAATCCAGGCCATTTGTTTCAACAAACAGTTCAACAGTTATTGAACTAAGAGCTGTCTTTGTGACAGAGCACTTTTTTATCCTAATGGTTAAATAGTAAAGAGAGCCACATCTGTATTGATGGATTAAATCCTGTCTCTCCTAAAAAAAAATGGATAAATCTGATATAAAAGTGGCAATTATCATATTACATTGATGTTTGTTAATTGGGCTGTCATGATGCAAGTGCAAATATCCCAATTAATCGATGAATTAATCAAACTCTTAGCAATCATATAAGAACCCTACGGGTTTCTGAAAAAAAAGTGATAAAGAGAAATATTTCTTAGAATCTGCACTAATTAATGACAAAGGGGAATTGTACATTTCATCCTGGATTTCACTGATAACTAATTAAAAAGCATTCCCTTACAAAACATAGTAGAGGGAATTCTCCAGAACAATTCCAGATTCATGGTTTTCAAATTGTTAAGTCACATAGGCATGTACATCATGTAGAGCAGCCTGTTAAATCCATACCTCAATAGTATTGTATTGAATATAGTAGTGACTGGCAGTTCTACCAAGATCTGTTATTGAAAAATAACCAGTCCTTTCTTCAAAACGAACCATCATGGCTTTGTCTAGTTTTCGGCCAGCCTCAATGACTAGCTCTTCTCTGTATTTTTCCAATCCAGGGTCCATCTGAATGGGGGATAGAAGTGAACACAATTAGGATGAAAGGGTGGGGTCAGATAAAAATAAATGGTACTTAGCAGACAATAAATAAACTTTACCATTATACTTCTACCCTTGTAATTTAAACCAACAGGCGAGTTTTTCTTTCCTTCTTTCCTGTACCCACATTGAGGATTAATCACTCCTTCCATTACAATGAAATAGATTGGGATTTCATGTCAACTGAAGCATGGCAGCTGTTTTGATGAGACACTGAGCACTGAACCACTAAATGCTAATTCACAGTATTTCTAATACTCTACTGCCAAACAAACAGAATAAATGCATTGGGTTCAGTCACAATGACAGTACACATACTTGCTTTTGTGGGTCTATAATAACAAAACAAAGAATTTAAAGAACTTAAAGGAATGCTCTGATCTGTAAAGTACTTCCACAGACAAATATTTGTTTTTAGGTTGTAATTTGTATTAGATGAAGGAGGAGAAAACACAAGTACACTCTAATTTTATCTGCTTTCTACCTGGTGAGCTTTGTAATTGATCCCATAGGCTAATGGGTTTGCCCTCGTCCGCACATAAAGGTAGGTGTAGCTCAGCCATTTCACTGCTTCTTCGACATTAGTTACCGTTCCCAAGGCTATCTGGAAAGAAAAGTCACGAAAGGCAAAATGAATAACCATTGGGGACAAGGTTGCAGAAAAGTACAGGTAATAATTCTGATGACTTTTCAAGCATACATTTGATTGTAGTTTACTTATGTAACAACAAACATTTCATTTCAAAAACCTTAATTGCTTTCAGATGTTTTGAGTCCAGGAAGCTTGATCTGCACAATAGTTTACAGGCCAATGTCCAGGAAGCTTGATCTGCACAATAGTTTACAGGCCAATGTTAAGCTTCTATTAAAATCTGACCTTTCCTCCTACATGTCACCATATGCTCAGCCCCATAGGATACGTACTTCATGGTGGCTTCTAATCACTAGCCTTTTGAAGTTAGACTTTGCAGCTCTTTGGTCTTTCCAACAAGTTCCTCCCAATGGCCAGTTACTGTCCAATCATGTGCCATTGGCCAGTTTGCATTAAGTTATGCTGCAAAGATTGTGACCACTTATTGGAACTGACCAGATATCAATCAAGTCCATGTCTCTTGAATGTAGGGTAATAGTCATAAATACGTGTCCCACTTTTCAATCCATATCTTCTGGCGATTTCACTAATATTGACATTTGGCTTTTGATTCATATCCTTCTGGCATTGAGGCCCTGAATGTTATGAATCATAATACTATATGCATCTTCTTGTACTTGAGCCTTGATTTGTCAGGCTCACCCTGCCAATAGTTCTTTTAGCTTTGGCTACACATATATAGTCTTTTGCTATCTCAATAAATCTTGCTACCAAGGAAATTTCCCGACTCGACAGAAACGCCTCAGTATAAAGTGCCCCAATACACACAACTCCGGTGGGGGGAGGGGGAGGAGGCTGGATGGAGTAGGGCCGCCCGGCCTGGAAGCAGAGCGTCAGCAGCCACAGGGACGGGTGAGTGCCAAGGCAGGCTGGTTAGAAGACCCGCCTCAGTTCTCTGGGATTTCATCCCAGTTGTGTTAAAAGATTTTAGGCCGTCTATCCCTTACCCCTCACATCTCACCCACTCCCCATGGTGCCTTATATCTTCCATTCAAACTCATGCTCCCTCAACCAAACCACCATGGTCCCTTATACTCTCCAAGCCAATTGAATGCCAATTCATACTCCCCAATGGCCCCTTAAATTCTGCATGTCAACGATGCCCCTCCAATGCCCATTTACCTAATATGCACTGAGCTATATAATAACAATGGCAAGAGTGGAACTGGTGAGAGAAAAAAAAACCCCATTCACAAATCTCTTTTTGAAACAAAAACTGCTGTTCCTACTGTTACATTTTAATACTGGCACTGCCGATAACTTTTCAAAGATTAATTAATACACAGGTAGGTGCGGAGGTGATTGAACATTGCAGCTTTTGTTTTATTTTTCTTCAGCAGCCGAACTAACAAGATGGATTCTATGATTCCATAATGCACTAGCTTGCAAAGTACAGCAAAATAAACAAGACATACAGTACATAACATATTCCTACCCCCTTACTGGAAATGTCAGTTCAACAAAACATTTGCTGAATTAGGGAAAGAGGGAAGATTGCATCTATTCCTGGCTGAAACCTGGGGATTATCCTGCCCCCCCGCCCCCCCCCAAAAAAAACTATGGGCGCGCCTTAACTATAACTCAGGCGCACAGGAGGTCTTCTCCCCCCCGGTGTGGGTTACGGCAGATGTGTGGTACTTTTACAGAGTAATGTTCATTGGATATTGATGACAACTTAAGACTTGTTGTAGAATCTGAAGTTGTGTCTAATGCAGGTGAAGGTGAGGCGACTTCAACTTCAGTCAAGCGAGACTGAGGAGGTGAGACTAGAGATGGCATTGCTTGACTTGGAGACAGCTCAGTCGAAGCGGTGAAATCAGGCTCTTCAATAAGAGTTGTATCCTTAGATGGTGCTTGACTTGGCAACAGTTGGTCAACATGTCTCCACCAGGTGAGATCATTCGCAGTTTGGACTGTGTACGAAACAGGTCCTGCCTGAGCAATCACAGTAGCAGGAACCCATTCAGCTCTGGTGGCATAATTATGAGCTAGAACTTCTTGTCCAGAATAGAAAATTTTTGGCTTTGATCTTTGAGCTCTTCTCTTCACTTGGTCGTGCTGTTGATCTTGCACAACTTGTCATATTTTTGTTGGTCTCAGCAGATCAAAGTAAGTGCACAGTTGCCGTCCCATCAGTAGGAATGGTGGAGATGCTTTAGTCGTAACATGTAGCATGTTTTGGTATGTAGGCAGAAATGTCCAGGCGCTTTTGAATGGAGGAAATGTCCTTGTGCTGATCTTAAAGTGTGTTTCATGGTTTAAACAAATCTCTCTGCTAATCCATTGGCGGGTGGATGGTTGGTATGGTGCTGAGGTGATATGATGAATTCCGTTACTTCTCAAACTCCGGCAACACAAACTGAGGTCCATTGTTGGTCACAAGTTGTCTGGTAACCCGTAATGACTGAACATTTCTCTTAGCCTTTGAATTGTGCTCTCAGCTGTAGTAGAGGACATCATTGAAACTTCTGGCCATTTGGAATGAGCACCCACAACCACCATGAACATTGTTCCTTCAAATGGACCAGAGAAATTGATGTGGATGCGCTGCCAAGGGTTTTCTGGCCAATCCCATGGATGGAGGGGTGCCAACTGAGGTATGCTTCTCACAATCTGACATGAAGAACAAGATCTTGCCTTGTTTTCAATGTCATAGTCCAGGCCAGGCCACCAAAAGTAGCTTCTTGCAATCTCTCATGCGAGCTATTCTACAGTTTCCAGAATGCAGTTGGTCCAACACTGGTTTCCTCAATGTTGGTGGAATAATAACTCACATGGCCCAAGGCAAACATCCTGAAGTGATTGATAACCCCATCCTCCTGGAAACGTAAGGATGAAGGTCAGGGGAGACTTGGAAGTTCAGGAAGAGTTGCCGTGCATTACAAGGTCCATGACTTTAGACAGCGTTGGGTCCACTTGAGTGGCCTTTTTGGTTTGGACTGAAGTGATGGGTGTGTTCTGCACATGTGCAAAGTAGAAAATGTCTTTCTGAGCAGTGCCCACATGGCTGACTGGTAGGAGCAGCCTCGAAAGATCATTTGCATTGTCATGCAAAGTGGATTTTCGATATTTGATGTCATATGATGTCAGCACTGAACATCAATGCCCAACGTGACATCCTGCTTGCTGCTAAAGAAGGGATGCTTGTGTGTGGATCAAATATTGAGGCGAGTGGCTGATGATCAGTCAGCAGCATGAATTTCCGTCCAAACAGGTACTGGTGAAATTTATGGATTCCGTAAATGATTCCCAGCGCTTTGCATTCGATTTGAGCACATTGGCTCTCTGCTTTGCTTAAAGTCTGTGAAGTGAATGCTATGGACCTCTCCACACCTGAGGGCATTATGTGTGAAACAATGGCCTCAATTCCAAAAGGCGATGCATTACATGCAAGGTGTAGAGGTAAGGAGGGGTCAAAGTGCGTCAGTACCTTGGAATCTGTCAGCACTACTTTAGCTTTCTTGAACACAGCATCAGAGGCTTCTGCCCTTTTCCAGGCTTTGTTCTGACACAGAAGCTCATGGAGGGGTTTCAGCAGGGTCGCCAGCTGTGAAATAAATCTCCCATAATAATTCAATAGCCCTAAAAATGAGCAAAGCTGGCTGGTATTCTGAGGAGCTGGAGCATCCACAATAGCCTTGACTTGGAGGGTGCTTTGTGAAGCTCAGCAGCATCAATGATGTGCCCCAAATATTCCACAGAGGGCTGAAAACAACTCACATCTGTGAACCTGTCAGCCATACTCCTCTAGCCTTTGTCGGGTGGCATCAAGTTCTTGACATGATCCTCATCAGTCTTGGCCATTACCAAGGTGTCGTCAAGGTAACACTGAACTCTAGGCAACCCACTCTGGGTCTGGTCCATGGCCCTCTGAAACAAGGCTGGAGCTGATGTTATTCAAAAAGGCAAACGGCAATATCTGTACAGTCCCTTGTGTGTTGTGATGGTATGATATTCTTGTGACTTCTCATCAACGTGCATTTGTAAGCAGGCCTGGAATAGATCTATTTTGCTGAATTTCTGTCCGCCAGCCAGCAAAAAGGTCATCAATATGGGGAAGTGGATATTGTTCAGCACAAATGGGGTTAACAGTAACCTTGAAATCTCCACAGATGCATATAGAGCCGTTTTTCTTAAGCATTGGAGTGATGGATGTTGCCCATTCACTATGGAAGACAGATACCAAGACTTCTATCTTGACCAGACGCTCCAGGTCAGCTTCGACTCTTGGTCGTATGACATAAGGCACGGTTTTGATCTTCAGAAATTTGAATTGACAGTCAGCTTTGATATTCAATTTTACAGTAATTCCCTTCATGCTTCCCAAATCTAATTGAAAACAACAGCATGTGTTTTTTATAATAGCTATCAGACCGGTTTCTTCTTTTGCAATGCTGTGTACTTCTGCCCCGTTTAACCGGACCTTCTCAAGCCATGACTATCCAATTAAAGTTGCCTTTCACCACAAACAGTGGTAGCTTAGCAGTCTGTCCATTTAGTTCCACTTTAACTTCTGTTTCGCTCATCATAGGTACAGATTCCCCTGTATATGTTTTCAGGGCAATTTTTGCAGGCATTAAGGGAAGATGTTTAAGCTTCTCCTTATACATAGCATCTGGGACCAGAGAAACTGCTGCACCTGTATCCAGTTCCATACGTATTGGTTGGCCCTCCAGCAGCGGTGTTACCCAGTTAGCCCTATGGACCACCTGCCAATGACAAGATGTGGAGGGGCACTTCTTCTTTGGACTCAGTGTCACTCTGGTCCTCCCAGTCCTGCTGTATGACATGCAGATTTTTCCTCTTGTTACACCAAACTGCAGATTTCTTTTCCTCTGGTTTGCTTTTCTGATTCATTGTTTTTTTTTGTTTTTACAGGTACACTCAACGTGTCCCTTCTTGCCACACTGATAGCATTCAAGGCCTCTGCACCAACATTCAGATGGATGGTGACAACGGTAACATTCTTGGCTGCTTGCTATCTTGTGTGTACGCTCAACTGTCACGTTATGCACTTGAGTTGATGCACTCAGCAGCTGTGCTTCGTTTGCAGCCAGCTCCATGGAGACTGCAATCTCTAAAGCTTTCTGCAAAGTGAGGTTAACCTCAGTCAGGAGGCATTTCTGGATTGCTTCACTACAAAGACCACAGACCAACCTGTCACAGAAGGTATCGCTCAGTACTTCATTGAATTTACAATGCTCAGTGAGCTTTTTAAGCACTACAACATACTGCACAATTGTTTCCCCCTCTCGGTTTCTTTTGTGAAACCTAAATCTCTCTACTATGACAAGTGGCTTAGGGGAAAAATGTGTCTCCAGAATTTTTACAATGTCCTTATACGATTAGCTCTCATCACAGTTAAGAAAGTTGCCACCTTTCTATCATTTTCAATTCCATTTGCAAGGACCAAAAACTCCAAAAACATTCAGTGTAAGAACTCCACTGTTCAACAGTCTCATCGAAATGTCCCATGGATCCAGTAAGTGCAGTCATTTTCTGTCTTAAATGTATTTCCACTTTAAGAGCTTTTTTTACTTCAGGCCTTCTCTGCAGCTGTCAGCTTTCTATCTTTGAGTTTCCCATGCTTTTCTGGTTTTGGCAGGCTCCCAGCAAGCATGGCGTTCTTTTTCTAAGCTTTTGAAGAATCACTGTAGCAACCTCTCCGACCTCAAGGTGTTTTTTTTGTTTTGTTTTGCAATGTTTTTATTCTGCAGGTGTTGCTTTTTTTTTGTCTGCAACTAGCCAGTCCTCTTCCAGTAATTTTCCCATGCTTTTCAAGCTGGGGAGGATCCTAGCACTTGTGGGCCTTTTTTTTTAAACTCACAAAACTTTTAGAACTGCAGTAACTTTTCTTTGGACTTTGAGTTTCTTTTAACTCTGCAGGCCTTGTTGTTTTTGAACTTTGCACTTCGTGAGTATCACTGGGCATGCTTTTGTTTACTAGTAATTTCCTTTTACTAGCTCTTTCACTTTAGTTTCACTTTTCGAGTGGCATCACCGCAAGGGTCCATTGTTCTTGTCGCCAATTTGTTACATTTTAATGCTGGTGCTGCCGATAACTTTTCAAAGATTAATCAATATACACATAGGGGCGGAGGTGATTGAACATTGCAGTTTCCGTTTTATTTTACTTCAGCGACCAAACTAACAAGATGGATTCTGTGGTCTCATAATGCGCTGACTTGCAGAGTACGGCAAGCTAAACAAGGCATACAATACATCACACCTACAACCTAAAGTGTCAGACAGGCCATTAAGGTATCAATAACAGAGGTATCAAACACTTCACAACTCAATCTTGTTGCTGAAACATTGACAAAAGAGATCACATAAAGAACTTACTATAACCACTTAAAGATGCCAGTCAAGCAAAGTCAACAATTCACTTTAATTATCCAAATGGAACTCCATGCTGAGCTAATTATTTTACTGGCCAAGGCTCACAGCCAACCATTCATATTGTTCTGGCTCATTGGTTATTTACATAGTTGGGCATGATTGGGGGGGGGGGCATGAGTTAGCATGGACAGTATGAGGGGCCATGGGGAGTGGCTGGGGAACATGAGTTGGCATGGAGGAGGCATGGGGCTATGGAAAGATCATGGGGGTACGGGTAAGATCTTTTGAACTTACCTTTCAAAAAGTTCCCAAATCAAGACAATGGGTCATGGCTCCCCTGAGGGTCCACCAACCACAAGTCATGGAGAAGCAGGTCCAAATCCACAAAAATGGTGGGTTGCTAGGAGATGCCTCTCCCACAATGGAGATGGCCAGGTTGGGGGTGCAGGATGCGGGTTCGCTTCCCACACCAGTGAAAATTTGGGCTGTCGGAAAATTTGGGTGGGAATCCCAGAATTGGGTCCCGCCCACCATTTTTAAGTGGCTCTGAAGTCATTCTGACTCTGCAAAAATCTAGGCCTGAGCCTTTAGTCAACCAACAAATGCTGTGTTCAGGTTTCAAGGATCATAGCGCCTAAATAAAGCATCTTAATAGGATAAAAGAAATATTTCAGTAGAAATAGAATGCATTTTTATGCATTCTTAATTTCAGTTCAACTTCTGCATCATTCTGTCCTTGTGAAAAATTCAGATGGAACATAGCAGAAGAGCTAATTACAGGAGAAAAGCAGAAACTGCTATTGTGCATGGATCTGTATGCTGAACAGCTTTGGAAGAGTCAATTTTTGGGCCTGGACGTGGTGCTGTGCAGACATATTTCCAACTTCAGGCCCAATAACATTTTAGTCATGAGCTGTTGGCACTCCCCATGCCTCAAAAGGCAGTTCTTACATTTGAAGAGCATTCATTAGCAGCAGTCTAAAGTCGATCAAGACCACTCTGCAGTCCTCCTCGCTCCAAAGGAATGTCCCTTAAATATTATAAGAACATAAGAAGTAGGATCATGAGTAGGCTGTTCAGCCCCTTGAGCCTGCTCCACCATTCAATACAATCATGGCGGATCTGATCATGGCCTCAACTGCACTTTCCTGCCTACGCAGCATAACCTTTGATTATTTTGTAGATCAAAAATCTGCCTAACTCAGCCTTGAATATATTCAATGGCCAAGCTCTCCCGCTGTCTGAGGTAGAGGATTCCAAATATTTCTAAGGTAGAGGATTCCAAATATTAACAACCCTCAGAGACAAAATTCCTACTCATCTCTGTCTTAAATGGGAGACTCATTATTCTGAAACTGTGCCCCCTTGGTTCAAGATTCCCCCAAGAGGGGAAACATTCTCCCAGCATTTACCCTGCCAAGCTCCCTCAGAGTCTTATATGTTTCCATAAGATCACCTCTTGTTCTTTTAAACTCCAATGAGTGTAGACCCAACCTCCCCAACCTTTCCTCATAAGGCAATCCCTTCATCCTAGGAATCAACCTAGTGAACCTTCTTTGATTGCCTCCAATAAAAGTATGTCCCTCATTAAATAATGAACCAAAACTGTACACAGCACTCCAGATGTGGTCTCACTGATGTCCTGTACACATGCAGCAAGACTTCCCTACTTTTATACATCGTTCCCTTTGCAATAAAGGGCAACAGTCCATTCGCCTGCCTAATTAATTGCTGCACCTGCACTGTCATGATGTTGTGTCATGTGCATGTGTAATATTAATTTTGTATATCATTTGCTGGACGAATATCTATTTAACTTCTGTAAAAGGATTTTTTAAAACAAAGGTACTGACTTAAGGTGGCTGCCAAAAGTCACCTGACACGTCTGGTATTACAAATTGCTCAGCTTCTGCAAGTTCCCATTGTAGATTACAATGAGGACATGCCAAGGCAACCTCCTATGGAATTTCACACTTGCTGATGTCAAAAATTACTTCAAAGATGAACTACAACTGTATTGGCTGTCACCATTTGCATTTCTATAAAGCTATCTTTCAGGTAGAGACAGAAAGTCTACCAGAACAATGGCTATATAGGTGTCCTTCCTAGCTCACCACAGGGAAGAATGGCCCATCAGAGGTGATGGCTGGGGCATTAAAGAAACTAATCACTGAGGCCATAATACAATAGCCAAGGTCTGTCCAGGCATGAGCTAATCAATTATCTTCTGTGGAATATCTAACTCACTACAGGGGGAGAAGTCATGATTAACCAGATTGAAATGTCTTTTATTATGACACCCAAGCTGCTAAAAGACAGTCCAGAAGAAATCTGCCAATGGAGCAGTAATGCCATCCCTCTCTCCCCTTTTTTCAAATTTGGAGATAGTTTGGAATCCAGAACAGGAAATTTCAATTGAAAGGAATCTCACTTTGCAATATCAACTTTTGGATAAGACGATTACATTTAAAAAAAAAAGTGACTTTCTCCAGAAATTGCAGTTTACATCGGCCTCAACCCCACTGGAATTTCAAGACCACTGTGAAAATAATCTGCCTCAGCTACGAATTTCAGCAAAGGGCTCAAACAGTGAACTCTTTTTTTTACCTTTTAACATTGAATCATAAATTTGGACAAAAAGTTACCTCCTCCCATCTAACTTCTAGTTGTGTGTGTTTGATGTGTGTGTGTGTGTGTTTGTGTGTGTGTACACGGCGTAAGTTTACCTTCAAAAATATCTTATATCTTTATAATGTTAACTCTGTCTTCCTCTCCACAGATGCTGTCAGACCTGCTGAGTTTTTCCAGCTATTTTTGTTTTTGTTTCAGATTTCCAGCATCTGCAGTATTTTACTTTTTCTTTGCCTGGGTGAGTTTTTTCTTAGCTCAATAAAAACTAACCCCTTTGTGCTTAACGTCAAGAAAGCCTGTTGGACTAAGCTCTTTGCAATCAGCACATAAATGGTTAAGTACAGACACTGAATTAATGCCTTCATCCTTATAAATTACAAAAAAACCCTGTTGCAATAAATCGAGGAGTGGGAAAAAAAGACTGAGTCCCGACATGTGTCCTCACCAGTCATAACAGCATGCTAACTTTTTGTAATACAACTATAAGGACACCCAGATCCCCCAGTACCTCAGAGACTGGAGTCTCTCTCTCCATTTAAATAGTATTTTGCTGTTTCCTTCCTCTTACCAAATTAGAGAACCTCACATTTTCCCATATTATACTCCATCTGCAAATATTTTGTCCACTCACTTAAGTTATCTTTATCCCTTTGCAGGCTCTTTGTGTCCTCCTCACAATTTGTGTTCTCATTATCATTGTATCTTCAGCAAGTTTGGCTACAACAGAGTCCAAGTCCTTAATATAGATGTAAATAGTTGAGGCCCCAGCACTGATTCATGTGGTACCCCACTAGTTACAGCTCCACTTATTGGTGCCCAGTTTTTGTGAGGTGACCTAAAAAAGGCACAGAGACCTAATGATTATTTTAAGTGGCTGCCCAATAGATGAACAATGGCACCACCTCATTTTCAGGTATCCTTGGGCCACAGGGTGTTGGTTCCCAAAATTGCACCCCGTTTGATGCCCATAAATTAGGTGCCACAACGCTTGAGAGGTTCTAAACTGTAAGATGCAAAAGGGCACAGTTTTGGCTTTTCCTCTTTGCGTTACTCATCACAGTAACATTGAAAGCATTGGAGGACTAAGCATAAATTGTTACATATCAAGGGGGAGGCAGTTAGGTAGAGGTATTGTCACTGGGCTAGTAATCCAGATTCCCAGTGTCTCTGGGAAACCGGGTTCGAATCCCACCATGGTAGATGGTGGAATCTGAATCCAAAAACTCTTGGAATAAAAAGTCTAATGATGACCATTGTCGATTGTCGTAAAAACCCACCTGGTTCGCTAATGTCCTTTAGGGAAGGAAATCTACCATCCTTATCTTGTCTGGCCTACATGTGACTGCAGACCCATAGCACACTCTTAAATGTTCTCGGAAAAGGTCTAGCAAGCCACTCAGTTGTATCACAATTGCTATGGAGTCTAACAGGATAGACCACCCGGCATCTACCTAGGCATCAGAAACAACAGTCACAAACTCAGCCCTGTCGACCCTGCAAAGACCTCCTTAAGAACATCTGACGGCTTGTGCCTCAAAAGAAGTGTTCAGATTTGTTTTTGTTGCTGTTATAAAACTTACCTTGCCTCACTAAAAAGTTGTTAAGAGCCAATGGGGTGATTAGATATATGCATTGGGCTTGAAATGAACAACATTTGAGGAGGTGGAAAATGGGGCATAAATTTGGTTTTAAATTATTGTGCAAAAACTTTAGAGTTGTATTTCTTTGCCGAAATAAGCACCAAGAAATTTTAAAATTTGCACACGCTGTAAATCTAAAATATAAGCAAAAATAATGGAAAAATACATCAGAATCAGTAAAGCAGAAATAGGTTGTCATTTAGATTAATAACCTTTGTAAAAATTTCTAACACTCTTTCTATCCAATCCAACAATTCACAGTATAGAGTAGTACATCATGAAATATAAAGTCAGCACAATTCCATGATTCTATTCCATATCATTAGCAATTTACATGAACAATTTTTGGAGAGTTTTTTTATTCCTTTATAGGATGTGAGCATTGCTGTCTAGGCTAGCATTTAATGTCCATCCCTAATTGCCCTTGAGAAGGTGGTGGTGAGCTGCCTTCTTGAATTGCTGCAGTCCCTGTGGTCTAGGTATACCCACAGTGCTGTTAAGGAAGGAGTTCCAGGGTTTGGTCCCAGCGATAGTGAAGGAACGCATGTTCCCATGTGTCTGCTGCCTTTGTCCTTCTATGTGGTAGCATCGTGGGTTTGGAAGGTGTTGTCTGAGGAGCCTTGATAAATTCCTGCACTGCATCTTGTAGATGGTACACACTGCTGCTACTGTGCGTTGGTGGTGGAGGGACTGAATGCTTGTGGGTGTGGTGCCAATCGAGCGGTCTGCTTTTTCTTGGACGGTGTCAAGCTTCTTCAGTGTGGTGGGAGCTGCACTCATCCAGGCTAGTGGCGAGTATTCCATCACACTCCTGACTTGTGCCTCATAGATGGTGGGCAGGCTTTGGGAGTCAGGAGGTGAGTTACTCATCACAGGATTCCTAGCCTCTGACCTGCTCTTGTAGCCACAGTATTTATATGGCTAGTCCTGGATCTCCTGAAGCTGAGATGACTGACCTCCAACAACCACAACCATTTTCCTTTGTGCCAGGTATGACTCCAACCTTCGGAGAGTTCTCCCCCTGATTCCCATTGACTCCAATTTTGCTAAGGCTCCTTGATGCTACATTCGGTCAAATGCAGCCTTGATGTCAAGGGCAGTCACTCTCACCTCACCTCAGGAGTTCAGCTCTTCTGTCCAGGTTTGAACCAAGGATGTAATGAGGTCAGGAGCCGAGTGGCCCTGGCGGGACCCAAACTGGGCGCCAGGGAGCAGGCTTTGCTAAGCAAATGCCGCTTGATAGCACTGTTGATGACCATTTCCATCACTTTACTGATGATCAAGAGTAGACTGATGGGGCGGTAATTAGCCGGGTTGGGTTTGTCCTGCTTTTTGTGTACATGGCATACCTGGGCAATTTTCCACATTGCCAGGTGGATTCCAGTGTTGTAGCTGTACTGGAACAGCTTGGCTAGGGGTGCAGCAAGTTCTGGAGCACAAGTCTTCAGTACTATTGCTGGAATATTGTCAGGCCCCATAGCCTTTGCAGCATCCAGTGCCTTCAGCCGTTTCTTGATATCACGTGGAGTGAATCAAATTGGCTGAAGACTGGCACCTGTGATTCCGGGGACCTCCGGAGGAGGCCGAGATGGATCATCCGCTCGGCACTTCTGGCTGAAGATTGTAGCAAATGCTTCAGCCTTATCTTTTGCACTGATGTGCGGGGTTCCCCAATCATTGAGGGTGGGGATATTTGTGGAGCCTCCTCCTGCAGTGAGTTGTTTAATCCTAACTTCCTTTTTCCATCAACAATGAGGAGAGTGCATTATGATTTTCTATGACAGCAATCCTTCTCTGTAGCACACTTATACAATCTTCCGTTATAGAACACAATGCTTCTGGCTTCTCACTGGTACAGAAATTATAATGCTGGGTTTTCAAGTCTGTACATACTAATGCAGCTAATATTGTAACATACTGCACGTAGCTTTTAAAAATTAATTTAAGACTGCATGAATACATAGTATAGTTTTTGACTTAGTAAAGTGTTATTTGAACTCTCAAATTGAACACTGCAATCATAATCAAATAATTTGGATACATAACACCCTCTCCTCTTGTAACACAATTTAATGAAATCTACCACTGCCTTAGAGAGTTTAATTCCATCAAAAACAAGCATTTTCCCCTGTAATAAAAACATAATGCATATACTCGAGTCAAAAATTTAAATGCTTGTGGTGCTAAGTTATTTTATCAATTGTGTTGAGCATTTGATGGAGTATCTGTTACTGTTGTGATATCTGCTAGAACCCATGATGCTGATCATTAAACATGCTCTGGCAAACAAGGTAAGCAACAAATTCTACTGTCTTATTTCAATATAGTTTTGGTGCCACCTTGTGTTTTTCGCAGCTAAGTATAGGCTATGAATGTTGCGACCTGTGATTCTTAAAGGTATATTTTCTAATTTTCTAATAACATTAACTCAAAGACTAAGTCAAACAGCAGCTTCCACTGCAATAAATAAGATGGATTAACAAAGAAACGGAGGAGGTGGTGGCATAGTGCATATTGTCACTGGACTAATAGCCCAGAAGACCCAGGGTAATTCTCTGGGGACCCGGGTTTGAATCCCACCATGGCAGATGGTGAAATTTGAATTCAATAAAAATCTGGAATTAAAAGTCTGATGACGACCATGAAACTATTGCCGGTTGTCGTAAAAACCCATCTGGTTCACTAATGTCCTTTAGGGAAGGAAATCTGCTGTCCTTACCTGGTCTGGCCTACATGTGACTCTAGACCCACAGCAATGTGGCTGACTCTTAAATGGCCTCTGAACAGGGCATTTAGGGATGGGCAATAAATGCTGGTCTAGCCAGCGACACCCACATCCCAGGAATGAATAATAAAAAAAAGAAATATTTCAAAACCTCCTTAGTTTAGACCTGCAAATTCAGCTCAGAACAACAACTT
Organism: Cetorhinus maximus; assembly: GCF_964194155.1. Taxonomy (NCBI): domain Eukaryota; kingdom Metazoa; phylum Chordata; class Chondrichthyes; order Lamniformes; family Cetorhinidae; genus Cetorhinus; species Cetorhinus maximus. Next base: position 130,682,335 of record NC_135883.1, read on the forward strand.
GGGATTTCCTGATCTGTAATTACTAGACATCACTAAAGCTCAACTATTTGGGACATGATGCATAAATAGTTCTTCGGAGTTAGGAGAGGTAATTTGTTTGAATAAGAATGTTGCATTAAACTAAATGCTTGCGATTATATTCAGTTTCAATAATTGGCAGGGCATTGACATCTAAATTCAAGCAAAAATTGCTTTTTGAGTTGGGAAGTGAGGCGGTTTGGGATTCATGAAGAGAGAAGCATTTTAATAGAAGCTGCACAAAATAACATACAACATTCACACAACTATCAAATTAAAGCAGTAAAATAATTTCAGCATTCAGAATATTTCACAACTTGACTCCTCTGAAGGTATATTTGCAATATAGTGGAAATGTTTTTTTTTAAATTTATTACCCAGTTGTTTGTTGCCAACACTAAGAACATGATTGTAGTTACTGTTGTATCATATAGGAGGGGCATTTAGTAAGCTTGCTACTTCAGAAGCTAAAGAAACAAGACTCGTTCTGCTGAAAGATAATTGATCTGAAATGCTAACTGTTTCTCTCTCCATAGATCCTGCTGGACCCACTAACCATTTCTAACATATTTTGTTTTTAGATAAGAATAACTGGTTTCTTTCAAATGCAATGGTAAATTGAAACTCTGGTCTAGATTTTCGCAGAGTTGTCCCCATTTCTGACAGATCCAACTTTTGGTGGTAGGGGAAAGGGGGCCGCGCATGATTCACGAAGGTGGATCTGCCTTTTGAACTGCTGAGTTCAAACAGACCCCATTTTGGCTGGTCCATGTGCCTTAATTTGCAGTGTGGGAGCTATAAATAGTTGGAATAGGCATAAATGTCTTAAAGGGCAGATGAGGTCTGTATAACAATCATGATCTAATTTTTTTTTCAATGCCCTGCTCTTTAAACATTAAAAAAAACAGGCTGCAGCTATCAGTGAGTGTTAAAAAAAGTCCTCTGCTGGGCTGCTTTAGTTAATGGCGTAGGTTAGAGGGGAAAAAAAAGTGGTATCTGGTTGTGCAGTTTCAATGGGGCACTTTGTTGACATTTCCTCAAAGTCTATTGTCATGCCATTATGAATGTTTGGCTGAGTTTCAAAAGCTTGAATTATTTGAGTGGGGTCTTCTGAGTTCACAGTTTGATGACAGCTTAAAGATGCTATTAAAAGATTTGCTGTTTTTGATGGGGCTATGGAAGAGAAGTTTGTTTGTTGCTGTAAGAGATTAACCACTTGAGGAGATTTAATATTAATAGTCAAGATATGTGTAGAGCAATGTTAAATAATTTAAAGAAAATGGAAGTCACTTTAATTAACAGATGCCATAGATCTTGTAACTCTATATCACCTCAGAAAGATAAACTCAAACCTAGTATAATGGAACAACGAACGTGGTTATGAATGACAATCTGAAAAAAAGCACTTTTCTGAATAATCAAAGAACTAACCAAGCATCAGAGTTCTTACCTCTGCATTCAGATTGTCCGCCAGACGATCCAGAAACTGGCTTTCAATTGGGTTCTGCTGAGTCAGTAGAGTTAAGTAATGACTCAGTTTATCATGAGCAGTGATAATTGTGCTTTCACCATATTTGTCAAACTGTGGTCGTCCAGCTCTGCCAAAAATCTGCATCACATCTAAAATTCCTAGGTCAACAAAGGAGCCCCTCTTTGCATCATATATTTGAGTGCCCTGTGGAAGAACCATGCAGAGGAATTACGAACAAGAAGATAAATATACTCAATTGACATTTGTTGTTTCCATAAAATAATTGAGTTTTCAATCAACAGATTGTGAAAAAATAAGTCTATTACAAAATGTTGTGCTACGACTTATAACATCCTTTTTGTTTTCTGCTTGTTTCTTTTTTATTGAATAGTTTCCACTACACCGCAAGTGCTTATGGAACAACTGATCAAACTCGCTGGGAGTGATTTACCGAGGTCAATAGAGTTAGGTGAATTAAAATTAGTAGGCTCTATATTATCAACCAGGAGTGTCTCAATTATCATTTCAACATGTGTATCCATTTAGCTCCATACCATCATTAGTACTTTTTTGAGTCAGGTTCATAACCATTTCCAGTAAGGAGGAAAGAGTGACAGAAAAACAAAGCTTAAAATTAATCATAATTCAAGCGTTTGTTTCATAAGAGATATTTGGTGGCAGGACTCTCTCTTTAAAATCTGATAATTCACAGAAGAATTATGTTTCAAGGGTAGGTTACATACACATACACAAGTTTACTTATTACTAGGTTTTGAAACAATGTGGGAGTTGTAGGTTTACAGCCTGAACAAGGTAAAATAATAATTTTATCTTTCATGATGAATGCTAGTCCTTTTTATGCGTTTCCAAAAAGTTTATTTTGGATTCCATGATGGAAATAAATTTGAAAGATGAAAAAAAAATTGGTGGGTGAAGGCCAGCAAAAATACTAAAACTTAATTTAAGAAACCAAATTTTGAGGGGCTTATTAAATAACTAAAAACATAATTGAACCAAGAATTGCAAGCGTGGACTATTCACTAGTGATATCCACTACCTAAATTTTCTAATTTTGCACACTCCACATTTTATATATATTCAGTAAGTGTCACACACTGCTCAGGTGCAGTGAAATGTAATTATAATCGCAGCTGTGTTATTCTACTGGTGACGCACATTGGTACTGTAATACACCCTGTGGCCGTAAGATACCTGTGCAGTCTACAACTGCCCATTAAAGTTTTATTAAGGCTGAAAAAACGCTTGTAAGAACATGTCCCATAGCACTTTCGGAGATGTAATCAGAAAATGAATTGCAAGCTGAAGAAGAAGTAATTAGGAGGGATGATCAAAAGTGTGGTTAAAAATGTGGCCTTAAGGAGCAGAGGGAGGTGGAAAGATGAAGGATTTAGGAAGGGAATTCTAAACTGTGAAATTTAGATGGTTGAAGTCATGCTCATGAATGGTGTGGTGCTGCTGGTGGTGATGGGGGTGCAAGACTAGTGTAAGAGGAACAGTGTGTTCAGGAAAGGGTGCGCAGCTGGATGAGGCTATGGAAATAACTACACAGCCGTTAAGGGAATTAAACATGAGGATGACAATTTTAAATTGGAAACCCTGGAGGCATGGAGCAAAAGTAAGTCTTCAAAGACAGAGCAATAGGTGAACAGAACTTGATTTGGGAATGGACATGGCAACAGAGTTTTAGACGAACTGAGGAACATAGAGGTTGGGAGGTCACTTAATGGAACATGGATAGTTGGCTCTGCAGGTGACCAAGGCATGATAAGTATTTCAGCAGATGTGAAGGAGGTGAATGATGTCTTATCTATCAATGAAAGGAATTGATTACAAAGTCAGAATTGAATGCTATTCCTTTTTAAGAAAAGCACAGTTTTTCTTTTTTTTAATTCATTCATGAGATGTGGGCTTCGCTGGCTGGGCTAGCAGTTATTGCCCATCCTCTGTTGCCCTTGATGGTGGTGAGCTGCTTTCTTGAACCGCTGCAGCCCATTTGGTGTGGGTACACCCACAGTGCTGTTAGGAAGGAGTTCCAGGTGGGTTACTCGTCGCACTATTCCTAGTCTCTGACCTGCTCTTGTAGCTACAATATTTATATGGCTAGTCCAGTTCAGTTTCTGGTCAATGGTAACCCCCAGGATGTTGATAGCGGGGGATTCAGTAATGGTAATGCCATTGAACATCAAGGGGCGATGGCTGGATTCTCTCCTGTTGGAGATGGTCATTGCCTGACACTTGAGTAATGCGAGTGTTACTTGCCACTTGTCAGTTTTTAGCTTTATCAAAATGTCCAAATCTTAATAGGTTCTTAAAAGTCCCTACTTTTACAAAATTGGGCCTGTTGTATTTACCTTCTGGGGTATAATGACTTCATTTGCTTCCATAAACATTCTGAGCACGTTGCTTTTATAAAATTTGCCTTGCACAGCTGGCTGCCTATTTGCAAGATAGTATAATACAGGTGTACACTAATAATGGCCCCCTGACCTGGACTGGATATTTGCATTATCTCACACATGGGGCAACATCTTCCAGTCGGTGAGCGGGGATGGGACCCGCTCGCCGACGCGTAAAATGACGTGGGGATACATCGGGCATGCATCCCGATGTCACCTTGTGTCATTTAGATTTTCACTTCGGCGGCCGCGCAGCCAACTGTCAATGGCCTATTAAGGCCATTAAAAAAAGAATTAACCTGATTGATGGACCTGCCCATCCAACCTTAAGGTTGGCGGGCAGGCCGGGAGCCCAGGCGGGCCTTGGAAAAAGCATGAAACCTCATCCACAGACGGGGTGAGGTTTCATGAGGGTGTTTAAATTTTTATTAAAGGTTTCAATAAAAGTTATGGACATGTCACATGAGGGGACATGGCAGGGAATTTTTTTTAACATATCTTTATTTAAAGTTTCAAATCGGAGACGATCACCCTGAGGCAGAACTTTGCCTTAGGGAGATCTGTGCGCTCTTTAATGTGCGTGTGCCAAAGAGCGCACTCCCGGCTGAGGGAATCCACCCCCGCCCGCACAGGGAGCGCACAGCCTTAATTGGCCCACCCATGCAAAATGGCGGCGCCCAGCCACAACCGGGGGCGCCGATCGGAAGGCTGCCCGTGGTTGCTCCCGCACTTCCCCCTGCTGATGGGGGGGAAAATGTTACCCATGGAGAAGAGGAAGGTATGTCAGACCGCAAACCTAGCACTCAGATCAGCAATTCCCCAGCATAATAGGCGCCAAGTATTTATCCATTATAAAGACAAATTAACAAACTGATCATCCATCTGTAATTTTTGAGGAGCATTCATTAAAACTTATCGCATTAAAGCTCGATTTGCGTCTTAAAGAACTATAATCTCAGATCCCTTTTTTCAAAAACCTCAATCACTGCACTGTGTTTCAAAACAGAACGTTTAAAATGACATTTTCCCCCAAATCCTGTCTGAGGAAAGAATGGTCCAAACTGTCCACTTTCTAGTTCTGCATTGTGCTACCAGTCTGTGGACAACTTCTTAACTGGAGGTGGTAGTGCCAAATTCCCATGTGCTGCTCCCCCCATCCACCGTCAGCCAGACACAAGAGAAAATGTTCCATCCTTTTCACTAGATCAGCTTCCATCATGCCCTGTTCCATTTAGCTGATTGGCAAATCCCACTAAGTTCTATAAACCCATTTTACAAATAGAGGCACTAGTTTCCTTTCAGTGAGCTATTGCATGTTTGGTAACAGTTCTCAAAACTTGCAAAATAATCAAATTTGAAAATGAAGGCAGGAAGAAACCCTGCAGTGAGTTTCCATATAAGTTCTCCTTTCCAGACCCCAAACTTTGGGACCTGCCTGAAGGAGGGTGCTCTGCTCATTTCTCGTGCCTTGTGACCTTGCACTTCTCTTAAGTTGCTCGTAAGAGCCTCTTTTTCTTACTTCAATTAGCAACGAGCAAAATGTGTTGAGAAAAGAATACACAAGGTGCTTTCCCGTTGTCTTACTTATGCTTAAAGCAAACACAAGCCCTCTTCCTGAAAGATCCTCTGCCCTTCTAAATCATCACTGGACAAAAATCAAGTACTTTAAAAGGCATCTGGCCAGCATTATTGAGAACTTCCTTTTGTAGACTGTAGATTATGTAATTGAAACTAAATGTGGAGCAGTTAGTTAATACATATTGGAAGAAGGGGAGAGGGGAAATATACACTCAATAGTAAAATCAAGAGGAGTAGAGGACAAGGTTCAGATATACAAATATTTTATGAGGACAAGTCATTAAAGATATAAAAAATATATAAAGGATCCCATTCTCTTAGAAATTGAGTGATAAAGTACAAAAGCAAGGAGTTAATGCTAACCCTATAAAAATCCTTACCTAGGGCACAGTTGGAATATTGCATGCAATTTTAGGTGCCATCAAGGTAGCATTTGACTGAGTGTGGCAACAAGGAGCCCTAACAAAACTGGAGTCAATGGAGATCAGGGGGAAAACTCTCCACTGGTTGGAGTCATAACTAGGACAAAGGTAGATTGTTGTGGTTGTTGGGGGCCAATCATTGCAGCTCCAGGACATCACTGCAGGGTTCCTCAGGGTAGTGTCCTAGGCCCAGCCACCTTCAGCTGCTTCATTACTGACTTTTCCTCCTTCTTGTCAGAAGTGGGGATTTTCACTGATGATTGCACAATGTTCAGTACAATTCGTAACTCCTTAGATACTGATGCAGCCCATGTCCATAAGCAGCAAGATCTGGACAACGATCAGGATTGGACTGCTAAGCAGCAAGAAACATTCATGTCACATAAGTGGCAATGAGAAAATCCAACCATCACCCTTTGATATTTAATGACATTACCATCGCTGAGTCCCTCACCATGAACATCCTTGGGGTTGCCATTGACCAGAAACTGGACTGGACTAGCCATATAAGTACTGTGGTTACAAGAGCAGGTCAGAGGTTGGGAATTCTGGGGTGAGCAACTCACCTGCTGACTTTCCAAAGCATGTCCACCATCTACACAGAATTAAGTATGATGGAACATTTTCCATTAGCCTGGATGAGTGCAGCTCTAATAATGCTCAAGAAGTTTGGCAACACCCAAGACAAAGCAGCCCACTTGATTGGCATCCCATTCACAACCTTCAACATTCATTCTCCCCATCACAGTAGCAGCAGTGTGTACCATCTACATGATGCACTACAGCAACTCGTCAAGCCTCCTTCCAAACATACGACCTCTACCACCTAGACTGACAAGGGCATCAACTCCAAATTCCCTTCCAAGCCACACACCATCCTGACAGTTCCTTCACTGCCACTAGGTCAAAATTCTGGAACCCCCTTCCTAACAGCACCACAAGTGTACCTACATCACGTGGACTGGAACAATTGGACATAGATATTATCAATCCATTAGCTTAAACCTGAACTTGAAACCCTTGTAAATCAAGCAGTACAAGCTATCAATTAACTTGTTACTGGAATAGGGCCAATGGAGCTTCAAGGTGCAAGTGCAACATACTATACAAAAAAATCCTCTTCATTGTGAGGCTAGAGCCCACAAGCTAGGCAGCATGTATACCTCTCTTCTGCAAACTTATAAAAACTTTACATGGCAAACTCTTTTGGATAAGTTACTAATTCCAAACATTCCTTTGTGCTTTTGACCTGGTTCTGTTCAGATCAAGTTTTTATCTGGTGAAAATCATGCAGAAACTCCAGGTCGAAGGCTCACCACTACCTTCTCAAGGGCAATCAGGGATGGGCAATAAATACTGGCCTGGCCAGAAACCGTGGAGGACATGAATGCATGTTCCTTTTACAAAGGAATGCAATAAATGGTTGTAAAAGAAATCTGCAAAACCGTGTAGAGAGAAAGGTCAGAGGAACGGGATTATGTGGACCTCTTCTTTGAGAGCAGGCTTAGTAATGTTGAGACTGCTGTGCCGTGAAATTCTATGATTCTGACAGGTCAATAGTCACTACCTCACCTCTCTATTCCAGCTCCTGAGTTACCTATAACATCTTGATAAAGCAGATCCTGGCTCCACAAACCATCGGCAACCGAGACCAGGCCACAAATCTTCAGATCGCTGGTACCTATGCAGCCGCGGACCACCATAGCCAAGTAACCTGACACCTTCAACATTCTCTGACCACTGGCAACCAAACAATGTTAGATTACCACCAGTCTTCAGGAGCATTATCACCAAACAGATGTGAAGGTCATTATGCCCTTTGACCTTAACACAACTCCGACCTCAAACCATAATCATCAGGCAAGCCAGATCTTCTCTATTATCTTAGCTGGCACAACTTTTTCAATCTTCCATTCATAAGGCAAGCTCAGACTTGAAATAATCAGGCATACCTCCGACATTTCTTTTAAGTTATCAAAAGACTTCTGGACTTTAAATACTTCCCTTGATCTCCTTCCTTTGAACCAAGTTCAGATTTTCCCTAAGGTCTGAATATATAAAATCTAAGCTTACTTCAACCTGGAGTTTCTGCATGATTTTCACCAGGTAAAAACTTGATCTGAACAGAACCAGGTCAAAAGCACAAAGGAATGTTTGGAATTAGTAATTTATCCAAAAGAGTTTGCCATGTAAAGTTTTTAAAAGTTTGCAGAAGAGAGGTATACATGCTGCCTAGCTTGTGGGCTCTAGCCTCACAATGAAGGGGATTTTTTTGTATAGTATGTTGCACTTGCACCTTGAAGCTCCATTGGCCCTATTCCAGTAACAAGTTAATTGATAGCTTGCACCGCTTGATTTATGAGGGTTTCAAGTTCAGGTTTAAGCTAATGGATTGATAATATCTTTGTCCATGATACCCACCTTTATCTCCATGCCACCATCCTCTATTCCATAATTGATGTTGTGTTGTCTATTTGCCAAACCATCATTAGGTTGTGGATGAACATGAACTTTCAGCAGAACATCCTGTCTGGCTCTGCCAAAACCTCTATATCTTCACCTATCTATCTGACCGTCATTGAGAATTTTGCACTGAACAATGGGAAGATACCATAACATTTTAGAGCTAAAAAATAGAAACTTGTATTGGTCTATGTGAATTACAACATTTTAATAAAACAAGATAAAAATTGGTTTTCAGTGACTTTACCTTGATGATGACAGCATGTGCAGGAAGATTGACACCCCAGGCCAAGGTAGCTGTGCAAACCAACACTTTTATGTGCCCACGTGAAAAGCAGTTTTCAACCAAATTCCGGTCTTGACGTAACATTCCAGCATGGTGAATGCCAAATCCATCTGGGAACAACTCACGCAGCTGTTTGTTCCTGGATTTCTGAATCTGAGGAGTTACCAAAAACAATTGGTTCAGTACTTTACCAGCTTTAGCCTTGAATGCAATTGACATTTTAACTATTAATCATTTGAAGAAGAGTCACATTCAACTTAAAATATTAACTCTGTTTCTCACTCCACAGATGCTGCCAGACCTGTTGAATATTTCCAACATTTATGTTTTTATTTCAGATTTCTAGCATCCACAGTATTGTTGGAATTCAACAATAGTCATGCCATTGAATGTCAAGAGGGAGATGGTTGGATTCTCTCTTGTTGGAGATGGTTAGCGCCTGGCACTCATGTGGTGTAAATGTTACTTGCTGCAATGTTGGTTTTTGGAATTCTCTTCCACTGAGAGCAGTGGAAGCTGGGTCATTGAATATATTCAAGGCTGAGTTAGATAGATTTTTGATCTACATGGGAATCAGGAGTGATGGAGGAAAGGCAGGAAAATGGAGTTAAGGCTACAATCAGATCAGGCATGATCTTATTGAACGGTGAAGCAGCCTTGATGGCTTACTCCTGCTCCTATTTCTTATTTATGATCTTATTAAGTAGATTACTGCCACGGTAATATCTCTTACTGAAAAATGAAAACAATACATCGCAATATTCAGTGCTACAAGCTACAGGCAATACATTAGCAGACCTTACTTCATAAAATAGATGATATATTTTACTCCAGATGTCATGCATCATTATGCTCATTAGCATTCATGGAAAATTGTTTTCGTAAAGGGTATGAACATACATATGAAAAGAAGAGCTAGAAAACATCATGCAGTCCAACAGTGCCTTCCAGCACAATACAAGAATTTCCTGATAGTATCTAATGCACCCTTTAATCCAAAAACACAGAAGATCACTGTGACAGATATTTGTGGAAAATACCAGATGCAAAAACTGGTGGACATTTCAGAACTATAGCTATTTTCATCATGATTGCTTTACCAGTAGTAAAGTACAAACTTCTAGGCAGCCGTTGAGTTGGACTGAATCAAAAGCTGTAATACCTTCTCAGGATTGAGGTGGCATTCACGAAACACTCAACATTCACTATGCTGAGCTGAATTGTCAATTATAGTAACTTATCACACATTACAGCTCAACTATTACAATATGTGATTACATATATAAAAAAACATCTGCAACTCCTGGAAAATTCAAATAAAAAAATAACTTGAATGAAGTATAAAGGTCAATTATACCGACGCTGGCTGACCTGTTTCGTATTTCTAGAAGTTTCTGTTTTAGTACATTATTGCATATATTTGTATTCCCTTTCTATATATCAAATTTTCTTTTTTCAGAAACATAACTGATCACATTACATGTCAATTTTTATGCTTCTTTAATACATATATTCTCACTTTAAATCTGGTGTACATTCACTGTAGCAACAGACAGCAAATTTTGGCAATTTAATTAACACATGGAAGACCAGCATGCAAGTACTTTGATAACCTAATTATGTGCTAAAGGTATAGTATTAGCAATTAACCAACTATCTGCAACTAATATATGAAAAATGCATATCCATGACCAATTTCAAGGCAGCATTTTCATCAGTGTTGATTTTTAGAAGTCACTAAAATACTGAGATTATATTACAATATTATACTTATTGCTTTGTGTAGGGCAGCATAATTTGGAGGGGTGCTGGTGGGGAGGGTTTGGGGGGCATGGAGAACAGAATAAACAGCCTGTTTAAAAATCATACTCTTTCAAGGATCAAACCCTTTGCTTTCATCCTTTTTGAAACAACAATTTAGTGAAAACAAACAGAATATTCTATATTACTTCATCAAAGTTTCACAGGTGTTTGAGCAATGGAAACACTAACAGTGCAAACTTCAAGTAGCTGTAATATTGTACATCTGCAAAGGAACTTCACATGCGAGAGCAAGACTTCCATTGATATAGTAATACCTCGTTATGTTCTCAGACATTTTCAAAATGCATCACATAAAATGAACCACTGAAATGCAGGTAGTCATACAGAACATGTAGCATCCATTTTTTTCACAGCAAGAAAACAATAAAGATTTGCATTTGTACAGGACTTTTCATGACCACCTGACATCTCAAAGTGCTTTGTAGCCAATGAAGTCCATTTTGAACTGTCGCCACCCTTGTAATACAGGAAACGTGGCAGCCAATCTGCACACAGCAAGCTCCCATAAAAAGCAATGGCATAATGACAGATAATCTGTTTTTGTGATGCTGATTGAGGGATAAATATTGGCCAGGATACTAAGAATAACTACTTTGCTCTTTTCTGAAATAGTACCATGGGAGCTTTTACATCCACCTGAGAGGGCAGAATGGGGTTTAATGTCTCACCTGAAAGACAGCACCCACCGATAGTGCAGCTGGAAGAAGCACATGGAAGATAGTTTTAGTCCAATGCTTGCCTGTTGAACTACATGGAAATATTTGAGAAAACTAAGATAGCTTATATTCCCAGTCAGTTATGAAAATGGAGCTACCTACCCAAGTTTAAGTATTGTGGCTTTATTTGATAATCCAAGAGACTAATGATGCAAATAGCAGTATATTTCTTATTAGTAAAATTGCACTTAAAATTATGAATGAAATGGAAAGTCATTTGCTCTTCAAAAAAAGAAAACAAAACTGATTAAGCGTAAATTCCTTCTATGCATTTCTTTTCTTCAGGTGCATGCAAAGGACAAGCCAGGCAGTAGATGACACCACAATCAGTTTCAACTATGTCCTTTACCACATCTCTGGCATGTTTCGCAACACATTGAAACGTTTGCTTTCCTCATTGCCATGTTTAAAAGGGAAAGTCATGTGTTCATTGGCTAACCATTTACAATTTCCTTTAATGAAACCTGTGTGCATATCTAATGAAGCACTGCTACAAATCAGAACAGAGCTAGTGCTGCATGTTTCTGTACTGCAAACACACATTCATCCAATGAGGCAGCAGATGCACTCCTTGCCTTCTGGTTAAACCATTTTGGTATCAGTTGTCTGAAAGTGCATATTGGAAATCAATGGCGAGATTGTGAACAGTATTGAAGAAAGGATAAAAAGTGCTGATCTATTCTAGGTGATTGGGATTATGACAATCTTTGTTTACTTCAATAATAATCTTTCTCTGTAATATTTTAAAGTCTGTCACCTTTGTGGGGTTAATGCATTGATTGTAAAAATTAACCCTCCTTCACCAGAAATGTCTAACATACAGTTTGGGATTAAAAATGTTGTACATTAAGGATTGTATTTCTTAATTCCAACACTTTGCATCCTAAGCACTAAAACCATATTATACATTGCCTACAATTATTTATTTAATGTATATATGACACCTGGTATATGTTAAGTGATGTTCTTGGATTCATTACATGTAAATATATGGCCATTAGCAGACTCTTCTTTTTCATATCACTTTTTAAAAAAAAAAAATTGCCCTCAATTACTTCTACATTTGCAAATAGTTTAGTTCAGGCATTCTCCTCCAGTATCAAATGGGAAAGAATAAACACGACAGAAGGAAAAAACAGCAGAAATAAATAGATAAAATAACAAACACATTCAAGCTAACCTGCCCCCGAAATGTCATAGAGTCATTTATGGCACAGAAGGAGGCCATTCAGCCCATGTAATTGAATAAAGCACATAATTTATTTCACACATGAACGTAAGCTAACTAAAAAGGTAGAAAAAGGCTTACATTCAGGTGGTATTTGATTATGTCTACAAAGTACAAGGTACCTCAAGTAAAATTACTTTTAAGTACAGTAGCTGTTTTCCATTGATGAACATGACAGCTACTCTGTGTGCAATTCCCAGAAACATTAATGAAATAAACTGACCAATTAATTTATTTCTTGGTCATAATAGTTAAGGGAGGAACATAAAGATGGAGCAGATGAATGCGTGGCTGGAGCGATGGTGCAGGAGGGAGGGCTTTAGATTCCTTGGGCATTGGGACTGTTTCTGGGGGAGGTTTGCTAATGCTGTTGGGGCAGATTTAAACTAAATTGGCAGGGGTATGGGATACTGAAAAGTAGTGCAGAAGGGAGAGATGCTGAAATGGAATTAGAAGTTAAAACGTGAGTCTGGAAGGCAGAGGAAATATAGGCTAGATAAGAAAGAAGTGAGTTTAGCAAGGCTAAATGGAATATATTTTAATGAAAGGAGCCTGAGGAATAAGACAGACGAGTTGAGGGCACAGATAGGCACGTGGGAGTATGTTATCATGGCTATAATCGAGACTTGCTAAAAGGGCAGGATTGGCAGCTCAACATTCCTGGTTATAGGGTATTCAGACGAGACAGAGAGGGGGATAGAAGAGGAGGGAGGGGGGTCGCAATATCGACCAAGGAATCAATTATAGCAGTGAGGAGGAATGATATCTTGGAAGGATCATCAAATGAGGCCATATGGGTAGAAGTAAAAAACACAAAAGGGGCAAACACGCTGTTGGGTGTGTGTTATAGGCCCCCAAACAAACAGTTAGGGAGAAATACAGGATCAAATATGTAATCAAATTTCAGAGAAGTGTAAGAGTAATGCAGCAGTAATAGTAGGGGATTTTAACTAACCAAATATTAACTGGGATAGTTTTAGTGTGAAAGGTAGGGAGGGAGCAAAATTCTTAAGTTGCATCCAGGAGAACTTTTTTTAGCCAGTAGGTAGAAAGCCCAACAAGGGAGGGGGCAGTTCTGGGCCTAATATTCGGAAATGAGCCTGGGCAGGTGGAAGGCATATTAGCAGGGGAGCGTTTTGGAGATAGTGACCATAACTCAGTTAGATTTAGGATAGTTGTGGAAAAGGATAAGGTTAGGCCGGGAATAAAAGTTCAAAACTGGGGATAAGCAAATTTTACTAAGATGAGATACGATTTGGCCCAAGTGGACTGGGAGCAGCTACTCGCAGTTAAAACTGTGTCAGAGCAGTTCAAGGAGGAAATAGCAAGAGTAAAGGCATTCAACAAGGAAATAGCAAGAGGAAAGGCAAACATGTTCCCGTAAAGGCTAAGGGAGGGGGGGACCAAGTCGGGAGAACCGGACTTGGGTTGATGAGGGTAATACAAATACATTCCCGTAAAGTCAAAAGGGGGGACCAAGTCCGGAGCTAACCTAGAGTGTTGATGAGGGTAATGCATTTGATGTGGTCTACATGGACTTTAGGAAGGCTTTTGATAAGGTCCCTCATGGCAGGCTGGTCAAGAAAGTAAGAGCGCGTGGGATCCAAGGCAAAGTGGCACGTTGGATCCAAAATTGGCTGTGAGGCAGGAAGCAGAGGGTGATGGTACAGGGGTATATCTGTGGCTGGAATCTGTTTCCAGTCGGCTTTCTCAGGGTTTGGTACTGGGGCCCTTGCTGTTTGTGGTGTGCATAAATGATTTGGACTTAAAAGTAGGAGTCATGATCAAGAAGTTCGCAGATGACACGAAAATTGGTATGGTGGTAGATAGTGAGAAGGATGGCCGTAAACCGCAGGAGGATATTAATGGACTAGTCAAGCAGGCAGAGCAGTGGCAAATGGAAATTCAACCCAAAAAAGTGAGAGGTAATGCACTTGGGAGGGCTAACAAGGCAAGGGATTACACTATGAATGGTAGGACCCTGGAAAATACTGAAGATCAGGGGGACCTTGGCGTGATTATCCACAGATCCTTGAAGGTAGCAGGGCAGGTAATAAGGCAGTTAAGAAGGCATATGGGATACTTGCCTTCATTAGCCAAGGCGTAGATACAAGAGCAGGGAGGTTATGCTGCAACTGTACAAAACCCTGGTTAGGCTGCAATTGGAATACTGTGGTGTGCAGTTCTGGTCACCACATTATAGGAAGGAATGCGATTGCACTGGAGAGGGTGCACAGAAGGGTTACTAGGATGCTGCCTGGGCTGGAGGGTCTGAGGTATGAGGAAAGATTGGATAGGCTGGGGTTGTTTTCCTTGGAGCAATGAAGGTTGAGAGGGGACCTGATAGAGGTGTATTAGATTATGAGGGGCATAGATAGGAAGACACTTTTTCCATTAGTAGAGGAGTCAATAACTGGGGGCACAGATTTAAGGTAAGAGGTAGAAGCTAAGAGGGGAGGTGAGGAGAAATGTTTTCAACCAGAGGGTGGTGGGAGTCTGGAACTCATTGCCTGAAAGGGTGGTTAAGTCAGAAACTCTCATAACATTTAAGAAGTATTTAGATATTGACTTGCATTGCCATAGCCTCCAGGGCTATGGGCCAAGCGCTGTTAGATGGGATTAGTGTAGTCAGATCTTTGATGACTGGTGTGGACACGAAGGACCGAATGGCCTCATTCTGTGCTGTAAATGTCTGTGAGTGCGCTCATCAATTGCTGCACTGGAATATCACTATGGATGCTCAAATTCCTGTAACTTTCTAATTCAGAAGCATTAATTAAATGAAGCTGATGCTGAAAATAATTATAACCTAAACCAGAATATTGCAAAAGTAAAGGGCGAACACAAGTTTATATCATCACTTTTGTGATCCCCAAAATGGTTCACAACCAGGAATGGAGATACTTCGAGGGCCAGGCGACATCCATCAAGAAAACACATAATTTACAAAAATGACGGTTGGTCCATCAAGCCTGTCTCAGACACCATGATGGCTGGAGCACAATGACTAGGCATGCTCTCCCCTCACCGCTCTCCTGGCATTTGAAATTTCAGGTATAAAATCTTTGAACAAAAAATTTATAGCGGATGTTGGAAATCAGAAAAAAAATAAGGATACGTTGTAGATGCTCCACCGGTCAGGCCTGAGAGGTTTTCATAATTAAAATGTCAACTGTCTTGTGTTTTCTCAATAGATGCTACATGACCTAAGATATCTCTAATGTTTTCTGTTTCTGTTGCAAAACATCATCAAAAAGGCATCAAAGTCAATTGGTCTTTATTATTTATACAAAACCACAATATGAACTTTGTTCTTGGCTACAAAATGCACTTGCCAGAATTGTTGTGGAAAGCCATCAATGATTGAAGGAAGGAATTAGGGTGTCTAGTTAGAAATCTGCAATAAATTGAGCTCCCTCTTTCCATATCTTTGCTTTCATTTAACCTTCCTGCTGCTTTGTTTTTCCCTGTTCTCATCCATCACTCCTCTCCTCACTTTATTTCCATTCAGCTGCCAGTTCCAGTCACAATTAGGAAACACACTTATGACTGCATTAAGACTCAATCCCGCAGTTGGGTGGCACCCAAATCAGAAAGTTAACATTCCTGTTTTGAAAAGAGAAAGTAAAGAGAGGCCTATTTCTTGACCAAACATCAATGATTCTAAGGGAGACGTCTTCCTAAGTATACCTGTCTACTCATTAGTATAATTGTCCTAGAAACAAAGAATTTTATAGCCACAAAGATGCCATTCTGCCCATCATATGTGTCCTGCTTCTCTGGAACACTTGGTTTCATAAACCCCTTTAAATTTTTCTTATTTTCCCACTTTCCTTTTAAAAGTATCTACAGATTCTGCTTTCAACATTATTTCTAATAGGGCATTACATGTTCTACCTTCAGGCTGCATAAATTTTCTTTTTGAAATTTATGGCCTAGTGAACTAAGAAACTAAAGTCACTAAAATAATTCAAAGTACACATAATTTAAATGTAAGAAATCGTTTAACTAAATCATACTGGTTCTTCACATGGAGATGTGCAATATCAGGAAATCAACCGCTGCCTGTCACATTAAAACAGATAGTAATGGAGAAATATGTGCAATATGTGAAAGGCTTGATTGTAAAGGCATTTTGTTTTAATACTTAGGCAAAATTGAAGCCCATGGATTAAATGGGAAAGTGTCAGATGGATACAAAATTGGCTGAGGGATAGAAAACACAGTGTGGCGAATAACCGTCTTTTGGACTGGAGGGAACAATGCAGTGATCTCCTCAGCGTTCAGCAGGAGGACCAGTGATGTTTTTGATATTCATTAATGACCTGGACTTGGGGTACAGGGCACAACTTCAAAATTTGCAGATGAGCCGAAACTTTGAAGTGTAGTAAAGAGGATTTGTTAAGGGTTAATCATGTTTAACTAACTTGCTGGAGTTTTTTGATGAGGTAACAGAGAAGGTTGATGAGGGTAATGTTGTTGATGTGGTGTACATGGACTTCCAATAGGCATTTGATACAGTGCCACATAACAGGCTTGTGGGCAAAGTTACAGCTCATGGAATAAAAGGGATATAGCAACATGAATACAATATTGCCTGAGGGGCAGAAAATGAAGAGTAGTGGTTAATGGATTTTTTTGGACTGGTGTAAGGTTTGTAGTGGAATGCTCCAGGGGTCAGTGTTGGAACCCTTGCTCTTCCTGATATACATTAATGGCCTAGACTTTGGTGCACAGAGCACAATTTCAAAATTTGTGGATGATACAAAACTTGGAAGCGATGTGAATTGTGAGGATTGTGTAGAACTTCAAAATGACAATACAGGTTGGTGGAATGGGTGGACAATTGGCAGAAGAAATTTAATGCAGAGAAGTGTGAAGTGATTCATTTTGATAGGAGAAATGCAGAGAGACAATATAAAAGAAAGGGTACTATCCTAAAAGGGGTGCAGGAACAGAGGGACCTGGGTGTATACGTGCATAAATCATTGAAGGTGGAAGGACAGGTTGAAAGCACTGTTAATAAAGCATACAGTGTCCTAGGCTTTATTAATAGGGGCATAGAGTATAAAAGCAAGCAAGTTGTGTTAAATTTGTATAGAACACTGGTTCGGCCTCAACTGGAGCTTTGCGTCCAGTTCTTTAGGAAAGGTGTGAAGGCATTAGAGAGAGTTTAGAAAAGATTCATGAGAATGGTCACAGGGATGAGGGACTTCAGTTACAAAGATAGATTGGAGAAGTTAGGGCTGTTTTCCTTGGAGAAGAGAAGGCTTAGAGGAGATTTGATAGAGATATTCAAAAATCATGAGAGGTCTGGGCAGAGTAAACAGGGAAGAACTGTTCCCTTCGGTGGAAGGATCGAGAATGAGAGGGCACAGATTTAAGGTCATTGGCAAAAGAAGCAATGGTGACATGAGGTAAAACTTTTCCACACGGTGAATGGTTAGGATTTTACCTAGCTGAGGTTGTGGCGGTGGCAGGTTCAATTGAGGTACTCAATAGGGAATCGGATTGCTATCTGAAAAGGAAGAATCTTCAGGGCTACAGAAAGAAGGCGGGGCAGTGGCACTAGTCAAATTGCTCCTACGGAGAGCTGGCGCAGACACAACAGGCCAAAAGGCCCCGTTCTGTGCTGCAACAATTCTGTGATGCTGTAAACAGTGAAGATGAGAGTAACAGATTTCAAGAGGCCACAGGCATGCTGGTGGAATGGGTGGACATGTGGCAGATGAAATTCAACACCGAAAAGCATAAGGTGATGCATTGTGGTAGGAAGAATGGAGAGAGACACAAGAGCCTAAATGGTACAATTTTAAAGGCATGCAAGAACAGAGTGATCTCTGAGTGTTGGCACAAAAATCTACGAAAGGTGGCAGAACAAGTTAACAACCCTGGGCTTTATAAGCAGAGGGACTAAGTAAAAAGCCAGGAAGTTATGCTTAACTTATATAAAATACTAGTCCGGTCTCAGGTGGGTACCACACTTTACAAATGACATAAAGGATCTAGAGAGGGTACAGAAGAGATTTAACAGAATGGCTGCCCGGGTGAGGGATTTTTTTTTCCGTTCATGGGATATGGGCATTGAGTCTAGGCCAGCATTTATCCCTAACTGCCCTTGTTCTGAGGTCATCTTAAAAGTCAACCACATTGGGTCTGGAGTCACATGTAGGCCAGACCAGGTAAGGACAGCAGATTTCCTTCCCTAAAGGACATTACAGCTTACAGCAAATCGGCAATGGTTCATCAGACTTTTAATTCCAGATTTTTACCAATATCAATATACCACCGCCTCCTAATGTAGACTGGAGAGGCTGGAGTTGTTCTTCTTAGGGCAATGAAATCTCAGGGGAAGGGGTGTTTAAAACATGAAGGATTTAGTTTGAGTAAATAATGATAACCTGTTTTCAATGGCTGAAGGACTTATAGCCAGAAGGTACAGAATTAAGTTTGCTGCCAAAAGAACCAGAGGTGACATTACGTAACAAGTTAGGATTTGGAATGGATGGCTGGAAAGGATGGTGAAAACAGATTCAACAGTGTATTTTGAAAAGGAACTGAATAGATACTTAAAAGAGAAAAAAATCCAGGCATATGGGGAAAAGCTGGGGAACAGGCCTAATTGGATTAATCTTCAAAAGAGCTAGTCCAGACTCGATGGGCTGAATGGCCCCCTCTGTGCTATACTGCTCTATGATTCCAATATATATGTTGAGAAATTTTGAATTCTGAGTTTAAATTACCTTGTTGCCTGGGAAGGCTGTGGATATCTTTTTAAACTGTGCTAGGTCTGATATGATGTTTATATTTTGGTGAATTTTAAAAACAAAATACTGTGACATTAAGCAACAAACTAGTACGATAGTGAGAATAAGAGTCAACTTGAGGATTGTGACAGGCTTTACCCCATATGCTTGCAGAACGGGTTTCTACAAAAAAACTGTTCAAAGAGCTAAATGGCACCATCTTGTGGTGCATTCACATTATTTCAACTGTCAGCGGCATATATTTTTTATTTTCCACGCCTTTGTGGGATGTTTACTTTTTGGATGCTGGGTTATTTAATTGGAAATGCAATATTTTCTGTGTTTTTAAAGGATTTAACTCTTTTCCTTACTGTGAACTAATTCATTTTTCTATAAATGTAAAAATAGATTTTCCCTTAGGTGCTACTACTCTCAGGTTTGAGAGAGAGGAGGTAACTTGCTGCCAGGAGTTGCAGAAAAGCAGCTCAGGGATACAGTTGCTACTTTTGACATATTATGTCCAGAGGCCACCTTAAGCCACTCAATTTTTTTAACTCTTCAAATTACTGCATCTTTATGTATTTTATTGATGGAGCTAAATTATATTTTTTTCCTAATTTCATTTTAAAAAATTGTGTTCCTTCCACATTTCTATAAATATTGTTCTGCAGTCAAATAAGTTTTTATATCTTTTGCGTCCCAATTTTCTTCCTTTCTGAGGTCAGTGACTGATGGTAGGAAATCACTTCAACATTTCCCAAGTGGCTGTCTTTGGAAATAGTCTCACAGGTGATACAGAGGTAATGCTCCTATTCTCACCACATATCCATATGTACTAACATTACAGCAGGGTTTAATAGATAATATTCAGGAAGGGGAAGCCTAATTCACTTTATTCTCCATCATTTGACTAGGGTTATTGCAGCCAGCTGTAGTTCTTGATTACAATTCAGGGTTTTTGGGCTTTTTTTTAAACTAGATGAGCTTTTAATGTTAAAGGCTGCTTTGAAGAGATTTGTTTCTCAAGACAGCTGCAGTTTGAATTGTGAAGCCAAAGTCAGGTGAAAGGTAATTAAAATGTTAATCAAAAGTTATTTTTCCCAGAGATCACACAATATGCAATTTGTCCTTTTAAATGCACCCATTGTATTGGGGGGGGATTGTGATCCCTTGCCAAACTTGGCTTTTAACAACATGAAAACTGTAGGAGTAAGAAAAATTGAAGGAAGCAATAAGTTCCAGTTTAAGTCCCAGGAAATTGTGCAATAATACAGTTTAGGATATAGGGAGGAGGGCAAACAGGTAGAATGGAGTTCTTGGAGCTTAGCAGGAATGTGGGAGTAAAGTTCTTGATAGGCCAAATGGTCTCATCCTGTGTTTTATGATTCTATAAAAACACCATAACTTAGTGATTGAGGTTTCTGACAGGACAAAATGGTATAAATTTCTTGCAATATTGTAACAACTTTATCACTTGACAGGATCTTGAATCCAACTGGAAGCCATTATTATTACTTAGTGTAATTGACCCATTATGGATATTGTACTTGCATATATTGCTACTTATTGTGCTTTATATTACTACTTACCTGCAAATCACGATAGCAATTCATTTAATCTGCAATTAGCTGATATCGTAAATATTGTACATATCTGGCACTTGACAGAATTTTGTCATGCAAGAGCAAGAATACATTAAATCAATTGTATCAAACAGCATGTCCCAGCCGCTGTTCGCAAAAGGCAGGTACAGACCGTACCCAACCAGCCCGTGCTTGCAAAGCTCAAAACACAGTGTCCAACATTAGATGTCGTTCTGCAATTGGACAACATTTTCTAAATAATCCTCAATATGCTAAGAATTATGCTGAGAACCAATTTAAGATTGTCAGGCAGACTCGCAATGTGGTGCATTTGTGTGAAATGGAGGCTACATATATTAATACACAGGGCCCTGTTCTTTGAAGGCAGAAAAACATGTACATATACTGCACCTGTTTCAACTAAACAAAATAAGTGACAGCCATTCACGGACTCATTCCTCAGGACAATGCCTTGACCAATCAGGGTCAGGCTGCCCAGTTTAAATTTCAAACAATGCTTGGCAGTTAACTGTCAGTCACCAACAGTGGGTGCATTCTCAATGGCAATGCCACTTGCCAACCAATCAGCACTCTCTTCACATACAATATAAAGTGTTGTTTTCTCCCTTATATTGATATTCTTGTGAGTTTCCTGATGAGTGTAAGACAAAAAGCTTAGACATGTCTCTTCTTTCAGCAGTAAACAGCTAACTCAAAAGAGATAATCATTCACACTTGGGTCTATCCCTACGCAAAGCGAAAGAATAGGTGGTGCTTTTAGAGAAGTGGGAAAAGGTACATTTATGTAGGTAAATTTTTGTGTTTGCACTTGTGGTGTAAAGCTTCGTCTGTGGGAATTTGAGCATAGAGATCAGCAAACCTCGCATAATGGATGGAAAATCCTGTGAAGCTTTTTGATCTCCACTCCCAAATTCTTGATATGTACTTTTGGCAATTAAGGTCTGTGTCAGGAACTTGAATTCATAAAATTTACCACTGGGAACCACTGTTAAGGCTGCTGAAAGACAGGACTTTATCAAACAACTATAACTGTTACAGCAAGTTTCAAATTACTTTAAATATAGAATAATAATTCCAAATAGGACTGAACTTAAATTTCATCACAATTTAGTACAGATAGCATATTTCTGTTTATTAAAAACAATTTTGTAAAGTATCAATATAGCAGCATCAAATTACTTCGGCAATCTATGCCAACAAGTCTCAGCTATTCAATTATCTTGCCCTTATATAACAACTGAATATGAAATGCATTAAAGTTGCCTTTTGGAGCCCTTTCACATTTGCATTTTGAGAAGAGAAATGGGTCTTGCTGCTTTTTCATCTGAAATATTACCATTTAATAACCAATAAATTCAGTTCCCAAGCCACCTCAAAATTTAATCAAAAATAAATTCATGGCTTTACATGGTACATTTTGAAACACATTTACCAGGGCATGCAATATATTTTGTGAAATATATCACCCTCTTTTTATGAATGATTTTGTCTCTAACAATGCCAGTTAAATCAGGGCCTCGTGCAAAAACTTCCCATGAATGTCTGAAAGTAAATAATTTTCCAAGAAAAATATCAAGATATCACTAAAAAAGAATTATATTAATATTGCACTTTTCACATGTTCCAAAGCACTTTACAGCCAGTGATTGTTTTTTAATATATTCGTTCATGGGATGTGGGCGTCAAAGGCTCGGCCAGCATTTATTGCCTATCCCTAATTGATCCCTAATTGCCTTGAAAAGGTGGTGGTGAGCTGCCTTCTTGAGCCACTGCGGTCCACGTGTTGTAGGAATTCCCACAGTGCCATTAAGGAGGGAATTCCAGGATTGTGTCCCACTGATAGTGAAGAAATGGCGATACAGTTTCAAATCAGGATGGTGTGTGCGTTGGATGGGAAATTGCAGGTGCTGGTGCTCCCAATTACTGTTGTAGTGTAGGAAAAATGGCAGCCAATCTGCACATAGCAAGGTATCGCCAACAGATAATTGCAATGAAATAAAAGGTTTTATCAAAACACAGTTCTTTCCATGTTGCACTTAAAATTCATAATCGCATAGATGTGTTTTGATGGCAAGTAGCTTCTAAAATACAGATGTCGCAACTCCTTGGCAACCTAGCTTTTAAGATGCACTGTTTAACAACATAGCTTAGAACACAATCCTATCCCCACCTGGACCTGAAGTTGAACCTTGCTCTAGCCGATGGGACAAATATCCCCTTGTTCAGCAGGCTGAGTGTCCTAATGTGAAATGTGCCTGAAAAGCAGCAACTCAACTCCTAGGAGAAAC
The DNA here is from genome assembly GCF_964194155.1 of Cetorhinus maximus. Lineage (NCBI taxonomy): Eukaryota > Metazoa > Chordata > Chondrichthyes > Lamniformes > Cetorhinidae > Cetorhinus > Cetorhinus maximus. Next base: position 130,705,396 of record NC_135883.1, read on the forward strand.
TAATCATAATTCAACACTAAATTGGCAGTCTCACTCATCAAGTCATAAAAGGATGATGGAGTTAGAAATGATAATGTCTCGCTGGTAGAGCAGTGGTATTATTCGAGGTTAGGTGATAAATTACACTGCTGTAGCATGACTGAGCAGAGAACGTTTTTCTTTGCATTTGGTCTAGGCCATACATGATGGGGAAATGTTTAATCCTGGGGCTATGTGACACAAGTGGAAAGGCTCACATGCTCCAACACTAACATCCCTATCTTTGATGAGCACAAACTTCAGGAGGGGTGGAATACAGTATGAGTGCGGGGCGCCAAGTATATACAAATATGTGTTGTACCTCATGGAGAAACAAGCACCTTTATTTACATGGAATTTGTTTATTCTGTGTGAATAATTGTTTCACTACACTGAAAATCAAAACTGATTGGTCCCTAGTCTGTGCCAAATTATTCAGTTTCAAGCAGTATAATGGCGGAAGTGCTACAAATGACCTCAGCATTCTCACAACAATGAAGGGAAGATATCAGCTTAGTCTCTAGTCTAAACTCACAAGTTACTGATCTTTCAGGTACCGAAGGATTTCTGTAGTCTTGTTAGAAAAGTATGGGCTAAAGGCTGTTTGCACATGATTAATTCAAATTGAATTTTTTGAGAAAGTTACAGAGTGCACAGATAAAAGGAATGCAATGGATTTCTTTTTATTCATTCCTGGGGTGTAAGCATTGCTGGCAAGACCAACATTTATTGCCCATCCCTAACTGGCCTTGAGAACATGGTGGTGTGCCACTTTCTTCAATTGATGCAGTTCATATGATGTAGGTACACCTACAGTGCTATTAAGACGGGAGTTCCAGGATTTTGACCCAGTGACAGTGAAGGAATTGTTATATATTTTCAAGTTAGGATGGTGTGTGACTTGGAGGAAAACTGTAGTTGGTGGTGTTCCCATGCTGCTCTTATTATTCTAGGCAGTAGAGATCACGGGTTTAGAAGGTGCTCTCAAAGGAGCTTTGGAGAGTTGCTGCAATGTACTTTGTAGATGGTGCACACTGCAGCCACAGAGCGCTTGGTGTTTAAGGTGACAGATAGGGTGCCAATCAAATAGGCTGCTTTGTCCTGGATGGTGTCAATCTTGAGTGTAGTCGGAGCTGCACTCATTCCATCACACAATTTATCTGTGCATTGCAGATGGTGGAAGGGCTTTGAGGATTCAGGAGGTGAATTACATGCTCCGGAATTCATAATGTCTGACTTGCTTTTGTAATCAGAGCTCAGGTGGAGGCTGAGATGAATCATCCACTCTGCAGTTCTGGCTGAAGACGATTGGTTGGCCAGATCAGGAAGTTGGGTGGCCAGCAGTTCAGTGGCAATAGCGTCGAAGGGGTAGGAGGTGGGTCTGATAGACAAGATTTACTTGGAAAGGGCATGAGGGGATAGGAGAGAAACCAGAGAAAGGAATGGCTTTAGTGCTAGGATAAGGGGCACTTTGGAGAAAGTCTGCCCCGCTGGCTTTGGGAAGGGAGGAAAGTAGCAGAGACAGTTGATTGGATGGTCTTAAACTTGGTCTGCACTTGGGTGCTGCTTTGGGCTGCATTAGAGTGCTTCAGTTGGAGTTTGGTGAGATTTGGTAATGGTTAATTTCTATCTAAAGTCTAATCTTTCTTCAATTTAGCAACTAACTAAACGTTGCTCTTTGGGTTGGGAGAAGGTGAGTTTTAGTCCAGCTTTAAAACAGGCTCTGCTTGCAGCTGCAGCTAGTAAATTAGTTAACTAAAGATGCTTTCAGAAGCTAGATACAGACAGCATAAAAGCAAGCCATTTACAGTGCTGCTTTAGTCTGCACTGGAGTGCTGCTTTGCGCTGCATTGGAATGTTTCAGTTTAAGTTTGGTGAGAGAGGGAGTTCGCTGAAGAGGAAAGGAGATTATCCTTTAATTTTCTACCTTTCCTTAGTAAGAAGAGCTGCGGCCTTGATGAGTAGGACCTGGTAAGTATTTCTTCTGTCCTTAATATTCTCTAAACTAGAAGTAAAAGTGAAGTGAGTAATTTAAGGCTAAGCCATGGCAGGGCAGCTTGGCCAAGTGGAATGCTCCTCCTATGCGATGTGGGAAGTCAGAGACACTTCCAGTGTCCAGAGTGACCATGTGTGCCGGAAGCGTCTCCAGCTGCAGCTACTCGAAATCCATGTTTCGGAGCTGAAGTTGTGCTTGGAGTCACTGTGGAGCATCCGCAAGAATGAGATCTTCGTGGATGGCACATACAGTGAGGTGGTCACACCACAGGTAAAGAGTGCAAGGCGGAAAGGGAATGGGTGACTGCCAGATAGAGTAAAAGAACTAGGCAGGTCATGTAGGAATCTCCTGGGTCCATCTCCCTCTCCAACAGATTTTCTGTTTTGCATACTGTTGGGGGAGATGGCTTCTCAGGGGCATGTAGCAAGAGCTAAATCCGTGGCAACAGGAGTGGCTCAGCTGCATGGGGCAGGGGGGCAGCAGAGAGTGGGAGAGCAATAGTGCTAGGGGATTCTATCATAACGGGAACAGACAAACGTTTCTGTGGCCACAGACGTGACACCAGGATGGTATGTTGCCTCCCTGGTGCTAGGGTCAGGGACATCACTGAGCAGCTGTATAACATGCTGAAAGGGGAGGGTGAACAGCCAGAGGTTGTGGTCCACATCGGTACCAATGACATAGGTAAAACGAGGGATGAAATCCTGAAAGCAGAATATTGGGAGCTAGGAAATAAATTAAAAAGCAGGACCTCAAAGGTAGTAATCTCATGATTACTCCCAGTGCCAAGTGCTAGTGAGATCAGGAATAGGAGAATAGACCAGATGAATGCATGGCTGGAGAGATGGTGTAGGAGGAGGGGATTTAGATTTCTGAGGCATTGACACCAATTCTGGGGGATCTGTACAAGCTGGACGGGTTGAACCCCAGCAGGACCAGGGCAAATATCCTCATGCAGGTATTCGCTAGCACTGTGAGGAAGGTTTAAACTAGATTGGCATGGGGATGGGAACTTGAGCAGGGAAACACAAGAGAGGGAAATGAAGATAATTGAAACACAGAAAAGTGGAAAGCCAAAGTGGAAGGCAGAGGAAATATGGTCATAGTACAAAAAAACAGTGTAAAAATGTTAAAAAGACAAATCTAAAGACACTGTATCTGAATGCACGAAGCATTTGCAATAAGGTAGACAAATTATAGCACAAATAGATGTAAGCGGGTATGACGTGATTGGGATTATGGAGGTATGGCTGCAGGGTGACAAAGGCTGGAAACTGAATATCCAAGGGCACTTGATATTTAGGAAGGACAGGCAAAAAGGAAAAGGAGGTGGCGTTGTTAGTTAAGGATGAAATCGGTGCAATAGTGAGAGAGGATATTGGCCCAGAAAATCAAGATGTAGAGTCAGTCTGGGTGGACCTAAGAAGCAACAAGGGGCAGAAAAAATTAGTGGGAGTTCTCTATAGGTAGTGATAAGGTAGGGGATGGCATTAAACAGGAAATTAGAGGTGCAAGTAACAAGGGTGCTACAGTAATCATTGGTGACTTTAATCTACATATTGACTGGGCAAACCAAATTAGCAATAATACTGTGGTGGATGAATTCCTGGAATGTATATGAGCTGATTTTTTAGACCAGTATGACGAGGAACTGACTAGGGAACAGGCCCTCCTGGATTTGGTATTGTGCAATGAGAAGGGGTTGATTAATTGATCGTTTAGGAAACAGTGACCAAAACATAGAATTCTTCATTAGGATGGAAAGTGAAGTAAAAACAAAAAGCTAAAAGCTACTGCGGATGCTGGAAATCCAAAACAAAACAAAAACAGAATTACCTGGAAAAACTCAGCAAGTCTGGCAGCATCGGCGGAGAAGAAATCAGTCAACGTTTCGAGCCTCCATGGCCCTTCGGCAGAACTGCAGCATAGTTTCAACAAGGGAGAAATATAAATTGGTTTAAGGTGGGTTGGGCGGGGGGGGGGGGGGGAAGAGACACATTGAGGGTGTGGTGTGAGCAGATAATAATCAAAAGATGTCACAGACAAAAGGGTCAAAGAGGTGTTGAAGGTGGTGGTCTTTGTCTGAGAAAAGTGCTAATTAAGAATGGAAAACAGGATATTCAAAGTACAGCTCTAGTGGGGGTGGGGTGGAAAGACTAAAGGTTTTAGTTTTAGATTTAAAAATAATGGAAATAGGTGGGGAAAGAAGAATCTATATAAATTATTGAAAAAAAAGCGGGTGGGGGGGGAAAAAGAAACGGGGTGGGGATGGGGGGAGGGGGAGTTTAAGATCTAAAGTTGTTGAATTCAATATTCAGCCCAGAGGGCTGTAAAGTGCCTAGTCGGAAGATGAGGTGCTGTTCCTCCAGTTTGCGTTGGGCTTCACTGGAACAATGCAGCAAGCCAAGGACAGACATGTTGGCAAGAGAACAGGGTGGAGTGTTAAAATGGCAAGCGACAGGGAGGTTTGGGTCTTTCTTGTGGACAGACCGCAGGTGTTCCGCAAAACGGTCGCCCAGTTTGCGTTTGGTCTCTCCAATGTAGAGGAGACCGCATTTGGAGCAACGAATGCAGTAGACTAAGTTAGGGGAAATGCAAGTGAAATCCTGCTTCACTTGAAAGGAGTGTTTGGGCCCTAGGACGGTGAGGAGAGAGGAAGTGAAGGGGCAGGTGTTGCATCTTCTGCGTGGGCATGGGGAGGTGCCATAAGTGGGGGTTGAGGAGTAGGGGGTGATGGAGGAGTGGACCAGGGTGTCCCGGAGGGATCCCTACGGAATGCCGTCAGGGGGGGTGAAGGGAAGATGTTGCTCCCAATGCGGTCTCCTCTACATTGGAGGGACCAAACGCAAACTGGGCGACCGTTTTGCGGAACACCTGCGGTCTGTCCGCAAGAAAGACCCAAACCTCCCTGTCGCTTGCCATTTTAACACTCCACCCTGTTCTCTTGCCAACATGTCTGTCCTTGGCTTGCTGCATTGTTCCAGTGAAGCCCAACGCAAACTGGAGGAACAGCACCTCATCTTCCGACTAGGCACTTTACAGCCCTCTGGGCTGAATATTGAATTCAACAACTTTAGATCTTAAACTCCCCCTCCCCCCATCCCCACCCCGTTTCTTTTTCCCCCCCCACCCGCTTTTTTTTCAATAATTTATATAGATTCTTCTTTCCCCACCTATTTCCATTATTTTTAAATCTAAAACTAAAACCTTTAGTCTTTCCACCCCACCCCCACTAGAGCTGTACTTTGAATATCCTGTTTTCCATTCTTAATTAGCACTTTTCTCAGACAAAGACCACCACCTTCAACACCTCTTTGACCCTTTTGTCTGTGACATCTTTTGATTATTATCTGCTCACACCACACCCTCAATGTGTCTCTTCCCCCCCCACCCCAACCCACCTTAAACCAATTTATATTTCTCCCTTGTTGAAACTATGCTGCAGTTCTGCCGAAGGGCCATGGAGGCTCGAAACGTTGACTGATTTCTTCTCCGCCGATGCTGCCAGACTTGCTGAGTTTTTCCAGGTAATTCTGTTTTTGTTTTGTTTTGGAAAGTGAAGTAGTCCGAACTGAAGCGAGGGTCCTAAATCTTAACAAAGGAAACCACGAAGGTATGAGGCATGAGTTGGCCAAGATAGATTGGGGAACTTCATTAAAAGGCATAAAGGTGGATAGACCATGGCTAATATTTAATGAATGAATATATGCATTGCAACAGTTATACATTCCTTTCTGGTGCAAAAACACAACAGGAAAAGTAGATCAACCATGGTTAACAAAAGAAATTAAGCTTAGTGTTAGATCCAAAGAGGCATCATATAAAGTTGTTAGAAAAAAGTAGCAAGTCTGAGGATTGGGAGCAGTTTAGAATTCAGCAAAGGAGGACCAGGAGATTGATCAAGAGAGGAAAAATAGAATATGAGAGCAAACTGGCAAGGAACATAAAAGCTGACTGCAAAAGCTTCTATAAGTATGTAAAAAGAAAAAGATTAGTGAAGACAAATGGAGATGTGAGCGTGTGTGAGAGTGTTAGTGGTATTGTCCCTTGAGGTGTGAGATCCCTGCGAATGTGTGATGGGTTTGAGTGTGTGATAGGAGACTGATGGGAAGAGTGGCTTTCGCTGGCAGAATGAATGAGACCATTCATCCTGTTGTGGCACTGTGCGGCTGTCCTCTTTTGCAAGGAATTGGCACTGACCTCCCATCCTGGATTAGTAATGTTGCTGCCCCTCCTGCGGCCAGAGCAGGAGTAGGCGACATCATGGCGGGCCTCCACGGGGTCCAGTAGGAGCTCGAGGGGACTTGTCATTAAACTAGGAGTTGCAGTCTTCTTGCCTTTCTGGGCCATTTCTCATGGTCAGCAATCCTGGGCTGGAAGCACTGCGAAGTGTTCGTGCAGCTGCACTTGAAATATGGCACCCTACGTAACGAAGAGATGAGGTGACGGTGTGGCGGGTGAATGAGAGCCCGCCTGCCATTGAAACGGCCTCTTTCCCAGGAATGCATGATTAATGAGGCGAGATTGGGATGATACCGGCATGAAAAGCCGCCATTGTGGCTGGCAGGTAAAACGTCCTTTTCTCAGCCTGTTACCGCTCTTCGTGCAAAGCTGGGATGGTTCCACTCCAGGTGTGGTCTCACCATGGCCCTGTACAGCTGCAGTAAGAAATCCTTGCTTCTGTACTCAAGTCCTCTCTCAATGAAGGCCAACATACCATTTTCCTCCTTAACTGCTTGCTGTACGAGCATACTTGGTTTCAGTGATTGGTGTACAAGGACACCCAGGTCCCTTTAAACATCAACATTTCCCAATCTATCACCATTTAAATAATGCTGTGCCATTCTGTTTTTCCTACCGAAGGGGATAACTTCACACTTATCCATGTTATACTGCATCTGCCATGTATTTGCCCACTCACTCATCTTGTCTAAATCGCCTGCTGGGGAAGAGGCATCTTTGAGGTCTGAGTCAGATGATGAACCTCTAGATTTGGCCAGCATGGTAATTGCAGTTTTTCTTACGCTCCTCCGTCCTTTCCCCTCCCCCAATCACCCATTTCCTATCAACCATCACCGTCAACCTCCTGGCATCACCTTCCACCTCCCCTCTGTGACCTACCAGCCACAACCGTTTTCTTTCGGGGATGTCCAGGTGAACATACATGTTCCCTTCCTTCCTGAAAATCCCACCCCCATCCACATTAACCTCCCCGACCTCCTCCTTCCAAACCCGCAGGGTCCGTGTCTGCCTCCGAGTCCCACCTCGCCTTGCCTTCTACTGATACTGTTGCACCCTCACCCTCCCCCCCGCACTCTGCCCTCGGTCATTTTCACCATTTCCTTGTACCACGCCCACCCTCAGTCCACTCCACCAAGAGGCAGTCACGGACTCATCAGAGCCCTCCCTTGCACATTCACCTGGACGCCCTCCACCCCTCCGGACTCCCCCCCATTTACTCCTACACCCCCGGACATCCCCTTCCCCCTTTGTCCTCCCTGCTTCCTGACCCCCCCGACACCTTTGTTCCCCCACCCGACACCTTCATTCCCCCCTCTCAACCTCCCCTCCTAACACCTTTGTTCCCCCTTTCCCAATCTCACCCCCCCAGACCTTCATTCCCCCCCTCACCCACTACCTCGTGCCCCTCGACCTCTCTCCCAGTTGATCCAAGACCTTCCTCTCCCACCCCTGGTACATGTTTTCTCTCTCAAACACATCTGGACCTTCCTCTCCACCCCCTCGACTATCGTCCATTGTGAGCAGATCCTCAACAGTGCCTTTCCAACTTCTGTGAGCTGCTTCACAGCGGAGCCATGTCCATGAGAATCCACCTAGCAGGCCATGGACATTCCTCCAGGGTCCAGTTGCGGTCAGGCTCCAGCACCTTATGCTCCTCGGATGTCCACGATGTGAGCAAGACCCTGGCGGCAAGTCCCTTGTTCTGCACCAATGTGTTTTCCCAACAACATGGGCGGATGGCCCAGTGTGGGGTATGATTTTGGCGAGCTGGCCTTATAATGACATGCAGATGTATTACAATGAGGTTCCCGACGTCCAATGGCAGGAAACGTGGCCCGCCATTGACAGAGAGAGCGGACGATTGCAAACTGGTTTCACGACGTTGTGAAACTAATTTTTGGCCTTCTCACCATATTGTCCAAACGCACCTGATGCCAGCGGACATGGAAAATTCTGCCCTGGAGTATTGTGTGCAGTTTTGGTCTCCTTACCTAAGAAAGGATATACTTGCCACACAGAGAGTGCAGCAACGGTTCACCAGACTGATTCCTGGGCTGGCAGGATTGTTAGACCATAAGATATGGTAGGAGCACAAGTTGGCCATTCGGCCCAACGAGTCTGCTCCGCCATTCAATAAGATCATGGCTGATCTGATAATCCTCAACTCCACTTTATTGTTGTATGAGGAGGGGTTGGGTCAACTAGGCCTGTATTCACTGGAGTTTGGAAGAATGAGAGGGGATCTCATTGAAACGTATAAAATTCTGACAGGGCTGGACAGATTAGATGCAGGGATGATGTTTCCTCTGGCTGGGGAGTCTAGAACAATGGGTCACAGTCTCAGGATAAGGGGTAGGCCATTTAGGACTGAGATGAAGAGAAACTTTTTTTACTCAGGGTGGAGAACCTGTTGAATTCTCTATCATGGAATGCTGTGGAGGCCAAGTCACTGAATATATTTAAGAAGGCAATAGATAGATTTCTTGACTCTAAAGGCATCAAGGGGTATGAGGAGAGAGTGGGGGTATGTCGTTGAGATAGAGGATCAGCCATGATCATATTAAATGGTGGAGTAGGCTTGAAGGGCCGAATGACCTACTGTTGCTCCTATTTTCTATGTTTCTAATTGAATGGCGATATAGGCTCGACGTGCCAAATGGCCCACTCCTGCTCCTATTTCCTACATTCCACCCGTTCACTTAAAGTGAAAAGTTGGGATTCCAGAGGCAAGTTTCACCATAAGATTTTTTTTTCAGTATTTATAACCTCCAAACAAGGTATTGACTAGTTAAAATAAACTCAAGATTAGAAAATGTTAAAATAGTTGAATGAGAAGGGAGAGAAAGTAACTGGTGAAAATGAAAGCTTAAAGCATGAGATGGGAAGACAGGATGACAAGTTTATTTTTATTTAGTGCTTAAGCCATTATCTTTATTGGTTAGGAATGATGGTACACTAAACTACACACTCCCAATATCCGAGCAGTTTTATTATAAGTATTTGGTTTAGCATTTTACAGTATGAGGAAAAAAACAAACCCAAGGAGACTAGAGTTTCCTTGCACCTGGTAGAAGTCCAAGGGTCAGTACCACCATGCAAAAGCAGACTTCAACTAGAGGGCCATCTGGAAACTCCATTTATAGATATTAGATAACATTCAATGTCTGGAGCTTAATTAAGTAGAAAGTTAACAAATAATGTCATTCCACAATTTTCGCCCACTCCCTTCTAATGTTTCTGCTTTCAAATCCTCTACATCCATTTCCCCACGTGCCTTCATTTCTCTTTTTGCATTCCCTTTGCATCTCCAGACCACTCTTAGCAAACATGACTTCATAATATTATTATCCACCCTGAGAGGAATTAATCTGGCAAAGACTACTGGATGAGTTGCACTAATCTTGTCTGAGTTTGGTAAATGGTTTACTGTTGAGATATGTAACAGATTGTTTTCAGTGTAATCCAGGCTAGGGAATGGATATATTATCTAAGGCCAGGAAGAGGGAGTCACTGTGGCACTTTCCGCATAATCATGCAAAGATTTCACATATTCCATCTGGGGAATTTAGATACTTGCTAATGAAGCAATTAAGAATTAAGCTAACATGAAGAGATATAATAGCACCAGGTCAGAACTAAGCTCGACCTTTAGCAAACCTGAAAAAAAACTTTTTCTTGACTAGGTTGCAACACTTCAGCTTCAATTTCTGATTTTGTAACAGACTTTTCTCATTAATGTCTTAAGTATGACCACTATGCTACGGTGGCAAACTTTATTTCTCTAACCTTATTTATGCTTTAATACCTCAGATGAACTAGTGAAGTGTCTAAGGAATAGAAATCACTTTCAATCTCTCTGGAACTCATTTGACAGAGCAAGAACACTCATGCATCAACAGTGAATAAAGTGAAACCAAATGAGACTTGACCTGAATAATATTCCGAGTGCTGGCTGAGCTCATAATAAGATATCAGATTGCATATTGCTGATGAGGCTGGCCTGAATAGGGGCACCTTACAGCGCTACTTCAGTAAATCACAATATCTTAAGGAAAATCACAAGTAGGTACAGCATATCCTCCTCACTTTTTCTGCAAAAGAAATGATGGGCAAGATTGAATCCATTTATTACCAAATTGGTAATGCTGAATTCTCATCAGGTTTGAAATAATTTACAATCTAACTCCTAAGACAATAATGATGGACTTTATTTTCGTTAATTTAATAATGTTCAGCACAAAAGATCCAGAAGCACGAGAGTCTTGATTTATCGTGCTGCATTACTTACTTACTTCAAGTGCAAAACAGTAGAAGAATTGTTGTTCGCCTCTGAGTTTTTAAACATCTGGTGCCAACAATGCATTGTCACAGATAAGCCAAAAAGGTTTGACCAATTCCTATAAAACTTATAACATTGAGAAGATTTTGTACAGGCAGGTAGAAACATAGGAACAGTAGTATATCATTCGGCCCCTCAAGCCTGTTCCGCCGCTCAATAGCTAATCTCAGATTTAAATTTAACAATTAGTGTAGCATCACCTGCCATTTGCAGAAGAGCGGTCCAAACTTCTACCACCCTTTCTGTGGAAAAGTATTTCCTAATTTCACTCCCATAAAGTCTGGCTCTAATTTTTAGTCTTTGCCTCCTAATCCTAGTCTCGCAACCCACAGTAATAGTTTCTATCTCATCGGTTCTCTTTATTATCTTGAAAACTTCATTCAAATCATTCCTACTCTTCTAAATTTCAGGGAATACAACCCTAATTTGTGTAATCTCTCGTCGTCATTTAACCCTTTGAGTCCAGTTGGCATTCTGTTAAATCTATGTTGGACTCCCAACCAAACCAATATATCACTCCATTGTATTCCAGTCCTCGAGATAAAAAGACCTGCATGCCATTCGCCTTTTTGATTATTTTCTGTGCCTGCTCATGGCATTTTAATGATCTATGTACCTGAACCACCAAGTCTTTTTGGATCTCCACTGTTTCTCCATTTTGAAAGTACCCTGCTGTATCCATTTTAGGTCCAAAGTGTATGATTTTATGCTTCCGTCTACACTTCTTACAATGTCACCTATCTTTGCATCAATGGCAAGTTTGGATATGTGGCTTCCTATCCCATCATCTAAGTTGTTAATAAATACGGTGAATAGTTGAGTCCCCAACACAAATTCTTGAGGGACGCCACTGATCTGCCAGTTACAGTCCCTGCCCATTATTCCTATTCTCCATCTCCCACTGCTCAATCCTCTTCCTAACCAGGTCAATAATTTGTCTTCAGAGTGAAGACCTATTCATGAATATCTTAACATGTGGTACAACTAGTTGACCAGAAATGCAACTTGTGAGGCAGCCAGATGATCAGTACTAGGTTTCACTCTTCCCGGAGATAGGGCCAATGGTTTATAGTAAAGAACAGGCAAATAGTTTCACTAAGAAACTGGAAAGACTCATTTTGATCCAATATACTTGCAATATTCGTAATAAACCTGACAATACCTCAGATATAACATCCATGACAGTCATGTGATAGAGGGAAAGTGGAAATTCTCTTATAGCATAATGTCATTAAACACAGAGCTTAATCAATGAAGTAGCAAATTCAGAGCACTGCAAAAGAGCTTCAACAAGTATGTTTTGTCTTCCATCAGAAAATATAGCACATTTATTTTAGTTTTTAAATCATCTGAAAAATTGAGATCAGAATCAAGAATGTTGATCATTTGCCAGGGTCAATCTAATAAAGCTGCAGGTGGAATAGCTACTCAGTGACAGTCTTGACTCAGTTGGTGGCACTCAGTCACCTGTGTCACAAGGTTCCAGGTTCAAGTCCCACTCCAGGAGGAGCACAAAAATCAAGGCTGACACCAGTGCAGTACTGAGGGGTTGCAGCACTGTTAGCTGTGCCTTCTTTCAGATGAGATGTTAACCAAAGGTCCTAGCTGCCTGCTTGTTTGGATTAAAAGATCCCATGGCACTATTTTGTTAGGCCAATATTTGATCTACAAGGGAGTCAAGGGTAATGGGGGGGAAGGTAGGAAAGTGGAATTAAGGCTACAATCAGATCAGCCATGATCTTAATGAATGCTGCAGTAGGCTTGAGGGGCCAAATGGCCTACTCCTGCTCCTTTTTCTTATGTTCTTATTATGTAGGTCTCAAAGGCCTATTTAAATAGGTGAGATTAAGAGATGATTTGAAAGAGATGTTTAAAATTATGGAGGGATGAGATAAAGTAGATAGAAACAGGATCCTTTCAGTGTTTGAGCCATCTAGAACAAGGGAAGACAGAGATAAACGTGATTTAGGGCAGAGAGGAGGAAATTTTTTTTATATAAAGGTTGAAAGACACAAACTGGTTCAGCTGAATATCTGGTTCTCATGTTATGATTTCAAAGTAATTGCTAAAAAAAAAGATGCTCTCTTCCCTTGCCTATTTTGTTTGGCACTGTCAACTGGCATTAATTTATTTGAATGAAGGGAGACTCACAATATACTTATTCACATCGGGATCAGGATCAAAGTGGAATCTAAATAGCTACAAAGCTCATCACGTCAAAGCTTGCAGAAATTATAGATTTGTAGTAAATGACAAGCCTTTGCAACTTCTCAATTATATTAACTTGCAATTTGCTTGTCAATTTACCGGAATTGAGCAATATAAGTTGACCCTTTAATGCTTTTAGACCAGAAACAGTGTGATTTTCTTGATGGCCAGCTTTAGTTAGAACAAGATTTTTTAATATTCCAAAACCATTGATGCAGCATCCTAAGCCACCAGTGTTATATCTTATGATTTGATAAATGAAATGCACACATTCTATAATGCTCAGGCTGACTCATGACAAATTGAATTCATCCAACATTAAAATCATTCTGTACTCAGCAAAACTGCTACTACTCCAGCCTACAAACCATTCAGCTAACTTGCATCCCTGTCGCTGCTGTACCTTTCCATCATTTTATATTTCTTGTATTATATATTTACTCAGAAGGTTAACAAATTAGATGTATTGCGATAAAGACCCTTTCATTCCTCACTCTTATTTTTTAGGATGGGCAAAAGAACAGGAAAGTAATGTATCACAGTACATTACTTCAAACCAACCAACCCACTTGTAGCAAATATTCTCAGGACATGAAGTTGCCAGACAGAAAGGCAATAAAGGGAGGCACCATTTGAAAGTATTGGCCAATAAAATGAAAAGCCACACAAGTCACATCAATAGAATACTTGCACAGAAGAGAGCTCAAAAGTTTCAAAATAACTTGTGAAGTTATTTTACATAAATCCTACATGGAATAAACGACAAAGGTCTTCCATATCCTTCCCTCAATTGCAGCAAACTTCACAACACACTATTATCCCTTTTAATTTTAAAACCAAATCCAGAATATCAAAAGGACACAAAAAGGCTTTTAGTATATTCTTGCATATTCTCAATACTGTATAATCACTTCTATGTAACTGATCCCTTGATAATTTTTCTTTACTGGAATGTTTACTCAATAGTGAAAGAGTTAGTAGGGCAGCAATTGGATTGTGCTCAAAGAATATAATAGCATAGGTTTTTTAATTTTATTTTCAATTCCTCAAATATTCAGCATAATCTAATTTGAAGGGAAACTGCTATTGAAGCACATTTGAGATATTTTAACACAGGTGTGATGTGAATTTGAGCACTAATGTAACCAAAGCCTCAGCTGTAATTTGAGTGAGTAACTGCAACCAGTCTTGCTATGGTACCAATTAATGTATCCACAGATAATTTACTCACGTTTGCAACATGTCAATAAAATATCTCCATGGAATAAAGAGATTAATCAACTAACATTTGTTTCAAAAGTGCATGAATTTAATTTTAGCTCTAGGTTCTTCATGTAGACGACATTCCAAGATGACATGCAATTTTCCATGTGTGATTTCTCCACAATATGAATTTCCAAACCTTAGTTATGTGTAGCAGACATGCAGAACAAGCAAAGAGAAAGAAAAATCATGCACTTTTTTCTCCTTAAACAAGGACCACACCTGTAATCTGTGACAGCCAACAGCTTGCTTTCTGTTTCTTTGTCAGATTATATTATAGGCAAGATTACGTCAACTCTTGTAACAAACTATATATCAGAGTCAATATAACCATTGCTAGAAAACTAATCTTCTAGTTACAGGCTACGATTGGATGCAGAATTTATATTAAAAAGGCAAACTCAATTGTCAAATTCCATACACAACAAAGTGAAATAAATCAGTCCGTTGGTTTGCAGTTTCTGTAATCTACAGACATTGCAAAAGTTTCCTCAATTTTCTTTTTACAGAAAATGAAGTGTCTTGACAGAGATTCCTCTGTTCCTGTGTGTTTAGTACTGGTCCCATAAGCAAGGGAGGCTGAATAATTCACAAGTGCTCAAGCCAACAGTGCATTGCGTAACTGATTCAATTATAAAAAAACTAAACATACACATCTGGATTTTCCTCAGAAATTCCCTTGATTGGCTGGCATAACTTGCAAGAGCAACTCAGCTAGTCCCACTCCCATGCCTTTTCCCCATTTCCCTGCAGAATTTTATCTCCAGGTAATTATCCAACCCCTTTTGAAAGAATTGCATTCCAGATCCTAACCCGTTCGCTGCAGAAAGATATTTCCATGGTTTAAAAATCATTTCCATTGATCTTCTGCCAATGGAAGCTGATCAGAAGGAC